>NC_141239.1:7322500-8637500 GCF_054856555.1 Leptonotus elevatus | reverse complement strand
TTTTTAATGCAATAATGGAGCCGACTAAGCGTGTGACTGGAATGGAAACACAGCTTGACGATATTCGAGAACAGAACCAGACAGAACGCGACTATGATTGCTAATTTGACAAAGACCGTTCAATTGAATGCTGAGGAGTTCGAAGTAACTCAAAAGAAAGAAAGTGCTGGACTGTTTGTTTTTTGCAAGAGACTCATCCTTCAGACACGGATGTGACTTTTTGGGCAAATCGATGGGGAGACAAGATTCTGTTCAACGAGATCGGGAGGAGTGGCCGCGTGCTTCGATAACTTTCCGGGAGAAATTCGAACCCACCGGACTGATGCAGAGGGACACTGGTTGACAGCCGTGACAAAAGTAGAAGGTGTGTTTCTCATAATAACAAATGTGTATGGATACAACAATGATAAGCAAAATAGAGCAATGTTAGAAAATGTATCAAATACTATCAGGGAATTTAAAGCTTAATAACCCATTAACTCATTCACTTCATTCATAGCTCTGCATATGATTGGTCATTTAAATAAATGTGAACGATTTGCCCTGAAAGAACAGCCTCTGCAATTATTATATAACGTAAAAGTTAAGACGGAAATAAAATACTTGGGGATTACTATAACAAAAGACAAAAAGATTTCTGAATAGATGAATATTTGTGTTAATATCAACAACTGCAAACTTGTTTTGAATCGATGTTTTCAATTTTGGGGAGAATATTGTTCACCAAGATGGATAGTCTTTCAAGATGAATATACCCAGCGTATTCCCTTTCCGTACCACACAAATTGATTAAAATAATTGATCCCATAAACTTCCATTTCATTTGGAAAAATAAACGTCATTATATAGCCAAAAACTAACATGATCAAAAATGAGGAAGATGGAGGAGGAAACGCCAGATTTTGATTCTATGATTGGTATATTCAAACTTAAATGGCTGAAATTGTTACTCTATTTGGCATTACATACACAAAATCTGCAAAATCTTTAAGGTTTATGGATCAGAAAAATGCCCATGCTTTTTATTTATTTTTTTGAATGACTTTGATTTAATTTAAAATATTTGTGGGATCCTTTTCTTTTTGACATTTTGTAACAATGCCCCTTGTTCTGTGTTTGTTTGCTCTTTTTTTGTCTGTGTATGTATATATATTTCTTGAAGCTTTATGTAATTGACTTGATTGTAACATTATACGGTGCTTCATTTGTTTGTATTGTATTTGAGGTGTGTTGAATAAAAAAAAACTCCTCCAGTGTTGACGTAATGGTCGCAGCTCGATGACGACGCATTGTCGCAGATTGATGACGTATGCGTTGAAATTAATTAATTTATGATAGGTTATTTGGTAAAATTTAGTTCAAACTTTATTATTTTATTTTTCGTTATTTCCCAGCTTCTGGATTGAAATCTTGGAAGTGGAACCGACAACAGCGAGTTTGCTTGTTAATTTTTGATTTTTCTCACAGCACTGTGATTTATGAATCCCACAGATGTTACTCTTTGTAATGTATTTTGCTGTGTTTGTACAAGCCCCACTAATCTGTAGAGGAGGTGGGGTTGATTAGCATTTTGAGAATAATTTTCGGTTTGCTTAAATCTAGGAGTATTGTCATTTTTTGTTGCTTTTGATTATAAAATGTTTGTTTTACTCGTTGAGGGGGCAGATATTTGGAAGTTTTGTGTGATTTGTAACCTGGAATAGATTAATTAGGTTGTCTTAACTCTGTTTTTTTTTCTTTCTCTCTACTTTGACCCACAGTCCTCACACTGCGGTGTCTCCAATTACAACTGCTTGCGCGTATTTACATTGTGTGGACATGGCTTGGGCTCTGTTTTACATCACAATCTCCTGCCTCTAAGGCTTTTGTCTTTTACGACTTTGTGTGGGGTTTTATGGTGGCTGGCAGGAAATGCCACATGTGGTGCCTGAGGTTTATTTGACAGACCCCGATCTGATGATCCTTATTTATGGGCCACAGGTTGTGTGTCTGGTGATCTTATCTTTGCGGTTTGAAAAAGATCAGTGGATCTTTGTCAAAAGGAGGGTGTGTATACAGGAAAGTTCATGTTTAAGAAATTAACCAATGTAGACGAATTAGTAGATTAAAAAATGAAAAGGTTTTGAAGTGATAATCCACAGTCTGAATGTGAAGAAATCTACACAAGAGGATCAAGCTGTGGCAGAAAAGTAAGTTTGAAGCGGAGACAATAATGAAGCATATCGCCAAATGAAGGTAATTATATTATATTATATCTTTTATCTCAGAAACAATTGAAAAATGTAATGTTTGGAGCCCAGTGTTTGCAAAAGATTATATATGATATGAATATATATGGGCCTCTCCCCAGGGTGTTCACGTTCCGGCCGGAGTGATTTCCCTGGGTTGAGATTCACATTCATGCAAATTTAGAACAGTAAATAAAGTGGTAAAACATTACCTACTATTATATGAAATCCATTTGAAAAATAAATATTTTTCTGTTGTATTGGTGAGTGTGCGAGTGTCATTCAACTCAATCAAAGGCTGGGCTCTTCACTCTCACACAAATAGATGTTCCAACAGCGCAGGACCTACGGATCTTAATCAAATAACAGTTACTAATCCCAACTAACAAAAATTATCAGGTGTTTTTTCTCCAAATAAAATTTATGTGAGTTTATGAGAGACTAAATGAAAATGTTTCGCTCTCAGGAGGTGAGGGAGAGGTTATCCGGAGTTCAAAGGAGGGGGAGACGACATCCCACATCTTATCTACACGGCCCGCCGGATCCGTCCCAGGCTCAGCAATCTCACCACCTGATGATCATCAATCTCACCACCCCCGACTGGGAAAACAACGTCTACTGATCCAGTGTCCAGCTGCCCCTATTGGGGACATCATTCCACAACGATTGAGTCACATTTGCAGGCAATCTACCCTGGGGTTCTGCAAAAAGCTGACAACGTCATTTTCTCATTCAACAAAGAACAAACCAGAGATGGCTTCAAAGTGGGAACACATCTGCTGCTGCATTGCGACACTCTTTCTTGAACAACAACATTTCGTGTTAAGCCTCACACATGCTATGCTTATTCCACTAAAAAATCTTTTAATGTATCAAATTGTTCTTTAATGCCATATAACTGCTAAACTACCTCCTCTCCTGCTAAAGGGATGTTTTAATGATAACTTCCCCCACACAACCATTGCTTAATGTTACGCGTGCCGTTTGCGATGATGAAGATCCCCGCTGGAATTTTTCTGTAAAATTAATTAATTATTCTGTATGTTGGACTTTGTCAAGTCCAAAAGATGGATTGAAATGAATTAATTTAATTAGAACTGTTTGATTTATAATATTACTATTTAGAAGTGGACAAAATTGCTTTAATTTACTCAGTATGTCTCTGAGTGAGAATTTAAGGTGATGTGGGGGTGTAAAGCGAATGTGTTAAATAGATTCCTTTGTCGTTACAAAACCAGTTGAGCAAGAGGGGGGGTTTTCTCTTCACATTACTGAGAGCAGAGCGAATGTGTTAATTAGATTTCTTTGTTTAAACTGGGGCCAGCAGGTCTGCTTTGAAAAATAACTCAAATTCTTATCTGATCTCTGCATAACATCATTGTGGGAGTGGGAGGGGACATCTAGGTCTGCTCTGAAAACAACATCATTGTAGGAGGGGGAAGTTTGGTGAGTGTATTGATGTATCATGTGACTGTCTGGGAAAGAGAAGAATGGCTGAGGATTGGACGAAGAAGACGGGGAGGGGTTTGAAGAATCAGGGGAGGATACTAGTGATTTGCTCAGGGGAGGAACGACACACATGCGGGGAATCAATGGCGGTGTTTGGTCGTCTCCATGTGTCCATAAGCTTATGTGAAAATAAATCTTGATTTCACCGATCTCATTGTCTGAGTTTTATAATCAACATTGTGAACACGGGAAAACAAAGAAACGTTTTCTAACAGCGTCAATTCTCGCTTGACTGCGCGCGAACCGTCAGTCTGTCAACAACAATGGCGGATAGCCGTGTCGTAGTCATTTTGCGCAGTCTCCTTAGCTTGTTTATGCTTTTGCAGCAACATATTTTGCATCTTTATTCCCACCTTCAACAAGCGGTGTTGTATTTAAATCGACCGCCAATGTCACTTCTCTTGTGTTCGTCTTTTTCACGTTGTTTGTTCTGTAGATTGTGTTGGAAAATTGTTCTTTGTTTTCCCGTGTTCATAATGTTGATTATCAAACTTAGACAATGAGATCGGTGGAATCAGGATTTATTTTTACATAAGCTTATGGACACATGAGATCGGCTGAATTCCGCCATTGTTTTCCCTCATGTGTGATGCTCCTCCTCTTGTCCCAAAAACTAGTATCCTTTCGTGACTCTTCAAACCCCTCCTCTGTCTCCTTCGGCCAATCCTCTCCTTCTCAGACAGTCACATGATACATCAATACACATCACCAAACTTCCCCCTCTTGTTTCAAGATAAAGATTTACGTTGTTTTCAGAGCCACAAGAGATGTCCCTTCTCCCCTCTTGTCCAACTGGTTTTGTAAAGACAAAGGAATCTATTTAACACATTCGCTTCAAGCCCCCACATCACCTTGAATTCTAATGCAGAGACATACTGAGTAAATTAAAGCAGTTATGTCCACTTCTAAATAGTAATATTATAAATCAAACAGTTATAATTAAATTATTTCACTTTAATCCTCCTTTTGGACTCGAAAGAGTCCAATTATAGAATTAATTCATATTTCACAGAAAAATTCCAGCGGGGATCTTTATCATCGCGAACGGCAAGCGCAACATTAAGCAATGGTTGTGTGGGGGAAGTAGTCATTATCATTAGAATAAGAAACAGGCCCTTTAGCAGGAGAGGAGATAGTTTAGCAGTCATATGGTATTAAAGAACAATTTGATACATTAAAAGATTTTTCAGTGGAATAAACATAACATATGTGAGGCTTAACACAAAATGTTGTTGTTGTTCAAGAAAGAGTGTCGCGGTGCATCGGCAGACGGAGATATGTTCATGCTTTGAAGTCATCTGGAGATTAAGTTCGCAAATGTGACTCAATTGTTGTGGAATGAAGCCTTGGACAGGGTCAGCTGATATGTTTTCCCGGTCTGAGGTGGTGAGAGTGATGAGCCTGGGATGGATCCGGCGGCCTTGTAGACCAAATGTGGAATGATGTCTCCCCCTCCTTTGGACAGCTGAACTCCAGATAACCTCTCCCTCACCTCCTGGGGATCCAGACCCTCTGGGTGCAAAACATTTTCATTTAGTCACTTATAAACATACATATTTTTTATTTTGAAAGAGCATCTGGTAGTTTTTGTTAGTTGGGATTAGTAAATGTTATTTGATTAAGATCCGTAGGTCCTGTGCTGTTGGAACAGGAAAAGGTCTGTTTGTGTGACATTGAAATAGAGCCCAGCCTTTGACTGAGTTTAATGACATTTGCACATTCATTAATACAACAGAAAGAGCTTGTAAATATTTATTTTTCAAATGGGTTCCATCGTCTGATCAAATTTTTTCTAGGAAACCCATATACTAGTATGTAATGTTTTACCACGATATTTACTGTTCTAGATTTGCATGAATGTGCCTTTAGCCATCCTGAAAGGAATATTCTATCTTTTGCAAACACTGGGCTCCAAACATTATATTTTTCAATTGTTTCTGAGATCAAATATATAATATAATTACCTTCATTTGGCGATATGCTTCATTATTGTCTCCTCTTCAAACTTACTTTTTCTGTCCCAGCTTGATCCTCCTCTGTAGATTTATCACATTCAGAATCACTTACAGTCAGTCGGGGTACATGCCGATACCCCGGCACCTTTTAATTTTTTAATCTACTAATTCGTCTACATTAATTCATTTCTTAAACATGAACTATCATGTGTACACACCCTCCTTTTGACAAAGATCCACTCTGATCTTTTCAAACACGTATGGTATTTCAAAGGGAGGACTTCGTAGCTCATAAATAAGGAATACCAGACCATAGCTTTCCGCAAAAGACGTCGTAAATAACACAAGCCTTTAAATCAGGCGATTGTGAGGCAAACGAGAGAGAGCTTCAGGTCACTGCAATTAAAATGAGCACAAGCTGATACAATTTGAGACACTGGTATGTGAGGACTTTGGGGTTAGGGAAAAATAGAGTTAGCCACATTAATCTATTTCAGGTTACGAATTACACGAAACTTACAAATATCTACCTTCTCAACGGGTAAAATAAACGTATTATAATTAGAGCTGAAAATAACACAACACTCCTACTTTGAGCAAACCGTCAATTATTCCTAAAATACTAATCAACCCCACCTCTTCTACATAGTAGTGGGTCATATAAAACACAACAGTAATACAAAAACCAGCAAACTCGCTGTTATTTGTTAAATTCCCATTGTACCAATTCAGAAACTGATGCTCCCAAGAAAATGGGCAAAAATTTAGTAGGCTAAACCCAATAATCATCAAGTAACGGAAAATAGAGTAATTAAGATTGAAATAAATTTTACCAATCATCCTATTTCAAATTCACATATGTTGTTTTCAATTTCTTGAAATACCTTGCTATAGATCACATCTCCCCATCCGACACATTAAAATGCCTTGCATACAACCAGTTTACCATATCAATGACCGGAGATGTCGCATCCCAGATGAGACCATAAGCTTTGAGTAGTCAATGTTCAGTCCTGGCCAGCAGATGGCAGGGCGGCGGATGTTTCAGGCAAAGTTCAAAGCAGGCATTGAGATGTTCACTGGAGTCAAAACAGCCGTAGGGGAGATGTCTCTGTAACGAGGCTTGTGCACAGTCACTGGGCATTGTGGAATTGAGCACCATCATTGTCGGTAGGCACAGGGGAATGACTTTGCTGCGGCGTGAAGCTCTTTGACCTCTGCCACGTCCACCCAGACGCTGGAGGTTACTGTCTGCAATCGTGGACCCGATGACACATTTCGGCCGTCCCAGGAGCGCACCTGACCAATGAATGCACCTGCCTGATCCAATGCACTCAACCGACAGACAGAGGAAGATGAGATCATAGCAAGATAGTTCACTTCCTGCTTTCTCAAAAATGTTTCAACTATACCATAGCTTGTTTTTGGGAATGCCCTTCCAAATAGCTACTAGAAATACTTGCGAATACAATGTAGCAGCAGCTGAGGCGTATCCCGTTTGCAGGTTGTAACCAGTGAGGGCCATCAAGCCCCCATCTGTTTTGGAACTTTAGCACCAGTTTCTGAAATGACACACACAGAGAAAAAACAAATATTAGAAATTATTATTATTATTTTGTCTTTAAAAACATTTATTACTTCTCATTCAACTATCTTAAATGTAGCCACAGCTGTACAGATGTAGGTATAATTATGTTAACTCAATAAAGCTTTATACAAAATACCATTATTCTTTAATTTTTCTTTATTCACTTGCCTAGAAAAGAGAAAGTTACTAAGTTTCTTTTCTGTATCAAAAGTAGTATAGCTTTAAAGACTTTCTATTCAGTCACTAAAAAAAATGTAATCTAATTTTTTTCTACAAGAACTCAGCAATTTCCTTTAAATACTGTTGTTTTTGTTGTTTTTTATCATTCTTCTCTTACCCAGAAAAGAGAAAAACTTCCATCACGAGGACACATTATACTCTAACTCCTATCTCACACACACAAAGCCCCCCCCCCCCCCCCATTAGAGACACAGGGGAGGGAGCGGAAAAATAAAAAATCTTAGCATTATCACATCGCAAAACCTGTATTACTACATTCCCATTCGAAAAACAAACGCCATTATCACACCAGTCTTAGCCACTCAAAAACAACACCAAACATACAGTTAAAGATATTGAAGAAAAACAAATAAAATATCCATACACACATTTCTCATTCACAATCTCACTCCCAGTTAAAACCCAATCCACCAGGGTAGCCTTCACCTTTTTATCTAGGTCTCATACAATTACTCAACAATTCTCTCAACTTTTTAAAATTTTGCAGGCACATACGCTCACACTCTTTATTCATTTAAAGAAAATACAAAAGTCTCTCGTACCATTTTGTCCAACGATTGCCATTTTTTCCGCATGCCAATTCCACCGCTTTCATCAAAGATACCAAGCAAACCGCGGATGTCAACAGTGAAAACCAACCTTTCATCACAGCAAGCCGTCATTCAATCAGTGAACAGTATTTTCATTTTTCGTCGATGTTTTTCGGGCATGGCTCCGACTTAAACCTCGGAAGCATTCTGAACTTGTGCATCCAAGAATAAGTTCAGACTATGAACCGGAAGCACTTTTAGGTCAAACCATTCGGTGTCGCGGTCACAACCGCCCTCCATTATTTATTTTAATTATTCACCTCTTTAGTTATTATTATATTCAAGTCGTATTAATATTTATCAATTCAGTGACGTCTCACTTATAGTATGATAGTTCAATAGGTTACATTTATTCGACAACGTTACTCGTTCTTCACCTCAAAATAAACATTTTCACAAGAATAAACACAGACAACCACCAAAACGTACACACATAACAGGCATTTAACATACATAAATAACAAATCACGTAATCTCTCGATCGATTAACAGCGGTAAAACCCAAATCCACTGCGTCAACCTGACCTCATTCTCATTACTGCTCAATTTTAGCAGGCGCGCATTTTAAAATAACCATTACATGCTAGCGA
The DNA here is from genome assembly GCF_054856555.1 of Leptonotus elevatus. Lineage (NCBI taxonomy): Eukaryota > Metazoa > Chordata > Actinopteri > Syngnathiformes > Syngnathidae > Leptonotus > Leptonotus elevatus. The sequence continues at coordinate 8,628,800 of NC_141239.1, read as the reverse complement.
ATGCTCCCCAGCGGTAAAAAATAAACCCACTGCGTCATCCTGAACTCTTATTACTGCTATATATTAGCAGGCGCGCAGTTATCATGATCTCTAGGTTACTTAGCGGCAGAAAACCCCCGCGTCTATCCGTATCCCTCTCAAAATTCATAAAATAACCATCATGATCTAACGATTGCTTAATAATAAAACCGCTTGCTTCAACCTGTATGTCTAAAAATGCTTCTGCAGCTGCGCATAAACCAACATGACAGCACTTCCGTAAACAATGCTCGTCACCACGCACGTGTATAGTTCAAAGTTGTAGTAAAATCCCAAATCAAGGACTTCACGTCCCTCCGTTAATTGAACGACTTCAAACTCTACTACAACCTGTTCACTCAGACCTCATGTAAAAATTTAGACAATTTAGAAGACGAAAACCGGTTGCAGCGTTCCCAAACAGACAGAACTTCCCTACGTGGATAAACGTCTCCACTTACCGTAAGTAATTATTTAGGCGCTTAGAAGTTCTGCCCGTCCGTGAACGCCGCAGCCCGCAACCGTCAAAATAAACGTTCGTTCGGGGTCACCATTTGTTGAAAACAGCTAAAAAGTTTTATTGCGTGTTAAAATAAAACTCAAAGTTGAGATCTAGTGAAGAGGCTTACTTGCAAGTATTTTATTTAGAAATTTCTAAAGCCATTCTGGACCCTTGCTGAATCAGAAGGAGGCCCGAAATGTGCCCTTGCTTTGAACTCATCCTAACTTATACAAAAGCAGTGTTTACAAAAAATAGCCTCCCCCTCCTTCATCCTTTCCTTGTGGGAAGAGTGAAATACAAAACAGATAATAAATCTTCAGCTCGTACCCTAGTCCACTACAGATGTGGGTAAATAATTGGTCCCGGCACCTCCCGGACCAGATCATTTATGAACAGAACTCTGCGTGAACTTCCAAACATTACTCATTTAGATAACTCAGAAACAACCTAGACATCTCTTTCCCAGAGAAGAGAACAATGGACTATAGATTGAATAACATTTGAATTAACTGTTGTCTTATTATTACACAGCTCTAACTAAAATCAAAACGGTTAAAATATAAATCGAAACAGTAAAACAATGTTAATAATGTTAATATTGTACATGCATACTACATGTTTACACACTATATGTAAGTCCGTGGATGAGCGCGGCGCTCGCTAGAACAGCTTTTGGGGATGGAAACATGAATTGTCAAGCGTACCGGGAGATTTTTTTATAAGTGATGGAGCTCCGTACCAAAAAGGCAGGGTATTGATTTGAGGAGGAACAAGCTACGTCAGAAAAGTTCCAGGACTAGTTTTACAACAGATTAATTTTTTTACTAGGAAAGTAGCCCCACACTTCACATTTTAGAGGTTCAAGGAGAAATATTATTGGCACACACTCTAAATCGACTTTGAACTCTGTAACTAATAAATACACTGACATTAAATACATAAATAATATTGTTTCATTTTAAGATTTTATTGTGAAAATATTGGCACAACATAAACATAATAAGCAATCTATAGCTTAAATACAAAAAATGTGATTTGGGATTGTCGAGTACCGATATCAGGTATCGTAATCGGGACAATACCAGTATCAGCTGCCCTTTTGTGGTCGTTTTATGAACAGCAAAAAGCAATGAGAATAGTAATTTTATGCCATTTTTATTATTTTTTATTTAGAAGATATGCTGGTATTCTTTAAAATCATCCGTCATTTTTTTCTGTGTGGAATTTTGATGTGTCAAAAGTACTAGTGGAATTGGTACTTGGTCTTGGTGACTATATTTTTTTTATTGAAAATCTCTACTAAAAAGGTCATGTAACGGCCATTTTAGATGGACTTTAAAATATAAATGACTGACATTTATGGCAACAATGTTAGTTAGCAACAGCAAAGCAGGCTCCAAAACAATGTGCTGAGTTGTTTTTACCTGTTTGGTTAAGTTGGGGGTCTCTTTGTTGTGAAATGTGGGAAAGACCATTTTCACAGTTTTGTTTACCCAACTTAAAATTTTACCAAAGTTTATGCAGGTCATCCATTTTGTCTCCCTGCAATACCTCAGCCAGGTCAACTCGCGCAACCACTCATCCCAAATACAAAATGAAGTAATGTCCATGGCTACGTCATCGGGGCCATCTTGATATCGCAGAATATTCAACGACAATTAGCTTGTTTTAAGAATGGAGGCTTCTCATTCAAGTAGTATGCTAGCCATCATCCCGTCCCACATAGTGTTGGGCCATTGTTAGCTTGACAACCAGCGGGCTGGATCTTGATTAGGTCGTCTTCAGACAACAAGAAAGCGAGCGCCCAAGATGAGGAGAGCATTTTTGTGACAAGTTGACTTGTAGCCACTAGCCAAACACAAACACCCCGCCACACTTCTTCACGGAGCACCGTGAATTTCAGAAGCTAACGCTGTTATTATGCTAGTCTGTGCATCACAGCCTTAGCATTAGCATATTTCACCATTTCCATAACATGTAGAGTTGCCACCCGTCCAGTTTTTCCCAGAATTGTTCTTTTTTTTTTCTTTTTTTTTACCAGCTGTCCTGGGCAGATACAAATCTCTCGCAGGACACAATTTGTCACGTTTTTTAAGAAGAATGCCAAAAGCTAATTTAATAAATGTCCCCTGCGCTACTGTGGAACGCTTTACCGAGCGTGCCACCGGCAGCACTTTTCCGTAGGTGCACTTTGGATTACCGTGGGCTCCAGGTGGCGGAGTGGAACCATCACTTGCCTTCGATGCAGGTTGGCGTGGGTTCCTTTCCCCGCCTGGGAGACCATGTTTGTGTGAGTGAAAAAAAAAAAAAAAAGAAACTTTGGATTACGGTATCCCTGGCACCGTTTGTGCTATCTGAAAAATGTCAATGGTGTCTGTCATTACGGTAATTTCAGACCTCCTCTCACAATACACGTTGCCACGTTGTGTTTGTATCTTATTGTGTGTGTTTTGTTTTGTTTTGTGTATGCCTTGTTTGTAGTTTATAGTGTGATTAGCTGAATAAATAACATTACTCTTAGTTCAGTTTGTTTTGTGAAAAGGGACATACATTTTTTACAGTCTCTCTGTGTCTGTGGGAAAAAACATTTATCAGCTTTTATATACATTTGAACAAAAAGTGGCAGGTTCAAAATTATTCATAATTTTCTCCTAAAAACAATTTTTTTTTATTGGCTATTACAACAAATAAAACACATCCTATATTTGCTAATCAGCTTTAGCAATGAGGTCTTCTCGTCATCACCCTGATCTTTAGTTCCCTCCACACTGAATTTAACATCAATATTTTCTTAACCACTTTTGCTGTGTGTTTTGGAATGTCACGCTAAAACGTCAACATTTTCAAAATTTGCCGGGCGTATTAATAATTTCAGGCTTGACTGTTAAGGGCCCAAGTTGGTCAGGTGTCCCTTTTTTCACAAATCCAAGGTAGCAACCCTAAAAACATGTCTTCTTTAAAAAGTCCCATACACAGTTGCTTCCCATCTTCTAGGGTGTTGTCCTTTTCAAGTGTTCACCTCATTAATAATCTTCATTTGGGCAGATTGTGAGAACATATTTGGATAAAAGTCTGACTGTGTAAACACGATGAGTAAATATGAGCAAGTATAAAAGAAGGAATGACAACAAGCTGGTATCACTGACTGGGAGAAATCGCAAACTACAAGTCACCAAGGTAGCTTTGAGCTAACGTTACCCGATTGCAGGTTAAACCATTTAATTATATTGAAACTTTTGTGAGAAGTGTGGCCTGTTAAGTGCCCCATTTTTCTCTCACAGAAAAACACAATGAAGGTTCTATTATTGGCTTTAAGCGTTACCCTGCTCTTCGCAGTCGGTGAGCATGCCTCCACTGATTGAATATGACATTTTTGTTGTTGTTGCTGATTTGCTCTTTCTTTCCTAAGGTGACGGTTTGATGTGCTTTTACTGCGTGCCTGGACCAGATGGGGAACCGTGTGAGCTCGCTGAGGAGTGTGAAAGAAATCAAACATTCTGTGGATTTGCCTCATACGAGAATGGTAAATGATTCCACGTAATACATTACATGGGAAGCTTGGAACGCAAACGGTTGTTTTAGTTGGTCCAATCTGTGGCCAAAAATGCTAAATTATTTTCATTATACTAAGTGTGGTAATAATCTTTATACTCTTTGCTTTTCTCTGTCAGATTTCTTGGTGCAGAAATGCATGACTGAATTACAATGCGATTTGTATATCGGCAATCCTGACTTTGTCTCATATTGCTGCTCCACCGATTTGTGCAACGGTTTGCTGCATTGAGGGCAATCGCTTATTCTTGCAATGGCGAAAGCTCCATCAGGAAGCATCTCCTGTCTTACATAACCATACCAAAATTGTCTGTATAACTCTTTCAGCTTCCTGTTTTGTAATATGAACTTGAAACTGAATTAAAAATTGTCTGACATCATTAAAAAAAAATCTTACTTGAGCATTTATTTGGTGACATTTTTAACTGGGTATTAAACTGACGGTTCAATATCTTTACATAATATCAGACAGGTTTCCTTTATTTGTATGCCTATTTCAGTATATATATATATATATATATATATATATATATATATATATATATATATATAACTAATATATATATATAACTAATATATATATATATATACCGCCTACTGCCCGAAGCCAGCTGGGATAGGCTCCAGCAACCCCCGCGACCCTTGTGAGGACAAGCGGTACAGAAAATGGATGGATGGATGGATATATATATATATATATATATATATATAACTAATATATATATATATATATATATATATATATATATATATAACTAATATATATATATATATACCGCCTACTGCCCGAAGCCAGCTGGGATAGGCTCCAGCAACCCCCGCGACCCTTGTGAGGACAAGCGGTACAGAAAATGGATGGATGGATGGATATATATATATATATATATATATATATATATATATATATATATATATATATCTCAGATCTCGCCATGTTCTTTGTTTTTAAATATGTCAAGCAGAACCTTGGACTTTCTTTGACACGTATAATTTTGCTTTTATGATACCTCAAACGTGACTTGGTTGTTATATTTTGAATCAAACTATAAAACAAAAATAAGATGGCCATTAAAAAAAACTAAAATGATGGCAAAGAATAACTAATGACTAAAAAGAAGAAAGTAGACAATATTAAAGAAGAAAATATTTCAGCTTCTCATAAAGTGAGCAAACAAGGTTTTTTTTTCATCATTTTTCTTTTTAAATAGTTGTCTTTTATAAGGGCAACATGTACTTTGTAATTATTTGTTTTATGCTTGTAAGCAGTTGCCATTGTCATATCAAGACTTTTTCTTTTTTTGTGTGCAAAATCTCATGTCATGCTTAATGTTATCCTAAGGGAGTTGCACCAGACGTTAAGGCACGTATGAGCTGCTAGCTAGCTTTAGCCTTTGAGCGCCAGTTGAAAATTACACTATTGTACTGAAAACTGTATCAGAAATATATCATAAAATGAAAACTGTGTACCTTAACGTTTTACGAGAAAAAAATTAATGTAAATGACCCACCCAAAAAAATAAGAATACAAACTCATGTATACTCGATTGTGAGTATCTTAAAGCTAGCATCACAGTGGTACTGATGAAAAAAACAATTGGTCTGTAACGCCGACCCCTAAAATGTACATTAACTTTGTGGAGCAATAAATGATTGATTATTTATTTATTTATTTTAAAGTATGTAAGATAAGTACTTTTTTATCTGATTAATATTCTTCTTAAGATTTGGGAATTTTCGTGAGGTTCAGTGACTGAATTTATGTCGCACTGTTATTGTGATGAGAATCATTCAAATATGAGAGTAAACATTTATAATTACAGGAATAAAAAAATACACATGTTGGCATTGGTCTGTATTCTATATTGATTACAGTGGACCCGAAATGGAGTCAAATCTGTATACAACTGTGGGGAGTGGAATTTAACCCTCCCCCCCCCCACCCAAAAATATATTTTAAAATAAACAAATAAACAAACTAATAAATAAATAAATATACAAATAAATACACGGGGTGGGGGCTAGCCACCCAAAAACAACAACAGCAACCTACAACCAACCTAACTCAACAATAATTGTGTTCCCCACTACAGGCCTGCTAAAAGTAACACAAAAATAAACCAGAAACTGATGTATTATTTTTTGTTTAAAAAAAGAAAAAAACAACTGCACAGCAATGTGCAAAATTACGACGGCGTATTAGGGCCACGTAGTAATATCATTTTTATTTAGAGGGCGGGGGCAATATTCAGAGAAAAAAAAATCTTCACTTCATTCGCAAATAAAAATTCTCACAAATTTGCTACTTTATAAAGTGGCAAATTTGCGACTTTGTGCCATTTAATAAAAGCAATGTTATCATTCATGTTTTAATTATTTAATTAAATTTAATAGCAGCTTTTATTTTATTATCCTGTTCACACATTAATTTTACATTTTTCAGATGTGACTTGAATTATGTATCCGCGCCTTGTCCTCCAGCATCTGACAAATATTTGGTATTCATCCAGATTAGCATTAGTGAGATTTAGTTGGCATTAGAAGGTTGTGTTCTTTTGCCAAATCTCCATTCAAGTCTTTCAACTGCCTCACCCATCTCAGCGTTCACAGTTCCCAAGGTGTTAAGGTCAATGTTGAACCCTGTCCAAAGCTAGATTTGAACTTGGATCTGGGTCTACGGGATTTTAAAAAGATACAGTAATACACAACATGGTATAAAGAATTCATATATGAGCTTTATTCTCTGGACCGGCATGACCTCATCACAGTTCAGAATTCACACACATATACTTGTCCTGTAGGATACAATATATTAATCAACTGGATGAAATTGTTCCAGGTCAAATAAAAGGTGCAGTATAAGTGCAGTATCCAAGCCTGTGATACATCCCTTCCGTTTCCACCAGGGGGCGACACATAAATATAATAAATAAATACAATTTATTTAGATGTTTACCGCCGCAGCCGCAGGTTGTAAAAAAGAAAATTGAATCACTAATTTATAGCGCATTTCATACACAAATATGCTTTACATCGTATGTTTGGGAAAGGATAGCATAGTTCTTATTCGGGATTTAAAAGCATTTACACTTTATTGTTATGTTTTGAATCTTTATTCATTCACTCTGATAATAAAGGAAACAAGCAAATAGAGGAGATAGATAGATAGTTAGTGACATCAACTGCAAAATGAACTTTTATCCCAGTCACAAGTTTAACTCACATTATGGTTGTAGGCTAGCGGGCTAGCTAGCAAGAAGCTACAGCGCGTAGCATGTCGCCGGACTATCAGCTCAAACTTTCGCTCCAAAGTAAGTTCCAGTGAATACCGGTCGCCATTTCCTCCTCCCGTCCGTGAAGCTTTTTCAAACTGCCCGCGGGTGGAGGACTCGACTAGTCAGTTCGTTCGTTCCCACCTCCCCGACTTGTAGCAACGGTTACACTCGCACGGGCATGCACGCGCTCGCTCGCTCTCGCGAGCGAGAGTGCCCGCGGGTGGAGGACTCGACTAGTCAGTTCGTTCTCGCTCGCGCTCGCCCTCGCGAGCGAGCGAACTCTCTTTCTCCTTCTCCTTCTCTTTCTCTCTCTCTCTCTCTCTCTCTCTCTCTCTCTCTCTCCCTCTCTCTCTCTCTGTCGAGCGGGGGCGTATAAGCGCTCACTCTCGCTCTCCCTCTTTCTAAGAAATTTGTGTTATCTCCATTTTTTTCTTCCCCCAAGCAGTATTCAAGACATTTGAAAGGTAATTGTACATGTTTACAGTAACTCAATAGTGCTGTCACTATCAAATATTTTTAGAATTGATTAATCAATTGATTATTCAGCCCTGCGATTGGCTGGCAACCAGTTCAGGGTGTACCCCGCCTATTGCCCGAAGCCAGCTGGGATAGGCTCCAGCAACCCCCGCGACCCTTGTGAGGACAAGCGGTACAGAAAATGGCATCCGATGGATTGATTATTCAATCGATTAATCAACTAATCATATTCATTTTAATTTTGCATTAAAGTGTATTACAAAAAAAAAATCCCTCTGATTACTGTTTATTAATCGGTGATTGGTGTTTATTTCGTACGTCGTATTCATATAGTGATTCAAAAAAAGGGGGATTGATGTTGTACTATGTTACCGGTTTGGTTACTGTTTTCCAAAGTAAAAACAGATGTTTGCAAATGTTTTATTTTCATTAAACACAGAAGATAATCAGCCTTCTTTCATGAAGGACTACATAAATCAGTGAAACAATTTTTGTCAATATGATGAAATCAGAGAATTTGGACAACTTTAAATTAAAAAAATTCTATTTAATTAAATTAAACACACGAAATATTGGTTCCGGCATCTTCCACCTCACGCAAATGTGTGTGTGTTTTTTAAATTGCTGTACAAAGTATTTTGGTGTTAATATCGACTTAAACGGTGAAATCCGACTTAAATCGAAATTCGGGTTACATCGAACTGAACTCGTCCGTAACTCGAGGACTCCTTGTACTTGATTATTAAAATAGTTGTCGATTCATTTGATAATCAATTCATTTTTGACAAAACTAAACTCTAGCAAATTGGATAAACTCTGACAATCTGAAACAAACAATCTGCGTTGTAGCCAATTTACATGTGTGCTGTGTTGTGTGTTGTATGTGTGAGTGTTGGTGAGGCACTAATTGGTTGCTATGGATACCTGCACACCTTGTTGGTGTTTAAATAAATACATTTTTCAAACGTACTTTTATGGCAGACATAATTTTTTATTTTTTTTACATTTGAGCAATTAATGACTTCAAAGGAAAATTTATCTGAGGTGCATTGAAATGATTAAAGTCATTTAAAACGATTAATTCACAAAAATAATCGATCTTTTGGAACGTTCGAAACATCTCCCCACAGCGACATCTCAATGTGAAGCAAGCATTAAAATAGCATTTATCATCCACTGATGCCATCACACCACAACAAAAAAGGTAAGGCATTTTTTATTGTTTAAATACTGTACAGGGTGTAAATGTAAAAAAATATATATATATATATATATATATAAATTAAAATAGGAATATTCAGTTTTTCACAAATCCAAGGTAGCAACCCTAAAAACATGTCTTCTTTAAAAAGTCCCATACACAGTTGCTTCCCATCTTCTAGGGTGTTGTCCTTTTCAAGTGTTCACCTCATTAATAATCTTCATTTGGGCAGATTGTGAGAACATTTTTGGATAAAAGTCTGACTGTGTAAAGACGATGAGTAAATATGAGCAGGTATAAAAGAAGGAATGACAACAAGCTGGTATCACTGACTGTGAGAAATCGCAAACTACAAGTCACCAAGGTAGCTTTGAGCTAACGTTACCCGATTGCAGGTTAAACCATTTAATTATATTGAAACTTTTGGGAGAAGTGTGGCCTGTTAAGTGCCCCATTTTTCTCTCACAGAAAAACACAATGAAGGTTCTATTGTTGGCTTTAAGCGTTGCCCTGCTCTTCGCAGTCGGTGAGCATGCCTCCACTGATTGAATATGACATTTTTGTTGTTGTTGTTGTTGTTGCTGATTTGCTCTTTCTTTCCTCAGGTGACGGTTTGAAGTGCTATCATCGCATCCATGGACGAGATTGGGGACCGGATGAGATCACTGTGCAGGAGTGTGAAGTAGGTCAAGGTGTCTGTGGAATGATCGTATTCAAGTATGGTAAGTGATTCCACGTAATACATTACATTAGAAGCTTGGAACGCAAACGGTTGTTTTAGTTGGTCCAATATGTGGCCAAAAATGCTAAATTATTTTCATTATACTAAGTGTGGTAATAATCTTTATACTCTTTGCTTTTCTCTGTCAGGTTTCGCGTCACAGGAATGCATGAGTGAATATGAATGCTCTTGGCATAATACATGGTGCTGCTCCACCGACTTGTGCAACATTTGGCCGTGTTGAGGGCAATCGCTTATTCTTGCAATGGCGAAAGCTCCATCAGGAAGCATCTCCTGTCTTACATAACCATACCAAAATTGTCTGTATAACTCTTTCAGCTTCCTGTTTTGTAATATAAACTTGAAACTGAATTAAAAATTGTCTGACATTATTAAAAAAAAAAATCTTACTTGAGCATTTATTTGGTGACATTTTTAACTGGGTATTAAACTGACGGTTCAATATCTTTACATAATATCAGACAGGTTTCCTTTATTTGTATGCCTATTTCAGTATATATATATATATATATATATATATCAGATCTCGCCATGTTCTTTGTTTTTAAATATGTCAAGCAGAACCTTGGACTTTCTTTGACACGTATAATTTTGCTTTTATGATACCTCAAACATGACTTGGTTGTTATATTTTGAATCAAACTATAAAACAAAAATAAGATGGCCATTAAAAAAAACTAACTAAAATAATGGCAAAGAATAACTAATGACTAAAAAGAAGAAAGTAGACAATATTAAAGAAGAAAATATTTCAGCTTCTCATGAAGTGAGCCCACAAGGGGTTTTTTTCATAATTTTTCTTTTTAAATAGTTGTCTTTTATAAGGGCAACATGTACTTTGTAATTATTTGTTTTATGCTTGTAAGCAGTTGCCATTGTCATATCAAGACTTTTTCTTTTTTGTGTGCAAAACCTCATGTCATGCTTAATGTTATCCTAAGGGAGTTGCACCAGACGTTAAGGCACGTATGAGCTGCTAGCTAGCTTTAGCCTTTGAGCGCCAGTTGAAAATTACACTATTGTACTGAAAACTGTATCAGAAATATATCATAAAATGAAAACTGTGTACCTTAACGTTTTACGAGAAAAAAATAAATGTAAATGACCCACCCAAAAAAATAAGAATACAAACTCATGTACACTAGATTGTGAGTATCTTAAAGCTAGCATCACAGTGGTACTGATGAAAAACACAATTGGTCTGTAACGCCGACCCCTAAAATGTACATTAACTTTGTGGAGCAATAAATGATTGATTGATTTATTTATTTATTTATTTTAAAGTATGTAAGATAAGTAATTTTTTATCTGATTAATTTTCTTCTTAAGATTTGGGAATTTTCGTGAGGTTCAGTGACTGAATTTATGTCGCACTGTTATTGTGATGAGAATCATTCAAATATGAGAGTAAACATTCATAATTACAGGAATAAAAAAATACACATGTTGGCATTGGTCTGTATTCTATATTGATTACAGTGGACCCGAAATGGAGTCAAATCTGTATACAACTGTGGGGAGTGGAATTTAACCCCCCCCCCCCCAAAAAAATATATTTTAAAATAAACAAATAAACAAACTAATAAATAAATAAATATACAAATACACGGGGTGGGGGCAAGCCACCCAAAAACAACAACAGCAACCTACAACCAACCTAACTCAACAATAATTGTGTTCCCCACTACAGGCCTGCTAAAAGTAACACAAAAATAAACCAGAAACTGATGTATTATTTTTTGTTTAAAAAAAGAAAAAAACAACTGCACAGCAATGTGCAAAATTACGACGGCGTATTAGGGCCACGTAGTAATATAATTTTTTTTTAGAGGGCGGGGGCAATATTCAGAGAAAAAAAAAATCTTCACTTCATTCGCAAATAAAAATTCTCACAAATTTGCTACTTTATAAAGTGGCAAATTTGCGACTTTGTGCCATTTAATAAAATCAATGTTATCATTCATGTTTTAATTATTTAATTAAATTTAATAGCAGCTTTTATTTTATTATCCTGTTCACACATTAGTTTTACATTTTTCAGATGTCACTTGAAATATGTATCCGCGCCTTGTCCTCCAGCATCTGACAAATATTTGGTATTCATCCAGATTAGCATTAGTGAGATTTAGTTGGCATTAGAAGGTTGTGTTCTTTTGCCAAATCTTCATTCAAGTCTTTCAACTGCCTCACCCATCTCAGCGTTCACAGTTCCCAAGGTGTTAAGGTCAATGTTGAACCCTGTCCAAAGCTAGATTTGAACTTGGATCTGGGTCTACGGGATTTTAAAAAGATACAGTAATACACAACATGGTATAAAGAATTCATATATGAGCTTTATTCTCTGGACCGGCATGACCTCATCACCGTTCAGAATTCACACACATATACTTGTCCTGTAGGATACAATATATTAATCAACTGGATGAAATTGTTCCAGGTCAAATAAAAGGTGCAGTATAAGTGCAGTATCCAAGCCTGTGACACATCCCTTCCGTTTCCACCAGGGTGCGACACATAAATATAATAAATAAATACAATTTATTTAGATGGTTACCGCCGCAGCCGCAGGTTGTAAAAAAGAAAATTGAATCACTAATTTATAGCGCATTTCATACACAAATATGCTTTACATCGTATGTTTGGGAAAGGATAGCATAGTTCTTATTCGGGATTTAAAAGCATTTACACTTTATTGTTATGTTTTGAATCTTTATTAATTCACTCTGATAATAAAGGAAACAAGCAAATAGAGGAGATAGATAGATAGTTAGTGACATCAACTGCAAAATGAACTTTTATCCCAGTCACAAGTTTAACTCACATTATGGTTGTAGGCTAGCAGGCTAGCTAGCAAGAAGCTACAGCGCGTAGCATGTCGCCGGACTATCAGCTCAAACTTTCGCTCCAAAGTAAGTTCCAGTGAATACCGGTCGCCATTTCCTCCTCCCGTCCGTGAAGCTTTTTCAAACTGCCCGCGGGTGGAGGACTCGACTCCTCAGTTCGTTCGTTCCCACCTCCCCGACTTGTAGCAACGGTTACACTCGCGCGGGCGTGCACGCGCTCGCTCTCGCGAGCGAGAGTGCCCGCGGGTGGAGGACTCGACTAGTCAGTTCGTTCTCGCGAGCGAGCTCTCTTTCTCTCTCTCTCTCTCTCTCTCCCTCTCTCTCTCTCTGTCGAGCGGGGGCGTATAAGCGCTCGCTCTCGCTCTCCCTCTTTCTAAGAAATTTGTGTTATCTCCATTTTTTTCTTCCCCCAAGCAGTATTCAAGACATTTGAAAGGTAATTGTACATGTTTACAGTAACTCTAATAGTGCTGTCACTATCAAATATTTTTAGAATTGATTAATCAATTGATTATTCAATCGATTAATCAACTAATCATATTCATTTTAATTTTGCATTAAAGTGTATTACAAAAAAAAAATCCCTCTGATTACTGTTTATTAATCGGTGATTGGTGTTTATTTCGTACGTCGTATTCATATAGTGATTCAAAAAAAGGGGGATTGATGTTGTACTATGTTACCGGTTTGGTTACTGTTTTCCAAAGTAAAAACAGATGTTTGCAAATGTTTTATTTTCATTAAACACAGAAGATAATCAGCCTTCTTTCATGAAGGACTACATAAATCAGTGAAACAATTTTTGTCAATATGATGAAATCAGAGAATTTGGACAACTTTAAATTAAAAAATTCTATTTAATTAAATTAAACACACGAAATATTGGTTCCGGCATCTTCCACCTCACGCAAATGTGTGTGTGTTTTTTAAATTGCTGTACAAAGTATTTTGGTGTTAATATCGACTTAAACGGTGAAATCCGACTTAAATCGAAATTCGGGTTACATCGAACTGAACTCGTCCGTAACTCGAGGACTCCTTGTACTTGATTATTAAAATAGTTGTCGATTCATTTGATAATCAATTCATTTTTGACAAAACTAAACTGTAGCAAATTGGATAAACTCTGACAATCTGAAACAAACAATCTGCGTTGTAGCCAATTTACATGTGTGCTGTGTTGTGTGTTGTATGTGTGAGTGTTGGTGAGGCACTAATTGGTTGCTATGGATACCTGCACACCTTGTTGGTGTTTAAATAAATACATTTTTCAAACGTACTTTTATGGCAGACATAATTTTTTATTTTTTTTACATTTGAGCAATTAATGACTTCAAAGGAAAATTTATCTGAGGTGCATTGAAATGATTAAAGTCATTTGAAACGATTAATTCACAAAAATAATCGATCTTTTGGAACGTTCGAAACATCTCCCCACAGCGACATCTCAATGTAAAGCAAGCATTAAAATAGCATTTATCATCCACTGATGCCATCACACCACAACAAAAAAGGTAAGGCATTTTTTATTGTTTAAATACTGTACAGGGTGTAAATGTAAAAAAAAATATATATATATATATATATATATATATATATATATATATATATATATATATATATAAATTAAAATAGGAATTTTCTGTTTTTGGAGCTTGGGAACGGATTAATTGCATTTACATTATTTCCTATGGGAAAAAATGTTTCGGAGGTTGAACAATTCTGACTTTTAACACTTCACAGGAACGAATTATATTCAAACTCCGAGGTACCACTGTACTCAGCCAGCAAGCCATTCATTCACCTTCAGGCGGCACCAAAAGAGTTAATGCCAGTGCAGCTCAAGGATCCAAATGATCAATTTAATCACCCATCTACAGGAGACATTAAACCCGTCATGTTAATATAATATTAGTCCTCGTAGGGGTTGAGCTCAGACAGGTAAGGTGTGGCAAGAACACACAAGGAGCTACTTTTGAAGTGTTGAGCTCATTAACAATAATTATCAGGATGGACGTCAAATTAAATATTTGACAAGATACTTGAGGACAAAGGGCGGCACATCTTTCAAATGAGTTAATGTGTAAACATCAAAAGAGTGGCTATAAAAAAGTGACTAATAAAAAATTGGTATCATTGAACAGCACAAACCAAAACGTCCCAGTAAACAAGGTAAGCTATGTAGACGTACTTTTCTACGTTCTAGACACACACGAAAGCCAGTTTTAATGTATCCTCACAAGTTTCTTACCGTTTGAGCCGTTCATCCACATGACGGCGCGGTTTCGGAGCTTGAAACCGATTACTTTTGAAAGCGGGCTCCAGAGTGGAACGATTTCAAAACGCGCACCGCACCAGGAAGCACCAAGATGGCGGACGAGTAAGTTACGCCGTGAGTAGCTCCGGTTTTGGGCCGTAACTTTTCGTATCAAAACTTGTTATACTTCACCTGAAATTCAAGATGAACATTAATGCAAGTGCTAAATCGGCAACAAAGAAGCCTCCGGTGCTACCGACTTTGAAAACACCACAGAAATCATTGAAGTGTGGTGAACACAACTACTGTGCAATGGAGGTGGCTTCTGAGACAAAACGCAACTCCGCTGCTTCAAATCCAAGTAAGACACCGACGGATAAGAAAGCTAAGCCAAATGAAACGGTCAAGTTTCACAAATGCCATTTTTAATGCAATAATGGAGCCGACTAAGCGTGTGACTGGAATGGAAACACAGCTTGACGATATTCGAGAACAGAACAAGACAGAACGCGACTATGATTACTAATTTGACAAAGACCGTTCAATTGAATGCTGAGGAGTTCGAAGTAACTCAAAAGAAAGAAAGTGCTGGACTGTTTGTTTTTTGCAAGAGACTCATCCTTCAGACACGGATGTGACTTTTTGGGCAAATCGATGGGGAGACAAGATTCTGTTCAACGAGATCGGGAGGAGTGGCCGCGTGCTTCGATAACTTTCCGGGAGAAATTCGAACCCACCGGACTGATGCAGAGGAACACTGGTTGACAAGGCGTGACAAAAGTAGAAGGTGTGTTTCTCATAATAACAAATGTGTATGGATACAACAATGATAAGCAAAATAGAGCAATGTTAGAAAATGTATCAAATACTATCAGGGAATTTAAAGCTTAATATCCCATTAACTCATTCACTTCATTCATAGCTCTGCATATGATTGGTCATTTAAATAAATGTGAACGATTTGCCCTGAAAGAACAGCCTCTGCAATTATTATATAACGTAAAAGTTAAGACAGAAATAAAATACCTGGGGATTACTATAACAAAAGACAAAAAGATTTCTGAATAGATGAATATTTGTGTTAATATCAACAACTGCAAACTTGTTTTGAATCGATGGTTGCAAAGAGATATTTTCAATTTTGGGGAGAATATTGTTTACCAAGATGGATAGTCTTTCAAGATGAATACACCCAGCGTATTCCCTTTCCGTACCACACAAATTGATTAAAATAATTGATCCCATAAACTTCCATTTCCTTTGGAAAAATAAACATCATTATATAGGCAAAAACTAACATGATCAAAAATGAGGAAGATGGAGGAGGAAACGCCAGATTTTGATTCTATGAATGGTATATTCAAACTTAAATGGCTGAAATTGTTACTCTATTTGGCATTACATACACAAAATCTGCAAAATCTTTAAGGTTTATGGATCAGAAAAATGCCCATGCTTTTTATTTATTTTTTTGAATGACTTTGATTTAATTTAAAATATTTGTGGGATCCTTTTCTTTTTGACATTTTGTAACAATGCCCCTTGTTCTGTGTTTGTTTGCTCTTTTTTTGTCTGTGTATGTATATATATTTCTTGAAGCTTTATGTAATTGACTTGATTGTAACATTATACGGTGCTTCATTTGTTTGTATTGTATTTGAGGTGTGTTGAATAAAAAAAAACTCCTCCAGTGATGACGTAATGGTCGCAGCTCGATGACGACGCATTGTCGCAGATTGATGACGTATGCGTTGAAATGAATTAATTTATGATAGGTTATTTGGTAAAATTTAGTTCAAACTTTATTATTTAATTTTTCGTTATTTGATGCTTGTTGGATTTGGTCTACTAAATTATGCCCATTTTCTTTTTAAGTCCCAGCTTCTGGATTGAAATCTTGGAAGTGGAACCGACAACAGCGAGTTTGCTTGTTAATTTTTGATTTTTCTCACAGCACTGTGATTTATGAATCCCACAGATGTTACTCTTTGTAATGTATTTTGCTGTGTTTTTACAAGCCCCACTAATCTGTAGAGGAGGTGGGGTTGATTAGCATTTTGAGAATAATTCTCGGTTGGCTTAAATCTAGGAGTATTGTCATTTTTTGTTGCTTTTGATTATAAAACGTTTGTTTTACTCGTTGAAGGGGCAGATATTTGGAAGTTTTGTGTGATTTGTAACCTGGAATAGATTAATTAGGTTGTCTTTAGTCTATTTTTTTTTCTTTCTCTCTTCTTTGACCCACAGTCCTCACACTGCGGTGTCTCCAATTACATCTGCTTGCGCGTATTTACATTGTGTGGACGTGGCGAGGGCTCTGTTTTACATCACAATCTCCTGCCTCAAAGGCTTTTGTCTTTTACGACTTTGTGTGGGGTTTTATGGTGGCTGGCAGGAAATGCCACATGTGGTGCCTGAGGTTTATTTGACAGACCCCGATCTGATGACCCTTATTTATGGGCCACAGGTTGTGTGTCTGGTGATCTTATCTTTACGGTTTGAAAAAGATCAGTGGATCTTTGTCAAAAGGAGGGTGTGTATACAGGAAAGTTCATGTTTAAGAAATTAACCAATGTAGACGAATTAGTAGATTAAAAAATGAAAAGGTTTTGAAGTGATAATCCACAGTCTGAATGTGAAGAAATCTACAAAAGAGGATCAAGCTGTGGCAGAAAAGTAAGTTTGAAGTGGAGACAATAATGAAGCATATCGCAAAATGAAGGTAATTATATTATATTATATCTTTTATCTCAGAAACAATTGAAAAATGTAATGTTTGGAGCCCAGTGTTTGCAAAAGATTATATATGATATGAATATATATGGGCCTCTCCCCAGGGTGTTCACGTTCCGGCCGGAGTGATTTCCCTGGGTTGAGATTCACATTCATGCAAATTTAGAACAGTAAATATCGTGGTAAAACATTACCTAATATTATATGAAACCCATTTGAAAAATAAATATTTTTTTGTTGTATGCGTGAGTGGGCAAGTGTCAGTCAACTCAATCAAAGGCTGGGTTCTACTTCACTGTCACACAAATAGATCTTTTCCTGTTCCAACAGCGCAGGACCTACGGATCTTAATCAAATAACAGTTACTAATCACAGCTAACAAAAATTATCAGGTGTTTTTTCTCCAAATAAAATTTATGTGAGTTTATGAGAGACTAAATGAAAATTTTCGCTCTCAGGAGGTGAGGGAGAGGTTATCCGGAGTTCAAAGGAGGGGGAGACGACATTCCACATCTTATCTACACGGCCCGCCGGATCCGTCCCACGCTCAGCAATCTCACCACCTGATGATCATCAATCTCACCACCCCCGACTGGGAAAACAACGTCTACTGATCCAGTGTCCAGCTGCCCCTATTGGGGACATCATTCCACAATGATTGAGTCACATTTGCAGGCAATCTACCCTGGGGTTCTGCAAAAAGCTGACAACGTCATTTTCTCATTCAACAAAGAACAAACTAGAGATGGCTTCAAAGTGGGAACGCATCTGCTGCTGCATCGCGACACTCTTTCTTGAACAACAACATTTCGTGTTAAGCCTCACACATGCTATGCTTATTCCACTAAAAAATCTATTAATGTATCAAATTGTTCTTTAATGCCATATGACTGCTAAACTACCTCCTCTCCTGCTAAAGGGATGTTTTAATAACTACTTCCCCCACACAACCATTGCTTAATGTCGCGCGTGCCGTTTGCGATGATGAAGATCCCCGCTGGAAATTTTCTGTAAAATTAATTAATTATTCTGTATGTTGGATTTTGTCAAGTCCAAAAGATGGATTGAAATGAATTAATTTAATTATAACTGTTTGATTTATAATAGTGGACAAAATTGCTTTAATTTACTCAGTATGTCTCTGAGGGAGAATTTAAGGTGATGTGGGGGTGTAAAGCGAATGTGTTAAATAGATTCCTTTGTCTTTACAAAACCAGTTGAGCAAGAGGGTTTTTTTTCTCTTCACATTACTGAGAGCAGTAAGGTTTGCTCTGAAAACAACATCATTGTAGGAGGGGGAAGTTTGGTGAGTGTATTGATGTATCATGTGACTGTCTGGGAAGGAGAAGAATGGCTGAGGATTGGACGAAGAAGACGGAGAGGGGTTTGAAGAATCAGGGGAGGATACTAGTGATTTGCTCAGGGGAGGAACGACACACATGCGGGGAAACAATGGCGGCGTTTGGTCGTCTCCATGTGTCCATAAGCTTATGTGAAAATAAATCCTGATTTCACCGATCTCATTGTCTGAGTTTTATAATCAACATTGTGAACACGGGAAAACAAAGAAACGTTTTCTAACAGCGTCAATTCTCGCGTGACTGCGCGCGAACCGTCAGTCTGTCAACAACAATGGCGGATAGCCGTGTCGTAGTCATTTTGCGCAGTCTCCTTAGCTTGTTTATGCTTTTGCAGCAACATATTTTGCATCTTTATTCCCACCTTCAACAAGCGGTGTTGTATTTAAATCGACCGCCAATGTCACTTCTCTTGTGTTCGTCTTTTTCACGTTGTTTGTTCTGTAGATTGTGTTGGAAAATTGTTCTTTGTTTTCCCGTGTTCATAATGTTGATTATCAAACTTAGACAATGAGATCGGTGAAATCAGGATTTATTTTTACATAAACTTATGGACACATAAGATCGGCTGAATTCCGCCATTGTTTTCCCTCATGTGTGATGCTCCTCCTCTTGTCCCAAAAACTAGTATCCTTTCGTGACTGTTCAAAC
This sequence comes from Leptonotus elevatus, assembly GCF_054856555.1. Taxonomy (NCBI): domain Eukaryota; kingdom Metazoa; phylum Chordata; class Actinopteri; order Syngnathiformes; family Syngnathidae; genus Leptonotus; species Leptonotus elevatus. The sequence continues at coordinate 8,609,194 of NC_141239.1, read as the reverse complement.
TGAATTCAAACTTACTTTTTTTGTCCCAGCTTGATCCTCCTCTGTAGATTTATCACATTCAGAATCACTTACAGTCAGTTGGGGTACAGGCCGATACCCCGGCACCTTTTAATTTTTTAATCTACTAATTCGTCTACATTAATGAATTACTTAAACATGAACTATCATATCCTTCCGTGACTCTTCAAACCCCTCCTCTGTCTTCTTCGGCCAATCCTCTCCTTCTCAGACAGTCACATGATACATCAATACACGTCACCAAACTTCCCCCTCTTGTTTCAAGATAAAGATTTACGTTATTTTCAGAGCCACAAGAGATGTTCCTTCTCGCCTCTTGTCCAACTGATTTTGTAAAGACAAAGGAATCTATTTAACACATTCGCTTCAACCCCCCACATCACCTTGAATTCTAATACAGAGACATACTGAGTAAATTAAAGCAGTTATGTCCACTTCTAAATAGTAATATTATAAATCAAACAGTTATAATTAAATTAATACACTTTAATCCTCCTTTTGGACTCGAAAGAGTCCAATTATAGAATTAATTCATATTTCACAGAAAAATTCCAGCGGGGATCTTTATCATCTTAAACAGCAAGCGCAACAATAAGCAATGGTTGTGTGGAGGAAGTAGTCATTATCATTAGAATAAGAAACAGGCCCTTTAGCAGGAGAGGAGGTAGTTTAGCAGTCATATGGTATTAAAGAACAATTTGATACATTAAAAGATTTTTCAGTGGAATAAGCATAGCATATGTGAGGCTTAACACGAAATGTTGTTGTCGTTCAAGAAAGAGTGTCGCGGTGCATCGGCAGATGGAGATATGTTCCCGCTTTGAAGTCATCTGGAGATTAAGTTCGTAAATGTGACTCAATTGTTGTGGAATGAAGCCTTGGACAGGGTCAGCTGATATGTTTTCCCGGTCTGAGGTGGTGAGATTGATGAGCGTGGGATGGATCCGGCGGCCTTGTAAACCAGTTGTGGAATGATGTCTCCCACTCCTTTGGACAGTTGAACTCCAGATAACCTCTCCCTCACCTCCTGGCATCCAGACCCTCTGGGTGCAAAACATTTTCATTTAGTCACTTATAAACATACATATTCTTTATTTTGAAAGAGCATCTGGTAGTTTTTGTTAGTTGGGATTAGTAAATGTTATTTGATTAAGATCCGTAGGTCCTGTGCTGTTGGAACAGGAAAAGGTCTATTTGTGTGACATTGAAATAGAGCCCAGCCTTTGACTGAGTTTAATGACATTCGCACATTCATTAATACAACAGAAAGAGCTTGTAAATATTTATTTTTCAAATGGGTTCCATCGTCTGATCAAAATTTTTCTAGGAAACCCATATACTAGTATGTAATATTTTACCACGATATTTACTGTTCTAGATTTGCATGAATGTGCCTTTAGCCATTCTGAAAGGAATATTCTCTCTTTTGCAAACACTGGGCTCCAAACATTACATTTTTCAATTGTTTCTGAGATAAAATATATAATATAATTACCTTCATTTGGCGATATGCTTCATTATTGTCTCCTCTTCAAACTTACTTTTTCTGTCCCAGCTTGATCCTCCTCTGTAGATTTATCACATTCAGAATCACTTACAGTCAGTTGGGTTACAGGCCGATACCCCGGCACCTTTTAATGTTTTAATCTACTAATTTGTCTACATTAATTCATTTCTTAAACATGAACTATCATGTGTACACACCCTCCTTTTGACAAAGATCCACTCTGATCTTTTCAAACACGTATGGTATTTCAAAGGGAGGACTTCGTAGCTCATAAATAAGGAATACCAGACCATAGCTTTCCGCAAAAGACGTCGTAAATAACACAAGCCTTTAAATCAGGCGATTGTGAGCCAAACGAGAGAGAGCTTCAGGTCACTGCAATTAAAATGAGCACAAGCAGATACAATTTGAGACACTGGTATTTGAGGACTTTGGGGTCAGGGAAAAATAGAGTTTGCCACATTAATCTATTTCAGGTTACGAATTACACGAAACTTACAAATATCTACCTTCTCAACGGGTAAAATAAACGTATTATAATTAGAGCCGAAAATAACACAACACTCCTACTTTGAGCAAACCGTCAATTATTCCTAAAATACTAATCAACCCCACCTCTTCTACATAGTAGTGGGTCATATAAAACACAACAGTAATACAAAAACCTGCAAACTCGCTGTTATTTGTTAAATTCCCATTGTACCAATTCAGAAATTGATGCTCCCAAGAAAATAGGCAAAAATTTAGTAGGCTAAACCCAATAATCATCAAGTAACGGAAAATAGAGTAATTAAGATTGAAATAAATTTTACCAATCATCCTATTTCAAATTCACATATGTTGTTTTCAATTTCTTGAAATACCTTGCTATAGATCACATCTCCCCATCCGACACATTAAAATGCCTTGCATACAACCAGTTTACCATATCAATGACCGGAGGTGTCGCATCCCAGATGAGACCATAAGCTTTGAGTAGTCAATGTTCAGTCCTGGCCAGCAGATGGCAGGGCGGCGGATGTTTCAGGCAAAGTTCAAAGCAGGCATTGAGATGTTCACTGCAGTCAAAACAGCCGAAGGGGAGATGTCTCTGTAACGAGGCTTGTGCACAGTCACTGGGCATTGTGGAATTGAGCACCATCATTGTCGGTAGGCACAGGGGAATGCCTTTGTTGCGGCGTGAAGCTCTTTGACCTCTGCCACGTCCACCCACACGCTGGAGGTTACTGTCTGCAATCGTGGACCCGATGACACATTTCGGCCATCCCAGGAGCGCACCTGACCAATGAATGCACCTGCCTGATCCAATGCACTCAACCGACAGACAGAGGAAGATGAGATCATAGCAAGATAGTTCACTTCCTGCTTTCTCAAAAATGTTTCAACTATACCATAGCTTGTTTTTGGGAATGCCCTTCCAAATAGCTACTAGAAATACTTGCGAATACAATGTAGCAGCAGCTGAGGCGTATCCCGTTTGCAGGTTGTAACCAGTGAGGGCCATCAAGCCCCCATCTGCTTTGGAACTTTAGCACCAGTTTCTGAAATGACACACTCAGAGAAAAAACAAATATTAGAAATTATTATTATTATTTTGTCTTTAAAAACATTTATTACTTCTCATTCAACTATTTTAAATCTAGCCACAGCTGTACAGATGTAGGTATAATTATGTTAACTCAATATAGCTTTATACAAAATACCATTATTCTTTAATTTTTCTTTATTCACTTGCCTAGAAAAGAGAAAGTTACTAAGTTTCTTTTCTGTATCAAAAGTAGTATAGCTTTAAAGACTTTCTATTCAGTCACTAAAAAAAATGTAATCTTATTTTTTTCTACAAGAACTCAGCAATTTCCTTTAAATACTATAATAAAACAAATAAAATATCCATACACACATTTCTCATTCACAATCTCACTCCCAGTTAAAACCCAATCCACCAGGGTAGCCCCCACCTTTTTATTTAGGTCTCATACAATTACTCAACAATTCTCTCAACTTTTCAAACTTTTGCAGGCACATACGCACACACTCTTTATTCATTTAAAGAAAATACAAAAGTCTCTCATACCATTTTGTCCAGCGATTGCCGTTTTTTTCCGCATGCCAATTCCACCGCTTTCATCAAAGATATCAAGCAAACCGCGGATGTCAACGGTGAAAACCAACCTTTCATCACAGCAAGCCGTCATTCAATCAGTGAACAGTATTTTCATTTTTCGTCTATGTTTTTCGGGCATGGCTCCAACTTAAACCTCGGAAGCATTCTTAACTTGTGCATCCAAGAATAAGTTCCGACTATGAACCGGAAGCACTTTTAGGTCAAACCATTCGGTGTCGCGGTCAAAACCGCCCTCCATTATTTATTTTAATTATTCACCTCTTTAGTTATTATTATTTTCAAGTCGTATTAATATTTATCAATTCAGTGACGTCTCACTTATAGTAGGATAGTTCAGTAGGTTAAATTTATTCGACAACGTTACTCGTTCCTCACCTCAAAATAAACATTTTCACAAGAATAAACACAGACAACCACCAAAACGTGCACACATAACAGACATTTAACATACATAAATAACGAATCACGTAATCTCTCGATCGATTAACAGCGGTAAAACCCAAATCCACTGCGTCAACCTGACCTCATTCTCATTACTGCTCAATTTTAGCAGGCGCGCATTTTAAAATAACCTTTACGTGCTAGCGAATCCTCCCCAGCGGTAAAAAATAAACCCACTGCGTCATCCCGAACTCTTATTACTGCTATATATTAGCAGGCGCGCAGTTATCATAATCTCTAGGTTACTTAGCGGCAGAAAACCCGCGTCTATCCGTATCCCTCTCAAAATTCATAAAATAACCATCATGATCTAACAATTGCTTCGCAGCGGAGAGACTCCCGTCCCAAAAACAAAATAAAATAAAACCGCTTGCTTCAACCTGTATGTCTAAAAATGCTTCTGCAGCTGCGCATAAACCAACATGACAGCACTTCCGTAAACAATGCTCGTCACCACGTACGTGTATAGTTCAATGTCGTAGTAAAATCCCAAATCAAGGACTTCACGTTCCTCCGTTAATTGAACGACTTCAAACTCTACTACAACCTGTTCACTCAGACCTCATGTACAACTTTAGACAATTTAGAAGACGAAAACAGGTTGCAGCGGTCCCAAACAGACAGAACTTCCCTACGTGGATAAACGTCTCCACTTACCATAAGTAATTTTTTAGGCGCCTAGAAGTTCCGCCCGTCCGTGAACGCCGCAGCCCGCAACCGTCAAAATAAACGTTCGTTCGGGGTCACCATCTGTTGGAAAATTGTTCTTTGTTTTCCCGTGTTCCTAATGTTGATTATCAAACTCAGACAATGAGATCGGTGAAATCAGGATTTATTTTTACATAAGCTTATGGACACATGAGATCGGCTGAACTCCGCCATTGTTTTCCCTCATGTGTGATGCTCCTCCTCTTGTCCCAAAAACTAGTATCCTTTCGTGACTCTTCAAACCCCTCCTCTGTCTTCTTCGGCCAATCCTCTCCTTCTCAGACAGTCAGAGCCACAAGAGATGTCCCTTCTCCCCTCTTGTACAACTGGTTTTGTAAAGACAAAGGAATCTATTTAACACATTCGCTTCAACCCCCCACATCACCTTGAATTCTAATACAGAGACATACTGAGTAAATTAAAGCAGTTATGTCCACTTCTAAATAGTAATATTATAAATCAAACAGTTATAATTAAATTAATTCACTTCAATTGCAATAAAGTTAGAAAAAACTGAACTTTAAATGTCCTGTCTTTGTAGTGTATTCATTTTTTCTTTTTCTAGAGAGAGCTCAGTATTGTTCATTCGGTAATCTTACCGATTCGACATGTCATCATCATTGCTCTCTCTTTTTTTTCTCTTTTTCTTTTTTTTGTATGTGCGTGAGGATGTGCATGTGCGGGTGTGTGTGTGTTGTTTTTACAACATACATTGGTTAAAAACTTTACTTACGCCCTTGTGATTTTGTGAAACGTCATCTGTTGAGCCCCAAGTACTCTTCCAATCGGAAGGATGCATAAGCCAAGACCACACGGATTTCCCGTATGTCGTTCTTTTTTGTTAGCTTAAACCAAGGATGCATAGAGGAAATATCCCAAGATGCATTTCGTACTTCAAGGAACGAATGGCAGCGGAGAGGCATCACATTTGTTCTTCTTTCATTTCATGTGCATTGCTGCCCCCCACTAGGTTTTTGGTGAACTAACGAATACACAATAAACGCACGCACGCACGCACACACGCATATACACATACTCACCCACATAAAAAAAAGAGCAATGATGATGACATTACCGAAATAACAATACTGAGCTCTTTTAAAAAAATAATAATAATAATATATATATATATATATATATATATATATTTTATTTATTTTTTTGCAGAATAATTGGCACTAACCGCAAGATCATCATGGAGCATTTTTTTGGGAGGGGGGGGGGGGGCTTTGTGGATATTATAAAGAAGCTATTTTACCTAGTGGAGTCCCTTTGATGTGAAAATGTCCTGTTTTTGCTTGTATCGTAATTTGACGCAAATTCGACATGTTAAATCGGCATTGGGCGTTGGGGTTATTTGATCACTGTGATTGGCTGTTAGCTAGCAAATTAGCGCACGGGGCAAGAAGAGCAAGTGACAACGCGGATAAACAGTACTTAACTCAACTTTATGGTATTTCAGGACAGCACACGTGAATATTAAAGTCCCCCATAAAGAGGATATGATCCTATTTCAGCATGATTTTGGCAAGATTTGCAAAGTCGTTTAAAAAGTCCTTATTGTATTTTGGAGGTCGGTAAATGGCTGACTTCAAAGAAGGTGGCTTCAAAGTTGTGATCGATGTGGTAAATAGACATCATTTACATTTAAATTTGTATTTATTTATTTATTCATTTTTAAATAGTTGCCGTTCCTCCACCTCGGCCCGACGTCCCCGCATTGTCCAAGTAAGCACAGCCGGGCGGTAGTAATTCAATCATAGCGGTGGACTCACCAGCGACAGTCCAGGTCTCCGTCGGGCAGAAATCCACGTTGTTGGAAAGGAAGAACTTGACTGGAAATTGGATAGTTGGAGCCTAGTTTAAGTTTAAATTGACACCAACATCAATCAACTCAACGTCATCCTGAAATCATGTTCAATCGACAATTAATTCATTGACTGCCATTGACGGCTATAGACGTCATAAATTCATTTGAACTATTTCTATTAGTTAAATTTTTTTCCCACTTTTGTTAACAAGAGTATGAAAACCTAGAATTTTTGGGGGGTATATGAGCAGATATAAAATTTGTGATTAATCGTGAGTTAACTATTGTCATGCGATTAATTACAATTTAAAAATGTAATCGTCTGACGCCCCTCATTTTTTTTATAATATTTTCTTTTTTGTTTGATTACTTAATTATTTAAACTCAAGATTAATCTTTTTTTTTTAATATCTGTTCTATTTGTACAATAAAAAAATTCTAGGTTTTCATACTCTTGTTAACAAAAAAATGTGAAACGAATAGAAATAGTTGTTAAATGAATTTTTGACGTCTAGAGCCGTCAATGGCAGTGAATGAGTTAAGAATAGGCCGCCAACTTAATGCTAACAAATAATCGAAAATGCCATTGACATGCTAACTGATGTTTGAACACAACAGCAATAGAGCAACAGATGCAGATAAATAACAAAATTCACAGGCATGTACAGTATTCTTTATTCTCTACAAAAAAAATGCAGAAAAAAATGCAGTCATTTACAGTAGTACTAGCAGAAATCTATTCTTCTTTGTTTGTGTCTGCATGACTGTGTTACGTCGCCTCCCGGTGGCCAACATGCACAAGATTGCAGTATTAAATCGTGATGCAAAACACTGTTTATATTCAGTTCAAGTATGTTAATGTCTGTTTTGTTTTTTTAAGTATGATATTTTAGAGTTTTACTTTCATTATTAATATACATAAACAAAAGTGTGTTTTTTCCCCCGGGTGGCTAGAACGGATTAATGGCATTTCCATTCATTTCAATAGGAAAGATGATTTGAGATATGCGTGATTATGACTTGATTTTCATGAAACTTCTAATTTTGTTGACATAAAAAATCATGCCATGTGTCTCTTTGAGGTGACATTAACTCATTCACTGCCATAGACGGCTATAGACGTCAAAAAATTCATTTAAACTATTTCTATTAGTTTAACATGTTTTTTCCACTTTTGTTAACAAGAGTGTGAAAACCTAGATTTTTTTTTATTGTCCATTTAGAACAGATATACAATTTGTGATTAATCGTGAGTTAACTAATGAAGTCATGCGATTGATAACGATTTTAAAAATTAATTGCCCGACGCCCCTAATTTTTTAAAAATCTTTTATTTTTATTTTAAATAAATAAAATAATTGTAATATTTTTTTTTCTGTTTTTAATCTTTTTTTTTTAAGAAAAGATTATTAAAAATTAGGGGCGTCAGGCGATTACAATTTTTCAATCGTAATTAATCGCATGACTTCACTAGTTTCCTCACGATTAATCACAAATTTTATATCTGTTCTAATATATAAAAAAACATTCTAGGTTTCCATACTCTTGTTAACAAAAGTTGGAAAAATGTTAGACTGAAAATGAATTTTTGACATCTATAGCCGTCAATGGCAGTGAATGAGTTAAAGGAGTGGCTCAGAGGGGATGGTGCATTTTCAGTTGCCGGTCACTCCCTTTGGAACGACTTTGTTAAATATTGACATGACATCAATAATTAACTCACGATTAATCACAAATTTTATATCTGTTCTAAATGTTCAATATTTTTTTTTAGGTTTTCATACTCTTGTGGGAAAAAAGTGTAAAACTAATAGAAATTGTTCAAATGAATTGTTGACGTCTATAGCCGTCAATGGCAGTGAATGAGTTAGGAGTGTCATGAAATTAAAGTTGATTTCTTAATAAGACTTAGATCTCGTGAAAACAGATTTTTTTAATTTTTTTTTTATTTGTAGAAGATTAAGAATGTTTTTTTCTAATTCAATTGCAACTGGATTTGAATGAAATTGCAACATTTGTCATCATATCAATGCTAAAGTCTAGAAAAAAAATAGTAGACATATCTATTTGAGGTAAGGCATTCATTTACGTGGATTAACTGGTCGAAATATCTGTTATCAACTCATTACAAATCACAGCCAGGCTTACATTTAAAAGTGTTTTTATTTATTTTAAAATGTTTGTGACCATACAAAGAACCATTTGCTAGTTTAATCATCAGCAGTGTTGCACATGTCGCTGTTGCAGCACTTCATCAGGATGAAATTGTTCATTTTGAGCATCTCGCAGTCAGACATGGCCATGCACTTCTGGTAGCGGCCGTCTGGATGAATGAGACGAGGGAGAAGATTTTCAAATTCAAATGTAAAACATTCTCTTTTCAGGGTCCCTAATGATCTAGAAAATCTCACATGGCTCCAGGAGGAACTTGGCGGCAGCGCAGCCATCTTTCTCAGATTTGCACGTCTCCACCGTCAGCTCGCAGTCCTCGCCGGCTGCTTTTGGCACGCAGCGGTGGCAGTCGAGAGCTTCGCCTGGCAAAAAACGCGACAAAAATCGGCTCAAATCAGCAGTGCGGAATCATAATTACAAAAAGTTGAAAGTCAGCGGAAGAAGACAAGTTGAAAATGACATAAGTGGACATATCGGGCCCACTTTTGGTAGATGTGAACTTGGCGTAATATATGTTTGTGCTGGAGCAATAGTTTACTGTGTGAATTTGGCAGATTGTTGCGGACCGAGTACGTTGGACAGAAAGTAGACTAGTCCTTAGAGCAGGTTAAACTAGGTCTAAGTTGTGGCGCCGGTGGTGTAATGCGATTTTGGCGGATTCCAGGCACAAGCAGACAAATTCTGCGCTCTGCTTATAATACAGTGTGAGATCTGGGAAAGCGGGTGTGGCGGGAAGGGGTGTTGGGGAAGGGAAGTGACCTGATTATCCTGTCTTCAAACCACCCAGAGAATAATCAGGAATCACCTCCATCCTGCAATTGAGCTCACTTATTGCATTGCGACAAATGAGGACACTACAAACAGTAAATGCCTGTTATCAGATTTCCAATTATGTGTACATTTTCCACATCCTTGACGAATAGAATCGCCAGTCGCACCATCGCCCCAAGAGTCAATCATGTATCTGGCCGCAAATGTTCCGTCAGTACAGGCGAGCTCGCCTCTGCCCAATCTTCTGTTGAGAAAATATGGTCAATTGCATTGAGACACCAGCTGAAGAAGAATTTTGAAGTCAGTTAAGAGCTTGTTAAAAAAAACGATCCTTATGTTTTCCGCGTGTTCGTAAAATCAGACTGGAGATCGGTGAAACAGGTCCTTCGAAGGATTTATTTTACAGAAATTTCTGGACACAGACAAGTTACAGTCAAATCACTGTCGTTCCTCCTTGTGTGTGTGTGTCGCCCCTCCCACTTGTAGTCGTTCTTATAGTTTCCGCATAGCAGCCCCCAGAAAACCCCTCCCCTTCCTCTTCCTCCTTTACTGCCCTTAAGCCCCGCCCCTCTCGCAGGCAAGACAGACAGTATTCAAATACACATGGACAGATGGCCGATTGATGTGGAAATATAGTAAGTTCAGACAACCTGGCACCCCGACAGATGGCCAACCGGGCGGAAACGCAGTATGCCAGACAACCTGGCTCCCTTAAAGCAAACACAACTTTACAAAGGAATACTTTTTAACACATTTTCTCCTTCAAAACAGATGGCTAATTTCGTGGGAAAAGGAAGGAAGAATCTTCAAACGTTCCGTCACATTACACTCATCAAGCTTTGCTACAGGAAATTAAAGCAGTTATAATTCAATTGAAACAGCAGAATGTCAACGACCTCACCACCCTGTCAAATCATTAAAATTGCTACTTCGCCAATGACCTGCTAGTTATGAAATGTGCACAGATAAACATGCGTTCTCACCATCGGGGATGTGGCCTTTTTAGAATATCATTGACATTTGTTCTGTGGAGAATGAGGGACACTCTCACCTGCGACGAACAGCAGCATGGCGCTTAAAGCTAACAGCAACAACTTCATTGTGACGTTCACCGCAGTGCAGCCTGTGACATGACAAGCAGATATTGTATGTTACACATTTATGCTAGCAGGGGGATACCTTTGGAATCTCTCCAGGGCAGAACTATCATTACGTGGAAGATGTTTTGTTTGGCTAATTGTGGAGCAAAAACAAACAAGCCCCACAAGTCTGCCTGTCTTTTTGATTTGTGAACCGAGGCTACATTTAAATCTTGCTAGCAATTTGTTAGCGGCAACCCCCCCCCCCCCACCCCTTTAAATGAAGTCTCAAAGATGTTGAAGATTACTAGAAAACTAAACATAAAGAAAATCACAACTTGTGTGATTAAAACATCGCTTAGCTTTTAAATCTGCTAGCTTACTGTTAGCATCTACGTTGCAGTGCTATAACCCTTTGAACACAGTGTAGCAACAGATATAGGCAGACAATATAACAGTACTCGCAGTCGTATATTCTTAATCCTCCATAAACAAGTCAAGTCAAAGTATTTAGCATGAAAAATCTGCACTATAGTCAACAGCAAAATCACCCATGTTAGATTAACACTGAGTAGTGTTAAATCTAACACTAGAAAATGAGTGTAAATCTGACACTTTTCAAAGTGTCACTCCAACACTGTATAGTGTTAAACATCTACACTGGTAAACACTGGGTAGTGTTGAAAATACTCTACACTAGTGTCAGTGTTAAAAAATTTACCTAACGTTGTTCCTCCTTACAAGGCCCTCAAAGTGCATTTGACTACTGATGACGGCATGAGGAGCAACTTGAGGATTCAGTATGTTGCTCAAGGATACTTTGACAAAGTTACCGGAAATGAGGGTGTGGTCAATTTAACACTCAAGGTAGTGCTATTCAGGTTACACTTAGCTTCCGCTCCAACACAGTTGATAAAATTTACTCTGACAGAGTAATCTTTTATCCTAACAGTGCCAGAAAAACACTGTTTACACCAGATTTCATCCAACACTGGAAATTTAACACGGACAGATTTGCTGTGTGCCTTTAAATATACATACCTTGTATTCTTGTAGGTCTCGGTCAGTAAAAGTGATGACCTCGTTGTCCGGCTGCTTTTTAAAGACGCACAGATTTGCTCGTCCCTCCGAGTTGGTCCGGTCCACCGTGGTCAGGGGTCAATGCTGGCGGATGGCCTTATGTAAGAGTGGTTACTTGTGCAAATATGTGTCTGTCGAACACTCACAGTGATATATTTTGTACATTTCTGTCGAGATACAAAGGACACACGGATGTTGGTCAAAGGCTCGCCAGGTTTCAACCTCAGACAATTGTTGGAGGAGCTTACGAGAAAAAAAAAATGTAAGCTTTGTGACAGTTACAATCATGGATCATAGAAATGTCATGGCAATAATCCATCCCACAGTGAAAAGCAAAAATGTGTGCATAATAGAGACTCCCCTAAAAATTTTCATTTATGTTCCAAACGATGATTTCAAAAAACTTTAACATGATTTCAAACTCGTCTTACCATATTACCCTTAAAAACAAACTACTTACAGATGATTTGATTTTGAAGAAGTGCACTGGGAATGCAATGTCGCCACTTCGTACTTTACTTTTAGCCACAAAAGCTTTTTCACGGCAAGAACAAAATCCCGAGAAGCAATTTCAGCAGTGAGGGGTGCAATGATCTCAACATTAGAGAGACCAAGCAACCCGTGCACAGACACACACAAAAGCGAGCAGTTTCTTTGGGCCCAGTTTGAGTCCGCAGTTTATTTTTCTCTCAAAAAGACGGGACGCTCCTTTGAGGACATCCTTGTCCGAATTCTGGGTTTGGAGTGCTGCTGGGTGGTTTTAAAGAAGTGTTAACAAATACCACTCTCGAAAGGCCCACCTAAACAGAGGAGGAGGTTTTGTCTGTTTTCAACCATGTCCATACATCTCTAGTGGCCACTAAAATTAGTTTTGCCACCGGGCAGATAAACAACCGGTTGGTATGTAGAACAGTCTTTTAGATTAAAGATGATCCGTCTTCAACGTAGCTGACTGATAACCTACACGGACAGTTGATCAGATGTTACCTTCCACTAGTGCCCATAGTCATCCGGACCTATCTCTGAAACTTCTTGAGATGTTTATCACCCTGCTTCGTGGTGATCTTGGCCTGAATACAAACGGTCACTTGACTGCCCTAGAAGCCAATACTACGCTAGTTGACAACTTTGAAATTTGTCTTGAATCAGCAAAGAAAATGCGGCGACAATGATACCAACATTCCAAATCTAACGCTCGGAGCCCAAGATGGCAGGTAGGTCAAGTTTGACCCAGTGAGGGCCCCTGATTTCATGCCTGGGAATGGTGCTAAAAAAGAGACCCCCTCCTTTTGGAGGCTCCAGAAATGTGAATCTCTTAAAACTGGAATCTTGAAATTTGGATTCCGACTTCCAATTCCGAAGTCGTGAATATGACGGACGTCCATTCCCATACATTCTCAATGGGCAAACACCCTAACTCTAATCTTATTTTTTCAATGACTATTTTTTTTTAGGTCCATTTACTCATCTATCAAATGGAAGGTTGGTTACGTACATATTTTATTTAGAGCTGTTACTTGTATCAAACCTTAAAACCATTGCATATCAATTGTTTTAAAAGCGTATTTCCTTCACCCTCTGTCTGCTTTTTAATGATCTTATCATTGGTTAGAAATTTCCTCCAACCTTTTTTTACAGTCTCCAACTTCATTCCCTCTTCTGTAAAATTAACCACCTCCAGCAACTGATCGTTTTTAAATGAAACTAAAATAAGTTTAATGAAGCTGGAATTAAACAAACAAGCCTGAAACGAAGTATAACCTCAGAATCAGAATATGTAGCAGATGATAATGTTTGCTTTTTGCCGCTTTCATGTGCTGTATTTCTAGAAGCCGCAGGCAGCAAAACAGTTTTCCTGTCTTCTGTATTTAGCATCCTTAAAGAGTTCAACCACATCAATCCAAAGTCAGGTGAGGACAAGCCTCTTAGGGCTTCGTCACACAATGAGACCGATGGATGACGCAAAAAAATGCGCCCGCAGCAAAATTTGGACGACTGTAAAACGACAATAATAAATCAGCTCCACAATGTTAGAACCTTAAACAAAGGCGCCCCGGCTGGCAGGAATGCGTCGATGCAATCCTCTGCATGTGAAAATAAAAACAGCCCTCTGACTGTATTGTGAGCCAAAGTCCCATCTCAGCAGTGGCCCAATGTAAGAGAACGTGCCCATGTGGCAAAACGTCTAAACCCGCCATTGTTGTGCTTTTGTATATATCCTCGGAGCCAGCCTCGCGGTGAGGGTTTGGAACAGCGACAACTGTGGAAAATGTCTCAGAGCTCAGGAAAGGTGAGTACCCAAACTGGAGGAGGCCACTCCCCCAAAAAGCTTAAATAGTAATAGTATACTAGCTACAAAAACGGCTGCAAACGCTGCATTACGCATGCCAGGTCAAAGGTTACAAGCAAAGCCATCTTTTTTTTTTTTACATCGTTGTATAGATGTAGTAGTGATGCGTTTAATGTCCACTTTGCTGGAGATGAGCTACGTTCCATGTTATAGATTTAATGACTGTTAAGGATTAGGACAATTATATACCCGAAGACACAAGAAAGTCGTTTTAGGCTCATTTGGGCCTTTTATAGGGGTCTTTCCAAAACAAATGTGTCTGAGAGTAGACAGTTTTGGGAGTAACTTCAATCGTCAGCGTCTGACGGTGTTTTCATGATGCAAGCTTAGAGTATTGCTTTTTTTTATTTTATTATTCGGTCACAAATGATGGTGCGTATACAAGACAGATGGAAGAAGAAAATAGAAACTACCACAGGCTCTGATCCCCACTTCAATGTGATTTTAAACCTTCAAAAATAAATGCCTTGCGAAAAAATTCACCAGAAGTACGAGAATGCTATCGTGTTTGACACTGCTTCGAAACCTGTAAAAATACCAATTACTACTCTCCGATTAGCTGTTTCATGATAACTTCACGATACCTAGATATTCCTATTTTTTTAAATCAATCATCCCCCAACCACCGGTTCGCAGCTCGGGACCCCGTTGGTACCAGGCTGTGTAGATAGATTAAAAAATAAAATACTTTTTTCTGGATTTTTTTTAGTAGAGCAAACAATTATTTTCCAATCTGGATTATATGTCGACAAAAAATTGGTTAATATCATGAACTGGTCCCTGGTGGAATTTTTTTTTTGAAGATGGCTAGTGGTAATTCCTACACTACACCTTAGAAAGGGTAGGAACATCTGAGAGCATTACAGAAACACAAACATACGCAAATAGGCAACATTTTCAGTGAATAGCGATGATTAATAAATTGGTGGTGTTTTACTGTAATACAAATCCCTGTTATGTGGCTAATAAACTTAGTGTTAGCTTAACTCATTTGCTCCCAAAAACGTATACTGTAAATACGTTCTATTTTAAATGTTTTGCGTGTCCCAAAGACGTATTTATACGTGTTTTATGTTTTGTTTTTGTTTTTTATGCTAGAGCATACAGCAAGACAATAAAATCGATGTTTGGACATTTAACTCATTTGCTCTCAAAAACCTATAAATACGTTCTATTCCAAATGTTTTACGTGTCCCAAAGATGTATTTATACGTGTTTTATGTTATTTATTTTATTTATGCTAGAGCATACAGAAGGCTTTGATGCAGCCTCTCAACTGCAAAGAACGGTTGAAGAAATTGTAGTTATTACACAAACGGCCAGCAGGTGACAGCAGAGCAAAAGAGATTAACCACGGCTATGTTGAAAAAACCCTCAGTTACACAGAATTCTAAATAGATGTGTGGAACATGTTGAAATTTAGCTATATTCTAATGCTAATTGTAGCAAAACGGAAACAGATAGAAATATACTTTTTTCCTGATGAAAGACTTCTTCTTTCTTTTGGTAGGTTTCATGTTTTTATAGCAATACAACAGGGGGGTTGCTTCAGTGAAAATGGCTGGGAGTGAATGAGTTAATACCACGGTGGCAGGGTCAATCGTAAGCATTATTATGTTTTTGTCTTAAGATTGTGAAGGTTTGCCTAAAAAGTCAGAAGAAAGGGTGTTTGAGTGGCGTTTTAGCACATTACACAATGCAAATAGGCGAGTTTCCCCAGTGAATAGTTTGTTATGTGAAAAATGGCAAGTAGGTGAATCAGGAATCGGCAGGTCTTCACTATACATCTAAAAAAAACAAAAAAAACAATCAACACTATTGTAACTGGGAACTCCTCCAAACCAACACTGTGGACCACTTTCGATGGCAGATCGTGCTGTTCGAGGGCAAGGGCTTCACGGGCCGCAAGCTGGAGATAGTCAGCAGCTGCGACAACTTCCAGGAGCGCGGCCTGGCCAACCGTGTCAACTCCGTGCGAGTGGAAAGCGGCGCCTTTGTGTGTTTTGACCACCCGGACTTCAAGGGACAGCAGTACGTCCTGGAGCGCGGCGAGTACCCGGAATTCCAGCGCTGGAGTGCTCACAACGACCACATGGGCTCTTGCCGGCCAATCAGAATGGTAGGTGGGCAAATATTTGGTGGGGGAAGGAAGATAAGATAAGTTCCGCATTGGGAAGTCATTGACATGCTTTATGCTTTGGAGTGAGTGGAACAATGCACCACCACTACATCAAGCAGATGCACTCTTGAAAGTGTTGGGTCAAAAATAACCCCATTTTGGTACAAAAATAAAAATAAAAATAAAAATAAAAATAAAAATAAAAATAAAAATAAAAATAAAAATAAAAATAAAAATAAAAATAAAAATAAAAATAAAAATAAAAATAAAAATAAAAATAAAAATAAAAATAAATAAATTAGTTAGTTAGTTAGTTAGTTTGTTAGTTAATTAATTAGATAGTTTATTTGTTTATTTTTGTACCAAAATAGTTTTTTTTAAATTAAGTAATAAAAAAATAAAAATAACCCAATTTTTATTAATTAAATTGGACCGACCAGCTACTTTATTTTGAACACGCAGTCATAATTTTTTTTTAAATAAACAACAACAACAACAACAAAATTTGTACAAAACAACAACAACAAAAGGTCAAATTGGCCCAAGCAGCGGGTCGATCCAATTTTTTACCAAAATTGGGTTATTTTTGACCCATACGTTTTTATTGCTGGGTCAAAAATAACACAATTTTGGTAAAAAATTGGACCGACCCACTGCTTGGGCCAATTTGACCCAATTTGGAGGGGGGCAAAGACTTTCTGGATTATTCTTTTAATCTAAAAAGTTGGGTCAAATGAATAACAAACAAAATTTTGGGGGTTGTGTTGTGGGTTATTCGTTTGTTATTATTAAATGCAATTTTTGGGGTTGTTTGTGGGTTATTCATTTGTTATGTATTATTCAATGCAATTTTATTTTTTCAATATATTGAACCAACGTTTTGAGGTAAATGAATAACCCCAAAAATTTGGATCAGTCCCATTTCGACCCATACTTAGTTTTGAGCAAAGATTTTTTTGCACTTCAATTCTGCAATATCTACGCGGTTGACTTTACCACTTTACACTTTACATTGAAAAAGTAATGACCTATTTTGACAAATTAAATAATAGAAAGTACTTTAAAAAAAGTCATCAGAAAACTAAATACTGTACTGAAGTACAACCTAAAAAAACCGCCATTATTTATTTGTACCTCCTTCCTTGTGCTTCTCCTCCCCAGCACGGCGAGCACTACAGGCTGGAGGTGTTTGAGGGAGACAACTTCAGCGGACAGCGCGTGGAGCTGAGCGAGGACTGTCCCTTGCTGCAAGCCAGAGGCCTGACTAAGAGCTGCGTCAAGTCCCTCAAAGTATACGGAGACGGAGCGTACGTACAACACGGCACACGCACATTCACACTTTTGCAGGGATGTTTTTTCTACACGACGATACATTACATTTGTCTCTGCAGCTGGGTGCTGTACGAGGAGCCCAACTACCGCGGTCGCATGTACGTGGTGGAGCGAAGAAGCTACGGCAGCCACACCGAGTGGCAGGCGGACAACCCCAAGATCCAGTCTGTTCGCAGGGTCGCCAACTACTTCTAGGACGGTGGACAGAAGCTCTTCACCGACGTCTGTGTGGAAAACAGTCAAGGCTGAAGGAACGTACGACACGCTTGCCACATCACTTTTGTACCGCCTTATTCAAATGCTACAAATAAAGCAAATGTATGCCATATTATTATTTTTCATGAACTAGCTAGTGGACGGGCAGGCAAGGGCACCACCAAACAAAAATGTCACAAAAAGTGTATCTGCTGATATCATAATGATCTTGCATCAATTTACTGAAATAAATAAATACAATTAAATACACAGAAGGGAAACTGCTGGATTCACTTAAAGCTTCATTTCTTTCTTTGCAGTCTGTACATTAAACATTAGTGGAAAGCTCCAGATAAAAGTTACATAGACAACCATTATATTCAACATGATAACGAATAAAAGAGCGTGAAATTTATCATTAAACGAGTATTTCACATCACCGAAAGGCTATCCGTGGTAAACAAATCCATTTTGCTGGGGAGTCGGCCAAGATGGCGACCTGGGTGGATGCCTTCTCTTGAGCTTGCTAACTCTTCAGAAGTACCGGATTGTTGCAACGATCGAAATGGACTCACACAACATTGTTTGAAAGGTGACACAATATACTTGTTAATTGTGCATTGTTCGTGGGAACGCTTTATCAAGAAAGGCAATTCGCAGAACGGAGGTGTTTTCACATCGCGTCTGAGAAGCTAACTAGCTCAAGTAGCGGCGATGCTAACAATATGGCCAAAAGAGAAACAAGAGAGAAGTGTGGTCTCCTGACGGACATGGAAACTTGTGACTCTCTTCCAAGTGTATGTACTCTTCCTCCAAGTCCTCTTAAAAGTCATAACGCAAAGAAGTTCCGTCAAGAGGTTGCGGAAATGAAAGAAGAAAGTGTGTCTAATGCGGATATTCTAAAGTGGGCTAAATAACCGTTTCTCAAAGTCCATATGTCAGATTTACATTTTAGTTCCTTAATTAAAGATTATTTCTCTTAATGTTAGAGGCATTTGTGACAACACTAAAAAAGGCTAGTTTCATGTTTTGTAGACGTAAAAATGCACATTTGATTTTTTTTAGAGGTGTCAGCCAATATTTTTTTTTAATTGTAGTTAATCGTATTACTTCAATAATTAACTCACAATTAATAGCAAGTTAATCGCACATTTTATATCTCATTTTGTATCCAAATTCATAATAAAGGGTACTATATTTTTCTAATTTGTTACACTCATGTTAACATAAAAGTGGGAAGAAATTTTAACCTAATAGAAATTTGGTTGCATTTTTTAGTCGTTGATTCAGTAATTTCAGAACAATTCATCAAAAGAATTTAAATTAAAAATAGGTACTGTAAGAAAAAAAAGGTGTGACATTGATTTGTATTGGTCGTTTTTCTGTCACTACATGGCATAATTGCGTTTGTAAGACAATGGTTATTTTTCTTTTCATATTAAGAGCTACATAATTTTTAACATGGAGTAACTTGTAAAATTCTGCACCTTTAAAAAATTGTAAAGCATAACTTGACCCCAGTCCCCACATATGTATGCATTATTTAATTTATTACTTCTCAATTTTGTTACAGTGACTCCTTTGCACAACGTTGAATGCTTTTATTTTGTTAAATTCAATACGGATGCGCATTGTGAAATGACGTAACTTTCCTGGAAACGAACCATAATTTTGTTTTGTTTTTCAAATTAAGAGCGATCTCATTTTTAACATGACGTAACTTGCGAATTTACGCACATTTTTTAAATGGTAAGATACAACTTGACGCCAGTCCCCACAAATATATGCTTTTTTTTTTTTTTTTGCTATACCATTTTTGGTTACAATGACAATGGACTTGCATTTATTTGATACTTTACTCGGGGACATCTTGAAAGTGAAAAAAGATCCAATAGACTATCATTATTCGTGAACACTGAGTGTCTGGCTTTTAGATTTTTTAAATTATTATTATTGCTGCTCCTTATCTATTATTTGTTGATGACATTGCTATTTATTATTAAATAATAATTAAAGGGCTGGTGTGTAGGCGCCATAGCATATGTCACGTGGTGTGTGTGTGTGTGTGGTTGCTGTGATGCGTGGGTGTTGGGGTCACATGACAGGTGATGTATGCCGGACTCTCTCGGAAGCGACAAGGAAGCTTGGAGTCGCTACAACATTGTTACCCTTTTTGAGTCTAAGAACAAAAAATGGTCAACTTTGGTTAACATGTATGTTTTATTGGGAAAATTATATATCCATAAGTGTATTTCTTTTAAATGTAAACCTTTATTCAAATTGTTTCTGATTGAAATTGAAAGTCTCTTAAATGTGTAACAAATAAGAAATGTCATTTGATAATTAATATTCATGCAGAATTATTTAAAAAAAATGCCTCTTGGAGATATTTAAATGTTTTTTTTATTTTTATTTTTTATGTAAATTGGATTGACTGATATTTGTATTATTTTTATATGTTCAATAAATGGTTGAAAAAAAACGGCAAAAAAAACAAAAACAAATACATTTTATAACTGTATGGATGAGCAGGAAAAAAATATTTCCTGCTCATCTAAACACTGCTATACATATATTTTGAAGTGTTTTTATTAGAATATTTCATTTCTTTATTAAATTTATGTCCCCTTCTATGTGGAGCCTGTAAACCAGCTAGGGCGGGAGAGCGGCACACTAGCACCCTCTAGTGTCAAACGCCACTGAATGCAACATTGTTTGCTGCAAGGGCCTTGCATTGGTCACCTCACAAGCCAGATTGATCATTGTGATTCACTCAAGGGAGTTCTTCACATTATCATATTATTCTCCGGAGTTTGTGAACTCACAAATACCGCGATAATTCAGCTTGCTGGCAAGGTTAGGGTTGTGTTACTTTAACGACCAAAATATGACGATAAAATAAAATCTATCTTAAAGTTTAAAATAAGAAAAGGAAGAAAAAAAGAGAGGTTTATAAAAAAAAATGAATATATATATATATATATATATATATATATATATATATATATATATATATATATATATATATATATATATATATATATATATATATATATATATATAATTTAAATAAAATCTAATAAAATATTTTAAGTGTATAAAATATTTGAGGTAAAATAAAATATTGTACAGAAAATAAAATCCAAATAATGAAAAATCTATTAAAAGTAAAAAATATTTTAAGTTAATAAACATTATAGAAAAAATGCAACATTAAGTAAAAATATATTTTATGTAAACAATAAAACATTCAAAGTAAAATACATTGGCAAAAACAAACGTGAAGGCAATACAGGCAATCAGCTTTATAAATTTTTTATTTTTGATCAATAGAATAATATTTCAAGTAAAATAATTTTTTTACCGATAAGAAAATTAAATACTTTACATAGAGTAAAATAAATTCGAAATAGACTAAAATAAATCAAATAAAAACAAAACTAAGTAAAATAAAATAAACAAAACGATATAAAGAAATGAAAATAAGTAAATAAAATGTGATCTTAAGGGAAATAACATATTTTTATGTGCAGAAAAGAAAATATTGTACGCAAAGTTAGAAAAAAACTAATTTTTAAATGGTCTCTATCAGTCTACAGGTGGCGCCAGAGTACAAATAACAAGATAGACCTTGAATTCACTCAAGGGAGTTCTTCACATTATCATATTATTCTCCGGGGTTTGTGAACTCACAAATACCGCGAGAATTCAGCTTGCTGGCAAGGTTAGGGTTGTGTTACTCTAACGAAAAAAATTTGACGATAAAATAAAATCTATCTTAAAAGAAAAGGAAGGAAAAAAAGAGAGGTTTAGAAAAAAAAATAGAATATATATATAAAGAATATATATATATATATATATATATATATATATATATATATATATATATATATATATATATATATATATATATATATATATATAATTTAAATAAAATATAATAAAATATTTTAAGTGTATAAAATATTTGAGGTAAAATAAAATATTGTACAGAAAAGAAAATATAAATAATGAAAAATATATTAAAAGTAAAAAATATTTTAAGTTAATAAATATTATAGAAAAAATGCAGTATTAAGTAAAAATATATTTTATGTAAACAATAAAACATTCAAAGTAAAATACATTGGCAAAAACAAACGTGAAGGAAGTACAGGCAATCAGCTTTACAAAATTAATATTTTTGATCAATAGAATAATATTTCAAGTAAAATACATTTTTTACCGATAAGAAAATTAAATACTTTACATAGAGTAAAATGACTAAAATAAATCAAATAAAAACAAAACTAAGTAAAATAAAATAAACAAAACGATATAAAGAAATGAAAATAAGTAAATAAAATGTGATCTTAAGGGAAATAACATATTTTTATGTGCAGAAAAGAAAATATTGTACGCAAAGTTAGAAAAAAACTAATTTTTAAACACAAATACATGCCTCTATCAGTCTACAGGTGGCGCCAGAGTACAAATAACAAGATAGACCTTGAATTCACGATGAAACACTGCAACCTAAAAGAAAATAGAGAACAAATGTGAGTATAAAATAAAATAAAGGTAGATAACTGTGAACCAAAGAAAAAAATATTAAGATTTGGCCGTAATTATTACTTTTTTATCAAATGTATACATAGATTATTTGTTGGATGTGTTGTTCTAAAAATATATATTTTTTTTTTTTAATGGATTCTGGTATTACTTACTGAGAAGTAAGTAAGTTTAGTACATTTATGATAAAGGGTTATAAAAATAAACTGAATTGTATACTGCTAATGTGCAATCCAATCAGTATGCAATGATGTACATACAGTAAACTGCATTGCATGAAAATGAAGCGTACATATGATAATCCTGCAGACAGTGGTTTCTTGGAGGTAGTTTAGTGCGGATATTGTTAGTGGGGGGTTATTCATCCCTCTCGAAGAGACTGTCCCGGTGGTGATGTGTGTCTGAAACAGACAAATGAGTGTCACTCTGCTTTTTGTCACTAATGAGGAATCCTGCAGAGGCTCCATAGTCACAGTGTATGAGTAACATGCTGCTCATTTAACATGTGAACTTTGACTACTGTATTTGTCATTGGTCCAGTGTGTGTGTGTGTGTGTGTGTGTGTGTGTGTGCAGTCCTGTTTTTGTGACATAGTGGGGCCAACATTTAGGGATTTCACAGAGTTGTGGGGCCCACCCGTCCATGTGGGGCCATTTTGCTGGGCCCCACAAGTTTAGACCTCTTTTTGGGGGTCAAGACTTGGTTTTAGAGTTTAGGTTTGAATTGGGTTATGGTTGAGGTTAGGGTAAGGAATAAGGGGTAGGCAATCATTTTTGATGGTTGGGGTTAGGGGAAGGGGCTAGGAAATGCATTATGTCAATGAGATGGCCCCACAAAGATAGTAAAACAAACCTGTGTGTGCGTGTGTGTTCGTGGTATTAATGTAAAAACCTATCCACTCCATAACTCTGTTATTGTAGTGAGCACAGTATGAGTAGGTTCAGCCCATGTTGGAGCCAGATGGTCTCCAACAGGAGCATTGGTCAAAGAGTCGACCCTGTGATCAGTCACCATTGCACTTGGCGGATCGCCAACCAGATGACCAGAAGAGGGGATAACGTGACTCATTTTTCACAGTGTTTTGTCGCAACAAAGAGGCCAAGAAAATGTTGGGCCATCCAACCATTTTCTAGAAGGCTTGGACTGTGAGGCCGCAGGTTGAAGATATTATGTGAAGTTAGTCCTAATCATCATCATGATCATCATCGTCGCAATCATCGTCGCTATCGTGATAGTCACAATAGTGACTTAAAAATTGCACAAAAAAGAATTAGGATCATATCATGCGAGATAGAAATGATATTTTTGGGTAAATAAAGTTATATATTTTAAGTGCAGTACAGAAAAATATTTAAAATAAATAAAATAAGGAAAGTTTTTCCTCTCGTAACATAATTCAATGTAATATTGTGAGTACAGTACAATAAATAAAATATTGTAATTAAAGTTTAAAAAGTAGATGATCATGCAAAATCATGCATGTAATAAACTGTTTATTAATTCAATATAATGTTCTGTTTGCATAATTAAATACAATATAAATCAATAAATAAAATATTATGGAATAAATCAAATAAACAATAAATATTAAAATAAAACAAGTAAAATGGAAAATGTTTTGTATTTTTGGCTTTTTGGCATACATATAATTTAATACAATACAATATAATACAAAATAATATAATATGGTAAATGGTAAATAGATTGCATTTACATAGCGCTTTAACTACACCATATGGTGCCCAAAGCGCTTTACAATTAAGCCTCACATTCACCAATCATACACTAGTGGTCGACTGCTGCCATGTCCACCGGGAGCAAATCTTGCTCAAGGACACTCTAACCCACAACCGACCGCTCAACCACTGAGCCAATATAATATAATATAATATAATATAATATAATATAATATAATATAATATAATATAATATAATATAATATAATATAATATAATATAATATAATATAATATTAAAACTAAGCGACCAGTTCAGGAAATGGACGGCTAATAATATACTGCAGGTTCATGACATTTAAACAGACCGCTTGTAAATCTCGTAAAATCTCGCGATGACTCCTCCTCCTGCTCACCAACCTGCTATCGTGTAATCCCGCTGGTTTGCAATCGAAGTAGGGGGAAGACCCGAGTTGCGGATTTAAGGTCAGCACTTTTTTCCCCACGCATTAAACAAATTTCAGGCTTTAATTCGTTAAAACTTGAACTTGTACTTATCGACTTGTTACAACGCCAGCGCTCTGTAAGCCGTTTTGGCCGAAACTAATCGATTTGTAGCGTGTTCAGCCTCCACGGAAGAGTCAAGTGAGCCCCAAATAGGTCGTTAATGTCCCGAAGCGCTTCCTTTTCAAAATAATAGCGCGACTCTAACTTCCTGTTGTCAGCTAAGTCGTGGCTAGAGTTGGAAAAAAGTTGACAAAATGAATGGTAACAAAGTGAAGTTCAGAGGCGAGTTTGAGTCGTTTAGTATTCTGGAGTCCAAAGGTTTGCGCTCTGTTGAGCTTGTCTGTTTCCCTGTCATGCATCTCTCACACTGTCTGGCACACTGTCAAACATTAGCACAATATTGTTTTGCATGCACTCCTTTCAGGTTGACGAGCCGTCATGACCGAGATGAGCGGTAAGGTCCAGACCGTCCTGGGTCAGCTGGACCCGGACCAGCTGGGCCGCACCATGACCCATGAGCACCTAACCATGACCTTTGAGTGCTGCTACGTTGCCCCGCCGCCGGAGAACCGCCTACCGGCCGAGAACCCCCTCCAGATGCGCCACGGTCACTGGCTCAGGCAGAACCCGTACAGTTGCCACGAGAACCTGCTCCTGTGCCAGGAGACGGAGGCCGTGCGTGACGAGCTGCTGGCCTATAGGAAGGCGGGCGGCGGGAGCGTGGTGGAGAACACCACCACGGGCATCGACCGGGACCTGCCCACCCTCAGAAAGCTGGCCAAGGAGACCGGGGTCAACATCGTGGCGGGGGGCGGCTACTACGTGGACTGCACACACTCTGACGACACCAGGAAGATGAGTGTGGAGAAGGTGCGCATGTTCAACTTAACTTTATATATAGAGCACTTTAAAAACAACCATAGCTACATACAAAGTGCTGTCCTTAAACATTTTTTAAAAAATCGGACATATAAAGACAGTTAAAACAATGAATTAGTAACATCAAGAAAAGAAGTACAATAAAATACTCAAACAATGCCAAATAAATAATGTAATTTAGTATGAATACACAATACACAAATGCTAAGTTAAAGAAGACTGAAATATTTGATGTAAAAATACAAAACTATACTGAATAAATAAATAAATATCAGAGGTGGGGATCTTTCTAATATTAGAGGAAAAATACATAAAATGCTAAATTATGATATGATATTTTAATTCCAACAAATGCCCAAATACTAGAGAAAGAAAACTAAAGTATTTGAAGTATTAAAAAAAAAATATATATATATATATATATATTATTTTTTTTTAACTATGAGGGAAAAAAATAGGGGAATAAAATCCCCAAAATATTAAACACAAAACTGTGATCCAATAATAATAACTCATTTATGATTGTGCATTTGTCAATTTGAAATAAAGTCCTATTTATCAGTGATTTATTCATTTTTTATCCTGCACACGTGTCACTTGGAAAACTATTGTGCCCGACCTTAGTTGGTGTTTTCTTTCCCAGCTCACGGACGTCATCGTAGGCGAGGTCCTGTACGGCGCCGACGGCACGGACATCCGCTGCGGCGTGATTGGCGAGATCGGCACCGGCTGGCCCATCACGGACAGCGAGAGGAAGGTGCTGCGTGCGGCCGCACACGCGCAGGCCCAGCTGGGCTGCCCCGTCATCATCCATCCCGGCCGCAACGCCGCCGCTCCGGCTGAGGTCGTCCGCATCCTCCAAGAGGCGGGCGGCGACATCAGCAAGACGGTCATGTCCCACCTGGACAGGTGAGGATCTTTTGTTGGTGAAGCAGCATGTGGTTATTTTTCATCAGGTTACAATTACGCCCTTTTTTTATGGAACGTATATAGTACAACTCTTTTTTTTTTTTTTTTTAAATCCTTTTTCTCAAAAACTATATTATGTAAACAAATCCCATTTTTTGCCCAAACTGACATATCATCGCACAATATATCAATAATCATTCCCAAAGATGTTCATTATGAAATTAATCTACATCGGTCACTTTCCGTAGACATAAAAAGCAGGATTAAAATTGGCAATCATCTAAAGCAAAAATTAGACTGACCTGAAATACTTCCTGTTTTCTTTCGTCCTCTGTCATATTTTCAGTGTCAAATTAAGTAGTATGCCACCATCTAGTGGTCGACAGTGGAATTACAGCCAAGATAAACTGGTTGTGAACTGTTCCATACAAATCCGAAAAATAGTGAGAACACGAACTCGGAACCAGTGATGGTGTGGTGGTTTGCTCAACTCAAAAAACTAAAAAAAAACAGTCCTTTCAAAAAACTTTCATTCTTTGACTCAAAAGTTTTTCCTGAAAATGTATATTTCTAAAAATGATCCCCCCCCCCTTTTTTTGTGTGTGAAAATATTTGTTTTCTCAAATATAAATCTCATGTTGCTTTTTTCTCAAATTTATAACCCCCCCCCCCCTTTAGTTAGGATGATATCTATCATCCAAAAAAAAATAATCGCAAAAATGTTACTTCTTGAAAAAAATGTAACTTCTTCTTGAAAATATATATGAATATATATAAATCAGAATTGTAAGATTACTTATTTCCTTGAAAATAATGTGAACCGCCACTTATTCACGGTTCAGCGTTTTGCACAAGGACACATTTTTTCATTTTTGCTGGTGTGTTATTAGGCTAGTATGCTAGTTAATATTATTGAAGAGCCCCTCAGATGAAAGTGGATTATTTGTTGAATAACTCAACTAAATATTTAGTCATTTATGTAACATGGCTTCATGATTATGTACATGGTGTTGATGCTTTATGATCCTCTCTGTTTTAAACGCATTGTCACCATCTTGTGGCACCTATAACCAATTGCCAACACCTTTTGTGGGTGTTGGGGCGCGGGGGGGGGGGGGGGGGGTTGATATATATATTTATGGATTTTGGCTATTGACAGCAGAGCTTGGTCTCGTTCACCTGCAAATTGCAGTGGCTCATTGTACAACACTTAAAAAGAAAAGAAAAAAAATATGTTGAAAATGTACAAAGTATAATTTTTTAACAAATATATTTTTATTCTTGTGTGTGTGTTTTTTAAACATATATACATTATCCCCAGAATTAACTCTTTTTTCTTTTTTCTTTTTCAAAAAACAACTTTTATTCTAAAAAAAAATTACATGATTAAAAAAAAAAGTATATTCATCTTTTACTCTCAGAAAAATATAACTTTTTCAAAAAGGATATGATTGTTTTTTTCTTGGCGATATCTCGTTAGGTTAAGCAATTTGAATTGTGAATCGTGTTAGCAAGCAGCGGGTGCTAAATTCCAGCTGTAATTAAGTTTTACGACTTGTCCTTTGACTCTATAGGGTGGTAAATCCTTCTATGATTAACTCTTGTTGCAAAGGCTCCTGATTTATTTATTTATGTATTCATTTATTAATTTTTAAAAAAAAAATTATGAGTTAAATAATTATCTGCCCGCTGCAGGACCATCTTCAACCACGCAGAACTGCTGGACTTCGCCGAGATGGGGAGTTACCTGGAATACGATCTGTTTGGAGTGGAGACGCTGAACTACGTCTTCAACCGGGACGTGGACATGCCCAGTGACAGCCAGAGAGTCAACACGTCAGTACACCAGCCTGCACATTCACTTCACATCCAAGACAAGAGTTGCATCAAGAATAACGAAAAATAATAATTCTCATGTTTGATTGGCACAGTGAAATGTCATCAGAATCAAAAGCGATTTACATTCACAAAAAAAAATTCCCGTCTGATGGTGCAACATAAAAGGTAAGTGATAAATATAAATAAATACACTAAAAGAAAATCAAGAATGTGCATCGTGCAATAGATATCAGGTGTACGTGTGAAAATGTAAGTATGATAAAGGAGGCCAAAAATTGCTTGTTACATTTTTTGTTTTTGTTTTATTATTAACAGGTCGTTGCATAGCTATTAGTAGACAAATAATTCAATATTGCTTAATTAAATAAGTTATTAAAAATATTAATAATTTAGGAAAATATAAAAATCTTTTGCTTTAAAATATCTTCTTTTAACACTAAAAATATATGACTTGCAACTTTTTTCCTGAAACATACCAGTCACATTTCTGTCATAAATTTACAACTTTTTTTTTCCTTAAGAAAAAAAACTTTTAAATTAAACAACTTTTTTCTTGATTGTTTTAGACAAATAATCTAAAATATAAAGCTGAATTCTGAAGTAACTTTTTTTTATCATACATTTCCAACTTTTTTCCTCAAAAAAACAACAAAACTAAACAAAAAACAACTTTTTAAGCACAACTTTTTGTCTTTAAAAAAACGAACCTTTCTAAAACATAGAGCTTTTTTCTTGATTGTTTTAGAAAAAAATCTAAAATATAAAGCTGAATTATCAAAAAAAAAAATCTCAAAAAAAAACTTTCTAAAACATTTTTTTTCTTGATTGTTTTCCAAAAAACTGAATTCTCATGTAACTTTTTTGAAAACTTACAAAATAAATACTTTTTTTTGTTAGAAATATACAACTTTTTTTGCAAACAATAGAACTTTTTACAATTAAATATATTTCTTTAAAATATACTCTTGAAAAGGGATGTCTTGTTTTCTCCAAATTATTTTAGATTTTGAAAAAATATTTTTAAAACATAAAAAGTTAAAAACAGACTGTACATTTTCAAAAAGGTATTTGGCTTTTTCTCAACAGACTGTTACCTCTTTTTTTCCCTTGCAAATTTACATCAAAGGAACTCATTTGACTGAGCCTTCATTCCTCTGAGATGTTTACATGAAAATAACAGACAAATCCTATTGATCTTGGATGATATCTGATCCGAGACACTCAGGAGGACTGAGTTTAAAGTGCTCCGTTGTTTTTTTCCCTCTCCTCTTCCTCTTCCTGCACGTTCAGCTTGGCCTTCCTGGTGAAAGAAGGCTACGAGGACAAGATCGTGATCGCTCACGACATCCACACCAAGGAGCGGCTGTGCAAGTACGGCGGCCACGGCTACTCGCACATCCTCCGCAACATCGTGCCCAAGATGTTGACGCGGGGCATCTCGCAGACGCAAGTGGACAAGATCTTGGTGGACAACCCCAAACGCTGGCTCACCTTCAAATGAAGCACGGGAAGAAAAAGGCCAGGCAGTTTCTCATTTGTCTAATGAAGCCATAATGATTATAATTTTTTTTTTCATCGTGGGTTGACGAGCCAACGGTGAGATGCGATGTGACCGTAATGAATTAATTTGAGCCTTCGATCAATCACAGGGTGCAATTTTGTCGCTTAGGATGATGATGATCATGATGATGAAATGAAGTAGTGTAAGTAGCCCACAGTGATTTATACGCTGGACACATTTGGATTCCATGTGCATTTTTATTTGTTGAATGGGTGGAATAAGGTCATTTCTTCATGCTCATGCCCTCCTAAAACAAAGCATGTGGTCATAAAAACTAAGGCATGGCCAATTATTTTCTTTTTTTTTGAGGGGGGGGGCATCGTTTTTTTTTTAATACATATTACAACTCAAAAATAATAGGTCCGATTTTTGCCGATTTTTTTCTCCCTGTTGTAAAACAAATACTAATGGGAAAGTATTATAAAACAGTCAAATGTTCTGCCTGAACCAAAAATCAAGTTATTATTTTCAGTATATGTTTTCAAATTAATCGGACGATTATTGGAATTTTATTCGGCCAAATATCTAAATCAGTATAGGCCTTAAAAAAATTCCATATCGGTCGGGGCCCTACTAAAAATACAAAGTTCCTCTTCCCCACAGATATCCTCGAGAAAAGTAAAAAAAAAAAAAAAATCTTATGTAGTGTTGTCACAATACCAACATTCTGACTTCGATACTACCTGTGTGCTGTACCTCGATACTGAAGCGATACCATGGCAAGACTCAAAAACATCAGTAAAAGCATCGGAATCATTAAAAAAATGGAACTTTAAATTCATTCAAAATAATATTGGGCAATGGAGGCTATTAAATAAAAAAAATGATATGCCATTTTTGATGGGAAAAAAAAGGCATAGCAATTTGGCTATTTAGCAAGTAGTAGTTTTTTAATTAATTTCTTTTTTTAATTAAATCTCGTTCATTCTATATCGCTGGGACCTCCGTATCTCCAAAACTCACAAGTAACATCAAAGAGAGCAAAACATTTCCAAAATGTTATACTAGTCAATAATTTGGAAAAATAATTGATTTGTGAAAAAATATGAAATTATCCAAATGTAGACATAAGGGTCTCGATCCAGTGCCAGTGTATAATTTTAACAATAAGTATTTTCCTGTATTTGATTACATTATAGTACTAGTTAATGCAAACTGTCGTGGGATTTCCATTAGTGATGCACCGAATTTTGGCCGAAAATAGCCATTTTCGGCATTCGGCCGAAATAAAATTAAAACCAAAAGAATATGGCCGAAATAGGTTGTGGTGACGCAAGCAAAAAGCACACCGGAGGAGAGGGGCGTACAACATTTAAGTGGGTCGAAAAAAGACCACAAAAAAAGAACAGAACTGCCGTGTACTGCAGTACAGGTGAGCCACTCTTTCTCCTGTAGCGCCTTCCCTTAAAAAAAAGAAAAAAAAGAACCCCAAAAAGTTTTTGCTCTTGGAGGGGGTGGATTTTGAAGCATGTCGAAAAAAGGAAAATACTCATTTAGGCCATGGAAACGCACAAAAAATTGCCAACACAGCAATGGCGGATGATAAGATATGTTTGGGGGGACGACGAAACAGAAATATTTTTGGAATTAATTAAAAAAGCGAATATTAATGCTATTTTAGATGAAAAACTGCAAAGAAACGCTACGGTTGATCAAGAATTACAAAAGAAAACTCATATGACGTCATTGCACAGCACAGTCGCTTCCGGGTCTTCTTTTTTTAAATTACTGGTGGATCACATCTCTATGGTGTATAGCGCCACCTAGAGCGGCGGAGTCCCCTCTCAATATTCACAAAAGAAGAACAAGATGGAAACGGGCATAAGTGGCATTTCCGTTTTGCGCATTTTAAGTAAATTTGATTAACAAATTCAAAACAATTGGATGGAATGACTTGTGTTGGCTTAGTATGTCCCTTCATGAATACCGTAGACCCCCCCGCCCCCACCCTCTAGTGTAATACATTGTGGTTGTTACCCTCATCTTCATTAATAGTTATCATACTAGAAAATAAGTACAGTATACTGTATCATACTTGGACTGCTTCATAATTTAGAATTACCAATGCCTTTTTATTAGCCCGTAAGTTAACGAAATTTCTTTCTTTCACGTCAGTTAGTAAACGTGGTGTGACCCAAAAAAATACGTTGAAGCAAGCATGTTTGCTTCATATTTAACTCATTCCCATTGACGGCTATAAACGTCAAAACTTTATTTTAACTATTTTTATTAGTTAACACTTTTTTTTCCAATTTTGTTAACAAGAGTATGAAAACCTAGAATTTTTTTATTGTTCATTTAAAACAGATATGAAATTTGTGATTAATCGCAAGTTAACTAGTGAAGTCATGTGATTAATTATGATTAAAAACTTTAATCGCCTGATGCCCCAAATTTTTTATATATATATATATTTTTTTTTATTCATTCACTGCCATTGACTACTATAAACGCCCAAAAAATATTTTAACTATTTTTATTAGTTTAACATTTTTTCCCACTTTTGTAACAAGAGTATGAAAACCTAAAAAATGTTCATTGTACATTTAGAACAGATGTAAAATTTGTGATTAATTGTGAGTCAACTAGTGAAGTCATGCGATTAATTACAATTAAAAATTGTAATCGCCTCTTGCCCCTAATTTTTAATAATATATATATATATATATATATATATATATATATATATATATTATTATATATATTATTTTTTTATGAATTTATGGCAGTAAATAAGTTAAAGGAACGTTTGCTATTAGTCAAACTGCACAGCCACTAAAATTGGAC
The DNA here is from genome assembly GCF_054856555.1 of Leptonotus elevatus. NCBI lineage: Eukaryota > Metazoa > Chordata > Actinopteri > Syngnathiformes > Syngnathidae > Leptonotus > Leptonotus elevatus. The sequence continues at coordinate 8,576,779 of NC_141239.1, read as the reverse complement.
CAGTCTTTACGACGCGGTATCGCGGTACTCTTTTAGTATCGATATCCCGCACAGGCCTTTTCTCAAGTCACCTTCAACCAAGTTTTTTAGGCACTCATTCATCAAATCAAAATTCACTCTAACACAACATAGGAATAACTTTGTAGTCCACAGAGTCTCAGTACGGGAATTTATTTCATATTAGGATTACATACATTTACTGTCATCGGCTGTCAGCATTCATTCACCATCAACACTCCAAACTGCAAACAAACAAACTTCCGGTCCGTGTCACAAAAGCACACGCGCGTGTTCAGTGTGGCTGCCGCTCATCAGTATGCAACGCCCGCTTTCACGTCGCCACGGCGGCGGCAAAAAGAGCCGGCCCCTCGGCGGCGCGTCCGACTGGAGGGCCCAGATGAAGGGCGCGCTCTCCTCTCCGGTCTGGGAACAGGTGGCCTCACAGGGTGACTTCGCGCCGTGATCAATGGCCGCCGCGGTCGGGGCCAAACTTTTGATGAATCTTGCGGGAGGATTAAAACTGTAAATTATATATGATATTCATATTTGGGAGGGAGTGGTGGTGACAGCGGGTGGATGAATGGCGTGTCACGGGGAGGGGGGGGGGGGGGTCAAGGACACGTTGCTGTCATGTGTGCTGACGAACCGTTTGGCCGACGTGCCGCCCGACCAACTGTCGCGTTGGACGAGAAGAATCGCATTTTAGATTTCAAGATGGCAGCTTTTGCGAATCGTGCGTCACTCCAGATTGCTTCAAAAAATATTTTTCCAAATAAAGTCACAGATGAATGCAGTTTTTCTTTCGTTTGGTTCGTTTTGGTGATCCAAAAATGTTTAACAGCCTACATGTGACATCACGCTCTTCTCTTATTGGTCGCAAGAATGTAAACAAAGGTCTCTTTAGAGGGGTCTTGTAATTATTCACACACACACATTCCTGCACTAAGATGGCGTCAAAGCCACGTCCAATGGAAAATGTGTGCTTGGGCGTCATCTTGGTCCCCAAAAATGTGTGATTGTGAAGTGAGGGGAAGAAGATTTCTCTTTTGTCACATAGAAAAGTAGTGCTTTGGCATCATTATAGTGCATCTTTGTGCCAAGGAGCGTGTGACGTTGAAGTGAAGGGAGGGGCTTCTTTAGACCGGCCTAAGTCCTGACTGAAACAAAAGTAGTGCTTTGGCGTCATGTGGCATTTTTAGGCAAAACTTTTTTTTCCCCCCCAATTACTTGCAGATTTCCAGAATTTGCGTGGGTTATTGCACTAGGCATTTATTCTAACGCTATGATAACGGTGAGCAACAATAGCACGGTATTTAAATTACAGCTCTGAAATGACTTTTTGTGAAATATTTGGGTAAATAAAAACTTTTTTTCATTGAGCACAATGTCATTTATTTTAAAGCAAATATTTGGTATGGAAAATTACTCTTCTTTTTTATTTCTTCTTCTTAAGTCCCAGTGGTGAGCTATTTTTAGAACAAACCCGTGGACTACGTATGTTGTTCTTGGGGCTAACGAGTACCCGCTTGCCCTATTTATTTATTTTTAAGACAATGCACATTAACAGCAAAAAGGCATCCGTGTTTGTGCAGTGCCTCTTTCCTCTTGCTGCCGTCCTCCTCCTCTGTGTGTAACTGCTCACCCCTCCCCTCTCTGCTTGCCTTCTCATGTTAATAGACAAATACATAAGACATTTTTGCTATGACTATGTTGCCGGAAAAATCATCGGTACCCACACTTCCCACTCTTGAGGACATGCAAGAACCAAGAGGGACAAGCAAAATACTCTCTAACCCTCCACATCCTGTTCACCACCTCTTACGGGTCACTCGACTTGACTTCCCTCAGGTAGGTGCCATCCAACTATACTGTACGCACAAAATTTAAGGTTTCTTGTCCAGTGGAAGTCAAGTCAGAAATGTTTTTGGCAATAATATCTTCTACGTGCCTCCAATTTTTTGCTGAGTCATCGAAAGGGACGGAAAATGCTCACGATGATCCCTTTATATATATATATATATATATATATATATGCCATTTAGACACATCTGATAATTGGGCATTGGTTGATTGATTGGAAAAGGATAATCAGACATAGTAAACAGATTTTAACATTTATGATTGTCAACAGTTTCCAAGCAGATCAGAGAGAGAGAAAAAGAGAAAAAATAATCACTCTTAAAGGGGAAGTCAACCCCCCCCAAAATTTCTTGACAATAATATGTTCTATGCAGCCCCACTTGTCTAAATTTGCTATTTTGGTTAATATTGTGTTAAGCAGCAAAATCCAGCCATTTTTTATCCATCTCAGCGGGCGGCCATTTTGCCAGTTGCTGTCAACTGCAGATGACATCACAGTTGCTCAGGCAACAAGCAATCACAGCTCACCTGTTTTCTGAAGCGTAGCTGTGATTGGTCGTTACGTGAGACCCGAGCAACTGTGATGTCATCATCAGTCGACATAACGCATAACTCATATTCCACAAATGTAATATTGATCAGAATGTCATGTTCGGATTAGCGAGGTCACATATAACATATTATTGTCAAGAAATGTTACGGTTGACTTTCCCTTTAATTTGTCAGTTTACCAAGATTCCCAAACATTGTCCCCCAAACGATTACAATTACCTCTAGATGCCACTAGATGGCGGCAAAGCAGCACTTTTCCATTTAACAGACTAATGGCTTCAGTTTCTGTGATTTTTTTTTTTACACCGAGTTTTCTAATGTTGTACTTTGGCTCAATTAAAGTTGAAACCCCCCACCAAACCACGCCGTTTGACTTACCCGAAATTCCCAACAAATAAACAAGACTTGCCTTATAACAGATCCAAGGGTGCTAAAAAAAATAATAATGCATTCTCGGGTGCGTGACTGTTGGGTATAATTACGCTTCAAGACACACGTGTGTATAGCGTGTTATATTACACGGCGGCGGCTACATTATAACATGGCAGCGCTTCACAGTTCATCCATCTTGACAACCAATCAGACTACATGTCAACAATTACATTACAATCTCCCCGGCAGGCTCGTTTGGTGAACAAGGACGATGTGAAGCTCTGTCTCTACTAATCCAACAAGTGATGGAGCGTGCGAGGGAGGAAGCGAGCGAGAGAACGAAAGAGAGAGCGAGAGAACGAAAGAGAGAGCGAGAGAACGAAAGAGAGAGAGAGAGAGAGAGAGCGGCTTGGTTTGTTTTCAGTCGGCGTACAGCATGAATCCCGAGAAGGTGCTGTACTTGTTGTTGTTGCCGCCGTGCGCCTTGCCGCCGTCCAGCTTGATGTAGATCTCGTCGCCGGGTGCCAGGTGCAGAACCACGCTGTTGCTGGCGTAGTCGTAGTTCTGGTCGGCGTCCTGCGCGATGGCGCTGGCGCGCACCTGAGTGCGGGACACTTTATTAGGTACACTGACATTCCAGATCGAAAATGATGCTTCTTTTAAATGTGATATTAAATGTAAATAATAATAAATCCCATTTGTAGAGCACTTTTCAATGCTTTATATATATCCCATGTGTACACAGAGGGGAAAAGGTCAACCTATTTTTTTTTTGTTAAATATATAAATAAAAAAAATGTAAAATAAAAAAAATGTATATGTTAATGTTTAGAAGCCCATTGCACCAATTTAATATTTTGGTAATTTGGGAAAAGCAGAATATTAGTTAATATTAATATTATCTATTTACTCATTGAATCTACAACATACTCATTTAGACATAAATACAATACCAAAATACTTAATATTGTTCAAAAATGAATTATTATTTTTTGAATAACATATATATGTATTATGTATATGTATGTTATATATATATATACATATATATATAATTGTTCACTGCATTAACTGTCATTTTATTATTGTAAAGTATGAGAGATATATATATATATAAATATATATTATTGTTGGACTTTTTACAAAATTTGGTCATGTTTACTTTGTCCATTGTTGATATAATTATCACCCATCCCGCTATCCATTTAGTTTTTAGACCTTATTCTTATTTTGGCTCTCATGAGATTGGGCAGGTAGGTTACCTAATAAAAATGTCATTTGAGTTCATATGAAATATTAAAGGTGTCAAGTTTGACTTGAGTGCACCTGAACATTTGGAAGAAAATATTAAAAGAAATGACGTTCACATGAACAAGTCCATAACATGAAACGACATGTGCTTAAGAGTAGTTCATGATTCATACAGTTTATGGCTTTGTGGCGTATTTAATGGCTTTCATTATGCAAATGAGGTTCAACGGATGTGCGTGACGCGCGTGCGTAAAAGCCGCGCGTAAAAAAAAAAAAAGTGTCCAAACGAATCCCCAAAAAGCACGCACGTGTCATTTTCAAGGTTGTTGTGATGTCGGGCTCACCTGGTTGTTCTTGCAGAGGTCGGCCCACATGCTGGTCCCGTCGCCGCCTCGCATCAGCACGTGGTACGTGAAGTAGTAAATCCCCGGGATGGAGCAGGTGAACTTGCCGGTGGCGGGGTCGTAGTGGTTGCCCAGGTTGGTGACCACGTCGTCGAACTTGAGCACCTCGTAGCCCTCGTGCTGCTTCTTGAGTCCCGCATAGAAGGCGATCTTTGGCACCGTGTTGTACGTGGCCGCGCTGATGGCCCCGGTGGGTCCGCTCACTCCCGGCGCACCCGGAGCACCGGGCGCCCCTCGTCCCCCGGGCGGGCCGGCGGGTCCGGGCGGGCCTGGCTCGCCCGCGGGGCCCCTGGGACCCGTCCTCCCCGCGCGTCCCGGCTCGCCCTGCGGACCCTGGATGAAGGTGGGCAGCGACTGCACCAGCCGGTTGTCTTTGACCGGCTCGCCGGCCGCTTTTGCCGGCGCCGTGGAGGCGGCGGCGGTCCCGTGGGGGTCGCACACCATTTGGCAGGCGCCGAGCATCTCGTAGCGGGCGGGGGTCCCGGCGGAGTTGACCATGGCCGGGATGAGCACCACCAGAACCAGGACCAGCGCCACGCCGCACACGCCGGTGGCGATCATGTGCGCCCTGCGGAGCGGCTGAGTCCGGCGAGCCTGGTGGTCGTCCAGCCTGCTTGCGGGCGCTGCGAGAAGGAGAGGAGGCGACTCGGGCGAGGCGTGCTTGGGAAACTTTCACGAGTGCCCCTTGGACGCGCGCTGGGGGAGCATCCGCAGCTTTTTACGCGCTGTGGCGGCATCCGTCCGAATGGCGCATCTCCTCCCCCACCTCAATAATAATAACAATAAGAGGTGGGAGGAAGGAAAGAAAGAAAAAACAAAACAAGAATCCCGTTTAAGAGGATTCGATCCACTCCACATACGTTACGGTGCTTGTTTCTGCCCACTGCGCACAGAGAAAGAATTCAAATGTCCGCCTGTTGGTGAGGAGAGATGAGGGCGAGGGGAAGGGGGGGGGGGGGGGGGTGATGGATGACAGCAGACAATACATGCTTTTCTTTAATCACACCGCGGGAAGTCAACAACAACAAAAAACATCACTGAGGTGAGGCGTGATTGGAATGCCCCGCAGTGTACACACGTGGATTGTTTACAAAGTTTTGATGAATAAAACAACAAAAGACGTCACGACGGCTTGCGGAACTCCTCGGAACGTTCGTCGTTCAAATAAGCCTCACAAGTCAAGATAAACTTACAAGGTTGAAATATCATCACACCCACAACAATTCTGAATTAGATGTGTATTTAAAATAACTACATAGCTTTGAAGCATTGCTTTAGTGTGTTTAGCCCAATGCTAACAAACAATGCAAACCACCGTAAACGGGCTAACAAATAGCATTGGTGTTGCAGTGTTAGAATCCTTTAAAGTAGCACTAAGGAACTTTTCAAACATAATCAAATATTTTCATAATTCTTCTGATGAAACATCGACTTAAAACTAGTTGAATGGTACCTTTCTCATGGCCTGAGGGGGTCTGTATCATTTTTACTGGCACCAAGCAACTTTGAGGAAGATGGTGGGAACGTTGCCATACAAAAAAACTACAAATGTGCTGAATGCTTTACGGCAAACGTCTGAGAATACAAAAAAGAAAAAGGGAAGTTATACTCGGATGAAAGGAGTGTCAAAGATCAACATTGTCCCAGATTTCACTTGCTGGCATGAGCTATAAAAAAAAAAACACGACGCAATGCGCTTGTCCTTATAGGAAATGTGGTCTTCCTTTAGACATAATAATACCGCTTTTGTCCATATGGTGCCGCCATAATCAACGTAAACTGAAAGTTTCTTAGTCTTCGTGTTGCTTTAAGCAACAGATATTTGAAAATAAATAGTAGAGCAACACGTGTAGACACTATGACAACACTTACCGATATATCTTCTTTTTCCTCTGCGAAGAATGACTAATACTACTGCAACTTTCTGAGTAGGTTATCTGTTTGTCTGTATTATACTGCCCCCAGGTGGTCGACGTGCACACCAGAAAGAGCAGCACAATGACCATTATATTGAAGGGGAAAAAATGGCAATTTTTTTTTTCATTTTTTGTATTAAATTTACTATAATTACGTCATGACTGTATGGTTTTATAAAGTACAATAATATTTAAGGCTATTTCTGTAATAATAATAAAACACATTACAATTTTTGTGTGTGCAAACTTTAGTTTTTTTGCGAGGCTTGAACAGATGAATGGTACTTACATTCATTTCAATGAAGAAAGATGATTGATTTGAGATAGGAGAGTTTTAGTTACGAGCGTGGTCAAGGAATGAATTTAACCCTTATCTCAAGGCACCATGCACTCAAATTTTGTAATTGTTAACTTAAATTGTCTTCCAATCATTGTCTTAAAAAAACTTTTTGAGGTCTCAATTGTATATTTTTGACAGCGGTTCTTAACCTTTTTGACCTTGAGACCAACCTTTCCTATACAAAATGGCCGCCCATGATTTGCGTTGACTGTTATTATGTTTGTATTCAATAACAATCAAATACACTTAATGTTTAAAAATCTAAAACAATGTCCTAATAAATAAACGTATTCTATATGATCAATCAAAAATACATTTATTGATGTTTTGTAAACTGACACCCAACAAGATGCCAAACAGGAAAAGAATTGCTGAAATAAAATAAGCTTAGAGTCTCAAGCTTATTACCACAATAACTCATAATTTGATTTTAGCTCAGCAAAAAGGATGCCATTTTTTTTGTCTTTTAGTGAGTTTTGCCAAAGCTTTGGTTTCGTTTTTTCTTTTCAAATTCGTGTCCACAACTTTCATGGTCGTATTTCTTCTTCAACTTAATGTGTAAATGTAAAAAACTGACTGATGCCTTATCACCACCTAGTGGCAGAAAGCTATATTATAACTGCGCATCTTGTACTGAATTAATACCGACTGCCCCGTGGCCCAAAGGCGTTAAAAAAACGCAACATTTTTAGCGGCCCACTAGTTGGCGCATGGGCCAAGTTTAGGCTACGGCCCTAAAGTCAAGAATGACTCATTTGAAGTGTTAACACACTCTTAAAACTGCTTGGTTAAAAGTAACCCAAATTGGGTGAAGTAGCTAACCGAGCGCTAGGTCCAAAATGAGCCAAGCCCATGCTGGGTTATTTATACCCAGCACATTGGGTCGAGGATTTGACCCAGCACTTTGGGCCAAGATTTTGATCAAATGACCCAGAACGTTGGGTCGCGAGAGCCCTTCCTGGGTGGGCCTTCCACCTTACCATGATCAGGATTTGAAACCCAATCCCCGTTTCCAAAGTCAGCAGTGTTACTAACTGAGCCCGAAATGTTACATCAACCGACTTCAACTATATGCAAAACTCAAAAATGGCAACCAGCTTTAGCTCTTCAGCCCACCCAAATCAACCGTCAACCCAATCTGATGGGTTGACACAATTAGCCCAATCTTGGGTAAAAGTAACCCAATTTGCTCCAAATCCACAAGCTACCCTGCGAGTAGGTCAGGAAAACAAGCCAGCATTTTTTTAAAAGTGTTTTACAAAATTGGTCATTACCAATCTGTGAAGGCCTAATTAGGGACATTAAAGCAAAAACTAAAACTAAAAATTGGGGAAAAAAACGGAATCTGTGCTGGTCGTCTGGCACCGGGTCACACCTCAGCGGCTCCCTGAGTCCAATTTATCATGTGAGGAAAATCTATAGACTAAGTGAAAAGAAGGAGGGAGTGACTAGGAAGAGGCAGTGAAGGATGACTCGGCACAGACGTGCGCATGAAATGAAAGTCAAATCAAAAGTGGGCCGTCACTTGATCAATTATGCCACTCAAGTCGGCCCGTGGCTGCTCGCTCGCACCCAAACTCCAACGCGACCACTAAACGCCACCAAATCTCATCGACTTTATACGATGATGCCACCCGCCCACATCGATTGTGCAGATTAAAAACAAACGTCTAAAAAAAAAAGAGGTTTTTTTTGTCTTTGTAAAAAAGTTTGAGTGATGAAGGGCCAATTCTTGTTGAGGAGGGGAAATAATGATGTGCCAGCGGATGCGCGGCCCGTCACTCACCTCGCTGCCAGGTGAGGAGATCGATGGGCACAAAACTTCACAGCACTCGCCACCAAATGGGCTTGAAAAGAAACGCCTGTAAAGTTGCACAAAATGGCAACTAGTCATCAAAATCGTTTTTTTTTGTCTTTCCTGATTTGAATGGTGGTTAACTTCTTTCTTTCTTTTTTATGGCTACAAAGTGGATCATTTTGACTTCTGTTTCTGTATTTCCTGTCGGAATACTACTACTACTGAATGCAGAAAATATCGAATCGCTACTGCCACCTGTGGCTGAAAAACGAAACTGCACACCCACTTCTTCACATACGCAATACATACATGACGTCACATCCGCAGGAAGAGGGCGGGAAATTCAAACCCGAATCCAGTGTGAAGACTATTGGCCAGAGGCATACAGGAGTACCCATTATGAACAGCTAAGGTGTTAATCTACAAATTAGAAAATGTTTGATAAATAGTCAAATAAAAAGGCTATTTTTGTTAAATTGTTACAAAGAGCAGCTTTAAAGATGAAAAATAAGTTTATCTTACATTAATTAAACAAGTAGTATTGTAATAATATGAATTAATTATGAAATAAAATTAAAAAAGTAATTCATATGGTCTTCAACAAATGTATACCCGCAATAAATGAAATCCGCAAAGTAGTTAGCTTTATGTTTTACATTTATTACAAATGTTTTAGGGCTCTAAAACCCCTCACCACACAGTTTATACACTTTTCTCATTGAGGCATTTACATTTTCTCGCATTTCTCTCTTGTTTAAAACATTCTCAACGTTAAAACCTTCATACATTTTACAGAATAGATATATAATTGTTAAAAAAAAAAAATGCATGCAAAATCCGTGATATAGCGAGGCCGCAAAAAGTGAACGCCGTTATAGCAAAGGAAACAATATCCATATTTTTTTTGTCAGAATTATTATTTTTTAGACTTTTAACACAGTATATTTTTCATGTATTATATTTTGGTTTGATGTATTTTATCTTTATTATTTTTATTTGTTATTATTAAAAATTCTTTATTATTTTTTTCTATTACTTATTTACTTCATGTATTTTTAAATATTTCTTCACTTAACTGTATTTTTTTAATTTCATTGTATTTTAACATTTTATATTTGTTTTGTTATTTTACCTTTTATTATTTTATTTGTTATTATTTTCAGTTGTTATTACTTTTAATGTTTATTGATTTTTTTCTTTAGTACTTTAGAATTATTTTCCATTTAATTGTGCATTCAAAACAATTTATTTGATTTTTCAATTGTTTTATTACAGTATTTACATTTTATTTATTTTGTTTTGTATTTTTGGGATGAAAAAAAAAAAGCTCAAAGCAAATTAGAGCATCATTTCGTCTATTAAAGGCTGATTTTTTTATTATTATTATTTTTAAATCGGACCTCATTTGTACCTAATGAAGTGGCTGGTGTCTTTTTTTCCCCACCCAAATTCTGTCACTGCTAATAAGCTTCGTCATCCAGGCTGGTCAAGTGAAGGAGATGGATGCCCCATGAATAATGTAGCATAACTTTTCAAGCAGCACTAATCAATGTTGCATATGACAATGGGAAGAGTTTTTTCTTTTTTTAATGGCCTCAGCAGTGGGCTCCTTGCTTCAAAATGTTTTCACTTTTTGAATCCGTTTTTTCCTCTAAACGAACAGAAACTCGAGTCAAGTTGTAAATTTGAAGGCCAAGTGTGCTGTTCTTTTGCAGACCAGTAGAAATTGTTTGCTTTATGGGCAAGTGCGGGAAGTGCCCCAGTAGGACCAGCGGATGGCGCTGTGGATAGAAAACATGCTTCTTTTACAAAGTACAGTATGTTAAAATCCCTTGTTGCTCGGCAGGTTTCACGGTGCTTGATCATCTCTGCCCCAGGCTAAATACTAGGAACACATATATATTTTATTACTTGTAATGGTTAGTAGTATTAATAGTAAAATTTTTACTATTATGGGTCTTTTATTTATTTATTTTTTACTTTACAACCACTTGTTGCTAGGCAGAATTCACAGGGCTCAATCATAACTGCCCCAGGCTACAAACTACAGGGCTTAAAGTACTCCGGCACGGTGCCGGATTTCCGGCGTAAAAAGAGCTACTAGCGCAATGACAAATCCAGCGAAATAAACCGTTTAACCGTGGGGAATATTTGACACGTCTGGCAAAACACCGGCAATGCGGAGAGAAGGCAAACTTCAAAATAAAAGTAATATTGCGTTGCGGGGCTTTCCCTGGTGTCTGGGGCGGCGCCGTTCCGGTGCGGTCCGTCGCTCGGGGCCCGGCGACGCGGTTCGGGGCCTGTGGGCCGCCGGGGTGCCCGGTGGTTCCCTCTCCCCTCCCCCTTCCTCCCCCTTGCTGCCTCTCCCTCCTCGCCTCTCCCCGCCCGTCCTCCGCCTCCCTGTCCCTTCTCCCTCGTCACCCTTCCTCCTCCTCTCCCCCTCTCTCTGCGGCCCTGCCGCTGCCCCCTGCACATTTCCGAATGAACAATACTGAGCTCTTTAAGAAAAAAAAAAAAAAAGAGAAAAAAAATAAAAAATAAATAAAAATAAAAATAAAAATAAATAAAAAAATAAAAGTAATATGTGGAGCGCAATGCCAATGAACGCTTGCCACCAAAGTCAACAAAACAAACTTCGTACAGAAATCACGTCCGATCGCCAATTAAGGGCACTAAAAGAAGACTTAATTACGCTGACATTGTGTTGCACGGTGCCTGTTGCCAGTGTTTAGGGCATCTTCGGTGTTAGTGTGCTAACGATGCTAGCGGCTGCAGCGAGACTCAATCGGACTACTTTTCAAAGGCAGTCTAATAGACGTGATGATTTGCGCACTTTGATGCTGACAGCCGGACACAGTTGCCGTTCCCGGAGATCAGTTTATTAAACCGAGCTCACTCAATTGTGCAGTTGACGGTCGGCAAAATCACAACTGTGGTTCTGACGTGACTTTGTCTCACAGACCAAAAAAACTACTCAACTCGGAATTTCATTTCATACAAGATGCTGCTGTAAAAATCAGTAACGGAATAAAGACGGGTAAAACAAAAAAACACACCGAATCAATTAATAGTTATCTTATGTGGGTAAATGCATAAAATAACACAAGTAGTTAAGTAAATCAAATACATAAATTAATAACAAAATACAGCAGGCGCCATAAAACATTGAAACAATGATGAGGCTCATGCCGAGTCAAACGCCAAAGAACAAAGATGTGTTTTAAGATGGATAGAGAGGGAGGTTGCCTAATATTTAACCGAAGGTCATTCCAAAACCCATGAAGAGAGATTTGTCTAAAATCAGCACGTTGGACACTGCACCACTGCTTCCCGGACAAAGTTCAGGCTCAGGATTTTTTTTTTGCTTTAAGCCCTAAAACTATGAAAATTGTAACAAAGGGTTTGGCAGTGAATAAGTTAATATTAGTCATAGTAGTCACCGTAGTAGTAGTAGCAGCAGCATGAATCGCTAAGGAGCCTTTTTTTTTCCAGTCACTTGTTGCTAGGCAGAATTCGTGGGGCTCAACCTCAACTGCCCCAGGCTACGATAACCTATATATTATTCTAATTACTACTAGTGTTAGTAGCATTGGTTCTAGTAAAATTAATAGTACATAATAATCTTTTTATGGGCCTTTATTTATCTCATTTCAAAGCCATGTTGCTAGGCAGAATTTGTGGGGCTTTTTAGTACCTGCCCCTTCGGCCTGTGTAAAAAATGGGCCCAATCGTAATTGCTGCTCTACATGAATACAAATCACCTCTTCTGTATGTGTTGAGGTACTGCAGCTCATGCCGAGCTGCTTTCCTAACAATGTTTGTTGACATTTCGGTGTTGTTATCATATAAAAACGGCAACATTAATCACCTTGGAGAAAAGAACACATTTTCAGTGGGTGAGGGTGGCGAGCGAGAGGGAGAATATAGTACATAAAAGGCGCTGTGTGACATACTGCCGTGGCTGTGAGTCAGTCCACGGGCACTTGTTAGCCTCTTTTTTTTTTTCTCCTTTTTTTTTTCTCCTCACGTTGTGGCTCCAGCGAGTCAGGCAAACCTCGTGGACCGTCCGCGGCCGTGTCACTACAATCACACACGCAAAAAAAAAAAAGCAGTTTTCCAAACAGCAGCAAAATTACGGAAGTGTCCATTGTTGACTTTCATGTGCGGCAAAGTGTGCTCCCCTCGGGCCCAAAAGTCATGAAAGATTCCTCCGGCGGCCTTGACAGCCGCTTTTGACGTTCATTTACAGCCAGTCAAGGCAGCGGTCCCTGGAGGAAGGGGTGGGGGTTTGAGGGGGGGGGGGTTGTCTGATGATTCCTGACATCTGGACAAGCAGATGTTCAGAGGACATGAATAAAACATGGAGCACGGATTGTCTAATAGAATGTGTGAGGGTGCGAGAAGTCCACAAGACGCAGATGAGAGGGAGAGATGCTGCATGAAATATGGATGACGTGTATGAAGCCTGTGGGGGGGAGGGGGGTTCTCTCGTTTGGGGGGGGGGCAGAGTTTAGTGGATCTCGAGTGGGTCTTTTATTACACCTGAGAGGTGGACATTTCATTAGGTACACCTGCAAGATGAAAAAGGGCGTCTTTACTAAAAATATGTCAGTTACTATTAGCTATTAGCATTTTAACATTATGAGGGAGGTCAAAATATTAGGAACAGCTCATATATTTTTGTGATGCAGCACAAACACGATCATAAACTTATTGTTGAATGAGCAAAACGGAACATGATCATCTTTTGACATTTATTGTACTTTTATTGTATATGGCATTCAAATAAATTTCCCTTTAAAGTTTAAAAATTCTAGGGTTAAATTAATCAGAAATACAGCCTGAGGTCTGCAGACTCGTTCAAAGCAAACATGGTGTAGCGGCATTTACCTGTTATGCTGCACACAAATGGAATAAGCTGCCAAAAGAAGAAACATTTTACCAAATGGATTCATAGTGTGTGTAAAGTGGATGCGAAAAGTCTACACACCCCTGTGTTTGGGGCAAGAGGTCATCATCCAATCGAAGGGCTCAATTATTCACGCTCAGATGACTATGACTATGTACGCTCAGGAGTCGACTTAGCTGTTGTAATGGTACGTCGTGATTTCTTTGTTATTGTAAACCCAAGAAAGTGGTCGGACGAATATGTACAATATGAATTCACATGTATAACGGAATGTGTGGTGTTCCACAGGGATCAATTCCGAGGCTTCTGCTGTTTTCGTTGCATCTGCTACCCCTGGGTTCCATCTTAGGAAAACGGGGTTGGTCGTTTAAAAGTGCTCTATATGCGACGAAAAAGGCTTACTCTCCCTGGTCCTTTAGTTCTAAATCAATTTTTATATCAATATTTAAACGATCAACAATATCAATGTACTTATCGACAACATAAGGCAAGACGTGTCACACAGTAGCAGGAAGTAAAGTTCTCGCTGTGTACCTAATAAAGTGGCCTGGAGAGAGTCAAGGTGGTCCGCGTTTATTACTGCATGTGATGCACCTGCGGACATGATGACAGAAGGTGTTGGAGGAGGTGGTAGACAACAGAAGGTGACACTGCTGCTCTCTAATAAAAGCGTTGAAAGATGCCGTATAGATGGAAAGAAATTAGTGTGCGTATATTTATTGAAGGGGCGCCGGAGGCTTGTTTACTGTGTAAAATGTGAAAATCTACGATAAAGTCGGTATGGATGTGCAGGGAACGGAGTAGCAGGTGCGTACTCCGTTCTCAGCAACAGAGGTTCAAACTGTTGTCACTATAACTTCTCGGAGCGTTTTTGTAGATAGGAGCCTTTGCTCAGCAATTTTTTTTTTATTGTCTTGAGTTGAGTTACGAGTGAAAAAATATTTATTCAAGCTGTTTTTTTGCATTCCCAGTTTAAGTTTAACATGAACTCATTCACTGCCATTGACGGCTATAGACATCAAAAATTTATTTGAACTATTTCTATTAGTTTCACATTTTTTTCCCCACTTTTGTTAACAAGAGTATGAAAACCTAGATTTTTTTTTATTGTACATTTAGAACAGATATACAATTTGTGATGAATCGTGAGTTAACTATTGAAGTCATGTGATTAATTATAATTTAAAAAAATTAATCGCCTGATGCCCCTAATTAAAATAGGAAAAAAAAGATTATTACAAATTAGGGGCATCAGACGATTACATTTTTTTATTGTAATTAATCGCAAGACTTCAATAGTTAACTCACGATTAATCACACATTTTATATCTGTTCTAAATGTACAATACATTTTTTTCTCTAGGTTTTCATACTCCTGTTAACAAAAGTGGAAAAATGCGAAACTAATAGAAATAGTTCAAATTCTTTTTTAACGTCTATAGCCGTCAAAGGCAGTGAATGAGTTAAAAGAATACATGATATAGCTTAAAGCTAACACACAATGCAAAACAGCATAGAAGCTAACATAACTAGCACTAATGTGCTGATACTTATAAAGCTTTTTTATAATGGTGCAGCAACATATATTGAAACAATTACTGTAACAATACTCACACGCATGATTCTTTATGTTCTGTGAAAAATGACTGATAGTAATGAAGGTAATTATTTGTGTCTTTATGTAGATCTAGTGAAAGTCTATGACAAGGGAAAACATTGGTAATGCACGGGGAAGTCAGAAATGGCAAATAATATAGTCCAGGACATGTATGAGAATAGCAGAACATTCATGAAGGGTGACAGAGGAGTTTAAATTGGAGGTGGGAGTACATCAGGGATCCATTCTAAGCCCCTTCCCTCTTTACATTAGTGATGGCAGTTGAGGTTCGACACGAGTCCCCATTTACCATGAGGTTGACAGATGGCATTATGATGTCCAGAGAAAGCACAAGGAGCAGGTGGAAGAAAAAAAATTATAATAAAAATAATTTATTTTTATTTTAACAAATGTTTACTTTGCGTTATTGTTAACTGCCTCATATGATACATTGTATTCATTTCCAAAGTGATTTAAAAAAATTAAATAAAATTATGCAAAGCACACCAAACAACACATCATAGGCGCGATGTAGCGCCGTGTTCTTGTGTCGCATGCTACTCTTTCATAATTGTCCTTAAACCCCCCCCCCCCCCTCTCCCTCATCCCCTCTCTTGTTCTGCTGCGTGCAGAAAGGCCAAAGCAAAAGGCTGGACTCGACAGCGCCGCTCCGCAGGGGGGAGAACAGATTGCGATATCACGCCGCCCACTCAAAGCTGCTCCTGCGTCCTCCGCCGAGGAGCAATCATGGCGGAGGTGGAGCAGCTTTAATGATGAATGTTTTTGCTTTTTATATTTAATTATTTGTTCATTCCAGAGGCAAATCAAGGCAATTGTGTTTGCTCCACATGCTGGTTTATATCCAACTGCTACATATTTTGAGGAGTTCATGTGCACACAATGACCCTCTTCAAGTGAAATATGTGAAATAATGATTTCTTTAATGAGGTCTCATCAAAAGTTGAATGATTGAGCATAATTATTTTTGCAAAGGCACATTAGATAATTTTTTTTAATGAAATAAAAAAATATGCTGTATTTGCAGTTTTTTTAAAACTTAAAAAAAATTATGAATTAATAACATTTTAATAATTGCATTGAAATATAATTTGTTGTATTTAATTATGCATTATTTTAATTATGAAGTAAATATTAGCTTGTTAAAGTATATTTCAATTATTACTTGCATCTCTTCTATTTATTGTTATTTACATTATTAGCGTTATTTAATATGTTTTGTTATTGTCATTAACATTTTACTTACCAATATTAATCATGATGAGAATGTTTTAATGGGTATATACTAATGCGTGCAGAGCCTGAATGTATTATGCAAGATCAGAAATGAAACAGAAATAATGAAATTAGTAAATTACATTTTTCTTTCTAAGCGCCATTTTAAATGATTTTTTATGTACACTGCTACGGATTTGATAAATGTGTTCATTTAAACCACAGACTACACAATTAAACATAATACTAAACACATTTACTAAATTAGACAATAGATAAATACATACAAATAATGCATAATGCATTTTTTGCCTGAAAAAATTTAGCATTATTTTTCCTTCTAAAGGCAGAATTTCTGTTGAATGGATTCTTCGCATGTTTTCTTTCTTAAAAAAAAAAAATCTATCCCACATTATTTAATTTTTTTAGTATTCAGGCCAAAGCAATTGAAGTCAAATTTTGTCGCCATTTGACGGAATGTCGCTGTCGGTGCGTGGGCCATTTACTGCCCACGTCAGTATTTAAATTTTTAATTCTAAAACGCTAAAAAAAACTTTGAAGATCTTTTCTAACAAGCAGAGGTGGCAAATCCAGGTCCAGAAAATAAAACCTTGCCACCGTTTGGCTTTAGCCCCAGGTGCTAGCTAGCTAGCTAGCTCCCTAGCAGGTAAACGAGCACCATGCTAGCTAGGTCCCTAGCTAGCACCCATGGTGCTGAGCCAAACAGCTAGCTCCCTAGCAGGTAAACGAGCACCATCGGAGCTAGCTAGCTAGCTCTCTAGCTAGCTCCCATGGCTAGTTCCCTAGCTAGCTCCCAGGGTGCTCGTTTACCTGCTAGGGAGCTAGATAGCACAAGGGGCTAAAGCCAAACTGTGGCAGTGTTTTTACTTTCTGGACCTGGATTTGCCACCTCTGCTAACAAGTCACCCAATTATGTTCGTAATGTAAAATACTAAAGATTGAATGGCCCTTGAAGGGCGTCCATGTATAAACAAAGGTTCTCCTTCCCCACTATACACACTCACCGACAATGGCACTGATTGCCAGGAAAACTGGGCCTGCTTTCTTTTTCTAGCCCGGCCGGCTCCAGCAAGCGCGACTCACGTGGTGCTTCCAGTTACAAACCGAATTAAAAGATCAAGTTTTTTGCTTTCTCCAACCCGCGCGTGTCATCTGCCTGGCAGGGAAGGTGAATCATGCGACGCACTTACACGAATCTGGCGGCACCGCTCTTATCAATGAGCCTTTTAAAGTCACGTGGATTATGAGTCACATTTTTTTTATTGAAATAAGTTGACTATGATTAAAAAAAAATCAATAAATAAAGAAGAATAAAACTGGTTAGCAACCTTAGATACTCAAAGAGCCATTTTGACCGACGTACCAAAAAACAAAATGTATAGCCATTGTTTGACGTTTGATTCCTGTTCAAACTGGTTAAGAGCCTGCTGAAATCGAAAGGGTCCGCATTAAAGCACTTCATCATCAAATCCTTTGTGTCAATGTTGATCGGGTAAATGACGTCGCTCGACGGGGGCTCGCTCGGTGACCACAACAAAAAAGTTTGTGTCGCACGATATGACCACAAAGGATTATGATAAGACCGAAAAGAAGACAGAATAAGTCGATTGATTTTCATGGAGATGTCAATCGATGGCTTGTTTGGTTTGACGGTGTCCGAGGGCACGGTGTCACAATCTGCCGCCGGTGAGATTGAGCAGCGTCGAGGGGCTTAGTGGCAAACACAATCGAGGAGTGTAAACATACTGAGAGGGCTTGCGAGGGGGGGGGCGATCAATGGCCGCAGTCTGGGATTGATTAATTACCCCTGGAAAGAGAGTGAGGGGTGAGGGCACCAGAGAAACCTGATCAGAACAAGATTTATCACCCAATCTGCCGCGCATCCCTCCCTTTCTCTCCACGATTTCACTTCTATTTCAACCGTGCCCTTCTCGCCTTAAATTGTACACGGACCCCCGTCCCAGATCAGACACCCCCCCCCCCCCTGCCCGCCCCTTCCTAATAAAAGTCACATATGAGCATCTCATTGGACCGCCTCTCAATCGCTCTTGCGATTCATCACAAATCAATGGCGAAGATTCTCATGAATCCATTTTCTTACTACTTTTTTTGTTTGACTATTTTCATTGTTAGCATTTTTAGCTTTCAATGCTAATAGTAAGTTTTATTGTAATTTTTAGCGTTTATAAAACCCCGCAGTACGGCTATTCTGCAGATTTTTTTGTACAGTTAGTAACAATTTTGTTTATACTGGGTGTAATTTTACTGTTGACCACAACATGGCGGCGTGGGACACTGTTAATCTGAGATGGTGTTAATTTGAAAGAAGAAGAATGAAAGCAGGAAGTATTTCAGCACATCTTAGTTTTGATTGAAAATCATAAATGTAAATGTGTAAAGTCGAAACCTATATTTTCAGTCCATCTCTACTTTCAAAAATAAGAAGGCTATCAAAAACTTAAATTTGTGTTCTCATTTTGGTGTTTTTAATATTTCTTAGTTTAAGACCCCTGGCATATTTTTTATTTTACTTTATTTTTTTATTATTATTTTTTACTTTATTGTTATTGTGAGATTGTTGTGTACTGTGATGATGTTTGTTTGCTTAATGTTTGCCATGTTTGGCTTGTGATTTAAATTGTTTAAATAAAGCATTTTTTTAAAGCAAGTTTTGATTGAGAATTATAGAATGTCATCCTCTGCAATCCTACTTTTTACGCCTACAATAACAACTGTAGCTTCATTTTGTAATCAGAACTAACTTTAGTTAGTCAATTTATAATAATTTAGAGTTAGATTATAATTAATGTAAATGTAATGTAAATTATATTTATATAATAACCAAATTCTTGCCCCCAATCCTTAGGACACATATAATTATTTTTATTTTGTTTTATAATTGGACCAAACGCTCTAAACTCCTACATTTCATAAATGCCCCTTTTCCACTGCACTCCATTCACATTTATGAAAGGTTCTAAGAACTGCTGGTCACTTGTTGGTCAAGCAACATTTGAAGACATGCGGACATAAACAAAAAGGCTAATGTTAGCTCCAATTTTTTTCTGTCATCAAAAAAAGACAATTAATCCATTATTATGTATGATATTTTACACTACATATTTTTGTCAGCTAAAATGTAAATATAAACATGACAAGAAAAATTTTGATATCAGCATTTATAGTCAGCTAATCTAAATATGAATACATGTAAAATTATATCCAAATTATACTTAAAAATAGCCACCTATAAAATCCACCTAAAAAAACTTTATACCCATCAGTCCAATGGAAATTCCTTCATCTTCGACCGATGATGATCATGCCATGAAAATTTTTGCTCGACGAAGGTGGGAATGTTGTGGGTGCGCCCCACTCAGGTGGCTACCCTGGGCATTGTCCCCTCCCTCTGCCCGCCCATGTAGCCACGTAAATTAACTCATTCACTGTTTTCACATTGACGGCTATAGACGTCAAAAATTCATTTGAATTATTTCTATTAGTTAAATATTTTTTTCTACTTTTGTTAACAAGAGTTTGAAAACCTAGATTTTTTTATTGTACATTTAGAACAGATATAAAATGTGTGATTAATCGTGAGTTAACTATTGAAGTCATGCAATTAATTACAATAATAAAAATTAATTTCCTGACGCAACTTATATATTATTAAAAATTCCGGGCGTCAGGCGATAATTTTTTTTAATAGTAATTAATTGCATGACTTCAATAGTTAACTCACGATTAATCATGCAGTTATGCAATTAATTACTATTAAAAAATATATATATCGCCCGACGCCCGGAATTTCTAATAACATATAAGTTGCGGCAGGCAATAACATTTTTTAATTGTAATTAATCGCATGACTTCAATAGTTAACTCACGATTAATCACACATTTTATATCTGTTCAAAATGTACAATCAAAAAAATCTGTTTTCAAACTCTTGTTAACAAAAGTTTAAAAAAAAGTTAAACTAATAGAAATAGTTGAAATGAATTTTTGACGTCTATAGCCGTCAATGGCAGTGAATGAGTTAACGAGGTGATAATGTTTTTATCACAACAATGAACAACTTCAGGGCCTTTTCTCCCGGCTGTGCGTGTCGTTGGCATGGCGACCATTGGCAAGTCCAAGTCCCCTTCCTCCTAACACACACACAATCCGTCAGAAAAAGGAGTGCAGAGCGAGTAGAATTGCGCTGGTTGTCATAGCGGAGACAGCCACATGACAGCGCTGTCTCTCCCCGTGTGTCCCCTTCCATCGGCAGGCCCGCTAATGATGACCTTTGGTGTCTGTGGGCGAGCCACCCCACTTAATTCGGCGGGGGCGGGAGGGGCTTCGCTCGGAGGGCCTCCAGGTCCAGAAAAAAAAAAAAGGGCCGACAGACACAATTAGGATTCCGTGAGCCCTTTGTCAACTTTAATTGAAGCTGACAGCCACTGTGGAGGAAGAAGAAGAAGAAGAAGAAGAAGACAGCCCAAAACCCCGCCAAACTATATGATTCACTCTCTCACTCATTCACGCTCTCCTCGTAAGTCTATCAATACACACGGACCGCAGTGCCATCCGTCTTGGCAAAGTGCATCCTGTGCAATAAGGAAAGATGATGGATTCATTAACAACGCGCTAAGTTGTATTTTAATGACACATATTGTAACATAAAGTGTACTTGAGACTTCAGACACCTGACGGCCTCACTCCTGAAAGATACAATACGCAATAGTTGACCTTAGTTAAATAACACGTTCACTTCAAAATCCATGCACTGTACAGGGATTTAAGAATGGAATGTAGATTTGTGTGAAAGGAAGGAAACAAAGATGGTATGAAAGGTCGAATGGAAAGAAGGAAGGTTAACAATATATTCATATTTCATGTCAAACAAAACCTGAAAACACAAAAAGTAGCAAATAATTAATCTATTTTTATTTATCTGCTTCTAAAATATACAAATAAGAATTATATTAAATATCATCAATTTCATTTTCATGGATCTAACGTAAATATGAAAATTAACTAGCAATACAGCATTTTTTAACTGACATTTTAAATATCACCAAGAAAAAATTATATTAAAAATACTAAAATAACAAAATACTGTCAGTTATTTAAAAAAAAAAGTTGTTTTTATTTTATGTCATTAAAAAGACTTTTAGGAAAAAAATCAATATAATTGTTTAAAAATGTTTATTTTCTGTCATTAAAAAATATCAACATATAATAATAAATAAAAACTAATTCTGCTTAATATTAGCCAATTTTTATTTACCAGCAACAACATATACATATAAATAGCTAAATTACATTTTTGCTCGGATACAATACAAATTACATTGGAAAAAAAAGTTTTAAATATTATGCAGTCCACAAAAGTGAACTGCCATGAAAATAATGAATCAGTTGGTTTTTTTGCATTACTTCCTAAGATAAATATAAAAATACCTTGTTTTTTAAAAAATAGTTTATTTTTAATGTCAGCCATGAAAATGGGTGTCACTATAATTTAAGGATGAAAGGAAATTTTAGGCAAGATTTCATTGAAAAGCATATCAGTGTACAAAGTGAAAATATGAAATTGTTTATCAGTTGATATTAAAGGTAGTAAAAGTGTTGACCATTTAAAAACTAATTTCAAGAATGAAACATTTGGAAAATATGGATTGGATAATTATACATTTGGGGAAAAAAATTGTAATAAGTACAGTAAATGTTCATAATTAAGTTGCTATTGATGTTTTTAGATCCAGACGTTGAAATTGTATGCATGATGTATTGGCAAATGCATATGCAGCATGTTTACGTAAAAAAAAATGTTTTATATCAGTAATGATGAGGGAGTATTTGACAGAATTGGAGAATATGGAAATAATGGTGTGGAGTAAAGTCCGTTTAGCCATCTAAAATATACATTTATTTCTAATAATGAATCAACATTTATTTTCTGCTTTCTAACATAAACATAAAAAAATATATAAAAAGATAATAGTGGAAAAATTAAAAGTAGTCAATTGTCATTTTATACGAGCCCAAAAATATTTTAAATAATGAGTTTCATTTTCTGCTTTATAAAATAAGAAGAACAAAAAACAGCTTAAAAATTGAAATGGAATGAAAAAGTGAGTATTTATTGCATATCACAGGTGATTTTCTTCACTGAAGAGGTCAATTGGGGCTAGAAGCAGGTCACGCCATTACTTTGGTTACACGTACGTCCGCTAGCTTAAGGCTGAAAGTCGGTTTAATAACGCTTGCAAGCTTTAAGGTGTGCAGTTACGCAAACACTTTCAGCACTCCATTCGCCGCTATTCAAATGGCCGCTTTAGTTGGTAGCAAGTTTTTTTTTTTTTACTTGATTTTCACGCATGCGCACTTAGAATTAATTTGGTAACTTCATTATTTTTCATGTACAATTAATACCTTTAAAAATACATTTCACCACTTGCTGTCGACTGAAAATGACATCACAGGTGCTCAGGGCTCAGGTATCGAACAATCAACAACAAAAGCTAAAAGGCATGTGTTAAATATGTTAAATTGTTTATTTAAATAAGGACCATCACATTTAATGTTATTCATAATTCACGTAGTTATAATCAATGAAAGAATTCAAAGGGATACATAAAATGTAGATATGTTTTTTTAAATTGTAATTCTCAAAGTGTCCTATACTTACCACTTTTGCCATGTGGGCTCCCTCTAGTGGTATGCAAAAGAATTACTGAATTTTGTGTTCAAACTGCAAAATGGGTTAGCAATTTTTTTTTTTAATCCAGTGCTGCACTTTTGTTACACACAGATTAGTTGTTTTTAACTTTAACAAAACATATACATTTGCATTTGAAAACATTAAGTTAGGTGCAATCTCTGTTTAACTTTTATGCGCAATCCATTTTTAATTGAATCATTATTTAAGTACTTAAAATAATATTTTAAGCCCATTGTCAGGGGCGGTGTTACATGGTGGGCAATGGTATTGATATGTCAACACACGAGTATCGAATACCTACTTTATTTACTTATTTATTATTTGCTATTTATTTACCTATTCATATTATTTATATGAATGAGTAAACCGTTGATCTGCAATTTGCAAAATGACTTGTATCTTGAAAAACACGTAATTCTGGCCACTTGTAAATCAAGGCACAAGTGCATTAATGGAATTTTAGCTTGTCATTTTAAAGATTTTAAAAAAGAAAAAAAGAAGGATGTGATATATTTCAATTGACGAGCATAAAGTAATTAAGAGATAATATTTTTCAAGAATCAAGTTGCATTATGTTAACTCATTCACTGCCATTAAAAATTAATTTGAACTATTTCTATTAGTTTAACATTTTTTCCCACTTATGTGAGAAAACCTATAATTTTTTTTATTATACATTTAGAACAGGAATAAAATTGGTGAATAATCGTGAGTTAACTAGTGAAGTTATGCAATTAAATATGATTACAAATTAATCGCCTGATGCCACTAATTTCTAATAATCTTTTCATTTTTTTAAAAAGAAAAATCAAAAGTTTATTAATTAAAAAAAACGTTTTAATTAATAAAAAAACTCATGATTAATCACAAATTTTATATCTGTTCTGAATGAACAATATTTTTTTTTAGGTTTTCGTACTCTTAACAAAAGTGGAAAAAAATTAATATAAATAGTTCAAATGAATTTTTGACGTCTATAGCCGTCAATGGCAGTGAATGAGTTAATAGTCCAAATATTTTGATAAAAAGGCTGAATTCCACAAGAAACTAGTTGTCATTTGTCATCAACGCATTTGACATTTTTCACCTTTTTATATAATTTTGGTTTAATATTATTCTTTTCAGCAGTGCTTTAATGCTCCCTTTTTTCTATGACTCTATCTTACTTTTTCTTCTTTCAAAACAACACCATAACAGACAAAGTTGAGTTTCCCGTTCATTTGCACAACATTATTAAAATAATAACACTGAAACAATTTTGGCCCCAGTGAGACTTACTACAAAAACAGAAAGTAAAAAATATTCACTTTTGGACCAACTTTGCATATAATATAAGCTTGATGGATGTATGATTAGCTTATTCCATTTTGTCAGCGCTCTGCATGCTTTCTTTATTGCTCCTAGCTAGAGGAAAATGACCCCTTTGTCATGTTATAAGTTCTGCTTCTATATTTTTGTTTAAAAAAAAAAGAGGCAGGCATATGCTGGAGAATGACATTTATTTTGGTCATGCAAATTTACTTGCCGCGCATTTCCCCAGTCCCGTCCGGCCTGCAGCGATGAATACTTCATGGTTTGTTTCTTTAAGCAGCATTAATTGCATTTTTCTTTTTAATTAAAAAAACAACAAAACCTTGGCACGTATTCTTCCATACTCACCATCCACACTGTACAACAATTTTGACGCCAACTTAAGTTTTGAGTGTCCTTGTCTAGACGTCAGCTAACGTCCACGTGGAGGAAGGAAGTGCGATAGAAAGAAGAGTCAACGTGAAGGCACTTAAAAAAAAAAAAAAAAGAGGATCGGGAATTTGAATTCAAAAGTTCTTGAGCACGTGTGGCAAAAGGTAGGGGACTTAGGAGTACTGCTTGGTGAACCTCTGGTGGAACTCCTTCACTTTGCTTAGGAGGATCTTCAGCTTGTCGGCCGGAGGCAGGATTGTCATCCTGTGCAAAAAGGGGAAAACCTTTCAAAGGCATGAAGATAAAATATTTCACATATTTTCTTGCCGATTCCATTGACAAGGGCAGCAAATAAAAATAAAAGATTATTCACATTTTCATAGTAGATTACAGTTTTGCCTTGAGAAACGGATGACGTGACTGCAGACTCAACTCACTTCACGACAGTTTGTATTATTAAAAATGTTGACGCCAATATTTTGTTCCTTTATCAGCCTCCTAGATTGTTAATAATCGCAACTGGCCCTGAAAAAAAACAAAACTAAAACATATTGGTCTATCTCTACTCACAGGCATTTATTCTTCATCCTCTGCAAAAACACATTTCTGTTGATGACGGAGTCAGTTGCAAAACTCTTCTTCGTGTCTTTCACTGTGTCTGTATTATACTGCCACCGGGTGGCCAAGACAGGCACACCAGGAGCAGCACAATGTCCATTGATTTGAAGCAAAACATTTGGCATCAACTGTTACTGTATATTTTTATAAAGTACAATAAAAAGAGACTGAAGGGAGAAAGCCTCAGAAACAAACAAGAACTGAAAGAGGCCGCAGTCAAGGCTTGGAAAAGCATTTAAAATGATTATTCGTTTTAAGTGTATTTAATAGGGATGTAACGATTCACTCAAGCCCGATTCAATTCAATTTTCAATGTCATTGTTTTTGCTTTTTTTTCTTACAAAATTATTCATTTTCCAACCAAAATTTGTTTTGTTTTTTACATGTTGTCCTTGTTACAAACATTAAATACCATTTAATATTTCGTAACTTTATTAATTTTTTTACTTGAAAATATTATTATAAAAATAATATTCTGCCCTCGCAACACATTCTTTGTAAATAAAGTTGAATTGAGTATTCACAAAATTCTTAACTCATTCGCTGCCATTGACGGCTATCGACGTCCAAAATTCATTTGAACAATTTTTATTTAACATTTTTTCCCTTTTTTTTTTAACAAGCGTATGAAAACCTATAATTGTTTTTGGTACATTTAGAACAGATAACTTTGTGATTTATCAATTAATTAAGATTGCAAATTTTAATCGCCTGATGCGACTAATTTATGATTTTTTTTAATAATCTTTTTTTTAAAGAAAAGATTATTTAAAAAAATGTTGTAAATCGTAATTAATCGCATGACTTCACTAGTTAACTCACGATTAATCTTTATCTGTTCTAATACAATAAAAAAAAATTCTAGGTTTTCAAACTCTTGTTAACAAAAGTGGGGGGAAAACATTTACTAACAAAAATTGTTAAAATTAATTTTTGACGTCTATAGCTGTCAATGGCAGTGAATGAGTTAATTTACTTAATGAGTTTAGTTTTTCTTTCTTTTTTCCCATTTTTCCAATTATACAAGTTTGTCATTATCCTTGCGAGGTAATTAGAATATCAAGCCCTTAAAAAGCACTCCAAGTCCTTTGATTATAAACCTTTGTGACGCGAGAGTCTTTTTGGCCCGCCTTTTAACATCCGTAGGAAGCCTGTCAGAGAGCAAGCACGTTGTTAAACCAAGCCATGCGTCTTCAGCAGCGGAGCGTTTAAAGATTTCCCCCGACTTTGAAGGATCACCGTTAAGAGAAGTGGTTCAATAGGGACGATAAAGCAAAAAGCTTCTCCTCAAACAATCAATCCATCTACTTGCAGAGTCAATTAGCAACTCTGGGCTCAAATACGTAGAACAATTCATTAAGATGCCTTTTGAAAAAGTTAATTTATGAGGACAACATGGCGATTTTTAACATCTTAATCATTTGGGGTTTTTTTTATGTGAGTGACCCCACACATGATGAGGAAAAACTACTGATCTTATAGTGAACGACAGCACATCGCTCACGTAACAATATATGTTGTAGTACCGAGACTGACCTGTGAGAGGCAGTGTGGTGCCAAAGTGCAAACATGTACAAAAAATATAACGGCAGAAATAAACTTGACAAACGTTAAGAAAAGTGCAAAAACATAATCATCAAATCACTATTATTATCATTACAAATTAATACAATGCCGTTAAATAATATATACCCAATATTTTTTTTCATTTTAAGAGATACTTAAAAGTGGGGGATCTTTTAAACCCTTATACGACAATATTTCAACATTTATTTTATGAAATTAATTTTACATAAAAAGAAAAAAAGTCCAAAATAAAATAACCATAATAAAAATATTAACGATAGGGGGAATCAATAATTAATACAATTAACAAAAAAAGACAACAATTTAGAAATCATATTTAATAAAATAATTGTCAATGGTAAAATAATTGTGGGGAAAAAAGATGAAGAAATTGCCAGAAAAAAATAAGAAAAGAGAGACTTGAAGTAGGAAATTGTTTAAAAATGCCTTTTGTGATTAAATTGTAAAATAATCATTGGAAATACTTTAAGTGAAAACAATCACTCAATACCTGAACTACAATAATATTTCAATATTGATTTTACAAAATGTATTTTAGAATTGTAAGAGAAAGTTAAGTCAAAAAATATCCCCAAATCACTAAGATATTACTATAATAAAATGCCATAAATGTAAAAAAAAATCTCATTAAAGAAAAGAAAAAAAACTGCTGAATGAAGAAGAATTAGGAGTAGTAGAAGATGAAACAGATGAAACTAGGCTAACTATTAGCTACGCTGCAGTTGCAAACTCTTGTCATTATTGTGGTGAACAACATGGTAAACACTTCACCCAATTCGTTGCTCCTCCATTTGTAGATTGGTAACAATGAAGCCTCACATCGTTACGTTTCAGGTCACAATCATGGAGTCTGTGGCTCAGCCAGACTTGGTGTTGACCACACACATAAGGATTTTTTATAAGTTGTTTAATATTTACGATTGTCGGCCAGATTGGGTAAAAAAAAAAAAAAAAATCCATCTTAACACAATCAGGCCTTTATTGACTTTGTTTGGAAAGGATAAAAAATAAACACTGCAATTTGGCGTGATTATCGGTATGCGTGATTTTCTTACCTGAAGTGGTAGGTCCCGTCCTTCTGGCCGAAGCCGCTCCCAGGAACAAGGCAGATCCCCGTCTCCTCCAACAGTCTCATGCAGTAGAACATGTCGGGCTGTTGACCTTTTCCCTTTAAAACAAACAACACATTTTTCACAAGTTGGTGTCAATTTTTTAAATAATGAAACAATAATAAAAACTCCAGCACTTGACTGCTTAAATGCCTTCAAGGACATGTTTATTAAACAGCTTTTGCAGATATATGCAACATGTTAAAGGTTTTTTGTTTACAATCAGCTTTTGCACCAACTATAATGTGGCTTCCGTACACTAACTCCCAAATAGCTGCTAATTTGCGGGCTAACTGTTAGCTCGCGGGCTAACTGTTCACCCACACGCTAACCTCGGGATAACTCCCAAATAGCCGCTAAAAATGGCTATTAGGTTAGCTTGCAAGCTAACGGTTAGCTGGCGGGCTAGTAGCCGCTAATTGCTGCTTATTGGCTGTTAGCACTGCACGAGCAACCAATCAGATGGTGTTGTGGGCGGGCTAATGCTGCAGGGAGTCAACAGCCGCTGACTCAGAGCAGACGGAGGAGAAAAATGCCCGTCAGAGCAAAAATAACAGTTTTTAATATATCGGCAAAAAAAGCAGGAACAAAAACATTTGCGAAGTAACTATGACATTTCTAAAAACAAAAGAAGTCCTGAAAATTACCATAAAATGTCCACAAAATTGCCATAATAGTCAGAAAATTGATTTAAGAAAAGGCAGGAAAGAAAATGTTGAAAAAGTAACCAGAAAATGTCCAAAAACAAAAAGAAATCCCCAAAATTATAATAAAATGTTGACAGAATTGATAAAAATTTAAAAAATGTATAGCAAAAAATGTCAGAAAATTGACAGAAAGGCAGAAAATCTAAAAATGTATGAAAAACAAACCATTAAAAATGTATATATATATATATATATATATATATATATATAGAAGAAAATGAATCTCAAAGTATTGATACTGCAAATGTTTCTGTTTGATGCAGCTCTAATTAGCGCTTGGGCCCTCAGTACACTAGCCTGGCAAGCCACACCCACTTTTTTTTTTTTTTTTAAAGACAGTGAGTCTGGACAGGCGTCCATAGACAGCGATTAGGCACCGGCCAAAAAGGGGCCGGCCAATCAAATTTGTCTATTTGCGTGACGTCGTCTTTGTGAGCAACGTGAGCTGCGAGCTTACTGATTTATAACGTTGTTTGAATATCACAACAGAGTGACTCATGACACCATGAATCTTCAAGTTTTTCCCGCAACGACGACATAAGTCATTCACTACTGTCTCTCTTCGGCTAGTAGCCATGTTGGATTTTTACTCCGTCTCCGTGAAAAAAATAATAATAATTCAACGAGTCGCTTTTCTGATGTCACGTCCGCTCTTCGCTCATTGGTTCGTTAGTTAGCCCAGGTTTTCCCCGCCTCAAAAATGCGACTGATAGGCCAAAGCCGCGAGTGAGTCTGGATTTCCAGGCTATCAGTACACTAGACTAACACTAACACGTTGTATCCATCCATTTTTTTAAATTTATTTGGCCTAAAATGGCTGTTTTGACAGCAAAGGTTGCTGACCCATGCACTGTATGAAGCTACTCAACTTACTTTCAACATAGTTCCTTGGTACACAGACGCCACAAAATGGTGCCAAAGTTGTTATATAAGATATGATTATTTGGCACAAAAATGGCAAATAAATGAGGCTTTTCAGGTCCTAATGGGCAATAGTTCATCCCCAAAACAAAAAGTCCATTTGTGAATGTTGAATTGCAAATGTAAACAATTTAAATAAGCACATGTAAATCTTTTAGGTATCCAATCACATTTTGTGGCACCTTCTGACCTGTACATAACCCCCCCACCCACTTTCTTTTTTTCCCTAAATTTTTCTCAAGCTGTCGTGCTAGTCCAGAAGTCCTCTGGTGCTCCCAAACTGGTGGAAAACTATTGCCTTAAGCAATTAAACTGTTTTACAGAGAAGGAGCTTCAGTTTTGTTAACATTGTTGTTGGGATTTTTGGCCCTTTGGCAGAAATTTGAGTTATACCAAGTGCCCATCTTTATCTACTTACAAAAACCTACAAGGGTTCGGGTTAAACATTCTATGGTGAAGTGGGCGCAAATAAAAGCAAATTGACTCGTTTTTTTAAACAGCATTTGAATGAATTAATTAAGCCTGAAAAGCTCTCGAGTCTTATTTGCGATTGTCGTTCAGCCTCCATGCGGGGGAACAGCGCACTTTCCCTCGTCCAGGGTCGCTGGAACGCAGAAGCAGCCTTCAGAGACTTCAGACGGCGACCTCACGCTCCCCATTTGAAAGAAACCAATGGATTCCGCTCCAAGGCGACGGGCAATGTGCGAGGACGCCTAATGGGTTACGCTTTAACGACGTCCCATGGCGTGACCGCTAAACAAGCCGTTGCTCGCTCGGAGAGAAGACGGCAAGCGATCGGGGGCCGCTCGGATAACCGATGACGCGGGGGGGGGGGGGGGGGAAGTTAACGAGGATCAATCGGCGGGTCAGCTGACCTTTTCATGTGGGAAGCTAATCAGATTCTCTCTCTTTGCGGACAACCGCGTCGCATTAAAGAGCTTGCTTAACACGGCTTCGTGTTGCGAAAGAGTGCAAATGTATTCATTTGAAGGTTTTGTGGGATTTATCACTCAAGTGGACATATATTTTAAAAAGTTGTCTTTTAATTGTTTGTATACAAATTGTAGTCAGAACTCACAAACATTAGCAAGTTGAGCTAGCTGCAATTTGAGTTTAAAACGCCATTTTCGAGGGTGGTAGCATGCCACATAGTTAGCTGTGAGGTCACGCATACATCTTTTTGACAGCTATCTGACTCCATAGGCGACCAGCCGAGGGCGAGCACTGACTCTCACCAAAAAAATTCAGCTGTAATAGGCTGTAGCTCACCCTAATGAGGATAAGCGCTACAGAAAATAGATGGATGGATTACATGAGAAATTGCCTGGATAGTTTATAAAGGTTTTATGATGGCAACATTTTATTTTCATTTTCCCTCTCGGGCAAATAATAGAGCTCGGACTTGAAATCGGCGTTTGTTATTCGTGCACATGTGTGTTCACGTTAAAGGTCCCATCGTATAAAAATGCACTTTAGTGGGGTTTTCTATCAATAATGTGCATCCCCGGCCCGTCTACAAATCCAACCAGGTATGAAAAAAGTCAGTCGACTTCTTAAACTTTCTCGGGCAGATTAACCTTCCATGACTTAGTGATGTCAAAAAGACACAGGTTCCGCCCCCTCGGGTTAGTGGCACCGCCTCTGGTAAAGGTTTGTCACGCCCACTGAAATTCGAAAAGCTGACTTGGCCTTTCTTTTTCTCCCCCTGCTCGCAAATGCTCCGTGGAGAGGGGAAACAATGATCAGGAAAACGTGGTTGCTTCCATCGTCCCAAGTCTTTGAGAAGACAGTGGATTATATTTTATTTTTGAAGGACGTGTACCGACATCATTTCTCAAAGGACTGTTTTGTTAGTGAAAGCCTGTTCAGAGCTGTATTTGCAACACATTTAAACATAATGGATCGGTCCCAACAGTGAGACACGACTGCAAACGGGAAAGATGTAAGTTTACCATTTTTTTATTTAGCCATCCGTCCTATCCTTTCTAATAAGAGATGTGCACCTTCTACCATATTACTGGTGTATTTTTAGTGCTTCAAGTGGGAGCAACATTTGTCGTGTAGAGGTTGTTTGGTTACAAGAGGTCGGGTATGATAAAGCAGACGGTGGTTGGGTAATATGAAGCGGTTGCGTATTGTTTTGTCGAGATACAATCCGCGGTGGTTAATTTGCCGTGACTGGCAACTCGCCCCCCAGTTGACTTTTGTGATGCTAACCGGCCGCTAAGTGGTCTCGACGAGACGGCTTGCGCGTTGCGACCGTGCAGTGGCCTAAATGTGCACATGTGTGTTATTCATAACCGCTTGTAAATGTCTACAAGCATTCACGGCAAATCGGGAGACATTCACGGCAAAAATAACGTTCGCGGGAGATTTGCCGGTTACGGCAAAATAACCATTGCCTAAACAATCACAGTTTAACGCTACAACATAGTCTCTGTAGTAACATTATGCTACTTTTTCTTGTGGTAAAACGTTATGCCACTTTTCCACATATTAAAATAGTTGTCAAATGTGTAAAGGACATGTCTGTATTTTCCTTTTTTCTTCTGCTTCCATGGCCGGTCGTTTCCATTCACAACATTAGCACATGGCTACCATGACCGAAATCACTGCCCCTTCGAGAGAGAAGGGTGTGGCCTAGGCGTGGCCTGCTGCAGCTATTTTACATAAAAGTGACACACCCCCTAAAACAGGCTGTTTTGAACAGAGCGTTTTTAGGCTGATTTAGGGACAGCAAAAATATTAGATCCAAAGTCAATTTTGACAAATGCATGTCACAGACATGTCTTTTACACATTTGAGAACTATTTTAGTATGTTGAAAAGTTGAATCATAGGAGACCTTTTAATGTGCAAGTACCGAATGAACTTGACTCAGTTACAAGGTCTGCATACTGTTCAACAAGCCACATTTAAGACTCTTAATGAGTTTTTTAAGACCATAAGAATACAATTCAAGACCCATTTCACATCAATAAAGGAAAAATGTTGTGAACCAAGGTTTGTTGGGAAGTCAGAATATAAAAAAATATATAATAATAATAAAAAGGTCAACTTTACAGCCAACGGCCGTTGAGTATGAGTGTTGCTGCCTTGATCAATTCTGACCGGGCAGCACATGTAGCAAAACATTTAGTTCCGCTTTAATTATGTTATGCCGTCCTCAAAAATTGAAACATTTCAAAGCAAGATTGAAGTTTATGCACGTTATAAATAAAAGCAATGTCAATAGATTTTCAAGACCTTTCATAGTCTTATTCAAGAACTAGTACGAGATTTGGGGAGAATTTTAGACATTTTAAAGGCTTTGAATTCACATTATTGGATTTAAGACTTTTTTTCTCTTTTTTATTCGACTTTTTAAGACCTTGCGGATACCCTGGGTGACTTATTGTACGTTTTTTTTTAAAAATGCTTCATACTCCCAACAAATGAAAAATGTAATTTGATCAAAATGGTAAATGAAGTGCACTTGCGTTGAGCAAAGTTAACCTAAGGAAAGGTTTTCCTTTCTCGTTTAAAATAGCATCCTTCAACTTGCATTATCCCTTTTACTTGTTGTATCCTGACCAACGGTAAGAATCCAGGATGTTTTTCTTGCTTTGGTCCAGTAAACCCGTCTGTATTGTGTCGTACCAGCTAGCTAGCGCTAAGCTAACCTGTCATCTTTGGTCCTGGGCTGCTTAACAGTTGAATTGAATGCTTATTAGCTGGCTAAATATTCCAATACACACACACACACACACACACACAGACGATTCCGGATGTCCGGCTCAAAGGCAGCGTGCTTTCACACGACGCATGTGCCACTCCCACACATACATACATCACACATACTGAGACGCCATTGTGGCCATTCAGCATTCCTCTGTGATAATACACACGCGACAATGCTATGACTCATTCTAATTCGAATATGACAATTCTGATTCAACAGCTAATTGGCATCTCCACCCGAGTCACCCCGATTCCTTCACAACTCTACTAAATACTTTTGAGTTTTGCCCAGTGATAAACTTACCGCTGCCTCTTCGACAGCCTTCTCTGGAATGCTAATACGAGGGAAGGAGTACATGGCGCCTTGCACAGGATTGCAGCTGATGCCAGGCACGGTGTTAAGCACCTCCTCTGTCAGTCTGGCCTTGTCTGCTAAGGCACTTAGGGTGGCCGTGCGCTCCTGAATGGCAAGAAAAACAACAAATAAGCATTCACAGAAAAAGTCCATAAAAACAAATTTGATTCATTTCTTCGACGAGATTTCATTGCACCTTCGTGAATTTGTCATACGACGGCTCTCCGGGCTGCGGCGGGTTGACCACCAGGTCCATCAGCGCCTGTCCGGGAACGGGCGGGCACAGGCGCACCGACACCAACTTGGTCAGTTGGGCCTTTACATCGTCGTCCATGTTGATGATCTCCATGTAGCCGCCACGGAAGCCACATCTGGGGGAGGCAAACATATGAAATGCAGAGTGAGTAGTTTTAACTGGAGGAACAAGTCGAAGTAAAAAGTAGGGGTGTCAGGCGATTACAATTTTTAATCGCGATTAATAATTGCATGACTTCAATAGTTAACTCACAGTTAATCGCATCTATTCTAAATGTACAATAAACTGTACAGTAAAAAAAAATTCCCTAAATTTTCATACTCTTGTTAACTAAAAGTGGGAAAAAAATTATTTTTTTCATCATTAAAACAGTAATTTCATAATAATTCATAAAATTGAGTTAAAATTAAAAAATATGTACTCAACTGTAAAAAAACTAGTGATATTGATTTGTGTTTTTTTCTTTTCATATTAAAAGCTATCTAATCTTTAACATGAAGTATATTGTGAAATTCTGCACATTTTTAAAATTGTAAAATACAACTTGACCCCAGTATTCACAAATATATGCATTATTATTATTATTATTAAATTTAGTACTGCAAAATGTTGACATGGACGTGTCTGCTGCGTTGCGACTGGAATTCCCCCAGTACACGCTTTCCAAAATAAGGGGCGGTCATTAATCGCGCGTTAAAAAATTTGTGCTGTTAAAGGAACTTTAGATTAACTCAAAATTAATTCACTAATTTTGACACCCCTAGTAAAAAGCAACATTTTGCTGAGATCAATTTACTTAGATAATGCAATTTTCTTTACAGTTGCTTTGCTTTTGTCTACTCTTATAGAGTCTACTTCTACCTCATGCACTGATTTGCTAGCTAACAGCCAATCATTGATCAATTGTCGACGCCACAAATTGTCATACTGCAATTGATGGCTCAAATCATGTCTAAAAATAAAAAATCTCTTCTTAACTCATTCACTGCCATAAATTCATTTTTTTTATATAAAAAATTAGCTGTTGGCAGAATCCCCTGTCAAAAAGAGTTTCAACACCCACCGCCGGCAGAGCTTCTCCCTTGTCCTGAGGGAGGCGGGGGACATTGAGTCCGAGTGGACCATGTTCCGCGCCTCCATTGTTGAGGCGGCTGATCGGAGCTGTGGCCGTAAGGTGGTTGGTGCCTGTCGTGGCGGCAATCCTCGAACCCGCTGGTGGACACCAGCAGTAAGGGATGCCGTCAAGCCGAACTAGGAGTCCTATTGGGCCTTTTTGACCTGTGGGACGGGTACCGGCTGGCCAAGCGGAATGCAGCTTCGGCGGTCGCTGAGGCAAAAAGTCGGACATGGGAGGAGTTCGGTGAGGCCATGGAAAACGACTTCCGGACGGCTTCGAAGGAATTCTGGTCCGCCACCCGGCGTCTCAGGAGAGGAAAGCAGTGCGCCATTAACACTGTGTATAGTGGAGATGGGGTGCTGCTGACCTCGACTCGGGACGTCGTGAATCGGTGGGAAGAATACGAAGACCCCCTCAATCCACCAACGCGTCTTCCTTTGAGGAAGCAGGGTCTCCCTATCTCTGGGGTCGAAGTCACTGAGGTGGTTGGAAACCTCCTCGGTAGCAAGGCCGGGGGTGGATGAGATCCCGGAGTTCCTAAAGGCTCTGGATGTTGTGGAGCTGTCGTGGTTGACACGCTTCTACAACATCGCGTGGACAACGGGGAGAGTGGCTCTGGATTGCCAGACTGGGGTGGTGGTCCCCCTTTTTAAGAAGGGGGACCGGAAGGTATAGAGGGATCACACTCCTCAGCCTCCCTAGTAAGGTCTATTGAGGGGTGCTGGAGAGGAAGGTCCATACTTGGAATCTTGGATTCAGGAGGAGCATTGTGGTTTTCGTCCCGGCCGTAAAACAGTGGACCAGCTCTATACGCTCCAGGATCTTCAAGGGTGCATGGGAGTTCGCCCAACGAGTCCACATGTGCTTAGTGGACTTGGAGAAGGCGTTTGACCGTGTCCCTCTGTGAGTCCTGTGGGGGGTGCTTTGGGATTACGGGGTACCGAGCCCCCTGATACGGGCTGTTCGGTCCCTGTACGACCGATGTCAAGAGTTTGGTCCGCATTGCCGGTAGTAAGTCGGATTCGTTTCCAGTGAGGGTTGGACTCCGGTTGCCCTTTGTCACCAATTCTGTTCATAACTTTTATGGACAGAATTTCTAGGCGCAGCCGAGGCGTTGAGGGGGTCCGGTTTGGTGGCCTCAACATTGCATCTCTGCTTGGAGCGGTTCACAGTGTGAAGCGGCTGGGATAAAAATCTGCACCTCCAAATCCAAGACCATGGTCCTCAGTCGGAAAAGGGTGGAGTGCCCTCTTCGGGACGGGGATAAGATCCTGCCCCAAGTGGAGGAGTTCAAGTATCTTGGGCTCTTACTTCACGAGTGAGGGCAGGTTAGAGCGGGAGATCGACAGGCGCATCAGTGCAGCGTCTGCAGTGGCGCGGACTCTGTGGTAAAGAAGGAGCTGAGCCGAAAGGCAAAGCTCTCGATTTACGTTCCTACCCTCACCTACATGGGATGCAAGCGGCCGAAATGAGTTTCCTCCGCAGGGTATCCGGGCTCTCCCTTAGAGATAGAGTGAGTCAGGTTCAACACTGAGAGTAACTAGGCCACATAACATTCACATGCATAATTGCTTTTAAATATGGAAAATGAAGCAGATTGTTTTATACCATTGTTCAGCTCATTCCATATTTGTAAACCTCGATAACATACTGAACGCTAAAACGAGTACATTTTAATTTCCGATATTTCCCTTTTAAATGCAATAAATGTATAGTATTTTGTAGGTAGGAACAAGTTCACACCGAGTATTTAGCTTGTTAACCACGTTATGCATTGAGCATATATTGTGAAAAAGGTTACATTCAGTGTCTTAGTGGTGTCCACCCTGAGACCGGAAGGTTGTGGGTTCAATCCCTGGGTCATACCAAAGACTCTATAAATGGGACATATTTGCCTGCCTGCTTGACACTCAGCATTAAGGATTGGAATTGGGGGGTTAGATCACCAAAATGATTCCCAAGCACGGCCGCTGCTGCTGCTCACCGCTCCCTAAGGGGACGGGTTAAATGCGGAGAATGAATTTTGCCCCACTTAGGCGGGTGTGACAGTCAGTGAATCTTAATCTCTTTATATACACGGAAGACAGCATTTGTAGGAGAATTATATTTAGACCAAGATATTGCTCTTGTGTTTTTTGTTTTCAATATAAGTAATTTGGCAGTATACGTAGAGTAAGTATTATTCCAGATAATAATACAATATGTCAAACGAGGCTCAAATAGCGATCCACACAAGTATAACGACGACTTCAATGGTAGCAATTGTCCTAATTTAAAAAATACTCCTTCAAGTTTTGGTAATTTTTCAACCAACTCATCTCAACGCTTTTTTGAAATTTATAGATTGATCATCCTAGAAGTTTAGTAAACTCAACTTTTTTAATTGGGTCTAGCATCCGTAGTTATGTTAATGTCATGATTTATGCTAATTCATGGAGAAGACAAGCTAATATTCAAAGATATTTTATTACATTTGAACCAAGTGTTCCGTTTACCTTTGCAAGTTGCTCATTCAAGAGCTTTTCATATGGAGGTAAATATGGTGCAAAACTAACTTGTGCAAAAAATTTGTACCTGTAGAAAAAAGTCTAAATTTGTATCTGTAAAAGTCGTGATTTGTATCTGTAAAAAAAATGTGTGCCTGTAAACAAAAAATTTGTGTCTGTAAAAGAAATTTGTACCTGTAAAAAAAAAATGTGTATGTGTAAAACAAATTTGTATCTGTAAAAACAAATTTGTACCTGTAAAAGTCATGATTTGTATCTGTACAAAAAAATTTTTGTACCTGTACAAAAACTATAAATTTGTATCTGTAAAAGTTGTGATTTGTACCTGTAGAAATGACAACTTGTAGTCAAAGAAGTCGCCACTAGGAGTCACAAGTGGGTTTTCTGCTGCTGTTCAGTGACGTGAGTTTTGCCCCATTTGTCGCGCTACAAATGGAGCAAAACTAATTTGTACTTGTAGAGCGCCGTGATTTGTACTCGTAAAGAAGGGGGCGGGCTCTGGTGTAATGAAGGGTTGTTTTGACCAATCAAGTGAGAAGGATTTGAGCGGATTGGAGCGCAACCTCATTGGTTTAGCGAACGACGGTGGCGGGACTCGCGGAAGGATACAAGCAGGACACATCGTCGCCAACCAACATACATATTAAGAATACTTCAGTCGACTGAAGTATTCTACATGTGGTTATGTCACACAAACAAATTTGTGTCATCGGCAAAAATACGTTTCTGAATATCCCCTGAAGAAAAAACAAAATCATTAACATAAATAAATAACAAAAGGGGGCCCAGAATAGATCCCTGGGGAACTACAAATTCTGCTTGCCATTCCTGAATTTTCTGCATTTATATTTACATATTGCTGTCTTCTATAAACCTAATAACTGTAGTGCTATAGGCCTACCAGACACTGTAATGATCCGTAACGATGTTTGCTTGCTTGCTGTGGTGTGAAAGTAATGATTTTGATTGACATTGACTGCAAGAATCCAATGTTTTTACCTAAACATAGATTTATTTTTATTTTTTTAAAGTTTGCATTCAGATCAAATGTGAATTTGTTCTTGGAAATATGCAGTTAATATAAATAAATTGTAGCAAAGTATCAAGGGATCTAAAAAGGCTACATTATGTAAAAAAGGCAGCAATTTTTTTTTTTACTTGTAACACATTTTGTGATATTAATTTTATAGTTATTTAATAGATAGTAAGTCTGACACTTTTCTGTCTTTGAATCAACAATGCTGCCAGTTTAACTTCACCCTACAGAGCAAAGCGAATCCTATTACTTTACGGAAAGGTGCTGAAACAAACAGAATAAAAAGATACATGAAAAAATCCAACCAAAGAGTAGTGCTTGGTAGAAAATCAGCTTAAGAGCCCTCACTTACTCTCCCATGTAACATTTGGAGGTGGAGTGGAAGGAGGCCAGCTCCACCGTGTTTGAATACTCGGGCCCCATCTCAAAGAGCACCTTCTTGAACGAGTGGAACTGGCACCCATCGGCGTACACGTTATCCTGGTACACCTGGAAAGAAGATGGCGGTATGACGGAGGGCGTTTACACGTGTTTGTTTAAGAATTGCCGAGCGGTTACCTCGTCAGCCATGAGGAACAGCCGTTCCTTGGTGGCGAATCGGATGACGTCTTCGATGCACTTTCTGTTCTGAACCTGGCCTATGGACAGGGAGGGTTGATGAGCCAAAATGCTTGTATTGCTTTAGAGCCATCTAGTGGCATTCCTGTTAAACAATTCAAGGTTACTCAATGTAGATATGTAGATCAAAAATAAATAAATAAATAAATACTTCTTCTTTTTTTTTTTACACCAGTTAGGTTAAACAATTCAAGGTTACGCAACGTGGTTTGAAAAAATCAAATACAAATAAATAAATAAATGAATAACACCAGTTGGGAGTTAGACTAGTGGTTCTCAACCGCGGTCCTCGAGTACCCCTTATCCAGCCTGTTTTTCCATGTCTCCCACAAGCAACACAGGTGTTTCAAACGATCAGCTAATCAGCAAGCTCTGCATGAAGCCTGATAACGATCCTCAGCTGTGTTGGCTGGGGAGACATGGATAACAGGCTGGATAGGGGTACTCGAGGACCGGGGCTGAAAACCAGCGGGTTAGACCATTCAGGGGTTATGCAATGTAGTAAAATAAATAATAATTAAAAAAAAAAATTAAACACCAGTTACTCAACATAGTTAGAAAAAATATGATAATATAAAATAAATATAAAATAAACAATACATAAATAACACCAGCTAGGGTTAAACAATTCAAGTTTTACACAACGTAGGAAAATAAATAAAATAAAATAAAAAACACCAGTTCGGTTAAACAATTCAAGGTTACTCAAACATAAAAAAACCACCAGTTAGGTTAAACAATACAAGGGTTATGCAACGTAGTAAAATAAAGAAATAAAACAAACAAAAACAATTCACTCAACATGGTAAAAAGTTCTACCACTAAAAATTTTAATCTTGCTTAAACCCACTTGACAGCTAATGTCTACAAATAATCCACACTTTATAAAAAATTAAAGTCCGCAACATACTTACATATAGGCCACCCACCACCTTCTTTGCACAGTAGAAATAAACAGAACTACCACAAAGTAAAATAAAAAAAAATAAAAAATTCACGTTATGCTATTTACACATCATGATTCATTCAACCGCTCCGCCCACCAGTTATTCATGATGAATGAAATTAATAAAATTACCACCCAGTATTTTAGTTTATTTAATATATTTAGAGCCTCTTTGGTGCAATTTGTTTGAAGGGAATGTGCAGCAAGATCTGACAGACCTAACAAAGACAATCTTTCTCTTGAGTGAGTTTACTCAGTTGCCATGGAGACGCCTCAGCTGTCATCATGACAGCCTACAGTTAGCTGGCAAGCTCTCTATGATAAAAATCCTGAATATTTAGCTCATTTCTTTTTTTCTTTTTTTACCCATAATGCTTTTATACAAAAACAAACACTAAAGGGGCTTTTACCGGTGGGGTTCCCGGGATTGATGATACACAGAGCTCGGGGGTTGCAATGGCCCCGCGCCTCGTCCAGAGCTCGCTGCAGCTCGCTGATGTCCAAGCTCCAGCAGGCCTCCTCGTTGAGGTAGTAGTTGACCTGCACGGCGCCCAGCTCGGCAAGCGCAGCTGAGTAGAGAGGGTACTGCGGGATGGAGATCATGACGCCGGTGCGGGCCGCACCATCGCCGCACACCAGAAGCTTGAG
This sequence comes from Leptonotus elevatus, assembly GCF_054856555.1. NCBI lineage: Eukaryota > Metazoa > Chordata > Actinopteri > Syngnathiformes > Syngnathidae > Leptonotus > Leptonotus elevatus. The sequence goes on along the minus strand of NC_141239.1, from coordinate 8,535,987 downwards.
CATCGTCTAAACAAAACAAATACAAATAAATACAGCAAGGAGACATAGCAGTAGCCAGAAAGGTACACCGCTACAATTAACTTAATTTAAACACAACATGCTGATGGTGTCATTATAAATCAAAAACATTCAATCACTCCCTGGTTTAAAACAGCAAGCTCACAAACATGAGTCATTAGTGACCTCTGGTGGTGTAAGCATGCTACTACAATTGGCCAGCCACTTCAAGAGGGTGAAGGTGACTAGTCGGGTTTAGCTTGAGCACTTTTCTTGCAATTGAATGACTGAAAATAAATAACTCGAAATCTTTACCACAATGCCATCGCTGGCCCCCGTGGTGAGGTAAATGTTGTCTGGGTCGCAGTACATGCCGCCGTCTCTTTGTTGGATGTAGCGGGCAACGTCCTGCCGCACACAGTCGATGCCTTGACTGGCACTGTACGAACCTGAAGAAGAGAAAAATAGACAACAAAAGTAGTTGGAGTGAAGAGAGGGCAGTGCCAGGTTGTTATTAATTATTAGGTTTAGCCCCTAAAGTAACCAAAATATCTTAAATGCCTCTCGATATGATGCAGGTTTCTTCCCCCTTATTTGTTTATATTCTCAAGATTTTCCAGCATTTGATATTATTTTCCTTCATTTCTAAAGGCACATGCAGAATTCTGGGACCATTGAAGGATTATAATCTGGTTCTGATCCAAATCGAGATTTTTCAACTTTGCAGAGGGGCTGTTATCGACTGTGCGTCAATTTTGCTATTATAGCTATTTAAGTTAATTTATATTTATTTTATTTTTTAAGTTATTCAGTTATTTAGTACTATTATAACTGACCATATACTAATAAGTGTGAACACTTTTTCTATCGGGCCATTCCAGTTGTGACGTTTTTACTTTTTAAAATAAATACAATAAATATTATTTTATACAAACAGGCATTTAACATTTTATATTCATAAACACTCAATCACCAGACAATTTAATTCAAATGCAAATTAACTACGGATTGATTAATCAATTATTGATTTATTCCAACTCTACCTTCCAAGTCTACCTGGTGCATTTAAAATTCGGACAATATCATTCCACTCCTCCATATTAATTAAACAAATGATATGAATAAAAAATGGTCAAACAAATATTTAATATTAGACATCATGAGCATTTGTGGGTTAAATTTAAGAATTACATAGTGGGCTGGGTCAAAAGTTCATCGGCACCATAAAAATAACCCTCGTGTTTGCCCACCCCTGCTCTAGAAGTCCCACTACAAGTCACCATGACAACGCAGCGCCACAAATTGACCCCCTGCTCATGAGAAGGAGGAGCACAAAAGTGTAAATGTCTGTCACGTATATAAAAGCTTGTTGTTCACGTTGGATAAAATACGACTGCAACACACCCATACTGTTGCCACCACAAGACTGCAGGATGCGGCGCGCTCTACTCTTAGCGTCCTCCGGGAACGTGCTGTCATTGAGCAACTCGGGGTAGGAGCAAAGCGCCAGCACCTTCAAAGCAACATGGAGACAGGCGGTGTTAAAGCGAATGTGGTATGACGTCTACCACATGATCTTATTTGAATGTATTGTGTTTAAACTCATTAATTCATTGCCATTGACGGCTATAGACCTCAAAAATTCATTTGAACTATTTCTATTAGTTTAAAAAAAAAATCTACTTTTGTTAACAAGACTATTTTTTATTGTACATTTAGAACAGATATAAAATTTGTTAACTAGTGAAGTCATGCGATTAATTACGCTGACATTTTTTAACTATTTTTTATTTTAAACTAGTTAACTCACAATTAATCACAAATTTTATATATGTTCTAAATGTACAATAAAAAAAATTCTTGTTAACAAAAGTAGATTTTTTTTTTAAACTAATAGAAATAGTTCAAATGAATTTTTGACGTCTATAGCCGTCAATGGCAGTGAATGAGTTAAAATGCACGGAAAGATTTTTGAACACATAAAAACATTGCAAGCATAAAATGTAGAGGTTAGCGTCTGTGTGTAGATGTGAGCCTTTAAAAATAGTTAAAAAAAAAAAAGAAAAAAGGCATAATACTCTCATTTAAGGGAGCTAACCTGTCGAAAGAAGGTGATTGGCTGTTGGCCCATGGCGTGTGCATCACCAATGTTGGCTTTGATGACCTCCTGGAAGGGCTTCTTCCTCCCCTGTTTGACACAAACACAAACAAGTACAATCCAGGTCATTCAAGTCAAGCTTTTCTTTTGTGTCTCACATTTTTTGGGGGGATTTGGCTAACAATTTGTTGCTAAATTCCAGCACTTGGACAGAACTCAAACCTAAATGCTAGCAGATTGTGGCCCATAAAAAAAAGAGAGCAGCGCAACTGCAGGCATACCACTGAAAAACACATGCTGGGATTAATTAAAGTGGCTGTTAGTTTGCCGCTTTGGCTCACATATTAACCATTTATGTACAACCTACCTTATGTTTTCAAATGGTTATATGAATATGAGGGGTGTCAAAATTAGTGCATTCATTTTGAGTTAATTTAAAGTTCCTTTAAACGCCACTATTTTTTTTTTAAACCCGATAATGACCGCCCTTTACTTGGAAAGCCTGTACTGGGGGAATTCCAGTCGCAACACAGCAGACACACCAACGTCAAAATGACATTTAAAAATGGGCAGAATTTCACAAGTTACTTCATGTTAAAGATTAGATAGCTCTTAATATGAAAAGAAAAATGCACTGAGCGGTCACCAATGTCTTACAAATGCAATTATGCCATCTAGTGGCAGAAAAATGACCTCAACACAAATCAATATCTCACTCACTTTGTTACAGCACAGTGTCGGTCCATCTTTTTTTAATTTTAACTCAATTTTATATATTATTATGAAATTACTGTATCAATGACTAAAAGATGCAGCCATGTTTCTATTAGTTCATTTTCCCCCCCACTTTTATGTTAAGAGTATGAAAACGAAGGGGGAAAAAAAGTTTCTTGTACAGTTTATTGTACATTTAGAACAAATGTAAAATTTGTGATTCATCGTGAGTTAACTATTAAAGTCATGCGATTAATTACAATTAAAAATTCCAATCGCCTGACAGCCCTAATGAATATATATTAGTCTCCTCAAAAGTATTGAAACAGCAAGGTCAATTCTTTTGTTTTCCTATTACCGGACCTTAACCCAATAGAGCACGCATTTGACTTCCTGAAGAGGAGACTGAAGGAAGGGTCGCAGGCTTGAGGCAGTTATTGCAAGTAAGGGTTAAACCTCCCAACATGAAACGTTATTGTCTGTTCCAATACTTGTGCTCACTTGAATAGTGGGCGGCTTCAAACAAAAGGTGCTCTGTCCTGAATTGTTTAACACGTCACTCAAATGTCTTCAGTATACAAAAACAAAGGAATATACCTTGCCGCTCCAATACTTTTCAAGGGCACTGTATAATTGTGAACATCATTGAAAATGTCCATACCTTATTCTATTTATGATGACATAAACATACATTACACAGACAGGCTTTAACCTCCTAAGCGATGGCTGGGAAGGTGGCCCCGGGTTAATGGCACCCATAAACGTAAAGAGGTCTGTTTTCCGGGGCTGTAATGTAAACGTTGTGTTGTAGTCTCGAGCAGCTTTCCGCCAGGAGGGAGTTAAAAGCAACATTAACTGACACGTGTCCAAACAAACAAGGACCCTCGCACACGGTACACACTCGCAGGACGTTCACATTCGACATTCCCCTGGAATCAAAACAACCTGTTTGTCTGATTAAACGGAGCAAATGTGAGTCTGTTGCCGCCTCATTGGTCAGAGAAAAGAAGATTCTGGACCAATCCAGTTTGCCGGAGTGCAGCACACCCCAAAGTCACACCACAGACTCAAACAACCTCCTTGCTTGCCGTCCTTTATCAACTGATAAGTCCGCTGCACAAACTATTTACTAGACTAGTAGTCCAAAATGTTGATAGTGGAACTCATTTATCAGTTTTACTGACATTTAACGAGTCGTTAGTCGTTTTAAAACGCGTTGCCCTTTAAAAGTGAGGGAGGAAAAGAGAGAGTAGTTTCGTGACAGATGTAGCTTGAGTTGTCATCAATGTCAAGTGAGGAAATAAAGGCCACAGCTGCTAAAATCCAGCTGAATGCTTGGAAATTTTTGAAACAAATTCTATTCCATTATTGCTTTTACCAATCAAAATTCATCATTTCCAAATGTAGCACATCCTGAGGTACGATAAAATGGCTCTGCAATTTAAATCCAACTGTGCCAAAGAACTGGTATGTTATGCCCACTGGTTGTTGCTAAATATGAATAAGTCAATGAAGCATCCAAAAACAACAGTTATAATCTAAAATACAAACTGCAAAAGCTGTAGAGCTAATAACATGTAAATTTAGTTGACTTACTATTTTCTTGGCAACCGGTTCAAGTAGTATGACCGACACTATTAACTGCACAAATTACTAAAGTTTCTGAAGTATTTACAGCAAATTTCTTTACTTCGTGTTCGTAAGGCAACCCGTTTAGGCAGCAAACTAATCGAGCCGATACTATGTACAGTGGTACCTCGGAGTTTGAACATAATTCGTTCCTGCTAAGTGTTCAAAGTCCCAATTGTTCAACCTCCGAAAAAGATTTTCCCATAGGAAATAATGTAAATGCAATTAATCCGTTCCCAAGTTCCAAAAACAGAAAATTCCTATTATAATTTCTATTAATGTTTTTTTTTTTACATTTCACCTTGTACAGTATTTAAACAATAAAAAATACCTTAACTTTTTTTGTTGTGGTGTGATGGCATCAGTGGATGATAAATGCTATGTTAATGCTTGCTTTAGGTCAGTGCTGAGTTTGCGTATTTTACATTGGGCATATTGTTAAGACTACTAAGCGGTCCTTGCGTGCGTTGTTTAACGTCAGGCACGTTGTTGAACAGCTAAGGGGGGTCCTCGTGCCAGTATTTACAGAAGTAGTCACGGTAGTTACAACTGCACGATGATCTCCTTCCTAATTCCTCTGTGGTTCGTAGCACTGTATGTTGGTTTTTTTGCTGCCACTGGCACTGTTGTCTTTCTTTGGGCCCATGGCAAAGAAAATTGTCGTGGAAAAGTCCAAATGCACTCGCGAGTATGGAGCACCTGCAGGAGTATTCACGATCTGACTGGAAATGAGCAGTGCATCGTCTCAACTACCGCAACGTGACCCTTCGGCATTGCTCGGCTTCGCTCGGCTACCCGTTTTCAAGGTACATTTGGCTTATCTTGCTTTGTTTGGGTGTTCGAACTCGAGGCCTTTTTTACTCCGATTTTTGGGGTTGAAGTCCGATTTGTACGAGTTCTGAGATGTTCAAACTTCGAGGTTCCACTGTATGTCCTTGGCTGACTGCAGTCGCTCATAGCAGCCTAAAAAAAAAAAGACTGCAGATGAGGAAATATTAACGCACAAACTTTGTTTACAGAACTTTCTATTTTTTAGGCAACCCGTTTAGGCAGCAATCTAATCGGGCCATAACTACCGGTATGTGCATCCTTGGCTGGTTGCAGTCGTTCAAAGCAACCGAAAAACCTTAAAAAAATATTATTATTATTTTTTTTTTTAATACTCAAGTTGAAGAAATATTAATGCACTAACTTTGTTTAGAGTACCCGGTGCTCAGTATTGTTCAGGCAACCTGTTTAGTCAGCAAACTCATTGTGCCAATACTATGTGCGTCCTTGGCTGGTTTCAGTCGCTCAAAACCGCCTCAAACCCTAAAAAAATAAATAAATACTCAAGTTGCCAATATATTAATGCACTAACTTTGTTTACAGTGCTATGTATTTTTCAGCCAAGCCGTTTAGGCAGCAAAGTAACCAGGCCTTGGTTGCTTGCTGCCACTCAACAACAATCATCTCATAACCTAAAGACACAAATTATATCAACTTGTTTGTTTACTCAATTTTTGTTTGTAAGGCAACTCTTTTAGGCAGCAAACTAGTTTGGCCGATACTATGTGAGCTCTTGTCTGCTTGCTGCCACGCAACAAAGAAGCCTAAAAGTTTAAACACACAAATTACAAAGGTTGTAGAGGTATTAACAAGATAATTTCGTTTACACAGCAGTCGTTTTCTGCTCTCAGTATGTGGATTCTACATCGGTGGAACATTTTGGAGTAATGTTACTGAATGTGCAGAAAGGTGTGGGGGGGGGGGGGTTTCCAAAGGGTCTGCATGCCTTCATTGTGTCAGACCGCGTGGGAAGACGGACAAGAAAGGCCTTGTGTGTGTTTGTCTGTGTGCCCCAGTTGATTATGAGCTTGCATGCCCATGAGGACAAAACAAAGGCAGCAATGTACAAAGTGCATGTGCAGGGAGCCTTTAGTGGGATTCTTGCCAACTGGTGGCAGGGAAGACTTTCTTTACAGTTTGATATACATAGACATAAAAAAAAAAAGTATAAAAAAAAAAAGAAGTCTGTTTTTCTTTTTTAACTCATTCACTGCCATTGACGGCTATAAACATCAAAAATTCATTTGCACTATTTCTATTAGTTTAATTTTTTTCCCACTTTTGTTGAAAACCTAGATTTTTTTTATTGTACATTTAGAACAGATATAAAATTTGTGATTAATCGAGAGTTAACTAGTCAAGTCATGCGATTAATTACGACTAAAAACTTTAATCTCCTGACGCCCCGAATTTTTTATTATATTCTCTTTCTTTCTTTCTTTTTTATTTATTCACTGCCGTTGACGGTTATAAACGTCAACAAGTTTTAGTTTAACATTTTTTTTTCCACTTTTGTTAACAAGAGTATGAAAACCTATCATTTTTTATTGTACATTTAGAACATATAAAATTTGTGATTAATCGTGAGTTAACTAGTGAAGTCATGCGATTATACATTTTTTTTTAAATGATCGCCCCTAATTTTTAATAATCTTTTTTATTTTTTTTATTTGTGGCAGTGACTGAGTTAATGAGGTTTTTTTTTTTAACAGCCTTCATTTTGACAGTAAATGTGAGCATTGAACTAAATTTCCTTGATTGATGATTAATTAATTAAGAGACTAATAGTGTTTCCCCCCCTATGTTTACACCTTAAGTTAGAAATCTATGAGCTTAAAAGAGTTTAATGACGTGGCCTGAAAGTCAAACAAATGGCATAGCTTCTTTTGCGTTTGTGCTTGCAATTTGCAATGCAATCCAATACTATGTGAAAACAATAAAAACAAGCCTTTGACCCTGGCTTTTGAAGACCGGGGGAGGTTGCCTGCAGGTTCAATGGTCACAGCTGTTCCTGCAGGATGGTTGGTCACTCAAGGGGGTGTGTGTGGGGGGGAGGGAGGTGGGGGGGGGCGTGTATTTTCACAGCAGACTGCACTCTGTCCCGTCAGAGGGTTGCAATAACCAGATCAAGATGTGAAAATAGGGACGCGCTCACTGTCAATCAAGTGGTGACATTAAATACAACCTGGGCTGACTGCCAGCCAATCACATGACACATATGCAACCATTCAATGAACCTCACATGCATGTTTTTAAATGTTAGGAGGAAGCGGGAGTACCTGGAGAAATCCCATTCGAATCTAGAGCTGAGAGGCAGAGACGTACTAACCACTAGTCCACCAGACTATTTCACTAGAGAAGATGATAGTTTGACACTATTCCCAAAGACTTGTAAGATAAAAACAAGCAACTTTGCTATTTCTCCATAGGGGAAAACTGCTAGATAATTTCCAAATCAGTAGTCGAATAGATTTTGAAACATCCCTCGAGGCCCCTGTTGGGATAAAACCTCAATGATTAACCAACAGATGGACTTTGCCAAGAGGACATGGGCGCAAGCGTCCAAGTGATAACCCGCCGAGTCATCATCGGGGGTATTTTTGAAGTGGCAATGAGATACGCAAGAAGCTTTTAGCAGGAGAGAGTAAATATATCTCGTCCATTTTCACCCCAGTGAGTCAGTCTTGAGATTGCAGTTCAGGTGGCACATGAGCAAAAGGGTGCTATTCTTCACGAGGACGTCACATTATTGTAAACGTTATGTAAGCATTGTTAGGCTCCTACAACACTGACTTCATGAAGATGCAGTGCAAAATATCAGAGGCCCCGATACTCCATTAAAACAGTGGTATCGGCATCGGCAAGTACAAACAAGTAACATGCCGATAACCATTATTTCCGACGCCAATATAGGACTTTGGATGCAGCATCTTGTGTTACGCTTGCGCACGACATTCACTGATGCGTGACGTGTTCACTGCTGACTTCCGAGTTTTACATATCAGCGCCGTTTCCGGCCAACTGTTGGCCGCGTTCCAACACTCGCACCCCCAACCCTGCGCCCCCTCGCTCATCGGCGGGAGGGTGTCTCGGCTATCTGAAATGCTTCGGACTCTGAGACAGACACTACACACTCGCAGGCTCGCACCCGTCGACGGGAACGCGCAACCGAGGGGCACAAAGGCGGAAGCGCAAGTATTGGGACGAGGCCCACACGTCGCAAACTGGAAACGGAAACAAAGTTGATGGGTGAAAACCCGGAAGTCCCGCCTCCTCCACTGGCCCTTGAATGCTCTGAACCAATAGCAGGGCAGCTTTTTCATGTTGAAAAAAAAAAATAATAATAATAATAAAACCCTAGGTGTTGGTACGGTATCGGCCTATCCTGCAAAACTGGATATCGAAATCGGTATCGCGGGCCAAAAAATGGTATCGGAACAACACTAGTGCAAAATAATGTGTAATTGATAAAGCTGGAGATTTTTTTTTAAATTTCACATATTTCATTTGATTAATTATTGATTTCTATAATTGCTTCCACTGCATTTTACACATTGTTCAGTATTTTTATTGGCACATAATCCTTGTTTGTGTTTTCCTTTTTTTTGTATCACACCAAAGAATTTCAATAAATAATCACTTACAATAAAGGCTATTCTATTCTATTCTATTCTATTCTTCTTAAAACGCAAAAGTTACACTGATTCAAATGTAAGGAAGAAAGAGACTTTCATTTTGTCAGATTTGCAAGATTTGTCAAGGCACACTTTTTAAGATCAACTGACCAGTTAATGATACAGTATGATGATCCCAAATAAGTCCCGCCCACTCCGGCTGATCGATGTCGGCTCGCTCTCTGAGGAGGAAGGCGCAAATTTATTGATGCCACCTCAAATAACTTTGTAAACATGTCAAAACAAACTAATCTGTCTAGCCAAATTAAAAACGATGGTTAAAAAAAAACAAGCTATTGATTTTCTTTCGCAAGTGTATGTCAATTGCTGTTGGAGGGGGGCGCCATATAAAATCTCACCTCGGACGCCACATTGGCGTCTATGTGATGTAATAAAGTGAACGCAGCACAGCATCAAAGTTTAGTGATTAGTTGAAAGAAATTTGACGTTATATCAAATAGGTGAAAATCAAAATGTACGCGGACATTGGAATGGATTTTCACACCCATCCCCAAAAATCCTATCCCGTGCCAGGCTCGGACCATAGCGAAATTAAGTAATGAATAAATCGTATCCTGTCCCCCGCTCCCAGTGAAAACCACTCCCAACCCCATGCTGCACCTGTTCAGAATACCTCCCATTCTCGTACCCCTCCCATTTTGGAGGTCAGATTACAGGATAATCCCGCTCCTGTTAATTTTTCATCCTGTACTGCCCCAATCCCATGATTAGAGGTAAAGTTGACTCCCATCCCGTGGGAATCCCGAAAAAAATGTCGGTCTCTACCTCGGAGACCAGTTTTGCTAATCAACATAGAATTTGGTGGACTCTTTTACCATAACAGATCAATTGGGCAAATAAAGGCCCCGAGATATTTAGGGGCCTTCAAATGTCTCATAATAAGGTTGTATTTGATTTAAAGCAATTATTTTTAAGTCTTACTTTACGATCTTAAAAACATTACAACAAAAATGCTTACTCTTTCAGGATTTTTCCCTCTGCTCCCCCTTCGCTTCTAAAGCAATGGAATACTGTATTTCATCTTACTTGTGCTTGTTTACACTTGATTTAGCAAGATAATAGCAATTCACGAAACAAACATGTTGCTGCATTGTGAGAATAATGAAGCGGAGGTTATCCCAGTGAAGTAAAGAAGAACAAAACAAAATTTCTTTAAAAAAAACAAACAAAAAAAAAACAGTTTTCATTAGGGGTTTGCCCAAAAATGGATTCTCATAAGAATTGCGATTCTCATTTAGTACGATTCAGAATCGATTTTAAATGTCCCAAAATCGATTTTATCTAAATTATTTTATACTGTCTTCTCTTCTGTTTGTGTGCACCTTTATTTGGAGCGCTGTTCATGTTGTACCCGGTTTGGCCACTGAGGGGCAGTGAGGTTCCACACGGTCTGATACACTGTTAAATTGTAGCCACATTAGAGAGTAGAAGGAAAAAAATCACGATCAAGTTATTCCAATAAAAAAAAAATTTGCAGCGTGGAGCCGTTCTTTTGAGTAATAAAAGTGCCGCGAGTAGCGCACTAATTAGCCTGGAGTAGATCATTACGATTCCTTGAACATCTATAAATTTAAGCAAAAATCATTGTCAATCAAATCATTATGAACCAAAAATCGTCCTTAATCAAAAATCGATTCTGAATCGAATCGCACACCCAAAAATCGGAATCGAATCGCGTGACCTTCAAAGATTCCCACCCCTAGTTTTCATCAATACAACAAAAAGTTTCAACCTTTCTCAGGGTGCCACGAGATGTGTACATAACCAACAGGACTGCTATTGTCAGTGTCAGTTGAGGAGGAGGATGCAGTAGAGATGAAAGGGAGTATGACACAGGTGCAGCATTTCATCATTGTGCAAGTTAACAGTATAAAGGTGAAAATGGTTAATTTATAATTTATTAAATGTTGCAGTAGTGTGAACTGTGAAGTGACCCATGAGTGAGTTTGCGTTGGGTCCGATGCCACATGAATAAAGAAGCAACCTATCTGCAAACCACAATAAAGTGCCTTTTTTGTTCAACTTCTATGAATAGCTCAGTGACGGTGTCAAATAAAAGTGTGCCTTGATCAGGTGTTTGCCTTTTGAGGTGACCAATGACTACAGCCAATTAAAGTCGAACGTTATTTCATTGCACCTACAACAACCATGGTACAAGACAATTTAAGGATTAAAAGCGACTTACCTCGGAGAGTTCTTTCTCCAGCTCAACCGCCCGCTGCACGATGGGCCCCCGCACGGCGTACTCCACCATCTTCACCGTGGGGTTCATGGTGTCGATGGTCAGCACCTTGCCCCGAGGCGAGGCTCCGTTCTCGGCCACGCTCTCCTTAGGCAGCCCGCAACGCGTGGCGCTCAGGCCGGCCATGGCTCTGGCGGACAGAACGGGAGAGGTCAGTGAACGCACCGCGGGCACACCGCTAACGGCTAACGCTTCACCCCGGCTTCGAGTCAAACTGAGGCGGGCAACTTTTCCGGGTGACAGCCTCCCTATCCTGGCCGCTGCCATGTTTTCTCCTGATAAATTTGAGTGGGGTTAACTAGAGAGAAGTTCAACGACAAGCCGGGCAAGTGCAGCCGCCAACTCCCTTTGGACTTTGATCAGGGTAGAAGTCCAAACTTTCTTACAAATAAAATGGTGGTACAAAAATATATCCCCGAGATGTTCCCGAGCATCCACTGTGTGTGATTTTGTTTTTCTTTTTGGAAAAAAGAGGGGGGATTTGGAAGGAACTCTGCACACATGGTAACGCTTTCAAGCAAAGGGTATCCCTCCCCTTTTTGTTGTGTGTGTGTGTGATATCCCTCCCCTTCTGGCCCGCTATCCAACGGCACCAGGATCGGTTCTGCTCAAATTGTTGCACCCTGGCGTGGCGACGAGGCGGGCTGGAAGCAATTCAAAGTCAGATTGACAGTGAAAGCATCACGGAGGAGACACTGAATGAGTTTTTCCACAATGCAAATAAACAGGGGGGATGCTCCTCCTATTTTGGACTCACCCCCGTTAATTCGGATAAAGCTGATTTTTGCAGTTCATTCACATCTTTTGCGATGTTATTATGGCAATAAATTGTGTTTTTTACCAAATTTGGATCAAGGCATTTCTAAAATGGGTCCTGATCAGCTGAATAACCTTGGAGAAATTGATAAGTGTTTATGGACGGTGTACACACTCTTGTTTAAAAACTTTTTATTTTTAAATTAGACTGCAAATGATTTCACAACTTTTCTCCCCAAAAAATCATGTAAGCTATATTACGTCCAAAATAGTCAACAAAATCACTATAATACAATTAAATAGCCCCTTTCAAAGGAACCAAAGATTCTTGATAACATATGATTTTATATGGGGACTTTCCACTTAGTCCAAATCAGCCATTATAATATCATTAATGTATACATATCAAAATATAAGGATACCAGCCTTATTGTTAAGGTATCGGTACTCACGACGGTGGCCGATATCAGTTCGGCCGCCCTCTTGTGGCCGTTTTACAATCAGGACTAGAAATTTGAAGAATAGAAAATTGCCATTATTTTCATGCACTTTTATGAAAAAATCCTTTATTGGGATATACAGGTCTTCCTTTAAAATTATATCATTATGAAAATTTATGAATCGAAATTATTTGTATAGGTATCTATGACTACTCAAGAGTTGAGTACTCATACTGGTATCGGTCTGGAAAAAAAAAAGTAGCATCGAACGTCCCTATTAAAATAACATAACAAAAACTACTGTCGGGAGAACATATTTAAAATATTTAAATATATATATATATTAACAATAATTTATTGCATTTACGAATCATTCAGCCTTTGCTGACCACTTGTCCATACTAATGTTTCAGATTACATGGTTGTTTTTGTGTCGTCAACTACTACACCTGACATTCTTTCTTATATTAAAAATGCAGAAAATTGCAAAATGAAGAAAAAAAAGAATCAAAAGAAAAATTTTCGTTGCATTTTTATCATAATACTCTTCACATGGTTTCACATACAGTTCATCATAAAGATCTCTCCACAATACTAAACATATTTTTAAATGAATACTTGAGCATTATCATCTTTAGATCAGATCTCATTAGATTGCGGCCAGAGAGTCATATGTGGTCGCCATTTTGGTCAGTTTTACTTTTTTTTAGTAATAGTGACTAGTACACTAGTCTTAGCGATTTGTGAGTTACCTTGCACACTGAAAAAAAATTGGGGAGAAAAAAAATGTCACTCAGAAATTCTACGGTAATTAAACTCTCCTTGTAAAATGTGATTAGAATTTCTGAGTGAATAAAACTTTACTAGGTTTTCTCAAGTAAATATCACTCCCCATTTGTTTCAGTGTATGCCTCCAGACATGATGGGAGAATAAAGAAAACAGTTAAGATGTTAAGGGGGTTTGGTTTAGTTAATTGCTTACTTCAAATCAACAGATTTCCACTGACATTTTGAGACGGATGAGACGGACGAAGAAATAATCCTTTAATTCAGTTACTGATTTAAATTAAGGTGCATGTGTAGTCATTTTTCTCCCCACTTTTGTTTCCATTGTACTTAATTATTTATACTTATTTTTATTTTTGCAGCCCATTGACAAAATTCAGCTGTGTCTCTTTTCTATCTGTACATAATGATATCGGGAGAAAAAAAGTCTACTGGACGTTATAGGTAGCGTAAAAGCGGGAATAAATCATGTTCGGACTTTTAAGCCTTGGTGGAGGTCAGAAATCAGGTCATTAGAAAGCAGTAGCAGCAGTGATACTAGAGAGCGTTTGTTCGCCGATGGTGTTCAGGGCAAATGTCGGCGCTGTCAGCGGTGTTAGCAAGAAAAGTTGATGCTGCGGCGTTTGCAGTGCGAAACTTTTACACTCATCTGTGATCAAATAACACTTCAACGGCTGGTGAGCGAATCCACGTACAAAGTCTTCTGTGTCCCCCTGGTGGGCGCCCCCCTCCTCCTCGGCGGCAGCGGCGGCGGCCTCCGCTTCCTCCTGCTTGAAGTAGCGTGTCGTGCAGAAAATGTAGAAGAGCTTCAGGAGCTCCCAGCAGCGAGCTTCGGAGGGTGGGTTGCCTTGAGGGTGGGCAAACACGCAGGAGATGGAGCGGTGGCTCTCGCGGTTTATGAGGAGGAAGGCCAGGACGTCGGGCCGTAAGGTGACGGATGCGGGGAGGCAGCGTTCTCCGACGGCGAGGCAGTCTCTCAGGGTGTCCGCCAGGGGTGACCAGAAACCCACCAGGGTGCTTTCGGCGCTGTGCAAGGAGGGCGTAGGGCCGCACAGTACGCACACGTCGGCCCCGGGGAGCAGCTGGAAGCGGAGGAGGCGGAGGGCCACGGTAGGGCTGCCCTGAGGGAGGAACACTGGGTAATCGCAGGAAGCGGCGCCGGAGTCAGAAAGGACTCGCGTTAAAGCGGAAAGCAGGACAATTTCCTGAGGGGCCAGGCGCCACCACATCTCAGTGGCGGCAGCGACGCGCCCGTGGATCAGTAGGCAGCTGAACTCGCTGTCGGCGGCTTTGGCGAAGCCCTCCACGGCCTCCTGGAGTGGGGCCGCCTGCGGGGGCAGCAGACAGTCGGCGCAGTGCGTCAGGTGGCCCAGGATGCCCGGGCGCCGCTCCTCTAGCAGCTCGTCGACCAGGCTGAAACAGGCGCGCAGGTCCCTCTTCAGCCGCTCTAAGTTCCTGGCGTTGATGAGCTCGTCCTGGCCCAGCACCATCACCATGCAGCTCCACACGTTCTCAAGAAGACGCTGGAGACACAGGCGCTCCCCTTTGCTGCTGTCCTCGCCCTGACCCGCGTGGTGACTCGCGCTTACGGCCATGAGCATCACGCTGTCCTGGAAGACTCGCCACACTACTCGCCCGCCGCCCTCGGTCTCACAGCTGGACAACACCACTCCTTGTCCGCTTCCGAACATGTGAACGCCATTCAGGGAGCCAATGATTGAGAAGGGGAGCTGCCTGGAGGCCCCCCTTGTGAATAGGGGAACCCCACTGCTGGCTGTGAGGCATACAAGCTGTATGGAACCCTCCTGGAACATCATGTCAGGGCTGGGCGATTCTTAATTTTGATCAATTACAGTAACTCACCAATCCCCACACATGCAGTACACGATCTGCGGTTTCACCTATTTGCGGAATAATACTGTTTTTGCATTCTTTCCCCATTCAAACCCTAACATGTTTTAAAAACGCAGTCGAATAGGTGGTTATAGTAGTATAGGTTGATTTTTTGTTTTATGTTTCTCAAATCATCTATAAGCATTTTTTAAAAGTAGCGTTGTAAAATACATTTGAAATGATAATACGAATTTATAATTTGGGGGGCATCAATTAAGTACTTCTGTTTTTTCTTTTTTTGCTATTCACAGCTGCACTGTCGCTATTTAGCGTCTTTTATAACCCCAATATTAAACAACAAAATAATTTGCTTTCTTTTCTTCTTTTTTTACATAAGCAAGAGACATAAATCGCTTGGAAAATATTTGGGAAAATTGAAACAAAATAAAAAATGTAAGACTATATCGCCCAGCCCTTCATGATGCTTGGTGTAGGAAAGTCATTATGGGGCTAAATAACAGTCATGTAGCTGGCATGCTAGCTCGCTACTCATTGGCGGATGAGCCGGTAGCATCGGCTGCTACCAGCATCAATCTATTTACAGACATCCAACTACGACTATCATGCAGCAAAGGACGCACTTTTTTTTCCTCTCCACTAGCAGCTTTTAGCCATGGGGAACGAACATGCTGGGTGAAGGGAAACGGGTTACCGTCGTTTCCACAGCAACACGGTCCCATGATTCATTTCTTCCACCGGCGTCGGCGGCGAGCGTTTCATTTTGGCCGGTCCAAAAGCAGCCTTTAGCGGTAACCCTCGTTGTCACGATGCCGCCTTTAGGCGCACGACAGTCGGCAGACCGCACTTTGGTCCCTCGTGTAAGCGCTCCAGTGTTTGTATGTGTGTATGTTTATAGCGTGTTCTTTTTTTTTATTATTCAAAAGGATGACATCTGTCTTCTTCGGCTACTTCTTCTTCTACTAATTATACTTGTTCTACTAGGCGGTCGGTGGGTGTGTCCGCGCCATCGTGTGGCGAGAGTGTGAATGATGAACCAACTGATTTTGCTAACCATTACAGAAACGTAGACGTTAAACACAGTAGAAACTAAATTAATGAATTTTTATGAAACTCAATTGAACATTTGGCACACGTTTATCTAAATAGATACAAAAACGGACGGTTCTTAAATTAGTGACGTCACTAAACGGTGTTCTCGTGAGATGTGCAACATCACGCGATTTTACCGTCAAAGGTTATTAGAAATTCTATTTAAAATATGAATGATAACTTATTGAGTACTACTGTGTTTTAAACTAATGGAATACTATTTAAACATGGTACAGTACTTGATTATGGAATAGAGCACTGACCAAAATTAATTTTTTCCTCCACTTCCCTGGCACTCATTACAGAAAGAAACTAAAGAAACCATTTCCAATATGCCATTCATCAATATTTAAGAAAACTCCGTTTTGAGTTACACTGTATTAGAGGTAGTAGCTATTTTTGTTATACTCAGCTCCACGAGAAGGCAAAAAGTATTAGAATTATAAACATGATCTGAATTAATACCTGAAAAGTAAACACACATTTGGAGTAACAAAGAATGTTTTTATTCATTAAATAGAAAAAAGTCCAGAAGAGTGATGACTAAAATAGAATAGAAAAGGCACAATTAATTAAAAATCCACACTGTGCCATGAAAAATAAAACGGCTTCCTTTCATCGTGGCTGGAAATAGATGGTAGTCTTCTCTGACATGGTTCTGATGTATAATACACACAAGAGACCCTAAAGCCCCCTCCCTCCCTCCCATCCCATCCCATCCCTCCCCCGTGGCAGTTTTAATGGCTTGGCATGAGGAGCAGTGTTGAGGTCGACGTTTCCCTGTAGCATCAAAACGAAGGCCTGCAAAGGAATACGAAGCAGATAATAGATTCGGGATCCAAACAGAGAGACGGTGATGTGGGTCGAGGTGTGCACTCACCAAATGAGCACAGCGGCTTCACAAGAAGGAGCAGACCTTCTGCGGCCTGAACGGGTTGGTGCTGGATGACACGCCGGTGAGCAGGGGGTCTTGCAAGGCGTTCTGCAAGCAGAACTGCTGGAGGTCGGCGGCCGCTTGGGACACCTCGACGGCAAAAAGAAAAAAAATATGAATACAATCAAATCCACAAAGTAAATCTAAGACCTCAGCAAGATAAAAATAAATATATATATAACCTCAAAATGTTTTAATCATTAAACATAATGGGGAAAACGAACAGGGCAGATAGTGAATAGTTCTTCCAAAAAGAGGCTAAGAGCAATTTATTTCCCCTCCCAGTTGATATTTATTGTTACACTGAACATAAAAATAAAGCAAACATGTTATGAACGCATATTTTGAAAAAGCTGGAAAAATAGTGAGCATGAGCGTAAGCTGCCTAAAGGCAGTGGATATTTTGCCGTGACTGGCAACTCTCCTGCTAGTATTATTTTGCCGTGATCGGCTCAGATTAGTCAATCGTCCGTTGAGTCATGCACTTGGGTGTGTTTCTTGCCTCACTTGACGTCCTCCTGTGTATTGGAATCAGCTTGTTGGAGAAGAGAAACATCCAAAACCTGCAGGCCCTCGAAGACCGAGTTTGCCCACCCCTGATATAGGCTGTTGTCAAGAAATTATTTATTTAAAAAAATAAAATCTAGTTATCGGGATTCAAACCAGAGACCCCGCACTTATGGAGTAACTGCCTTAACTATTATGCCACAAGTTTGTACACATTCACTGGCGCAGAATTTGTACTTTTAGTTCTCGCGATTCACGGCAAAATAGCGCTAACAGGAGGGTTGCCGGTCAGTCATGGCAAAATATCCACTTTGTTGCCTGAAAATTTCTATTGCGGAGAAATAATTATTTTTGTGTAAAAACTTGAGAATACTGTACATCTGTGTCATCTTGTGTCTGTTCACAAGCACTCCAGTTATAATAAAAGATGCACATCCTACATACTTAGATTAAAACCGAAAAAAGGGCGGAGACAAGCGTTATGGTAACTTCGTCTATTACAAAATTATTTTCACAGGTACCAATTTACAATTGTTTTTAAGTACACGTTTTTTCCCCCGCAAGTACAAAATTATTTTCTACACCTACAAATTGTTTCCTAAAACTACAAATTCTCAAATTTTGTTAGCACGAGTTTTTATTGTACAAGATACTTTCGCACCAATTTACCTCCACACTCCTCAAGCTAATTCTCCCAAGTTGCATTCAAACACCAAATAAAAAAAGAGAAATCCACGCAACCTTAAGTAGATGTTGTAGAACTGACTAGTTATTTTCAAGTGAACATTACAGAAGTTAAGCCAAAACTTCCCCTTCTTTGTCAAAGCAACGCCCTAAGTCTGTGTGCCGGTTGACTAATGGCTAACTTGTGAGAGGCTAACGCTAATGCTAGCACAGGGAAATGTAACGGTCGAGACACTCGGCCCAGAAAACAATCGCGTTAGCTCGTTACCTTCACTCTGTTTATGCTCGCCTCGAAGCGCAGCTGCTGTACGACCTTTTTCATGGCTACAAGGTTGTTGGAACTCGACATTGTTGCTGTGCTTCTCGGCTAGTTGTGGGGCGGGGGGCTGCGAATGCGAGGCTTCGTTTTCTGGCTGGGCTTTTGGATGGAGGAGACGAACGGAACCATGGCGATGACAACTTCCCGTTTGGCCTGTGTGGGCTGCAATGCGCGTTGTGGACACAAGGAGTTGCTAAAAAGAAAAAAATGTTAAAGGGTGTAAAGCCAATTCAAAGTTTTGTTAATACATGATATGTTTGGAGATAATTGCGGTAAACACACAAAAAAACAATGTAGAACCAAATTCCTGAGATAGCATTAAACCCAAGTCACCATTTCAGTTGTCTGGATTTTTTGGGCGGAGCCAAGACGAAGCCCAATGAGTGACACACTTGGACATTTGTATACAAATACTTGGGACAAAATTAAATTCTAAATAATACAGTACATACAGTATATTCTAATTGTTTCAATAGGAGTCATATAGGCCGTTGTGGCGGCCGTGGCACAGGGTGTAGAGACGTTCGGCTGTTTGATACCCGCTCTCCCAGAGTCACTTGTGGTTGTGTCCTTGGGCAAGGCACTTCACACACAGCTGTGGCTACTTAAATAGCTTACCGCCATCAGAGTGTGAATGTGTGAGTGTATGAATAATGTATCCATTCCATTGTAAAGCGTCTTTGAGTGTCTGGAAATGAGCTATATAAATCTAATGCGTTATTATTATTATAGTATAACTGTGGCTACTTAAATAGCTTACCGCCATCAGAGTGTGAATGTGTGAGTGTATGAATAATGTATCCATTCCATTGTAAAGAGTCTTTGAGTGTCTGGAAATGCGCTATATAAATCTAATGCGTTATTATTATTATAGTATAATATAGTTTACAATTTCCACTGTGAAAAAAATAGCCTTTCGACTTCATCCTCCTTCTGTCAATAGTGGTGGTGCTGCTGCTACTACTACTACTACTACTACTACAACTAGAAAACAAATTTGTTTCCCTTTTTCTTTCTCTTGTCCACTCCACTGACACGAATCTTCATTTTCCTGAATCAAGTCTTCACACATGCAGTAAGATGAAATAGTCCATTACATGGCAAGGGAGGGGGCAGTCTATTATTAAATTGATTAAAGCCTGTGAATTAGGACTACTAAGGGCCTCTAGAAATCTCAGAGCACCAGCCAATTGCCTGTATTTGCCACATAAATTAACCCAATAGAGTAACTGACTTCTAATTTATTAATTACTTTTTTAACAGTTTAATCTCATAACTGTAAATGTATTTCAATATCACTTTCCAAAACACTGCAACACACAAAACCAACTTTGTGATGAGTATCAATCGAATGCTCGGGCAAGTTATTGATATATGGTGATGAAAGATACTGGGGTTTGGGAGAAGAAGAAGAAAAAAAAAACACGTACAATGTCTCCTTTAACAAAAAAAATGCTATCAATTTATTCACGCAGCAGATATCTGTATTACACAATTAAAAGTCTACAAATTAAATTAACTCTGATTGTCCATTATATTAACTTTGTAAACATTTAAGCGAAAGAGGGCATCAACTTAAGGGGAAAAAAAGTAAATATCAGAACTCGGTAAAAATCGGACTTGGTCCTTTCAGCGCTGATTTTTTTAAAGTGCTCTCTTGTTCATTTAGCGAGTGATTGGTATGTGCGTAAAAAAAATAAATAAATCAAGTGTTCATCCGCCACATCGGCAGGAAGGAGGCACATGGATTGAGTGGTTCTTTTAAGTGAGGCTGTTATCATCCCCGAAAGAGAAGATACTCAAGTCTCCGCTGTAGACTCTGTTTTTGGCCTTGACTCGAGAGTCTCTGTCATCATCCGTGGTGCTACTGGCCTCCCGCCGGCGTCCTCGATTTGAACACCCAGACGAACTGAAACGTGTCACAAGAATAATTAGCGTGCACGGAAATAGTTTTGCATTCCTGTGGGTATCTTCTGGATTTGTCTCTTGACACGAAGCACAATTAGAGTGTCGTGCTGCTGTTGAGGAATGACAGCGTACCTGGAGTCGGGGATGAGGCGGAGTGTCCGGTAAAGTTCGGTAGTGGACGGCACGGCGGTGCTTTGTGCCGAAGTATGCTTTGGAGTAGAGAACGACGTGCAGTTCGGGGACTTGGACAGCTGGCTTTTCGCGGAAGGCGTCCTTGTCTCTGGCTCACTTCCTAAAATGCAATGCAATGCAATAAAATAAAATAAAATAAAACAAAACGGCAGACAACAGAGAGTGGACCTCGGCTACAGCTTAAAAAAATAAATAAATAAATAAAACTTTAAATAATAATAACAATGCAATTTAAATAAATAAAAACAATATAGTACATCATTTGAGTCACCACCAGCAATTACGTATCCTCATAACATAATAAAAATTAAAAATCAAAATGCATACATAAAAATGTTATATAAAAAACAAACCCAAAAAATGAATACCACTAGCAATCATACATAGAAAATTTGAAATAACTACAAAAATTGAAAAAAACTCAAATTAATAAATAGAAATAAAATAATAATGCAATATAAACAATAAAATCCACACATTTTTCAAAGCCTCATAAACAGTGGTCTGAAACTCATGGCCTGGGGGCCAGCAGGATGATACTTTGCGGCCGCTACTTGACATCAAAATTTAATCTTGGTGTGTCTCCAGCTGTGTTTTTTTTATTTTTATAAATCACTACCATAGCTCAGGTTCACGACGCCTTTTGCCGAAAATCATTTCCCAGTCATGCCTTTTTCCAAACCATAAAGCTTGGTGACAACAGCCAATTTAAAGAAAAAACAGGAAACCGAATGCTATTTTGTTGTTGTTGAACACAGACAGGGGCACCATGACATGTATTGAATGTACACCGAAAGTTGTGTTGAGTTGGAGAGGCCCTCGATGCGCATGAAACAAAAGCCTTTTTTTCCCCCCTCCTCCTGCCACATTCCAACCTTCCAAATACAAAACAATAAGCGGTGACAGTGAATTTAGGGCTCATCATTTTTGTTGTACAAACTGAAAATCTTATGACATTGACTCCTGCAACTAAATAAAAAAATATATTTAAAAAAATCCTAGTCTATCGGTGACATTCACACAGAATCAATCAAGCCAGCTACTGTGACTGTACTAAAAATGTGAACTACTTTTCAAAAACTTTTACATCAGAAATGGGTTCTTTAGTAGCTCAGGAAACAAAATCCAGAAACTTTATGTAACCAAGTGGTGCAGATATCCATGCAAAAGTAAGTAAGGCACATTCCATCTAAAAAGGTGAAAATGTAAAATAAATGAATAAATAAAATTATTGTGCAGTTGAATGCAATAGTAGCTAAGTTTTATCAAAAAGGCAGTCAAATCACACACACATGCATAGTGCAAATTATAATGATGACAAATATAAAAAAAAAAACTCCTGTCAATCAAATAACCGTGACAAAATCTTCAAAACTGAACATGCAATGGTCAAAGCATACAACAATTAACCAATGACAGCAGTACTCAATAAAAGAGGAAATGAAAAAGAAGCAGCTTTATCAAATCAAAACTATGAAGACAAAAAAAAAAATCCATATCCCATCGCGAGTAACTTCACAAAATTGATGACTCACAGTCCACCACCCCAATGAGCCTCTCCTGGATCACATCAGTGACATGCCTTACTACCACAGCGCACTGGTCTGTGGAGGTCAAATCTTGTGTGGTGTCAATCTGCTCAGAAAACATTCCTGCCTCCCTTCTTTAGAAATCAGTTCTTTTATTAACTCATTCACTGCCATTGACGGCTATAAACGTCAAAAATGTATTTAACTATTTCTATTAGTTAAAAATTGTTTCCACTTTTGTTAATAGTATGAAAACCTAGAATTTTTTTTATTGAACATTTAGAACAGATATGAAATTTGTGATTAATCGCGAGTTAACTAGTGAAGTCATGCGATTAAAAACTTTAAAATCGCCTGACGCCCCGAATTTTGTAATCTTTTCTTCTTTTTTTAAATTGATTCACTGCCATTGACGGCTATGAACGTCAAAAATTCATTTTAACTATTTCTATTAGTTTAACATTTTTTCCCCCACTTTTGTTAACAAGACTATGGAAACCTAGATTGTTTTATTGTACATTTAGAACAGATGTAAAATTTGTGATTAATCGTGAGTTAACTAGTGAAGTCATGCGATTATTAATTTTTGCACATTTGGTTGCACTTTCATGAAGCATTTTTATTTTTTTCAATCTTATTTTTTCGGCCTCACCCATTTCCTTCTCACCTGCCTTCTTTGTTTTCGACATTTTTCTTTCTTTTCTCCCTATCTTGCTACACTGCAAAAACTGAAATCTTAAGTAAGATATAATTTCTTAAAGTCAACCTTAATTTGCTTATTCTGATTTGACAAATTATTTTTTACTTAAAATTAAATTGTCAGGCAAGATCATTGTGTTTATTTTAAGATACTTATTACTTAATTATCTTATTTGATCAAGCAGTTTTGGCATTGAGTGTTAACCAGTTTTAAGTACAGTGAGGATTAAAACAAGCATTTCCCACATTTTAAGATGACAACTAACCAACATCAAAGGCCCTGAACTGGGGTTTCATTAGTTTACTTATTTTAAGATTTTGCATAATCTAGAAATAAGATAAATGGAAAAAATACAAGTATGAAAACAGACGAGTGCAATATGGTTAATTTCATTATATTTACTAAGCTCACTTTTCCTTGTTTCACTACCAGCTCAGTGGTCTAGTGGTAGAGGGCCTACCCTTCAGACTAAGGTTCTGGGTTCAATTCCTGGCTGGTTCATGACAAAGAAAATGAGACCTGTTACCTCCCTGCTTGACACTCAGGCTAAGTTATCCAAGCGTAAAAAAATAATAATAAAATACTCATGTATTTTAAGAAAATAGTTCCATTTATTACTTGTTTTTAGTCTGAAAATACTATTTTTAAGACTGCAAGTGGTTGATATGGGCCTAGTATTATGTTTGTTTTTTTAATCTTAAAAAGGTAAATTTAAGTAAAATTTTCTTGTTCTGTTGGTAGATAATTTTGCTTATTTGAAGTAATAATTTTCTTATTTTACTATTTTTTTTCTTAAATTTTCTACAGTCCTTTTTGCAGTGTAGAAGCAAGCTCCTATAACTTAGGGGGCGGGGAGCTGGTGCGGCTCGTGCGCTCGTGTTTGTAGTTAATTGGCTGCTGCAGCGCTGCTTATTATTGGTCACAAAGAGACAATCCGACAAAGCATCAACGGTCAGTTGGTCACGCATTGCTCTGAGTTTGTGGCCAGGCGCTAGCTGAGTGTGTGTACTTCTCGCAAGTGGCGGCCAGTGAGCGCGGCTGCGCAGCCGTTGTTGTGGCTTTCTTGACGGCATCTCGACTAGTCAGCCTGTATTCATATATTTTCTTGAAAGATTCATGTGTATTGTAAAACACGAGGGGCGCAAAAAAAATAAAAATATATAAATAATAATAAATGCCGGTCCAAATCAGTCTTGGACCGAACGTGGCCGTATGGAATTTTTCTGAAGTCCCCAATGGTCAGTCCGCCCCTGCTCACGCAACTAGGGCCGATCTATGCGTTGTTCCTATTTCGTTTTTTCCCTCCTCCGGTGGCCCAGCTCACCGGCCCTCCGCAGTCCCGTGGGTTAGTCCGCCCCTAGCCCACACAGGAACAGTTTACTGCACAGAAGTGCTACTTGTAGTCATCACGTAATTCACGGTAAATGTGCCTGGTCCTTGTTGTAACCACTTGGTATTCATAAATGGATGGATGAACTTCAGATAGGTGATACTAATTTGTTTTATGTAGGGGCGATCGTTTGTCATGTTAGAGAGCTTCTTTGTTTGGCTACATTCCGTTCACGTCACCTCGAACCTCGGCTTCCCCCAAGATTTATATATATATATATATATATATATATATATATATATATATATATATAAATAATACTGCAATAAAATAATAATAATTTAAAATATATTATAAGAATACAATAATAACGTTAATGCCTTATGAACAAATGTATCTTCTTGTAAATGATTAAAAATAAATACTTACTGGTTGATAAGGCACTATAACCATCAGTCGAGGAACATCGACTACGGTTGGCAAAGGGCGTCATGTTTAAAAACTGACTTTTCAGCCACGAGGCACGGTCCTCCTCAAAAGCCCTTTTCTGCAGGAGGAATGAAACGACAATTACAATTTTGACCATACATTTATTTATGCAAGTCTTAAATACAAAACAGCAAAAGTGAAGCAATTAGCAAACCTCTCGACCGAGGCGAATGGCGGCCTCGGTAAAGTACTTCCTCTCCCTCTCAAAGTTCCTTTTCTGTTCGTCAAAGAGCCTCCACTCTTCTTTGAGCCGCTCCTTCTCCTCCAGCGTGTAGCAGTCATTGAGGAGCTCGGCCGTCTCGTCGTCAAATGACGTGTTCAGTTGTTGCTGCAAAATGTCCAGAGAAACATGCATTCATTTTATTACAATTTGACGTCCGTATTCGTGCAGCTTTAAAACTTTTTATTTTATTATTATTTATTTATTTTTTAACAAGACTGACTTGGAGGAGTTGCTGCTGCGTGTGAATGAACTCTTTGCACTGTTGCACTTCGCGCCTCATCCTCTCCATCTCGTCCTCGTGGGTTTCCCTCGGGATCACCTCCTTATTGGACTCTACCTGATTTTGAACTTGGAGGGAGGGGGGGGGCACTCAAGATGATTTAAATTACAGTGCACTCGCCAAATGAAAACATCACAAAAGTGGTAGAGTTAACCAAAATTCAAAAGTATGCCTTTTCACAAGTCAGTTTTGCTTTTTTAGTTTATTTATTTAATGTGTGATGCCACTACAGAAGGTGTTAGTGATTGAAAAGTGTGTTGATAACCATACAATCATAACTTGAATGTATCATAACATAGGAATGAGTCTGTTCATTAGAATGAGCTATACAGTTAATGAAATATAATCAAATTTACTTTTATATGACAGGTAATCAAAATAAAGGCGAAATCAACCTTTTTTTGACAATAATACATTCTGATTAACATTTGTGGAATTTGAGTAATGAAGCAAAATCCAACATTTTTTTTTATCCATCTCAGGGGGCAGCCATTTTGCCACTTGCTGTTGACTTAACTCATTAACTGCTATAGACGTCAAAAATTACCATTAGTTTCACTTTTTATAACATGAGTATGAAAACTTAGAAAAACATATTGTACATTTAGACAGATATAAAATTTGTGATTAATTGTTAGTTAACTATTGAAGTCATACGATTAATTACAATTTTTAAAAAAAATTATCGTCTGACGCCCCTAATTTTTTAATAATATTTTTTCAAATTAAGGGCATCAGGCGATTCATTTTTATTTTTTTTAAATTGTAATTAATCACGACTTCACTAGTTAACTCAAGAGTAATCACAAATTGTATATCTGTTCTAAATGTACAATATTTTTTTTCTAGGTTTTCATACTCTTTTTAACAAAAGTGGAAGAAAAAAAAAGTGAAACTAATAAAAATAGTTCAAATTAATTTTTGACGTCTATAGCTGTCAATGGCAGTGAAAGAGTTAAGATGACATCACAGTTGCTCAGGACTCAGGTAATGACGACTCACAGCGCACCTGTTTTATGAACCTGAGCTGTGGTTGGTTGTTACCTGAGACCTGAGCAACTGTGATGTAATTTTCACTCGACAGCAAGTGGTAAAATGGCCGCCTTCTAATGTTTATTAAAAACGACTGAAATTTGCTGCTCATATTCCACTAAAATAATAATAAATGTAATTTATTATTTATATAAGCCTAAGGACACTTTACAGGGCAAAGAAAACTAAGACTTAAAACAAACCCCTCATAAATGGGCAGAAAAAAATACAAATACATAAAAATAAAAAATAAAAATGGCGTAATATCAATGCAATAGGAATGACTACCGCAATATTAACCCAAATACTGTATTTATACTAGTGGGGCTGCATAGAACACTTTTGGGGGTTGACTTCCCCTTTAAATACTTTATAATGGTTTGAGCCTTGACAAAATAAATTAAATTAACATAATTTCCTGTAATGAAAAATATTTTGAATTTCAACCAGCTTCACTAAACACATTGTGTTTGACTTCGGCGTTTCTAGCACCCATTGCCAGTGAAGGTTATCGTAATTGTTGCATACCTTGGTGGTCCAACTTCTCCATGTGGCTCCTCACTTTCCTCCACTGCTGGCGAATGCTGTTGGTGAGCCGCTCTCTCGCTGGGTCACATGAGCGCTCCAGTATTTCCCTGCTGGAGTCTCCTGTCTTCTCCTCCCCATCGGAATCCAACTGGACAAAAAATAGACAAGTCTCAAAAGCTGGTTACTTACCACAAAAATTACAAGAAAGTCAGTTGCCATAGTCTATTTTCAGACTGGCTGGTCTGTGGCACTGTGCCTCCCACAGGTCAACATTGGTACTACAACAGATTTCTGTTTTCGGGAGGAGCACACAAGCTGATTTTTCCCTCCCATCATGTGTGGGGTCTCTAATTTTATAAATATCACTTAAGATCCTAAAAACTGATGTGTGCAGCTTTTTAGTAGTTAGTATTTTTTTTTACCATCTCCTGGCTGTCATCAGTGCCTGCTCCTCTGCACAGCGCCTGGCGTGGACTCAGCATGTTCACCATTTCTTTTTTCATCTGCTGCAGGACCTTCTTCAGCTGTGCATTTTCTAGCATCAGTGACCCTTGGCTGGCCTCATAGTCACGCAACATAGACTTGTACATCTGCCCTTCGTGGCTGCACAAAAGTACATTTGATATGACAGATTCCACAGGTCCAGTCAAAATGTCACAAGATGGTTGTTCACAATACCTGGCCGTGACTTTGGTTGTCTTCCAGTGGCTCCTTTTACCATCTGCTCGTCCAAGGCAATTTAGCATGTCAATAGCTAATTCGGACCCCCCACCCAAAAAAAAAAAAAAAAAAAAAAAATCTAGTTAAAGGGGAAGTAAACCCCAAAAAATTCTTGACAATAATATGTTCTATGCAGCCCACTAGTCTAAATATGGTATTCTGGTTAATATGGCGTTAGTGGAATATGAACTAAGCAGCAAAATCCAGTTGTTTTTATTCATCTCAGGGGGCGGCCATTTTGCCACTTGTTGTCGACTGAAGATGACATCAATGTTTCGCCCCCTGAGATGGATAAAAATGGCTAGATTTTGCTTCATAACTCATATTCCACAAATGTAATATTCATCTGAATATAGTGTTTAGACTAGTGATGTCACATATAACATATTGTCAATACACGTTTAAGGTCGACTTTCACTTTAAGAGCAGAAAGTTTTTAAAAACAATCGATCAATCTTTGGCTGACTTCCCTTTCAATTGCAAGCATGGGGACCTGGAGACTTTCATGCGAGTCCAGTTATGATCGACATGTACTAAACCAAAAACATACGAAGCATTAAGTGATGTAATCACCCAGTTTTTTATCTTTTCTGTCCACGAGTAGCTGGCCGAGGCGTTCCTTGAGCTTCGCCGACTCCCTCTCCTTCCTCTTGGCGTCATGGCTGTACTGCGACGCACGACTGGCAACTATACTCTGGAGCTTCTGAACCTGCAATTAGCGGCATTTGTCAGCATTACAACGTGAGCAATAAGACCGTAGCGGGACGTCTACCTCTTCTTTTTCTGTCTTCAGGCAGCTTTGCAGAGTCTTGATTTTGAGTTGGAGCTGCCGTTCGGTCTCATGTAAACCTGATTTCTCCCGTATGGACAGTTCAAGCTGATCCTGAAGAAAAGCGTGACGATTAGAGCTCAACTAATTCAAACAATTTAGGCGAGTATGCTTTAAATAGACACAGAAGACCAAAGACACCCATTCTGACACACGTACCCTAAGTCTTGAATTGCTCATCTGCATGTGATCCAAGGTACTGGACTTCTTGATCTGCTCCCTCTCAAGATCCTCTAAAGTGGCCATGGTGCGCCTGTGGATCTGCAGCAGCTCGAAAGCGGCGTTTAAAGCCGGCGCCGCGCTCAGGCTGCCGCTCCCTACTGAGCTCAAAGCCATGCATGAGGAGAGACCCATGGAGGAGAGCTCCTGTGTGTGTAGTTGGGGCATATTGGTCAAATCAAAACAACACAAACTCACCAGCCACACTATTAGGCATTTAATGAGGGCCAATCCAGATTTTTATATAGACAAAGGACGAGTATACAGCTACAGAGAGGTGTCAAAATATTAGAAACTAAAATCTCCCAGTATGAAGCAATGCAGTTCTACAATACACCACAACAATTCCTCCAGCTCTTGTAGTCATACCTGATTGATGTAGGAAACACACTGTGGGATGTTGTCATTGGTGCAAAAGACTGTGAGCAGATGATAGGAGTTCTTGGACAAAGGCTGCAATGACACAAGGTTGTTCTGCCTTGACGGGGACATCGTCACGAGTGATATGCTGGAGATGTCGTCATAGTTTTCTAATGAAAGAAATCCCAAAACGACATTAAATCTGGAGTGTTCTCTGAATTGAAATAGGCTGCTGCTCTAAATCGAGAGCACAAATCTGGGTCACCCTCCAATAGCAGAAAGAAGTGTTCAAAAGAGGAAAATTACCCATAGAGGTGTCTCCTGGCACTGTCGTCCACCGCTCTCCCATATCACCAACACGTAAGAACACAAGGATGCTAGGTCACGAGATACCAGCCACAGAGGATTATCTGTCAGCCGGCGGATCACAAGCTGCCGCTGGACGCTCTGCAATAGAGCATGAAACCGTGAGGAGTGGCAATGGATAATCTGGACGGAAGTATAGCCCACGGTGTCTTAAACGGCAGATGTGTGCGCCAGACATGGTGGGATTGGGGTTTTAAAGTAAAATTCACAAGGCAGTGCATAAACAGAAAACATTAGGGGCGTGGCAGTATTTTCAATAACGCTTATCCCCATTTGGGTCACGGGTGAGCTGGAGCAGCTGACTTTGGGTAAGAGGCGGCATACACCCTTGACTGGTCGCCAGCAAATCACAGTGCACATGGAATCAAACAAACATGTTTTTGAAATGTGGAAGGAACTTGTCATACCAGGAGAAAACCTACGCAGGCACTGGGAAAACATGCAAACTCCTCACAGGGAGGCTGAAGCCAAGATTTGAACCCAGTCCCCAGAACTGGGTCACAAATGTGCTAACTCACCTCTAGTCCACCGCGCTACAAAAGTAAGAAAATCTTCACATTGCCCCAAAAAAGTATTTTGTTTTCTGTACTTTTTCCATACTCACCCTTCAGGGTAGTAATATTTGGATGCCTTACACGCTAAACGAGCTATTCCCTCTGTTTTATTGCAAAATCTGCATGTGCTCACATGCTGTCCTGCGCGACGCATTAAGGAACAATGGGAAAATCAATACTTCTTATCAAGCGATTCCCTTCGAAGACCTTCTTCAAAGCAAACAACTGCAAGCAGCCCTGTTACCTACACGTGCGGCATCTGTTGTGAAATTGCCATTAAATAACATTACGGGCGAACGTTAGAGTGGGGAAAAAACATGCTCCTCGTTTATCTGGTGCAAACAGCCGGGGAACACCCAAACGCAACGCACTATAGCCTCACCTGGAGAAAATGCTGACGTCGGCCATGCTTCGAATTAGCAAAGTTACTTGACACAAAACAAGGCTGAGTGGCATATAAAGAGCGCAAACAATGTCAGGTATTTGGTTTATGTAAAGCAAAGCGAAGGTCTTAAAATTCTGTCTTATCTTCATAACATCGTTTGCCCGGCGCGACAAGGTTAAGGCGGTCGCTCTCGAGCAGTGTTAAAACGCACTGTGAAACAAAACTGAAAATAAATATATACATGCAAACATAACAAAATTTGTTTTTCTATATATATATATTGCGCAAAACTGCAGCAAAATGTCACACAATTAAATGCACTTACCACTGCGGCGGTGTAAATGGGTCAACACTTGTGACAAAGTCCCTAAAGTCTACTAAAAGGAAACAACAACGGATTTAGCTTTAGTTTTTTTTTCGCTAAATTGTCAGAGAACGACAAAAATGTTACTTAAGGAGGGGAGAACTGAGAAGAGAGCACGTATGTTTTTCAAGTCTCGAGACAGATAGCCCCGAGCAAAACGCTAATATTATTGGAGGAGCCGTTGCTGTGCGACCAGTGCGCTAGCCGCTGATTGGTTTGGACGATTATGTAAATGAAAAAAGGCATCAGGTGCAATATAATGACGTCAGGAAGAAAGTAGTGATATCACATGTTTTAAAAACTTTATTAAAGCCACGATTTTACAGGGAAAAATTCAATGTAATTAATTATTATTTTCTGAACATACAAGTACTGATTATGAGAGCTCTATTTCTGACAAACAGAGAGGTCCATATAACATACAGCTGCACTTGCAGGAGCGTATAGAAGCTATTAAAAGGTTACATGCTGAATTTTTGCCACAGTGCACAATCAAGATGTAACTATTTTTAGCATTATATATAATATATATCGACACTGAATATGCTCAAAAGCTGTTGTCGACAAGCAGTGCATAAATGCTTAATTTGACCAAATCATCTGCGTATTATTAACAATTCAGACTCTTGGAAAAAATCATTCATATAAATACTGAACAAAAAAAAAAAATGGCAGAATTCTGCCTCGGCGAAGTCCATTGCACACATGAAACAAGTCAGAGGTCAAATTAATTGACCCATTTTACCCTCGATTTACTTATTATATACAATATTTTAAAATATGTTTGCCAATGTTTAATTTATTCTATTTTATTATAAATTGTATTCTCTACATCTAATAATTTGTAGCAGCTTCTCCTGACCATGTGGAATGACTCAATTCATGGATTTGTAACCTGCCTTTTGGGATATCAAATCAGTTAACTGTATAGCAGAAATAATATGATTTGGAGACTTGTTAAGCACCACACAGTTAAAGTTAATGGAACATTGACCTCTGTTGGTTGTTTATAGACATTGTATTTTTCTAGGCTGAAAAAGTGCAGCTGAGTGAATACTTTCTCACGGCTCTCACAAATACAGTACTGATAACTTTGAGCACCCCCCCCCTCCCTTCACATTCTACTTTGCTATGATATTATGTACTGTACAGTGAACTTTTGTCTTATTAAAACCCCATTACAAAAATATTCATGTGGGTGAAACTGATTAATGGCATTTTAATTAATTTAAATGGAACAAGTTGATTTGATATGAGAGTGATTTAAGTTCCAAGCACGGAACAAATTAAACATGTAAGTTAAGGTACCATTGTATTCTCATTGCTCTTCAAACAATGAATATTAAAACAGAATGAAGGCAAAAAACTCTCAATTGTGACATGTAAAAACTTATAAAAGCTTAAAAAATTGCAAAATGTGAGCCCTGATATAGTGAGAGAGGCCTTTATTCGTGTGACAAATTCTACAAGACGAATGTTATTTCCAGCGCGTAGATTGTTAAGATTCGATTAATAATGCACGCACTTCATCAGGCATATGTCGGCAGAGATGCTAGCTATGGATATCTTGGGGACATGAAAAGTGAAGAAAAAAAGCAGAAAGTGGATGACACAGGTCGGCCTTGGCCAAGTAGCGTTGTTAAAACACCCCAAATTTGAGCAACACAAACCTAAACAGGACCACAAGTGTCCAAATTAACTTTGATTTTAATTTATAATGATAACATTTTTGAACAGTACATTTTCTGGGCTTTTGATACCGGTAAGATGGAAAATGCCAGGTCCATTTCACCCGCCATTACGTGTCACTGACTGTGTCAGTATTGTTTATACAGAACAGCGCTTTTTCACACCAATGAAACCTGAAAATGTTTTGTTTGACTCGATTTTGGACTGTTGTTTGTTGTCAAGGTAACATAGCCTTCTTCGTCTTCAATTACAGTGAACACTCACGGTTCTGATTTAAAAACAGTGCTTTGGCGTCATCTAGTGGCAAGAAACTATGTTGAACTTTTTTTTATCCTTTAGGGGGCAGCTTCATTTAATCAGTCCCTAGCCATGTCTATCCCCTTGGTAAAGCTTTTCACTGTATTGCTTTTGTAGGTCTTGCAAGAAGTATAATAATAATAATAATATTTATGGGTACAGCGGGTACAAAAGTTTACCGAGCTACACGCAGAGGTCATCCCCACTGGAAAGGGATGTGATCGTCAGTCGGCTTCGTCGCCCGACTGCGCTGCCGTCGCCATGACGCCAGCATCCCATCATATTCTTCAAGTGGCGTTTGAACTTGGAGCCCACTAACACATAGAAGATGGGATTGAGGCAGCAGTGTGAGAAGGCCAAAATCCTGCTGATATGAAAGGCGAAGTCCAGAAGGTTGTGGCTGGGGCAGCGCCTCGCCAGGGCCTCAGAATACTCTAGTGTTTGGGACCATGAGCGTAAAGATTGAAGAAAGACTGTGACGTTATACGGAGCCCAGCCAATGAAGAAAAGCAGCATGAGAATAAAAATCAACTTCAAAGTTTTGTTTTTGCGTTTTCTCGCCAAAGGACAAAGTAGCCGGTATAGGATCTGAGAGTAGCAAAAAAGGAATACACTTGAGATTAAGATAAAAAGGATGTTCTGCTGGTATCTTCCCCACAAGCTGCTGGCGGAATCGTTGTATTCGCAGTCACTTTTGTCGACAGTGGTGAGGACTAAGGCCGGGATGGCCACCAGGATGCTGGTGGCCCAGATGAGCATGGACGCCACCAGACTGTAAGTGCCTGTCGCCGACACGAGGCTGGACAGGGGGTTGACCACGGCGGCGTGGCGCTGGGCCGTCATGGCGATGAGCACCAGGGCGCTGCTGGAGAATCCCACGTTGAATATGAAGCTCATTAGTTTGCACGCGCTCTCCCCCAAAAACCAACCCCAGGTGGAGTAGTAGGCCCAAAAGGGCAGCGCCGTCGCAAATAGGAGGTCTGACACGGCCAGGTTGAGGATGAGGGCATTGGTGAGGGTTTTGACTTTCTCGTACTTGATTACAATCGCCACGACCAGGATGTTGCCCAGCAGACCGAGCACCGCCACCACGGAGAAGAAGAGAGGACTGAAGATCCTGTTGAAGTGCGACACGGCGCTTGCGTTACACACTTCATCTTGGTATTCATCAGAATAATAATCTGCCCAGCTGTTGTTTGCTGTTGCAGTGATAGTGGCGACGTCTTCAGTTACAGCCATTTTCTACAGTGGTGAGAAGATGACATAAAGTTAGGACCAAATGTGTGGGACAGTGTCTTTTATACCATAGCAATTAAGATATGCCCGAGCATGTTGGCAAGGAGAGCCGCAGTTGCCGATGCACTTTTCAGGCATTTATTGAAGGGGGCAAACAAGCAAACACAAGAAATGAGAACACTAACAAGGAAGTAAAGTAAGCCAAATGTCCAGACACTCACTGGTCATGGTAACTTCAGCTCTTCATGTCACACCCCTTAAAAAGCACATATTCAACACTCCAGTTTTTGTTGTCACTATTGGCTTTCCCTAGCTTTTGGTAGTAGTAAACAAAGCACATATACGTATATAAGCACAGATACCACTAGTACTTTTTATACATAAAAAAAAAAAGGATAATTGCCAATAAAGACCTATATGTCCCATTATGGCATTTCCCCATTAAAATTAAATGAAATTAATCGCAATTATCTTTATTTTTCTATACAGGTACTTGCAGAAATTGCATATTAATTAATGGGCATCTGTCGGACAAGTATGCCTTTAATTCCCAATCGTAAAATGGCCGCAAAACGACAGCCAACACTTGTATCGGCCTTACCATTAACACATTTTATGCAACTTGCCTCCATTTTGGTGCATTCAATAGAATTCTGACATTTTATAAATTGCAATTGCAAACAAAAAAAGTAATCGAATCAAAAATAGCATCAATTTATGATCAAATGTACAGACAATAGTCCCAATTAAATAGCTTTCATGTGTACCTAAAAATTCCTGAATTAACCTTCATTAAATGACAAAATAACAGAGAAAATACCGTACCTGCACAAATGTTAGTGCACTGCCACTGCCGCAATCTTAGTTATGTTTCCCTATATGACCCACAACATGTGAGCATCAATTTCACACCAACCACACCCACTGAGTAGTTTCACCCCTGGCTTTACAATATAAATATTCTGTATAAACCTTTGTCATCAAATGACAAAAAAATGTGAACATAAAAATACATGTGACAATTCAATAGCACGATAAACAGGGGTTGTTTTTGTACCAATTACATATAAAACAGTAGAAATAATAGTAAATATAAACAGACATTAAACAACATTATTATTTATTATTATTTTTTAATTCCAAGTAAGATTGTATAATAAATGCAAAAAAGTATGTGCACTATATGAATTTAGTGGAGCACTTTAATGGTTTAATATTTTTCTATAACCTTTTCTCCCCTTACTTTAATTTTAATTCATATGGTTGGGGGGGAAAAAAAAGTAATAATAACCCTTTTCAATTTTTTTATTTCATAAACATTCGTTTGGATGTGTTGTTTATGTCTCTCAACCAAACCTCAACCACTTTGAGACCCGCGGTCACCCTGGTTGGTTAGCGTTATCTGTCAATCATATATTCATACCCGCCCATTTCAGCAGCAGGATTCCGTTTGGAAGCAATACGGCTTTGTAGTGGGCCACTTTGGACTAGTTCACGTCAGGTAGGTCTAATTTTGTCAATGTTTATGAACTACGGTATTTTTCTCTTTATTTTTACCATCACCCCGACCGCCACTTGGACTGTATGAGCGTTTTCGGGACCCGGAAGTGGGGAGTCGATAGCAGGTGGCTGTGCTATAAATAGCGTTGGGCCGTCGCCTCCTCTGATGCGATGCTGTCACGTTTGAGGAGGCTTATAAATGATATTAAAACAATAGCAATGGCTTCCGTTGTCCATGTTGGCTGTCAGCCAGGGAACTACGCTGAAAAGAACGCTATCCCGCAGTAGTTATCACTTTGTTTGACGTGTTGAAGTGTCTCTCGCGTGACAAAAAGACACACCATTTATGTTGTGTTTTTCGGAGTAAAAAAGTTTCTTTTTGAAATGTCTCTTGCAGAATTGGTTCACAATGACCTCTTCAGGCTCCTCTGTTGGGCAAAATCAGCTGTATAGGATCATCAGAGATCTCCATGGTAATAAAGATACACACAAGCAGTACAGCACCATCTTTACCAGTTTATTATGATGATATATTTATTATTGTGGTTGTAGTTTACAGTTTGCAATAATCTGTGTGGTTAGCACATCTGCCCCACGGTTCTGAGTTTTACATTTAGTATCTGCTCTGCCTTCCCTGTATGGAATCAAGAGGGACCAAGAGTACTGAAATTAAATTCGACATTAAGTCTTTTTCGGTGGCAGCCCTGTCAAGCTACGGAAATCATGAAGCAGAGATTATATATTGATTTTATTCATATAGCGTATAAAATAAAGCTTTATGCTTAATACCAATGCAAAATATGCATGTGAGGTGCACGTACGCAGTCTGTAATACTGTTGGCCAGTGTAGAAAAATGATCAGAGCAAGATATAGTGAAAAATCTCAGATTAGATAAATGCGGTTTAAAAGTCTGGGTTACAGTGAGCGAGGCCACAAAAAGTGAATCTTGACATGGTGAAGGGACAACTATTTTGTTCTTTTTGGTGTGGCTTCCTTTGCAAGAAACAGCAAATATATATGACCCCCCCCCCCACCTTTTTTTTTTTTAGATGCTGTGTTTCAGCTGAGTCAAGAGCACAAAGACTACGCTGAGCCCGTGACCGACGACAGCACCAACCTGCACAAGTTCTTCTACAAACTTGAGTACCTGCTGCAGGTACAATGCCTGATAAGCTTCATCTAAACTAAGCATGGGCAAAATGATAGAATGATTGAATTTGAAAACATATTAGAAAAAAGTAACTTTTTTTTGGTACAAATAGCTTCATCTCTCTCTACTCCCCCATCAAGCGTGAAATAACGCAAACACAAACGTTTTTTGTGAGCTGGCAATTTCCAAAAATGTGTTTGTAATCAAAATGTTCGGATTTTTTATGAAACAGCTGTAGTACCGCCACCACACAGTTGGTCCGTCCATGGCAGCTAGGCTGGGTGAAGATTCGCAATTTTTAAGCAACAGATGGTCTACATGGAAATCCAAGCATTATATAGAACTGAGATGTTGGAAACGCAGATTAGCATTTTTAGCTTTAGCTTCTGATAAGCAGCGCAATTGAATAAACCTGGACCATGTCCTCTATATGGGCTAATTTTAGCAAGGCTAGATAAATGCTGTAATTTTTTATCCCTGGGGTCTTCTTGACAAAAGCACGTCTAAGACACCAGGGAACGGTTCTAAAATGTAAAACTAGCGCTGTTAATTGGGCATCACGTAGTTCAATGCAACACTGCGTGTTTTGTTTTTCCAGTTTGACTTGAAGGAGAAGACAACCTTTCTTGGCCAGAGAAAAGACTACTGGGATTACTTCTGCGACTGCCTGATTAAGATCAAGGGTGCTAATGATGGCATCCGTTTTGTAAAGTCCATCCCCGAGGTAATCCTGCTCTGCAACGACGCACGCACACACACACACCTGAGACAAGGTATGCCGTGTGAGGCAAGTGCAGACACAAATACACAAGAGCGTATTATCCTTCGGTCAGTCACTCTGGACCGATTCATTCGCCTTCTTTCACCCACGACTACTCTTCCTTCCTCCGCTCGTTCCTCGTAATTCACAGTGGTGAGCTCTCACTATAGTGTACATAGCTGTGGTCAAATTTGATTGATTTTCTGACTTGTTTATACGCAATTTTTATGAAGCTTGTTTGGATCTTTAGACTACCTTGTTATTATTTGCTTAAACAGATCCACGGATTTTTCTTGTGGAGACGTTTAGAGCTGCCATGTTATTATTAGTTATCTTGTATAACTGTTTTTTATTTTATTTGCTCTTTTCTCCCTTTAGGCCTTTGTTTACTATCGATAGGTCACAAATATCAGTGAGTCTCCAGCTGGTGACCTTGTAGCAGACCTTAATGTTGGCCATTTTACGCAAATCCCTCCATCTGCTAACGCACCGGAGAGATCATCTTGTAAACGGACGGACACGGCAGATTATGACTCATTGTGTTGATCAGAGCCGTGTTCAAGCATTTATTTGAGACCCTGTTTTTAGGGTTCCTTTGTCCATGAACAGGCATTTACTCCGGCTCATTTGAGATTGCAGTTCACTGGATTACTCCATTTGAATTGTGTACAGGACGGCATCTTGTCATCTGTCATCAAAATTCGGCTTGTAAAAAAACATTTTGTTTTACTTGTGTTGCGTATGTGTTCTCAGTTGAAAACCTCATTGGGCAAAGGAAGGGCCTTCATTCGCTACTCGCTGGTTCATCAGCGACTTGCCGACACACTGCAGCAGTGTCTCATCAATCAGAAAGTCACGAGGTGAGTAGTCATTTCATACGGCCTGTGCTTATATGTTCTTTATATTTTTCAAGGAAGCGTTACTTACTCTTCCCGATAAATGTCTCGGTTCTCTTTTCACTGAGTGAACATCCACTCCCATTGACATACTGCCACTGCTCACTTCCCAAACTTAAATTAGTGCGTTAAATTGAACATTTAATCTAACTCTGATTGAACTAACGTCAACCATATTCTAGTAGGAACTTCTCCTATTTGGGGTCCTCAATTCATGACTGTACTGGCATATGTGGGTTAGAGATTGTGAATCACTACTAGTCTGCACTACGGCATAAGAATTTAGTATGTGGTCAGGTGGTGCAAAAAAGGCACACTCAATTACTGCCATACGTGATTTTGTGATTGTTTTATATTTAGGCCTATGGCTTAAAATTTCTTTTAATTCTTTCTTCTAATAATTACTGTAATCATGACCAAAAAAGTTGTTGTTTTTTTTAAAGAAAAATGCTATTTTCAAGAAAAAAGTAGTACAAAAACTACTTTTTCCTCATTTAAACTTTCTGTATGATCTGACAGTATAACATAATAAAAATGATCGTATGCCCCTAATTTATTAGATTCTTATTTTAGAACTGTGACAAAAGTAGCCAATCAGAGACGGTTGTGTCAAAAGGCACGACCGAAGAGGTGTGTCAATCATTTGCCATGAAAACAGGCACCTGCTGGGGACACCCAGGACCCTCAGTTTCCTTGGCATATTGGCATATTGGTTTGACAGATTAGTGACAAGCATAACTTTTCTTTGGGAAACAAAAGGCACACTACACATATATTGACAATTCATATTTTCAAATGTACTATGTCTTGTCATGTCATGTAGTGAGTCAAATTCAATGCAAGTAAAAGTTAAGTT
Organism: Leptonotus elevatus; assembly: GCF_054856555.1. NCBI lineage: Eukaryota > Metazoa > Chordata > Actinopteri > Syngnathiformes > Syngnathidae > Leptonotus > Leptonotus elevatus. The sequence goes on along the minus strand of NC_141239.1, from coordinate 8,497,022 downwards.
GATAGTTTCTTAAATTTTAGCCAAACAAGTCGGAAGTCCTCAAATTTGCAACTGGAGTCTGACTTGAGTCTCAAACCTCCTTGTTTACCTGTGACATTTTGTCTTCTCTAGTGAATGGTATTATGCCCGGAGTCCTTTCCTCAACTCAAGCCTGACTGCCGATATTGTAAACCACCTGTATGAGCTCAACCAGATCCAGTTTGACGTCGCAGCCCGAGGTTACGATCTTGACATTGATTGGCCGGCCTTTGCCAGGTAACATTTGAAGATTTTTTTCCCCCTAGATGCAACCTTAACTGACGCAAAGCGATTTTTAACATTTTGAAGACCGGAGATAGTGGTACGTGTTTACTTGTTTAAAACTGTTGATAGCAATAGTGCTACCATTAGCTAACGTATTTAGCACGGTCACCTGAATGCAAGTGAAAAAGTGGAAGTGCTCAAGGAGCTCTCATCAAAGAAAAAAAGGAAGGCGCTGCAGGAGAAAGAGTGGCTCATCTGTAGTGCAGTAGGAATCGGCAGCGCTCTCTTTTTCGACATAGTTTACCAAGCGACCCTCTCCTTCTCCGGTGTGCACAATAAAGCTGCCGGTAAACCGGTACTCACCCCGCGTTTGGTGTTTAACTCAAACAGACGCTTCCTTGCAGCATTTGCGTCACCACTACATCCTCTTTCAGCCATATTGTTTCGGCTTTAATTTTATTTTGGCCGAATGCCGAAAATGCATATTTTTGCCATTTTCGGCCGAAAAATGTCGGTGACCGAATATTTGGTGCATCACTACTGTCAAGTGAATACAGAGATTTGAAGTAAATACATTCTACATGACTGATGAGAACGGCTAAAAACTGCTGTCCGGCACAATTGCGAATTACTTTATTATAATTACATAATTGACCCATTTCTACCACTACAGCGTCCACAAATGTATCTTCCATGGATGCCATAATTTAACTGCTCGGTTAAACTCTCAAGTTTGATGTATTTTGTGTTTGTCAGGATACTGTAATATGTTGGAACGCAAAGCCTTGTGGGTATAGATATATAAGATATATATAAGTATGCGCTTAAGTGTCTGCCATGATGATTCACATGCCGATTAATCAATCAATCAATCAGCACTCTTCTCTGTAATGTGTCAAATTTCCAAGACGTTTATTTTCACACAATTCTTAAAATGAGACCCCACACGAGGAAGAAATGGTAAGTGTTGTTCCTGCTGATATGATTTTGCTCTTTTAATCTCCTGGAAGACGAACGTTAGGGGCTGGCTCATCAGCGCTTTTGTGGAGACCCCCCAGTCGTTGCTCCAGCGTCAACAGTCTGGTCCAGGTAAAAAGCACTAGATATGAAATGTGTTTTTTTGAATACGATATAAAGAACTTTTCTATCAACTATCCAGTCACAGGAGGTCCCAATTCCAGATTTGGGTTTCCTTGGGGACCTTGCTCCAGCAGAACCAACCCTTCGCAGCGTTGGAGAGAATCTCCGCATCGAACTTGACCAATCTGAGCTCAGGCAGCAAGTGCTTCTTGGACAGGTGGAAGAATTAGGCAAAGAGGCCGCCGAGCTGAAAGATGTCGTGAAGAACCTTAAGGGCCAGTTGCTAGCAGCTCAGAAGACCACCAGTTTGCCAGAACCTTCAGAAGTCCGTAGCATGGACGTCCGTAACCACTATCAAACATGTTGGGAAGAAAAAAATTGTGAACTTCAGGACAATCTCGCAGCTACTGAGAACAAAAACATGGAGCTTCTCTCTAAGCTGGACGAGACTATTAAAGAAAAAGGGAAAGAAACAACCAGCTTCTGTGAATCTGCCTGGAAGATCCAAGAACTCCTGGAGAAACTGAAGTCAACAGAGGAGAAGAGACTAGAGGCCAAGAAGGAGGCTGAAGACCGGGCCAGGCATTGCGAGCGTGTGTCTCAGGAGCTCAAAATGAGGGAGGAGGAGCTGAGGACCTGCACGGAGAAACTGGCTGACGCCAAATCCCGTGGCCAGGACGATCGGGCGGAGACACTCAAGCGCTTGGAGGAGCTCCAGGGTGCGGTCGGTCGCATTCAGGGCGCGTTGACACTGAAAGAGAAGGAGAGTGGGAATTTACGAGCGCAGCTTCAGGGCTTGCAGGCCTCGCTTGAGTGTAGAGAACGGCAGGCAGAGGAACTGAGACGGAGGCTGCAGGAGGAACGTGACGAGATAGAGCGCAGATGCTCCGATAGAGATAGCCAGAATGAAACTCTTGAGGTTCAATTGCTGGACTTGCGAAAAACCTTAAAAAGCAGAGACAAAGAGCTTTCCGTCAGCTCAGAGAGAATGAAGCATTTGGAAGAACTGATTTCGAGACTCGATGAAAACAACGTGAATGCCTGCGAAGAAACCGGTCATCTTGATAACTACAAATCTCAGTGCTGCAAACTTAAGGACATAAACACCGCGTTACTGCAAGCGGTCAAAAAAGGCGAGGACAACATTGCAGAAATGTCTCAGGGAAGGGAAGCCTTGTTAGACCAGCTCGCTGCTCTGGCGGCTTCCGAGAAGCACCTGAAGGGAAGGTTGGAAGCTGCCGATCTGTGCACGGAAGACCGCGAGAAGAAGCTTCTGGATGACAACAACCATTTGGAGGAGCTTATCCAGAAAGTTCTTCTGGAGAAACAGCGATTAGAAGCTCAACAGAGGTCCGTGGAACAGGAAAATAGGGAACTCCACGAGGTCCAGTCCACGTTGAAAAAGCAACTCGTTGAGGCCCATGAGGAGCTGGACTTGCTTAACGCCAAAGTGTCAAATCTGGACGAGAACCTCACAGAATCCCAAAAAAGTCACGCAGACCTGCTGATGAGATTCCAGGAAACTGAAGTCAAGTTCAAAGATCAGATGGCTAAATGTGATCTTCTGCAGGCTCGTGCTGAGGAGCTGGAGAGCAGGACCTCAGAGCAACATGATGAGAAAGGAGCGGCTGAGAGCAATGAAAAAACGACAAAGCTTCATGAGGAACATTTAACCTCTGAGACCAAAGAGGCTCCATTCAGGCTGGTGATCGCCGAGGCACAGCTGGAACTCAACCTTAGGGAGGTGCACCGCCTCAGGGAGGAGGTGGTGGAGCTCAGGGCTCAGCTCCTGGCTGGGACGGAGGAGAGAATGAAAGCTCAGGCCTTTCAGGAGGTGACCGAGGCCTCCAGAGAGGACCTGCGAATGTTAGCGGAACAGCTCAAGGGTCAAGTGGAGGAGCTCAACCGGCGGCACGTGGACGAGATCCTGCGTTCTCGTGAGCGTGAGGAGACGCTGATCCGTGAGCGAGACTGCGAGGCTCTTGCTCGGACGGGCCTGGCCGCCGAGGTGACGGCCTGCAGAGAGGAGCTGCACCATCTCAAGCAACGATATGACGCCTTGTGCCTGGAGAACAGTGATTCTGGAGAGGCCTTGTTCAGAGCCAACACTGAAACCGCCGAGCTCGGGGTTTGCGTGTGCATGCTGACGGCCGAGAACGAAGAGGCTCGCCTGCGATGGGAAACCCTCTCCAAGAGGCAGCAAGCGCTGGAGGAGGAGGCTGCACAGGAGGCGACCAGGCTAGATGCTTGCACAGAGCAGCTCCGCCGGGAGAATCGGCAGCTCGTCGGCAAACTCCGTCACCAGGAGGACCTTTGGGCCACGACGCAGAAGCTGCAGGAGGAGCTGACCAAGGTCCAGGAGGAGGCGGATATGCTGCAGGAGAGGAGCCGCCAGGAGATCGAGGCTCTCCGCCTGGAGCTCAACAACCAGGCTATTAGCCATTGCAGCCAATTGCAGGTCAGACGAGCAAATCAGAGATTCTAGGCTATTAGCAAGTTAGCAGCGTTGTTAGCATAGTAATAATAATACATTTGTGTTGTCATTCAGAGTGTCAACGAAGAGTTAATGGATGAGAGGTTAGAGATGATGAGTGAGCAGGAGAAAGCAGTCGAGGTGGAGAAGAAACTAAAGCGCTTGGAGGTGAGAGAGTACATTGCACATCTTAATGGGGAACTCAACCTTAAACATTTCTTGACAATAATATGTTATATGCGACCTCACTGGTCTAAACATGACATTCTGATTAATGTTACATTTTTGGAATATGAGTTAAGCAGCAAACTCTAGCCATTTTTATCCATCTCAGGGGGCGGCCATTTTGCCGCTTGCTGTCGACTGAAGATTACATCACAGTTTAGCTGCAGAACACAGGTTCTCTGTGATTGGTCATTGCCTGAGCCCTGAGCAACTGTGATGTCATCTTCAGTCGACAGCAAGGGGCAAAATGGCCGCCCCCTGAGATGGATAAAAATGGCTGGAGTTTGCTGTTTAACTCGTATTCCACTAATGCTAAATTAACCAGAATACCGTATTTAGAATAGTGGGGCTGCATAGAACTTATTCTTTATAAAGGAGTATTAAGGCCATGCTGACATGAAAATATATGGATATTTTCGAGGTTAAAGTCATCTTTTTTTTTCTTCTTTTTTTTTTACAAAGGATAGTTGTTGCCATCAAGATTTTATGTGGAACCTTTTTGTGTTTAAAACGGTGCTAAAGCAGTAAAAAAATATTTATGTGAGAAGGTCAAAATGTTTCCTGGTATAAGCTATTGATTCAGTACACTACAACCACAATAAATAACATTTTTAATATTTAGCTTTCTGACCTTGTCAAATAAAACTGGATCATTATGCCCTGTACAGACAGACTTGGGGATGTACCTCTCTTCCATTGATCTTTGCATAGAAGCATCATGTACTGTACTTTATGTAACTGTTGCTAGGCTGAGGTGCAAAGATGCCGGCAGCACCTCGCCGAGAAAACCATTCAGATGGCACAGTCGGAAAATCTCCTTCAGCAGAAGGAGGACGAGATGATCCATCTGAGAACAAATCTATCAAGGTGAGAATTTGTTTGCATATACAACATCTGTTCTGGATACAATTACAGTAATGGTAACATTTTCCCCCCTTTTTTTCTTTACATTGTGCATTGAAAGTTAATGCTTGTTTACAGTCATCCTTGTGTTGTGTTATTCCTAAAGGATTTTCTTTTTACAATTCAAGCATACAAATAACAACTAGAGGCCACCTGGGATTTCTCATAATATTTTTTCCCTAGTCGCTAATTATCCTGTATTTTGTGCAAAGATCCCAGGAGGAGCTTGATGCGGCTCTCCGGGCTTGTCAAGAGCTAAGGGACACTCTCAGGAGGGTCACATTGGACAAGCAGAACGTTGACCTGAGGACGGCAGCCGAACTCGACGACCTCTACCGCATTAAGGTCAACCTGGAGGAAAGGCTGGTGGAGCTCATCAGGTACACGGACGCTTTAATGGTTTCATGCTCAGAATCACTATATGTGACTCAAAACTGGTTTGCCCCCAATTGTCAGTTAGTTGCATTTGTGTGTTAATTCAACAGATTGAAAAGCTTTGTTGTAATACAACAAATCAATTTTATAACAAGATGCACGGAAAAGTTAAGGACCCAGTAGTTAACTGTTAACATTAACAGGTGACTCCCCTCGTTTGGACTTCAGTGCATATTCAGTCTCTCAGCTCTGTGACAGCGGTTTGAACCACAACATTATTGCAACTTTCGAGGCATATTTTTCTAAAATATTCTGGTCGAGCTCCAAAATATAGTAAATATAAAGCAGTGAACTTTACAGCTTTTACTATAATTTTACTACAAAGCATTGTCAATTTGTGCCTGTAGTATTTATGGCCAGAAGGTTTTATCTGTATAGGGACAAAGACAAGCTGTGGCAAAAGACAGATGCACTGGAGTTTGAGCAGAAGCTGCGCGACGAGGAGACGGAGCGTGACGTCAACTACTGCCGAGGCTGCAACACCCCGTTTGGCTGGTGGCTCCGCAAGCACAACTGCAGGTCGGACAGACTCCACATTAACAGCAGACTTACATTTGGTGTTTGATTCAGTATATTCCAGGTTTTAAAAGTGCCTGAGAAAATATGAAGAAGAAAAAACTACTGTCAAACCGAGTTGACACATTTTAAAATACATAATATTTAAAAATATATATAAAATTAAAATAATTTAATAACTTTTCCTCTGCTATTATGTTTTCATGATTTTTTTCTAAATTTTTAGGTGTGCCAACAATACTGAGTTAATGTGATCTGCTGTATATTTAATAATTTAAAAAAAACATTAACATAATGGAAGTTATTGCTTAAAAAATAATAAAAGGATGCATATATATATAAATTAAGTAAAGTTGACTTGCAACATAACAGGAGTTTTAATTTATAAATATTAATATAAACATTTTGTATGAATATATATTACAGTCGTATGACGGCGTATTAGGGCCACGTATAAATATATTTTTTTAGAGGGCGGGGGCAATATTCAGAGACTCGTTAATTTGTTCTCGTTAGTTTATAAAGTGGCAGATTTGCGATAAAAAAATTGTTACAAGAACGACACGAAGCGTACTACTCGACTGTTTGTGCCAATACTTTTCGCTCGGGTTTCCAAATAAGGAAATAGTAATTGCTTTAGCAGAGATTGACCATATGATGTTAAGCATTCACTCTTTGAAGCATTGTGTACGGCCACTGGCCAGCGAAAAAGACGCCTCGCTTTGCGAAGGTCCACACCCCGGACGATCAAGCATTTAAGCTAATTTGTTAAAATGTATATTTACTTGTACATTTATGTTTCCAGAATTATTATTTACACGTTCATACTTTTTTTTTTTGGTACAAGAATCTAAGTTGATGTGTCGAATCTGCTGCTCTCGTCATTCACTAACTAGCATTTACCTAAAGTATGCTAGCATCTGATTGGTTAGTGTTTAGTCAGCTGATAGGGGGTGAGGGAGTGTTGTCGCTCGAGCTGCCGTGTATGACGAGTAAAGTTTAAATTAAGAATAAATCCTTTATAAACTCGCAAATTTACGATTTTTTTTCTGGCAAATTTGCCATAAATTATAAAGTGGCAAATTTGCGACTTTACAAAGTCTCAAATTTGCGATTTTTTTTCTCGGAATATTGCCCCTGCCCTCTAAAAAAATATATTTATACATGGCCCTAATATGCCGTCATACCATAGCATTTGTTGCATTTTTAAAGTGCTTGTTAAAAAGTATTTCTGTCTTCTTCAACAAGAAAAAAGAAACAAGAAAAATAAGTATTTCTGCCTCTAGAATGAAATCATTTGGATAATAATAAAAAAAAGGATAAACAAAATATTGACTTGAGTGTCTTTTTTCCCCCTAGATTTTGTGGCCGCACCTTCTGCCACTATTGCCTAGCCAATGCAGCCAGTAACCAACTGGGCGGTACCAAAGAGCGCTGCTGTCGGGACTGCTGCAACCAGCACGGTGTAGAGGCAGAGCAACCCCCGCTGCAGGACGTCTCCACCAGCACGCCAGGCTCTGCCTTCAGCCGGCTGTTGCAGCCTCTGAGAGCCGTAACGAGCGTCTTGGGTAATTAGGAGTCTGTTTGTGGCAATACATGACGCAATGTTCACCTGTTGAATGCTGAATATGGTGCTTATATCCCAGGTGCGGATGAAGGTGACAAGCTGGAGGATGGGATGTTTGACATCATCACAGAGGAGGAAGTGAGCGGCGTCTCTGATGGCGACTCGTTTGCCACTGCCTGCTCTCCCGGACATGGACAGCAGGAGGCAGCACAACTGTACGTACCTCATTTGGCTTGGGTGCCTCTACTGAATACCAATGGAGGACCAAAAAGGCCTAAATAAAAGAGAAAATAAAAACGGATATAAAAAATTTAATTCAGAAATTAAATATATAAAAGTAAATATAAATAAAAACAACAAATACTGTACATAAGTAAATAAATAAAAGTAAAAAAAAAAACGAGATTCAAAAAATTAATATAAAAATATGTGGAAATAAATACAAAAATTAATATTTAAATATAATTAAATGTCAATCAAATAAAAACACTCTGCTCTCATATTTATTGGTTTCATGCTGCAGACGCTGTCAGTATCAAATGCGTCATGAAATGTTATTCAAATGAGGGGTAATCTTTTAAAGATATTTGGCAATGTGGCATTTGCTGATATTGATCAGATGTGGGGGAGGGCCAGGGGGATCGGGCTCAAATTTGGCCCCAATTATCAGCTAGTTTGTACCCATATTTAGTGTCTTCTTGTTCTATGCAGAAGCAGCAGCAGTGCCAGCCCAGGAGACGTCCCATCGGAAGACCCAGAGGACCGACATGGCGCCGTGCAGGATGCCGAGATCTGTCTGCTCAAGTCGGGAGAACTGACGTAAATTTCACACTTTTTTTTTTTTGTCACACGGTTTCTTGTGTTTTGGATCATGTTCACTGTCAAATGGGGAAGTGAGAAATGAAGTGAAACAACGCTGATGCATTGAATGCATCACCTGACATGACAAAACCGTACAGTGGGAAAACAAATGAAGATGAACTGAAATGCACCACATGGCTCACAGATGATCCAAATCAAAATGCTTTGTCCACAATACAGGGAATGAGAACCAGCCAAAATAAAAGCAGTAGCATGGCTTAACAGAATCTTTCGCTCATCAACATAATTACTGACACACATTTGATGATTGCCAAAACCAGGTCAAGTGAGGCATATTGACAACTCACATAGTGACATTACGACAGTTTGATCTTGACATTTTTAGTCTCTTGCTCTTAGGTTGGCGTCTGTCTTCACGGTGGACGACATTTCAAGCTTTGGCGACAGCTCGCGGGAGCTCTTCATCAAATCGAGCTGTTATAGCACTGTGCCCATAAGCGCGGGCTGGTCGGGTGCCACCGTCTGCTGGACGTTTACCTCGGAACCCAAAGGCATTTTCTTCAGTGTTGTTTTCCGGGAAAGGGCACAGGCGCCACTGGAGCAGGCCAAGGTAACGCCCCATATCTATACAGTATACACATGCTCACACACACACATTTGTTTCTCTGTGATGCTTAGGATATATTAGAAAATTGGCTTTTTAATTGCTTGTTTACACATCAAGTGTGACGTTATTGATCTTTTTTTTTTTCCTGAAGATTTGCCTTAAAGAAAGCCATTCTTTTTTTGGCCCTACTCTTACGTTACAGTGGCTAATTTAAATTAGCATGGAGTTTCTCCACCCATGATATTTACTGAAACGATTGATGTAATACATACAAGTGGGGGATAAGAACTGGGCCCTACTATGAATCTAGAAAATCTTGTAATTAATGACCACCCAAAAAGGCTTGTATTTGCGTATCGATGCCATTAGATGGCAGCATAGCAATTATTTTTATATTAGACAAAGCTATGGCCCGACTAAATGAAGTACCTCCCCCTCACCTCAACATAGCTGCTTGGCACCAAGATAGCACCAAGCAACATTTTGATTAGTGCTGTCAAACTGTAAATTTTTTGTAGCCCCTTCAGACCTGCATTTTTCCCACTGGGCAAAATGTCAGGCAAATATGGCTGTAATTTCTTGTATACTTACCAAGCTTATATGCAACATTTTTATCATGAACATCATGCAAACCAACTTGCAATTGTGATTGGTTAGTTAAGATCTAACCATGAACCAGAAGTGTTGACATCATCCAAATTATGTGTTTTTTTTGGTTTAGACACGCGAATATATAAGGGGTTAAAACTAATTAATCGCACAATTCTTTGCGATTAATCGCAATTAATCACATTTTTCTACTTCTACTTTTTTTTTCTTCAAACCCTGTAGCAGATATTTAGTTAAGTAAAATCTTGGAATTAAATGTAAAATCATCAAATAGAAAGTATATTTAGAATCAAAGACTATTCTAATAGCTTTCTTTTATCCTTGAATAGAATACTTCCCCTGTAAAATACAACTGTGAAACAAAATGATCCAAATGGTCTCCAGAAAGTAAAACTACCTATAATAGTCCATGTTTATTCATATTTTCGCCAGTGACTCTTCCAAGTTTGGCTGCACACTGAGATAACGGAGTTATTATTATTTTTAAACACTTTAATGAATTAAAATTAATCTCCAGAGTTAACGCTTTATTTGAACAGCCCTGATTTTCATATTCGAAATGGCTTTGGCTTGAGCACAAACATAAATTTCTGACTCCTGTTCATGCATACACTATATTGCAATCGCATACTGCAGTAGAGGGCAATGGGGGGTGCGAAGCGGGTCATCAAAGCCAGCTGCTCTAAACATGGCCGCGTTTAGAGAGGCTGGTAAGTGTGCTGTGCTGCCATTTTATGAAAACACCTGGGAACTGTTTTCATTTGTGGAAAAGTGGTGTTATACGTCTCCTTTAAACAAGTCTCTTTTGTCAGGTCTTGATCCCGCTGACTCGCTGCAACTCCCATAAGGAGACAATAAAGGGAGAAATGAAGGTTCGAAAACCAGGAGAGTACATACTCATCTTTGATAACTCCTTTTCGAGGTTAGACCTCTTTTTTTTTTCTCTGAAGCTCATAACAGGAAGCATCAATACCCGGTGTAACATGCTCCTGTCATCCAGGTTCATCTCTAAGCGGGTGATATATCATCTGGCTGTGGATGCGGGTGACCTCCCATGAGAGTAAAAGCAAGTCAAGTCGGGTGGTGAATGCAAGGTAACTTGAAGCAGAGTCTACTTCAAGCAGGTGAATGGTGAGGGCACTTTAGAAACGTCATGGACTACCACACATCAAGTGATATCGTCATAGGAAAGCGGTGGAAAATGCATTAAATCTGTCAATAATCCACTGAATTAGATAGCATGCATTGCTTGTTTTTATTGATGTAGGTATAATTAAGCAAAAGTGTCACCGATTAGGAATTGCCAGCGCGCACACACACACTCTTAACATTGCATGAAAAATAACATTTTTACTCTATCACTGCACAAGTTGTTTTTTCTGTTAATTTTATTGAGTTAATGCTGAGAGCATTCAAGCATGTTTACTGTTGTTCTACACAGAGGGACAAATGAGCTATTGATTCTGTTAAGTCACTCATTAATTGTGAGAGATTGGATTTTTCCTGAAAAAAAAATAGGTGAGCTTATGGACCCAAAAAATACAACATTGTTGATTGTCATGGAATTGCTGGAAAATTTTAGAACTTACTGAAGCATCAAATTACTCTCAAGTGTACAGCTCTATATTTGTGGGTTTTTAATCCTTGTGATTTTTTTTCTGTTTTTTTAAGCAGCCAACACACTGTTTTTAGTTAAATGAGGTTTTACTGTATTGTAGCAATGACATTATATAGTTTTTACTAGTCACAATAAGACTATTGCTCTTACAATGAGAATGTTTTCACAGAGGCTGAAGCACATTTCCACTATGTCGGGATCCATCACATTTCAGTTAATGCAATTTGGTGTTGTCAAAGAGATTTCAGTGTCATCATCTTTATTGTTCCATGAAAAATAATGATGACACTTGCAGCAAATGTATTTGTTATCAAATCAACTCATTGTTCATCACATTGATGCAAAAAAACCCAACTAAACTTGTTTCATCCAAATTACCAACAAACGCTGTGGAATTCGTATTTTTGATGGAACGTAATTTACTACTTTAAGCCTTTATTGGAGGAGGAGTTCTCACTAATTGTGTCCAAAATATGTTCTTTATATACATTTCTCTATGGTTGCCTTTTTCTACTGTCAAAAATGATTGGAAATGTAATGGCGTGATGCAATAATGAGTACATCTGCAATGTTGATGCAATACCATATACTGTGTATGTGCTTAAAGGAACAGAAGACGTATAACTCATTTTCCAGTATTGGATTATTACGACGACGTATTAGGGCCACGTATGAATTTATATTTTTTAGAGGGCGGGGGCAATATTCGGAGGAAAAAAACTCTTACATTTGCCACTTTATAAAGTGGCAAATTTCTTAGTTTTTTCTCGCAAATTTGCCACTTTATAAAGTCACAAATTGCAGATTTGCGAGAAAAAAACTCAAAAACTTACGAGAAATGCATGTAGTGTACTACTCGGATGTTTGTGCCAATATTTTTCGGTCGAGTTTTCAAATAAGGAGATATTAATTGCTTTAGCAGAGATTAACCATATCATTAAGCATTCACACTTTGAAGCGTTGGGTACTGCCAGCGACAAAGACGCCTCGCTTTACGAAGGTCCACACCCTGAGGATCAAGAATTTAAGTTAATTTGTTAAAATATATATTTACTTGTACATTTATGTTTCCAGAATTATTATTTACTCATTCATATATATATATTTTTTTTGTTCAAGTGTCGAATCTGCTGCTCTCCGTCATTCACTTGCATTTACCTAAAGTATGCTAGCTTCTGATTGGTTAGTGTTTAGTCAGCTGATAGGGGATCAGGCAGTGTTGTCGCTCTAGTTGCCGTGTTTGACGAGTAAAGTTTAAATTAAGAATAAATCCGTCTCCATCCTGCCTTTTCGTTTTTATAAACAGTGTCCCATTAACCACCAACGAATCCTCACATCAGATTATAGTTACGCTACGTGTATTCCTCGTAAGTATAAAATAAAAAAATATTTTCTTGTGAATTTGCGACTTTAGAAAGTGGCAAATTTGCGATTTTTTTTCTCGGAATATTGCCCCCGCCCTCTAAAAATATATATATATTTATACGTGGCCCTAATAGCCGTCGTAGATTATGCATTGTGTATGAAGAATAAAAGGGCAAATATCTCTGGCGTCTTATTCCCTGAATTAAACAAAACCCCAATTATGTATAAAAATAAGAACACACTGTGGGCAACGCCATTATCCTGGTCACATGATCGTGATGACATACCCGGTGCGTAAACGACAGCCGCCTTCTTTCATTTGAATGGGAGTTTGCTGACGTAACGGGCAAGAAAAATGTCGTCTTCTTTCGCCAAATACTGCGCCAATTCTGATCGGAATAAAATCCTCAACATGTCAGGTTTCACGACCTTTCATGTGGGGATGGGGCGGTGGGGGGTGGCCTCTCCTAATGTGGGCTAAGGTGCGCTGAGCAACATGTAGCTGGCCTAGCAGAGAGAAAGTCAGCCGGATGTTTACCGTCCAGGTTCGGGACCGTCCACAACTTACATTTCCAGAGTGACAACTGTCAATGGTGACTTGACTTGTAACTTGAGGCTCTGTAACACGCAACTTGCAGACGGTCCCTAACTTCTACTCTCTATGGGCCGACCGTCTGGCTGAATGTGTCCTCCTTATCGGCCATTTTCATCTTCACTTTCAAATGTCCGCTGTGGGACGCAATAATTCCTCGTGAGTCTCTTGTAGTCATTGTTTACAGCACGCGATACATCCCGATGATCACGTGACTGTCCCAAAATGGCCGATCCTGTACTTAATGCAAAAATATTTATAAAATGTACTATAAAATCAGAATCACTCGACATAAATTGACAATTTTTTTCAGTTAAGGGTTGAAATGAACCATTTCACAGAATAGTTTTTTATAAGTCTTGTGTTCCTTTAATTATCTTATTTGAAACAATGACCAGTTACCTGTATGTCATTTCTCAGTTTGTTACTTGTTAACGCTATGAAACGTGTACATTCCCCCCAAACTTACCCATGAGGGGGGGGGGGGGGGTACAAAGTATGTTTTAATTTTACGAGGATTTCCAACTTTGTTGTTGAGTTTGTGTTGACAAAGAATATAAGGGAAAAACATGTAAACATCAAAATCTATAGAAAGCTCCCCAACTGTCCTGTCCTGGAAACTATATTTAGTCACCGCGACTATGTGAGGTATATTACCGCAGTAAAATTATAATCTGGTGAAATAATCACTTAAATTACATTTTATTGATTGTGTTTTTTCCCCCCGTAAAAAAAAAAAAAAAAGGTTGGCACATGTATTCCATTGCTCCCAAAGCCTAATGTTGGCATGGAGACAAATCCCGGTCTTACATGTACTGATCCAATTAAAACGTATTGAAGGAAAAAAATAAATTTCAACAGCGCGACCGGTGCCGAACTCGTGACTCGCGGCTACATAAGAACACCTCAAACTCATCTCGGAAAAAGTCCGTAACCGTTTGTGGGCCACAAGAAAGCAGCGGGCGGGTAGGACGTGGCTCAGTGGCCACCTATTGAGTACCCCTGCTCTATGTACGTTTCTCAGTGCAGCTATTAATTAGATGATGTCCCTTGCCATGCATGTATGAAACCCCGCAATGAGCCCTGAGAATGTAGTCCTGAACTCGCTGAACTCAGGTGGCTCAGCATTTAGTTGGCAGGGCAGCACCACATACGTCAGCTTCCAGGAAAAGACTTTGACATGAGTCTGATCCGATCAAGGGTGAATCTCACAGGTAGAGGCTCTTCTTAAGAAGATGCCACCTTATTGTTGATGGCATGCCGACAAACATATCAGAATGATTCTTAATGACGTCTTTCGTAATACGTTAATATTCCTTTCATGTCTTGAGATTCAAGTTGGATCTTCTTCATTCTTTGCTTTTTGAGATGCGGTTGGATCATGGAGGCTAAACTGATCAATCTCGGTTTGAAGTAAGACATATCTGTTCAAATCACTTTGCTGTCGATGCATGCCAGACAACACTGAGAACTTGGTATGTTTTCACGACGGGAAGGTAGAGGAGCATCTCACTAAACGGTAACGTCCCTCTTTAAGCTCTTCCTTCAGGGTTCAATAAAGCTGTATTGTCGGCCATCCAAACCACTATGGAGTAGAGTTATTACAGACAATAAACAGGACTTGGCATAATGTCTCGAGGGAAGATAGGTAGACTAGAAGTTTAGTAGTAAGTAAGTAAGTCGGTGTTGCTAGAAGGAGTTATCTACCGTAAAGAAAGTCAAATGCTAACTAATCGCATCCCTTGGGGCAAGGTCAATCAGGACACGACAGGAATTTGAAGCTAGCTAGCTAGCCTGTAGATGACTGGTAGTAAGGTAGGTTAAAGGATTGCCCCTAAAGATAGAATTATCTTTCCATCTTTTCTACCTATGACGATTGCTCAACTGGGGATACACGAAGAATTAAACAAGTTTTAAACAAAATTCTGTGTTGGGCTCAGCCAACTGTGTGAGCGTCAGTCGTTAGCTCTGACTTTCCTTGAGTGGTGATATTCGTTGAGATTTAAAAATAGTGTTTCCTCATTTTTTGCTGGTAATATGTTCCCTGATCTACTTTTTTTCCCCTACACTCTATAAAGAGAGTTGTTGAACCAATTTAAGATTACAAATTGAATTGTTGACCAATTAAAAAAAAATTACTTCAATTGGTTGAATTAAGTTAGTCCAAAGTGAATATTCCAAGTTTAATTAATTATGAGTTCATATATTCACCTGAATTAAATTAATCCAAACTGACTCCAATCCAAAGTATTAAGTTGAATGGACTAATAATTAATCAATCTTAATTCAATCATGTGTTACCAATTGAAGCGATTTTTATTTTTAAATCAACAATTTAACTTGTAATCTTAAATTGGTTCAACAATTATTTTTTTAAAGAATGTATTAAGCCATTATTATGACGGTTTCGGCCCTTCTAAACATTTTGGTATGCCTAGTAACAAATGCAACTTTTAAAATGCAAAATGAAGAATAAGTACCGGCGCTGTAAATCCTTTTTTTCTGTCTTCCATTTAGAAGAAGATGAAGAAGAAGAATGATAGTTATGGGAACTAGTTTGCGCTTTCCACAAGGTTTTACTGTGCCAAACAAACGGTGCATTCATTCACCAGAATTGTATCTTTGGCTACAATGCGAACTGGGATTCTTATTAAGCTAGGCCATTTTAAACTAAAAAGAGAAATAACATACCGGTTGTCAATAATTGGATGCTTCGCCATCTGCTCACATTAATTTCTGAATGCAGCCTATAATAAGCAGCTCGTTCTTCAACTATTTACTTGTTCATGGTCTCAGTTTTTGTCAAACACATTTCACCTCAAAAAACACATTTATTTGGATCTACCCCTTGAAATGAACCATCTCATTTTAGAGGGTGCCCAACATACAGAAACAATAAACAATACAACACATACATCTCTTTCCACATTCTCTAACTGGTTCGACTTAAAAGGAAGAAAAATAGCAAGGAGAACCCCAAGAAATAGCGAGGTAAACCCGCAATAGATAAAGTTATGGTCGCAAATGTGAAAAGTGAAGTTGCAATAACCAAACCGCGAAGTAGTGAGGGAACACTGAAACACAGTCGCACAGGATCCTGAGAGTAGTTTAAAGCACAGTTGGGTGATAGGTAGCATTTTTTATAGGTTGGTTGTTTTATGAAGATCCTTGGAGCATAGGTTGGAGGATGTATATTTTGATTACAAAATCCACAATTTTTTTTAGCTAGGTAAGGTACCCTGGAATGGTGGTAGAAGGAGGGATGGTATCCAGCCTTATTGATAACTTCTGCATGATGTGCTCTCTGAAATTCAACAAAAACCTGAAATTACTTTTTATACTTCTTTATATTGCAATTTTTTACTGACGAAAATTACACAAAGCAAATTAAGAACAATGTCTCATTATGTTGAGCTACTTTTGTAACATGAATTTTTGTACACTATTCATATCTGTTTATTGCCAAATATATTGTGGAAATATTCTATTGAAATGAAGTTTATTTTTGTCCCACTATTGCATCGCGCCTCTGTGACTGATGATGTCAGCACATTTTCTTTCTCTTCCTTGTTACCACTTTTTGTTGTGGTACAAACACGATTCCCTAAAAGTTGGGACACACGACAAATTGTGAATAAAAATTGAATGCAATTATGTGGAAGTGCCAAATTTTAATATTGTATTCAGAATAGAACCTAGCAGGTCAAAAGTTTAAACTGAGAAAATTTATCATTTTAAGGGAAAAATATGTTGATTGTATATTCAACCGTCTTGGGCTTTCTTTGTTGCACCTTCCCCTTTATGATGCGCCAAATGTGCTCTAGAAGTGAAAGAAGTGGACTGCAGGCTGTCCATTTCAATACCCGGATCCTTTTCCTGCTGCATGTGGTCTGACATTATCGTGTTGAGAAATGCAAGATCTTCTCTGAAAGTGATAATGCCAGGATGGGAGCATATGTTGTTCTCCAATCGGAATATACCTTTCTGCATTGACGATGCCTTTCCAGATGTGGACGCTGCCCATGCCACACGCACTCATGCAACCCTATACCATCACAAATGCAGGCTTATAAAACCGAGTGCTGATAACAAATTGGATTGTCTTTGTCCTCTTTAGTCGGTATGATATAGCGCCCCAGTTTTCCACAAAGAACTTGGAATCGTGATTGGTCTGACCACAAAACAGGTTTCCACTTTGCCACACTCCATTTGAAATAACCCCTGGCCCAGAGAAACGCCTGGGCTTCTTGGTCTGCTATAGAAATGGCTTCTTCTTTGTACTGTCGATTTTCATCTGGCAACGGCGGCTGTCACGGTGGATTGTGGTCACCCACAATGTTTTCTGGAAGTATTGCTGAGCCCTTTCTGTGATTTCCCTTACATTAAGCATTCCTGTTTGCGGTGCAGTGCCGTTTAAGGGCCCGAAGATCATGGGCATCCGGTATGATTTTTCGGCCTTGAGATTGTTCCAGATTCTCTGAATCTTTGGATGATGTTATGCACGGTAGCTGATGATTACTTCAACCTTTTTGCAATTTTTTGCTGGTAAACACCTTTCTGATATTTCTCCACTATCTTTCGGCGCAACATTGGAGGAATTGCTGATTCTCTACCCATCTTCGCTTCTGAGAGACACTGCCACTCCGAGAAGCTCTTTTTATACTCCAATCAAGTTGCCAATGGACCTCATTAGTGGTAACTGGTCTTCCAGCTGTTTTTTTTTATTTTTATAAGTGCAATTGACTTTTCCAGCCTCTTATTGCTACCTGTCCCAACTCTTTTGAGATTTGTTGGCATCATGAAATATACAATCAACATATTTTTTTCCCTTAAAATGATACTTTTTCTCAGTTTAAACTTTTGACCTGTCATCTAGGTTCAATTCTGAACAAAATATTGAAAGTTGGCACTTCCACATAATTGCATTCCGTTTTTATTCACAATTTGTATAGTGTCCCAACTTTTTGGGAATTGGGTTTGTAGTTTACAGAAGTCGTAGCGACATTTTAATCATTGTCGGCTGTATTGAAATGTTTACTGATTAAATATTTGTAGTAGGATGGATTAATAAAAACAAAGGTTTAAGTGTGTTATTCTGTCGTGATTTAATTGACCGTATGTATACCGTACATTCCCACATTTGATTTAGTAGATAATTCACTCACTCTCACAAAACCCTCCGGATTGCGCTTCTTTTTGCTTGCTTTTCCATCCCACGTGTGTTTTTGCTCGGTATATTGTGTGTATTTGTGCGCACGAGGTGTTGTTCCAGCTCGGTGTCCGTCTGACAGAGGCCGCCGCTTTTCCTCAAGGTTAATGATCTTATTGTAAATCATGTCACAATCATCCATCCATCCGCTGCCGCTCTCTGCTCTGCTCTGCTTGCTTTTCCTTTCGACTCCCGCGTCTGCGCACATGCGCGTACGTGTGAGTGTGCGCCGCATGTTAATTCCGCCGCTCCATTTGCAGACGCGCGCACACACACATGCTGATAAATGCCTCCACGTGGGCATAATGTACATTTATTTTTATGCACATGAACTGTATGCTGTGCTGATATTCTCACACACGCCTGCTCAGCCGGTGTAGGATGAAATAGGGACCACTTCACACAAGCGGATGAATGAATGATTGAAGGGATGAGTGGGTGATGGATCGAGGGTGAGGTTAGTGGATGATGGATGAATTGAAGGAACAATAGGAGAGTCTGCTGGATGCTGGTATAGGTGAGTGCAATTTGGATGGATAAATGAAAGATGCATGAATGAATGAATACATGAACGGAAGGAGAGGTGAGTAGATAATGCAGAAGGAAGCCTAAACATTATTTATTTTTTTAAAGCTTTTCTCTAGGTGAAATTTGGGGCCATTTCTCCTATTGTGACACTTCATTATCACAATAAATAGTGAAGAAAGAAACTCTAAAATAATAGAAAGCAAAGTGCACGTCAACCTTCTCTCTTGTCTGTGCGCGTGTGTTACACGCGTGCTTTTGTGCGAGTGTCTGACCCCTCCTAAGGTCAAGCAGCCTCCTGTAGTGTTAATGTCATGTGGTGTCTGTTTGCTGTCAAACATAGAATGGGTTCAGTCCTAAGTGCTGATTCACAGGCTTCCTCCATAGACAGAAGTTTATTTGTGGCACGTTGTATTTTGTTACAAATTAAATAGATTGTCATTTTCATCCCCCCCCCCCCCCCCCCACAAGGTGAGTGCTTTCCTAGCAGTTCTTATTGTAGTGCAGCAATACCAGGAAAGCACTCACCTTGTGTGGGGGGGGGATGAAAATGACTATTTCGCTATTAGCTATAGTATAAATATGCGTGTTTGTGCCGCAATTGAACACAGATATGAAAATTATGATGAGACTGAACACCCTCAACGGTAAGTAATTGGTATGTAATAAATAACGTGAAAAATAATTGATGATTATTTCACAAAAGCAAGAGTTCCTTATCAGTTACAGTCATCCTGGGCCAACTTTTAAATTAACAATCAAAAATAAATACTTTTTAAAACCCATAAATACTTTGTAACGTAAAATAAATATACAAAATGTGTTATAAAATAAGATATATTAAAATGGCTATCTATATTATGCAATTTTTGACGGGCAAATAACTATTTCACTCAAAATTAAAGAATATTTGTTGTTGTTGTTGTTATTTGTTAAAGTGGTCTGAGAGCCTCGTAAGGGGTAAAAATGCTATACTGTATAAATTAATTACCCTAACAGTAAACTGTTGCAATTTTAAACCCAATATCTAGGTTTTTTTTTTGTTTTTTTTAACAGTTATTGGCCATGTTTTGAAAGATTAATCACATTATATTTTTTGTCATATACTGTTATTACATACAATCTTGTTAAAATTTGAGTTAAAAACTGTACTTTGATTATGGAAAAAACAGTTTTTACAAGAATGTAGTTTTCTGTTATCTCACAGTATTTTCTGGCGCCCCAGCTGCCGGAAATTTACTTTTTTTTAACGATTTATTATTATTTTTTTCAGTGTAGTTGCATGCATTGATATGTTTATTGATGTTATTTTTGTCTTGTGTGTGTGTGTTTATGTACTTTTCACGATTTTGTGGTGATATTAGTGCTGTCCCCAATTTCTTTTTTCAATTTTATTTCAAACATGTATATAAAGAAAAAAATGCTTATAAAAGCGCATGTGTAAAGACAAAATATAAAAAAAACATATGAACAAACACAACATTCAAGCTACATAAGAAAGTTTCACAATGTTTCACCCAGTCATGAGCTACACATGTATTTCAATTCAATTCAAAAAATTCAATTCAACTGTTCCTCTGAAATTTCCTAATGCATTATTTTTTTGTACAAAGAAAATATGTATTTTAAAAAGAACACACCCACTTTTTACTGTGCGCAATATATTATTGATACAATGCACTGAATAGAATTATTATTATTATTGTACTACAATGTCCAAAAAATGAACCATTTGACTGTATTTTTAAAGGGATACTTGACCCATTTAGCCATTTTCAGCAGTAAGAAGATAATATTTTGTCAATAATTAACTTGATGACTTTCTTCATACTAATATAAATAGATGTGGATATGAGGGAAATGGACATGTTTATTTAAAAAAAAAAATATATATATATATATATATATATATATACATACAGTATGTACTGAAACGCATTCCTTCTCATCTCCCACAGTAGTGCCAGACAAGAGAGACAAGCTGCCACTTTCATCCCAATTTGAAACGTACGCCGAGCCACAATTTCCAAGCTATTCATGATCCACTGCTATGTACCATTATCATGTGTATCTTCATGCAACTATTATAATCTACATGTATTCAGCTTTTGACACCCCCCATGTCACACATGAATTCAATTTAAAGCTGAGAATAGAAAAGGAAAGGGCGGGGTAGTGGTGGTGGGGTGGTGGGGGGTCACAGTTCACGACAGCCCGTCTTCTATCTGGAAGTAAATAGCGAAATAGTCGCTTAATGGCTGCTGTTTCCATGGCGACGCGACCGGAGCATCATCGGCCCGCAGCGTCTCCAAAGATCAGGAGTGTTATTTTTAAAGTGACATAAGCCAGACGATGGAGATTCTCCACTGGATGCGTGCACTTCTAGGAAGGCTCAGGGCGAGGCTGATGTGCACGCGCCGAAACATGGCTGCAAAACGAAATTACTGCAGCGCTTGTGTGTGTGTGTGTAGAAGAATATGTCAGAACTGATACTCTATTATGTTGAAAGATATTTTTGAATGTACTGTTTGATTTTTGATTTCATTCCACCTGGTGGTGATTGTGAGTTATTAATTAGAATGAATTAAATAATGATAAAAAATAATTTAACTTAATAAAATGCAACTAATTTACTAAACATTTTAATGCAATAAAATTGAAATATGTTTTATGCCTACCACAGGTTAAAAAAGATTTGTAATCATAACCTACGGAAAAACTAAAAATAGATTACGACTAGGAATGAGCGAGTACCGATACCAGGTGTCAAATCAGAACGATACCGGCCTTGTTTTAAGATATGGGGTAAAAAATCTGACATTGACTGTGTCCTCCAGTGCTATACTGCGACAGTTTGACACACGGCAAATCATTATGTGCGACAAAAAGGTCCTTGTTTACAATTTTTTATGTCATTGTGTTAAGTGAAAGTTTAAAAGTATGAGAGGTAACGGTACTTGGTATCGGTGAGTCCTCTAAGAGTAAATACTCATGCTGGTCTCTCGAACATCCCTAATTCCAACAGTTTTATGTCATTTAGTTTAATATAAAATTATTTTCTTCTGTAATGTAAATATGATTGATTTTTCAAATTAATGACTATACTATTATACAATACTAAAAAATCATGTTATTTCATTTAATGGTCTTAACTAACGTTAAATTAAAATGATTTATTTTAAATTAAATGCATAACCATGTCCAAGTAATTAAATAATTTAGTTCAACTAATTAAATCGGAATATTCTACAATTAAGTTTAAATCATGAAGATTTGATAGTTATAAATTATGTATAAATACACTCCACATATGATGCTAATAATCAAGTAAAATATAATTTAGTTAATTAACAAAACCCAAAACGACAACCAAAAAAATGCTATACTATACTCATTTTATTTTTTTAAATATTCTGTAATCTGGTTAAAATTGTCTATTTTTAATAAAATGTTGACCCGAACTCAATGAAATACTACACTAATGGCTGAATTGTATTTTATTCAATGCTCTTCAAGTGAAATCTAGCCTATCTTTGGACAAATAAAACAGTACGACCCACTTGATTTAATTTGTTCATGTCCCCCAATAAGGTCAAATTATGTATTTTAAATTCAATAAAATAAAACTCAATAAAGTACAAAACCAATTATTTTCATTTAATTATTTTTACATTTACATTTAAAAAAAACAACAGCTTTTTTAACAGGTGTGCTCTAAATCGCTAAATAAAAGTTAACCCTCGCCTTGGTTGACTGACGTCAGGCCGGCTGTGATGTCAACATAACCCTCATGACCCGCCTTCCCTCCCTCATGTGGAGGCCTTCTCGCGTCTCCACTTTTCCAGCGTGTTTCCATGGCAACGCGCTCGCCCACCCCCGCCGCTCCTTGACTTCAATTAGTGCAGAAGGCCATTTTTGCCCACAACACATTCTTGCGTACGCCCCGAGAGACGCCTCAAAGGCTTGCAGTGACGACCTGAGGGCGAGGGATGCTGTGTTTCATGTAAAAGGGAAAAGATATTCATTACAGGAAAGTTTTTTTTCTGCCTCTGATACGGCCACTTTGTTCTAGCACACGCAGTTGTGTCAATGTCCTGCTTTTGCTGGGTTCTGTGTACAAAGCAACGACGGCTTATTTCAGAACCTTCTTTTAAGACAATTATGCGGCTACGATGTGAGATCGCTATGTATAAAAAAAACAAAACTGTATTGACATAATCCATGATGCTGTTTCACTGTGCGAAAATGTCCACAGTTGCACCAATATCCAGTTTCACTGGATTCTGTGTAAAAGGCAAGAGAGAGTTTTTCAGGGACTTTCTTTAGCAACTCTGATGTGAATATTTTGCATGATCTATGTTTAAAAGAAGCGTAATTGTCTGAATATGTGATGCCACAGTTGCAGCAATATCCTACTTTTCTGAGTTCTGTGTATAAAGCGATTTCTGAGAAATTCCGTATCTTCTGTGATGCAGGTTTTTTTTTTTTTTGGGGGGGGGGGGTCCCTGTATAAAGGAAAATTATCTAAATTTGTGATCTGTGTGAAACCATTTACATGTGCAGCAATAGGCCTGCCTCTTTCACTGGGTTCAGTGTGAAAGGCAAAAGGATGAATGTGGTATTTTCTCTTATGGCTTTAATGTAGCAATTTTGCAAGATGTCTGTGCAAAAGAAAAGCTTGTTTGATTAAATCAGCGATGTCATGTTTGTAAAAGAACACAGTTTGTAAATATCTTGCCGTTGCTGGGTTCTGTATAAAAGGCAAAGGCGTTTTAGAGACGCTGTGTTGCTGTGTGTACAGCAGCAGGGGTGGCCAAGTGCGGTCCCCGAGAGCCACTATCCGGCCTGTTTTCCATGTCTCCCTCCTTCTAACGATCAGCTCATCAGCAAGCTTTGCAGGTGTGTTAGTGGAGAGAAACATCGAAACAGGCTGGATAGTGGCTCTCGGGAACCGAACTTGGCCACCGCTGACATACAATTATGTCAATATGTCTTTGCTGAGTTTTATGTAAAAGCTACTGCAATCCCAACAGACCTTATAGCTTTTGTTGGTGAACAAGGCCTCCAAATTCGGACAAGCCAACAACAGCATCACTGATTCGTCGCACGAAAAATTTAACCAGTCACCTCCGTGTCGCCAATCACAACCATTAGCGGCAAAGTGGCGGGATGTGCCTTTAAAGCCATTTAACCTTGGCTATGGCAGCTCATTACAAGCACTGCACGGCTAATTACAGCGAACAGGTGCATCGCTCAGCCAGCATAGTCATGCAGTCACAGATTTCATTTAGAGAGATGTTGCCCGTGATATTAACCTCGCTAATTGTGACGGGAAAAGCTCCCAGCCCGAATCGAGGAGGGCAAACGCATACAATTACTTTTCGTTGTATTCCGAGTGAGCAAGGCGGAATTTTGGTTGTTTACGCTTTAGGAAATAGTGTGCATTAAGGTTTTTTTTGTAGGGAACAGCAGCTGTATGGTTGACAAACCTACCTCACAGTTATGGGGTTCGAAACTTGATTTTTTTTGGGTGGCACATAACCAGAGTTGGTGTTATTACTTGTACTGTAATCTGTTAATAAAATGTTTTGTTTTTTTAATCTGTGAAAAAAAGTAGTTAGTAACGTAATTGAAGTACCATAATATGACAGTAATGTAACATGATTACTTTTAATTACTTTTCAATTACTCTGACACCAAATATGTTAAAGAATTTTTTTTAAACATCAATACAATTTACATTATTTGTCTGGTCTTTTATGTCGTAAGGATGTTTAATATACTTTGTTTTGGAATGTGAGAGGAAGTCAGAACATTGGAATTGAAATACAGAACATGAGAAGTGTAAGACGCATGTGCTAACCACCTCTTCACTGTGCTAAATGGATGGATGGATAGATGGATGGATGGATGGATCAATCATCTATTTATCCATAGATAGATAGATCGATAGATAGATACTGTTTCTGGATAGATAGGTAGCTAGCTAGCTAGCTAGCGAGCTATCTATATAGATAGATACTGTATCTGGATAGATAAGTAGGTAGGTAGCTAGCAAGCTAGCTATCTCACTAGCGAGCTGGATGGATGGATGGGATGGATGGATAGATAGATAGATAGATACTGTGTCTGGATAGATAGGTAGGTAGGTAGCTAGCTAGCTAGCTATCTCACTAGATAGATAGATAGATAGATAGATAGATTAGCCAGGTAAAAGACAGGAAATGTCATACTTTTGTCCTCGCAGGTGTTAAGCAGTTGTTGCAACCCAGCAGTACTTGGACTGAAAACCATCAAATCATCTGCATACATCAAATGATTTAACAGCAAGTCACCGTTGTAACAGCCAGTATTGCAATGCCTTCAACCTTATTGATAGCTTATCCAAATATAGGTTAAAAAGAACAGGGGATAAATGCTACTTCTTGTCTAAGCCCATTTGCAGCATGAAATGGTAAATAAATATACACCGTTCCCCCATTCAACTCTCATCGTCGATGCATTTTGAGCCTTGTATTTGTCAATAATTTCTTTAAGAGCATAGTTACATGCCTGTGCCTAAATTCGCTTTATATCCAAACTGGCTGTCTGTGGATGTAACAATTGTTGAGATTTTATCCAGCAATATTGCTTCAACGACTTTCGACACAGTCCTGGCCAAGGCAATTGGTATGTAATTGTCTGAACTGCTAGCATGGAGTCAGGCAAAAACCCATGAACAAAAAAAAAAGCTGTGTGACAGATTGAGGTCAGGGGGACTAACCTCGCACCTGCAAACTTTTAAGTGCTCAGCTGAGACACCATCTAAACCTATAACTTTGTTATTAGAACCTTTGATAAAAGCTCGATTGGATAGAACCTTTATACAAATGTGCATTATTTGCCTTTATTTCAGAAATAAGGCACATTAAAGGATACACAAATGCACAAATTGCCCTCACCTGATTTAGCGTAGCATGCTAATGTTACTGCACACAAGAAAGTACGATGAGAACATCCCCAATGTACAAATGAAATAAATACGGAATGACTACGCCGACATGCATCTCATCTGCCAAAACTTTGCAGATTTGTAACTTCCTGTTCTTACTCTTTCCCATTTCATATTCATGCTTACCGGTAGCTATAGAGCAAAATGTGCTTGTGATGCCCCCCGTTGATCTTTTATTCATTATCTATTTGTCCTCCTCGCTCCCCGCCTCCGCACCAAGGAGCTCTGCATCTGACAGGCCTACACGGAAACCACCAGCTGGACTGACAAGCAAGGCATAGAGACCGACCGAGGTGTGCGCGTACGTGCTTGTGTGGATGGACAATGTGCTGAGGACAGCTTCCTCAGCAGATGGTTAAGACAAGACAAGACAGGATGGAGCAGGTATGAGGACATTGGGGACGTTGGGTCTTAACTTTGGTTTGAAAAGTGCGGAACTTTGGCATTAACAAGTCCTTTAGTGACAATTCTCAGACTCAAAATAATAAGTAAAATGGCAATCACTAAAGTGTAGACCGCCATCAAGTCATTTGCTTTTATTCTCATACTATTTATTCCACGTCTTGTCCCTTAATCCTTGTCAGAAACATCAACAGTAACACTTCTTTCAAATCAATGTCTTGCCTTTTCATGTCTGAAAAAAGAAAAAGAAAAGTTCACACACGCTGCTTTGACTCCATGTTGCCATGACGACCTGGTGATGTGGCGTTATGATTGATTGTGGCTTGAGTGAGCCACATAGTTACGACGTTTGATTGTTGCGGGCGCACTTGCAGGCTCTATTGTCGGGTCGGGGATGATGGAATTGGTTGCAGCATATTTCTGGCCACAATATTAGGTACAATGCACAATCTTTGGATACTATTATTACTTTGATGTTCAAACTTTTACTTTGAACACCTGTCTTTATCCAAAGCAGTTTGTGCCCCTTACTGGTTGCCGTACACAGGAAGCTAGACGCTCAAAGTTATATCCTCTAACCTATGTTATTTTTTAACGGGATAACAAATGTGGCTGCTTTGCTAACAGGGGACGGTGACGGTACATGTAGAGCCACCTGCAGTGAATTCTGGGTCTTTAATAGTCCCAGTTGTGCATGCTTCAGACTGGCTAACAGTTAGCCAGCTATCAGTTAGCCACTAACTGATTTGGATTCGCATTGTTTGAAGATGAATAATGGATGTTATTACAAGAAAGCAATATTTAAAAAGTGCTCAAAATAAATATTTTTTATATATATAATAATATTTCATATTTTTTTGTTTATTATTATTACTGTTTTATGGATTTTTTCCCCTTAATTTATTTTATGTTTCTTTTAAAAATATTTTTTGTTTTTTTCTCTTCTGAATATTTTGTTTATGACATATATATATATATATATATAAACTGAAAAAATATTCAGAAAAAGAAACAAAAAATTCATAAAACATAATTTTAAAAAAACTACTGTACTCAAAAAAGCCTCCCAAAAAATAGTAACATAGGAGGGTTTTTTTCAAGTGAATTTAAAATTCTTCTGTAGAAAACAGTCAGTCGAAATTACAATAAACTAAAACATTAAAACCACATGTTATTTAATTTCCAAAATCAATAAAAATTATAAAATGCACTATAGTTACTGATCTCACCAAAAAAGGTAAAAAAAAATTAAAATTAAAATAAAGAAGACATTTTTTGTATTCCCAAAAATATAATGGAAATCAAATTAAGAAATGTAACATTTCAAATGTGAATGAAATACAATTCCCTATAATTGCTTGTGTCACAAGTGATATTTAAAAAAAAAACTTTGATGATCTACCCAAAGGCTTCTTTTATCCCAGCCTTAAAAACACAAACAAAAAAACATCAAGATCTTTGTTTCCCGCGAGGACTCTTCTCGCGTCTTTTGAGTGCTTTTCAAACATTCATTGAAATCATTCAATATTTCATCTGGCACTGGTGTCCTTTTTTTCCCCTCCATTTTATTTTCAGCAAGTCTGTTGGAAAAACAGTGCACATCTCAGTCTGAAATGGACGACCAGCTAGATGCTGTAAAGTCACATTCCCTCGGTACTTCATTAGACTTTGCATGACGTCATCTGGGCTGACAGCTGACAGCCTCCGAATCATTGGAATGGGTTAAATTCCACAAATGGCTCCATTCAATACTTGGGAGTATACCTATCAATTCCACTTCCCATCACCCATAATACCCGAAGATGGTCGTGGGCCGTTTGTCAGTTATGTGTCATCCATTACAGAACATTTCTGTTTCTCTGACAACCTGCAATTACATGACAAAGTGGCGGCGGCGGCCTCGTGCTCTGAAGCCAATCAGCAGCTTTCTAAAGGCTGACTGACTCACTGCCGCACACAGGAGCTTCATAAAAGATACTTGTCGTGACACATGTGCGACTAAACTCAGGATTACATGTTATCATCACTAAATATATGGAGGACCAACACTGCCACAATTAAAATAAATAAATAAATGACTAACTAAATAAAAACTTATATAAAAATATAATTCAAAACAGTTTTAGACAATACAAAAAGATAAACGGGAATGGAAATAAAAACAACAAAATATATCTATAAATAAATTGATAAAACAAAAAACAAAAAAACAAAAACGAGATTAAAAATATTACAAATAAATATAAAAATAAATACAAAATAGAATTAAATATCAATCAATACATACATGTATCAATACATGCTCCAGACACTTTATATATTTATTTTTGTATTTTGTATTTATTTCAACGTTTATTTTTATTTTTTTAATTTTGTTTTTATTTTTTTATTTACTTGTATTTATTTATTTATGTGTATATATATATATATATATATATATAATATATACACATACATACACACACACATTTTGTTCTTTTTATTTCCATTTATATATATTTTTTTTAATTTAATTTTCGAATTATATTTTTTAGATCCGTTTTTTTATTTTCACGTTTATTCATTTATTTATTTAGTCATTTATTTATTTGGTTTAGGTGTGAGAAATACAATGTTTGCATTGTGGATCATGAATTCATGCTTCAAAGCCAATTTAACTTATCCCTTATTCTGGGGGAGCAGTATAATAAATAGGTAATACATTCACAAGCTCAGTAAAATGCAGTATTATTAGCCATTTTATGCAGAGGATAAAGAATATTTCCCTGATTATCATCATACTGTCTGTCTACTTGTACGTTTTTTTTGTTGTTTGTTTTTTACATGCACAGACTTACACATGAATGGAGTGCCAGTCAATGCGCTACCGACAAGCAGCATTGACAATCCATTCATATGTGCGTGCTGTCGAGTCGCGCCGGGAGTGACGTCATGCAGCCCAGCCTTGTGAATTTGGAGACTCGCATTTAGTGCCTGCTTGACATGAAATGCGTCAGAAATGCGTCATCTCGCTACTTTTGAAGAGCTAGACAGGGGGCGCTGTATCATAAAAATGTTCACATTTCGTCAGCCTTTCATTTATTTCACCATCTGTCTCTGTTAGAAAACATGCCCTCCTGCCTTCTGTGTCGAAGGAAGTGCAGGCGGTCTCTTAATTTGCTACGATTACTGTGCAGTGAATGGCATGATGACGGTTTATTTTATTTATTTTTTTAAATTACAATCAAATATTTCAACTTGGGCACATATGCAGAGAAGCCTTTTTTTTATGGGGGGGGGGATAGAAAATGTTACTGTTTTTAAATTGTAATATTACAGGAATATAATTTTTTGTTAAATCATGTTTTTTTCTTTTTATGTGAACTTTTTATCCACAAAATACGACTGTATTCTCATGATAGTCCCACTTTTCATCCTGAAGAAAATACTACATTCCCATAATATTCTAAATAATAACGTAAATTGTATTGTTATTATTATTATTATTAAATTACAAAATATTTAATATAATAACTACAAAATTATTGTATTAAATTTTTGTGTCTTTTTTTACCCCCAAAACATTTAATTTTCATAAGACTATGACTTATCCTCCTAATAATACCCCCCCCCCCCCCAAAAAAAAACACTAATAGGGGTTCCTCTCTACGTGAGGTTCTCATTGGAAGACAAGTGCAGGTTGAAGAGGGAACAGGTCCCTCGCAGGGGCCCTCCGCAACCCCCGCTGCCGATTCTGCTTCGAGCCGTTGCGGGTGGGCGGGTTGTTAGCACAGGACCACGGGGGGCTGCTCATTGAGTGGAGACGCACTGAAGCACACACATCACATTTCATCAATACTGCAGCTATGCGCAGCAAATAACCTCCGACTGCTAACTTTTTCACGGGTCACGGGCATGTGTTATATAATTTGTAGATTTATTTTTGACAATAGTAATATTAAGAGAATTGTTTCCAAATATCGAAATATTGACAGAAAAAGTAGACATTTTATGTGATCACAATATTAGAGTAAATTGTAATGTTTTTGTTTTTTTTTTAATAAAAGTTCACAAAAAAATGAATAAAAGTTGAAAATAATTGTAGCGTTATGATAAAAACATGGTTACCAAGAGAAAATACATAATATTAAAGTAAAAAAACAACAAAACAAAGCAGCTTCTGCGGAGGTGTTAAACGTCAACACTCAGTGCGGAACTTCAAATGAAAACGACCCCAAAAAAATAATAACAAGTGAGTCACACTCGAGGACTTGGTGCAATTTGCACCCAGCGGGGAAGCGCAGTCAGTGCTTCCCTTCTGGAGCGTTGCGCATGGACACTGTCTGTCTGCCTCGCTGTCTGTCTGTCTGCCTGTCACATGGTCAGACTGCCTGTTTCTCCTTTTGCCTCTGTTTGTACCTGCTTGCCTCTATCTTGCCTATCTGTCTGTCCTCCCGCCTGTCTGTCTCTTTGTCTACTCGTCTCTGTCTTTTTGCCTGTCCATCTGTCTGTCTTTCTTTCTTTCTTTGTCTGTCCAGTTGAATTCTGTCTCGTTGTCCGTCTGTCTGTGTGTCTCTTGGGCAGTCTGCCTGTCTACTTGTCGTTGTCAGAATTTTTTTGTCTGTCTCATGGACAAGCCTCTCTGTTTGCTAGTCAGCTTGTCTTTTTACCTGTCTGTCTCTTGTATGGCAATCTGCTTGTCCTTCTGTCCGTCCTTCTGTCCGTCCTTCTGCCTGTCTTTCTACTTGTTCCCAACTGTTCCTGCCTCTCTGATTGTCTAGCTGACTATCTGCTTGTCTGTCTCACTCTTTCTGATCGTGTTTCAGCTTATAGAGTATGTATTTCCATTCGTGCCTGTCTATCTTACTGTCTGTTTGTCTCACTGTCCATCTCCCCGCTTTCTGCTTCTCCATCTTCCGACCTGACTCTTTGCGCCTTTCGGTCCACCCGTCTGTCTGACGCACCAAGCAGTGAAATAATAGACGCAGCGCAACAAGATGTCAAAGTAGTATTGGAAGGCTCCACAGGCGGACGCTGCCGGCACTTCTCCATGGCAACAAGGCCGATGCTGCTATTAGCAGCCGAAACAGACCTACCATTACCGAGCGACTGAGTGACTGACTGGCCTCCCCTCCCATTTGCATCCACGTCCTTGAGGCAAGTCTAGTGATGCCTTCCTGTAAATGAAAGGGTGCTTGCGTCACAGGCGTCATCCAATCACATCACTCCTTCTCTCTCTCCATTCCTTGTTTTCAATTTTTTTTTTACTGGTTGATGCAATTCGAAAGGCCTGTTGTTCTCGAAATACTTTTCGGTTTCCGGTTGAGGACTTTTCATGCCGTCACTGAAAAACACGACGCACTTTGCTTTGTGCAATTGGAACAGAAAAGGGAATTTTCTGAAACTGTTCCGCTACTTGGTACCTGGCTGCACAGAGACAGACAAAAAAACAAAACATCTAGAAATTTGTGAAGGACCCCACAATCCCCAACCCCGTCGATTACCTTCTAAAGGGAAATTTAACCCCTTCGGACCCATAGATGATTGCAGTGGACATGACATATTTGTGTGTCTAAACTAGCAGTGTCAGGCGATTACATTTTTAAAATCATAATAAAATCTTAATAGTTAACTCACGATAAATCGCAAATTTTATCTGTTCTAAATGTACAGTAAAATATTTGTTTCCTATATTTTCATACTCTTGTTAACATAAAAGTGGAAAAAATGCTAAACTAATAGAAATATGGCGGCATCTTTTAGTCATTAATACAGTAATTTCATAATAATTCATAAAATTTAGATAAAATAAAAAAAAGATGGACTGGCACTGTACTGTAACAAATTGATTTGTGTTGAGGTCATTTTTTCTGCCACTAGATGGCATAACTGCATTTGTAAGACATTGGTTACAGCTCAGTGCATTTTTCTTTTCATATTAAGAGATATCTAATCTTTAACATGAAGTAACTTGTGAAATTCTGCACATTTTTAAAACTACAACTTGACCCCAGTCTCCACAAATATATGCATTATTATTAAATGTATTACTGCTACATTTTGATGTGGACGCGTCTGCTGCGTTGCGACTGGAATTCCCCCAGTACAGCCTTTCCAAGTAAGGAGCAGGCATTAATCGCACATAAAAAAAAATTATGGCATTAAATGAACTTTGAATTAACTCAAAATTAACGCATTCATTTTGAAACCCTTAATCTAAACCAATAAAAACATGCGCATCATTTGCATGATGTCAACACTTCTGGTTCATGATTGGATCCTAGTTAACCAATCACATTCGCAAGTGGATTTGCATGATGTTCATACTAAAAATGTTACATATAAGCTTGGTAAGTTTACAACACGTTGCAGCTACACTACCTGGCGTCCACTATAACAAACAAAAACATGACATAACCCCAAAAAGTTTTTTTTCCATGTAGTTCTTATGTGGCAAAGGAGTCAAAATCAGTAAGTAAAAAAAAAAAAAAATGTTTTTAATAGCCCAGCTGAAAAAATGCGGGTCTGAAGGGGTTGAGTAAAAAAATCCTATTATGCATGCTTAGAAGTAAGGGTTCCAAAAGGGTTCTTCATGAAGAGCAAAGGTTCTACCCTGAACTTTGGGCTTCTGAGGAACCCTTTAAAAAAAAAACTTCAAGGGTTATTTTTGAAGCTAAGAGTTCCTTGTTGAAAACATGGGTAGTAGAAGATCCTTACAATCCAATGTTTAGCCATGATTCAGTATTCACTCAGAAATTCTCTGGAATTTTTTTTACATTTTACTATTTTATTTAAAAAAACGAAGTTACTCATTGAGGATCGAACTCATGACCTTCAGGTTGGACTCGGGAGACAATCACTGTACCAGATAAGCTATGCCAATCTTGTTTGTCCCTCTACTGCATTGCTTGACTGTCCAAAATGAGGCCAACATACTCTGAGGTACGAGGATTCCACCTGACAATAGCAATATACTAGCACACAGCAGGAGCGGCATGGCTCGGGTGGGACACTGGTAAAACTGGTCAAATGTACTTCAAGCTCTCCTTGTAAAATTGATTTGGAAGTAAATACTGAATCATGGCAAACGTTTTTTCAAGTCTTTTTTTCTTCTTCTTTTTTTTAAATCAGTTCACTATGGGACTGAGTTAAGAGGCATTTGTTTGCAGAATATCTTTTTGGTGTGAAAATTTAGAATACGGTACAAATAGAAATGTAGCAACACAATATACTCTCTGTATATTATTTAGTTTTTTTTATTTTACTGGTACACCCATTGCCTCCAGTGCCACTTACACTGGTGTACCCATGGTGCGAATGTTTGCTGGTGGTTGTGTTGGGGTTATTTTATTTCAGCAATTGTGACTCGAGGAGACTTTTTTTTGTTTCTTTTTTTGTAGAAATGAGTTAGAGTTTGGACAAAAAAGACGTGTGCCACTGGCTTCAACAAGTGGATTAGGGTGAGCATTGAACCTCATTTTCCAGTCATTTATTTTTTACTGAAAAGTATTTCAACTTTAGTGAAAGCAATTCATGTGAAGACCTTGTGGGGTTCGCTCACTTTCACCTGATTTTGTGCCAGTGGAAGCTCTTGTTATAGGAGTTTGAGGATAGGCTTATTCAGTCTGTTCCACTGTCACCATTAGTATGTGTTAAAAATAATAATAATAATAATAAAACAAATGTATACTCTGACTGCTCTCATTCGACCATGCATGGTTTAACTTTACTTTACAATTTTGAACACCACCACCAACCAAAGGGCAGTATAAAACACAATGTTAAACTTCATTGTTTAATTACTACAATCTTAATATAACATAAATTAACAAAACGTATTTTTTTTATTTGACAAAAAACATTTTTTAATCCATTATAACAAAATGTAAATACAATGAAATGGTCTACTTTTTGACTAATGTTTAACTTAATTGTTTAATTACTACAATCTTAATAAAACATAAAAATAAATTAACCCCCAAAAAATAAAATGTTAATTTTACGAGAGAGAGAGAGAGAGAGAGAGAGAGAGAGAGAGAGAGAGAGAGAGAGAGAGAGAGAGAGAGAGAGAGAGAGAGAGAGAGAGACAGAGACAGAGACAGAGAGAGAGACAGACAGAGACAGAGACAGAGACAGAGAGAGACTCCTTATGCATGTTCTAGATGAAACCCTTGTAATATAAAAGGGTTCTCAGTGGAACTCCCTGTTTGAGATCTAGATGAACCTCTTAAAGGGTTCTTTGTTTAACCTCTCATACAGGGTTCTGGGTATAACCCATTATGTTCTCGGTAGAACCCTTTGGAAGGCTTCCGGGTGGGACCTTCACTAACGGTTCTAACAAGAACCAAAAAAGGGTTCCCCTATGAGGACAAGCTGGGGAACCTAAAAAGGTTCTAACAAGCACTTTTACTTCCAAGAGTGTGGTGACCATCTGTGAGTTTGCACAGCCTGCCCATGTAAACATGAACAGATTAGCCGCTACTAGCTAGCCGAGCAGCCAGCCGACCAAAGCAGCATTCAACGATGTCATCTTTGGATTCATGCCCATTTGCGATTAGCAATATGTTAAAACGCCCTATGTAGGATGATCATTTTAAATATTCTCAATATACCTGATGGGGTCCATTTTTGGTCAAGTCGAGTTTATTTGTATAGCCCTTACTGGCTGTGAATCTGTCCCAATACTTTTGTGCATCTGACGTTTGATTGATCCCTGTGTGATGGCTCCAGGCCCGGGTTGCTGTCCGTGGTGCTGAGGGGAGATGAGCTACAGGTCGGTAAGTTAGCGCCACGCGACCAGGTTATGATTTTGTTTCTATGTGTGTGCGCGCACACCTGAAGTCGAACAGGTGGTGGAGAGCCAACGTGAGGTGAGTCACGCAAAATACACCCAACAGGGAAGCGAACCTGCTGCCTGGCTGGCGGGCGCATCTGGAAAAGGTCAGCGTGGCGAAGAACACACATTTTTGTGAATGGTTTCCCGTGTGCGTGCGTGTGTGTGATATTCATTCATCGTGCCATTGTGAGTGATAGCACACAAACTGCTCCACTTGAAATTTGATATATTATTATTATATCATATATATATATATATAATATATATATATAATATATATTATATATCATATATTATAATTATTATTATTTAACATTCTCCTCCTTGAATTCATCTTGCCATTCAATCTGATATATTTCACCCGTGCAAAATCTTTCCAAATTCGACATTTTTGACCCACAAATTCCCACACATTTAACAATTCATTACAATTCTTTATTAAAAATCATTCAGTTTACCTTGGGAATTATTTTTCAACATTCCCACAATTTCCTGACCTGGCAATAGCCAGATTGATCATTGTGATTCACTCTAAGTAGTTCTTCACATGATCAATCTGGGATTGCTCCACGGTGATTTGCTCGGGAAAGGCGGGACATTCTGTACAATACTTCGAGCTGATTGGACGATGCAGCATCTTGTGCATGTTTGCTTTGACCAATCGCGGCAACGGATGAAAATGTCGCCTTCGGTCTCGAGTTAGGGGGGGAAAAAAAGCACGAACATCTTTACCAGATAAAAATGTTCAACATTCAACAAGGAAACGGTGAGTAATTCTGCGAGAACAGAATTAATCGCAGCATCCATTCGTCTATGTTAGCTTTGTTTGTTTCCCCCGGCTTCGGCACTTCCTGGTTTCGTCACAGCTGCATGTCCCGCCCTAAACAGCGCCTGATTGGTCCGACCCCAAAAAAGGTCGGTTGCGAACGTATCAGCGGGAGCAGGACAAGATGGATTCTCGTAGTATTTGTGAACAAATACCGCCAGACTTCAGCTTGCTGGCAAGGTTAACAATTTCCACATACCAAAAATTCCACACATATTGCACATTGTCACCAATATCATTTCACCCACTTCCAAATAATTCAATATTATTCAATATAATTTCAAATCTTTCAATATCATTTGACATAATTCCGTATCTTTCAACAATAATTCAGCATTTCAGCATTCACACGCAATTTTTCCAAAAATTGCTTCATCTAGTTATTGTAGTATTAGTAGTGATTAATCGTGTTTAGTATTTATTATGAAATATAAAAATATAAAACAAAATTCACAATAATAATAATTATGAAAAATAAGAATTGTAAAAATGCTTAAAAAAATGATCATATTTACAATAACAATAATTATTTATTTATTTTTGCCACAAATATATATATATATATAAAAAATAAAAAACAGTTTTTTACTTATTTATTGACACATTTATTTGCTCCCGCAGCACTCACTCCTCTCACTTGTATGCGACGAGGTGCAAATCCCAACGGAACTGACACCACCCCCCCCCACCACCCCCCACCCCGCTCCTTCGCCATCCCCTACCTCCGACTCTTCATCCTCCTCTTCTTCCTCACAGCAGCAGCAGCAGCAGCAGCAGACACGACGTGCGGCAGCAGCATAAGAAGAACGGACGGACAGGACCCTCACCGCGCATATTTTTGGGTGGAAGAGGAAGGAGGACGCCCCCCCTAGAGAAAGCGAGCATGGCTTCCTACGCATCGGTAAGTTCCTCTTTTATTTCTTATTTGCCTTGTCTGCAGAAAGGGTGAAAAAAAAAAGAAAAGCGACACTGAAGGACTCCGATGAGCTTTTTTGAATGGGAGTCAATGTGCAGCTGAGGATGGGTGCAGTGTGTGTGTGGGAGGTGTGTGTGTGTGTGTGGGGGGGGGGGGGGTACACGCGATGACACATGGATGCACTAAACGCTGCAGGATTAACACATTCATAATCATAAGCAATCAATTGTAAGCTTCATTTGCGATAGCGCCAAACAGAATGTGCCTTTTTGTACAACGTCTGTCGGGTCCCAGATGTTCCAGATTATACTCTTGTTTTTGTGTCAATCAATGGACACACACACACACACACCTCTTGTTCCCCCCACAATGTTGGATTTGAACCGTATGAGTCACATGCCCCTTCTTATTTGTAATGTCACGTGACACGTTCCGTCTTCCTACACGCTTCAATCTGCCATGTTGGCTCCCTTCATTTCTTTGCAGCATGTCAACCTCCTCTTCCTCTTCTTCTTCTTCATCATCCTAATCTTCTTTTTCTTCTTCTGTGGCGCCGTCCGCTCCCCCGGGGGAGGGTCCCGGTGAGTTACGACTCGCTAAAACATGCGAGAGATGCTCGCCGGCTAATTGGATTGGCCACGAGAGGCGAAGGGACATGAGGTGGAATTTGTCTGTGCCTGGATGAGTGCGGGGAGAGGAGGTGTGTGTCTCTGCGTGCTTGTTTTTCTATCTGTGTGTGGCACCACCACACTTTTTGAATGTGGGGACATTTAGACTGCTTCACAACAACTACAACAACAACAGGAAAACAGTATGCGCTCCTTTTTGACAGTGTTTGTGTGTGTGTTTGTTTTCTATCTTTGTGTGGCCCCACCCTTGACGTCACGATTTTGGGGACATTTTTGCTCGCCCACACTTTCAAAATACAGTATGAGCTTACATTCACATAAAAAAAAATAATAATAAAAAATACTAAGGGCTGGGGGATGCTGTAGTGAACTTGCTGTGTGTGTGTGCGCGTGTGTGTGTACTTGTACATACGACATTGTGAGGACTTTAACCAACAGATTGAGGAAATGTTTGTGAAGGGAGGACATTTTGGCCGGTCCTCACAACTCAAGACCTCTTTTTGAGGGTCAAGACTTGGTTTTAGAGTTAAGGTTTGAATTGGGTAATGGTTGAGGTTAGGGTAAAGAATGGGGGTAGGCAATAATTTTTGATGATTGGGGTTAGGAGAAGGGGTTAGGAAATGCATTATGTCTATGGATGTCGTCACAATTATATAAGTACAAGTGTGTGTGTGTGTGTGTGTGTGTGTGTGTGTGTGTGTGTGTGTGTGTGTGTGTGTGTTCTTGTCTTTCTTTAATATTTGTGTGGCACCATCATTGACATCGCTTTTTCATTTTGGGGACTTTTTGGCATGAAGTACCAGTAGCTATGAGCTGCCTTTCATATTTTTGGAGAGAAAAAATCCAGAAAAAAATGCCAAAATTAAGTTATTTGACTGTGTGTGTGTGTGTGTTTTCTTGTATTTCTATCTTTGTGTGGCACCACCCTTAACATCCCACTTTCATTTTTCATTTTTAAAAACAAAATCAAACTAAAAAAGCTGGAATTAACTGTTTTGGGGCATGTGTGTGTGTGTGTGTGTGTGTGTGTGTGTGTGTGTGTGTGTGTGTGTGTGTGTGTGTGTGTGTGTGTGTGTGTGTGTGTGTGTGTGTGTGTGTGTGTGTGTGTGTGTGGGTGTGTGTGGGTGTGTGGGGGTGTGTGTGTGTGTGTGTGTGTGTGTGTGTGTGTGTGTGAGAGAGTGTTCTTGTCTTTCTATTTTTGTGTGGCACTATCCTTGATGTCACACTTAAAGTTTGCCTCGTCCACATTTGCAAAATACCACTATTAGCTCCCTTTAACTTTTTTTTTGTCAAAGAAAAAAAAGAAACTGGAATGAACATATTTGACTGTGTGTTCTTGTCTTTGTATCTTTACGTGGCACCATCTTTATTGTGAAGGCAACATTTTTGCTACAAAAAATACAGGATAAACTAATTGACCATATTTATGTGCATGTGCGTTCTTGTCTTTTAATATGAGTGTGGCACAACCTTACGGGAAATTTGTCGCTTGGGGCATTTTGGCACCCCCAAAAAAAATGCCAGGAACTTTTGCCAGATATGACTGTGTGTGTTTGTTGTTTTCTGTCTACTGTTGTGTGGCACTACCATCGACATTGTACCTTTTATTGAAGGGACATTTGTCTCTGCAGGGGGGGGAAGTCCCTCTCAGCCAATTAATAATGATAATAATAAATCTCAGCAGTAACTCATTTTGCCACAGTTGACAGTATGTGTTCTTTTCTTTCTGTTTGTGTGGCGCAAATTCTAATGTGAGGACATGAGACCCTGCAGGGACATTTTGACTGGTCCATGCAACAGCAATGTCCAGAAAAGCTCCTTTGCTCTAGTATACTGCGTGGACATATGTGTAAAAACTGGTACTGGCAAGTGTGTGTGTGTGCTTGCAGTGAGTGATTCATTGCTGTTTCAGGACGCTGCGGGGATGAGTAAGTCAAGGAGGGTGGGGGTAGTGCTTCATTTTATTTGTATTGTCTAATTTTTCCTCACTGTGAGCCTTCCAAAAAAAAAAAAAATCCTAAATGTTGTTGTGCGTTTGTTCCGAGCTGGTTTGCGTTTCATTTGAGACGTCACTCGGGTAAAAGTAGTTCAATGGAGAAAGCTGATAGTTTTTTTTTGTTTTGTTGCCATTGTTTGTTGAGTGTGGTTTTGAATAAAGTGAATAAACAAATGCAGATGAAATCATTGTATTGGTATAAAAAAAAGCACATGTTGTGTTCAAGGTTAACAGATGTATGAGATATTGTGCTGCTCGTTTTCTTAAATACTGCTAGAGAGCGATGATGCACAGTGCAGTTTCCATGGCAACGGCCATCCAATGATAATAAAACAACGATTACAAATGGGAGCCGGCTTCTTTTGCCTCCTGTTCATTTATTCACATGAATTTATGTGATGTAAAATATGGTTCATGGTGGAACAAATTGAAAACAATTTGACTATATTTATATTTACAGTATTTCATACATTGTTTTGACTTTTATTTTTGCCAATCTGTTCCAATATCTAGATATTTTTTGATGTATGTGTTCGTATATCTATGTAAAAAAAATAGTTTGGAAAATAATCACTATTAAAGTTGAACCTTAAAGATTTCTTGACAATAATATTATATGTGACCTCTCTAGTCTAAACATGACATTCTGATTAATATTTACATTTGTGGAATAAGAGTTAAGTTTTTGTTTTTTTCATCTTAGGGAGCGGCCATTTTGCTACTTGCTGTCGACTGAAGATGGCATCGCTGTTGCTCAGGGCTCAGACAACGACCAATCACAGCTCACCTGTTTTCAGAAGCTGCGCTGTGATTGGTTGATACCTTAGACCTGAGCAACTGCGATGTCATCTTCAGTCGACAGCAAGTGGCAAAATGGCCGCCCCCTGAGTTGAAAAAAAAAAAACGGCTGGATTTTACTACTTAACTCATATTCCACTAACTTAATATTAACCAAAATACCATATTAAGACTAGTGGGGATGTTAAGAACACATTATTGTAAAAAAAAAAAAAAAAAAAGATTTAATAGATTTATATTTCATGAAGTTATAAATTAGTAACAAAATAGTATTAGACCATGTTGGGCAAATTATAAAAAAAATAAATTATTACTTTCCCCCAAAAACTAATTGAATTTATTAGTTACCAAATGACTTATCCATGAATGTGATTACTTACCAGTGAAATTAACAATTGCGTTACATTTTTGAAAAACCTTAAAATATGTCAGCGAATTCAGAGGGAATTTCATTTCAAGGGACTCGTTGAGTAGAACATTATATATAAGTACTTTATTTATTTATTCAAACTACAACTAGTAGACAAACTGTAGGCCCTGATCCAAGTATTTTCTCCAATGATGTAAAATGTATTGTAAGTGCATTACAGGGTTTTTCCTGGCTCAAAATGAGGCAGAGGTGGTATCATCCTGACTATGATGGGTGACTACCAATACCAGGTATAGGTATCGGTGCTAATACCAGTCCTATTTAAGGTATTGGTACTCGCGGCGGTGACCTATACCATTATCGGCCACCCCTCCTGCAGCCATTTTACAATCAGGGATTATAAATTATATGAAAAGTTGCCATTAATGTTTGCCATTTTTGAACTACAATCATTAAAAATTCATCCACTAGTACATATTAAATTGTAAATATAGTTCAGCGTTGTTGTACAACACTATTATGTTTATTGTATATACTGTGTTTCATGACTTTGGCGATGGCTGGAGCGTGCCACCTCTGCCTCACAACCAGGAAATGGGCGTGTCCAACTGTTGCACCATGATCAGTTTCTTCTTCGGTACATTAAAGTTTGAAAAAAAGAAAGCTGTTGATATAGCGCCTCCATAATGGCGCAACACTGCAACTGCAGTTAAAATATCAAAATCAACAACTCAGCGGGAGCGCTGTGTTGAGCGATATCAGTGGCTCAGGCTGGCGGTGGCCGCCTCTGAATTTTGTACACGGGGAAAACCCTGGCGTTATGACTAATGTAGTGTGAAAATAAATGAATAAATTGTTAAAAAACTGTCAAACAATTGCTCCATACTTATCTTCAACAGAATATTCTTCATACTTCATAAGAACTAACAGAAACATTGTACACAAATACAAACTATTCTATTGGGATTCAGTGGGATGAAGTGAGTCTAGCCACCCCCCCCCCCCCCCCAAAAATTGCCTCTCAGATAAGGGATCCTGCTGGTCTGCTGAAAGCTGCTTCAATGATCTAATCGTTCAAGGAACGTGGTGCATTAATTGGCAGGAATGGTAACGGTGTTGTAATAATTGAAAATGTATTTGATCACTGAAAAAGTAACTCTAATTCCAACACCAAACTGCGGGTATGCCGTTGATTCAACGGTTAGTTACAATTAATTATCCTTGAGTATTACTGTCCTACGTTGGGGGTGCGTGCAATCACTTCAAATAAGCGACTATTAATTCTCACGTCGTTTGTGATGTGCTATTATTGCAGGGCCCTTGATGCAAAACGGCTGTGAAAAGGGGCGGTGCATCGGAGCCAACGCACGCACACACACGCACGCGCATACTCAGAAGAAGCCCTTCAAAGGAGACAATGAGAGACTTGGTCCTGACTGTGATCATCCTTCTGCCTCTGGTGAGAATTTCCGCTGCGAAGTGTGCACAATGCGTGTGTGTGAGATTTTTGTTTGTTTGTTGCCTTAAAACGGAGGTCATCCCAGATAGCAGAGAACCATATTTGGTAACTTAAGTGCGTGTTCAAGATGGAGCTTTCTTGCCTCACTATGATGCAGTGCAATCAGATAATAAACAATAATTGAGCTTTTCAATTATTTTTTCTGATTATTGTTGTTTTAATTTGAAGATAGGCTTGGTGAAGTCAGGGTTTTGCTTATGGAGCCAAATATGGTTCCTCAATTATCGTGATTTGTTCCTTTATGTATGCTTGTGTAATTTTTTTACACATGTCACTAAATACGGTTCTCTAAGTATAGAGCTTTTTTTTTTTCATTTCTATGATGCTAAATCTGGAAAAGTTATATATATATATATATATATATATATATAAAAAAAGCAATGATGATGACATTTCCGAATGAACAATACTGAGCTCTTTAAAAAAAAAAATAATAATAATAATAATAATATTTTCCTGATTTGTTAAGAAGAAGTCACATAGTTCAACTTCCCCATAGCTAGGTGTGTGGTGTTATACCGATGGAACCAAATGTAAACTTTTGGTAATGAGATATGTTTATTCATCTATCCATCTATTTACATTATACAAAATCTGGTAAAGTTTGATCATTTTTCATATTTGTTTGGTTTAAATCATACAATTTTACTGCTTGATGGTGATGCAAACAGATTCACACATAAGGAACCAAATATGGTCCCTTGAATAAAGAGCTACATACATTTATATCACAAACATTGGTAAAGTGATGTTATTTTCCTGATTGTTTGGTGGAATTCACATGCTTGTACCGCTTC
Source organism: Leptonotus elevatus (assembly GCF_054856555.1). Lineage (NCBI taxonomy): Eukaryota > Metazoa > Chordata > Actinopteri > Syngnathiformes > Syngnathidae > Leptonotus > Leptonotus elevatus. Next base: position 8,454,174 of record NC_141239.1, on the reverse strand, counting down.
ATAGTGAGATGCGCAGTGTCATATTAAGGAACCAAATACGGTTTCTCAAATAGAGTTATGTCAATTTATTACAAATATTGGTGAAATGTCATTATTTTGTGAATTAGTCTGGTAGAAATCACATTTCTCCTGCCTTATGATGAGATGTGTTGGCTTCCACATAAGGAACCAAATATGGTTCCTAAAATAAATAGCTACCAGTACATTTATTTTTAGCACGTAAATTTGTAAAGTGATTTCTGATTGCTTGGTGGAATTCACATGGTTCTACCGCCACATTGTTTGCTTCATTTATTCGGTGGAAATCACGTTTCTACCGCCTCAGGATGTGATGTGTTGGCTTCCAGATAAGGAACCAAATAGTTGTGTTCATTTACAATATAGTACAATATAGTACAAGAAATGTCGCATTTACAGTATAATACAAGAAGTGATCAAGTCTCTTAATTGTCCCCATTTTACCCTGTAAATATATAGCTATGTTCAGTAGTAGTACAAAACCTGTTGAAATTTCATTATTTTCCACATTTGTTATCTGGTTCTACTGCCTCGTGTTTCCGCGTGCGGCATCATACTTGGGGAACCAAATACATTTCCTTAAATATAATCATTTATATTACAAAAACTGTGTAAGTTTTATTGTTTTATTGATTTGTTTGATAGAAATAATGTGGAAGCACTCATGGTGAGATGTGTAAGCTTCCACCCAAGGAGCCAATTTTGGTTTCTTAAATATAGAGCTACTCTGTTTGTTTCTAATTGTTGAGAATCGCATGACTCTACTCTATTGCATCATAAAGAGGCATGTGAGCTTTCACATAGGGTTTCCTAAATATACATTCTATACATGCTATTATGTTTCAGAAATCAATATATCAGCACATGTTACAGATACATGCAGACATGTTCTTATGTATTTATTTATACATTTTTCTGGTGAGGCATGCAGAGTCAAACATAAGGAACCAAATGTGGTTTCCGGAAATTGTTAAATGGTGGCAGTTATGGGTGGAATTTATTATTATTATTATTATTTGTTTACAGTCACACATGCATGTATTTTACCAGCAGCATGTAATTAAACCCCCTTAACCCCCCCCCCCCCACCCAACCAACGAAGGTGAAGTGTCCCTCCAGCTGACATCTTTACACGCAGCGCCCACTGCGCTGTCCGCCTAACCTTGGCCTCCCCTTGTCATGTACTTAGCGTGTGTCAAACGGCGCCACTGCCTCGACTGGGTCAGCGGCGGCCGAGGTGAGGGGCCAGCCGGCCAGCGGACAGCCGCGTCGAATGGCGCTTTTATTATCCGTGCCGCGTCTGGGGCTGCCAGAGTGCCGGCCCGGTGTTAACTGGCCCTTGAAAATAGCCTTGGGGATGGCGAGCGCCGCTCTGCTGCAGCGACCTCTCAGACTGGTCATCTGTTTTGGGAGACGCTTATCTTAAGAACATATATGCTAATGTGGCCCTGCAGCACCATTTTGTTGTGATGCATTTGTTTATTTGATACCTGTGTGTGTGTGTGTGTGTGTGTGTGTGTGTGTGTGTGTGTGTGTGTGTGCGTGCGTGCGTGCGTGCGTGCGTGCGTGCGTGCGTGCGTGCGTGCGTGCGTGCGTGCGTGCGTGCGTGCGTGCGTGCGTGCGTGCGTGCGTGCGTGCGTGCGTGTGCTCGCTCAGTATACATGTTTATATATATACATATATATATATATATATATATATATATATTAGTATACTGTACATATTTAGTGGGGCGGCTGCTGCTGCGCTGCTGCCTAGCAACAATGGATCTATTCCCTCGAAGGCGAAGCCCGTGTCGGTTTGATTATGAAAACAGCACATCGATAAGCGCAATCATTAAACACAAAAAGTGGGAGGCACTCACAGTAAGTCACTTACAGTCTCTCCAAGACCAAGGAGGTGCCTGAGGTCAATTCATATATATATTTTTTTTAAAGTGATGAGTCAGCTAAAAAGACATGCTTCGGCCGTCATTTCATGCAGAGAGTGACTGTTGCCTGGAGAGAGAGAGAGAAGAGGGAGGGGGAGAGAGAGAGAGAGAGTGAAAGGACTCATCATGAGTCTAAATTCAGTCTCTTTGCTTTCTGTTGTATTTGGCAGGTTGGAGCGGAAAGCTAATTGATTGCGCTGATTATCATGTGATGTTCCGTCGAAATGAGCCGTAAAATCGTGGTTTTCCGCTAATGACGATGCGCCATTGGTATGGAATCTGGTGCAAACATTAGGCCCCTTTTCTTGATGTTTATTTTCATACATTCAGTTTGTTTTCTAACCAGCGGAAGTCTAGTTTAATGTATCACCTTATGGCTTGTTATGTTGACCGTGTTTTTGCACAGGATCCCAAAGGAATTGCATCAAGCGCTCCTTTGCTATTTTGTCATTCATCATTCATGGTCCTGCAAAAGGAAAAAAATAAAAGTGATCATTTTGAGCCAGGAAAATGCGTGAAATGAAAAAGAAACGGCTTACTGTCCATCCATCCATCCATTTTCTGTACCGCTTGTCCTCACAAGGGTCGCGGGGTTGCTGGAGCCTATCCCAGCTGGCTTCGGGCAGTAGGCGGGGTACACCCTGAACTGGTTGCCAGCCAATCGCAGGGCACACAGAGACGAACAACCATTCTCACAATCACACCTATGGACAATTTGGAGTGTCCAATTCACCTGCCATGCATGTTTTTGGAATGTGGGAGGAAACCGGAGTACCCGGAGAAAACCCACGCAAGCACGGGGAGAACATGCAAACTCCACCCAGGAAGGCCGAAGCCCGGACTTGATCTCACAACCTTTGCACTGGGAGGCGGACGTGCTAACCAGTCAGCCACCGTGCCACGGCTTACTGTAAATACTTAAAAATAAATCAATTAAAGTAAATACTGAACTAAAAAGAAAGAGTCCCAAAAAAATAGTCTAATAATAGACCGCCATCGGTGCTGTTGACCTACAGGGTGCCGATGGAAACTGGACTGGGCGAAAGAGAAGAGGAACGCCAAGAGTCTCGGACTGAGAGTAGGTTACTTTGAATGTTGGAACGATGACAGGAAAAGGTAGAGAGCTGGTTGACATGATGCAGAGGAGGAAGGTGGACATGTTGTGTGTTCAGGAGACCAGCTAGAAGTTTAGCAGCAGGGTACAAGTGGTTCTATCATGGTGTAGATAGAAAGAGAAACGGAGTAGGAGTTAACGTGAAGGAGGAGTTTGTTAGGAACGTCCTGGAGGTAAAAAGAGTGTCAGATAGAGTGATAAACCTGAAGCTAGGAATCGAAGGTGTGATGATCAATGTTGTTAGTGGGTATGCGCCACAGGTAGGATGTGAGCTGGAGGAGAAGGAAAACTTTTGGCTGGACCGTGATGAAATGATGGAGCGCTGTCATTGGTGCAGACTTCAACGGACACGTTGGTGCAGGAAACAGAGGTGATGAGGAGGTGAAGGCCAAGTTTGGTATCCAGGAGAGGAACGCAGAAGGACAGATGGTGGTTGACTTTGCAAAAAAGAACGGAAACGGTTGTCGTGAATACTTTCTTCCAGAAGAGGCAGGAACGTAGGGTGACCTACAAGAGTGGAGGTAGGAGTACACAGGTGGACTACATCTTGCGTAGACGGTGTCATCTGCGGGAGATCAGCGACTGCCAAGTAGTGGTAGGTGAGAGTGTAGCCAGACGGCATAGGATGGTAGTGTGTAGGAAGACACAGACGGCAAAGGCAGAGCAGAGGACAAAATGGTGGAAGCTGAAAGCGGAAGTGTTGTATGACTTTCAGGAGGGAGTTGAGACGGGCTCTGGATGGTCAGGAGGTGCTTCCAGATAACTGGACAACTACAGCCAATGTGATCAGGGAGACAGGTAGGAGAGTCCTTGGTGTGTCATCTGGAAGACTTGGTGGTGGAAGGAGGAGGTGCAGAAGTGGATCCAGAGAAAGAGGTTCGCTAAGAAGTGGGACACTGAGAGGACTGAAGAAGAAGAAGGGGTGAAGGGCAAACGAGGGGCTTACGATGACTTGTATGCTAGGTTGGACAGTGAGGAGGGAGAGACTGACCTATGCGGGTTGGCAAGGCAAAGAGACAGCGATGGGAAGGGCGTGCAACAGGTTCGGGTAATAGAGGGTAGGGATGGAAGCGTGTTGACAGAGTCTGAATCTGAACTCTCTGACATATTTTAAGGTTTTTCAAAAATGTAACCCAATTGTTAATTTCACTGCTAACTAATCACATTCATGGATAAGTCATTTGGTAACTAATAAATTCAATTACTTTTGGGGGAGAAAGTAATCCTTTATTTTTTTCATACTTTGCACAACATTGTCTAATACTATTTTGGCACTAATTTATAACTTCATGAAATATAAATCTATTAACTAATTATTATTATATTTTTTTTTTTTTACAATAATGTGTTCTAAGCAGACCCACTAGTCTAAATATGGTATTTTGGTTAATATCACGTTAGTGGAATATGAGTTAAGCAGTAAAATCCGTTTGTTTTTTTTCCATCTCAGGGGGCGGCCATTTTGCCACTTGCTGTCGACTGAAGATGACATCGCAGTTGCTCAGATCTCAGGTATCAACCAATTATGAAAAAAAACTGGTGAGCTGTGATTGGTGTTGTCTGAGCCCTGAGCAACTGCGATGTCATCTTCAGTCGGCAGCAAGTAGCAAAATGGCCGCTCCCTGAGATGGAAGGGGAAAAAATGGCTGGATTTGATTGCTTAACTCTTATTCCACAAATGTAATAATAATCAGAATGTCATGTTTACAGTAGTGAGGTCACATATAATATTATTGTCAAGAAATCTTTAAGGTTGACTTGGGAAGAGTGATGGGAAGAGTTGATGAACGAGAAACATGGGAGAGAACGAAGCGTAGAAGCGGTGACTGTCGTGGACCAGGAAGTAGCAGAGATTAGTAAGGATGAAGTGAGAAGGGCATTGAAGAGGATGAAGAGTGGAAAGGCACTCGGCCCTGATGATATACCTGTGCAGGTATGGAAGTGTCTCGGGGAGGTAGCAGTAGCAATTTCTGACCGGGTTGTTCAACATAGATCTTAAATAGTAAGAAGATGCCTGAGGAATGGAGGAAAAGGGTAAAGAGTACCACTGATGCAGTATTTGCTTTGAGGATGTTGATAGAGAAGTACAGAGAAGGTCGGAAGGAGCTGCATTGTGTCTTTGTAGATCTGGAGAAAGGAACTGCGGTTTTGTATGAGGAAGTCTGGAGGAGCAGAGAAGTATGTTCAAGTGGTGCGGGACATGTATGAGGACAGAGGCGGAGTGTGCTGTAGGTGTGACGGAGAAGTTCAAAGTGGAGGTGGGACTACATCAGGGATCAGCTCTAAGCCCCTTCTTGTTTGCTATGGTAATATCCAGGATGGCAGACGGGGTTAGACAGGAATCTCCACGGACTATGATGTTTGCAGATGACATTGTGATCGGTAGTGAGAGCGGGGAACAGGTGGAGGAGAAGCTAGTGGCGTGGAGGTTTGCCCCGGAAAGGAGGGGAATAAAGGTTAGCCGTAGCAAGATGGAGTATCTGTGTGTGAATGGGAGGGACCCAAGTGGAAGGGAGAAGAGCCCAAGAAGGTGGATGAGGGGTCAACAGTCCAGAGCAATGGAGAGTGTGAAAAAGAAGTGAAGAAGCGTGTGCAGGTCGGCTGGAACGGGTGGAGAAAAGTGTCAGGTGTGATAGAAGAGTTTCAGCTCAAATGAAAGGAAAGGTTTATAAAACCGTGGTGAGACCAGCCATGTTGTTTGGTCCGGAGACGGTGCCACTGAGGAAAAGACAGGAGGCAGAGCTGGAGGTGGCAGAGATAAAGAAAAAAATATATATATATATATATATATATATATATATATATTTATATATATGTAAAATATATATTTTTGAATGAACATATGTTTATTTCACAAATATTATACATTTTAAAATTGTCGCCCAATAAAGAGTGTTTGCCACCATTTCATTTCGTTTTAATCTGAAAAAGAATAAATAATATGTGAGTATAATACAATTGGAAAGCAATGCGTGAAAATGAAGAAACAGAAGAAACGAAAAACACATAGCATGCTAGCATGTTAGCTTTGTCATTGGTGACATCACACGATTGACAAAGTGACTCTCACTTCTTTTGCCAGCAACAAGCCTTTGGGACGTTATCGACAACACAACATGATCTCATCTGTAGCAATAACTAACTTTTCGTCCGATTTTCCTTGTAAGTGCCTTCCTTGTTTGAGAATATGTCGACCATGATGTGTGTTTTGTTCAGGTGGCGTCAGAGTCGGAGCACTGCATCATTCAGCGAGAGCATGACAAATGCATGGAGAGGATGGACATGCACGACCCCAACGACGACTTGGACATTGGTGAGATATTTTATTAGAAACAAAAATCCCTTTTCATACGCATAGCCTATTTCCGCTTGAATAGACGCAATACCTGTGTTGTCAACTTAAAACAATAAACGCCTCACCTCCAATCAATTCTCTTTTCTCATGCTCAAAAAAATCTTGTTTTAACTAATATGTCACATTTCTCTGTACTATATAATATGTTGGGATAAAAATATATTCGTAATACGGTATACAGTAGAATAATATAAAGTTTATTGTCACCTTTGAAAAAATAAATGCCTTACTTCAAGTACATGTTTTTTTTTTACAATATGGTGTTACAACCAGTAATAATATATGTGATTTTATTCCTATGTATTTTATTTCGTAGTTGTGTATTTAAATTTGTCACAGTATGACGTCCACTTGGGAAAAAAATGCCTTACCTCACAAAGAATGTTTTCTTTTACTACTAGATCAGGGATGTCAAACTGCAATCCTCGAGGGCCGGAGTCCTGCAGGTTTTAGAGGTTTCCCTACTCGAACTGCAGCTGATTCCAATTAACAGAATCATTATCAGGCTGTGTTGAAGAAGGGAAATATCCAAAACCTGCAGGATTCCGGCCCTCGAGGACCGGATCTCGCTATCCCTGTGCTGAGATAGGTAGACAGAAAGACAGACAGACAGACGGATGAATAAATGGGCATACATGCAATTGCCGGGAAAAATGGGACAAGAAGAAATAAGAAAGCAAAAGTAGTAACGGTGTTTTTAGAGAATGATATTGTAAAAGTTTAGAAATGAAGAGTTTAAGCACTTAATTATGAATATTCAATATTACTCCAAAAAACACACCTAAATCTGCAGTTATTCCAATATTTACAACAACAAAAAATGGGCAGCTAAATTGTTGGGCTTGAATTAACATTGATATTATTCCAAACATCACAAATGAAGACCACCCCACTATATCTTCTTTTAATTCATATTTCCGGTATTTTTTAAAGTTCCTCCACTATTCTTGTTTCCTTCCTGCTTTGACTTTTATTGCAGCCCTTTTTTGGCATCTAATGAGTTGGGCCTAAATTAACCAAATGTATGAATTTCCCTTTTTTTTTTTTCTCCATCGGAATCCTTTTAATTTTCTCTCATTTCACTTAACATAAGTTGTAATACACCTGTGCTGTTGTTAAATATGATCCAAAAGGTCCCAAGTAAAGGACTCCTCCATAAACACCTGAGACATTATTTATAGTAATATAGCATGTTTATTTGCTATTTTCTTTGATCCTGTATTAAGACATTGATGCGTTGGTATAACACGGTAGCGTTGCACTAAGCGCGTCGAGTGGACGTTGCACCTTGACTATAGTGTAGCCAGCGATGACGCGGCGCTTGGTAGGCAACTCCGCGTGCCTCATTTGACTCAGATTTGCCCTTTCAAAGTAATTGGCTTCCTGTCCGGCTCACCACACACAAGCAAAACACATTAGGGAGAAGAGAAAGGTCTACAAACACACACTTGTACACGTCCGCAGTGTATACAGTACTCCGCGTGGTACGAGAGTATCGCGAGGAAAAACGCATGCGAGTCAACGCTCTCTCACGTTCACACGTATATGCGCACTTGGACACGCCTACGCTTCACTAAAAAAAACCGTTGGAGTGTGAACGATGGAGAACATCTGGAAATGCTGAAGGGGAAAGACGGGGAAGAAGAAGAAAAAACTTATAAACGCTAAGTGTTTTGCATTAATTGGCTGAGACTGACTTTTGTGAGACAAAGTAATGAAACATATGCGTTTGCTAAAATCCTGAAAGTCAGAGCTAAACTTCCCTCACATTTCAAAACACAAACCAATTACAACAAAATGTGGCTTCTTTTCACAAATGTGGGTAATGGCAGTCAGACCAAAAGTTAATGTTTAGGTGTACTGATGCTAAATGTGTCAGCCTGGGGTACATCATTCTATTCACTACCCACTAAACGGCGTAGGCATACAACATTCTATAATAATTGGATAAATTATGTAAAAGTGTTGACGCTCTAACTTTTCCAGCCTGGGTAAGCTCGCTTCCCACTCACCTGCGTTGAAGACATGCGGCTTTTTACAGTATTTTAATGAATGATGTAAATGTATTGACTTGAAGATGTGGTCAGCTTGGGGAACCTCATTCTGTTTCCAAGTTGTGGGCGCTTGACTTTTTGCAATATTTAAAGGAACGATGCAACAATATGGACGTACTGTATAAACTTTTGCAGGGAGGGGAATCTTTCGCCATTCACTATCCACTGATGTCCATTGTAGGCATGTAACATTTTGCAATAATTATATGAATTACGTAAACATATTGAGATGCTAACTTTCCATCCTATGGAACTTCATTCTATTCACTACCTATTCATCTGTGTTGTAGGCATATAATGTTTTGCAATAATTTACGAAATTATTTAAAGAATTGGTGTGCTAACTTTTCCATCTCGGGGAACCCCACTCCATTCACTTTCCACTACTGTGTTTTGTAGCTACATACTGTTTTGCACTATTAACAGTGAACAGTGAAACGGATGGACATGCTAAATTTTCCAGCCATGGGAACCTTACTCCACTTTCCACCACTCTGCATTCTAACTACTGTATATCCAATGTTGAACTTTTTACAAAGGACAATGTAATGTATTTGACTTGCTAACTTTTCCAGCTAGGGGAACCTCACTTCATTCACCACGCTTCACTGTAGACAGAACACATTTTGCAGTACGTACAGTAAATGATGTAAGCATATAGATGGCTAACTTTGCCATCCAAAGGGAACCTCACGCCATTCATTTGATGCCACACTGCGTTGTAACGGCTAACTTCACTTATATTAGGAAGCTCACTCCATTCACTTTCCACCACTGTAGGTATATACAGTATTGCAACACTTCTGTGTTACTGGTTCATAGCACTTTCCTGTATTAAGATGAATTTTGTAAATATATTGCTATCCTAACTTTTACAGCCTGAGGAACCTCACTCCATACACAACTCTTTGTTGTAACTAACTCTGTAGTGTCGTATGTAACATTGAGTGATGTAAACACAATGATGCACTAACTTTTTCAAGATGGGAAACCTCACTCCATTCACCACTCTTTGTTGTAACTAACTCATCATTGCAGTATTTACAATCAAGTGAATGATGAATGACATTGATGCGCTAATTTTTCCGGCTTTGGGAACCGCACTCCATTCACCACTCTTTGCTGTAAATAACTCACTATTGCAATATTTACAATGAATGACATAAACACATGAATACGCTAACTTTCCCAACCATGGGAACCTCACTCCATTCACATGCACGGGAACTGTTCATCATTGCATGTGCTCCACGTTGACTAGCCTCACACATACTATATTCGCTCTCACAGTGTGCCCTTGGATGTGGGACAACCTGACCTGCTGGCAGGCGGCCGACGTGGGCGAGGTGGTAGTGGTCAACTGCCCCGAGTTTTTCCACGACCTGATGGGCCCCGACGACGGTGAGACAAAGAATCTTCCCAGGACTTTCAATCCCGCGAAGGCTTTTCTTCTCATGTGGATGTTTTGCACGCAGAGATGGGGCGGGTGAGTCGCAACTGCACGGAGGACGGCTGGTCGGAACCGTACCCTCACTACCTGGACGTGTGCCTCTTCTACGACAACGCCACCAAACCGGTAAGGCGCTCACAGTCGCGCACGCATGCTCATGTTAATCTCACTCACTCGATGTCCTCTTTTAGGACATGTACTACGCCTCAGTCAAGGCTTTGTACACGGTTGGCTACAGCACGTCCCTGGTCTCTCTCACCACTGCCATGGTCATCCTCTGCAGGTTCAGGTGAGCATAAGAATGATAATAATACACTAGAAAGTCAAATGGTATGTAAACTTATGAGCGCACTCTTTCGGCTTTTCCCTTTAGTCTTAATGTCCATAAAATCCCAAATACTGTGGCAGTTGTTTTGATAGACTTTAAAGCCGATATATATATATATATATATATACACATACATTTATTTTTTTTAGGCCCATGCTGATGGCAATATTTGGCAGAAAAAAATTCTGATAACCAATTGATCAGCCAATTATTTTTGAAAGAACGTATAACGACTTGAATAAAATAACTTTGTTTTTGACCTATGTGCATTACATATTATATTAATAATTAATTAAATAAACAGATAATAAACAGAGAGGAATTTTATAGTATAAAAACATATACAAATAATTTAATAATAATAATAATAATAATAAAAAGCATCAACTGCTTTTATAGCTTCTTAAGATTTAGACCATAAATGAAAATATAAACATAATGAGTAAATTTACTGGCAAAACATGATTTATGAATATTCCCTTTTAATGTGAAATTACATATCTTCTACATATTTGTTTTGCCATGACTTCATAATAAAGAACAGAGATGCCTTTCTCACATGAAAAAAAAAAAAAAGTCATCTGTGACAGATTTGCATTTGCAATATATAATGTACAGAGAAATTGGGAGGCCATTTTAAACAAAGTGCACACTAAGCATGAATACAAAACTTATCAACATATTTATAGTATATACTTACAGACATTGCATCTTAATGCGCATTAGAGAGGACGGAGCAGTATCTAATTCACACAGAATAATGTTCTGTCAGCCGTTCATGTCCTTTACTTCCTGCTCATATCGACCGAACAGCATTTACTGTTTCATGATATTGCCGTTTAATCAACAAAACTCCAGCCAATTATTAATATCGGACGATGCTATAGAAAGCTGGGTCCTAATAATGTGTTTTAGACACGGTGAAGTAGCATGTGGCTGATTGCCTGTTCCAAGTCGATAGATGAACAAAGATGCATTTTGCGTCACAAATTTAAAAAAAAAAAAAAAAAAAAAAAAAAGGAAGTCAGTTGCATTATTTTTGGGGGGTGTGTCTTCTTCCCATTCAGGAAGCTCCACTGCACCAGGAACTTCATCCACATGAACCTGTTCGTGTCGTTCATGCTGAGAGCCATCTCGGTCTTCATCAAGGACGGCGTACTGTACGCGCAGGAGGACAGCGACCACTGCTTCGTGCACACGGTCCGTCAGACAGACATGCCGCACGCTAGACTTCTTTCCAGCCCGTTTTCAGTTTATTTTTATTCTCTGCACAAAAACTCCGACAGTTGTCAACCATTTCTAAGAAGAAATATCCGGTTCAAGGCTTTAAGAGTCACTTCCTCGTCATCTCGTCTCATTAAAAGAAAAGAATAATCCATCTGATTACAAATGCAAAACAAGCTCTTTGTACGGCAACAGCACTTCGTCCGCTCTAAGCAGCCATGATGAATGCAGCTAATTGGCCGCGCTAATGGCCATGTTGCTGTTAGCCTCGAATTAACATAGTCGCGGTGGTTACCTTGGCAACCAGAGGTGAACATCCTCACCCCTCTCGGGTCGTCAAGGGGAGTGAATGGAGACACATTTTGTCAAGCATCAGTGACGACACTCATTCGATTGACAGCATTAAAAATTAATTATTATGTTTATTTTGATAATTCATTGTCAATTCAAAATAAAGGAACACCAGTATACAGTCATTATACTTATATTTATTTATAGTTTTATCCTTTGTCACCACCTACTTTGTTGATCGGCTGGAAGGAATCACATGATTTTAATAGTGATACACCGATATGTTTTTTTTCAGGGCCGATGCCGATACGGATTATTCGTAGGCAAGGAGGCCAATAACCGATATTTGGAGCCGATATTCTTTTGCAGTAAAGTAAAAAAATATTAGCATCAAAATAAAAATAAAAAGCATGTTTGTTAAAACAACTTTTCACATTTTCAACATGTCTGTTTTTCTTTTAATTAAAAATACAGCAAATGGACAGCTTTGTTTTATAATTCTATCAAAAATAATAATAATTTTCTATAGTAAATAGTTTTCCCCAAAAAAAATCATAACTGAAATGTTAAACTTTCACTTATTTTAATTTAATTTAACAAAAACAAAAAGCAGCATCAGTTTTGAATTGATCTCTTAAGGTTGTATCGCTCTTTACTTGCGAGCATTGCAAATTCAGGGTTCTCGTCAGAGTTCATCAAAGGTTACAAAAGATGTTCGCAAACATGTTCGCATTTTCTTTGTTAAAGGAAAACCTGTGTCTGTGAACATCTTTACAACCTTTTGCAACATTCTAGAAAACACAAATGTCACTGAGTTCGTAAGCATTCGCCGCTCAGAGAGATACGACTTTTATCGGTCTTCAGATTTGTAAAAATGGCCGCTGCCGATATTCGCCAAAATGTTAAATATTCGCACCGATAATCAGTCTATCCCTAGATTTTAATGTCTTACAATGGACACTTTGTGTTTGTTGCGCTATTAAAAAATTGAGAAAAAAAAATCTAATAACATTTAATATATCAAATATAACAAATCAATATCTTTGTTATTTTATTCTGGGAAATCATGTTGCTCTTCTGCCTTATTTTGAGGTATGAGGCATCCATTTTCGCTCAGAGGCATCAAAAAATGTGTGCTTGCCTTAAGAAAAAATATATATTTATTAAAACATTTTAAAATGTGTGACTTGTTATGATTGTTATTTTTATATGATGAGAAATTGAGAGAAAATGCCATTTATAGTTTCTTGAACTGGAACAACATCAATGCTGTTTTAACAACCCTGTCGCCATGGCAACAAAGCCTTTACACAATGAAGTCCCACCATTCAGGGGGGATAACGACCGGCCCCTGATGTGAATAGCCAAACTCTGCCAATAATTGACCCCCTACCCCCAAACAAAAACAAAAAAAGGTGTGTAATGTATATAGATACCACAAGATGGCGGCGAAGCACTTGAAACGGAAAGGATCATAAAGCATCAACGCCATGTACACAATGGCGTGAGCACAATACCAGCAAATGGACAAGATTTTCAGTGACTAACTTCTTTCTTTCTTTCTTAAATACACAAATTCACTCATGCCGAACTTCGAAATATGCGAAGGTTCACTTTCATTTTTCCTGTTATGCGTTGATGCAGGTGGCGTGCAAAGCGGTGATGGTTTTCTTCCATTACTGCGTCATGTCCAATTACTTCTGGCTCTTCATCGAAGGCCTTTACCTTTTCACCCTGCTGGTGGAGACCTTCTTTCCCGAGAGGCGATATTTCTACTGGTACACCATCGTCGGATGGGGCAAGTCTTTTCAAATGAGATTTTCTTGTTGTTTTTGTTAGCAGGGCAATATTATTTCGATCATAATCACATTGTATGAATTATGTTTTTTGCTGGCGGAATCCTTGTGCCTCCAAAATCATCACTTTTGTTCGACCGTTAACTTTATGTTGTAAAAGAACCGTTTTCAACACTTTTACATTGGTCAAAAATGTGTAAAAAAAAAAAAAAAGATAAATAAAAATAAAATAACACCTGCACGTGAGGACTGATCAATATTATAGATTTGTGAAATTACATTTTTGGCACAATGCCAGTGATATATGGTATATCTTTTTATTGGACTGTATTAGATATATTTTAATGCATTGTATTCTGAATCAAAATTATAAAATCTGAAAAACAGCAACTATATTTATTTTCATAGATATGTTAAGTCTATAATGTTATTCGGTACACATTTTATACATTTTTTATTTCAGCATCAATTTTCATTTTAAAAAATAAATATTCTGTATTATATTCTAATATTTACATATTCATATCAATGATAATAATCTGTTTTTTTTAATATTTTATGTACTAATTTATTTTATATATTGCTTTTTTTTCACATTATTTACAATAGTTATATTTACTTATTTATTTAAGTACATATTTTATACATTCTCACCCGAAAAACAATTGTTATAACAAATTACTTCAAATTGATATTTGTGATTTTTATTTTATATTTATACATATCAAACGTAAATATCCAAACATGCTGCATTTAGTTCAAGATATGTTTTTGCATATGATTTTATTTCGATTAATATTTGATGTTTCCTCCAATTTGGACAATTCCCCGTTTAAACTGTAATTCACCAACTCTCTCACTAGATGGCGCCACTACACCACCTATGAATTATTTGAAATACATGAACAAAAAATACTCTACCTGGCTATATTTAATTATGACTTTGTTTTCTGGTGGTGTTGCCACAGCAAGTCATTAATATATCATAAATAATGATACACTTGTAAAATTTAAAAGCATCTTTTTTTTTTTTTTTTTTTTTTTTTTTTTTTATAAATAATAGGAACCCCCACCATTTGTGTCACCATCTGGGCTGTGCTGAGGCTCCATTTTCACAACACTGGGTGAGTTCAAGCTCTTTATCCACCATTCTATCGTCCAATAATATTTCATCATCATTATGTGCAAATTACATCCTGACAGTTACGCAATGGGTTTGGCACTTGTCAAATTGTCGACTGTTTCCTCCTCCTCCTCTTGCTGTAGATGCTGGGATACAAATGAGCACACTGCTCTCTGGTGGGTGATCAAAGGACCTGTAGTTGCCTCCATCATGGTATGAAAGAAGCTACTCATGTTATTTTTTTGTTCGTTTTTTCTCAACAATGTCAGACCCGCCTGAAGACGTCACGTATAACAAGATGTGCTTGCTGTATTTTTGTGGCTGTTTTTAGATCAATTTTGTTCTCTTTGTGGGAATCATCATCATCCTGGTGCAGAAGCTGCAGTCCCCTGACATTGGCGGCAATGAATCCAGCATTTATCTGTAAGTACACCAAGGGTGATTTGCCAGCTTGGCGATGAAGTGCTGCCCCCACGAGGGAAAATGCTTCTTTTTTTTCCTCACACTTAAGCCAAGACTCGTCCTAAGCCTGTAGCTCCGCCCCTGGTTGTTGTGTTAGCAAAAGCTACGCCCCCTCAAAACAGGCTGATTTGAGTTGTAAGAAGTTGTAAAGTAAAAACCTCCAGACTTCTGTTAGAAAGAAAAAAAAAACAATGGATTGGGTTGAGGATTTGACACAGCTTGGAGAGGGGGATGTCAAGATTTTATTATGGTTCAGTGGTATAAAAGTTTTGGAAATAGTTCCTTTTTTGATTTTTTTTATTATTTATATTGTCTTTTTTTCTTTTACAAATGAATGAAATCAATGATCGAATTTAAATTGAATTGAAAAAATCATTCTCACAGTGTGTTTGTTAATTTGCAATAGTTTTAGTTGATTTTTTAATGCTTAATTTTTTTATTCAGTGTTTATGTGCAAGATTTCAAAAATACTATGAAGTTTTAATACATTTTTTAGTGTCTTTTTTATTTTACAACTGAATGAAAAAAAAGATCGAATTGAAATTTAATTGAAAAAAAATCATTTTGCATCAGTTTAAGTTTTATTAAATGCTTAGTTTTCATAAAAAAAATTACAATTACTTTTAGTTTTTTTGGGGGGGGGTTTATTTGCAAGATTTAATAAAACATTTTGTGTCTTATTTATTTTACAAAAAAAAAAGATCGAAGTACACCAAGGGTGTTTTGCCAGCTTGGCGATGAAGTGCTGCCCCCACGAGGAAAAATGCAAAAAAAAATTCTCACACTAACGCCAAGACTCATCTTAAGCCTGTAGCTCCGCCCCTGGTTGTTGTGTTAGCAAAAGCCCCGCCCCCTCAAAACGGGCTGATTTGAGCGAGGGTGTAAGAAGTTGATGTAAAGTAAAAACCTCCAGACTTCTGTTAGAAAGAAAAAAAAGCCTACTAGAACAGCTCAACTTAAATTTCTGTTATTCAGATGACTCCCATTTAACATCTTAAATGTGATTGGTTAATTCTGAGCATCCCCAGTTATGAGGGTGTGCACATTTGTGCAACCACAATATCAAAGCTGCTTATTTTTATTTTTTATTTTTTTTCAAGTAACTTGTAGGCTTTAGGTCATTTATTAAAATGTGGCATTTGAACAGGGGTGTGTAGACTTTTTATTGCATACTGCATTTTTTACAAATTTGTCAAAATTGACATATTTTAGGACGGGACTTGAAAAAATGAAAAAGTAGCCAAAGAAAACATGGGTCCAGCCTATCCAAATACATTACCTGCAGATAAATGCAGTGTGTGTGTGTGTGTGTGTGTGTGTGCGTGCGTGCGTGCGTGATCACGAGTGTGTCCTTTCAGACGTCTTAGTTGTGCTGTTGTGTTGTCTTTGTGCTGTGTAGCAGCTGTGCTCAGAAATGCTTCAGTGAGCCCTCACAGGCTGTTCAGCATTCGTGCAGGATGTCAGAGTTGTCCGCCATCACACTGTAAGTGTGTGTGTGTGTGTGCGTGTGTGTGCGTGCGATTACATTGATATACTTGACATAACCCAAGGGGCTCGCACAGTTTATTAATTAAATAGACGCTCACATTGCAAGGGTCGTCTTAGCCATGATGATGTCATGGTGCTTCTATTAGCTGGGATCTTTTGGCATTTAAATGGCTGCAACCTTTTTGGACTCCGCCCCCATGTCAAAAAGCAAATCCTGACCTCCTCGTTAAAGAGCAACTTTTTGCTCGTGTGCTCGCACGGGAATTGGGTAGGGAATCAGACTTTTTTTTTTTTTTAAGTGCGTTAGTATGCAAAAGTTTCAAAAAGCGGAATATAAAATAGAAAATAGTCATAGGCGGTGTTTTAAAGTCTCCTTTGAACCTTCTTTTGTATATTATTTTATTTATTTATTTCATGTAGTTACGGTTAATGTCATTTTAAATTAGATTTAAAAAATAATTATTTATTTTCATCAGATTTTTTTATTAATGTTGCACTTGATGTCCTTCTAATGGGATTAAAAATTTAATTCATTTATTTTCATTACATGCATGAAAAAAAAATTGCATTTTTCATTCAATTAGTTTGTATTCAATTGTGTTCACTTTATATATTTTTATTGTTATTTATTTTACAGACAAGTTAATATAATTTTAACTCATTTACTGCCATAAATTAATTTTAAAAAGAGATTATTAAAAATTAGGGGCAAGAGGCGGTTAACATTTTTTATTGTAATTAATCGCATGACTTCACTAACTCACGATTAATCACAAATTTTACATCTGTTCTAAATGTACAATAAAACATTATAGGTTTTCATAGTTAACAAAAGTGGGAAAAAATATTAAACTAATAGAAATAGTTAAATGATTTTTTGACGTTTAAAGCCGTCAATGGCAGTGGATCAATTTAAAAAAAGAAAAGAAGAAAAGATTATTACAAAATTCGGGGCGTTAGGCGATTAAAGTTTTTAATCGTAATTAATCGCATGACTTCACTAGTTAACTCACGATTAATCACAAATGTCATATCTGTTCTAAATGTACAATAAAAAAATAATTCTAGGTTTTCATACTATTGTTAACAAAAGTAGAAAAAATGTTTAACTAATAGAAATAGTTAAATGAATTTTTGACGTTTATAGCCGTAAAAAAAATTTAACACTAAAATTCACAAATAATTTACAATTGCTCACATTTTTGGACACGTTTTTTTTATTTATTTCCGTTTATTCACTTCTTTTTATAACATTCTTTTCATTAATTTACTATTTTATAATAATTTTAAAACTTGTTTTTTATACCAGCAATTATTGCAATTATTATTTTTAATCATAATGTTATTGATTTATTTTCATAATATTTATTATTTTTATTAATTTAATTTCATAATATTTATTTATGTATTTATTATTGCTACATTAAAAAATTTTAAGGGATGCTTTCATGTATTTACATTTACTTATTTATTACCAAATACATAATTTATTTAAAACTATTAAATTATTATTATGGGATTTTTTAAATTGTTATTATTATGGGACTTAAGAATAAGAATGTTTCCAACATTATTCATTTTTAAATTATTTGTTCAAGCAACCCCAAAATATGTCATTTGTTTACAAGTTGCTGCATTTTTGTGTGTGCGTACAAAATCCCACTAAATACCCCTTAGACGTGCTTTGGTCACATCCTGTTTTGTCCTTTGTGTGTCTGCCGTCATACTGTTCATGTTGTGTGTTATTTGTTGCGTGTTGATGTTGTCCAACAATGGCTTCAAGGTTTCCTTCCCACACACTTGGCGTAATAATACCGATAATGAAGCTCATATGTTCATTATTGTGCTTGTGCTGAGATATCTTTCTTATATATGCTGATGCAGTGCGATTGTGTGTGTGTGTGTGTGCGCTGCGCAGGCGTCTTGCGCGTTCCACCCTCCTGCTCATCCCGCTGTTTGGAATTCACTACACCGTCTTCGCCTTCTCCCCCGAGGACGTCAGCAAGCGGGAGCGGCTGGTCTTCGAGTTGGGCCTCGGATCCTTCCAGGTAACGTTGAGATGACGTCGGTCAAACAAAGTCATTCGTTGAATGTTGGAATAAAAATACAAATCCTAAACTTCTTCTCCGCTTGCCCCCATGCAGGGCTTTGTGGTCGCTGTTCTCTACTGCTTCCTCAACGGAGAGGTAAGCTGTGCTACCTGCCTTGCATCCTTTTGAGGAGACGGATACTTGTCAAAATATGCAGACAGATCAAGATTGATTCATTTTGGGGTTGAAAGTATTCCAAATGGAGTCGGATAGATTCAGATTCAGATGACTTTATTGATGTCACATGACGTCCAAGAAACATGAAAACAATGACAAACTGAGGGAGCTTCACAGTATGAACTGTGGGGGGGACTTGTTCAGGGTCCAAAAGGGACTGAGCCAATGCTGGGTTATTTATTAGGGGTGGGAATCTTTCAATGTTTCACGATTTGATTCGATTCCGATTTTTGGGCCTGCGATTCGATTCAGAATCGATTTTTGGGTTCAAAATGATTTGATTGACAATGATTTTTGCTTCAATCTATAGATGTGCAAGGAATTGTAATGATCTACTCCAGTCTGACTCGCTAATGCTAATTAGCGCGCTACTTGCGGCACTTTTATCACTCACGCTCCACGCTGCAAAAAAACAACTTTTATTGGAATAACTTGAGCGTGACTTTTTCCTTCTACTCTTTAATGTGGCTACAACTTAACAGTGTGTCAGACCGCGTGGAACCACACTGCCCCTCAGTGGCCAAACCGGGTACAACATGAACAGCGCTCCAAATAAAGGCATACACAGACAAAGGCAAGACAGTATAAAATTATTTAAATAAAATCAATTTGGGGACATTTTAAATTGATTCTGAATCGTACTAAATGAGAATCGAGATTCTTATGAGAATAATTGTTTTTGGGGCACACCCCTATTATTTATACCCAGTGCATTGGGTTGAGGATTTGACACAGCACGTTTGGGGAGGGGGATGTCAAGATTTTATTATGGTTCAGTGGTATAAAAGTTTTGGAATTAGTTCGTTTTTATTTTGTTTTGAGTCTGTTTGAAAAAAAAAATATATATATATTATTATTTATGTTTGTTAATTTGAAATAGTTTTAGGTGTTTTTAAATGCTTAGTTTTCATTTTTTTTTTTATTAGTTTTAGTTTTTTTTATTTGGGTGTTTGTGTAAGATTTAAAAAATACAATGAAGTTTTAATAAATTTTTTATTGTCTTTTTCATTTTACAAATGAATGAAAAAAATGATCGAATTAAAATGTATTAGAAAAAAAATCATTTTGCATTAGTTTTAGTTTTTTGAATGCTTAGTTTTCATTAAAAAAAATTAAATTAGGTTTAGTTTTTTTTATTTGGGTGTTTATGTGCAAGATTTGAAAAATACTATGAAGTTTTAATTAATTTTTTTGTGTCTTTTTTATTTTACAAATGAATGAAAAAAATGACCGAATTGAAATTTATTTGAAAAAATAATAATTTTACATTAGTTTTAGTTTTTTTTAAAGCTTAGTTTTTCATTAAAAACTAATTAATTAGGTTTAGTTTTTTATTTTAATCTGTGTTATGTGCAAGAGTAAAAAAATATACTAGGATATTAGTAAAAACGGCAACAAAAAATATTTATATTATAACTATCACAGCAAATCAACAAACGATATTTTGTTTGACAGCATTCTTTGACAATATTATGAGTGAATAATGAAAAGTTTTTTATTCGTGATTTCAATACGAACGGACATTTGACGTTACTAAAAGATGAGTCGCTGCCTAAAGTACATGTAAAAATGACCTTGTGAAGTTTCTCCCTGAAGGTGCAGTCAGAGATCAAGAGGAAATGGCGCAGCTGGACGGTGAACCGATACTTTGCCGTGGACCTGAAGCAGCAGAGGCACCCGTCGCTGGCCAGCAGTGGAGTGAACGGCGGGACGCAGCTGTCCATCCTGAGCAAGAGCAGCTCTCAGATCCGCATGTCCAGCCCGCTGGCGGAGAGCGCCAACATCAGCCTGCCTACTTGAGCGTGTGATCACGTGACCCTCGCCGCCAGACGTCAGCCATTTTGAATGAAGCCACACCGGGCGGAAGAGACCAAAGTGGCCCCCTGGCATATGAGTACTTTTCATTTTAAGTTTCTCTCAATGGCGCGCTTGGGATTTAATTCAAAACAATCAAAGGTGACATTGTAAATTATTGACATTTTTCTTTTTTTATTTGATGGGGTCAAATTAGGTTTTGTGTACAGTGAATATCAATGTGCTTTTAAGTGCCATAGAAGTCTAAAGGTAAAAGAAACCTTTGCCTTGCTTGTGACCTTTACCCCCAAAATCTAACCCTAAACTCAACCCAACCCAAATATAAACCCTAAAGCCCCTCCCTAAAATGCTCATTGTTTAACTCATTCACTGCCATTGACGGCTATAGACGTCAAAAGTTCATTTTAACTATTTCTATTAGTTAAATTTTCCCCCCACTTTTGTTAACAAGAGTATGAAAACCTAGATTTTTTTTATTGTACATTTAGAACAGATATAACATTTGTGAGTGAATCAATGTGATTAATTACGATTAAATTTTTTAATTGTGATTAATCGCATGACTTCAATAGTTAACTCATGATTAATCACAAATGTTATATCTGTTCTAAATGTACAATAAAAAAAATCCTAGGTTCTCATACTCTTGTTAACAAAAATGAAAAAAAAAAGTGAAACTAATGGAAATAGTTCAAATGAATTTTTGACATCTATAGCCGTCAATGGCAGTGAATGAGTTAAATGTTCCATTTAACTTTTCTACAATCAGCCGTAAGTACTGAGTATGTCAAAAGATAACACATAAAAAAAAATACACCAAAAAGAAAAAAAAATTGTGGACTTTGTAAATATTTTGAGTGTAAAGAAGTAGATTTGTCTTCTCATTGCATTTGCATAACAATTATTGTAATGTAAAGTTTCAACAACAAAAAAAGGAACTGGAGCCCAAATCTGTAGATCTCATGCCATATTCGACTCAATATGGAGATTATTTAAGTCGTGCCAAAATGAATGACTTTTCTATGAATTCTTCAGTGCAATAGAGCAGTGCCATGACATTTTTGTGACTTCATCTGCAGCTTTCCACACGTCGTACAAGGATATCAAACTCGCCGTGCATCCCGTGCCCACCGTCGCGTGCGTCTACAAAAAGTGCCTCACTCGTCTTTTTTTTTTATTTATTTTTAATTTTTTACAATGGACATTGAGAAAAAGCCATTTCCTGCATTGAATGTACAGTGTTGTGCTTTACTCTGTATGTTAGTGTGATTTTTTCATTATTATTATTATTATTATCATGATGAAGCGCAGCTATCATCTTTTTAAGGTTCATTTTCATGTGTATAGTCAATTCAATATTTGTATAACTAGGCTTTACACAATGAGGATTTTTCGGTCGGTCAAAAGCGATAATCAATTCGACCAGAAGTTGGACTAATATATTTATATATATATTCAAAAGACTTTTATATTTACAGTCGACCGCCACCATTCACGGCGGATAGGGACTAGCCCGGTCCACGAATAGTGAAAACGCACGCATAATTGACATCAATTGAAATGCATGGGGGCGGGAATCTTCAAAAATTGCTGATAAATATTAAATCTAAAATGTAATTTCTTATTTCGTGGAAGCAATCAATGACGTCATTGATCAATTGGCAAATTAAGACAGTACAGCCGATCCAACGATTTCACATAAAAAAAAAAAATATAATATATGTATATATGTTTTAAAATAATCATTTTCATTCACCCTCTTTCATTAATATTTAAACCCGTAAAATTATTACAGTATTAAGTCACTATTAGTACATTTATAATAATGATATAAAAGTATCATTGCAGCAAATTCAAATTTCAAAATATATTTTCCCCTATAGAAAACAACGTCAAAAGAATTCATCCGAGCCTAGAGCTGTACAGTTTACATTTTAACATTTTCTCAACTTTCATAGGTGTAAAAAAAAAAAGAAAGAAAAATTAACCATTGTATAATAATACTAAAATAAAGTCCTATTACTGTTTAAAGACGACTGAAAAACATGTAATGGCGTGGCATTTTTTTTTTTTTAATTATGTATAATTATTGCTGGGATTAATACGTGGATCTGTAGATGAGCTGAAGTCTCACGCGATTTGCTGAGATCTCACGTGAAGTGACGTAATGTTTTTTAATGTTTGCTTGAATGTGCGACTTGTACCATAACATTTTTTAAATTATGATTTTCATTATTTTTTTTGTATGTGAAAAAAAAAACAATTGCTGCTGCTTATGTGCACTATCACCAGCTGTCACTCTGAGTCTGAATACAGCTCGGATGGAAACGACCATGTCAAAGCTGTTAACTTTGCGTGTGTGCTGTATCTGTGCCCATCACAAGGGGGCAGTCGCGTGTTTTTTTTTCTTTAAAAAAAAAGAAGAAGAAGTGGATGTAGCCAACGTTAGCTAGTATGAACGCATCCGTCTTCATTTTCACAAAAGAGGTCACGGTACTGCTAGTTAGCCGCTAGCTAACTTGATAGTTTGCGAAATGACAAAAACAATAAATGTGATTTACGCATTTATTAAAAAAATAAAATAAAATACTAAAATGTGAAATAAATATCAGTTAATTAAATTGTCAATTGTGCCATGAAATATATGTACTGAGCATATTTATTTATTTTACATTATATTTGTATTGTATGTGTGTAAAAAATATTTTACTGACTTTAGATCTATTTATTTAATTTTGGCATACACCACACAAAAAAAACGTTGCCCTTGTCACTATGGCGTATATGGCATGAATCATACATTACATAAATATAAAACCAATTGTACAAAATAATAATAATAAAATAGACATAAAACATTTAGAATTGTTTCTTGTTCAATTTCAATAATTCAACTTAATTAAAATGACCGTCAACATTGTCAGTGGCATGAACGGCACATTTCAAATTCAGAATCAAAATGGCCGGGACGTTCCACGTAATATTGCTGAATGTGAACATCAATGTGAAAATGTCAAAAATTTATATATATTTTTTAAATACCCTCTGAAACGCATCTATTTAACATTTTGCATAAACAGGAACATGTGTCACTATGGTAGTTGGTTAACTAGGCTAATTTGTCAATTTCATGATTTTAGATGATTTTTTTTTTCTCAAATAAAAATGAGCCACACATCCATTTGTTTTACTAGCTTTAGCTATTTTATTTACAATGTTTTTGATGCTAAATAGCTGTAAAAAAAAAATAAAAAATTATTTAAAAAATAGACATGGGTAGCATCTACTGTTTTAGCGTTACCAATTTGTATTGATGGCCTGATGTACAATGATTTTCAACAACAACAACAAAAAAACGTGTTAACATTGTGATTTTGTTACTGTGCCTTCTGTGAAGTCCCGATATTTCCTATTTCCAACAACAAACTGTGAACTGTTTGAGGAGTCGAAGCACTTTTGTTAGCATTTCGCTTCACATTGCGTGACATTGCGCTTCAACATCTCGGCTGACCACACGCGTGCTATTTTCACTTATAGGTGTCAAAGAAAAGAGCGCAGAAGGCCATAGTTGGACATTTCAGGGAATTTTCAACTGCTTGTTGAGCGCCAGGTGACAAGCTCGTGCTTCGTTAGCTTCGCTTAGCACAATTTCCCCGAACACAAAATGTCAAGCTACCACTTTGTTTAAACTTTTTATAAGCGCCTCAAAAGCTATTGAGATCATTAGAAGGTGGATAGCGCAAACGGAGCTAGGCTAGCCTAAGCTAAGTTAAGCTAAGCTAAGCTAGGGTAACAGGCTTGTTTACAAAGGGAACTGGTCTTGGCTAGAAAACAATTGACGACATTTTTTAATGAATATTAAAAGTGTGTAAAATATTTTTGGGTGTTTGATTAACTGTGAACATTTTTGTTTATTGCCAATGCATTTTTGAATGTACAGTTGTCGCTCAGCTGCTCTTTATGATGCCTGCTATGAAACTATATGGTGTTCATTCATATATACAGTATTATTGTGTATTTTGTTTCATATTTTTTACCTCTCAGTGTTACGACTACATTTTGAACGCTCGAGTCAGTGAGCGCGTGATAGTGAAATGGATGCACATCTCTGTAATGACGTGCATTATAAGAAAAGTAAATGTATATAGATAAAAAAAGAAAAAAGAAAAGGATATTTGGTCATCCAGCTTTCTGTGACGATCTGTCGTAAAAAGTGACGTCCGACATTCACGTCAATGTTGTGTACATTTGAATGCTCAATAAATATGTGCAAAATTGTCAGACCTGATTGGTAGTTTACATTATTTCTTTATTTTTTTTTTACTATTGTAACAAATGTTAATTGTATTTTTTTTTCAAATAGATCGTATAAATATCAGTAGAAATCATTTAAAATTCAATTAATTTGTTATTTTATTTATTTTTGTACAAATGGATTTGAAAAAAAAAAACATAATACAATTGAGTTAAAAAAAATTAAAGGTAACTTAAATTTGCTATATTTTTGTTTATATTTTAGTACATCATATATTATATTTTGCATTACTTTTAATGTTATGCTATGCTCTGCAGTCCCTGCGTGACTGGAACGGTGCTTCTAAATAATTGTCAATGTTATTTAAACAGAATTAGGACTCAAATATTTTACAGTCTCAAAATACATAACCACAAATTCTTTATTCTCACCCTAAATGCATTTTTCAATTTATTACTGTGCTTTTTCCCTATTCACAAACATTTCTTTCTCTCCGTATTTGGTATAAAATGGCATGTAAAATACTGTGACAATACATCAGCGTGTGCTGATACAAAGTGCCTAATGATACTGTACAGTAACAGTAAAAACATAGACGACAAAACACAAGTTCCACAATTGGTTTAAAATGCACAAACCCGTGTTTCAATGAAGTCGGGATGTTATGTCAAATGTAAATGTGTTTTGCTTCTTATTTACGTTTTACACAACGTCCCAACTTCATTAGAATTGGGATTTGTACAGTAAGACACGAGAGTATTGTCATCAGAAATGCTTCATCTAACAACTTAGATGCCATTTTGACGTTTGGTAACTCGCTTAGTGCCAAATTAGATAGCATGTTGACAACGAGGAACAGCATAAAATGCACACAGTACAAGAAAACATATCAAGCCACTTAAATAAGAACAAATGAGTCAATCATTAAAATAAAAAATTCAATAAAAAATGAATTGACCCTGGAATTTTTTTATTGTGAACTATAATCTCAAATAATTTAACTTATTTATTTTACTGTCTTTTAAAAAATATTTATTTTGGCACACACAAACACAACAAAAAAAACACAATTGACCCATAATGATCGCATGCCCAAATTTGGACAACTTCAGATTTTTTTCAAAAATTTAGACTACTGTATTTATTACTCTTGTTTGCTTTATTTATTCTAATACAGCAACAACAACAAAAGTATTTAAAAAAAATACACAAATAACAATTAAAGCCATTTTGTTTAGACTAAAAAATATTATTAACTTATTCACTCCCAGCCATTTTCACTGAAGCAACTGCTTTTGCTCCCGGCTGTATTACTGGATTTTGACAGATTTTGCAAGGCCCACAGAATATTGTGTTCCATTGCTTTTTTTGTGTGTTTGTTTTGTTTTTGCAGTAATTAGCATTAGAAGCTAAGTTTCATCATTATTCACATTCCTGTTAAAACACTGGCAAAAAGAGTTTGTTGCAACATGGCCCTGGTTGATCTCTTATACTCTGCTGCCACCTGCTGACCTTTTTTTATAATAACTTCCATTGTTTCAAGTGTTCTCTTCAGTTCAGGGGCTGCATCAAAGCCATCTGTATGCTCTTAGCATAAAAAACAAACACAAAAAAAAACATATAAATACGTTTTTTGGGACCACGGTAATATTTATATATAAATATATTTTATATATATATTTATATATTCATACGCTTTTGGGAGGAAATGAGTTAATATGTAAAACAATTGTGAAATATAATCTTAAAAAAATAGTTTATTATTTCATTAACATTATTTTTTTGTAATCATTTAAATTTGGCACCCAAAAACAAAAATAAAACATGTTACACACATCATACACACAACAAGTGTTCTCAAGGCTCAGTGTAGCACACAAGTCACTCCACCCCAAAACGTGAATTGAATTGTCCCTTCAGTGTTTGCTTACGGTCATACGGCGTAGATGTTGCCGGTGGAGGGGGGCCGCCGAAGCCCCCCGCGTGCTCCGACACTAACCTGACTGATGCTTCGCTTGGCTGGCGTGCGCCGACTTTGGTTGTGACACTTCCAAAGCCACCTCCGCAGCTCCGCCTGCACCTGGGAAGCAAGGGAGATTCATGCTGAACTGTATTCGTAATTGAACCACAAAAACATGGTGCGATTGTCAAGTCAGAGTTTGCTGCACGGTTTTAAATATTTTTTTAAATATATATATATATATATATATTATTTTTTTTTTATTACGGAAAAAAAAGCTTAATATTTACTTTCAAATGGATTCACGTTTGAACACATCTGGCTTACCTCTCCATTCATGAAACAGTAAAGCAGAGCCACTACAAAGCCCTGAAAAAAAAACAACAACTTTGAAACTAAATTAAAAGGGCAGCATTTTTTCATAAAAAAATAAATAAAAAATGCCTGCTGTGTTTTAGGATCTGGTGGTACCTGAAAGGATCCCAGGCCCAGCTCGATGTAGAGCCGGGCCGCCACGCCCGTGTTCTCGGGCAAGAAGGCGAACACGGTGTAGTGCATCCCGAACAGAGGGATTAGGAAGAGCGTGGATTTGGCCAGTCTTCTGAGGAAAAAAAAACAAAATTCACACGGGAGATGACAAGGAAAAAAATCATTCATCAAGGCATCCTTTTGTTTTGAAATGTCAAGTGAGACCCGCATGTAAATTTCCAATCAGTTGATTAAATGTCATGAGAGAAAACAGCAACTCATGCCTCTGAAAGTTGAGTTGAATTTTTTAGTATAATATAATGGGATATAGCTGCGTGTTAGCTAGCACGTCTAACACACATACTGTGTTTAAAGACAAGAAATGTCTGTAGCTGCGCGCTGTAGCGGCCCACCAAGATACGTGGCGGCCATCTTGGCAGGGGCAACTTTCCAGTCAGAATGTGCTATAAATACAGAACATTTGATTTAAATGGCAGTCTACAGTTTTACATATTTTACTACGTAGTTCCATAGTCCAGGGGGTCTTATTATTTTAGGTCTGGGGGGGGAAAAGTTGGCTAACTCAGTTAAGTCGACCACAAAATTAGTAAAAAAAATAATAATTGCATTGAAACTATAATTAATGGGTTTTAAAACCATATTTGTGGCACCTGGAACCAATGTTTAGCCACGAATTGTTGATAACGTAATTTGTTAGTGACGGTCATTTATTATTTATGTTAGCTTCCCAACTCCTAGCATGTTACGATTTTAGACATTTTCAGTGAAAGTGTAAATGTAAAACCCTTATGAATTAGCCTTAGCGCTTTTGCTACTCGGATTGCTATCATGCTATATGTTAGCATACTAACCGCTAATATGTTACCATTTCAGCAATTCTCACTGAACATAGTTACAGATGACAGGAGTAAAATAAATAGCCAGCCAGCATGTTAGCATTTGGTCAATTGTCATTTGGAACGATACTTGAATACTTATCGAATGGCCTACGCCCTTTCTGCTCAGGTTGCTAGCATACCAACTGCTAGCAATAGCATGCTGCCATTTAAACAGTTAACATTGAATGTAGCAGCTAACTGATAACAGGGCAAAATGTAAAATGATCCAAGCACTTATCCTAGCACTTTCATATTGCTATATGTTAGCCCGCCAACTGCAAGCAAGTTAGCATTAATTGTCATTAGATTAAATGATGACAGGGCAATAATTAAACCCATTTCAAACGGCTTTTTGTATTCACGACTCAGGTTGCTATCTTGCTATATGTTAGCATACCAACTGCTAGCATGTTAACATTTTGTTGTTTCCTATTATATTAGTTAGTACTATAATCCAGTGATGACATTTTGACCATGGAACAGATATTTCTTATGTTTCTTTTTGTATGACCTTTAATTATTATTTTATCCTGCTTTTATGATGGGGCCGTTTTGACCCTCTCATGATTTCAATTGTAGATTTATAGACATATAAATATATATTTTTAAATGACTTATTATGCACAGACTTCTGTCATAATAGCAAGGTTGTTTTCTCACAAGCCTGTATAATATATTGTACTTAAATCAATATGTGTGTTACTAAAAGTTTTTTGACACTTTCTTTGAACAATCGTGTCGGGTGATAAATCTATTTCTGGTATTGCGCTATTTTTAAGGTATTCCCGTCTGAATTCATTCAGTTGAGCACTAATCAAATACAAATGTTATCCAAAGGAATAATAGAAGGTCTCAATACACATTCTGCACAACCTGTACAATACTTTTGTTGTTGTTAAATTATAAATAAATAAATCAATAAATAATTATGTGGACATGTATCATGTGTATGACTTTACTGTATACTCTATGTGTGGGTAAAAGGCATTAGCATGTAGCATTAAATTCACCAAATTTGTTAGGTAAGTCATCTTAACTCATTCACTGCCATTGACGGCTATAGACGTCAAAAATTCATTTGAACTACTTTTATTAGTTTCATATTTTTTTCCTACTTTTGTTAACAAGAGTATGAAAACCTAGAATTTGTTTTGAATTTAGAACAGATATAAAATTTGTGATTAATCATGAGTTAACTATTGAAGTCATGGGATTAATTAAGATTATAAAAATAATCGCCTAACGCCCCTAATTTGATATGTTTTCTTTTCTTTTTTTAAAGAAAAGCTAATTAAAAAAATACTTTAAAAAAAAGAAGATGATTGAAAGTGAGGGGCACGGGCGATTAAATTGTTTTCGTAATTAATCGCATGACTTCACTAGTTAACAAGAGTATGAAAACCTAGGGAAAAAAATGTATTGTACATTTAGAACAGATATAAAATGTGATTAGTCATGAGTTAACTATTGAAGTCATACGATTAATTACAATTCCAAAATGTCATCGTCTGACGCCTCTAATTTTTTTTTATAATATTTTCTTTTTTGTTTAATTACTTAATTATTTAAACTCAAAATTAATCACAAATTTTATATCTGTTCTAAATATACAATACATTTTTTTTTTAGGTTTTCATACTCTTGTTAACAAAATGAAACTAATAGAAATAGTTCAAATTAATTTTTGACGTCTATATCTTCTAAATGGTATAAGGTCAAAAACAATGACACGATTGACCCTCCTTTTTGAGGGTTTGACCTTGGCGGAGGTTTTGCTTGCAAGCTGACGACATCAAAGACTTGATTCAAATTCAATCAGTGCAATGTTGAAAGAAGCTTTTTGCGAAGAACGCTTGATCTACCAGTTTAGAGTTTCATTCCAAATCAAAAGCTATTTTTTCCACATCAAAGCCCATCTCAATATGTCATCCTTTGTGACTCACATAAAATGTCCAGTGTCGTTGTTCCCGGATATGGCGGAAGATTTGAGCTTCTGGACAAGGATGCGGATCACGTTGATGAAGATGACGATGTTGACCTGGTTGATATGACGGCGATATATTAGCAAAAGCCATCCATTTTGAATATTTGCACATGAAAAAAACACGAGCAACTCACCAGCAAGGACGCTGTTATAGGACCTTTGATAATCCACCAAATGCCAACATTGTCCGTGTCATCCCAGCAACTAGCCACATGTCAAATAAATGATGATTTAGTTTGTTTGCTGTGTCATGACTAAATGCAACAACCTACTGTACTGTATACTGTATATGATTACCCTCTGTCGTCATAGAAGAATCTGGTCAGCACCCAAAGGATGAGAATAGTCGACGGGAGGCCTGCGACAGGCAAACAGTGATCAAAAGAGAATACGCACAATTTTGAACGACATTACCAACCAAAGGGCAGGATAAAACACAATGTTTAACTTCATTGTTTAATTACTACAATCTTAATATAACATAAATTAACACACAAAAAATGTTAATTTTACAAATAAAAGTTTTTAATTCATTATAATGAAATATAAAAACAATGAAATTGTCTACTTTTTGACTAATGTTTAACTTCATTATTTAATTACTACAATCTTAATATAAGATAAAAATAAATTAACAAAAAAAATAATAAAATGTTAATTTTACTAAAAAATATATTTAAAAAAAAATCCATTATAATAAAATGTAAAAACAATGAAATGGTCTACTTTTTGACTAATGTTTAACTTAATTATTTAATTATTAAAATTGTAATATAACATAAAGATAAATTAAAAAAAAAAAATAATAAAATGTTAATTTTACAAAAAATATTTTTCAAAAATCAATTATAATAAAACATAAAAACAATGAAATGGTCTACTTTTTGACTAATGTTTAACTTCATTGTTTAATTACTACAATCTTAATATAACATAAAAATAACTAACAAAAAATAATAAAATGTTAATTTTACTAAAAAATATATTTTAAAAAATCCATTATAATAAAATGTAGAAACTATGAAATGGTCTACTTTTTGACTAATGTTTAACTTCATTGTTTAATCACTACAATCTTAATATACCATAAAAATAATTAACCAAAAATAAATAATAAAATGTTAATTTTACAAAAAATATTTTTCAAAAATCAATTATAATAAAACGTAAAAACGTTTTGAGTTAATAAAAGGGAAGTATTTTAATTTACAATGTAGCATAAAGTAATAAATATGAAAACATGTACAAATTCAATCTAATTCATTTGAATTTAAAAAAATGAAACAAAATTAAACATCGATCCATTCATTTTCTATGTTGCTTAGCAATTGACCTTGACGCGTTCACTGCCATTGACGGCTATAGGCATCAAAGATCCATTTTAATTGGGATGGCAGTGAATGAGATTTAATATTGAAAACATTTAATAGGTGACAAACCACATCTTATAAAAAAAATAACTAAGCCTTATTTCAAGGTACTTGCTAAAGCGACGATAGAAAATTGACAACACTTTCATGCAATTTTGCGCCTCTTTGTCAGATACAACAGGCGGGAGGGCGGGAGCCCCCCCTGCAGAGGCTCCAGAGGTTGGACTTAAAAAAATTCTGAAAGATGGCTGACTTAGATAAATTCTGAGAACCAGGCTGGGAGTGGGCAAACGTGGCCTAAGTCGGTCTGTCTAAAAATAATGATCTGTTATTGTTATTTTGGAAAATGTTATGTATCAAAAGTACTAGTGGTATCAGTACTTGGTATCGGCATTGGTGACTTCACAAGAATTGAGTACACGTACTGGTATTGTTCTAAAAAAATGTTGGGCTATCGAACATCCCAAATTTATAATAAAACAATAAAATGGCTGGTCTTAGCTATTTTTTAAAAACAAATTTTTTTTCTCCAAAATTTCAATAAATCATTTTATTTATAATGCAACCAAAAATACATTGAATAAAATGGAAGACGACAAAAGTGAATAACCTTAACTTTTTTTCAATTATTATTAAATTAACATTTTGATATTTGAATTTAGACTTAATAATAATACATGTATTTGAATAACTGAGATATACTGAACTTCTTCTACAAATTGGATACAAAGTGATCCGAGTCAATGGTTGCTTATCGCTACTTGAATTGGCCTAACTTACTAATACAATACGAGCAGTCCTCCGCTCGATGCGTCTTCGTCCTTCAAGCGCATTGCGGACAAGATGAAGACGACTCCTGACACCTTAATTAACACCAAACACACCGACTCACCCCATCCAATCACGATGTACCACCAGAAGTACTTCCTCTGGGAGACAAAGGTGAGCGCCAGCAGCGTCTGCAGATACATGCCCTCCACCAGCAGCCAAAAGTAATTGGCCAGGATGCTAAACTGGAAGAAGGCCACGGCCGACTTGCACGCCGTCTGCCGGGTTCGTAGACGTCGTTAAAGTCAACATTTTCGCACACTTGACGTCTATTGGGGCGCCGGGCTCACCGTGGACACGGAGCAGTGGTCCAGGGTCTCGTCCGCGAACAGCACCGTGTCTTTGACGAAGACGGCGCTGGCCCTCAGGACGAACGAGGAGAACAGGTTGACGTGGATGTAGTTCCTGGTGCAGTGGAACTTCCTGAGAAGAGCGGGGGGAAATGAACGGGGCGAACGAGCGTTTCTGCGTGAGGAGAAGTAAAACATGGAATGCGTGTGCCATAATATTGAGTTGCTAAATACAAATGTTGAAAGCTACTTGAATGGGAAGCAAAATACGGCAAAGGCAATGAGCCACATGCTGCTTCACCACAACTAATTATAGTATATATACTATAGTCTAACCAAAATAATCGATCAAATTCTTTGATTTTATTTTTTTTTTACCTGAAGGCAGTGAACACCACTATGGCGGTTATGAGGGAGATGAGGGAGGTGGCGTAGCCCACAGTATACACCTGTCTGAAGGTGGACAGGTAACTGGTCTACAGGTGGGCAACAAAGTACAGAGCAGCCTCGTTAGTATAATGAGGTATAAGAGCGTGTGTGATTACAACCAACCTCTGATTCAGGCCCGTTGTCATCGCTAAAAGCACAGACTTCCTGGTAGGGCGGATACATGTCCGACCAGCCGTCTGCTGTACAGTTCCTGTAAACGAACCCTTACCATGGAAACAAACATAAAGAGAACAAGAGGAAGGTTTAATGATTAACGCCAAATGTGAGAGTTAGGCTTCCAAGCATGGTCATGACTTTTAACAGTTGTTACAAAATTGAGTGGAAATTCAGCTGTCAGAATGTGTGACCTCAGGTTTTAAAACAGTCCAGGTTTCAAAGGAGTTAGGCTTCCGAGCATGGTTATGACTTAGAACATTTGTTAAAAAACTGAGTTAAAAAATTCAGCTGTCAGAATGTGTGACCTCTTTTTTTTAAACAGTCAAGATTTTCAAACAGGGTGTCAAAGGAGAGTTTGGCTTCCAAGCAGGGTCATGATTATTAACAGTTACAAAATTCAGCTGAAAAATTCAGCTGTCAGAATGTGTGACCTCAGATTTTGAAACAGTCAAGGTTTCAAAGTAGGTTGTCAAAGGAGAGTTAGGTTTCCAAGCATGGTCATGACTTAGAACATTTGTTAAAAAACTGAGTTAAAAAATTCAGCTGTCAGAATGTGTGACCTCAGGTTTTAAAACAGTCAAGATTTTCAAGCATGGTTTTAAAGGAGAATTTGGTTTCTAATCAGTGTCATGATTTTTACCAGTTACAAAATTCAGTTGAAAAATTCAGCTGTCGGGATGTGTGACGTCAGGTTTTAAAACAGTCAAGGTTTCAAAGCATTGCCACAACTTCTAACAATTGTTACAAAACTGAGTTGAAAATTTCAGCTGTTAGAATGCCTGGACTCAGGTTTTAAAACAGTCAATGTTTCAAAGTAGGGTTTCAAAAGGGAGTTTGGCGTCCAAAAATAGTCACAATTTTTTAACAGTTGTTACAAAACAGAGTGGAAAATTCAGCTGTCAGAATGTGTGACCTCAGGTTTTAAAACAGTCAAGGTTTCAAAGTAGGATTTCAAAGTTTGGCTTCGAAGGAGTGTCACAGTTTTTAACAGTTGTTACAAAATTGACTTGAAAAATGTAATTGTCCCAACATAAACTTTGAACATTTTCCAACTGACCTTGACCACTGGAGAAATGTTGAAAGATGTCCGAGCACGACACGTTGACCACCTGACCCACGTCGGCTCTCAACCAGCATCCGACCTGGTCCCACTCAGTCTGGCATCCTGGAAGCATTCAAAGGAAAGAAACACTTAACAATGTCTCAATGATTTTGTCTTTTGTTGCTTGTCCAACAAAAATGTTGTTTGTCCAAATGTTTGAATTACCCACATAAATGCATATGTAACATTTGTATCTTGCATAAGTTACAGATTCAGGGTTATATGTATAACATTAAGGAGTCGTTTTTATTTGGTTACATTTGCATGTTGAATTTGGGGCTGCGAGGGCAACCACCCGTTAAACGCTTTCTCCTAATATTGCGCAAAGAAATACTGTGCCTTCTATCTACCAGTCACAAACCTCCGTGAACATTTTCATGACATTTTGTCTTGAGTTCGTCAAACAACCTGACAGCTTCCATCCGACGAAGCGGCTAAAAAGAACCTTCCCCTCGCTCTCCTTTCTAAAAGTGTCTTGCTAGACTTCGTCGGCTTCCTGTCACACGGGGCAACCATTTTTCCATTTTACATTTCAGAGCCTCTTACGTAACCGTCATCGCCCGGCACGAGGGCCGAGGAGACAAGGTGGAGGTAAACAAGTCAAGACGAGCCGGAGGAACTTGGCTCTACAGCTCACAGGGGCCCGCTGATGAGATGACAAAAACATACAGTGACTAATATGCAACAATAGGAATGACGGGGGAGGGCATGTCAATCAAAATGCTCCTGGCTGATGTGACAGCAAAATACTGTATATGTCAAATATATTCACTGCAGGAGACAGTTGCTCTAAAAGCAAACGCTGGACAGAGATTTTTTTCTTATTCCCCTAAAAATACAAACCTTGCCTTCAGTTAGGGCTTGATATTTCTTAACTCATTCACTGCCATTGAAGCCAAATTTTTAATGATTTTTTGTTTTTGTTTTTTCAAATCGTAAGTTAACGAGTGAAGTCACGCGATTAATTACAATTAATTTTAATCGCCTGACACACCCCTAATTTTTAATAATCTTTTCTTATTCTTCTTTAAAAAAAAAAGAAAAAAAAAGAAACAATTTTAAAAAAGATTATTAAAAATTAGGGGCGTCGGGCGATTAAAATTTGTAATCATAATTAATCGCATGGCTTTAATAGTTAACTCACGATTAATCACAAATTGTATATCTGTTCTAAATATACAATTAAAAAATTCTAGGTTTTCATACCTTTAGGTTAACAAAAGTGCAAAAAAATGTTAAACTAATAGAAATTGTTCAAATGAATTTTTGACGTCTATAGCCGTCAATGGCAGTGAATGAGTTATTGTTCTTAGGTTCTTATTCCAAATATGGTCCCTATGTGTCTATTTCTGTCCATTGGTGTGTGTTCAAGGGAATAAAAGTGACGTCACCTCAATGTGTGTGACCTGAAGCGGACGATGTGGCTTCCTGCCACAAAGGGCACGTCACAGAATGATTTCAGAAGCAACTCTAGATTTAATGTCAGGAAGCGTATTGCGGTCAAAAAACCCTTCCTGTTTCATGACTAATTTGGGGGGGGACTTTTTTTTTTTGTGTATTTTTTTTCTGTTTTTCTGAATATTTTTTGTCTGTTTTACTGATTTTTTTCTGTCATAAAAAAATATTCAGAAAAAGAAGAGAAAAAATTACTCAGAAAAACAGGAAAAAAAATTCTGAAAAACATTAGCTTCTGTTTTTTGAAGTAATTATCATTATTTTATTTTATTTTTACCTCGGAACTCCAAGTGACTTCAACTGTATGACTTCCTGGCTCAGTTAAGGTTACACATGTACCGTAATTAGTAACACACATGTTTTATGCTTTTTACTTTATACTATCATTCTAATGTAAGCTAATGCCAATCGATCAGTATAATTTTAGTAAGCTAACAGTTAAGTTTCTACGGAGGCGTATTGCATCTGCAACAAGTCACTTGGTGCTCTGTTTTTCAGGGATATTTTTTCCCAGTTTTTTTAATAACTTTTTTCCCTGTTATTCAGATTTTTTTCCTTCTGTTTTTCTGAGTAATTATTCCCCATGTTATCTGAACATTTTTGTTTTTTGGAATGTATTTTTTTTATGACAGAAAAAAAATCAGTAAAACAGAAAAAAAGATTAAGAAAAACAAAAAGTTTAAAATAACCCCCCCACCCCAAAAAATAGTCAGAAAAACAGGAGGGTTTTTTTCCCCAAGTGAATGAAATACGCTTCCATAGGCATGTGTGTATAAAAATAATATGTCATCTGATGTCTCCGTGCAGCAAAATGAATT
The DNA here is from genome assembly GCF_054856555.1 of Leptonotus elevatus. Taxonomy (NCBI): domain Eukaryota; kingdom Metazoa; phylum Chordata; class Actinopteri; order Syngnathiformes; family Syngnathidae; genus Leptonotus; species Leptonotus elevatus. The sequence continues at coordinate 8,417,424 of NC_141239.1, read as the reverse complement.
GTGCTGCACACACTACACACTTTTTATGACGCACGCATGCTGCGCACTCTTTCGTTGCCCCCCGTCAAGCTGGCAATGTTTACATCAACCTCGATATGGTTTGTTTTTTGTTTTTGTTTTTTTTATTGATGGGGAGCTATTCCTATTCTCGGTGTTCCTTCCTAACCAATTTGCATGAAAATCCTCACATAGATTATGTATATTTATTCATAATAATGCTTGGTTTGACTTATCCTGTGAGAAAGGTATTTATTTAACGAAATGTGCATGATTGTATCGTTGTAGTTTGCAAGTATCAGATGTATTTTATTTTGTTATTTATTTGTATTGATTTATTTCTACTGATATGTATTTGAAGGGGAAGTCAAACCCCCCAACATTTTTGGGACTATAATATGTTCTTTTAGTTAATTGTGTTAGTGGAACATGAGTTAAGCAGCAAAATCCTGCATTTTTTTATCAATATCAGAAGGCGGCCATTTTCCCACTTGCTGTCGCGTGAAGATGACATCACAGGCTCAGGCAACGGCCAATCACAGCTCAGCTGTTTTCTGAAGCTGAGCTGTGATTGGTTGTCACCTAAGACCTGAGCAACTGTGATGTCATCTTCAGTCGACACTCGACAGCAAGTGGCAAAATGGCCGCCCCCAACAGAGATATTGTCAGAAAACAATGCAAAAATTTTCTTAAATGTTGTGACTATGTTATGATTGTCTCAATAAAAGTAAAATAAATAAATAAAAAAGGTTGCCCCCTGAGATGGATAAAAACGGCTCAAATATTATTATTATTATTATTATTATTATTATTATTATTATTAAATTTTTGACAAGGGTATCACAAAATGATACATTTACATTATATATGGCTGTAAATCAGCAGTGGTTCTAATCAAGTATAGTCCAAAAACATTTTATTCTTGACTTTAGAAATTAAGAAAATAAAAATAAAAATCTGATCTTTTCCCCTTCATTTCCAGCGGATCGTGGCAGTCTAACTATGAGCATGGGTAGAGTTTTATTTATTTTGGTACTGTCGTAGACACACGCTGTTAGAAATGTGCCGTTGTGGGAGTGAACACAACTGATTAGCTTCCCGGCCAATGCAAGCGGCTCTTCGTAATCCCTTTAAATTCAACACAGGAGAAGCGCGCAATTCACGTGGCGGAAGCACAAACGACTCACTGGAGTCCATGCAGGAGATGGACTCGCGCAAAAGTACATTTATAAGGAAATGTATGTGGGGATGATGTAATGTCGGCAGCTGTGAGGTGGCGAAGAGTGTGATTTTAAAAATATATTTGACATGATGATAATAAAAACACATTCAATGAGTAGATTATTGCAATGATTTAGAGCAGGGGTGTCCAAGTCCAGTCCTCGAGAGCACCTATCCAGCCTGTTTCAGATGTTTCCCTCCTCCAACACACCTGAATCATCTGATCAGGATCGTTATCAGGCTTTTTTGCAAAGCTTTATCGTAGAACAGATAAATGTATTCAAAATTCATTCGGAAGAACAAAAACAACAAAAAGTCTGTCTCTATTAAAAACTTCTAAACAGGACATGAGTCCGCAAGCGTTACTAATAACATTAATAATGGCTGCATCACATTGAAATCATTACGATGGCTCACTGGCTTTCTGGGTCACTAAAATGATGCTGAGTCGTTGTTGTTGCCGTATTTGTCAATGACACTGAGTATACATGTCTAAACGCGACGAGTCAAAATGTCTGCCAGCGACTTTTAAACTCTTGTGTGTGTGTGTGGGTGTGTGTGGGTGTGTGGGTGTGTGTGTGTGTGTGTGTGTGTGTGTGGCCACCAAAGAAAGATACCAGTTGGGCATTAACGCAAGTGACTGCTCAGTACAATTAATTAGAAGTCAACTGTATATGTAAATATAAATAGCATGTATGCTAAATACTAGCATAGAAATGTTTCCCGGTTCTTACTCCCTTATATGTGTCTTCCAAATAGTGTTTATTTCGTCAACGAAAAATAAACAAAAATATTTTCGGCAACACATTTTTCACCGGACGAAAACTATACTAGACTAGACTAAAACCCTTATTAACTCATTCACTGCCATTGACGGCTATAGACGTCAAAAATTAATTTGAACTATTTCTATTAGTTTAAAAAAAATACACTTTTGCGAGTATGAAAACCTAGAAAAAAAATTATTGTAAATTTAGAACAGATATCAAATTTGTGATTAATCGTGAGTTAACTAGTGAAGTCATGTGATTAATTACAATTTTAAAAAATTCATCACCTGACGGGCCCAATTTAAAAAAGTTTTATTTATTTATTTAAGTTCGTAATTAATCGCATGATAATTTGATATCTGTTATTAATGTACAATTAAAAATATATAGGTTTTCATAAAAAATGAAATACAATTTTTAAACTAATAGAACAGAACAGTTCACATGAATTTTGGACGTTTATAGTCGTCAATGGTAGTGAATGAGTTAATAAACAATAACTGCGACTATATCAGTATGCATTTTCGTCGACTAATGAAGACGAGACGAATATGTACTTACTACGTATATGATTTTGTAAATTCTTAGCTGTGTCCGAATGTGCACCCTAGTACAGTGGCCTACTACTACGCCATTTTACAGCGGCGTCCAAATGTCCTGGGAACGAAAATGTAGGGCACTCAAAATTACTACCCACAATGCACTCTGAAAAGTAGTGAACATCAATGTTCACTCAACCGGGTTGATATAGACCACAATGCATTGCGAGTATGAAAAAAAACATGGCGCGAGCTATAGCGCAAGCGCGGGAATCAAATCCGATACCATTAATATATACTAGGAAAATAATTAATTTGTTTTAGTTGAAAATATGTACAACAAAGGAAATAAAGTACAGTTTTATAACATTTTCATTCACAATAAATAGTCGGTGATTTATGCGTAAGAGTTACAATGGTCACCTGATATGCGACGAGTAAAAAAAGTAGTGAGCTGGCTGTCCGAATCGCCAAACAAAATGAGTCATGATGATGCGACACACCGTGACACGCCCCCTTTCATATCTGCAGCTAGGGAGTGCAACATGGGCCAACACATGGGACAGACAGGAAGTGGATTCACAGAGAAAGGTAAAAAATTTAATTAAATTTAAAAAAAGGAAATTATAGTTATAAGTACTTAACGTAAACATTTATCCAACGGCTATAACATTCCAACAATAATGTTAATCCGACCGCTAACTAATGCTGACTAACTTACTAGCTCGTAGCATGGAGAAAAGTTTATGTGAAATAGTTTTAGATCCGAAATGTTCATTCAATATTAAACGCTGACAAAAAGATATACAGGTCAAATGATTGTCCGAACTAAAACTAGAATAAAAAGTTGACAGTTTTTGTTGACTAAAATTAGATGAATAAAATGATGTTTTCTCGGACTAAAATAAAGACTACAATGCTAGATTTATAGTTGACTAAATACAAACAGGATGAGGTTGACTGACTACGATAAAAACTAACAAGTGTGATTAAAAACTGGATTAAATTTTAAAATGTCAGATAAAATTAACATTACTTCCAAATAATAATTATAAATCAAAAGTTAAGTTGTCTTACTTTATTTTACTGCAGCTTGCTGAGTCAGTTGTGAAACTCTTCTTCGTGTGTGTTTCTATATCTGAATTATACTGCCCCCAGGTGGCCAAGACACGCCCACCAGCAAGAGCATGGACATTAACTCATTCACTGCCATTGACGGCTATAGATGTAAAAAAAAAATTCATTTGAACTATTTCTATTAGTTTCACTTTTTTTTCCTACTTTTGTTAACAAGAGTATGAAAACCTAAAATTTGTTTTGAATTTAGAACAGATATAACATTTGTGATTAATCATGAGTTAACTATTGAAGTCATGGGATTAATTAAGATTTTAAAAAAATAATCGCCTAATGCCCCTAATTTGTTATGTTTTCTTTTTTTTTTTTAAAGAAAAGATCATTAAAAATTAAAAAAATACTTTAAAAAAAAGAAGATGATTAAAAATGAGGGGCACGGGCGATTAAATTGTTTTCGTAATTAATCGCATGACTTCACTAGTTAACTCACGATTAATCACAAATTTGATATCTGTTCTAAATGTACAATATTTTTTTTTAGGTTTTCATACTCTTGTTTATAAAAGTGGAAAAAATGTTAAATAAAATAAATAAAAATAAATAAATAGAAATTAATGCATGAAATCATTGTTCACATTTAATTTAGTTGTTATTGCTTTATATTTTTATTTTATATAAAGCATGCTATTATAGAATGCTATTTTTCATACTGAAAAGACTACAAGATTACAAGTGAATTCACTTTACTCATGTTTTTCCTATGGGATTTCTTTTCATTAGCGCCACGTTACGTTAATGAATTGACCTTTTCCAATCAATTAGGTTCTCGCCCTGACAAATGCTCCGAGCCGCGGCTACCAAAGAAGACCAAGAAGCTTCAAGTTAAAGACAAAGTCGATAGCCAGGTTCTATTAGCGGCTTTCCGATCAATACATTGCGGCGCAGTTCATTCTCATTTTTTAGTTGAAAGAAATAAGCGCCATTCTATGATGTAACATTTGTCCTCGTTTATCAATACGCCACATGAATAATGAAAAGGTGCACTTATTTTTCTCGGGACCGACATTGTTTCTCATCGAGGCGTAATCACAAGGGGAGATAGGTGGGAGGATCCACGTGTCGTGTCACATCATTTCCTCCCAGTGAGGCCAACGAACAGCGGCTTAAGTGCAAACAGCCCTTTCGCGAGGAGGAGAAGAAGAAGAAGAAGAAGAAGAGGAAGAAAGCTTTTCTCTCTGTTGGTTTGGCCTTTTGTGGCTGAGAGACGGCTTTAAAAGGGACGCTTTGACACTTGAATGTCACCTTTTTTAGGATTAGCCGCGCTCTTGTGGATTGCTTTGGACACCCAGGGGAGAGCGTGCTGATGATGATGATGATGATGATGACTGCGGATGGCGCCATCGCAGCGGGGAGGCTGAGAGTCAAGCGTTTACGCTAACAAATATTGTGTGGGGAAATCCTGGCTTAACAAGAACACAAGTCCTTTCTTTCCTACGCAGATGATGACTTGCCGTTGTGTCAAAGTGCCGCAGTATAGCGCCAACTACTGCCGAGGAGGACTTACTCAGTACTTTAATTTTTTTATTTCATATTGACTTTTTTTTTTTTACTTCAATTTAATCATCTTAAATTGATTTTAGCACTATATTTAGCTTTTCTTTTAAATATATGATATATATGTTGAGTGCAAGATTAAAAAAAAAAAAAAAGTCAATCAGTATTGTGTAAACAAGTAAACAAAACTACAATTCCCAAATAACTCTTTGACCTTCCGAAAGCTCATGATATTAATTATCAAAAACAAAAACAGAGGGTATTTTCGCTATGATTAGCTTATATGATTCTGTTTTTTGTTTTCCCCATTAGTTTTCATAACCTATAATCACCTTGATGTGAACAAGTCACAAGTCATATTGCATGCAAAAAAGTACAAATGCAGCAACAAATAACCTGTATCAAAGCAATGACTGTAGCAATACAGATACAAATAATATGTAAACAGAATAAACTACACTATAAATATCATAAGTGAACACATTGTACACAAACATATTTTGTATCAATACTTCATATATCTAGCGTTAGGCCGAAACCTCCTATGTCATAATTTGGTCAATTTCATAATTTACACGTGTTTTTTTTTCACAAACCTTTGGCTAATCTAAAAAGTTGAAAATGTTTTTTGCTCTTTGACAAACATCAAGTTAACAATAATGACGTTATGGGGTCTCCTGAAAAGTGATGATTTTCAAAGTACAAGGATTTCACCCGATGACAGGGTTTATGTAAAAAACACGTAAAGCAATTTGGTATACTTTAGTAGAGAAAACTATGCAATACTACACATGAATATAATTTACATGCTACATACTGTATATTCATAAACATAATGGTGGCCAGTGGCAAAAAGAGTGAGCTACATTTTAGGCAGCATTTGTGTATAAATAGTTTATATAAAAGCAAGGTTATTTTAATGAACTAAAACTAAAATTAAAAAAAACATAAAAAATGCATTAAAAATTTTTTTAACTCCGGGAACTGAAACTACATTTTACAAAACTAACAAAAACAGACTAGAATTGAAAATGTCCTTAGTTTTCATCTTTGGTAATTAATTCAATGCATAAGCATTTAGGGTTGATTTTAAATAGGATTTAAATAAATTTATTTCAATATGAACCGAAATAAGGGATTTTTGAAAGTGTGTCGCACGGAAGTGACGTCATCGAGCAGCAGCCAATAGAAAAGCACCTTCAAATGACGTCGCTCCTAGCTGACAATTTTGCGTGTTTGATTTTTGATTCCAATGGTTCGCCTTGCCTGCTTTTTTTATTTAATTCAGCTGAAACGAAACGCTAGGTAAGAAATGCGCTACTTTTTTTTCATTTTACCATGGTATTTGTTCAATCTTGCACACAAGTAATAAACTTTTTTTTTTTTAATGAAAACTAATACTAAAACTAAACCAAAACTAAGCATTTTTAACTCATTCACTGCCATTGACGGATATAGACGTCAGACCATTTTAACTGGGCTGGCAGTGAATGGCTTAACAAAGTTTTATAAAAAACTAACAGAGCCGCCCTGGAAACTACCTAAAACTAATGAAAAAAAATATATCAAACTCAAAACGAAATAAAAGCTAACTATAATGAAAATTCCAAAACTATAATAACCCTGTATGAAAGCAATATAAATATATATCAACAGCACAATAATATAATGATAATAATATAAAACTGTACTTATTTGGCACACTGCTGATCTTCAACTCCTCATGTGTGTAAACCACAGCTGTCCTAAAAATCCATTTGTCAACTCCCAATTCTATCGATCCTGAGGATGATTGTGAGAACGGCAAGTGAGCAGCCTTGAAGTACTCAACAGGAACTCGTTAATGATCTAAAATGCCATAATTTTCGGACTAGCATAAATGCCCGTTGTCGCTGATTTGCATCCTATCTAAATTTATATCTATTTTATGTAGGGGAGAGTACCGATACCAAGCCTTCTTTCAAGATACTCGCAATACTGGTATCAGCCGCTCTCTTCTGGCCGTTTTATGATCACGAACATAAGGCACACATGTCTGACAGGTGACCATAAAGAATACATTATTCATTTAAACTCATTTTATTGTGTGTTCTATACAAAATATGTATTTTATGAGCAAATGGGGAAAAAAAATAGAAAACTGCCATTAATTTCATGCAATTTGAAGAAAATGTTTATATTGCGCTATATAGGTATTTCCTTAAAATTATCTGTCATTGTATTGTGGGAACTTTTATGGATCAAAAGTATACTGTTTGTTTCAGTATTTTCGGTGACGACTCAAGAGTTGAGTACTGGTATCGGTCTGAAAAAAAGTGGTATCGACCATCCTTAATTTTATGTACTGTACTTAAATGAACACCCTCAACTTAATTTAGAATTTACTTCAAAGCAAAACACGCACACATGTTTTTAATATTGGAAATAAATTCAGACATCACATTTTTATACAGAACATTTATTTACTCATAAAATTAGATATTTGCCAATTGTCATATTTTTGTACCATAAATGCCTGTTGCCGCTAATTTGCATCATACTAGTTTCAATACATGGTTTTAATTACCGTACTGATAACCGATTAAAAAATATATAATTCAATACATTTCTAAAAATAATCTGTTTTTATTTATTATTATTATTATTATTATTATTATTATTATTATTATTATTATTATTATTATTATTATTATTATTATTATCATAGTTGGTCAGTAGTAATTCTATCAATAATAAATGAAAAAAAGAAATGTGCTTATAATAATTACTACACCATAATTGATTAATAATAAACACTAAGGTTTATATCATACAATTATGTGTATACATATGATTTTTTTTAAAGCATGAACTTTAACTTTAACTTAAAATTGATAACATTTAGTGTTGTTTAGTCATATTAGCACATTAGATTAGTAATCTTGTATATGTTAAATAGGGGCGCGGCTTTGGTCGGATATTCAAAGTTGGTGGGGCTAGTGAAGTGATGCTAGATTCCAATCTTGCTAGCTGTTTTAAACCTGAAACCTCCCCCTTTATAAACATCATAAAGTACGAGCGTTTCAGCCATGCAAATATATTGAGCGTTGCTTTCCTTTAAAACGCGCTAATCCAGTATTAGTCCTAGACTCCTAGTGTGGGAAAATGCTTGCTGTTTGATAATTTAGCTTTTGCTTCGGCCTAAAATAGATCCCACACGGCTAAACTCGATTCCACATCTGTCTTGAGAAAAACATTTTAGAGCGTGTTGTTGTTTGTCACGTGAGGCGTGTGCGTTGATGTGTTTTTGCGTGCGACGCATCATCAGCAAAGGCACCCACCGCCGCGCGCCGTCTGGTTCTCAACTTCTCTCCTCCTCGCCTGGCTGCAGGTCTCGCCGGCCCTCAGGTGCTGAGCAATGATGGCGCAGTCCGGATGAATGGCTTCCATCTTGAAAGTATGACACAATACAGATGCCAACAGATAAACACACACTCATACACAACATCAAATGGCTACGATTTTACTCGGTGTAAGGATGTGAAGCAAGATAACTCATTCACTGCCATTGACGGCTATAGACTTTAAAAAATGTATTTGAACTATTTCTATTAGTTTAACATTTTTTTCCCATTTTTGTTAACAAGAGTATGAAAACCTATCATTTGTTATTTAGAACAGATATAAAATTTGTGCTTAATCGGGAGTTAACTCGTGAAGTCATGCAATTAATTACAATTAAAAAATGTAATCGCCTGGCGCTCCTAATTTTTAATAATCTTTTCTTTTAAAAAATAAACAAACATTTTTTGTTTAATTTTTAATAATCTTTTTTTCTAAAAAAAAAGACTATTAAAAATTAGGGGTGCCAGGCGCTTACAATTTTTAATCATAATTAATCGCATGACTTCATTAGTTAACTCATGATTAATCACAAATTTTATATCTGTTCTAATACAATAGAAAAAATTCTAGGTTTTCATACTCTTGTTAACAAAAGTGGGAAAAAATGTTAAACTAATAGAAATAGTTCAAATGAATTTTTGACGTCTATAGCCGTCAATGGCAGTGAATGAGTAAAAATAATGACATTCAACCCCCCCAAAAAAAAAATAATAAAAAAAAAGAAGTGCCAAAAAAAGTTTAAAAAACCAAAAACAAAATCCGCACTGATTTTTTGCGATTTTTTTTTTACACATTACACACACATTCACATACTGTATTAACATAAGACAAAGATAATGACATGAACCCCCCCCCCCCCAAAAAAAATCTGTACTGATTTTTTAAAATTATTTTCACACATTACACACACATTAACAAATTAACATAATAACAATGTACTATTAACTTTTAGCTAATGCTCATGCTAAAAAGAGGCTAATTGTAGGAGTCACATTTTATTTTTCATGTTTTTCATGTTATTATCCTTCCTCCCCAATCCTTTTAAGCACAGGTGTAGGTGATCAGGTTGATGGTGCGGAAGGTTATGCGGCTTTTACTAGGGATGTCAGAAATGGAACATTGAAACGATCTTTCGGAACGTTCGAAACATCTCCCCACAGCGACATCTGGTGGCCAACTGTAAAATATTACAATCAAACAGTAGATCAATGTTGCCAGCTCCCCAGTAAGCAAACTAACTATTGGCTGTCTGTCATCACCTAATTTACACAACTGGCAATCGGGCTATAATTGTAATGGACGCCATAACAGAGAGAGAAATAATATCATGGGAAACAAAAACTGAATAACCCCCACCCCGTCAAAATAAGTACAAATGAGCTTTTTGTTGCTGACACTTAGTTTGTTTTTAATTTTGCCTCTCAACATGACTTAGATGCTTTGGTGGGATGTGCAACCATTCATTTCGCAAAAATAAAACCATTTACTTGTGATAAAAGCGTTCGCCACTAGATGGCAGACATCACCCAAGAGTGCACTACTGCATCAGAAAAGAAGAGAGAGCGGGTCCAAGTTAGGTCAAGAGAATTGTGTCTTTTAAGAGTGGCAATCAGTCATGAAATGTTTCAAGTTCATTTGACGTGAATGACGAGTTACTTCATTTTGTGTCCTCCAAAAAGATGAATATTCAACATTTAATAGTGTTGAAAACGTGTTTGGTGTTTTAATAGCGGCTGTTGTGATGGATGGCGCACCTGCAATGCAGAGGGGGCAATCAGGGAAGAACCTTACTGCCTTATACGGCACCGTTACAAGGGTGAGTGAGTCGGCCTATTAATTTGGACATTTTGAATGACAAACATACGGTAGCATCATGTTCAAATCCATGAGTGATTTTTTTGGTGATTGTCGTTGTCCAACAACTATTCAATTCAATTCAATTGATTTAATTCATTTGTAAAAGAAAAAAGACAATATAAAGCAATATTGTACGGAAGCGTATTGCATTCACTTGAAAAACGGACACATTTTTTCGGGGAGCTTTGTTTTTTTAAGTATTTTATTTTTTATTTACAGTTTTTCTGAATATTTTTTTCTGTTTTACTGAATATTTTTTTTCTGTCAAAAAAAATTATTCCAAAAAACAGGCTGAAAAAAATATTCAGAAAAACAGAGGAAAATATATTTTTTTTAAACTGAAAAAAAAATATTCAAAAAAATAAAACAGAGGGAAAAAATAGCTCCCCCAAAAAATTAGTCAGAAAAACAGGACTTTTTTTTTCCAAGTGAATGCAGTACGCTTCCGTCGTATCAAAGTAAAGTAAAATAAATGAAAGGGGACAGAAAGAAGTAAAACTTGTTTTGTCTGCCCCTGATCAACACAAAAAAAGAAGAAAAAAACACAAAATAAATGACAGCGAGCGGTCAAGACGCTTTCAGTATAACAATTCTACAAAATAATTCAAAAATAATTCAACTGTGTGTCCTTGTGCTATATATATGCTATTTTTATTTATGCATTTTAAAAAAAAAATACAAATAGACTGGGAAGATTTTGTTTTACAATCCAGATTGTTCCACTGACTGACACCTTGAGTTGAAATACTTCGTTATTTTTGTTTTGTTCTGTTTTTTGGGGGTGGGAGGTGGGGGGGTCTGTTCCTCTTAATTTGTACTCACTTTCCCTTTTTATAAATTTGGTTTGTATATTAACTGGTAAAATGTCATGATGGGCTTTGTACAATATTTTTAAAGCAGTTAAACTCCATCAATTCCTTAAATTTGAAACTTTTTAGTTGTATAAATAATGAATTAGCGTGGTCTCTGTATCCACAACCGCAAACAACACGAATAGCCTGTTTCTGTAAGAGAAAAATGAATTCAGTGTAGGTTTTGGCCTCACACCCCCACACTTGCAATGCAATAGGTCAGTTATGGAACAATCAAAGAATTATATAACAATAACAAAGCATTCTTGTTCAATGACACGGCTACGGTCTGTGACACCTAAGATTTGACATATTCTATATTCGCTTTCCATGTTAAATGTTCATCAATAATGATACCTAGAAACTTAATTTCATAAGTTCCTTCTATTCAATCAGTGTTGCTTCAGCATCCATATTTCTACAACTGAAAATCATAAATCAGTTTTTACTCATATTTATAGATAGTCTGTTAGCATTGAACCACTTCATAATATTCTTAAACTCTTTCTCTATTACTTGTAATACATTATATATATTTTTCCCGGCATAAAATAAAGTGGTGTCATCTGCAAACAAAATACATTTTAACAATTTCGAAATGGTTGTCATATCATTCACATAATGAAGAAAAAGTACTGGCCCCAGAATTGATCCTTGGGGCACCCCACAAGTTACATAACTGTGTTTTGATTGCCTACTATTGAATTCAACATATTGTTTTCTATTTGTTAAATAACTGGCAACCCATTGATGTGCGGCACTTTTTATACCATATTTAAACAATTTATGCAATAATATTTCATAATCTAAGGTGTCAAATGCTTTTTGTAAACCTACAAAAACGCTTTCTAAAACGTGTTTTTTATCCATGGCTGTGCACATTTCTTCAGTTAATTCCATTAATGCCATGCTAGTCGAGTGATTGGAACGAAACCCATATTGACTATCACTTAAAATTGTATGCTTGTCTATGAATTTATTTAGTCTTATCGCATACAATTTTTCCAATATTTTAGAAAGCTGTGGGAGTAGAGATATGGGTCTGTAACTTTGTAAGAAAAATCATTCTTATTTCCATTTTTGGAAGCGTGGGACTACTGTAGCTATTTTCATTTGTTCTGGGAAAATTACCGTTATAAATGATAATGCTCTATAATCACTTTTTAACAATTTCACTAGCTTGTACAGCCTCACGAAAAATACTGTTAACATTGTTTGGTATGATTCCATAATCAATTTTTTCATTAGGGATATTTTGTGATCACCTTATTAACAATATTCACAACGTAATCATTGAATTGGTTTGCAATTTCCTCTTTATCATGAATTACCAGATAGATTGGTTTTGCCTTGCCTTTATTCAATACTTTATTTATTATACCACAGGTATTTTTTGCACTACAGTTTATTTTTATATTTTTATACCTAGAATCTGCATCTTTTGTTCTATGTCTGAGAAACATTCTATATAGAAGTTTTTTTTTCTCCTTACAAGCATTTTTCAACTCATTTGTCATCCAAGGATTACGAGTATTTTTCCTGCTTTGTGCATGAATTGTAATCTTTTTCCAATATTTATTATATGAATGTGTGAGTGTGGTCGTGAAAGACTTACATGCATTATTTAAGTCGTTTGTAAACATGTAATCCCAGTTCTGCCTCTTCAAATCTTCTCTTAAAAGTTCTACTGCTTTTCCAGATGTGTCTCTTATGATGATACGAGTTTTTTTTATACTTAATTTTTCATAAATTATAAATACAGGGAGATGATCACTTATGCCTATTGTAAATATACCACTTTTTATTTCGCCATGTATGTTTGTATATATAAAATCCAGGATAGAAGCACTGTGGGTATTGATCCTTGTAGGTTGATTATATATATTTTTTTATACTGCTGCTTCAACATTTCTGTTACAGCAGTGACGTCACAAATCTTTGAGGACCACTGTTTGGAAGATGCTAACGCTAACAATCAACGGATAGAGATGTGTTGACGCAGTTCGTCAAAGTAAGCTTTTCCCATGTCAAATTGTATGCGCTCTGAGAGAGCCCTTATAGAAAGGAGTGTGAATTTTGCATGTCAAGAAGCTAATGCTAATGATGAACTCATTCACTGCCATTGACGGCTAAAAACGTCAAAAATTCATCGGAACTATTTCTATTAGTTTAACTTTTTCCCCCCTCTTTTGTTAACAACGAGTATGAAAAGCTAGATTTTTTTTCTTTGTACATTTAAAACAGATATCAAATTTGCGATGAATCGTGAGTTAACTCGTGAAGTCATACGATTAATTGCAATTAAAAAATGTTATTGCCTGTCGCCCCTAATTTTTAATAATCTTTTTTTTTTTTATGAATTTATGGCAGTGAATGAGTTAAGGAGGTTCAATAGTTATATTTGTGAACTGTGCTACATCACGCACGAGCACACAAGCTTAAGTCCCAATACTTAATTCTTCTGCCTTATTGCTCTCTGAACATTTTTTATTCTAACCTTTTTTTTCTGAGAGAAAATATCATACATGAAAATGTACGAATATCTAACTGCAGAACGCCATGAGCCTTTGCTTGGTTCTGTATCATTTGGTTAAATTCTTTGTAGGGCTGGGTGTCGATTTTAATTTCCTCAATCGATTCACAAGAGTTCAGTTTGATTCGATTTCGATTTTTTTTGTCAGATTTGATTTGATTCACTTCACTTTAATCCAATATTGATAAATTATGGAACATCATTTTTTTTCTTTCTGAAATGTCAAGAACATGATAAATAGTCCACAAACATAATACGCAATATACATAACATAACATAACATAATACGGTAATACGCAAACTAATTGTAAATTCAAACAATTCTGAATTGTCTTTAAATGCAATAAGTCAGGTCTTTCATAAATGTAAGAAAAACTTTTAAATTCATGTGAACAGTAAATGTCAAGAAAACAGTAAGATACCCCCCCCCCAAAAAAAAAAATTCTTAGGAAAATATGAGAAAATGAGACATCCATGGTTTAATGAATCGATATCAGGCTCAAAAAGGAAAATCCAATCGATATTGATTGTTCGATTTTTTTTCAACCCAGCCCTAATTCTTTCTATGAAGAGGAAAACAGTCAGTAGTCACCTTACTCCGGACCACAGGTGTGATGTCATCAAATTCTGGCAAGATCTCGCCTTTATTTGAGGTTAAATTCTTGACCTTCTGTAATCGCTCTGATATAGCAAATTCCACTTGATCTCGTTCTTCCATCTTTTTCTGTTGAAAGCAATTGTTGCTGTCTGACATATATTTTACATGACTGTTTCATTTGCCTCTCGACAATGTCACACTTTGGGTTTGAGGAACGGTTCACGACCTTCTCATACCGCCTGGTACTGTAATTTTGCAGAATTTCAACAGGGCTCAATAGTGACCCCGACGACCTACCGTACACCACTGCGGTCAACAAATGTGCCCATCACTTTAAATATGAATCAAAGTTGCTAAGTACAGTATCTGAAAGGTGATTGAAGTCATTTCGAAATCCGCTCAACAGTTTCCCGGCTGATTATTTTCGTGTACATGACGTTATGACTGGATGGTCACGCTGCCTAATGAACATTAATTAGTGTCACCGGCCTAATGAGGACACGTGGCCCCATGCAGCTAAATATAAATAAATAAATAAAAATGAACATGTCTACAAATGAGATGACACTCACCGCGGGGACACAAAGACACAAGAAGAGCAGGAATATCTCCAGATGTTTGGAAAATATTTCCCGATCGGGCCTCTCGATGTGCCTCATAGCGGCGGTGATGATGGCGATAATTCCAGAGTATTTCAGTCCCGGGTGTGTGTGCAGCCCCGCTATGAAATATGCACTGTGTCAACCTAAAATAGATGACTGCCAGATGAAAACTTGAGTCTCTCTCTCTCTCTCTCTGTCTCTTTTTTTTGCACTCCCTCCCTCTCTCGCTCTCTCTGAGAATCAGGTAAAGGCGCATCTCAAGAGAGGCAACAAGACTGCGCAGGCCCATTTAAAGACACGACGTGCCTCCTCAGCGCTAATAAGAGGCAATCGGTCACGCGTTAATGAATGTCAGCGAGCGGCGGCGGCGGAGGCGTGCACGTATGCCCCGGACAAATGCGTGCGCATCAGCAAATGGGCTTGATTTGATTGAGCAGACAGATAATTGGATTACGTTCATTTAAAAAGTCTGTCCCTTTCCATGGATTCCTGCAAATGTTCTGTCATCGTTAGGCTTCCCGCTGCACATCGCTTGGCTTTGTTGGCTTCATTCATTTGTTGATTTTCTAATTCTTATATTTGAGACGAGGCATCTTAACTCATTCACTGCCATTGACGGCTATTGACGTCAAAAATTTGTCTAACGTTTTTAATTAAATTAATAAAAATAATAAATTAAATTAAATTAATAAAAATAATAAATATTATGAAAATAAATCAATAACATTATGATTAAAAATAATAATTGCAATAATTGCTGGTATAAAAAACAAGCTTAAAAATTATTATAAAATAGTAAATTAATGAAAAGAGTGTTATAAAAAGAAGTGAATAAATGAAAAAAAAAAAAAAACGTGTCCAAAAATGTGAGCAATTGTAAATTATTTGTAAGGTAAAAAAAATTACTAATTAATCACTGCCATTGACGGCTATAAACGTCAAAAATTCATTTAACTATTTCAATTAGTCTAACATTTTTTCCACTTTTGTTAACAAGAGTATGAAAAGCTAGAATTTTTTTATTGTACATTTAGAACAGATATAAAATGTATGATTAATCGCGAGGTAACTATTGAAGTCATGCGATTAATTACATTTTAAAATGTAATCGCCTGAAGCGATTAAAGAAAAGATTATTAAAAATTAGGAGCGTCAGGCGATTACATTTATTAATCGTAATTAATTGCATGACTTCACGAGTTAACTCCCGATCAAGCACACTTTTTATTTCTGTTCTAAAAGTACAATAACAAATGATAGGTTTTCATACTCTTGTTAACAAAAATGGAAAAAAAAATTTAACTAATAGAAATAGTTCAAATGAATATTTGACGTCTATAACCGTCAATGGCAGTGAATGAGTTAAGTGGATGGCCCACCAGTCTAGATACGGTGTAGTCTTAATAAGTAAGCGTAGGTGCTTTCTTTGTAAGTCCATCAAATTGAAAAAGTCTTTTTTTCTGCTTGAAGAGGTGTTTAGTTGTTTTATGTGGATAGGCCACCCATCAAAACACCTGTTGTGAGTATTTTTTGCCTAACGTTGTGGTAGGCTACTTCAATTAATAACTTCTTATTTCTCTATTTGAGGGAGGCAGATAATGTCCTGAAGTGGATGACCGACCAGTCAAAGTGACTCTCAGGAATTTTTAATACACACATTAAGGCACAGCATCTCAAATCCATGCAATTAAAAAATGTTTGAGGTTTATTTTATTTATTTTATTTGAGGGAGGTGTTTAGTTTCTTAAAAAGTTGACCCACAGGGCCTCTCAATGGAGGCGTTAAAGGTGTCTTAAGTGGATGACAAACTAATCGAAAAGGTTCTCAGTTTGATGCAGTGTAGTTTTAAATGAATACTAACTTGCTGTAAGGCTATGCTTGTTCTTTTTAAATTGCAAATTTAAAAAAATCTATTTGAGGGAGGTGTTTAATTTAGTCTTAAGTGGATCAAACAGGCGAAACACTATCAGTGTGATGTTTTAATGAGTATCTTTAGCATAGGCTAGTGGTAAACAGTATTCATAACGTTGAAAACTTTTTTTTGAGTTACTTGAGGGAGGTATTTAGTTGTCTGAAGTGGATGACACATTCAGCAAAAGAGTGTTTTTTTATGAGGGTCTTTAGTTTAAGTTGATGCTTTCTATTCTAAGTCTATTCAATTAGGAATGTGTGCTTTTTTTATTTGAGGGAGGCGTTTAATTATCTAAAGTAGATACCCCACCTGGCAAAACATATCTCAGTGTGAGGCAGTAGAGTTTAAATGAGTATTTTAGGGCTATGTCTCTGCTTTGTAAGTCTATAAATTTGAAAATACATATATATTTTTTTTATATTTGAGGCATTTCACATGGAAAAGCAACTATTAGAGTGACGCAGTGCAGTTGAGGCTCTTAAACCTAAAGCAGAGCTTCTTAAATGAATCAGATTGAAAACGTAAAGATTTTTTTTATTTGAGAAAGGTATTTAATTTTCTTAAGTGGAGGACCTGCCCAGCAAAACACATCTCAGCTGTTTTATTGAGTATCCTAAGTCTACGTTAGTGCCAATCAAACTCAAAATGTCCTTTTTTTTTTCATTTGAGGGAGGCATTTAATTTCAACTGAAAACACCTATTCGTGTTATTTATTTATTTAAAAAAAAAAATTTTTTTTAAATATGTATTTATGTATTTATCCTGATAAGGCAATTGAGAACAGACTTTCATTTACAATGCAAATCTTAAGCCTATAAAAATGTGTCTTCTCTTCAGTTTGAGGGAGGCATTTAGTAGTCTAACCCACATGGTGAAATATCTCTCAGTGTGATGCAGTGTAGCTTTAATGAGTATTTTATTTACGTCTGTGCTTTATAAATCGATCAAATGTAAAATGTCACCATGTTCAAATTGAGGGAGGCGTTTGCTTTGTTACGTGGATGACCCAGCAGGGGGAAACACTTATCAGCGTGATGCAGCATACAGCAGTTTAAATGCGTCAAAACGAGATGACGACGCTAGGTTACGAGAAGATGACATTAATTAGCCCCGAGCTTGCTGGCGGTAATGACTTACTGACAAACTGAGGTCATCTTGTGATTAGAGGGAGAGTCGCTCTAAACTCCTCACTGTTATTATGTGCATTATTTTTCAACATTCAAGATGATTTGCGGTGTCAAACCTGCTCGTTTCCGGCAGAGTTAAATCACCACACAAGAGCAAAGCCACGACTCACAACGTAAATATGACAAGTGATGCGCATGATTGAAGGCCCCTGCCTTTGCAGGAAAGGAACTTTTTTTTTTATTTCTCCGAGCCGTGTAAACAACCTTGGGAGCATTGCATTTAGAAATATGTAAGTTTAAGAACAAGCCAAGGCAGTTTGTGATGACATATGAAAAAAACAAAAACAAAAATGGCAAATGGATATTTAGCTGTTTACATTGCTCAGCTGTTTCTTAAAATGACCACCGTACGGTAGCTCAAACTGTCAAAGAAAGTTTGGCTTGCACATTGAATACTATCAATATTGCTGGCTCAGTGGCTTGGAAAATGTACTGCACATCAAGCCAGCCAAGCACAAAGTCGTTGAGTGTTTATTACCTCTACCAAGGACGTAATGGAATGCATCGTTGTCGGTTATTTATTTGGAAGGGTTTTTTTTTTTTTTTGCTGGTGCAGTTTACTCATACATATATTTTATGAACCTGTACTTTCATTTTAGAATTAGATAAATATATGTCAAAGTGGATTGATTGTTGATTGTTTGGTTTTACTAAACATATAAACATAAACACATTACAAGTATAAAATATAAGTTGAAGTGAAAAAAAAACATGAATAGGAAGAAAGATTTTTTTAAGTTACATTTATATAGTATATATAAGTTACATTTATATAGTATATAACAAAAGCAAAAAATCTTTTTTTTAAATACATTTTATGTAAAAATTTCTGGCATTGTATTTTTTAATCAGATATTTTTGTCAAAAATGTACTATTTTACATTAATTATAATAAATGAACAATGCATTTATGAATACATGTTATATTTTTAATACAATTTCATAGGTAATTGTTTTTATATAGACAGTAACCTGGATTTGTTTTAAATTAAATATGTATTTATTTTAATCAAATTTAGTTTACATTCAACATAATAAATGAATAACATTGTATGGATTAAACTATAAAATAATACTTCTTAATAGGTTACTTTTTTCATAATTTATTTTTTACGCAATAAATAAGAAAACATCTATTTTAAACAATTGTTTTAATTTTGGAAACTATTTTAATAATCAATAAAAATTACTTTCAAGTATTTTTAATCAGAATGTTTAAAATAATAATAATAATAATAATGCAGCCATGAAATCTGATGTATTTTATACTTTTATACAAAACGCTGTGCGTGTATGCATGTCCTAAAGCTGCAATTTCAAGACTAAATAATAAATAAATACGTAGTCTACATAATTTTATTTATTATTTCGACTTGTCAATGTCAATAGCTGTATAATGCCATGTCGTAATTACCTACGTTAGATCATTCTTCAAGAAAAAGCTTCCTGACAAACGTCTGCGCGTCCGTTGTCAAGGCAACGCAAAAGCGTAGTCTGAGCACACTTGTCTCTGATTGGTCAGTTTTCGCCAATCAGCACGTTTGCTAGGAAACCCTCTTTTTTCTCTCGTTTGTTTTTCTATTATAGCTTCGGTTCAGTAGCACAACAAGCTAACATGTCCGGAGATACAAACGACTTTGAACAAACTTTTTCCTTCCATCCAGTTCCCTCCAGGAAGTTCTCGTTCCTGGAGGAAAAGGAGACCGTTGCTCTTTTGATGAAATGGTAAACTTTTGAGACAGGACGTCATTGAAAGAATTTGTAAACATACTCTGTTTTATCGCCATCTTGTGGTAAATTCTTCCAGTGGTGTTTCTTTCTTCTTTCAGGTCCATGCTTGGAAGGCTCTCAGCACAAACGTTCAGCTTTGACCAGAAGTTTCACCTTTACGATAGCGAGAGGTTTGCGCTGGTAATACATGACGTCACTCTCCTGCAACTCACTTCGAAAATAAAATAAAAACTTTATTTGTCCACTAAGAGTAACAAGAATACAACGCAATGGCCACTTCACGTGCAGCCTACTATACATTTACATTATCAACAATCCTGAATGATTGTTTCATTAATTTGAGCGTTTTTCCCCTCTAAAATGTGTTTATTTTGAATTGTATTATTTTTTGTAATTGTTTATCCTGTAATGATTAATAGAAAATATTAGCAAAATAAAAAAAATTACATTTAAAATACATATTTTGTGAAATAATTCATTAATTATGTGACTACCTTTGAACATTTTAACTTGATAACATTGCTAAAAAATTTTTTTTATCAATTCTACTTAAATTCAATACAAAATAATGAGCATTAATTATTATTTTAATACATTGTGTTTTTTTATATTATAATACCAAGATAAAACACCGGCTTGCGCTTTTTGTTAAATGAGTCAGCAGGAACACTCAGTGTGGAAAAATAATCACAAAATACTGCAATATAGCAAATAATCCGCAATATAAGTACAATTAAACTCATCGTGTAAAAAGCTAACTGTGATTATAGCGAGGGACAACTTTTGAGAAAAGACCAATAGACCAGAAAGTGTGCTATAATTGCCCATCCTTGGGATTATCTTGATGAAAACATGCCACAAACATGTTATGTAGGATTTGTTAAAAATTGCTGACAAAACTGCAGAATGGTTGATCATCTTCACTCTCCATGCAGTGCTTCTTCACAGACGCCAGCGTGCTCTCCAGTGCGAGAACGACGGTCACCTGGGAGCCTCTGGGTAAGTAAGTCCTGTCATCTTACTGTCACCTCAAATATTTTGCGGTTTGATTTTCCTTTACGCCACAGACAAAACAGTGGCGTCAGTCAACGTGGAGGTGGTACCATGCACCAAAGTCTCCATGGACTTATTCGATCCCATCTACACTTGTGGGATTGTGGCGCCCACTGGACATATCGCCAGATGCTTCCACGAAGTCTACTCGGACTACGACAAACTCAGAGAGGTGAGACTTCACCACTTTGTTTTGTTCGTTTCCCGTCCAATCGGATATTTCCGCGCGGCTGCAGATGTTGCAGGATGAGGACTCGGAGAACTACCACGTGCTGGGGAGCGCCCAGCGAGGGGAGTTGCTGTTTCGCCTTTTCAAGCATCTTTGCCTCGGAGGACAGCTGAATCAGTACGAAGACACCGTCGAGCCTTACATCAGCGTCACCAAGAAAATGTACAAAGAGCTTATCAGGTACAAAAGGTCCGATGTCTGGTCGGTGCTGGATTTCACTTTCCTTTCTTTGCTTTGATCCTTCCTCGGGTCTCCTGGCAACCTCACGACTCTCGCTGGATTCTGAAGTATTCGGTTTAGGTGAACGGTATGGGATTTTTAATAGGTTTTAGATGAATTAATGAGTACACACTCCCACGCACGCACACATGCACACACACACCCGCACATGCACATACTCACGCACATACAAAAAAAAGAAAAAGAGAAAAAAGAAAAAAAAGAGAGAGCAATGATGACGACATGTCGAATCGGTAAGATTACCGAATAAACAATACTGAGCTTTCTCTAAAAAAATATAAAAAATAAAAAGTACAAAAGTACAAAAGGTCCAAGACAGAAAACATTGTATCTGGTTCAGGGTTCGACTGTAACAGACAATGTTTATATTGTGTATTTTTCCCCACATTTTAAAATACTGAGTTTTGAGAGATTCCATGCGAGAGCAGTGCCAGATTGTGAAGGTGGGGTTGGGGTTGAAATAGCACCCATAAAGACAATAAAAGCATTTTCACTCATGGAGGCAGCACTTCATACACTACAACTACACTATGTAGATACATTGCCAAACAGTTTGGTCGTGGACGATTTGTTTGTGACTTTTGAGGTGAATCAAACTGCAAATAGGACAACTTTGCCGCACAACAATAATATATAATGTAGTTAAGATAATAATAATAATATTAATAATAATTACATAATATTATTAATATAGATATTTATTTAGACTTTGACATAAACATAATTATATCTATCATAGTCATGATTTTACATTTAATTTGATATATAAATAATAATTAATAGTATAATAAAAATACAAACAATGTATATTTTTTAAATGGATTTACATTTTTGATTTGATGGTTTATTTACTGTATTTATGTAAGAAAAAAATCCCTGGCATTATTTTTTTAATCATTTATATTTTTGTCAAAAAATCATACAGTAATGCATTTATGAATACATGTTTGTTTTTAATATAGTTTCATTGGTAATAGTTTTTGGTATATATATATATATATATTCACAACAAAATTACGATTTAGTTTTCTTTCAACATAATAAACAAATAACATCAATAACAATCCGCTCTTTCCTTGACAATCACACTATGTTTTTGTGGTACAATGAAAAAAATAATACATTACAGTATATTTTAGGTGGAGCCGCAAAACCCAATATTTTACATTACGGTTTCTCCACATTAGCGTGTAGACGTGCGCTACTAAATCGCTTAGTATGCAGCGGTAATTCAATTCAACTGTAATTTTTTGGTGATATTTTCTTGCAGTGTTCAAAAGGATCCAGAGACGAAAAAGATCGCCGTCGCGTCCATGGTGCTCAAAGTCCACGTCTATGTAAGTCTAGCGTTTACTCGTTTTGATGTACACTGAAGTGACCAACTACCCATCTATTCTATGTATTTCCCCTGTAGGATGAGTCGGGCCAGTGTTACCCTGGCCAACGAGACGAAGAGCAGACGTTTGCCTACCTGATTGTGGACCCATTCAAACGGCACGTGACGCTACTCTGCCACTCTTATGGTGTTGGAATGATGTCCTTTTAGTGGTGTACATGATGTAGGAATACATTTAGCCATTCATAACACAGCAAAGACTCCATTTTGGTTCACAAATATAACCGTGGACCTGCACACATCTTGAGAGATAAAAAAAAAGAAAAGAAGAGTTCTCTACCATACAAAAACTGCATGGATCATACACAAAGCATTTAACTTTTAGGAGAGTATAGCAGAAAGGCAGCATTGTTTTGAGTCTATTCTTGTCCTTTTGCTTTTCAAAAGTGGTGGCAGTGTGTTGGGATTTTAAAGGTTACACATCATCCCTACGGGTTCACATTGCAAAGACTGTGCCCTTTCTTTCAAAATGGAAGGTTAGCTAAAATGGGCGGTCTGACAATATTACTAGAAGTTGTGCATTTATTCTTTATGCAGCTCAATTTGTGATGATAGTGTATTTGTTCTTTTAATGCAGGTAAATGATCTGGTATTGGCTCTGTGTCATCCAAACATGTCTGAATTAAATATATCATGCATAAATAGTGGTTGTGTGTGATCTAAATAACATTTGAGTGAATTTTAGAAACCAAGTGAGTTACGCAATATGCATTCCATACGTAAAGCATTCCAAGCACGAAACTTTTCCCACATTTTGTTATGTTGCAGCGAGAATTAAAAAAATATTTTCTTCCACCACATTCGGCACACAGCACCCCACAATGAGAACATGAAAAAAGTGAGGCGATTATTCATTTTTCAATAGAGCAATTATGCTGAGCAGTGAGCACACATTGTGTGTTAAAAGTGCTGTTCAAAAGCTGTAAAAACAGCACTTAGGTTTGTAGATGTGATTTCACGTTGACAATATATGGTGTAGTGTGTAGAATTTTGAGTGGGAAAAAAATCAATATAAGCAATTTGGAAGAGTAAAATGTAAAGGTCAGTGACTGACTGCTTTGCTTAGCACTAGTCTGTATATGACAATCTTCTGCCCTCTACAGGACAAGTGTCGACATAACTGCTCTAAAAATACCTGTTTTAGACCCGTCCCATTTATAATATGTGACAAACAGCAAAACAGAATACTAGTATTTGGTACTACTTTTGTTTCTTTCGGGCACACATATTAATACATAGATTTACGTCAAAAGAGAGGAAGCATAAACTCTCCGGACTCTCATAGCATTATGGGTAATGTAGTCTTGAGGGGAAAAAA
The DNA here is from genome assembly GCF_054856555.1 of Leptonotus elevatus. Classification (NCBI taxonomy): domain Eukaryota; kingdom Metazoa; phylum Chordata; class Actinopteri; order Syngnathiformes; family Syngnathidae; genus Leptonotus; species Leptonotus elevatus. The sequence goes on along the minus strand of NC_141239.1, from coordinate 8,393,375 downwards.
TGGGACATACCACATTCAAGTTTAATCGTAAATACTAATGAACATGACACGCGTATTTTACATTCAACAAAGGCGTATTATTGTGTTTTAAATCACGCAATAAATACAAATACTATCATTTAAACGAGGCATTAATGGACATTTTTGTCAAAACTCCAAAAGTGGCCACCCCCTCCGCTCTCAACGAATAAAGGCGTCCGTTTCGCGCTAGCCCTCTTCCTGTCGGATTACAGCGGAGGCAGCACGCGAAGGCACGACTCCAAAGACTTGAAACGTCGAATTAAACTACCAGGTAAGTGTTGACGCTTGGCTCCACCGTGAATTTGAACAAGCGCGTGCGGGTTCGAAAGCGAGCGAACGTGTGCCATTTCTCCTCGTGGACGCGCCACGTGTTCAGCCGCCGTTCGAGTTTGCAGCTGTCAAAAACTTCCAGCGAGTTGTGTCATCTCGAATTAACGCCGATATTGGCCGTCGATATCGGTTACTTGTGGGCTATTAACGACGATTATTGTCTGTAAATGTTCATAGTTTGTTTCTACCAACTACTATGATATTTCATGGACATCGCTGAGACCAATACAGGAGTTGTTTTTAGTTGCTAGGGGTGTACCTAATGATTTGTCCTTCCATTTGTCAATTATGAAATGGTGTAAAAGTTAAACATTGTTTATTTGTATTTCTATGTTGTCCGCTTGTCTCTTATCAGCAAAGGTGAGTGTTTTATTTTAATTGGATTTTTTTTTTCTTGAATCATGCCCTACCCGTCCTGCCCGTTGAAATAATTCAAATTTGTCAATTTGCTTGCATGGAAAGCATCAACTGGTAAAACTGCTTGAGAATCAGCATGTTACCTGTTTCTGTAATGATGGTCGTTTAAGAAAATGCATTTTTTTTTCTGGGTTAATTATACCTGATCATGTCAAAAAATTGGACGTGAAATCACTTCATACCTATGAAAAAAATGACGGAACTACTTAAATGCATTTCTGTTCACTTTCTAGTGGCAACATTTAAAGGAGACATATGTACTTTTTTCACAATTTAAAAGTGACAACATTTTGTCAAAGTACCACCAAGATAAATTATTATAGTACCCTTTGCTCACTATTTTCCTTGTCCTGCTGAAATGAGCTTTTACTCCACGCTGTCCGCGTAACAGCAGAGCACCGCTGGTGGACTTGTGTAAATTTGCCCCTATTTCATAACAATGGTGCTCACAGACAATTTTTCCAGAAACGGACAAAACAAAAAGTCAATTTTCCATCATATGCCTCCTTTGAAAGATGCATTAACATCAATCTATACAGGATTGTAAATTTACGGGTGATTTGTGTTGTTTGTAATTGTTGTAGTTTTTTTATTTGCCTGTGTGATGCTAATTTAGCTTGTTTTATTATTGGGGTGGTGATTGTTTTAATTTTTTTTTGTATTTTAATTCAAGGGTGCATACCGAGTTCATTGCCATGGAATCGTGTCTATTTTGCTTTGTTGCTGTGGTTTATTATTGTACCAATACTGCCAAGTTGTCACGTGTTACTCGTGGAATAATTCAAAACAAATTACAGTGAAACCTCTTAAGTCCAACACAGTAGGAAATTGTGTACACAATGATTTGTTTTAGACTCTACTGTAAAGAAATGTTTTAAATGATAATTTTCTAGCTCCCGTTCTTTGGTTATTGCCTTGTCATCGTACCCTTCTGTGGGGGGGGCATCACTAAAAGGAAAACATTTTTGTGCAACTTGAAAAAGTGTTTGAATTTGGAGGTTCCGCTGTAAATTCTAATTGTGTGCAGTTGAATGCTCAAATTTCAAAGCGGGACGTAATGTGAGGTCGATCCATGAGCTTTGATTGACGGCCCTTTTAAATGCGCACTCAATTTTGAATGTTGTTGAGACTACCGGTTGTTTTTCCTGTTGTGAACGTTTTTTTTTTTTTTTTTTTGATTACAGTAAAGCTTTTTGATCAATCGTCACTCTTGGAGAGCATGTTTTAAAAGCAGTTTCAGGGTGTACTTGCACGAGGCCATTCAAACCATGCTTCAACCCACTTGACCTCTAAATACTATAGATGAGCTTGTGTGAGTGCTGTGACGTCCTCGCATACTCGCAGTAGGACTCCCACAGGTTCATCTTATCGCTATTTTTCTCCCATTATCGCTCATTTTTGTTGTATTTATTAGAGCGCTGCAACAAGTCATTGATTATCCAATGAATGAATTGTTTCTTTGTGTCTACATTTGGAAACATCTGCTTTTACTTGGTGAGGAAAAGAATCGTCAATATTTTTGGCCTGAATGTGACGGACCAAATCAGTAACTAAATCCGAATCAATTTTGTTTGTGCATTTTCAGCACTACCAATTTAACTCATTTACTGCCATTGACAGCTATAAATGTAAAAAAAATATTTTTTTAACCATTTCTATTTGTTTAAAAAAAACATTTTTTCTTTTTTTAACAAAAAGAAAAGATTATTATAAATTAGGGGCGTCAGCCAATTACAATTTTTAATTGCAGTTAATCGCTTGACTTCACTAGTTATTTTTATTATTAAAAAAAGAAAAAAGATTATTAAAAAATTAGGGCTAGGTTTAAAATAAAAAATAAAAAATAAAATTAGCGATATCCAAGTGATTTTTCTTCGAGCCTGATATCAATTCGTAAAACCATGAATCAATTAATTTAATATCTATTTTTCCCATAAATTCATCAGAAAATTATATATATATTTTTTGTATCTTACTGTTTTTTATTTATTTATTTACTGTTCACATGAATTTAAAAGTAATTTTCTTACATTTATGTGTCTTACATTAAGACCTGATTTATTACCCTTTAAGACAATTCTGAATCTTTTTAATTCATATTTACAATTTTTGAATAAATTTGAATTAGGAAAATATTATTTTCATATTATCACGCTTAAGTGATTGTAACGTGGGTTACTTTAATTAATAAACTACATCATTAACCAGTTTTACTACCTTTGCAAAAAAAAAAAAATGTTTTTATCATGTCCTTGATATTAAAGAAGAATTAATGTTCCATAATTACTAGAGCTGACAAACGATTTTTTTTAAATCACATCTTAGAATTTTGATTAATCACGATTAATCGCTTAATAAAAAAGCCTTTTTTTAATCTAAAAATTATTTTCCCGCCAACTTTGAAGAGCACCGGTTATGTGTTAATTCTTTTGACATTTAAAGTTATGAGGACGTCTTCAACATTTTTTGATCCACTTCACACGCCCGTCCGACATCCTCTTTTTCTAATCGGGTAATTACTTGCATGATTTTAAATGGGAAAAAAATGACCCCGATATTTTGACATGAGCACATTTTCCAAATGTGATTCGCAAACATTCATTAAATGCTTTACTTTAATGCATGAAATTATGTTTATTGCTCAAACACAACCTGTGCTACCTTAAACGTAGCCAAAGGCTAATCTATGGTCAAAATGAATAGTGCGATTAATCCGCGTTAATAGATGATTAATGCGGGAATTTTTTGTGATTAATTAATCCATTAACGCTTTAACTTTGACAGCAATAATAATTACTCAATATCGGATTGAAGTGAAGTAAATCAAACCGAATCGAACGGAACTCTTTTGAATCCAAATCGGATCACTTGAGGAAATTAGAATCGATACCCGGCGCTGCTATTCGCGCTTGCCGACCCGCGAATAGTGAGGTCAACTGCGTCGGGCTAGGAAAAAAAACGACAACTAATTCCATATCATGATGAATGCGATAGCTCCTGTTGCCAGTTATTCATGATGACAAATTAAAAAATCAGCACGAGCACAGCGGTGGAGAGGGCGGGGCAATAGCAGCCCCGTCCGTCACAATTTGAATGCCCGAGTGTCAGTGCGCCCTGAAAGTTGTTCTGTGACGTTTAAGCCAAACGTCAGCTGCCGCCTGTTGCTTGAAGCGCCTTTTTCCCCCTAAGCAATATGGACCAGTTGATCTCCGAGCAGGGGGCGGCCGCCAAGCCCGCCGCCGCCACGCCAGAGAGGAGCATCATCAGCGGAGACAACCTCCAGTTCGGGAAGATGCGACGCCACGCCCGCTCGGCCCGGCCGGAGAACCCGAGCTCGGGGCCCGAGCGGGAGTTCTCGGGCTCCTCGGCGGAAGCCGGCGGCTCGTACGGACGAAGCCCCGCCGCCGCCCACGGCGAGACCTTCAAGTCGTTTTCGCCCAGGAGCCCCAACGCCCGGGGCCACTGGGCCAAGCGTCAGCAGCAGGACGGCGCCCAGATCCCCACCGTCAAGTCGTCCGGCACCCCCCACCGGCGCTACAGCAGGGGCCGCTACCGCACCTCGTCCGAGGCGGAGAAGGGGGGCAAGGGGAGCAGGGAGCCCAAGTCTCGGCGGAAGGGCCTCTCGGAGAGCGACAAGTATGACACGCCAGGAATGGCCCACATGTCACGTGACGTCGTCGACTACTTTTTGTCTGCCTTGCGCGCTCTCGTTTGGCCTCCATGTTGTTGTTAAAAAAAAAAAAAAAAAAAAAGCATCTATGAAGGCGGAACCGAGGGAAGTGAATCGTTAAATGTGGCTGGCTGTTGATTGGTTGTCACGTTCTGGCCTTTTGTGCGGGAATCCTGCTGAGGCGGCAAGTCTGCCTCGCTGCACTAGGAATGTGTCGATTTGACACAAGCAGACCGGTTGCTGCTTTCATTGCTGCATGAAAGTTGGACTTTGCCAGAGAATTTGTGCTTAACTTAAAGTGGAAGTCAACTTCAAACATTTCTTGACAATAATATGTGACCTCACTCGTCGAAACATGACATTCGGATTAATATTGAGTTAGTGGAATATGAGTTATGCAGCAAAATCCAGTTGTTTTTATCCATCTCAGGTGGCAACCATTTTGCCACTTTCTTTTGACTGAAGATGACATCACAGGTGCTCAGGCAACGGCCAATCGCAGCTCACCTGTTTTCTGAAGATGAGCTGTGATTGGTTGTTACCTGAGCAACTGTGATGCGCTCTTAAAAACAGTTGGGTCAATAGTAACCGAATTATGGCTCAACAAAATGGAGCGATCCACTTTATGGGTCAATTTGACCCAACTTTCTGGGTTGTTTTATACAAAACGACCCCATTTTTTTGACCCAAGAAAATAATCTGATCAATATTTGAGTTGTTTTACACTGAGACCAACTTCTTGACTCAAAGTTGGGTCAAATTGACCCAAGTAGAAGATTTGGTCCATTTTTGACCCATAGTTGGGTTATTTTTGACCCAACTGTTTTCTGTGTTATTTTCACTCGACAACAAGAGGCAAAATGGCCGCCTGCTGATATTGTTAAAAACTGCTAGATTTGGCTGCTTACTCATATTCCACCAATTCAATGTTGACCAGAATACCATATTTAGACGAGTGGGGCTGCATACAACATATTATTGTCAAGATTGTATTTGTATATTTCGGGGGGGGGGGGGGGGGGGGTCACAGGCAGGTTGGACTTCCTCTTTAATTTACTGCTTTTGACTAATGTAGTGAGATCAATTGACCAAATGTGCCTTAAAGGGCGGAATCAGGAATGTATCTTGCAATACAGTATTGTGGTGAAGATGCAATTTTATTGCCGCGTTGTCGTCGTCCTGCGCAATACTGAGGTGTTTTTGTCGGTATCGGGCAAGATGGTCAAAATATTAGGGAAGGACTCGCCAATGATGCGGTGCACCAACTTCAGCCACACAATAATAAACACAGTTATATAGTAGAGCTGTGCAATTAATCGAAACTCAATTACGATTTTGATTATTACGCTCCATGTTCACAAAGTTGGCATAATTGTAAAAAAATAAAAATTATTCTGATGTAGCCAAGTAGCACTTTTGTCAACATTGTTAAAATAGTTTTCATTTGTCCAATACTATAGTGAGCATACTTGAGTTCAAACTTTGCACTTGAGGGGATCGAATGAAATTATTTAAATGTTACAAAAGTTCGTTTACACAAGAAAACCATACTTGAGCTTGTACATTTCTACTTTTTTATTTTTTTAAATAGCTAATTTTAGAAATTGTTTGGTCCAATTGTTTGAAATAATTTTATTTGTCGTAACATTTTTCATGTTTAAACATTTTCTTGCCCCCCGAAATTAAATGATCATTTGAATAATTGTGATTTCAATTATTACCGAAATAAATGCGATGAATATTTTTTTACGTAATCAAGCAGCCCTATCGAATAATATTTAAAGTTAGCCTAATATATATTACAATTTCATGAATACATACAGTAAGTTGACATTTTAGTCACTGGCCACGTTAACTTTGGCGCTACCTAGTGGTGAAGTTGGCAATCATGATTTCATCAAAAAAAAATTCTTAGAAAGTTTCAGAAATGTTATCATTTAAGATCGGGGTTATTTTGGCAGTTAGGCAAAAGTATTATAAACCTCGTAAATGGAATTTCCACTTTGAAGTAGAGCTAGTGACGGACAAATGAAGCTTCATGAAGCACTTGTGGTATTTTTTTTTGACTCCTCTAGATGGCGCTATTGGTTTAAAGCTGCAGTGGAAATGTAATACGTTTTCATTGCACTATATTTAAACCAATAGCACCATCTAGAGGAGTAAAAAAACAAAAATGGCACAAGTGCTTCATGAAGCTTCATGAGGCTTCATTTTCCCATCACTGAGAGCAACTGTTGAAGTGTGATTCAAAAGCTCCTTTTACACACTAACCCTTGTAAAATGGCTGCATGGGAGCCATTTTGGGGTGTCTCTGTTTGTCTAAAACTGTTTTGTTGTTGTCGTTTTCTTTTTTTTGTGAGGCCGATTTTATTTATTTGTACTTGATGTTCATTGCGCAGTTAATGTCAGTACACTAACATGAAGTGGCCAATTAATGCGTGTATTACATGATGTCGCAAAGGGAGCATCTTGCTTCGTTGTCCGTTTTCTAGGGTGCGAATCACAACTTGATTGGAAGTATAAATCTTTTATTTATTTATGTATTTATGCATTTTCCCCGTGCTTAGCGCCAACATGAGCGGACTTCAGTGCCTGACTGCCGAGAAGCTCTGGTTCGACAAGCAGCGCTACGACGAGGCCGAGAGGAAGTTCTACGAGGGTGCCAATGGGCCCGCCCCCAAGCAGCAACAGGTTGCTTCTTTGTGTTTTTTTCAGCTCCATCTTATGATCCGTCAGTTTGCTGGCCTCTGTTTGGTTTAAGCTACCGTTACATCATCGCTCCAAGCAGCTGTGCGCGTGCGTGTATGCGCTCGATTTAGAAGCCCGAGCGAACGAGTGAGGTCAGGTGGTTTGGCAGCTTCCTCCCCTCCCCCCTCGCAGGGCCTGCTGCTAAATACTAAGAATGAAAAAAATGACAACTAAAATGGTAGAATCTTGCCTTAGTTTCCTTTTAGACAATTATTTTCTGTCCGTAACAGTCAAGTCAAAAGTTATTATGGATTTTTTTTTTTTTTTGTGACCTTGTCCAGCCGAACGCTATCGGCTCAAAATAAAGTTGAGTTAGATAAGCGCCAAGGCCAACGGACTGCTGACAAAATGGACGTCTGCCAGGTGCTCACTCATTTTTGCGCAAGGGGGCGTCTTGTTGTTCTGTTTTATTTGAATGTAATCTTGTGTCAGGTGAAAAGCGCCGCGCCGCAGCAAAAAGGGCGACCGCAAAAGCGCCAGCACAGAAACGTAAGTCACGCGTGTGTGTGCGCGCGCGCGCCAACGCCGCATGGCAGCCGCGGAGCGCCTGACGCGCTTGTGTGGAATCGCCAACATGTCATCGTTGCACGCAGAGTGGCTTCATTGTGGAGTTTTTGGGTTTTACTCGTCATGCTCATGATCACAATCGTAAAATGCTAATTTGCTGTGCAGTACTCAATTGCTAGCATAATTGCATTTATTGGGTTTGTGGGTTTGCCATTTTGTTCATAATGGTTTTACTTATGCAGCATTTTTGATTAATTTATATTATTTTTGGTTTCCAATTGAAAACTCAATCAGATATACAAATTGTTTTCATCCACACATAGAATGCATGAAAAAAAAATCCTGATTATGTCCTGTGGTCCAAAACTGTTGGAATGAGATGAGGAGCTTCATTTAGACCAGTGCTTCTTAACCATCGGGCTGGGCAGTGAGCGCCATCTAGTGGGCCGCAAATCATTTCAGTTTCGTAACGCAGGCAGCTTTTTAAATGAGGCTTTGTACACGTGTAGCTTTTTAAAACCGAATATTTCCCCCCCTCCCCATGTAGAAAAAAAAAATCCATCCATACTGTCTCGTTTGTTTTATAAAACACATCCACATAAACACACACAAAAAGTGTGTTTTTAAGTTCATTTAGTTGCATACCAAGCTTCTAGGCGGCAGTAATTGGCCAAATACTGCTCGACTTTGACGTCACTTCCACCATACGTCAGGCAAGCACCGACTGTCAGCCCACGCAAAACTTTTTTTTTTTAACTCATTCACTGCCATTGACGGCTATAGACGTCAAAAAATCATTTGAACTATTTCTTCGTTGAGCTTTTTTTTTTCTTTTTCTTTTTTTTACTTTTGTTAACAAGAGTATGAAAACCTAGGAAAAAAATATTGTATATTTTGAACAGATATAAAATTGTGATTAATCGTGAGTTAACTATTGAAGTCATGCGATTGATTCCGATTAAAAAAAAAATTAATCTTTTTTTTTTAAATCTTTTTTTTATAATAAATGATTATTAAAAATTTGAGGCATCAGGTGATTGTAATTAATCACATGACTTCACTAGTTAACTCACGATTAATCACAAATTTTATATCTGTTCTAAATGTACAATAAAATAAATTCTAGGTTCTCTTACTCTTAACAAAAGTAGAAAAAAAACATTAAACTAATAGAAATAGTTCAAATGAATTGATGGCAGTGAATGAGTTAATAAAAAAAAAAATATATATGCATGTAAACAGTCAACAATCATCAACATCATAAGTGGAACATAGAGTCCCAAATTTTATTGACCTGTATATAGAAATGTAGTATAGAAGAAGAAGAAACCCAACAAAGAACATCATGGACAAGTATGTAGTTATTAAATACAAACGATAATAAGTCAACATAAATCATCAGCGACTTTTTTACAGGAAAATATAAAAAAGGTTCAGAACCCCTCATTTAGACAGTAGCCCTACGCCGCCATCTAATGGCATCTATAGGCAACAACAGTCACTACTATTTTTGGGAGCAGCAGTGTCAGTTATTGGCAGATTTTCAGTTTGCGGCGTCCCCTGCATCATTCAATGTCATCTCAACTTCTCATGGGAATTTTCTGCCATTTTGCAAGCAATCTCAAAATTCAAATTGGATTTAATTCATATTTTCATGCATGTTGATGTGAAATTTAATTACATCTTACCTTTTTTTTTTTTTTTTTTTTTTTTAAACATCCACTCATCATTCTTTGTCTTTATTCTTCCTCCTCGGCAGTCTTCCTCACATTCCGGAGAGCAGGAGCTGGTCGCCCGCATGAAGAGCCTGGAAATCGAGAATCACACTTTGCACAAAGGTAGACGCATTGGTGCTTTTTTTTCCCCCTTTTTCTTGTCTTACTGGTGTGTTTTTGTAAGTGGTGGGCGATATGAGGGCCACGATGCAGAAACTTGAGGCCAGAGTGGCTCAGCTGGAGAAGAGTCCCGCCGCCGTCGCCGCCGCCAAGGTAGAAAAGGGACCATGACGTCATCGCACCTTCCGGAATTTCTCTCCCGTCTTTTCATCTCGTTTTCCTCGGCCAGGCTGCTCCCGTCCAAGCCGCTCCTGTTAAACGGGCGCAAGAAAACGGGGATGACGATGACATGGACTTGTTCGGCAGCGACGAAGACGACGACGAGGCGGCCCGTCTCAAGCAAGAGCGCGTGGACGCCTACGCCGCCAAGAAGGCTACTAAGCCAGCGCTGATCGCAAAGTCGTCCATCTTGCTGGACGTCAAGCCCGTGAGTCCTGATTCCAGCCGTTGCGTCATTTGTGTTTCTGTATCAGTTGTGGAAAGATTTTGAAATGCTAGCCATGTGCATTTGCTCGCTCGTCTATGCCGTTTCTCGCTTGGCGTTAGTCTCGCGCGGGGGTCTGCAACCTGCGGCTCTTAAGGCCGTCTCCTTGTGGCTCTCTTAAACAAAAAAATTTAGACTTTTTTTTTGTTTTTTCATATTTATCTTTAGATCAATTATTGTTTAAATGCAATCATGATTAAGTTAAACAATAATAATGAAATATTCTATAAATGTTAGTCCAAATTTTTAAGTTGTCAGAAAAAGAGATGAAAGGTATATGAATAGAATGTTTTTAAAATTACCTTAAAAATGTCCAAAACAAAATATCCAGCAAGTAAGCGGAAAAAAACAGAAAATTACAATAAAATGTCCATGAAATTGTTAAAAAAAAAGAAGCCTAAATTGATTTTTTAAAAATTAAAAACGTAACCATTAATGTCCCAAAAACAGAGGCAGAAAATTACTATAAAATGTCTTTAGAATTGCTAAAAAATTTAAATAAAAAAAAACATTTCTTTTTTTTTAAACACACAGAAAAGAAAATGTTAAAAGTAACTATCAACTGTCCAAAAATAAAAGAAATCCGCAAAATTACTATCAAATGTCCATAAATTGCCAAAGAATTCAAAAAAAGAAATACAATTTAAAAAAAATCGAAATATAGCCATAAAATCTTCCAAAAATGAAAAAAATATATATGCAGAACATTTCCATTATATCCATAAAATTGACAAAAATGTCAGGAATTTGAGGCAGAAAAGTCTTAAAATGTATGAAAATTAAATTTAAAAATAAATATCCAAGAATTGAAGATGAAAGATAGAAGAAAATGAACCTTAAAGTATTAAAAGCTGCATATTTTTGTATTCCTGTGAAGAAGCTCTTTGGGCCCTCAGTACATTAACTCATTCACTCCCAGCCATTTTCACTGAAGCAACCCCCTTCGCTCCCGGCTGTTTTACTTGATTTTGACCGATTTTGCAAGGCCCGCAGAATATTGTGTTCTTTTGCTATAAAAACATGGCTCTCTTCTTTTATCAGGAAAAAAGTATATTTCTACCAGTTTCCGTTTTGTAGCAATTAGCATTAGAATGTCGCTAAGTTTCATCGTTATTCACAAACTTGTTTAAAACACTGGCAAAAAGAGCTTGTTGCAACATGGCCCTGGTTGATCTCTTTCTTACACTCTGCTGCCACCTGCTGGCCATTTTTCATAATCACTACCATTGCTTTAAGCAACCTCTTCATGTCAGAAGCTGCATCAAAGCCTTCTGTATGCTCGAGCATAAAAAAACGTATTTATAGGTTTTTGGGTTTGAACGTCAACTTGCTAGTATCAGTAAAAAGTTTGAAGCATTTCTCTTTCCTGGTTTAACCGTTGGCCTCTCTGCGTCCTCCCCAGTGGGACGACGAGACGGACATGAGCAAGCTGGAGGAGTGCGTGCGCTCGGTGCAGATGGACGGGCTCCTGTGGGGCGCGTCCAAGCTGGTGCCGGTGGGCTACGGCATCAAGAAGCTGCAGATCAACTGCGTGGTGGAGGACGACAAAGTGGGCACAGACATCTTGGAGGAGGAGATCACCAAGTTTGAGGACTTTGTGAGTAGACAAAATGTACCGTTTTTATTTGGGACTTCAAAAGCGACGAGGTACAGTTAAGGTTTTTTCGTCTCGCACCTTGCAGGTCCAGAGTGTCGACGTTGCTGCCTTCAATAAGATCTGAACAAAGTGCTGCTGTTTCATGGGTCATTAAAGTTTAAAAACTCAACTTGTGCTTTGGCTTCTTCATATTAACCCATTCACTCCCAGACATTTTCACTGACGCAATCACTTTAGCTCCCGGCTGGTTTACTGGATTTTGACTGATTTTGCGAGGCATACAGAATATTGTGTTCTTTTGCTATAAAAACATGAAACCTACCGAAAGAAAGATTAAAGTATATTTCCATCCGTTTCCGTTTTGCAGCAATTAGCATTAGAGTATAACTAAGTTTCATCATTATTCACAAATCTATTTAGAATTATGGGTAATTTAGGTCTTTTTCAACATGGTCCTGGTTGACCTCTTATACTCTGCTGCCACCTGCTGGCCGTTTGTGTAATAACTACAATTTCTTCAACCGTTATTTGCATTTGAGAGGCTGCATCAAAGCCTTCTGTATGCTCTAACATAATTTTTTTTTATAAATATGTCTTTGGGACACTTAAAACATTTAAAATAGAACGTATTTATATGTTTTTGGGAGCAAATGAGTTGCGATTCACTGGGCACATTGGGTACTCTTACACGATGAGATCCAATAGAAGAGCAGAAGTGAAAATACTTTATGGGCAGACCATTCAGATACAGTACAGTATAATGTATTGTCACTCGGATTTAACGTTTTTTAAAACAATTTATACATTGTACAATAAACATCAGTCTTTAGCACCACTTGTTTGAAGCTGTAAGATTAAAACTACTGTACCTAAAAAAATAATTTAAAAAAATATATATAAAAAATATTTGCTATTTTTCATGATAGATTAAATATGTTTTGTATTAAAGGCAGTTGATTCAATTTGAAGCAGTAGGGAAGACTCGGCTTGATGTCACTTTTTACATCTATATTTCTTGGAAATCAATATGTATAAACAGAATGTGTACCAGATGAAAGACCAAAGTCTTGGGTATATAGTTTGTATTTATGTCATTTTCATATTTTTAGTGCAGAGTTATAAGCAATCAGAAATTGAACATGTGACATTTTATCCCACCATTGGGTAAGTTGTCTCACTCCATGGGATAAGATGTCACACTGGATTTTGCAACTGATTTAACTGCCTTTTTTTTTTTTAACATTGAAGTCTGCCATATGAAATATTTATCATTGATCTTGAACAATTTGTTGAACATAGCCATTTAGCAAACATTAACATGAAACGTTGTGCAAAGTCCTTTGGAACTGCTTGTTTGTTAGTCACGGCTCTCAGACTCAAATGGCTGTTTTGTCTTCCTTAAACCGAAATTTGAGAAAAAATTGAATAACAAAAAAGGAAAGCATTGCTTCATTATGAATCAAGTCCATAAACCCATTTGCCAGCGGTGCATTGTTTTGGGCCCAGCTTTTGCTTATGTGACAACTAACCCCAAAACGATTGAGACTTGTTGCCCCAAATTACCCTTCTTGATAATACTACATTTTCTTTTAACTAATTTTTTTACTAATACTAATAACACAAAGATTTTTTGCCCATAAATAATGTGATAACTCCCATTATTATTCATGAACAATTAATACTTTTAAAAATAAATTTTGCCACTTGCTGTCGACTGAAGATGACATCACCTGTGCTGAGGAAACAGGTAACGACCAATCATAGCTCATTTTGCTGACCAAACCCAAAAAGCAGGTAAGCTGTGATTGGTCGTTACCTATTTCCTCAGCACAGGTGATGTCATCTCAAGTCGACAGCAAGTGGAAAATGTGTTTTTAAAGGTATTAATTGTACATGAAAAATAATGAAGTTATCAAATTAATTCTGGACAAAATATTAACTTTTAACTGCTGAAAATGGCTCAGTGAGTCAAGTTGTCTTAAAAAAGAACAAAATGACTGAGGCATGGCAAAAGATGCCCGAATCGCTCCTCTAACAAGTCCACATGAATTGTTCCTAGAATTTGTGTAAAAACATATAAAGAAAACATTTTTACCTTTGGTTGTGCAAAATGGTTAAATGGTGATCATCTCGGCTCACAATGCGCTATTCTCTTCTCAAGACGGAACACGACCCCAGTTGCGCCCTCTGGTGGCGACGATAATAGCAATGTGACAACCTACCCGTGTGACAACATGCCCCGTCTCTCCCCTGTTACGCTTTATTAACTCATTCACTGCCATTGACGGCTATAGATGTCAAAAATTAATTTGAACTATTTCTATTAGTTTCACTTTTTCCACTTTTGTTAACAAGAGTATGAAACGTATACTCTTGTTAACAAAAGTGGAAAAAATGTGAAACTTTTGTTAACAAGAGTATGAAACGTATACTCTTGTTAACAAAAGTGGAAAAAATGTGAAACTAATAGAAATAGTTCAAATTAATTTTTGACATCATTGTTAACAAGAGTATGAAAAGCTAAAAAAAAAAATTATCGTACATTTAGAACAGATATAAAATTTGTAATTAATCGTGAGTTAACAATTGAAGTCATGCGATTAATTACAATTAAAACATTTAATCGTCTGACACCCCTAATTTTTTAATTATCTTTTCCTTTTTTTTTTAAATTAGGGGCATCAGACGATTAAAAATGTTTAGTGTAATTAATCGCATGACTTCACTAGTTAACTCAAGATTAATCACAAATGTTATGTTGTAAATGTACAATATTTTTTGGGGTAGGTTTTCATACTCTTAACAAAACTGGAAAAAAATGTGAAACCAATAGAAATAGTTCAAATGAATTTAAAAGAGTCGCCTTTAATTTTGAGAAGCAAATGTGCAAATAAAATTTAAAAACATTTTTATTTTTCTATGTTTGTAAAGGCACTTGGGAAATGTGTCACCGTTTGTTTGTAACAAGATAATCCCTTTTTTTCTCGTCTATTTAGCAAAAACACACATTGAATCCGAGTTGCGGGCCAACCTAATGAAGTGAGCAGCAAAAGTTGACAATCACAGCGAGCAGATCTTGAGAGTCGATCCCAATCCCACCCAGAATCCCGGAAACACGGGCTGACTGAAAGCGGCGTGCACGCTGTGAAGCATAAGCATGCCGGCGGAAACATTGTAGAAAGCCAAAATCCCGGCCCTGAAGTCCAGAAAGACTCCTACCCTGTTTCCGCACGGCGCGGCCACGCTCAGGCTGTGCTTGTCGTGTCGGAGAGCGCACGCGCCGTCCGAGCAGTCCAGGCTCCACGACTTGGCGTTGTGGCCCAACTTGCTGTCGCTGCCTCCGCCGCTCCTGCTCATGCTGCGGTAGCACACGCCGACGGAAGCCCCGCCCTTGCCGGCCCACGCCACTTCCCAGTAGCAGCGACCCGCCATGCCGGCGCGACACAGGACCTGCGCCCAGCTGCTGAAGCGTTCCGGGTGCTCCGGGTACGGCTGCGCCTCGGAACGAGTGGTCGCCGCCCGGTGGCCCTCGGACAAGCTCAGGTAAGAGTTGGCCGTGTTGGCGTCCAGCGTTAAGTCCTGGTAGTCTGCACCAAGGTTATTAATAGTTAACGGCGGAATGACTAAAATTGAGAAAACATTTTTGTGAAATTTTTGAACAAAAATGTTACAAATTAGATAGCTCTCGATATGAAAAGATCACATCAATATTTTCTGGTTTGTTTGCAGTTGAGTTGCGTCATTTTACAGTGCGCATCCGTATTGAATTTAACAAAATAATTTGGGGTCAAGTTGTATTTGATCATATTAAAAATGTGCAGAATTTCACAAGATATTTCATGTTAAAAAAAATTGTCAGCTCTTAATATGAAAAGGAAAAAAAATGCACTGAGCATTTTCGACCAACGTCTTACAAATGAAATTATGCCATCTAGTGGCAGAAAAAGGACCTCAACACAAATCAATATCACCCTCCTTTTTTACAGTACAGTACATCTTTTTTATTTTAAAACAATTTTGTGTATTGTTATATTATTGTATCAATGAATTTTAAAAAATTATTAACAATTCTTCCCACTTTTATATCAACAGTATGAAAAATTAGGAAAAACATTATTTATTGTAAATTCAGATATAGACAGATACAAAATGTGCAATTAATCGTGAGTTAATTATTGAAGCTGTGATTAATTACGATTTAAAAAATGAATCGCCTAACGCCTAGTTCAATAAAAACTGAAAATGAAGACCAACTGAAATTACAAATAAAACATTTCAGAATTGCTGTACATTTGTAGTTTTACTTGATTATACAATACTTGGTAGGGATAGACTGATTATCGCCAAATATTATAGATGAATATCGGCATTGCCTAAAAAAAAATAAAAAAATTAAAAAAATAAAAATAAAAAAAAAGAGTCAGAAAGCCGCTAAGCAATCATTTTAAAATTATTTATATTATTTATAGAAAACTGGGGAGCAATTGTTTCATTTCATTCAAGTTTTCATTGAACTTTTTAAGACATTCTGATGACCCTGGGAGCTTCGTGAACTTTTTTTTTTTTAATTAAACATTTTTGAAAACCTGAAAAATCGTTTGATAAACATGCTGAAAGACAAGAGTTGGTGGTTTTTTTACACTAATATTTTTCCTTTTACTGAAAATGAGTATCGGCTCCCGACATCTTATCGGCCTCCTAGTAATGGACAACTAATAATCTGTATCAACCCTGAAAAATCCACATCACTCTTTCTAATACTTAGTGATTTTTTTTTTTCTTGCACTCGACAAACACTACACTACATATCTAATACTAAAACTAATAACAGTAAACTAAAATTAAGCCTTTTTGAAAAAATACACACTAAAGAAGTAACAAATTTGCTCCAAAAAGAACAAAGTCAAAAATAAAAAAATTATGAACATTCAAAAACAATTCTAACCCCGGTGTGCACTTAGCAATAACAATTTGACAATCTTTAAAAAGTCCAAAACTGTACTCACAGTGTAAAAAATCCTCTCTTGTCTTTGGTTCCGAGTTGTATAGTATGTGAGCATCTATTGTTACTAGAAAAATGACAAGAAAAAAAAAAAAAAAGACAATTATCCATCTATTTTCTAAAGTTTTTATTTTCTATTTTTTGGGCAGGCCTGCGCCAGGAGGCAGACAAACAGACCGACACCAACAGGATGAACATGAATTTACATTCTTTAATGAATGAAGCCAACGTGCATGTCATTGGAATGTAGGAGGAGAAAAATCACGCAAGCGTTGCCGATCGCTGGCGTCGAGCTGAAACTCAAACTTCCTGTCCAACTTTGGGGAATTTCAGCGTGTGGGGTCTACCATTTATTACACGGTGGGGCCAATATTCCGGGATTTCACAGAATTGTGGGGCTCACTTGTCCTTGTGGGGCCATTTTGGAGGGCCCCACAAGTTCAGACTTCTTTTTTGAGGGTCAAGACTTGGTTTTAGAGTTAATGTTTAAATTGGGTTATGGTTAAGGTTAGGGTAAGGAATTGGTTTAGGCAATCGTTTTTGATAGTTGGGGAAGGGGCTAGGAAACGCATTATGTCAATGAGGTGTCCCCACAAAGATAGCAAAACAAGTGTGTGTGTGTTATTTTTATTTCACAAGTTAACTCATTCACTACCATTGACGGCTATAGACGTCAAAAAGTCATTTGAACTATTTCTATGAGTTAAAAAAAAAATCCACTTTTGTTAACAAGAGTATCAAAACCTAGGAACAAAATTGTATTGTACATTTTGAACAGATGTAAAATTTTTGATTAATCGTGACTTAACTATTGAAGTCATGCGATTAATTACAATTAAAAAAAATTAATTGCCTGACGTGATGAAAAAAGAAAAGATTATCAAAAATTAAGGGCTCCAGGCGATTAAATGTTTTAATTGTAATTAATTGCATTACTTTACTAGTTAACTCACGATTAATCACGAATGTAATATCTGTTCTAAATGTACAATATTTTCCCCCCTAGGTTTTCATACTCAAGTTCAAGTAATAGAATTAGTGCAAATTAATTTTTGACGTCTATAGCCGTCAATGGCAGTGAATGAGTTAAAGACCAATCTGAAGTGTAAATTATTTCGAAAACTCCTGATTTTAGAGATTGCAGCACAAACAGCGACATTCAAACCCACTGCCAACCACCATTTTGGCATGCTCGTTCCCATGAGGAAAAAAAAAAAATCAAAATAATCAAATACTGCTTTTATGTTTGTTTATTTACATACTTTAACGTCATAAAATTTTATTGGGAGCTGTGCATTTGTCAAGAATCGTTTAAAAACTCCATCGGATTCCTACTTCCTGAATCCCATCCCATCTTGTCGGTTGCCGGCAACTTCATTTGCATACCTTTAGTCTTTTCATTTGGAATGCTGGTTTCCTTGAGCGAGGTCACTGCAAATAGACGCAGATGTCAACATCACCGCTGATGTATCATCATCAATGGCGGTGGTTGGCGGCGCTTGCCTTTATCGGAGATTCTGTTGAATTCTCTTTGGAGGCTTTCGTCCAGACCGTCTCTCAGCTCGGCCAGGCCTCCTCGCATGGTTTTGTACATCAAGTACGGGAACGTGTCCGTGTTGGGCATCTGCACACGTTTGGATGAGAAATGAAGGGACCTGCACTTCTGGAATTAGAATGGGGGGGGACAAAAAAAAGCGTTTGAGAATTAGGGGTGTCAGTCGATTACAATTTTTTATAATAATCAAATCGCATGACTTCAATAGTTGACTCACAATCAATCACACATTTTCTATCTGTTCTAAATGTACAATCAAATATTTGTTTCTGAAGTTTTCATACTCTTGTTAACATAAAAGTGGATTTTTTTTAAACTAATAGAAATATGGCTGCATCTTTTAGTCATTATTACAGTAATTTCACAATTCATAAAATTGTGTTAAAATGAAAAAGATGTGCTGTGCTGTTAAAAAATGTGTAATATTGATTTGCGTTGGTCATTTTTCTGCCACTAGATGGCATAGTTGCATTTGTAAGATGGTGACAGCTCAGTGCATTTTTCTTTTCACATTAAGAGCTATCTAATGTTTAACATGAAGTAACTTGTGAAATTCTGCACACACAAAAAAAAAAGAGTAAAATACAACTTGACCCCATTCTCCACAAATATATGCATGATTATTAAATTTATTACTGCTAAATTTTGACGCGGACATCTTTGCTGCGTTGCGATGGGAATTTCCCCAGTACAGGCTTTCCAAGTAAGGGGCGGTCATTAATCGCACCCCAAAAAATTTTTGTACCGTTAAACGAACATTAAATTAACTCAAAATGAATGCACTAATTTGGACACCCCTAATATATAGAAATATACTTTTTTTTCTTCTTTGTTTCAACGCGATTCTTAATAAATTAACGGTTGAAAAGCTCAATAATTCAACAACAATAAATGAGGTTAACTGCATGTAAGAATTTCTTTCATTTAGAATTGCAGATGATGCAAATAAAATATGTACAACTTGGCAACACCTACTTGGAGTCAAAAATTCCCAATGCAATGTACTTGACCACGTTCAACACAATTTCCTCCCAATGGGCTCCTTTCTTAATCTTGTCATATTGACCACACCGCGAAAGGAATTCTGCTCATGTTGTCCGTTTCTGGCAAGAACTTAGTCTAGTCTAGTCTAGGTCTTTTTTTTGACAATCACCAAAAAATTCAGAAAATGTGCCAAACTATAGACAAAAAGTCACCCGATGAACGCTACCTGAAGAAAGTGAAGGTGGTCATCGCTCCGGCAGAGCTTCTCCAGCTCGGCCTCGCTCCTGCGGACCTCCGCCGCCTCGCGCTCCAGCTTCTCCAGCAGCTGCTCGGTCTGCGCCAGGGCCACCCGCTCGCGCGCTCGGATGGCTTCCTTCACGTCGCACCGCTGCTTCTCGATGGCGCGGAGCAGCTTGGAGAAGACCCTGTCGCTGTCCTCCTCCGCCGCCTCGGTGGCGTGCTGAGTCCCGGGCAAAATGGGAGTCGTTTACGCAAGTGGTCGCGCAAACAGGAAATGTTCTCATTGGATGATGCATGCATATTTGGTGGGAATCTTTGAATGTCTCACGATTCGATTTCGATTTTTGGGCCTGCGATTCGATTCAGAATCGATTTTCTGTTAAGGCCGATTTTTGATTCAAAATGATTTCATTGACAATGATTTTTCCTTCACTTTAAAGCTGTTCAAGGAATCGTAATGATCTACTCCAGTCTGACTCGCTAATGCTAATTAGCGCGCTGCTCGCAGCACTTTTAAAAGAACGCGGCTCCACGCTGAAAAATAACAAACTTATTGGAATAACTTGATCGTGACTTTTTCCTTCTACTCTCTCTAATGTGGCTACAACTTAACAGTGTATTAGACCGCGTGGAACCACACTGCCCCTCAGTGGCCAAATTGGGTACAACATGAACAGCGCTCCAAATAAAAGGCACACACAGACAAAGGGAAGACAGTATAAAATAATTTAAATAAAATTGATTCTGAATCGTACTAAATGAGAACCGATTTTTTGGCACACCCCTAATATTTACATGTAGACACACTCACTTTGATGTATTTGACCACATAGCGAAGCTCCTTCTCCACGTCCTTTATGTTCTGCGTGCACTTCAGTGACGCTTCTTGGAGTTTTTTCTACAAACACATGGAGTGCACACACACACACACTTTTTAGTCCCTTGAGTTGCTGTAAGTAAACTCAGCACTGTTGACTTTTCCTGAGGGAAATCTCGTGTGAAATGAAGGGTGCCGATTTGCATGTGCAATGTGTCAATGTGACGTTCCCCAAAAATGTCCACGGTCTAATTTGAAGGCCCTTCAATCATAACCAGATGGCCGTTCATTTACCATCAGTGACGGAAATGCCATGAAAAAGTTTGGTCGTCGGAGGGTGGTAAGTACTATGGATGCTCGGGCAGTGTTTTTGCACGACCCTGGTTTCAAATGAGGGTTTTGATCTCGGTCTACGGTTTCAAATTTGGATTTTAAACTAGGGTTAGGTTTTCAAATTTGGGTATTGAACTAAGGTTGGGGTTTCATATTCGAGTGATCAACTAGGGTTAGGGGTTCAAACTATTTATGGCTTCCAGAAAAGAGTTTTGAACTAGGGTTGTAATTTCATTGAAGGGTTTTAAGCTATAGTTAGTGTTTCAAAGTTGGGGTTAAGAGTTTCAAGGTAGCATTTTAAACAAGCTCTAGGGTTTCAAAGTAGGATTTTAAACTGGAGCTAGGGTTTTTAAATGAAGGGTTTAAACTAAGGTTATGGTTTCAAAGTAGGGTTTTTGAGCAGGGTTAGGGTTAAACAGGGTCTCAACTAGAGCTAGGATTTCAAGTGGTGCTTTAAATCTGGGGTTAGGGTTTCAAGGTCTAGTTTAAACTGGGGTTATGGTTTTAAAATATGTTTGAAACCCCAACCATAGTTTAAAATCCAACTTTGAAACTCTAACCCTAGTTTAAAACCCGGATTTTAAACCCCTCATTTCTAAAAACCCAGCTGGATTCCCCTTCAACATGTCCGTAAACAGGGCTGGACTGCCACCATTTAAAAAAAACATTTTTGTTATTATTTGGCCCGTCCCAGCCCAACTCCTACCCAACATGTCGTTCTGCCACTGATGTTTGTTGATGTTTCAGGTTGCTATCTATATTCGAACTGGATTAGCGGACTGGTCCCTCTAAATTGTGGCCAGTCTCTAGAGTTAAAATGTAGGAAAAATAATCATTAAAAAGCACTGCATCGGCCCCAAAAGATGGCCAGTCCAGTCCTGTCCATAAACACACGCTCACCAGGGGTGGGGGTTTTATTTGCCCGGAGCCACCACCACCCCGTTGGCCCCGCCCCCTCTGCACACCCCTGACATACCTGCTGTGCCACCCGCTCGTCGAGCAACCGCACAGTGTCGTGGTTCTTGTGTTGGCCTTTGAGGCAGCGCGAGCACACGCCCTGATGGTCTGCGCGGCAGTAACTCTTCACCGGCTTTTGATGTTGTGGACACAGTTGCTCTCTGACAACACTGGACTGTGATAAAGAAAAAGAAAAAGAAAGAGAACCTGCATGTTTAGTTACAATCATACCTCCTTACAAAACAGATTTCTTCTATAAATGTACAGGAACGTTTGTCTATTTGTGATTCACCATTAACCAAATCACCAATTTGTGTAAAAATATTTCCTGGGACCCTGGCTAACAACTATTCTCACAAAGCCGCATAATTTTGTGCCTTTTGTAGCGCCCTAATACCACCTTGATGGAAAAGGATGGCGCATTAATGGGAAATGATGAAAAGTAAAGAAGTTCAATGTCTATTTAGAGTTTTAACTATTAATATAAGCACTTTTTGGAGTGCAGGTGTCCACTGTCCAATAGCTAAGGTTCACTCAAATAATGATAATAATAAATAGTATTTAAAAGGGCTAAATCTACTAATCATACTTCTTATGTGTTTTTGTTGGGTGTCGTACTTTAAATGTTATAATTAATTAAATGATAATTGAATTTGACTGGTTGTCAGTACTTTTTAAAACCAACTATGCGTTTGTCATCTGAGATAAGCGTGGGTTTACTTTATGTACTTTTGGAAATTTACATTGAAAAAATGTTACGTATGAGATTAGCAGTTTGCTAGCAAGATAGCTTGGATGAGAGGTTTATCATAAGATCATTTTGAGTTTTGGGGAGTTTAAGGATCTAAACAGTTCCTTAACATTAAGAGAAATAATAATTTAACGGCACTGTTAGCTAAAACTCAAGTCAAATTCAACTTTTAAAGTCAAACTTTTTAAAAATTTCAGACCCGGAAGACGGCGTCTAACTGCGCATGCGCAGTGTTTCTTTACAAACTCAAAACTTGTCCTCGTATGTCCGTCACCTTGTAAAACTTTTCCATTAAAAAACAACAACAACTGCTCTAATCGTTTTTTTTACAAGGTCGTCTTTGTGTACCTTTGGAGCTACTACCACGCCGTGTCCCCGTCCACGGAGACGCTCGTCGGCCGGCTGTTCTTGAATCCCGCTCTGGAGGAACTTCTCCACCAGCTCTCCCAGGACGGTGTTGCGATTGAGCAGCGGTTTCGACTTGAACTCCAGGCGGCACTGCGGGCAGCTGTACTGGGCGGCCTTCTGCGGCTTGCCTCTGCTCCAGTAGTCGTCGATGCAGGACAGGCAGTAGCTGTGGCCGCAAGGGATGGTCACCGGGTCGCGCAGAACCTCCAGACACACCGAACAAGTGAACTGGTCCTGTTCCACGGAGATAGTGGAGGAGGTCGTCGTCGTCGTCGCCGCCGCTGTCATTGCACCTGCCGCCATCTTGCTCCCGTGAGAGACCAAGTGAGCCAGCCTTACAGGTATGTTGTTAAAGGTTGCACCTGCTGTAGGCGGGAAGGCGTGACGTCACAAAGCGCAATGTTGATATTGGACTTTGGGCTTGCGTGACCTCATTTTGATGTATTTAAAATAATGTTGTTATATCTGGATAATCTAAGGTTTTCTTTGGACCCCAAGATTTTATAAAGACTTGAGGAAATAACCTTGAGTCCCTTTCTTTCCAATTTTCTGTACAACCATGTACCTTGTATTGTTCATGTATTGTTTTCAATAAAGTTACACCAAAAAAAGATTTGTAAAGTGTGAGACGCCCATTATAATTGCATAAAAACGTATTTTATTTGACCCAATACAATTGGAAAAAAACAACTCACAGATAATTTCTTGCAACATTTCATATTCGCAAATGTAAATTTGGTCGAGTAAACTCAGTTTGTGCGTCTTTGATTATGAAAGAACCGGAACTGTATTTTATGTCAGCATCTGCTGCTAAAAACAAGAAAGCTATCAAAACCTTGACACTGTGCTCCCATTTCAATGTCTTCAGTTCTTAATTATTTTTTTTTACTTCTAATGACCCACCATTTTTTTAAATAGACAGAATATTATTTCACTTTTGTATGTTCGTCTATCAAAGTGAATTAATTCCAAGTTTGACTTATGAAGTAAACATTTCTAAAAAGAAAAAATATATACATTGGGCAAAACCAGGGCTGTTGTTTGGAATCATTCACTTATTTCCGAAAATGATCCCTACAGCCGTCAAGAGAATCTAACTAGAACCCTGGATAGCGATTAGACAGTTTATGCACAGATTAGGTTTCTATTTTGTCCAATGTGCTTCTTATATAAGCCTTCTGCTTGTTAATATTTTCTGTATCCACTAATGCTGTATCCACTGTGGGACTAATAAACATCATCTTTAAAATATATACACTTTACAGTTACACCCAGGGACCACTTTATTAAGTACACTTGCACACTCCAATGAGATACTGCACTAGTTTTGCACACAATACAGTGTTTATGGGACAACCAATATATTATTGGTGTATAACTACTGTAGCTGTCATTGTTTTACCATCACAAACCTTAACTCATTAACTGCCATTGACGGCTATAGACGTCAAACATTTATTTGAACTATTTCTATTAGTTTAAAATGTTCCCCACTTTTGTTAACAAGAGTATTAAAACCTAGTTTTTTGTTTTTTTTTATTGTATTAGAACAGATATAAAATTTGTGATTAATCGTGAGTTAACTAGTGAAGTCATGCGATTAAATACGATAAAAAAATTGTAATCGCCCAACGCCCCTAATTTTTAATAATCTTTTCTTAAAAAAGAAAAAGATTATTCAAAATTTAAAGAACATTTTTTAAAGAAAAGATTATTAAAAATGAGGGGCATCAGTCGATTAAAATTTGTAATCGTAATTAATCGCACTAGTTAACTCACGATTAATCACACCTTTTTATATCTGTTCTAAATGTCCCCAAAAAATTCTAGGCTTTCATACTCTTGTTAACAAAAAGGGGGAAAAAAAATAAATTAATAGAAATAGTTACAATTAATTTTTGACGTCTATTGCTGTCAATGGCAGTAGATGAGTTAATCTCCATTTACTTCCGCGTCGGACAGTATCCATATTTGACCAGTGTGTCAACACTATCATAAGAGAAATAAATATATGCACCATGACAATGCCAAATACCAACACATCATATCTTTACGTCACTCTGTAAACAGTATTCACAATTCTGTTTCTTTAATGGCTGTATGGCACAAACCAATATATTATGGATGTATGAAAAAACTTAAAACATAAATGTAACATTTTCATAAAATGTACAACCATATTCAATTCGAAGGTAGTTCTGCTTCTTACTACTACACTTCGTTCAGTTCTGTAATGACAATTTATAAAAATCAAATAAAAGTAAAGTTATCCAAATGATAACAGGGTTTGTGTGCGAGACCCTGTCCTCTGCTCATCTCGTCGACACAACACTGATGCTATCGGAAAATAAGTTGAATAGCGTCGTTCCAAGTTTGGTGACCAAAAATAAATAAAAATGTTACAGGGTATGTCAAAAGTGGAAAATACTACAGCTTGTTGATCATAGTTCAAGGCTTTTGCATGTAATGTTCAGAATACATAAATTAACGTCAACGTTCAAGTCTCATTTCTTTCTGGCATGAGACCTGCGCTGTAAGTGCCTCTGCCTGGTGCCTGTAGACATTTTGGAGCCTGCAAAAATAATAATAAAAACATTTATGTAATTATGGATGACAGAAAATACTCGCATGTGAAGTGCTTGTTTTACTGTTGATATTATTTAGACATATTCTGCTATAGTAAAATTGACTTAATATAAAATTCACTGATTAGAAATTATGAAAATTGTAAAATAAATGTACTAACAATACATATTATTAGAGGGGGAAATATACGTTATGTGCATTGTTGTCTTTTTTGTTTTATGAAGACAGGTCAAATCCTTTTCATGCAGAAGTTACCAACCAAAAGACGAGAGGACAAACGTGGGCCCAACAGGTCCCGGGTTCAGGAAAGGGTTGAGGGGGCTCGCGGGGCTTTGGTCCAGGCCGGGTGACGGGATCGCTACACACACAGATAAGAGGGACGGGGTATGAAAATGTGTTACTGTATCAAGGGCAGTAGTGCTGCCTCAGAAAACTGTTGCCGTAAACAAACAGGCCGAGTATTTTAGTTTTTTGTTTTTTTGTGCATGTGCTGAAAGTGATAAGCACACGATGTTTATTTTGAATCTGTTGAATGTATTTTCACTGTGAGAATCAGTTAATGAGCACATTTCCATTAAGTTGAAAGGGTGTATAAAAAATGTCAAAAATAAAATAATGCACGTAATGCAACGTGAATCAACATGCAATTGTTCACATTTGTACTTGCATTGACTTGGCCACTAGATGTCGCTGTTAAACACACACTCAGGATGTGTTGAAGAACCTTTGTGTACCAGTGAAATGGATTCAATTTCACATCATTGTTCTATTTTGTATTTTTTTTAATGTAATCTATAAATAGTGCATATTTGTTCATCTTCAGTATCAGTACACATACTTTTTTGTGACGTTCCTATTTGATATTTCTAATGTAAAATGATGTTTCTGGCTCAGTGAAGTTTGGGCGACATCTTGTCGACTCACCTGCCCCCTCCATTTGAACAGCGGGCTGGACGACGGGCGAGGACACGTTCACCTCTGCGTGGACGGGCAGGATGGGCGGAGCCATGAACACCACTTCCCTCACTGGTGGAACACAAGTCCGTCATCACCCTGAATACGTTTGTCTTCAGTGTTTCCATTATTGGACGTTGTCCATGGTGCAAAATGACACAAATCGATCTGCCTACCCGTCTATTCTTCTATCTGTCAAACCATCTCCGCTATCTGTTTATGCATTTAGGTGGATGGCTGGATGAAAAGCTTTCCATCTACAATTTGTATTAAGAAGCAATTATTTTGCACTGTATGTGCCCCCCCCCAGTAGTACAGATAAAAAAATCCCCCCACCCAGCATTTAAGTTGCCCAACCCCATTGGATGTCCTCCATCGTTGTCTTTCCTGTCCTCCTCGTATCTACTGTCAAACCTTGAACCCTCCATGTAATGGCATTTACCAAAAGTGTCAAGAAGTAAAAGTATACCTTTCTCATAGATGCTGACGAATCCTTCCTGGCAAACCTCTTGCAACAGCGTTTTAAATTCGCACAGGGATTTTGTGGCCGAGTCAAACGTCAAGCCAGCGTCTATGGTGACGGCGGGCATCGGCGTCGACACGGGCGTCAGAGCGTCCAGCGCCTGATAGCTCTGTCGTGACAAAAGAATCAAGTTGGACATTCAAGCAAATCAGTTTTTCCGTCCATCCGTTTACTTATCCAGGGTCGGGTCGCGGGGGCAGCAGCTTTAGGAGGGAAGCCCAGACTTCCCTCTCCCCAGCCACTTCAACCAGCGGGATCCCAAGGCCCGCCGAGAGACATAGTCTCTCCATTGTGTCCTGGGTCGTCACCGGGGGCCTCCAGCCGTTGGGACATGCTCGGAAAACCTCTCCAGGGAGGCGTCCAGGAGGCACCCGAAACAGATGCTCGAGCCACCTCAACTCTCCGAGTCCCTCCCGGATGACCGAGATTCTCACCCTATCTCTAAGGGAGAGCCAAGAAACCCTTAGGAGGAAACTCATTGTATCCGGGATCTTGTCCTTTCGGAGGGAGGCCCAGACTTCCCTCTCCCCAGCCACTTCAACCAGCTCCTCCGGCGGGATCCCAAGTCAAGTTGGACATTCAAGCAAATCAGTTTTTCCGTCCATCCGTTTACTTATCCAGGGTCGGGTCGCGGGGGCAGCAGCTTTAGGAGGGAAGCCCAGACTTCCCTCTCCCCAGCCACTTCAACCAGCGGGATCCCAAGGCCCGCCGAGAGCCATAGTCTCTCCATTGTGTCCTGGGTCGTCACCGGGGGCCTCCGGCCGTTGGGACATGCTCGGAAAACCTCTCCAGGGAGGCGTCCAGGAGGCACCCGAAACAGATGCTCGAGCCACCTCAACTCTCCGAGTCCCTCCCGGATGACCGAGCTTCTCACCCTATCTCTAAGGGAGCGCCCGGACACCCTGTGGACACCCTGCTGGGGAAACTCATTTCGGCCGCTTGTATCCGGGAACTTGTTCTTTCGGTCACAACCCACAGCTTGTGACCATAGGTGACGGTAGGAATGTAGATCGACCACAACGGACCGATACAAAGTCTGCACCACTGCAGACGCTGCACCGATCCACCTGTCGATCTCCCGCTCCATCCTGCCATCACTCGTGAACAAGACCCCAAGATACTGATCTCATCCCCGACCCAGAGAGGGCACGTCACCCTTTTCCGACTGAGGACCATGGTCTCGGATTTGGAGGTGCTGATCTTCATCCCAGCCGCTTCACACTCAGCTGAGCCCCGCTCCAGTGAGAGTTGGAGAGCACGGCTTAAAGAAGCCAACAGCACCACATCATCATCAAGCAGAGATGCAATGCTGAGGCAACCAAACTGGATCCCCTCAACGCTTCGGCCGCGCCGAGAAATTCTGTCCATAAAAGTTATGAATCGAATCAGTGACATTGGACTACCTTGGCGGAGGCCAACCCCCAATGGAAATAAATCTGACTTACTGCCGGCAAAAACAGGGCGTTCAAAGTCAAGTTACCAAGAGCGGCAAGACCGATGGCGAACACAGCTTTACCAAGAGCGGGAGGCAACGCCTTGCGAGCTACGCCACAATTTGTCAATGGATCGTGAATCCTCGGGCAAGCCGGCATCATTTCCGAGGAGCCGCACGTCGACGAGACTGACTGACAATGAGGCGGAGCCCGGCATGTTTGACGGAGAACTTGCCCACGTGTTCGTTTCGGATACAGAAGATGAAGACTGAGGGATTTGTGGGTTAGGATTGATCAAACGCAACGCGAGTACATTGTTATATACGTCAAGTACAAGCGTGCCTGCGCCCAATAGTGCGGTGCGCCTTATGTGTGTGTGTGTGTGTTAAACCCAGAAATAGCACCCGTAACTGAGAAAATACAGTACAGATTAATTTATAACTTGTGTTTGTTCAAAATTATATGGCCTTGAACAAATGATCCCTTTTTAAATGTTGGGGAGACGGGTGCGCAATTGGATTATTTCTCAAAATCCTTCAGCCTAAAATTTGAGGCAGGAAAAGCCCGTTGTTGCATGACGCCGTCACCTGAAGGAAGTGCAGGTGGTCGCTGGCGACGGCCAGCCGCTCCAACTCGCCCTCTCGCTTCTTCAGCTCGAAGATCTCCTTCTGGATCCGCTCCAGAAGCAGCTCGCCCAGACTCACCACTTGCTTCTGCTGGGCCTTGATCAGCTCGCGCACCTCGAAGCGCTTGAGCTCCACGGAGCGGAGAAGGTCGGTGAAGACGCTGTCGCTCGTCTCCGTCGCCAGTCGAGCTGACCGCTGCGGGGTAAGAGGCGGCGAGTCGCCATTTGTGACGTTTGACAGGAAAATGTCCACAGTGTGTGCGGTTTACATTGAGAGAGAAGATGGCTTGTCTCAGATCCTGAGACTCTTTCTCTCGTTGCTGAATGCTCTGCTGACACCTCAGCTTCATTTCGCCCAGTTGTCTCTGTGGACCAGGAAAAATAAATTACACAGAAAAAGGAACGTTTTTAGCCATTCCTACTTAAGACATGATTTGATTATCATGCATTACCAAGAAAGAGAAAAGTTTTTATTTATTTACTTTGACTCAGTAATTTGAATCAGTACTACTGTTATTTTTTAACACGTTTCTCTGCGAGTACTTTTGCCACCTCGGGTTGCTTGTATTAATTCAAATTCAAATGGTGGGTAGGCTAAAATAATGGATAAAACAAAGACCACATATTAAAAAATAATAATAAAATAAAATTAAAAAGACGACATGTTAAAAAACAAAATACAAAACACAAATATGGCCTGAAAAATACACAAATAAAAAAAATATTAGACAACATCTTTAGAAAAAATACATAAACAGTTGACAATATACTACAGAATAGTACAAGAGTAACCTAAATATAACAAATACCACACAACAAAGACAAAATATAAAAATACTAGATTAAAAATACAATTGAAAAAAATACATATAACGAGAAAATATTGTGGAGAGAATATTTTTTTATAAAATTAAAATAAATAATTAGACCCCAACCCAAAATCTTGAACATTAGATTTAAAAAAATATATATTAGGTATACTAGACAATTGCAACAAAACATAAAACCAATTCGATTAAATTACTTTTTGATTTTAAGTACATTTCAGTTTGAATTGACTCAATATGGCGGCAATTGATGGGAACATAAAGTTACAACAGCAACGCAAAGATTATTATTTTTTTTTTTTTTACAATAATATGTTCTATTCTATGCAGCCCACTAAATATGGTGTTCTGGTTGGTAATGCGTTAGTTGAATACAAGTTAAGCAACAAAATCCAGCCGTTTTTATCCATCTCGGGGCGGCCATTTTGCCACTTGCTGTCGACTGTAGATGATATCAATGTTGCTCAGGTCTCACGCAACGACCAATCACAGCAAACCCTCAGAAAACAGGCGAGATCTGATTGGTTATTTGCATGAGCCCTGAGCAACGTTCGTGTCATCTTCAGTCGGCCATAAATGAATTACAGATTCTGCCCCAGTGAACGTGTACTAGCACGTGTTGTAGTGAGTCGAAAAGGTAATTCCTAGGGGTGTGCCCAAAAAATTGTTTCTCATAAGAATCGCAATACTCATCTAGTATGATTCAGAATGAATTTTAAATGTCCCCAAATTGATTTTATTTCAATTATTTTATACTGTCTTGCCCTTGTTTGTGTGTGCCTTTATTGGGAGCAATGTTCATGTTGTACACGATTTGGCCACTTAGGGGCAGTGTGGTTCCACTCATTCTGATACACAGTTAAGTTGTAGCCACATTGAAGCAAAAAGTCATGATCAAGTTATTCCAATAAAAGTTGTTGTTTTTTGCAGTGTAGGAGGTTAAGATGCTTCTCTGTATACATTCCTGAAGCGTTTTTGTATGAATAGTTGTTCTTTTGAGTGATAAAAGTGCCATGAGTAGCGTGCTAATTAGCATTAGCGAGTCAGACTCTAGTAGATCATGACAATTCTTTGCATATCTATAAATTGAAGCAGAAATCATTGTCAATCAAATATTTGTTTAATCTAAAATCGTTCGAAATTGAAAATCAATTCCCAATCGAATCGCAGACCCAAAAATCGGAATCGAATCGTGAGACAGTCAAAGATTCTCAGCCCAGAATTACGAATTCCCCAAATTTCCATTGTACAGTGGAATAAGGACCAGGCGTGGGCGAATCCGTGGGTGCCTAACCGCAATCATGTTGGGGTCCAGTATGTCCCCTTGTCAAAGCAACGACAGTTGTTACCTGCTGCGTTTGCATTTCCACCTCCACCAGCACGGTGTCGTGTCCCTTGTGTTCATCCGTCAGGCACATGGAGCAGATGCGCTGCTTGTCCGTGCGGCAGTAAACCTCCAGCAGCTTATCGTGCCGCGGGCACACGCTTTCCTGGAGCGTCTTGGAGGCCGACACCAGCTTGTGCTTCTTGAACACGGCCGAGTGGTGGTGCGGCCGGACGTGCAGCTCGCAGTACGACGCCAAACACACCAGGCACGAGTTGACCGCTTTGTTCTTCCTTTCGGGGCACACGTCGCACTCCACGTCGTCGGCCTCCGCCAGGTTTTGCAGTTGTTGTCCCGCTTCGCCTCCCAGAACCTCCTGGAGTCCGCTCTGCTTGAATCGGTCCACCACGTCGGCTAGTAAGGTGCTGCGGGCGAGGGCCGGCCTCGGGCTGAAGTTTTGTCGGCATTGGGGGCACATGAACACGCCGAGGTAGTCGTCCTGGTCCCAGAAGTTGCGGATGCATTCGGAGCAGTAGCTGTGGCCGCACGGGATGGTCACCGGCTCCCGCAGGATATCCAGGCACACCGAGCAGGTGAACTGGTCCTTATCCAGGACCACCCCGGCCTGAGCCATCGTTCCCGAAGTGAAGAAGTTAAGAGAAACGTGGGACGGAAGAAAAACAACAGGACGCCACAGTGACTTTGTTTACAGGAAATGACGTCAATGGGCGGAACAACTGCCGGAAGTGGACTTGTTTGTGAATTTGTTCATTTTGCTTTAAAAAAAAAAGTTTTACCTCAACGATGTGTTAAATAATTATGTAAAACGTTAGATAATCATATATATTTTTAAATGATCGGTGATGACATGAATAATCCCCGTATAGAACAACTAAATGGGTCTAATTACATCGAAAGTTACGTCAAGCGTCAGGTCCAACTAGCGGAAGCAGACTCGTCGTATGGCAAGGCAACTTTGTTAAAACTTGAATCGTTGTACGTTTTGTTTTTCAAATAAGACATGTTACAATTATAAAACAAAATAATCAGAATGGAAGAAAGTCGTACACTAAATAGCCTTTTCGAGAGGAAGTCTAATATAAATATAAAATTAAACAATGTAAACATTAGAAAAGGAAGATGCGTCATGGGATAGGATCAAGTGGCGGAAGTAGATGTAAAGTTGTACACTTAATAAACATTAAAATAATGCCTATTGCTAGTGTCAATCAGAACTGAGCAAAGGCATTTTTCTTATGACACTCTTGTAGAATCGAGTTGTGCAGGTGTGCCTAAATGTCCTATGAATAAATACAAAAGGTTGGCCACTCAAGGATTTAAGAGCATTTTTATTTGAAAATGCTATTAAATACAACATACTGTTTTTGTACATGGATTCATTCCATAAATAGTATAAGAGGAACCTAACAGGGCAATGTGTGACTCCTCTCCATCAGTGCATTAACAATATATTAACAATTCAGACCTATACCTCAATCTCATAATTATAATAGAAACAATTTGGTCAGAAGATGAAGTGCAAGTTTTAAAAATTATTCATGTATTGTTTTCCAAAGTTGCCAGCAACATTGCATTAACGACTTTAAATACCACCCGTCCCAAAAAAAGAAGAAGAAAAGCAGATGATCCCTTTATCATAAATATAAACACTTCTTTATGGGAAGCCTTTTTGTGCGTTCTTTTTAATCAAGTACTGTACAACTACTTACTAATCAGAAGTGCAAACGCACACAAACATTTTCCTGTCTTAGTTGCTGCTGCATGCCTGTGAATGTTTCACTGTTCATGATCCTATCTCTATAGTATGTCACATACACCATAAAATAAATACTCTGCAGAAACTAAACAAGTGGAATATCATTAGGCCGGTGACGGCCCTCTACTATGTTTGTGATTATATTGCTAATATAATGATATGCATGCGCTTATTCATCCTTCTTTTGCTGCAGTCCGCGTTCTGCCCTCAGGGCTTGGCTGTTGGCTGAAATGAAGTCGATCCAGTGCTTCACGTCCTCGCCCAGTTCAGGACATTCAATCTGGTGACACGCAAAAAAAAAAAAAAAAGAGGTCTTGAGCAAGCAAACAAACAAACAACCAGAGGTCACACTAACTTGGGTTACGCATTGGAGCGTCCACTTGCATGAATAAACACAAAAGCTTTAAAAACAAAACAAACACAAAAACGCTTAATTAAACGCCTTCTGCTTTTGCTCCTTTTAAACATAAAAGCAGCCTGAACCACTAGACTGAGCTGTTATTTCTATTTTTATAAAAATTTTAAGTAGTTATGTCTTTTTTTGTAATATTTTAGTAATTTTTTATGTCATGTTTTTAGATGACATATTTTGAGTGTATTTTTCATCCATTATTTTACAATTTGTGTATTTTCATCTAGTATTTTTTCTAATTAGATTTTTCCTTATTCTTAGTAATTTTACCAATTACGTATTTTTCATCTAATACTTGTATTCCATCCTCGAGCAGTTTGTATTTTTCCCATTTATTTTTCAAACACTTTTGTATTTTATTTTATATTTTTGTCCAATTTTTCTGGGTATTTTTGACAACTCGTATTTTTTTTCATTTATTGTTTCTTTTGTGTGTGTAATTTGTCCCCCCCCCCAAATGGTGCATTTTCCTATTAACATTGTATTTAAGTATTTTGAATGTGTATTATTTGTATCTGTTTACTATTTTCTACCATTGCTGTTTAATTTTTAGGAATTTTTCTAAAATATTTTTCATATAACATTTTAGTATTATTTTCTACATTTTCCCTATGTTTTATATTTTGTGAAATTATTGATGCAGTTTTTCTTAATTTGTGTTTGTATCTGTTTGTATTGTCTAATTTTTTATTTATTTGTGTACATCTATATATTTTTATTTTTAATAAAATATTTTTGCATTCTTGTTCATTTTTATTTTACTATTCAAATTACACAATTTTGGTGAGCTCAATTTTCTCAAGCAGTGTTAGAAATACCCCAAATTGTTCCAATTTGGGCCTATCCAACCATTTATGTGTGGGCCTGTGAAATTGTGCCGCAAAACGAGTCCCTCACCTTCTTTTTGCAGACAAACTCAACAATCTCCTCCGGGCTGCTGTGCACCACATTCTGCCTGCAGAACAACACAGCTGACACGAAGTCGTCCTTCTTGGACACGAAGCGCTGCTCTAGGTAGAAGGCCTTGTCGTCCCAGCCCAACACCCTGGTGCGGATCTCAAACGTCTCGCCGAACGCCAAGGAGCGCCGGTAACGGATAGTGGAGGCCCCTATCACCATCTTGGCCCCCATCCTGCACAGGGCCATGAAGAGCCCGTTGCGCATGTAGTGGTGGAAGCGGGCAAAGTCACACTCGCGCAGGTAGCGAGCATTGTTCATGTGCCCCTTGTAGTCCACGTCGTGGGGGAGGACCACGCCGTTGACCTGCTGCTCTGCCAGCACATCCTTTATGCGTGGCTGGAACAGGGTTTGGATCAATACGTACGCCGCCCGCAGGAAGTACCACACGTCCACGGTGCAGAAGAGCACCAAGAGGCCCCCCAGCACTAACAGCAGCATGTCTCTGAAAGAATGGGGGGGAACAACCACATTAGAAAAATAGGGCTAATGATGGGGAAAATAAATTAGTGACCATAATAATACAGGATTGCAAAAATATTTGACAAAAAAATAATCACAAATTAGAGCAGTGGCGGCAAACTCGGTCCTCGAGGGCCGGAGTCCTGCAGGTTTTGGATGTTTCCGTGCTCCAATGCAGCTGATTCCAGTCAACAGGATCGTTATCAGGCTTATGCAGAGCTTGCTGTCGAGCTGAACATGCATCAGCTGTGTTGGAGAAGAGAACCATCCAAAACCTGCCGGACTCCGGCCCTCGAGGACTGAGTTTGCCCACCCCTTGTAGAAACAATAATTTGATTTTTTTTAAACCCGGCAAAAACAAACGCAAATTAAAAAAAAAGATTGGCTGACTTTGAACATTTCTGAGAACCAGCCGGGGGAGGGGGCAAAATTGGTCAGGGAGGCCGCCCCATAGCGCCCCTATGTCGGATATGACAGGCGAGAGCACCCCCTGCTGAGGCTCCAGATCATGAACAAATATTTGAAAAAATGCAAAAACATTCTGACGAAAATTTGAGGAGAAAATTACAAAGAGACAAATATAAAAATAGAAAACAACAAGATCAAAATACCGGATGACAAAAAAAAAAAACTGGCAACATTTTGGGTGAAAAATACAAAAACATTCAAATAGCAAAATATTGTCTGAAAATGAACGTTTGGGGGGAAAATGCAACAATTCTCTTAGACAACATGGAAAATTGTACAACAAATATGAATTATATTAAAAACATACACAAATATATTCCAATAAATGGACACATAATAGAAAATTACAAAGGTACTACAAAATGGATGATCTGAGTTTTAACCCCCTCCTGACAATTTCTGGATGATCATTTTGACCATTTCTGGATTATCATCTAACTACTGACTGTCATATTAACAGTCAAAGTGTTGCATTATTAACGAAGATGAATGAGTCTGTCATTTCATGCAAATAACATTTTAAACTCATTCACTTCAACCTTGAAAGGACATCGACGGCACACCAACTCCACCAGCCCGATGGCCTGGCGTCAGCTGGTTGGTTAGCTACCTAGTTAGCTAGCTTCATAGCCGCACCGGTCCCTCCTCCTCCTCTACGCAATAAAAACAAGCATGCGCCGCAAAAATGTTCACTCCTTCGTGTTCAGCACCAAAGGCTTCCTCTTTCTTTTTTCACGGCGTCATACGACTCACCGTGCGTGGCAAAGGGAGCACTAACATCGGCTGCGAAGCGGGGAGACCAGAAGCCGGTACCGCATTAAGCACAGTACAGGCTACAGCAGCGAGCTAGCATGACTTCCGGAAGTGTGACGTCACGTGATTTAATCATAATCCAAGATTTGCGTGAATAAAACCCACTTTCACATTGATACCATCACCTATATTAGTTTTATAAATGACTTTCATAACAGAAAGGCTCTGAAAACTGTCAATGTTTGTAAAAAAAAGAAAGAAAGAAGAGATTAATAAAAATACGTTATTTGGAGTTATGAAACCTCTGGCATTATTGTGTTTTTTTGGTGTGGTGTTGGTTTGTTTCTTTATGGTGTACACTAGTATACTAATATATAATGTTTCATTTTGCTTATTTCGGGTATATTGTTCTGTACTTATTCTATGGTTCAATAAACCTGATTAAATAAAAAATGCGTGAATAAAATGATAACTAAATAAAACTAGCCACTTTTTATCTGGGTTGTTTGTTTGTATATTCATGTCAGCGGTTGAGAGAGTTGTCTAAATTTAACGGGGCTTTACGCAATCAAAAGTAATATTATGTATACGGAAGTGCTAAATCGAAAGTACACCCGCCTCCTCCTGTCACGAACTGTAACCTTCCGAGCACACGGAGACTGCTGTTTTTTTTTTTTTTTTTAAATAGATTCATTGCAATCATTCGGCTGGTCATTTTCAACCGCGAAACATGCGTCGCCAACTCCTCGGCAACTTATTTATTTTTAATTTAATTTTAATTATTTTTTTAACAATTATACACAAACAAACAAAACAAAACACTCATGTATCATCAAATGACAAATTACTTGGCATTCATTGAGTATAAGCATTCTAACAATATAGTTGAACATAGAAAAAAAACATGAATAACAAATCAACAGAAATTGTATTTGTAAGAGGACTTTCAATAACAAATTAAATATTTCCAATAAAGAAACTAAATGAAGGATTTTTCTATCCATAACACTTCCCAGCAACTAAACTCGGTCCACAGCTAACCCGCTCTCTTCTTCATTCCCCACCAATCACACATCACTCTTCCGGGATGCCTCTTCAAAGACCCCCCGGATTTCAGACACACAATTTTAACACAGTCCGTTGCTCCCAACAAATCCAACCCTTAACCCCACATTTACGGTCCCAGAACAGAAACACGTAAGGTGTTTTTTGTTGTTGTTGCTCACTTTTTAGTCTCTTCCTCGATGTTATCCATTTCTCCGAAAGTGCCAATTACAATGACATTATATGACATATTCCTCAAATTACGCGATGTCATTCAACTTTCACTAGCCCGTAGCTGCTTTGCAAGATGACGCGTGATGTTATGCTGGTGAACAAACGCCATCAAAGAGAAAAGTAATTTATCACTTCCTGGAATGTGACGCTTCAGCATGTTTGAATTCTAATCATGCTTCTTTTCTTTCTTTTTTTTAAAGATAAACAATGATGTCATCCGTATAGTCCGCGATTTTTTTTTTACAGTACTAAAAAAACACATTCACTTCTGGTTGATAAATTATAAAAATAATAATAATTATTATTATATATAGACCAAATATTGTTGCGTGGCAAAACTATGATGACAAAAATATTAGGAAATTTAGCCTCAAAAGGCCCTAAATTTCAAGTAAGTTATAATAATATTCTATTTTTAATGGTCCCAAACCCAGTTATCGAGCTAGATTGAAGTTATCGTAATTAATCTGCCTTTGGGCGGGTCTAGAGTGATAGATGAAGTTACAGAAAACGCAATCTTCGTGTCCAAATTCAATAATCTTAGGCACTTTGTAAAGATTGGCAAATTAAGAGATAAATAGAAATAGACTACAAGGGACGCTGAGGTTTTTTTTTTTTAAATATTGCATTAATAAATGTAATAATGCATACATTTGTGGAGACTGGGGGTCAAGTTGTATTTTACAATTTTAAAAATGTGCAGAATTTCACAAGTCACTTCATGTTAAATAGCTCTTAATATGAAAAGAAAAATGCACCAAGCTGGGACAGTCTTACCGAATTATGCCATCTAGTGGCAGAAAATGACCTCAACACAAATCAATATGACACTCGTTTCTTTTTACAATACAGTCCATCTTTTAAATTTTAACACAATTTTATTAATTATCAAATTACCATATAAATGACTAAAAGATGCAGCCATATTTCTACTAATTTAACATTTTCTTCACCTTTTAAAAACATATTTTGTTGTACATTTAGAACAGATATAAAATGTACGTTTAATCGTGAGTTAACTATTAAAGTCATGCGATTAATTACAATTTAAAAAATTAACCCCTAGTTGGAACACATCCTATGCTCATGCATCTTAAAACTACAACATAGGCGAATAATACAAAATTAGAAAAAAAAACTCAAACACAAAAAGACACACACACAAAAAAAGGGATTTTTTTACCCAAAAAAAACCCAGTACAACTTAAATGTATCCTTGTGGAAAAAAAAATGTTTAGGAGAAAATAAAAATGATTATGAAAGCATAAATACCACATACAAATAGTAGAAAACAATACCCCTAAAATAATAGAAAATGGAATATAAATATTTGATAATAAAAAAAAAGTAATAACAAAAATCCTCAAAGAAAAAAAAGTTTAAGGTATTAGAAAACAGTATAAAAATATTAGACAAAGTGAAAGTAAAAATGCAAATTAATTTACAAATAAAAAAATCTGAGGGAAAATACAATAACTTGAAGAAAAAAAAAAGAAACTGTTTTTTTTGTTCTCGTTTTATTTTAAAATCTCTCCAATGACAACAGCTTGACCCTGAAACAGATCATTTCCATTTCCATGACATCCTATGGAGAAAAGCTGTTTAGGAGTCCAAATAGAGTCGACCAACATCCTTGAATGAGTTGTGTTTGGCATTAGAGGTTCTAATTATAGTACCAAGATGCAGTAAAGAGGCTCAACTTTAATTCACAAGTCATCTTCATTACAAAAATAATTGACACATTCCCGGTTCGGTTCGGCATTCGCATGTGAATTTTTTTAGGGGGAACACATCCTCTGTTATTTGATGTTTTTGCACTTAGGCCTGAGGTATTACTTTAGCATTATCTGGTGTAATCTTGATGGAGGTCCTTGAATGCACCTCGTAGTAATAATAATAATACAGTCTGCGTGTAACGTGATTGTGTACATGCTAGATGCATGGGACTGATGCTTTTTGGGGGTTCACTGTGATACATTTGAATGTCCGTGTTTATTTGTCCTTCTCTTGTAGGCCGCTCTCTGCTCTGAGGCTCTGACTGCTGGCTGAGATGAAATTGATCCAATGCTGCAGGTCTTTTGGGAATTCAGGACATTCCACCTGCAAGGATCAAACCGCCAAGTTAACACATTCACTGCCATTGACGGCTATAGACGTAAAGAAAAAATTTTTTTGAACTATTTCTATTAGTTTAACTTTTTTTCTCCACTTTTGTTAACAAGAGTATGCAAATATAGAATTTTTTTATTGTACATATAGAACAGATATAACATTTGTGCTTGATCCTGATAGATATGTCTAGATAAGTCATGCAATTAATTATGATTACAAATTTTAATCGCCTGACGCCCCTAATTTTTAATAACCTTTTGGGTTAAAAAAAAAAGAAAGAAAAGATTATTAAAAATAACAAAACATAATTAAAATTATATTAAAAAAAAATAAAAATAAAATAATTACAATATAAAAAAGAAAAAGAAACGATTATTAAAAAAAATATATATATATATATATATATTAAAAATTACTACAATTATTTAAAAAATATTATTAAAAATAAAAAATAAAATTAAATAAATAAATAAAAATTAAAAAAATTAAAATACATTTTTTATATTAAAAAAAAAAACAATATTAAAAAATAGGGGTGTCAGGCGATTCAATTTTTTAAATCGTAATTAATCGCATGACTTCACTCGTTAACTCACGATTAATCACAAATTTTATCTGTTCTAAATGTACAATCATTTTTTTCCTAGGTTTTCATACTCTTGTTAACAAAAATGGGAAAAAATGTTAAACTAATAGAAATAGTTCAAATGAGTGAATGAGTTAAAAGTCATCTCGGTTGAATACAGGATCCTGACGTCGTCTTACCTTCCGCTTGCAGAGATGCTGCATGATGCTGTCCGGGCTGCCGCGTAGGATCGTCTGCTTGCAGTACATGACGGCGCACACCACCCCGTCCTTGCTCGACACGAACCTCTGCTCCAGGAAAAAAGCTTTGTCGTCCCACGTCACCACCCGACTCCGCAGCTCGTACGGCTCGCCGATGCAAAGCGGCCGGCGGTAGCGGATGGTGGTGGCCCCCACCACCATGGAGGCCTTGAGGGCCCGCAGCGCCTTGAAGACGCCGTTGCGCACGTACAGCGAGAAGCGGGCGAAGTCGCACTCGCGCAGGTAGCGGGCGTTGTTCATGTGACACATGTCGATGTCGCGCGGGGCCACCCGGCTGCTCATGACCTGCTCGCCCGTCACGTCGCGCACGGTAGGCTGCAGCCAGGCGCGGATGACCACGGTGGCCGCGCGCACGAAGTACCACACGTCCAGGCTGCAGAAGAGAGCCAGAAGGACGGCGAGCAGCAGCAGCAGCCACATCTCTCTGGTGGGCAAAGCGGGTCCATGTGACAGTGAGCAATGAAGAGAAGAATATTTAAGTTTCAGGAGTCCAGACCTAAATCCAATTGGGGTGATCCTACAAAAGAGATTTCCTTGCAGTCTAACTTGTTTTTTTCCATGAAAAAAATATATGAAAGGAACAGGTTAAAAAAAGTTACAATATTTTGGGGAGAAATATATTATTAATATATTTTGAATATTTTTTTTTCTTAGGTCATTTGTATCAATTATAATTTTCATATTTGGGGCAAATAATATGCTAAATTATTATTATTTAAATAAAGTTCATTTTCCATGCTTGGTTAGGGACATTTGAGGTCAATTTTGAGTCCACTGGGGCCATACTGAAAAGAAGTGGGGAAGGGGATTTCTTATTTTTTAAGATTTGCGTATTTTTATGAATATCAAGTAAATTGAGCAGGCTATAAAGTTCAAAATTTGGGGAATAAATATGTCATCATACTTTTTTGTTGGCCTTTTTTTTCACCCATTAACATATATATTTGTGTTGGGTTTTTTGTCTTCAATTTTTGGGAATAACTTTTTTCTTTCTTTCAGATTTTATTGTTTCACCCACTAACAGTTTTGTCTGTCCCCCCAAGTCAATTACAGGTTATAATTTCCATATACCTAGGAGAAGTAATTAGCTTCTCACTCATCTTTTATTGTTGACGTTTAATCCGAAGCTTCTTTTTTTTTTTGCATTGGTTTTCTTATTCTCAGGATACTGAGAGATGGCTCGACAGCAAAACAGGTCTTGCAAGATGAGCAAGTGTGCTGCTTTACGCACGGTTGGGATTTCTAAATATCTTAATGTGCCAAACGCCATATTATAAAGTTAGAAATGTTTTAAATGATCAGGTTGACTTGTTGTCAACTTGCCATAGCCACGTTTAAATAGCAGGGAAATAAATCAATGCACTTCCACATTGTTGTATGTGGACGTCACGCGTAACAAGTGCTTTAGGCAAGGACTCGAACTTAAATTTGGTCACTACTTGTAATGCAATTTAAATATATATATATATATATAAACAATATAACCAATAGCTGTGCACGCATTTGTCAGTTCAACAACTTTCACAAGTACCCGCGAAGTT
This sequence comes from Leptonotus elevatus, assembly GCF_054856555.1. Taxonomy (NCBI): domain Eukaryota; kingdom Metazoa; phylum Chordata; class Actinopteri; order Syngnathiformes; family Syngnathidae; genus Leptonotus; species Leptonotus elevatus. The sequence goes on along the minus strand of NC_141239.1, from coordinate 8,351,841 downwards.
GCTAGCTCTGGCAACAAACACAGTGGATAAAAACTGGAAGTGATTAATAGCGTGAAACCAAATAACTCACCCAGTGGTCTTTGGTGAAGCACAACCTTTACAAAATCATACTTTGATTGAGGAGGGGAAATTCACCAGGTTTACTTCTTCGAACTACTTCCGATGCAACCTTTCAAATACAAGGTGAGGAATGTTCTTTATTACGCACACCGTCACATTAAAAGCGCCGAGAAACCACGACACAACAGAGAAATTGAAGGAGTGTTTTAAAGTGCTCATTTTAATTATTTATTTGGAAGACTATGTCATATTTTGTGTTTGGTAACGTGACTGAGGGTTTATTTTGATTTTTTTGCTTCATTTCCGGATTTAACAAACCGGATGTGACGCAGCAGAATGAGGGCGTCGGTGATTGGTTCATAAATCAAGTCCAGTTTTAGCGTGCTTAAAAATGTGAAATTAATCTCTCTCCATATATATATATATATATATTTATAGATATCGAAAGTAAAAATAACACAAAACAACCCGTCTATCGGTCTGTCTTGTGTCTGTCCGTCCATCTAGATCACATCAAGATCTCTCATTCTGCAGAAGCCTGAACATTTGGATCAGGTGTGCTGGAAGAGGGAAATATTACCATGCAGGAAAGTGGCCCCTGTGCACCGGATTTGGACACCGTTGATTTAGATGGATTTGGGATTACGTTCTAATCCAAATTGATTATAATTTTTTTTTAAACTGTTCAAAACAGTTGTTTCGGCAGGAATTCCAGTAAAATTGCAGTAGATTGTATTGATTAGTTTCGATTTTTATTTTGATTTGAAGATGCTGTGATTCATTCTGTATTTCACTTTTTGTTGTTGTTGCTATTTTATTTTCCATATTTGAAAGTGCTACATAAAAATAAAAAAAATCCACCTATCCATCCAGACACAAATAAGAGAAGCAACTGGTTGTCTTGAGTGTTTCTATAACATGTCTCACAAGTCAATCAACACAACAACAAAAAATGATAAGGAGCTAGGTTAGCCATATTAGCCACTCCAATGTAGCTACCAGACAAGCAAACAGTTAGCCCAGCTTCTTCTTTCACCGCAGACAAGCTAACAGTTAGCTAGTTTTCAGACAAGCTAACAGCTAGCTAGTTTTCAGATAAGCATATAACAGTTAGACTAGCTTCTACATTTGTTTGGGGGAGTAGACCTGTGATTATTTCTTTTCAAACTGAGACAAATGCATATCAGCCCTGTTTTTAAATAGGAATGCAATTTTTCTTTTTAAAATCTGCCTTTCTTTATAAATACATAGCGAGACACTATGTGCAAATGAGTCACACTCTCCACTACAATCACACCTTTTAGTAAATATCTCCTGAAGAAAAACCTTAGATGACGTCAACTTGGATGGCTGACATGTCACGGAAGTGACTTGGTTGTAAACACTTGTACAGATAGTCTTGTTAAAAAAACAAAAACAAAAAACAATGTCCCATGTTTTTTTCCGTGACTACCACTGACGAGTGACACCTGGTAGCTTCTTTGCTATTGGCTCACATATTGTCCACGGTGAGCCTTTTTCTTACTCTCTCTGCAATCTTTCACTGCACACAAAATTTACAGATAAGCTTCTTATGTGCATAATTTCCCCTTCCTACCCAGGCTGGAGATAGAGTGCCGGGAAGAAGGGTGAGCTATCCGTAGTAGTGAGAAGCCGCCAGAGGAAATCCGAGTCATCTTCCCCCGGGCGCGAATGCTGCATCAGGACCGGGTCGCTGGCGGGGGTTTTAAGGCGGACTTTTCTGTGTCGAGACGCCGACGTGGCACTTTTATGCCGAGTCCTTGGGGTGGTCTCCGAAGCGTCGATCGGCTTTAGGGAGCCGCAAAAGTTCAGGTGAGGTGGAGTGGAGGGAGGGTGTGGCCTTCGGAGAGAGGTAGACGTTAATGTGTACAAGGCTTTATCGGAGTTCTTTTGTCCTGTTGACAGTCTGCAACTGGTGACCACGGCGATGGGAGGGGAAGACACAAACGGACAAAAATGATGTTTATATTTAGGTAAAAAGCAGCTCCATCCATCCATCTTATCTATGCATCTATCCATCATGTCTATCGCAGTGTTTCCCACAGATTTGAAATCTATTTTGGTGGGTGGACTCCAGGAGGGTGAGGGGCCAGAGAGATGTTCTGAGTCCTGTTACTTGCGTCTCCTCTAACATCATGATCCACAAGTGAGTGACAGCGAACTCATGGTACATGCGGTATATCTGGTCGCGACATGTTTTTTTTTTTATATATATATATTTTTTTATAAAATTTTCTTGAAATCTACTTGGGTGGTGGCCAGTTTACTTGGGTGGCCCGCCCAAGTATTAGCATGGTGTGGGAAACACTGAATTTGATCCATCCACCCATCCATCCATTTTATCCATCCATCCATCCATCCAATCAATCCATACATCAATCTATTTTATCCATCCATCATCCATTTTATCCATCATCCATCTTATCCATCATACATCCATCATTATCCATCTAATCCATCCATCCATCCATTTAATCCATCCATCCATCAATTTTATCCATCCATCTATCTATCCATCCATCTAATCAATCCATCATCCATCCATCAATTTATCCCATCTATCTATCTATCTATCAATCCATTCATCCATCTAATCAATCCATCCATCAATATATCCTATCCATCCATCCATCCATCTATCTATCTATCTTATCCATCCATCCATCCATCCACCCATCAGATATATATCCACCATACCTAAATGTCGGTCTCACTGCTTTTTCTTCGACAGGCGAGGGAGGCGAGGGATATTGCTCAAAGTCTTTTTGAATAGCCCCTCTCAGTTCTTTCAATTCTAAAACAAAACACGTGCAGTACAAACAACAAACATGTCAATTATATCAGCTGTATTCAAATACTTTTTCAGTACAGGAGACCAAACCCCAGCCATTTGCATCAATAGGCCACTAGATGGCGGCATTGGTCCAAACGTTCCTCCAGCCGTACCTGCAAGGGTTGGTTCACTATTGACCCCCTCAGTCTGACTCCTGCACTGCTTTTTGATCATTTCCTGCAAATCACAGCACAAAAGGGCACGCACGTTACATTAAATGTACTTATAGCAGTATGGTCTGCGACTACTGAAGCCAGGATGGTAGAGTAGATGGTAAATGTACTACATTGATCAGAGAATGCCTTTGGAAAGAGCAGAGGAAGCGAATGGGCTAAAAATAACTAACAGGGAGAGAGGAGAGGAATTTGTGCATGCAACCACTAAACGCTTAAACAGAAGTGTTCCATCGTAATATGCGCTCAGAAATTCCCGTCCAGAGCAAATAGCAATCAGCGTGTGTGCGTGTTAGCAACCCAAATCATTTTTTTTTTGCAAATATGATAAATTTTTGCCTAAATCATCTCCTCATGATGCAAATGGTTCAATTTGGTTGTGTTTCCTGAAATATCAAAAAAAAAAAAATACTTAGGCGATTATGTTAAGAAGGCGTCGATATACAACATTGATTTAAAAAAAATGCAGCATTTTTTGTTTTTATCCCACTAGAACAATACATGAACAGATGCAGTAATGTGAGGGGCTCAAGGAAAAGCCATGTGTTTTTTTTGCATGTGTTTATGCACGAGTATGGGGGAGAAAAAAAGTTTCACGGTCAGCAGAATCCACGGCTCACATCGATATAGTAAATATGACTCTTATCCACACATAGTTGAAGGCTTTAGGGATTAAAACAAAAGAGGATTAAAGATTAATTCACGACCCCGTCCTGCCTTACCTGTGCGTGATGTACTTGTGCTTTCAGTGTCGAGCATTCTTCAGTCAGGATAGATCTGCAAACGGTTACGGTGGTAGGTTAGGAGGGAGGCATTTTAATGGGTATGGGCTTAGGTTGTAAAAAGGGTAGGTACAGTAGTTAGTAGAACCCTTCTTCATAGGGGCAATTTGGTGTCGGCGGAACTTCCACCTTTCACCGCGGAAGTTTAGTTGAGCTGACAACGAGTTGGATGTGAGCTGTTTTGACATATTCCACTAGTTTTGATGCCTTGTTTTGTCCTGGTTAGGCAAAACTATGATGAGGCAAAGTACTTAACTCATTCACTCCCAACCATTTTCATCGAAGCAACCCCCTTCTCTCCCGGCTGTTTTAATGGATTTTGACAGATTTTGCAAGGTCCACAGAATATTCTGTTCTACTGCTATAAAAACATGGAACCTGCCAAAAGAAAGATTAGAGTCTTTTCTTTTATCAGGAAATAAAAGTGTATTTCTATCTGTTTCCGTTTTGCAGCAATTAGCATTAAAATATAGCAAATTTTCATCATTATTCACAAACCTGTTGAAAACACTGGCAAAAAGAGCTTGTTGCAACATGGCCCTGGCTGATCTCTTATACTCTGCTGCCACCTGCTGGACGTTTTTTTGTAATAACTACCATTGCTTTAAAATACCTCGTCATGTCAGAAGCTGTATTAAAGCCTTCTGTTTGTGCTACTATAAAAACAAAACAAAAAAACAGCAGCATATAAATACATTTTGGGGAATAAAGGACATTTAGTATTTAACGTTTTATAAGTTTATGAGTTAACATCTCCTGCTGACTCACAGTCACAAATCTAATGCGGCAGCCATTAGAGTTGTGACTGGATGAATGAGTGTGTATAAGTATAAATTCTGCGCTCTCTCTCTCTCTCTCTCTGAGAGAGAGAGAGAGAAACTAATGCTAAAATTTTGAACGTTACAGTACTCACTAAAGTCACTAAACAAAAAACTACATAGAACAGACAACACAATAGAACTCCTATATTGAACATGGTGAAATGCATTGTGGGAGTACTCAAATTAAAATTCACATCTGAGGGAGTGACGTCATTGTTTTCAGCACATTGAGACTCGCGTCCATAAACAGCAACAGGGAAGGAGAGAGAGTCACGCTTTTAAGATACAAGTAAAAGTCACTATTTTGCGTTTGTGTCGGCTAAAAACAAAAAATAGTAAGGTTGTGCTGTCGAGTGTTGTCTATGTAGCATTGGTAACGCACACAAAAATAAAATAAAATTTAAAAAAAACACAGGGCAGTATGCCTTCACAGTCGATTGTGTGACAGCATTTCAACAATTTCTATTAGTTGAAATTGTTTTTCTACTTTTGTTAACAAGAGTATGAAAATGGATATTTAGAACAGATATAAAATTGTGATTAATCGTGATTTAAGCAGTGAAGTCATGCGATTAATTACAATTAAAAAATGTAATTCCATGACGAGATGATTATTAAAAATTAGGGGCGTCAGGCGATTACATTTTTTACTCGTAATTAATCGCATGACTTTACTAGTTAACTCACAATCACAAATTTTATATCCGTTCTAAATGTACATTTGCATACTATTGTGGAAAACAACAAAAGTGGAAACAAATGTTAAACCCATAGAAATAGTTCAAATGAATTTTTGACGTTTATAGCCGTCAATGGCAGTGAATGAGTTAATCACTATATTTATCAATAATGTACATAATAAATGTTAAGTTTTGCCTTTACAACATTAATAGTTAAATATGCCAAGTAAATACAACTGCCTTTATTTAGGAAATTATAAAAAAAAATAATAATAATTTTGTGAAGTCGAGAAAGACTGACTTTTAAAGTTATATATTTAAAATAAAAACAAGTAGCAAATTTGTTAAGTAGAACTTTGAAAAGACCCATTCTAAAAATAATAATAATAATATATACAATTATAATTATGTTACGCAACAAAGGTGACTGTGATTATTTATTAATGATCACTGTTACAAACAGAATTCTAATTAAGTGAAAAAACTGGCTGCCATTTTCATGTTAAGCAATGTAGTCGGTATCTGCTAAATGTAAAAGTAACTTGTAATCTAAGTATCAAAGTTACTTTTTTTTTTTTTTTAAAGGACTTCCTTTAAAAAGTAAAGTCAATTCAAGTAAATCAGTAAAGTTACTTTTTATCTATTGATATATATATATATATAGGACAAAAAAAGTTGCTGGGTGGTTGCGTTAGAAGTTTGGAGCCCAAGCAGATTGAACAAGGAAATTACACAGGTGGGTCGGGAGGTATGCGAGTAGATAATCAGGAGAGAGAGGAAGGTATTGCGGTAGGTCTGCTGTGTAGATGAAAAGCAAATCTATTCAAAGACTAAAGCCACATATTCTGCAGTTGTTTTTTTCCATTGGAAACCTATAGAGACACAAGTAACAATCTGGGTCATGTAGGAAACTTCAGGTCCCCAGTCACACTATAAATGAGTCTCTATTAAAAAGTTGCACACAGGCAGGAGGAGATGGCTTAACAAAGCAAGGACAAATACGAGCCAGTCGTTTTTCCCGATGGAAGCGGCCGTCCCCCTCCAGTTACATAAGCGCGCTCGAGCCGCCCGTCGACCGGCGTCCGGCTCGGGACGCCGCTTTCTCACAATGGGCTCTTTTGTTCTGCTCAAGTCAGGAAATGGAAGAAAGAAAGAGAGAAAGAGTGAGAGGGAGGGAGGGAGGGTGGGTGGGAGAGAAGAGAGAGGAACAGGCGCTCTTCCAAGGTAGCCCCATTGACCGCACTGCTACCACGAAGGAAGGAAAGGAAAGATGGAGGGCGAAGGAGGCGAGAAAAGGGGAAAAGCTGTCTGGGACGGATGTGGGGCGACTGAGGCAAGAAAATGGGGTGATGCTCCACTCGTCGTGTTTAACAAACAATTCAGTTCAATGAAAGAAAAATGTTTTCCTCTGGACAATAGACGTTTACAACCCAAACAACTTAAAACCACTTTACATCTTGTAATATATTTGAAGCAACGACACTATGTTGAGCATTCTGATTCTGATATTTGGTGGAATAAAATTCTGATAACAGATGAATCAACCGATGGAATGAATCAAACAAATTTCAGTTTTGGTCCCTTCACATTTCATAACTTCGGTCCTCGAGTGCTGCAGTCCTGCATGCTTTAGATCAGTGGTCCTCAACCCTGGTCCTCGGGGACCGGTATCCAGCCCGTTTTCCATGTCTCCTACAGCCAACACAGGTGGGAATTGTTATCAGGCTTCTCCAGAGCTTGCTAATTAGCTGATGATATGAATCACCTGTGTTGGCTGTGGGAGACATGGAAAACAGGTTGGATACCGGTCCCCGAGGACCAGGGTTGAGGACCACTGCTTTAGATGCTTTGAAATGATTAGCACAGCAAGTGCTGATAACGATCCTAATCATTTGAATCAGGTGTGTTGTAGAAGAGGAAACATCTAAAGCAAGCAGGACTGTTTGAGACTTATGGTTTACAACAATAAAGATATGAATTACAGGCAGAATATTTGACATTATTTTGCGCTTTAGTATTCAACTTTACAACAGAAAAAATCAGGAAAAAAAATATTTGGGGGGGGGGGCTGCTTAATGACATTATCTTTGTCTTATGTTGCAATTTGTTAACGTGTAAATAAAATAAAATAAAATCTATTGATTATTGTCCATTTTAAAAGAGCTGATATCGGCCAGCCAATGAATGTTTAAAAAATTGAATAATTTTCAAAGTTCCTAGTAAGTACTTTTTTTTTCAATATAATTCATTTTTTATTTTATTTTTTAAAGTTTTTTGGGTTATATTTTTGCAACATTTTATTTTCTCAATGCTTTTCAATAGGCGTCAATTATGTGCAGATTTGCGCTCTTTGTGGGTCGGCCCAGTCCCTATCCCCCACCAACTAACAGTTCTGCATGCTTTAGGTTCACCAATTCCGGTCCTCGAGGTCCGAAGTCCTGCAGGTTTTATATGTTTCCACCTACCAACACAACTGATACTACAGATCAGGATCGCTATCAGGCATGCTGATGAGCTAATTATAGGAATCAGGTGTGCTAGTGGGCGGAAACATCTTAAACCTACAGGAGTCTGGACCTCGAGGACCGGAATTGGTGAACCCTGTTGACTATGTATTGATCTTTGTGTGGTTAAAAATGAAGATTGTGTAATAGGTGAAAACACAATTTATGATGATAAAATAAAGGCTCGCTAGCACATCAGTTACTGCTAGCCGCAAAATGGCTGCCACTACCCACAATGCAACACGCTTTGCATTTTAGCCCCCCTCCCCCCAAAAAATGAAATAAATAAAGATACCTTCTTAGTCTACTGCGGCCGTGCCAAGGCTGTTCATAAACTGAAAATTTGTTTAAATGTTCCTTTTAGAAATGGTTCATAAACCGAATTATTCATAAACTGGGTCGTTCGTAAACCGAAGTTTAGAGATAGACCGATATGCTTCTTTTTATGCGATTTTGAAGCCGATATACAAGGTGTCAAAATTTTTAATAATAAAATAATAATAACAACTCCAGCACTTGACTGCTTAAATGCCTTCAAGCACGTGTTTATTAAGCAGCTTTTGTGATTTGCAACATGTTAAAGTTTTTTTGTTTGCCATCAGCTTTTGCACCAACTATAATGCCAACTCCCAAATAGCCACTAATTCGCGAGCTAACCGTTAGCTCACGGGCTAACCATTTACCCACACTCTAACCCCGGGATAACTCCCAAATAGCCGCTAAAAAAATGGCTATTAGGTTAGAGCGCGAGCTAACCGTTAGCTCGTGGGCTAATAGCCGCTAATTCGCGGGCTAACCATTCACCCGCATGCTAACTCCCAAATAGCTGCTAATTCGCGAGCTAACTGTTAGCTCGTGGGCTAACTGTTCACCCACACACTAACCCTGGGATAACTCCCAAACAGCCGCTAAGAAACAGCTATTAGGTTAGCCGCAGCTAGCCATTAGCTCGCGGGCTAATAGCCACTAATTGCTGCTCAATGGCTGTTAGCACTGCACGAGCAATTAATAAGATGGTGCTGTGGGCGGGCCAATGCTGCAGGGAGTAAACAGCCGCTGTTTCAAAGAAGACGGAGGAGAAAAGCGCCCATAGGAGCAAAAATAACAGTTTTTAACTCATTCACTGCCACAAATTAAAAAAATTGTATTATTAAAAATTAGGGGCGACAAGCAATTAATTTATTTTTTATTATAATTAATCACATGACTTAACTAGTTAACTAATGATTAATCACAAATTGTATATCTGTTCTAAATGTACAATAAAAAAATTCTATGTTTTCATACTCTTGTTAACAAAAAATAATAGAAATAGTTAAAATGAATTGTTGACGTTTATAGCCGTCAATGGCAGTGAAGCCATCAAAACATAAAAAGAGGACGATTATCTGCCGGGCCGATTATCGCTCTATCCCTACCACTGCATTACTCTTTTAAGAGCTCGCAACTTTACGACTTACTTAAGATGTTCAACCACACTGTTGATGTCGGTGATGTTCAGCTTATCCTTCATGGCTTCAATCTCGTCTTCGATGCTCGACTGGATGGAAGCGCGTGAGCTTCGAGACAGAAACAAAGAAAGTAAGACAGTGACATCGCGACACGTGCTGCACGGCGGTGCTCGGCGGTGCTCGGCGGTGCTCGGCCCACACCTGAGTTCATCTTTGGGCTCTGAGCCGATGTCAAGGCGGCCCAGGGCAAAGTTTACAGTCTTCGTGTCGTAACGACTCAAGAACTCCTCATCGGGCCTGTAACGACAAGACGACACCTGCGACGTCACGGTGCATCAAGACACTCGCAACGAAAATAAGAGCTGATCCCAGCTATGATTATATGAGCCCTTTAAACATAGACCTTAAAATGGAAAAGTTGTGCAGCGGCATCATATATTCTGGAAAATCCTTGAGGGGGGAAAACAAAGTAAGTAAAGCAGGCAGCCGCAGGCGAGCCAACAGCCTGCTTGCTTTTATTGTCCATGCATTAGAGAAAATGAGGCTTTTCTACCCGGAGACAAATCACACAGATACTGACTGGTGTGTGTGTGAGAGAGAGAGAGAGAGAGAGAGAGAGAGAGAATGGATGGCCGGGCATCCGGACCACACAGGAGGAGTCCAATAAGATAAATCAGTTGACTTTTATAAGGCACACCCCCCCCCCATGCGCCCTCACACAGATGGCCGAAATCACAATAAAGAAAAATCTGACATTTGCCACCCACGGCTCCCGCGGGTTTGACGTCAAGCAACTTTGCCCCGGCTGCGACTCGCCCTGGTAATTAGATTGCGCGTGTATACAATATAAAGAGAGAGAGAGAAAAAGTATTAACGCTTGAAGAATTGTTTGCTTTTGCAACGACAGAACATTAAACAAATGAACAAATCAACACTGTATTGTCGTATATCGGTCAGTTTTATGAGCATTACTCACTTTATAAGCCTGAGTACTGTACATTGGGGGGGGGGGGATCTTTGAATGTCTCACGATTGGATTCGATTCCGATTTTTGGGTCTTCGATTCGATTCAGAATCGACTTTCGATTAACTCATTCACTGCCATTGACGGCTATAGATCAATGAATAATAAATAATGAATACAATTAATTTCAACTATTTCTATTAGTTTAACATTTTTCCCCACTTTTGTTAACAAGAGTATGAAAACCTAGAATTTTTTTTATTATTATTGTACATTTAGAACAGATATAAAATTTGTGATTAATCGTGAGTTAACTAGTAAAGTCATGTGATTAATTATGATGAAAAATTTAATCGCCTGACGCCCTTAATTTTTAATAATCTTTTCTTAAAAAAAAAAAAAGATTCTTAAAAATAAAATAAAAAATAAATTAAATTACTTTTTTTTTTAAAGAAGAAAAGATTAAAAATTAGGAATTTTTCATAATGAATCCCATGACTTCACTAGTTAACTCACGATTAATCACAATTTTTATATATTTTCTAAATGTACAATAAAAATTAATTTTTCTAGGTTTTCATACTCTTGTTGACGTCTATAGCCGTCAATGGCAGTGAATGAGTTAAGAAAAATTTTGATTCAAAATGATTTGATTGACAATGACTTTTTCTTCAATCTATAGATGTGCAAGGAACTGTAATGATCTACTCCAGTCTGACTCGCTAATGCTAATTAGCGCGCTACTCGCGGCACTTTTATCACTCAAAAGGACGGCTCCACACTGCAAAAAAACTTGATCGTGACTTTTTCCTTCTACTCTCTAATGTGGCTACAACTTAACAGTGTATCAGACCGCGTGGAACCACACTGCCCCTCAGTGGCCAAACCGGGTACAACATGAACAGCGCTCCAAATAAAGGCACACCACAGACAAAGACAAGACAGTTAAAATAATTGAAATAAAATCGATTTTGGGGGACATTTAAAAGCGATTCTGAATCGTACTAAATGAGAATCGCTATTCTTATGAGAATCGATTTTTTGGCACACCCCTACTGTATATATAGACACACAAACACAAGTAAAAAATAGTCTGGCAAAGCTCCCCTAGTAAATAACAATGGACTACATTTACAGACAATGGGGACGTTATACAATGTATTCGACTTGACAAATGTGACACGGAAACAATTTCAAAAGTAACTTCTCCAAATCCAATGAGATCTGCTGAAGCTTGTATTAGTGAGTAAATGCTTTAGGGCAGGGGTGGCCAAGTTGGGCGCTCGAGAGCCCCTATCCAGCCTGATTTCCATGTTTCTCACCACTAACACACCTGATTCATGATCAGGATCGTTATCAGCAAAGCTGATGAGCTGATCATTAGATGCAGCTGCGCTAAAGGAGGGAGACATGGGAAACAGGCTGGATAGGGGCTCTCGAGGACCCAACTTGGCCACCCCTGCTTTAGGGTAGTTTTATTTTATTCTTTTAAAGTGGAAGTTAACCATAACATTTTTTTGATTTGACACAAGCAGACCGGTTGCTTCTTTCATTGCTGCATGTAAGTTGGAGTTTTCGAGAGAATGAGTCATTTCTTAAAGGGCAAGTCAACTTTAAACATTTCTTGACAATAATATGTTATATGTGACCTCACTAGTCTAAGAATGACATTCTGATTAACATTACATTTGTGGAATATGAGTCAAGCAGCAAAATCCATCTCAGGTGGCGGCCATTTTGCCACTTGCAACGACCAATCGCAGCTCATCTGTTTTCTGAAGCTGAGCTGTGATTGATCGTTACCTGAGACCTAAGCAACTGTGATGTCATCTTCAGTCGACAGCGAGTGGCAAAATGGCTGCCACCCTGCGATGGATACAAAAAAAAAAGTGTATTTTGCTCCTTATTAATTCATATTCCACAAACAATATTAATCAGAATACCGTGTTTAGATAGACTAGTGGGCACAAATAGAACATCAAGAAATTTTTGACTTTGACTTTAAAAAAAGCTCGGCTGTTCTCTTCTTCTCACCTTCTATCCCTTGTTTGCCAAGTTGCTAACTTCGAAAGTGAATTTGCGGCTCGAATTCCCGTTTAGAAGTATTAAACCTGGCAGTACTGTGCGCTGTATATATCTTTTTATATGTATTTTGCTCCCTCCATATATGAACCAAAAAAGAGCGCACTTGCTGGCTAGCATCGTGTTTAAGCCTGCGTTAAGCACAGCTGTCGGCTAGGTGTGACATCATCTGTCAGCACTTTTTTAACTCATTCACTGCCATTGACGACTATAGACGTCAAAAATTTATTTCAATTATTTCTAGTAGTTTCACATTTTTTTCCACTTTTGTTAACAAGAGTATGAAAACCTAGAAAAAAATGTATAATACATTTAGAATAGATATAAAATTTGTGATTATGGGCGTCAGACGATGACATTTTTTAATTGTAATTAATCGCATGACTTCAATAGTTAACTCACGATTAATCACAAATTTAATATCTGTTCTAAATGTACAATAAAAAAATTCATACTCTCAAAAGTGGAAAAAAATGTGAAACTAATAGAAATAGTTCAAATGAATTTTTGACGTCTATAGCCGTCAATGGCAGTGAATTAGTTAATTGGCTGCCGCTAGATGACATCACTTCTAGGTGACAACGTAAAAGGACTACAACTGTTGCTGTTTCTTCTAGCTAACAGCCGTACTGTAACATACATTTGAAGGCTAATGTATTGAATTAATTGCCAAAGACAAAAACGAAGGACGTTTTTGCTATCGTTTTTAAGTAATTTTGTTAACGTTAAATGTAGTTTTTTTATTGTTGCGGGGTTGCGGGGTTGCGGGGTGGGGGGGTGCTGGGGGTGGGGGGTGTCTGGGGGATTGGGGGCATGGGGGCGGCTGGGGCTGGGTTGGGGTGGGTGGCGGGGGGTGGATGGGGGGCGGGGGGTGGTGGGGGGGCGGGGGTTGGGGGCCGGTGGGGTGCCTGGTGGGCCTGCAGTGCCCCGTCCTGCTGCGTTGGGCCGGGGGCGCGGGCCGTGTTGGGGCGGGGGGCGCTCCTGCTCCTGGGTTTGCTCTCCGGCCGGTGGCCCTGGTGGGGCCCGGGGGTCGTCCTTTGGCGCTGCCGCGGCCTGGGGGGCCCTGAGGTGTTGCGCTTGCTCTGTTCCGGCGGGGGTCGACGGCTCCCCTCTTTGGTGGAGATTTTCATGCATGCCAGATCCACCACACCAGCATCTACCGAAACTCAGACACAATCTGTTTCCTCCTCAGGTTATTGAATCGGTGGAGGCTGGTGTCTCGGATCTCACGCGGCTTCGTCTGTCCTTCCTTCCTTTTCTCGGTCTCTCCGTTGGTCTCTTGAGGCCTCCCTGACTTTATGTTTTTTGGATTTGTTGGGGTCTGGATGTTTCTTGGGCTGGGGAGGAGTTCTGGTGGGGGGTGTCTGGTCGGTGCTGGATTTCACCTTCCTTGGTTTTCTTCGGTCCCCTCGGGTCTCCTGGTGTTCGATTTAGGTGAACGGTATAAGATTTTTTTTTCTAATAGGTTTTCTGGTGAGCTAACAAACACACGCACGCACGCACGCACACACACATACTCACCCACACACACAAAAAAAAAAAAAAAAGTATGTATGTATGTATGTATATATGTATATATGTATGTATATATGTGTATATATATATATATATATATTAAAAAAAAAAAAAAAAAAAAAAAAAAAAAAAAAAAAAAAAAAAAAAAAAAAAGAGCAATGATGATGACATTTCCGAATGAACAATACTGAGCTCTTAAAAAGAAAAAAAAAAAAAAAAAAAAAAAAAAAAAAATGTAGTTTTTTTATTTTGTAAAATATATTTTTTTCAAGTTTAGTTTGAGTTATTTCATTACTTTTGCCCTCATGAAATGCTGAATGGACAAAGTAAAAAAAAAAAAACAATAGGAAGGAAGTCGGTATATTGACAGGCAATAAATAGTCACAAAACGAGAAAAAGGGACGCAACATTCCTGCCAGCAACAACTTTAGTTGCCAGGAGAATTACGAACACGCACTTGCAAACAAATACACACAAAGCAACGTTTTACGACTCATCCATGTTTTCCAATAAGTGACATTTGATCGCCAAGAAGTACTTGCCCGTCGAATGCCCTGACATTAGCGTGAGAAATTAAAAAGCAAACAGCAATTAGGTTGTTTTATCACCGCTCCTTAGATTTTTATAACGCTGATAACTTTCAGAAGGAAAAAAAAAAATAGACCCAGAGTGGCAAGGATGTCACTGAGAGCACTTAAAAAGCTGCATCAGCCGCTCAGACGACTCGATGTTTCTTCACTTATCGCAGCGGGGGCGCCGTTTTTTAAGATGTGTTTTTCGCCGGCCACTTAGCGCACGCTCCTATATTCAATCCAATAACTTAACACGGCGCTAACGGGGGCCGCTAAAATCAAGCGCTTTTCTCTGCCTCAAGTGACTTATTGTCTCTCACACAAACTTTTGTTCCTGCACTTTCCGTCTCATTTGTAACTGACAAGGGAGCAAAGTATCGTGTTTTATGGACGTTTTTGTTGGGAGGGGAAAATGTGCATTGAGGATGCGAGAGCGGGGAAAGGGGTGGGGGGGTGGGTGGGGGTGGGGGGGTACTTATCATCCTCTTGCATCCCAGCTGTTGGGACAAAGCAAGACGTGGTGGCAAGACAAATTACAAGCACACAAAAAAAAGGAGGACTTGCCTTCACTTTCTGTCCGTTTTTTTTTAACTTGAGGATAAAGTTGCTATCTCGCAGCCATCCTAAGATTTAACACATGGCTGAGGAAGCTTTTTCCTACCGGGGTGCCACACGCACTATAATGCTGTTGAAAAATTCACAGTGGTCACTGAAATAACTTCTGGCGAGAATGAAATCTGCCAAAACAAATATTGACACGCTACAAAACAACTTTTAGACTGCTTTTTTTTTTCTCTTTCCCAAGTCACTCCAATTCTCAAAATCAAAGGAACTCTATCTCCTGTGAAACACTGAAGGACTTTGATGTTTGGGATGCTTTGATCAATATAAATTACAATAAAATCTTATAAATATCTTTGTTTTAAGTTCTGTGTGTAAATAAAGAAATAAATCCAAAACATTTGCCATGGGGGGGAAAAAAGGCAATTTTTTTTGCCAATTTTAAATCAGCTGGCCAATTAATCAGCCGGGCCTTAGTAATAACATATTAATAATATAGTAATAACAGCGCAGTCTTACACCAAGGCTTGGTCACTGCAATGGTAATTTTAATAGCCAAATGTGGTAAATTATATCAATTATCTTTTGAATTAAGGTGGAAGGAAACATGTAACAATAGTTGACGCGAGAACAACAAATTAACAATGCGGGCTGTGTTTGAAAAAAAAAGAAAATGGCGCCCTTGATGAATTGAATAATAATAAAAAAATTGTAACTAAAACTGAATTTTTTCTGACCCAAGCAGTAAGTACAGTGAACCTTCTGCTGCGAATAGCAACAATTTAATGAATAATAGATGTCTCCTGGTATCATTCGAACCCACCTTTATAACGTTATCATAGTAAACAAATAAAATGTTACAAATTTTAAAAAAATACTCACAAACCTAAAAAATATATATATATATATATTCTCACAACATTTATGGTAGAAACAAGAGAGCTTATGAGTGACAACATGCACCGACCTTCCCTCCTTGAGGAATTTCTCTTGGAGATTCTCCAGCAGCATCTTGACCTCTGCCCTCACCAGCTCCTTGATCACCGGCGGGTCGGCCAGGGGGACCCTCGATCGGGAGAGCTGGGCCCCAACCTGCTGGCTGTCCTGCCATATCTTGTGCCACATGACTGCCTGTGAGAACACACAGGGAGGGCGAGAGCAGGGGGTGGAGATGATATCCATCGATTAGCACAAATACATAATTACATTTACGATTGTTGGCCCGACCATTTTCAGAGAAGACAGGGGGGAAGGGGGGGAGGGGGGTGTTTAAATTTGAACCGCGTACGGATTTTACCATGCATTGTAATTTATAGCTAAATAACTAGTGTTGTATCGGTCTTAGTCTCGAGGCCACTTTTTAAGTGTCAAGGTTTCGTTACGGAATCAAAGACATTTTTACTTGTTTTTGTCTCGGTCTCGCAGTGCGGAGTAAAGATTTTTGATCACCAGGCCAGTATTGCTGTGATCAGTGAGAAACGAAGAATGTAGGTGCTGCGCTGCCTTGCCAATGTTGCCTAGAGTGCTACGCCCCCTGCACACAGGGAGTGGATAGAGACGAGAATAGAGAAGCAGCTCCCCCGGAAAATATCATAACTTGCTTAGATTTGATGTTTCTTTGTATGATTTCAAACATAGCAGAATTTGTTTTTCTTCTTCGTCTTTTTGTTCTATCGTTGTTTTTTCTTTCTATACGGTCTTTGTCTTGTCTCGGTCTCGACCACCAACAGTTTTGGTCTTGTCTTGGTCTCGACTTCCAAAAGTCTCGGTCTTGTCTCGGTCTTGTCTCGGTCTCGACCTCCAAAAGTCTTGGTCTTGTCTTGGTTTTGACTTCCAAAAGACTGGGTCTTGTCTCGGTCTCCAAAAGTCTTGCTCTTGTCTCGGTCTCGACCTCCAAAAGTCTTGGTCTTGTCTCGGTCTCCAAAAGTCTTGCTCTTGTCTCGGTCTCGACCTCCAAAAGTCTTGGTCTTGTCTTGGTTTTGACTTCCAAAAGACTGGGTCTTGTCTCGGTTTTAACCTCCAAAAGACTGGGTTGTGTCTCAGTCTTGATCTCTAAAAGTATATGTCTTGCCCTGGTCTTGACCTCCTAAAGTCTTGGTCTTGTCTCGGTCTCCAAAAGTCTTTGTCCTGTCTCAGTCTAGACCTCCAAAAGTCTTGGTCCTGTCTCGTTCCCAACTTCCAGATGTCTGGGTCTTGTCTTGGTTGGTTTTGACCTCTAAAAGAATGGGTCTTGGCTCGGCCTCGACGTCCAAAAGACTAGGTTTTGGCCTAAAAAAGTATTGGTCTTGTCTCGGTCTCGACAACCAACAGTCTTGGTCTTGTCTTGGTCTTGACCTCCACAAATCTGGATCTTGCTTAGATCTTGGGCTCAACCTCCAAATGTCCGGGTCTTGGCTCGGCCTCGACCTCCAAAAGACTAGGTTTTGGCCTAAAAAAGTATTGGTCTTGTCTCTGTCTCGACCACCAACAGTCTTGGTCTTGTCTTGGTCTCGACCTCCAAAAGACGAGGTTTTGGCCTAAAAAAGTATTGGTCTTGTCTCGGTTTCGACCTCCAAAAGACTGGGTCTTGTCTCTGTCACAGCCTCCAAAAGTCTTGGTCATAGCACTCTCGACTCTTGATGTCTTGGTCTCGGTTGGTGTGGTCTTGACTACATTACTAGCAATGAAAACCTGAAAAAAACCAAGGGCAGATTCGGAATGACTGCAAAAAAAAAATCTAGAAATGTAAAAAAGTTGTCTTGTATCTCTGATAACAAAATGTAAAAATGTGTTGAACTGTAATATTATTATGTGTGCATCGCGCTTAAACTCTTCCCACACTCAAATCTTCAAACTGTCACTGAAAATGACGCTGAAAACTCTTAACGTGTGCTTTGGAAACAAATAATGAGGGGGGAAACGAAGAAAGAAAATGTCGTGCATGTGCGCCTGGCTACCATTAACACGCTTCTACACCTGCTGCTTGTCAATCACGTCTGACCCCTTTTCCGTAAAAACGTGTCTTCAAAGGAAAATACCAGAGGAGCTGGAAACACATGTTTTTTTTTTAATGCATGCGTGTTTGTGTGCATTCAGCATTGACAGCGCACGGCCATTTAGTGCGGCTTCCTTTGTGGGCCCTTGGCTGTCGACTGGAGTGTTTATGTTACGGCTTCACGGCTCAAAGGCTGACAAGTGGACTCGGCTTCCTTCCTTCCTTCCTTCCTTCTGCAGTAAAACAGTTCATCTCACGCAGGAGCTACTTTCAAGTGGAGCACTGTGAAAACTCAAAATTATTACACAGGGTTTGTGAATACACGGAGGGTTTATTTTTGTCTGCTGCAGGAAGAATGCAGACCTTGACGGCGGGGATGATGGTGTTGGGGAATTTAGAAGCCGCTCAATGCCTTTCACTTTGGGTGCATGGAAGCATGGGATTCATTACAAGGCCGCAGTGGAAACAAGTCAGGGACAGAGCAGCCATCAATCCGTTTTTCGTAGACTGTTTGTCCTCATTAGAGTGGCGGGTGAGCTGGAGTCTATCCCAGGGCACACCCTGGACCGATCAGTCACATTCCGCTAAGGGTCTCTAATGAACATAGCATGCGTGTTTTGGGAATTTTGGGAAGAAGCTGGAGAAAAGTATGGGCAGAATATGCAAATTTGAGATTTGAACCCGAATCCTCGGGTATGCGGGGCGGATGGACTCGCCACTAGTGCTTTCAAAAGCAGCAATTCTCAACTAGTGGGTCGCTACCACACAATCTGGGTGGGTTGTGATTTTGATTTTTGACTGCTAGGATGTGGATATTTCAGCACAGGAAGTTACAGTGGATAAAAAAAAAAAGTCTACACATCCGTGTTCAAAAGTTTGATTTTTGTTATATAAACTCATTCAAACCCAAAAGCGTGTAAATACGTTTTTAATACTTCGTCCTTCGCTCCCAAAAACGTATTTATACATTTTTGTTTTGTTTTTATGCAAGAGCATACAAAAGGCTTTGATGCAGCTTCTGCTAAAGCATCGGTAGTTATTACAAAAAACGGCCAGCAGGAGTATAAGAGATCAGCCAGGGCCATGATGCAACAAGCTCTTTTTGCCAGTGTTTTCAACAGGAATGTGAATAATGATGAAACTTAGCTATGTTCTAATGCTAATTGCTGCAAAACAGAAACAGATACAAATATATTTTTTTCTGATGAAAGAAGAGACTCTAATCTTTCTTTTGGTAGGTTCCATGTTTTTATAGCAATGGAACACAATATTCTGTGGGGCCTTGCAAAATCAGTCAAAATCCAGTAAAACAGCGGGGAGCGAAGGGGGTTGCTTCAGTGAAAATGGCTGGGAGTGAATGAGTTATAAATAAATAAATAACTTTATTTGGGGGTCATTCACAGGCACTTTAAAATGGTTTCAGATATGTGCTAAATCTTCCAGTTCAAAGACGTGTAGACTTTCACAATATGTGAAGAACGAGGTTTTACATTCAGTATTAATGTAGAGCAGGGATCCCCCACATTTTTGTTTTTAAATTAAGAGCTACTGATTCATGCAAAAAGGACTACCAGTTTGATACACACTTCTGAAATAACAAATTTGCTCAAGTTACGTTTAAATCATATGTTATTAGCGTTGGGGATTTTTTTTTTTTCAGAACCTTTCCAACAGCATTGACGTTTTTTTTGCCCTGACTGGGAAACCGAATTTACTGAGCCAACATCGCCCTCACATTTTGTGTGCCACACAAACGCACACGCACGAACACAATCAAGGGCATATTAGGTCCTCAATTATGTAATCAACTTTAATGGCCTTTCACATGCAAAAGAAGACAATTGGCGACGATTAGAGGCCTGGAGAACGGAAATCAAATTAGAACGATGCAGAGGGAATCGGTTCATATGCAAATCATACGCACACACATACATGCAGAGAGAGGCTCAGCGAGTCGGGTGTGTGTGTGTGGGGTGGGGGGGGGGGGGGCGGCATAGCAGCGTAAAACCGGCTAATCCTCCCTTCTTGATAAGACTTGGCTACATGAATTCTTGAACATCAATGCAGAGGTTGAGAAAAGTGTGTGCGTATATATGCGTGTGCCTGGGAAATAATCGATTTGAATTTTTTATTAGGTAGTTTTGATCTTGTTTGACGTTTGCTTTTTAAATTCAGTTAGTTTTAACTTGTTTTTAGAACAAGTTTGTTCGTTTTTTTAGTTTAGTTTTCATTAGTTTTGTATTTGTTTTAGTTTTTTATATATATATATATATATATATATATATATATATATATATATATATATATATATATATATATATATATATATATATATATATATGGAGTATTTGTCGAGAGAAGTCCCAGTGGGTTTTATTTATTTATTTGTTTGCCAGTAGTTGTTTTTCAGGTCAGTTGGTGCGCTGACTGCCGAGAGACATTCATCAACAGATGGGAGGCGAGCGGATGGCAGAAAGCACAAAAGTAGAAAAAAAAAACCTCAACATAAACAAACAAAAGACACCAAGAGACACACAAAACGTGTCCAGTGTTTGCAATGAGGCATTTTTTTTTATGCCACATAAAGAGATGAGGAGATTTTCTTTTTCTTTTAAGGGGAGTCGTCTGAGGGTGATGACATTTTTTTTTCAGTACATTGATTCAAACTGCTGTGTCATCATCAGTAACCCAAACTAAGGGAAATAGCTAACCCAGCGTTGGTGTCCAAAAGGGATTGAGACAATGCTGAGTTATTTTTACATAATGAATTGGTTGAGAATTTGATTCCGTTTTCCAGGAAAAGTTATGTAAAATTTCTTTCAACTTTAAAACACAACAAAATTGTACAAAACTGTACAAAATTGCAACCAGCTTCAGCTCACCTAAATCCAATCTTCAACCTGACCTGCTTTGTCAAAATAATAAACCCAATTAGGCATGGGCTGATATTAGATTCTGATAACGGTGGACAAAGATATCGCAGTATCACGGTATGAAAATGTCAGCTCTAAAATGACCTTCAGTGAAATATTTGGGGTTAAATAAACATTTTATTTTTTAACAAAATATAGAATATTTGTCAAAGAAACAAACATGCCCCATATTAAGTTTGTATAAAAATAGAAATGTTAACGTTCTTCTTTTATTTTAATACTTCTTATTAAGTCACAGTGTCCCATCACTCGTGAGCCATTTTTAAAACACAGCCGTGGGCTACTCATGTTGTCCTTGAACATCTATTTTTAGGACAATTTAGGACACACTAATCAGCAGACGAGGCATACATGGCTGTAGTGTCTCTTTCACATTGCTCCCTCCAATGACCGTGCAAAACTGCTCACCCCTCCCCTTTGTGCTCACCAAGAAAGAGAACATTTGACTTCAAAGAGGCGACTCGTTTACTCAATTCTGCAAGCAGCCCAATGATATTGTGTCCTTAGAAGTCACCTCAAAAAAAAAGAAGAGCTCATTACCAGAACAGACAGTATTAGCAGTTATTGAAACCATGACATTTATGACAATTGCGGTAAACTGTCAAACCGGTAATTGGCCCATGCCTAACTCAACCTTGGGCAAAAGTAACACAATCTGCTCAAAATTCACGACTACACTGCGAGTGGGTTAGGAAAACAACCCTGTATTATTTTTTGTACAGTACGGAAAAAGTCAAGCTAGTCACAAGTCACAATACTTTTATCAAAGTTAAAATATTCCTATTTTGACTTCAGCAACAATAAATCAATTGTCCTCACTAGTGATGCACCGAATATTCGGCCACCCAAAATTTTGTTAAATAAATATTAAAGCCAAAAAGAATATGGCTGAAATAGGTTGTGGTGACACAAGCAAAAAAAAAAAAATGCTGCAAGCAAGCGTCTGTTTGAATTAAACAGCGAACGCGGGGGTGAGTGTCCGCCTTGTCTTCTCGCTGGCTTTTCACCGTGTGAGTTTGCACCGGTGGGTCGCACCGGCTCCCGGGGTCATTGCGCACACCGGAGAAGAGGGGCGTCGCTTGGTGTACAACATTTAAGTGGGTCGAAAAAAGACAGAACTCCCGCAGCGCCTTCCCCTTTTTTTTCTTTCTTTTCTTTTTTTTTTTTAAACAAGAGCCCCTCAAACGCTTCCACTTTTTCACCGGCATCCCGGTGGCCGTGCTAAATACTTTAGCTAACGCTAGCACTATTGCTATCAACAGTCTTAAACACGGAAACACTTACCGCTATCTCCGGATGGCGGCAGACCTGCACAGCACGCTGTGCGTGACTTTGCAGTCCGTTCCTATTTATTTTTAAACGTTAGTGAATATGTGAATGTGCCGATTTTAAGTGCGCCGCACCTTGTCCCGCCGCACGCGTCCGTGTCGCCGCCTGTGAGAACTACACTGAATATAAGCTGCGATCGCAGCGCCAGAAAATGCTCAACCGTCATTTGGTGTTTAATGTACCTTTAGCCAACATGTCTGCGTTGTGGGCACATTTCAATGTATATTGTGCTTTGTTAAAATGCCAGTGCTAAATATATAATAATAATATAATTTTAATTAATTATAATAAATGCAACAACAGTAAAAATTGGCATCATTTTTTTTTTCTCGCCGTTTCGGTTTTCGGCCAAACATTTTCATTTTGGTGCATCCCTAGTACTCACTGTTCCAATACTTTTGGAAAGGAGTGTCTTATAAGCATTTGTGGGTTCGATTACAACAGTTCATCTGGTGCACGATTTGCTTTTAGACTTCCTTGGCGGGCCGGATCAAATGCTTTCGTAGGTTCCTCGCCCCTGCTCTAACAATTCTTATTTCCCGGTTCCTCAAAGGGAAAAAGGGGGTATTTCCCTTTAATCCACCCTCCAAAGTGATCCTGATCCCGCTTATATCAGGACTTGTCAACAATACAGCAAATCTGTCTTGACTAGGGTCAATAAGCCAGAGCTGAGGGAGAGTTCAGCGGGCCCTTGTGTAAATATTGATGTCTGGCTGGCTAACATTTGGACGGCGGTGCCACTCTTAACCCAGTTTGGCTTTTTATTAGGCAGTCTGGGAGTTGTAATTGCTGAGTCTAAGCGGCTCAGCCAAGCTTCCTGCGAAACAAAAAAGGGTTTTCTTTTTTCTTTTACTTTAACTGCTGGGACTGCTGAGGTGAGTAAAAGCTGATTCATTCGGAGATTGAATACCATTAAGAAACAGACACATATTCTCAAAGAAAGATGAATAATTCGGCTTTTTTTTTTAACCATAGAGTTTTAACAGAATTTATGGTGGGATAGAAGCCACACATTTTCCTTTACTGCTTATTCTCACTAGTGTCACAGGTGACCTCACCGTCAAGCATCTTTAGATGGTGAGTAGTTTTACTCTTAATTGGATTATGAATACATGCCTTTGAGAACTGTTATATTGTCTGTCTGCACACTTTGAATTAAAAATATTGCCTCAAAAAAATCGACATCACCTCTGCGTGTAGCTCTGTGTACGTGTCAACCAGCGAGCGGCCCAGCGTGGCGTGAATCTTGGGCATCTCAGACCTTGGGACATGCTCAATAATCAGGCTCCAAAGACACGGACCCGGGAACCAAGTCTGGTCCCCGCTGGTAGACTGCATATGGGTGGCAGTCCGTGGCTGAAGAATGAAACAAAATTGAATGTTACATGAGCATAGTTAACTGAAGTGATGGAATGTTTTTCTCATTCTCCATTAACTCACATCCATCCATTCATCCATTTTCGACAGCGCTTGTCCTCATTTGGGTGGCGGGTGAGCTGGAGCCTAACCCAGGATACATACATACCCTGGACTGATCAGTTACAGGGCACCCGTAGATATACATCCATTCACACTTTGGTCCATTTAGAGTCTTCAACGAACCTAACATGGATGTTTTGGGATGTGGGAGGATAGCTTTGCAATCGCAGGAGCATGTAAACTCCACACAGGAAGACTGTACCTAGATTCGAACCCAGAACCTCAAAAATGTGAGGAAAACACTATTTCACTGCTTCCACTAATGCAAGGCTCCGAAATGACCATGGCCAATTCCGAGCTTACTTCACAATCCAAAATGGTGGTTTTAGTCAGTGAAATTGAAGCTCTCCACTCATTGGAAAGCATTGGACTTTGGATCGTTTGATTTGCGAAGATTATTTTTGATTTCAAAATGTGATGACATTTCGTTTGGCTACTATAACAATCTGCCTGGTTTCGTATGCTAGTCACAGGCATGCCATACAATACGCCGTCTGTTTTCACCGTGTAGAAGAAGCATCGCAATGCGGAAATATCATAAATGCCCGGATGTTCGAATAGTCTATTGGAAAAATAAATACATATCTAAATGTCATGTGGTTGGGGGAAAACTTCCATACTAGTGTTAATATATAATGCAGCTGATTGAATAGAAGTGGAGAAAATAATACCAGTGGTTTTAATTAGTAAGTAAATTAATAAGTGTTAGTATTTATGACTGACAGAAAGCATTCAGGGTAGCTCGCCATTGCTAACGACTAACATGACGTTAGAGACGTGCCCACGGGTAGTTTGTAATTTGACACAAATAAAATACAATTATTTAAACACTATGAAATGCATAATGTGTATTTAATTTCCATACGGTATGAAGTAGTAAGACACTCACCGTCTATCTGCCCTTCGCACGACTCCTCTGGTATCCAAGGCTAACATGTCAGTTGCTAAGGGGGTGAAGTATCGCGAGGTCTCGCGCTCGCGGCCTCCACTTCAGGTGATTTCATGGCGCACATACTTGTATTTGGACTTCTTTAATTTCACGTCAGACGCTGCCGTCACTTTCATTATGTCACTATAAGGTCGCAGTGCGGTAAAAAAAACAACAACGTGTTAAACCGTTTACAAATCTCTTATAAAAGCCCACTAATGGAGCACTCTGGGGGAGGATAGTTTCTCCTTCAATGCCTCCACCCACTTTTCCACTAAAACTTCACAACACAACAGAAAGCGGACAGTCTTGGTGGAGCAACGAGTTGGAACTTGGAACGGAGTCAACAAGTTTCAGCAATAATGTGACAAATATTCCAAGCAGAAAAAAAAAAATCCACCCACCCAACTTTCCTGGATTTTCCCCACACCGTGTTGTGATAGAGTATCATGTCGGGCCAGCTCCTCTTAGCGGTGCTGCTTCTGTGCGCCCAGACCGTCTTTGGCTTCTCGGTGGTCGGCCAACAGCAGCAGCAGCAGCAGCAGCAGCCATCGGAGGGCACCTGCGAGGCCAACGGGAGCATCTACTACGTGGGGGAGTGGTACTTCCTGGACTCGGACCACTGCACCCAGTGTGAGTGCACCGTCGAAGGGTCGGCTTGTGCCCGCACCGAGTGCACCAGCCTGCCGGCGGCGTGCATCCATGTGAGCCACTACCCCAGCGACTGCTGCCCCCGCTGCGAGAGGATCGGCTGCGAGTACCGGGGGGTGGTCTACGAGCTGGGGCACAACTTTCAGGTAAGACCCCGGTGGAGCCTCCGCGAATGCATCGGCTTAGGTGATTTTTTTTATTTTAAATTGCATCTTAAATGTGAAAGTTGACACTCAATAATTGATTCGACTGAACTCTATACAAGTGTCAAACTCAAGGCAATGAAGCATTTAAATTCAATCATGACAGCCCTCCAAGGGAAATAGTAACTTTAACTCATTCACTGCTATTGACAGCAATAGACGTCAAAAATTCATTTGAACTATTTTTATGAGTTTAACATTTTTTCCCCATTTTTGTTAAGAGTATGAACACCTAGAATTTTTAGAATATATATTTTTTGTACACTTAAACAGATATAACATTTGTGATTAATCGTGAGTTAACTAGTGAAGTCATGCAATTAATTACGATTACAAATTTTAATCGCCTGATGCCCCTAATTTGTAATAAATAAATAATTTGTAAAAAAAACAACAACACACATTTATTTTTCTATTCTAGAAAAGAGTATTAAAAATTAGGGGCGTCGGGCGATTAAATTTTTTAAACGTAATTAATCGCATGACTTCACTAGTTAACTCACGATTAATCACAAATTTTATATCTGTTCTAATACAATTTTTTTTTCTATGTTTTCATACTTTTGTTAACAAAAGTGGGAAACAAATTTTAACTAATAGAAATAGTTAAAAATAATTGTTGACGTCTATAGCCGTCAATGGCAGTGAATGAGTTAATGTGGCCTGGGACAAAAATAATTATATTTTAGTTTTTTTTTTTTAAGATTTAAAAAGAAAAAAAGTCAAACATTTTATATCTGAAACAAAGGTAACAGTAAAAATAATACAATGTTAATATTAAAATTGATCCTCCCAAATAAATTACTAATTAATTTCCACTTGAAGAGAAAAATAATCACTTCAAATTAATACAATATTAAAAAGGACCCCCCAAAAATGTCAAATAATTTTAAAAATTTTTTTTTTATCTTGATCGCTAGAATTGAATACCCTATTAAAAATTACAAATCATGAAGATTTAAAAAAATGTAAATATTAAAAAATATATATGTTTAAAAAACAGAATGCAAATTTATAAAATTACATTTAAAAGTATATTTTAAAATATACATTAAAATAAAATAAAAGTAAAATAAAAAATGTCACAAAAGTGACAAAATCACACAATTACTTCAAATTAATACAGAACACTAAAAATAACCCCCACAAAACAAATGTAAATAATTTAAAACAATAATAATTAATTAATACCCTATTAAAATGGGGAAAAAGGAAAAAAAATTGCAAATGTTTTTGTATTTATTTGTATAATAGTTTTAAAAAGTTAAAATAATCAGTAAAATTATTACAATGACATTAAAAGTACACCATTGAAAATATATAGATACAAACTAAATGTCAGGTGTAAAATTGTGAGAAACAAAGTGGACTTTGACAACTGCAAGTGTAGTTGTGCAACCTAGTGGCAAGTTAGTGTACAGTACACATTCACCTACAATCTCAATTCAAGTCATTAAGATTTTTTTTTTTCACAGACAGATATTAAGGCTCATGTTCATCTTGCGTGTGAACAAAAATGTGATCATGTTTCATGCAGCACAATACACATACTCAGAGTCTCAGAACCTAATGGCAAATGGCGCCCCCTATTGAAAGTGGAAGTAACTGGACACTTCAATAGGTGTACGCCTAGATTTGAATTCCAGTGTCCAGTGAATTCCAACGTTGTTGGAAAAGTGTGAGCGCTTGACCACTATGCATTTCCAACAGCATAATATCTACTTAAATGAAGTTAAATACAAAATATGAACTTTGTGGGGGAGAAAAATTCCAACAGTTTTAAAAGCACCTGATAATGACTCATTCACATTGAAAATGGATCAGGTGCAAGCGTGTCACTTGTCAAATTGTCACTCCTGTTGCCCTGTGTGTTTCCTAGCCAAGCGAATGTGAGCAGTGCACGTGCGATAGCGACGGCATCGCCCGCTGTTTGGTGGCCGACTGCGCGCCCCCACCATGCGTCAACGCCGTGTACCAGCCCGGCAAGTGCTGCCCGAAGTGCCAGGAGGGTGAGAGACCACAGCAATTCTAAACAATGCAGAGTCACATTAAAGGGGGGGAGATATTGTTCTTGTATTGTGTGGTGTACTTGAGATGTCCAGCAAAACACAACACGTCATGGTGTGTTGTAGTACCTAGACTGACCTGTAGGAGGCAGCATGGTGCCACAGGGCATCCACACTGCTGGAAAAAAGAAAGAAGAGATATTATGTCAAGAGTAAAATAATAGAGACAAAAATGAAATTGTTGAATGAATTAAAATGTCAAAAAGTGTGCAAAAATATGCGTTAAATATTTATAGAAAATAGTCAACAAAAGTGCAAAAAAATGACTACAAAATGTTTTCAAAACAATATGAAATGAAATACTGAGAGTAAAAACTATTCAACATTTTTAAAATGACCTTTTAAAATATATAAAAATGTAAATTGTAAAATATTTATATCACTTAATCCCTACTGCAATTATTTAAAAAAAGTAAATGCCAGTTATAAAATAATTGTAAAAAAAAAATCACCTTAATGGCTACAAATTAATACAATGCATTTTAAAATGACTAAATGTTTTAAAATACATATCTTTTGTAAAGCAATTAGAAAAAGTGTTAAACCAAAGTAAAATAAAAACATTACAGTGATAGTTTAAAAATAAGATTATAGTTTAAATAAAAATGTCAAGGCTAAAATACTTCATCAATACAAATGAATACAATATTTTTTTAAATGTGCAAATCTAAATGCCAGGACTATAAAAACTGGGGAAAAAATGTTGAAAGCAAAAAAAAAAATCACTTAATCACTACAACACAATTCAAAATGACAATTAAAAAAAAAAATAAGTCACTGGTAAAATACTACAAAAAGTGTTTAATCAATGTAAACAAAACATCACATTAAAATATATTAACTGACTAAATGTGAAGAGTAAAACAACTCTATAAAAGTAAAAAAAAAAAAAAAAAAATACTTTTGATCAGAAGAGTAGAAAAAGCTCACCATTAACCCAATTATCATTATGTGTGTAAGTCAAGGCCAATTAAGTCCTGCCTACTTTAATTTGACCATTTTACCCCCTCCAGGTCCAAACTGCTACGTGGACTCATCCCGCAGCCGGGTGATTCCCGCCGGCGAGCCCGTCTGGGTGGACTCGTGCACCAAGTGCCGTTGCCACGACGGCCAGGAGGCCAGCTACTGGGAGGGCAACCGCCTGGCCACCTGTTCCCGCCTCAAAAACTGCACGCCCGAGCAGTCCGACAGCCAAAACTGATGATCTTGACTAATGCGTCAAAGACTTAGTTAGCTATGAAAAAATACAGGCTGCATACACAACAAGACTACTCATAAAAAAAAGTTTGGGATATTGGGCTTTCAATGTTACGATGGTTAGTTAAAATATGTCTACGTAAACCTGTTTGTGGTGCAAAAAAAGACTGGGGGCCGCTGCCCTTGAGAACTGCTGATTGCACAGTCCTTTACTGTAAGCAGTGCCGGTGTTATCTTTAACTCATTCACTGCCATTGACGGCTATAGACGTCAAAAATTCATTTGAACTATTTCGATTAGTTTAAAAAAAATTCTCACTTTAGTTAACAAGAGTATGAAAGCCTCGAATTTTTTTTATTGTATTAGAACAGATATCAAATTTGTGATTAATCGTGAGTTAACTAGTGAAGTCATGCGATTAATTATGATTACAAATTGTAATCGCCTGGCGGCTCTAATTTTAATAATCTTTTCTTAAAAAAAATAGATTATTAAAAAATGTTTTTAAAGAAAAGATTATTAAAAATTAGGGGCATCAGGCGATTATATTTTTTAACCGTAATTAATCGCATGACTTCACTAGTTAACTCACGATTAATCACAAATTTGATATCTGTTCTAAATGTACAAAAAAAATAATCTCTAGGTTTTCATACTCTTAACAAAAATGAAAAAAAAAAAAGTTAAACTAATAGAAATAGTTCAAATGAATTTTTGACGTCTATGGCAGTGAATGAGTTAATGCGGGTTCTTTTAACAGCATTCTGTTTGTTAGCTGGCATGCTATCTTCCTGGTGGACTGTATCATCCACACCAAATCTGTAATGCACTCCAACAACCTGTAAACAGGATTAATGCCGTTTATACGAGACGATAAGTACGCGTAATTGACCTGTCACAGGTCACCGCTGTGATGCAATCTAGATTAGCAAATTGTTTAGCAAGGCAATAAATCCCGTTTTGAAGCCGCCCTCGTGTGCGTGAATGTCAAGTGACTTCATCGAATGCAATGTTGAGGAAATGACTGTTTTTGTAAGTGCTCTATATGGAAATAAAAATACACGTTTTCTAAAGTCAATGATGCTTTAGCAAAACGGATCGAGTGGATATCTTCTGTGCAATCAAGCCTCGACTTGAAGGTTCATTGATTGGAGTGACCGAAAGGCTCGTGCAATACGATACTGGATTGAATGGGCTACAAAATAGTCTGGATTGAACTGCAGTAGTGGGTTCGATTACACATTTCTGAGCAAGCGCAAACCTCCGACAAGGCAGATCATATTGTCAGGTTTAGACCATCGGTTCAAATAAATGAAAAATTATGTGCGCTTAATTATGAATCAATACTGTATTAAAAAATGGAAAATACACACTGTCTATATACTAAAACAACGGTAAAAAAATGACAAAAGGGCAGAAAATTCACCTACCTATATTCAGCAGATAAAGTATGAATAACTTAAAATCATATAAATATTAACTCATTTACTGCCATTGACGGCTATAGACGTCAAAAAATAATTTGAACTATTTCTATCAGTTTAACATTTTTTCCACTTTTGTTAAGAGTATGAAAACCTAGAAAAAAATGTATTGTACATTTAGAACACATACAAAAATTGTGATTAATCTTGAGTTAAATAGTGAAGTCATGCGATTAATTACAATTACAGATTTTAATCGCCTGACGCCCCTAATTTTTAATAATCTCTTCTTTTTTTTAAGTCGTGAGTTAACGAGTGAAGTCACGCGATTAGTTATGATTAAACATTTTCATCACCTGATGTCCCTAATTAAAAAAAAGAAAAGATTAAAAAGGAGATTAAAAATTAGAGGCGTCAGGCGATTAGAATTTGTAATCGGGATCGCATGACTTCACTATTTAGTTAACGAGTGAAGTCACGCGATTAGTTCCGATTAAAAATTGGAATCACCTGATGCCCCTAATTTTTAATAATCTTTTGTTCTTTTTTTTTTTAAAGAAGATTAAAAAATATATTATTAAAAATTAAAGGCGTCAGGCAATTAGAATTTGTAATCGTAATTAATCGCATGACTTCACTATTTACCTCACGGTTAATCACAAGTATTATATCTGTTCTAAATGTACAATAATTTTTTTCTAGATTTTCATACTCTTGTTAACAAAAGTGGATTTTTTTTAAACTAATAGAAATAGTTAAAAAATAATTTTTGAAGTCTATAGCCGTCAATGGCAGTGAATGGGTTAATAACAAAATGTGATTTAAAAAAATATTATGAAATAAAACTGATTAAAGCAAATCAAAAGTAAAACAGTCATAACCTTCATTATTCATCAATACAAATATCACAACAGTATATCTAATACAGTATACATATAAAATATCACCAAAAATCACTCTTTATCATCACAATAT
Source organism: Leptonotus elevatus (assembly GCF_054856555.1). Taxonomy (NCBI): domain Eukaryota; kingdom Metazoa; phylum Chordata; class Actinopteri; order Syngnathiformes; family Syngnathidae; genus Leptonotus; species Leptonotus elevatus. Next base: position 8,320,663 of record NC_141239.1, on the reverse strand, counting down.
TTAAAAAATACATTTCAAGTAAATCTGAATTATGTTCAAAAGTGAATTATTATTATTATTATTGTAATAAAATATTTTAAAAAAGGAAAAAAAAGTGTGAATGGTATATTTACTAAGGCAAAATTGCTTTTATTTATTTATTCGTTCATTCATTCGTTTTAACTCATTCATGTCAAAAATGTATTTGAACTATTACTATTCGTTTAACTTTTTTTTCCCACTTTTGTTAACAAGTGTATGAAAACATTAAAAAAATATATTGTACATTTAGAGCAGATATAACATTTGTGATTAATCGTGAGTTAACTATTGAAGTCATGCGATTCATTACACATTTAAAATGAAATTGTCTGATGTCCCTAATTTTTAATAACTTTTTTTTTTAATTAATTAAATTAAATTAATTAAATTAATTAAAAATATATATATTGCACAATAAAATATTTTTCTAGGTTTTCATACTCTTCTTAACAAAAGTGGAAGAAAAAATTGAAACTAATAGAAATAGTTCAAATAAATGTTTGACGTCTATAGCCGTCAATGGCAGTGAATGAGTTAATGATGACATTCTATATTAGCACATTTGGCGACTTTAAAAAAACTTTTGAACATTCAAAAATGTTCAACAAAAAAAAAAAAAGACTTTAGATCATTCCCAGTTGTTTGACTTTGCCCAACAAATGACAGAATCATCATCAATCTTTAACCAGAAGTTTTATTGATTGTATAGAAAAATTAGTTTTGATATGACATAATGCATACTATATAAGATAACATTTTTAACATTCAATGTACAAAAAGAAAAAAAAAACTGCGTTTGGATTTACAGTAGATATATATCTTTTTTCCATCTTAAAAACGCCTTTGGGCCCGAAAGTCCCGACAGGAAGTTGGCCCTGTACTGAGGAACGAAAAGTCGTAAGCACCTGAGGTGTGCTTGACCACGAGTGCGGCTTCAATTCAAACATCAGAGCACTCAGAGTCCATTAGCAAACATGGAGCACTTCTCGCCGCGTGACTGAAGGGAAAGGAAATGAATAGAAATGCCGAAACCCACCTTGGTGTAAATGCACACTGGGGGCCGCTTGCGCCTGCCCTTTACTCCCATCAAATCAAATTAGGGCTGACTCGTGTGATGCAGCAAGCCTGCTGAGTGTGTGTCTTCTTGTATCAATTTAAGAATGTTTCATGGGGGGGGGTAAACATAGAAAATACTAGATTATTTTTGGCATGACTTTGGAAAAAAATATACATTTTTAATCTGTAGTGGGAAGTAGCAAATAATGAAGTAGATTTTTTCTTTTTTAGCTATCCGTCTTTACCTCGTTATTACACGTGAAACAGATATCAGAATCTGTACTTTATTTGAAATTCTACTTCTACTTTTACACAAGTATATGTGCTTATGTTTAAGGACAGTGTGAGTACTTAATGTAGCGGTGTCATTTAAATCAGGGGCCACTTTCACCCAAATGTGATTTTAACTCATTTACTGCCATTGACGGCTATTGACGTCAAAAATTAATTTAAACTATTTCTAGTAGTTGAATTTTTTTTCCCCACTTTTAAAAAAAAGAAGAGAAAAGATTATTAAAAATTAGGGGCGTCAGGCAATTACATTTTTTAATCTTAATTAATTGCAGTTAACTAACAAAAGTGGGAAAAAAATGAAACTAATAGAAATAGTTCAAATGAATTTTTGACGTCTAGAGCCGTCAATGGCAATGAATGAGTTAATATATCAAAACTACTAGTGGTATGAGTGACAACTCAAGAATTGAGTACTTGTACTGATATCGATCTGAAGAAAAGTGGTGTCGAACATCCCTTTATAAAATAAAACTCTAATTTAAAAAATTAAAATGTATTATTTGCAATATGTTAAAATGTAACGAAATGCATACTTTATTGTCAAGTAAAATTCTGTATATCAAGTATTAGTATACCAACTTCAAATAGACAATTATAATAACAAAGCGCTAATAGGAAAATGTGTGATTAATTGTGAGTTAACTTGTGAAGTCATGCGATTAATTACAATAAAAAAAAATTAACCGCCTGACGCGATTAAAAAAAAAAAATATATATATTTTTAATCGTAATTAATCGCATGACTTTACTGGATAACTCTTGATTAATTACAAATGTTATATCTTTTCTAAATGTACAATAAAAAAAATTCTAGGTTTTCATACTCTTGTTAACAAAAGTGTAAAAAAAATTAAACTCAAAGAAATAGTTCAAATGAATTTTTGATGTCTATAGCCGTCAATGGCAGTGAATGAGTTAAGTAGGCTGCACCCCTATGTCCATGGTTTAATAATTTCTAAATAACGACGGGTCAAAATCATTCCTGTATTCTTTTTCGAATCTGAAAATTCTTAAAAATAAGCGCAAAATGTTTAGATCAAAAATTAACTCTTCAGCTGTCCTGTCAATGAAATGTTAAAAGGCGGGGGGTGCTTTTTGTTCTATTACCATTGCAGCGTAATGTTACGTGAACATTTTGGACTTGACTGTTACTGAAATTTTCTTTGGGTTGTCTATTTTACGATGAAATGACAAAGACCTTCTTGAAAGACTTCTTCAATAAAGGTTTTGATTTGATTTTTCAAATGAGCCTCTTAATTTATATCAGCTTTTAATACCCTAAATAAAGTTTTATTATTTTATATTTTATTATTATTGGAAATCACAAATATTTCTTTTTTTAAATTCACAAAAAATATATAGATTTTTGCTATTGCGTTTGAATTCCTCAACTATGAAATACTTATTTATTGTAAATATGATTTTGTTCATTTTTTGTTTTTCTTTTGTATTTTGTTTACTGGACAGTGGAACGCCACCTATTCACGGTTTGGCACCCATTGAGATTAAACAATAAATTTTTCAATTCATGTTTAATTTTTTAACACATTCACTGCCATGAATTCATAAAAAAAGATTATTAAAAATTAGGGGCGACAGGCGATTAACATTTTTAATTGTAATTAATCGCATGATTTCAATAGTTAACTCACGATTAATCACAAATTTTATATCTGTTCTAAATGTGCAATAAAAAAATTCTAGGTTTTCATACTCGTGTTAACAAAAGTGGAAAAAAAGTTAAACTAATAAAAAAAGTTTAAATTAATTTTTGACGTTTATAGTCAAAATTGGCAGTGAATGAATTAAAAAGAAAAAGAAAACATTATTAAAAATTTGGGGAGTCAGGTGATTAAAATTTGTAAACATAATTAATCTCATGATTTCATTAGTTAACTCACAATTAGTCACACATTTTATATCTCTGCTAAATGTACAATAAAACATTCTAGGTTTTTATACTCTTGTCTTCTTAACAAAAGTGGAAAAAATGTAAAACTAATAGAAATAGTTCAAATGAATTTTTGACGTCTATAGCCGTCAATGGCAGTAAATGAGTTAATATTTATATTAGGATTAGGGTTAGCCAAAGCTTTTGACACCCCTAACATATAATACAGCAGATGATTTTTTTTTTAAAGTATTTTTTATCTTAACAATAAAGATGATGTTCAATCGAGCCTGTCGTCGCAAGCTAACACATCGCAGCTGTAACCGCACACACAACAAGCTTTGGTCATCGTTAATGACTTGACAACGTTTTCTATCGCCAAATTAAAATACAGTCCAGAGGCGGATGATTGCATTTGGCTGCTCTTGGTGGCACTCAAGCCTGCAGTGAGATTTGCAAGAAGGAGGGCAGAAAAGGTCAATGAGACTGTGCAAAGGCAATCAAAGGTGATAAAATGCAAAAAACTAAAAAATACTGTAAAAAAAGAAGGGAAGACAGCGTGAATGTGAGGACTCATCTCACCTTGCAAAACAACAACCTTCAGGTGAAGATAAGTGTACCAAACAGGTGGGCATGTTTTAAAAAAAATTATTTTTTTTAAACCCCCTCAAGTCTCACCAAAGTGGAAGCTAACAACAGCGAAGATGTTTTGGTTTACAGTTTCTCATTTTAAAACGTCATTTAATTGATAGAAAATAACTACTGAAGGCATCCGATCGGTGTATATATGTACTGTAAATGTAGGCGACAACAGTATGACAAAATGAAGAGCATGAAAACATTTGGATATGTGTAATGATGGGCTGCTAGTACCATGTGCTAGTAGTATTAAAACGTTTCAAAACTAATAAGGCTTGTCGTTTGTGAGATTCCACGATATGCTGAAGATTCAAACTTTATTACTTGTCATTGCGAGCTTTGGTTTGACTAGGCATGGGCCGGTGACAGGTTTCAAGGATCACTTTGAAAAAGTCCGTCTCAAAACTGTCAAAAATGCCATCAGCAGTTTGAACGTGGATATTTTTGGTCCCTCTCGTGTCGAAAAAGTGATATTTTAGGTACTGCGGCTTGGTCGAGGGAGAATATGCAAAATATGCTTAGGAAGGGCAGCTGCAATAACCAATAAGTCACTCTACATCATCAAGTTCTTTTTTTGCAACAAGATCTATTTTGTTACCCCACTGTTCTAAAATGCGGTATTCTGATTAACTCATTCAATCCCAGCCATTTTCACAGAAGCAACCCCCTTCGCTCCCGGCTGTTTTACTGTATTTTGACAGATTTTGCAAGGCCCATAGAATATTGTGTTCTATTGCTATAAAAACATGGAACCTACTAAAAGAAAGATTAGAGTATTTTTCTATCTGTTTCCGGTTTGAAAACAATTAACATGAGAATATAGTTATATATGTTTCATTATTATCCACAAATCTATTTAAAACAGTGGGGGAAAGAGCTTTTTGCAACATGGCTCTGGTTGATCTCTTATACTCTGCTGCCACCTGCTGGCCATTTTTGTAATAACTACCATCGTTTCAACCATTCTCTTCAGTTCAGAGGCTGAATCAAAACCTTTTGTATGTTCTAGCATAAAAAAACATTTTTAAAAAATCGTATTTGGGGACCATGGCAATATTTAAAATAGAACGTATTTACACGTTTTTGGGAGCAAATGAGTTAATATTGTGTTTGTGGAATAAGAGTTTCAGTTTCAGGCTGCTGCCATTATGTCCTGCACAGCCCGCTGCTGTAAACTGAAATTGACATCAAAGTGCCTTCGGGCTCGCATTGCAAACGTCACACAATGAAAACCGGAAAACATAAGTAAACCAGCTACAACAGCTAGCACGTCTACAACTGAAATATTTATAGACTCGCTACCTAGGTAGATAACTAGCGAAGAACAGAAGTAGCTACTTATTTACTGAGAAATAAGTACTTTTACTGTTGTACTACATTTTTTATTTATATCTATTTTTTTGCTTTTTAGTTGACATGGTGGAAGAAAATATAATCTAATAAAACATGTTTTTCATTAGGACAAGTGAGAAACTTTCTCGTTTTGCCGAGAATTTTTTCCTGTTTCAACGAAAATTGTTCTCATAATGGCGACGACTTGCAAGTAAAGCAGCAATGTCCATATAATAACGTCTCAGGTGGAAATATAAACAAATAAAGTCCTGCACTGTCAAACCAAAATGTAGTTATCGGGTCTCCCACGCTAGCATGCAATGGACTACTTTCTCATCGTAATGAGAAACAAAAAAAATTCTCATCCTAATGACAAAAGTTTCTTGTTAGAATAAGAAAGTTTCTCAACCCACACTCTAAAAATAGTTGGGTCAAAAATAACCCAACTATGGTGGATCGGTCCATTTTTGATCCATAATTGGGTTTCTTTTGACTTAACTGTTTTTCGAGTGGAATGACAAAGTTTCGTGCTTTGTCATAACGTCAGAAATCTGATTTCTATGCCGTGTTAATGATTGCTTCGCTCTCTGCTAGCTTGATGTTGTGTTTTTGGGTTTGGAAAAAAAAGAGAAAAGAAATCTGATACCGGCCCATGCCTACAATAAACAATTTCCACCAGCTCTGTTCATTTCCACCAAATAGAGATTTTTTATGAGCCAGTAAGTCAGAGGGAGGGGATAAAGCAACACAATAAAGGCCATCGAGTCTGGGCGAGAATATGGCAAAATAAAACGAAAATCAAAATAACTCTTTCACTGCCATTGACGCCTATATACGTCAAAAATTCTTTAAAACTATTTCTGAGTTTAACTTTTTCCCCCCACTTTTGTTAACAAGAGTATGAAAACCTAGAATTTTTTTATTGCACATTTAGAACAGATATAAAATGTGTGATTAATTGTGAGTTAACTAGTGAAGTCATGCGATTAATTACAATTAAAAATGTAATCACATGACGCACCTAATTTTTAATAATCTTTTAAGATAATATTTTCTTTATTTAAAAAAAATAAAAGATATAAAAAATAAAAGATAATTAAAAATTAGGGGCGTCAGGCGATTGAAATTTGTCATCGTAATTACATTTTATATCTGTTCTAAATATACAATAAAAAAATTCTAGGTTTTCAAACTCTTGTTAGCAAAAGTGGAAAAAAATGTTTAACTAAAAAAATAGTTTAAAATGATGTTTTACCTTATATAGGCGTCAATGGCAGTGAATGAGTTAAGTGTGATCATTCTGCATTTCGCCGTTGCAGCCACAGGCGCAAAAAAATGCAATTTTGGAGGAACACAGGAAAGCATTATGACCCTGTTGTGCCTCACATCACATCACATCGAATCAGATCATCATTATTCCAATACAAGTCTTATCTATTTGAATGATCAAAACAAAAGGGTTCGTCTTCAGTCATATCACACTTTCCCGCACAGCGTCAACAAATATTCATGTTGCACAAGTTCATCCAATAACTTTCACTTTTTATGCTTTAAAAAAAAAAAAAAGGAAAAAATATCTACTTTGTCCCAGCGTAGTCCCGATGTGGGAGATGCAGGCACGATACATTCATTCGTTAACGCCAGAGGCTTCGATTTTGGGAGCATTTTCAACTCGCACAGGATAATGTACACACGCGAGCGAGGGCTTTTACGCACACCTGCCGTATGCTAATTCTTGGTAAACACGTAGAAAGCGGCATCCGTGATCATCTTGATGAGTCGCTCCGCCACCCTTGCAGGTGTCCTCATAAATCGATACCATCACGTCAATTGCTGCCGAGGTCCCAAAAACTTCCATAGTGGTCCTCCCATCATTCATTTTAATGGCTTTTGCCATTTTGGAACGTTTCGCCTCGAGTTCCCCTTTTCCACGTCCTCCATTTCAGTCCATGAACTCCCCGCTTTACGCCATTCATCAAACTTTGGCCACCGGTTCCAAAAGTTGTCCAGAGGCTTAGAAGAGCAAGTTAAAGTGTAAAAAACAAAACAAAACAAAAAAAGGTTCCTCGCTTAGATGTGCTTGTGACTTCCTTGGTGCGTCCATCCCAAAGGTTCCCGCCCCCAACCTACCTTGTATCTATCTATCTATCCCTTGAAAGGCCGGGGCGGCGGTTTGCCGATCTCGACTGAAATGTTAGTGTACAGCGGGTACCTTTTGATCTGCACCACTCGGTAGGTGAGCGAGCTGATGCCGTCTTTCTTCATGGTGTTCTTGGTGTTCTGGATTTTATTGAATCTGGACAAACAGAAATGGCCAAAGGTAAACGGACTGCTTTCGCGCTTTAACTACACCACATGGTGCCCACATCGCTTTGCAATGCCTCACATTCACCCGTTGGGCGCTGCCGGGTCTATTGGGAGCAAATCGGGGTTCAGTGTCTCGCTCAAGGACACTTCGACATCTATAATATGTCTCCCTTGAAGTGGAAGTCAAGCTTAAACATTTCATGACAATAATATGTTATATGTGACCTCACTAGTCTAAACATGACATTCTGATTATTATTACATTTGTGGAATATGAGTTGTGAAGCAAAATCGAGCTGTTTTTATCCATCCCAGGGGGCGGCCATTTTGCCACTTGCTGTCGACTGAAGATGACATCACAGTTGCTCGCAGCTCACCTCTGTTCTAGAGCTGAGCTGTGTCTCAAAATGGCCACCAGAAATGGGAAGTAACAAAGTGCAAATACTTCATTACCTTACTTGAGTAGTTTTTTTCAGTATTTTGTACTTTCCTGAGTATTTATCTTTTAAGACTACTTTTTACTTGTATCTGTTACATTTGAACATGAACATCTCTGTATTTTTTACTTGATACATTTTCAAAACAAGGTCGTTACTTTTGTCTTTAAATGCATGAAAACAAAATACTTGACCGCAAAGAAAAAGCAGCCGTCAATGTCTCCTGGCTCCGCCAATCATATTAAGCGTTACCGTTACACGTGGCCCGCTACATCCCAGCTTGTGATTGGCTCTACGACACACAATCACATGACGTGCACCACAGAGGACAATTTGAACTTGACAGCAAGTCAGAGAGTCAATTGGCCGATGTATACCAATTTTTTGCTCCATTAGCTAATTTCTTTCAAATTGACAAAGGAGGAACCTAAGGTAAAAATACTTTTTACTTTTACTCATCAAGTACATTTCAGAGCCTGTACTTTTGTACTTTTACTTGAGTAATTATTTGAGTGAGAATTGTTATTTTTACCAAAGTTGTTTTTTTACACAAGTAATTGTACTTTTACTCAAGTAGAGAATGTCAGTACTTTTCTCATCGCTGATGGTCACTCCCTGACATGCATAAAAATGGCTGGATTTTTCTGCTTAACTCATTTTCCACTAACACAATATTGAACAGAATAACATATTTAGACTAGTGTTGCTGCATAGATCACATTATTGTCAATTTTTTTTGTTTTTTTAGGTTGACTTCCCCTTTAACTTATTCACTGCCATTGACGGCTATAGACGTCATAAATTCATTTTAACTATTTCTATTAGTTTAAATTTTTTCCCACTTTTGTTAACAAGAGTATGAAAACCTAGAAAATAAATGCATTGTACATTTAGAACAGATATAAAATTTGTGATTAATTGTGAGTTAACTAGTGAAGTCATGCGATTAATTACGCTAAAAAAATTTAATCACCTGACACCCCTAATTTTTTAAATAATCTTTTCTTTAAAAAATAAATACAATAATTGTAATTATTTTTTCCAATTTTTTATATATATATATTTTTAAAGAAAAGATTATAAAGAATTTGAGGCGTCAGGCGATTACCATTTTTAATCGTAATTAATCGCATGACTTAACTAGTTAACTCACAATTAATCACAAATTTTATATCTGTTCTAATAAAATAAAAAAATGCTAAAATGGTCAAATTAAAGTAAGCAGGACTTAACTCATTTACTGCCATTGACGGCTATAGACGTCAAAAATTAATTTAAACTATTTCTATTAGTTTCACAGTTTTTTCCCACTTTTGTTAACAAGAGTATGAAAACCTAGAATTTTTTTTATTGTACATTTAGAACAGATATTAAATTTGTGATTAATCTTGAGTTAACTAGTTGTCATGTGATTAATTACAATAAAAACATTTAATCGCCTGATGCCCCTAATTACAAAAAAGAAAAGATTATTAAAAATGAGGGACGTCAGACCATTACATTTTTTAATTGTAATTTATCGCATTACTTAAATAGTTAACTCACGATTAATCAAAAATGTTATATCTGTTCTAAATTTTTTTAAATTGTTTTCATACTCTTGTTAACAAAAGTGAGAAAAAATGTTAAACTAATAGAAATAGTTCAAATGAATTTTTGACGTCTATAGCCGTCAATGGCAGTGAATGAGTTAATAATGTCCCTAGAAGTAGCAAACTAGGGCTGACGGTACTTTATTTGCTCGTTCTCAACGACTTTTCATGCCATAAAAATCACAACATTGGACAATCCGAACGAGAGATGGCGCCAAGGCGTTTGTATTGCGACACGGCCGAGGGCACAATCCATCACAGGTTTGTCAAGTGAGGCCGCAGCGTCGTTGCACTGGCTGAGGTCCAGCAGTTGCATCACCAGTCGTCCTGACGTGGGAAATTGGCCGGCGTGGGAGCACAGAAGACGGGAAACGAGCGCTACAATGCATTAGCTTGCCGGGCAGCTGCTGATGCAACATCATTCAACAGAAACTGGGCTGTGCTGATGGCTTTTTTTTTAGGTGGCTAGAAAATCAGACAGGGACAATCCGTTCCATTTTGGAGATGATCTGTGCGATGACAAAAGCTGCTGCTGTAATGAATGATGGTAAAAATACTCAAACTATTGTTGACTAATTTTATTTGAACTTTTAATAAGATTTTGTGGACTGCTAGATAATCACTCAAATGATCAATCAATTGAATTTTTAAGTTTTTAGTGGACTACACGCATACTGAAAATCAAGCCCAATTTGAGCATTTTCCCAGATGAAAGATGAAACAGATGAAAGACGTTCCTGGGCAATTACCCTCTGGCGCAGGTCCATTAACGAGTATTCTTTTCTTTTCTGATCCACACCGAAAATGGCCAGTCCAACAATGTTGAATTGTCAATCTGTTTTTATCTTTCAGATTAAAGGAGTCTAAATAAAAAAAATCTTTTAGATGACATCCCGTAATCAGGCCTTTGCTGACGCCCGGTTTAGTTGACAAAATTAGTAGGCTTCACACGATCAGGATTTTTCGTCCGTTCACCGATCGAGTCGGGAAAAAAAACGATAGGCAATGTGCAATTCGATCAGATCAATATATCTATTTAAAAAAACGTTTATATTTACTCTTAAGTTGACCGCTGCCATTCGCAGGAGATAGGGACTGGCCCCGCCCATGTACAACGGACATCAATTGAAATGGGTAAAAAAATCTCCAAAATGCTGATAAACATCATGTAATTTCTTACTCCGTGGAGCCAATCAATGACGTCATTGATCGAGCAGGTAAAATGAGTATCGTCCCATCCCGATCCAGCTGATCAGTTCGGTGTAAAGTCTAAAAATGATATAAATATTTCGTCACTGAACACACTTTTGTTGTGTTTGTTAGCAACATTCTGCAAAAATTGCAAAATGGAGTGATTTTCCACTAACTTTCGGATCGCTCTTTTTGTTAGCTAGATTTGCCCCAAAACAAGTAACCGATATTCCATTTAACTTGTTTTACCTTGTGGGTTTTCCGTTTGTCACTTGTAAAATTCATGTGACCTATTTTCGATTAGAATAAAAAAAATTCATTGTCGTTTTTGATCACACAAAGACTAATAAATCGGCTTTCCATAATTTAATTCATTGTTTTCATAGCTTATTATCAGGATTTCCAGAAAAATCTCTAAACTGATTTCCCACTAACTTACTATTATTATTATTATTATGATTTTGGCCTGTTACCTACGTAACACAAACCCCACAGAACCGATTCCCACTCGTTTTCAGCTCCGTTGTTGTGTGTGCGCGAGTTATGAGGATTACACACAACTACCAAACCGATTCTTGACAGCAGGGGAAGGCGCAGGAATCGGCAATCTTTTCCTTGAACAGCAAAACGCAGCGAGATAAAAATAGAATTATGGGAGAGGATTGACACTTCCATCTCAACGGGATTGGGGGTAGGTGGTGGTGGTGGTGGGGGTGGGGGGGGGGGGGACACAGATGCTTTAGAACCAAATGAGGCCCGCCCGCATGACATAGAAGAAAAATGAAGGCTGGATGAACTCGGAGATAAAATTATATTTGAGGGGGGAAAAACTGACAGATGGATGGAGGAAGATATGCTGATATTAAAAAAAAAAAGAATGACATCTCCAGATAAATCCGTCATTGAGCACATAGATTAAAAGCCATAGATTAATCCCCCAACGTACATATAGAGAATATTAGATGCCCTCAATTTGCATGCCAGCCCCGTCCAATAGAAGCTTATTTTAATTTGACGTACATCCGAGACGTAGATGTCGCAACACGTCGGACACATCGTTAGGTACAACGCAATCTCGTAGCGGGCATATTTTAGTAATGCATTTTTGATCGCGGTCGCAAATGATTGAGAAGTGCACTTTAATGACGTATGCTCATTAGCCCGATGCTTCGTAACTGAGCTCACATCGGCGTCGCCTCACTAGCGGTGCAACTAAATCGCTCTAATTGACTCCATAAAAAGACCTTTTAAAAATCCATACAAAAATGCATGGTGGCTGATTACATAAATGGAATATTGAATGTGCCCGTGTGAGTAATTTATACGGACACTCGTGCGTTTGTATGCCGGTGATGAATTTGCCTCCTTTCTCGCCGGCGTTGGCCCGACATCTCATCGTTATGTGGTATAGTACTATATGAAGGTAGATAAGCAGGAAATATTCAAAAGGATTTTAGAGAACATCAAGACCCACATTCCCACCACTCCATCCGAGTATGCATCATTTAGTTTGTCCCATAACACTTTATATTATTCATGCATGTTTTTCCTTTATGGTATCAAAAGGTAATAATACCCACGGTGTGTAACGGCTCGCTCGAAAAGGTCGAAACTTCCCAAAAATACACCCGCAGCCATAAAACGGGCGCACTAGCGTGGGCGCTAAGCGCTAGATCTTAACGCTTGAGTACGTTCGGACCGTCCTGCCGAGAGACCGACAGGCGCCTCTTTTCTATAAGTGGTGGTTTGTGTTTCAGACGTGGCGGTCAGGATGCTGAATGATTCATGCGGCAAGACGGCGACGTGCATTCAGGACGTAGTAAATAAATAAAGTGTGCGGAAGATCAACTCATTTGTCCATTTATGAAAACAAACTCCAATGGGAGTCAATTATAGTATTTCATACAGTATGCGATGAAACATACATTTTAGTGCTGTCACTATCGAATCTTTTTGAAATTGATGATCCTATTCTTTATTCCATCCCCCCAAAATCTTTTGTCAAATATATATTTTTTTTTAATGAATTTATCAACTCATTCACTGCCATTGACGGCTATAGACGTCAAAAATTCATTTTAACTATTTCTATTAGTTTAAATTTTTTCCCACTTTTGTTAACAAGAGTATGAAAACCTATAATTTTTTTGTACATTTAGAACAGATATAAAATTTGTGATTAATTGTGAGTTAACTAGTGAAGTCATGCGATTAATTACGATAAAAAATTGTAATAACCTGACACCCATAATTTTTTAATAATCTTTTCTTTAAAAAAATAAATACAAAAATAAATAATTGTAATAATTTTTTTCCAATTTTTAATATTTTTTTTATTAAAAGAAAAGATTATTAAAAAATGATGGGGCATCAGGCGATTACTATTTTTAATTGTAATAACAATAGTATGAAAACCTAGATTTTTTTTATTGTATTAGAACAGATATAAAATTTGTGATTAATCGTGAGTCATGCAATTAATTACGATTACAAATGGTAATCGCCTGAAACCCCCCAAAAAAAGATTATAAAAAATTGGAAAAAAATTATTACAATTATTTTAATAAAAAAAAATATATATATATATTATTAAAAATTTGGTCAGGTGATTAAAATTTGTAATCGTAATTAATCGCATGACTTCACAAGTTAACTCATGATTAATCACAAATTTTATATCTGTTCTAAATGTAAAAAATTTTTTTTTCTAGGTTTTCATACTCTTGTTAACAAAAGTGGAAAAAAATGAATAGAAATAGTTCAAATGAATTGATGACATCTATAGCCGTCAATGGCAGTGAATGAGTTAAAGTTGAATTGTGTGGATATAAGTACTCATAATTTTCTGTACATACGCGTTATCAAATACCAGCCTATGCGAAATAGTTAGCAATCGCGATTAGCATTAGCGCACTAGCGGTTACCACTTCAGGTAAACAAACACTAACCTTTTAGTTCACACGTGCATCAGTATATCAACATTACACATATTATTGTGTCTTAAAAGTCACTTACAGACGATGTTTCAACATTATTTCATGAGTAATCAAGGGTAGAGCTAGATAGTTAGCTACATGAGGTCAATAACTTCCTGTTCCTGTCTTCTTTTGGGTACGTTTAGAGCATGACTGCCCTCTACTGGTTAAATGATGAACACCTAACACCGAGTGGCAGGTTATATTTTGGAATATATTGAGCCCAAGTTGTTTTTCGGACATTCAGAACTTCCTTTCCTGTGTCTTGGGGAAGCTCAATGTGCTGTATTGTCCATAAGAAAAACTCACTAAGTACTAAGTCAGTAAGACAAATAACATCTGCCATTCGGCCACTAGATGGTGCACTAAAAGTCGACTTATGCAACTTGTGAAGACTTTTTTTTGTTTTGGTTAAGAGATATGGAAGTCATTAACTCATTCACTGCCATTGACGGCTATAGATGTCAAAAATTCATTTGAATTATTTCTATTAGTTTAACATTTTTTTCTCACTTTTGTTAAAAAGAGTATGAAAACCTAGAATTTTTTTATTGTACATTTAGAACATATATAAAAATTGTGATTAATCGTGAGATAACTAGTGAAGTCATGCAATTAATTTAATCACCTGACGTCCCAAATTTTTAATAATCTTTTTTTTTTAAATCGTGTCAGGCGATTAAATGTTTTTAATTGTAATTATTCACGTGACTTCAATAGTTAACTCACGATTAATTGCAAATGTTATATCTGTTCTAAATGTACAATAAAACCAATTCTAGGTTTTCATACTTTTGTTAACAAAAGTGGGAAAAATGTTAAATAGAAATAATTCAAATGCATTTTTGACGTCTATAGCCGTCAATGGCAGCGAATGAGTTAACATATAAAAAGCTATTCATGTATGATACATTAATAGTGTGGAGGCCTTTAAAAAAAAGATCTAGACACATTTAATTCAAAAGGCCTTCTAAAATGTTATGTTTTCTATTTTGTTGACGGTACAATCCTGCACTTTTTAGCTTGTATTTATTTTTATTTTTTTTACTTGACACCGTATCACTTACTTACAAATACAATTTATTATTATTATTATTATTATTATTATTATTATTATTATTATTATTATTATTATTATAATTCTAATAAAAATAATAATTATAATTATTATTATTCTAATTCTAATTCTAATTCTAATTATTTTTATCATTATTATTATTATAGCTTTTTGCATGTTACAGTGAATTCCAGATTTCTCAATCTTGACAACAAAATCCAAAGCATAAGAGCAAAAACAACAGTGAAGCCAAAGTCAGCACTTCTGCCTCACACTCGAGAGGTTCTGGGTTTGAAACTCAATTGAAGCCTTCCTGTGCGGAGTCTGTGCGTTTATATGTGCGCCGTGATTGGGTGGCAACCAGTCCAGGGTGCACACCGCCTCACTCTAAAATCAGCTGGGATAGACTTCACTTCCCATAGCTGATGTGGAGTTGTAATAAAATAACCTTCTTCATCGTGCGGCCTTGATGCTCGCTGTCATATTATAAAGGCGAGTGCATGGAAAATAAATGTTTTTAATCAAATAAAACAAAGATGGCTTTGCACTGATAGGGCTCCGAAGGGCCATGGTTGAGGTTGCACTTTTGGCGAGCGCCATTTTAAAGTGCTTTACGGACAAGCATAAAACCTCCTCCTGTATAAATGACTTATTTGCCGCTGTGATGAATGAGGCCCAATATGGTGGGATGAGCCCTCGGAGGAACATTAATCAGAAAGAGTATAGCGCCTCACGTTAAAGCCGTTTAAACGGGGATTATCACTGTTTATTCTCTCTAAAGAGCACCTTCCTCCCGCCCTTGCCACATACTAAACCACCACACCTGTGCCCACTCGGTCCCGTGCCGAGTTCAACCGATGAAGGCATCAAACATTTTGACAAGCTTCGCCAGGGGTCAAAAGTTTAGTGAAGTTAAGCAAGTAAATTAAAGTTATAATCCAACGGCTATAACGTTCCAGCAATGATGCTAATCCGACCGCTAACTAATGCTGGCTAATTTGCTAGCTTGTAGCATGGAGTCATAGAAGCCACTTGTTGATATACTGTAATTGTGTGTCAAGTTTTTTTCTTCAAAAAGATGAGAGAACATTTGATGTGAAATCGTTTTTTTTTTATCTGAAATGTTCAACATTATCGGCCGATAAAAAATATACATGGGTAATATGATTGTCCTGACTAAAACGTTGACAGATTTGTTGACTAAAACTAGACAAATAAAATTATGTTTTTTTGGATTAAAATAAAGACTAAAACGCTAGATTTATAATAGACTAAAAATGGCCAAAAAAAAAAACAGGATTAGGTTGACTAACTAAAAACTAACAAGTATACTGGACTAAAACTGAGACTAAATTGAAAAATGGCGGATAATATTAACACCAGTTACAATTGCTCGACGCACAGTTGTGATATTATTAATTCGATACGGTTTGAGTTGATGCAGTCGTGTCTTTAAAATCAAAAGTTGTGATTCAAAACCAATTTTGGGATTTGAATATAGAGGTATAAAAAGAACTGCACTTTTAAGTGACATATCATTTACCACAATTTTTCTAATGAAAAAACAAATAAACAGAATTGATTGATAAACTTTATATCAACTTCTTTTGCACGTGGACATAGAGAATAATTAATCCATTCCAGGCCTATTTTTCACACTTAACCCGAATTTTACGCATTGCATTTGTTACCGCAAGCTAAACGTCCCCCTTCATAGATGAGATCACGTCATGCAACACGAAACCAAGCCAAACGAGACGTCAGACATCCAGCGGCGACCTCTTGAAAACAATCTGCGGACTGAATGGGCACGAAATCTAAAACAAGCAGGTGCGCATCGCGCGTCATCCATCATCGTTTTAAGTGCGCCCGTCGTCCGTAATTGCCTGCCAAAAACCGCACGGCTTCAAACGGGAGCGTCTCGTCTGCTCGCCTTCAACCAAATCAATAAAGCAGCCACCAGACGGGCCGGACGCCATTGTGCTGTGCGCTCGATTCCCGCCCGTATCAGGCCCACCGCCTGCACAACGATGCCGGCATCAACGGGGACGCTATTTGTTCGCTGGGTCATGTATTATTCATATGGCGTCGCGAGGGGCAGAAGATAGTGTTTTTTTGTTGGAACTCACTTAATTTAGTCTTTTTTTTTTGTTATGTCGCTCAGAAATGTTTTGCTCTTGGAAGATCTTTAGAGGAGAAGTGGGATTAGGATTTAAATAGGTTGTTTCTCCCGGTATGCCAATCTACCCAAAAGTGAAAATACTACGTACAATATTTCACTGTAAAAACACTTTATCACTAAATCATATTTTGTCATCTTGATTTAGAAATTAAAAAAAAGGAAAAATGATAGTTTTGCATTATACTGCGATATTTTACCACTTTGTTTTGCTATTATCTATTTTGCCATGAAGATGTTATATTTTACCATAAAATCACTATCTTGCTTTCTCTTGGGTCCCATTTTATTGCAAATCCATCACCACCATGTTGTATTAGCTTATTGTAAAATCATCCTACCTAACACTCAGCCAGTTTGTCTCTCAGGCCCGGCCTGTGTACACGTTTGAAAACTCCCTTTGGTTTGTTGTTAGGACGCCGCGAGAGGCCAATAACGAGACGTTAAGATAGCCAAATATTCCCGTATATATAAATATATATTTTGAGCTATTTATGTTGTATTTTGCCACGAAAATGCTATATTCTGTGTCCAATAAAACATTAATATAGTATTATATAGATATATTAATAATATATTCTGCAATAAAAACACTAAGTATATTGCCCATGAAAATGCTATATTCTGCCATAAAAACAGTAGTAGTGATTGTGCTGCCATGGCAATAAAATAGATTGCAATAAACGATATTTTTTCCCTGCAACAGTGTAGTTTAGCATGGCCTAAACCAATTTGGCCCTTTCAGAACATACATTTAGTTTGCGTTCAATCCGTTGCTTAAAGTCATATATGCTATTTAGCGTTAGCATTAAGCTAGCAGACTATAAGCTATGCTATGCAGAGTTATTTTAAATACTTGTAGTCTTTTTTTTATGTTTAGTTTGACAGAAAACTTGGACATTGAAGCCTCTTTTTTTTCTGAAGACGTTCTTCACTATCAACCGAACTCATACTTGTCGAAGAGCATAGCTACCGTATGACGCTCGTGTCTTAAGTCAGATAAAAGCAAAAAAAAAAAAAAAACATGGTCAAAAGATAAACACTGCATTTTGATATATTTTGTGATTGGCAAATGTGATATTTAAAAAAATAAAAAATAAAAAACACAAGTTGCCATAAATCAACATGAAACATGAACAGCAACGCGGTACCTTTGCGGGTTGGGCTCGTTGTGTCTGTCTCGCTCGTGTTTAATCATTCTGTAGCGGCCGATGCGCACATCCGGTCTGGACACTTTCATGCCGTTCAGAGTGATCCTGCAACGCACACACATGGCAGTAAGCATTAGATGGGAGTAAGGCGCAATAAGAAGCACAAGTTATTGGACTGCGCCTTCTCCGGTTCTCCTCCACTCTATTGCTTTCATGCAATTAACTCCACTGGCGGTGGAATTCCCCGTGAACCCAATCAAATTTGCCCGCGCAGACCGAATTTGGGACGATTATTGGAGCAGTCTGGGAAAGTGGTTTGAGCGTGCGGATACATGCTGGATGGTCCAATCGAAATCAGACAATTAAAAGACGATCAAATGGACACATTGCTCGTTCTTGTGCAAGATAATAGCCTCGAAAGAGAAGCTTTGTTTAAAAGTCTTTTTGGTGCCAAAATGTGGAGTGACCTGAATGAAATTGCCTTTCTCACCACTTCAGTTAAGACACTTACACTTGAATTAATCGCTCTTTTCTTTCCCTGCGCACTCTGAATCACAGTTTGTGTTTGTATGTGAACCTCTCAAGAAATAAATGAGTTTACATTTTTTGCACGCATATTGTAAACACATTCCCGTAGGCCATTATGTAAACAATGTAGTTAATTTGCATACACACGGATATATTATGTAAACGTGTCTGTGACCTCACTAGTCTCAACATGACATTCTGATTAATATTACATTTGTGGTTTTATGCCGTTATTAAGCAAAATCCAGCCGTTTTAATCCATCTCAGGGGGCGGCCATTTTGCCACTTGCTGTCGACTGAAGATGACATCACAGTTGCTCAGGGCTCAGGCATGCAACGACCGATCACAGCTTCACCTGTTTTCTGAAGCTCAGCTGTGATTGGTTGTCGCCAGTGACATGAGCAACCGTGATGTCATTTTCACTCGACGGCAAGTGGCAAAATGGCCGCCTTCTGTTATTGCAATATTAACCAGAATGCCATATTTAGACTAGTGGGGCTGCATAGAACATATTATTGTTTTTGTTTGTTTTATTTTTAGTTTCGGGCCACTCACGCGTATGTGACATGCTCATAACTATTCCGTTTTTTTTCTTCTGGGCTTCAAGCTTAGGCAATAATTGAAACCGTATGAATATTTAATATTTATTGATTGTGTATTAGGTTAGTTCTGTCAGCATATCTAAGTAGTTGAGCTTTTTCACTTTCAATACTGAACAAATGCATAAAACCAATATCTGTCTGTACATTAGGGATGGGTAAGCACCGATACTAGGTATCAGGCCAACACCCGTCCTTATTTCAAGGTGTCAGTACTCGCAACGGCAGCCAATACCAGTGTCTGGTATACTATTATCAGCCGCTCTCTTGTAGCCATTTTACAATCAGGAACTAGAAATTTGGCATTTATAGGTATTTCTTGAAAATGATGTCATCGTTTTCTTTTGGAAATTTGATGTATCATGGCTGTATTGATACTTGGTACATATTATACATATTCACATTGTAAGCAGGTACAAACATAACGGAAACACATTAGTCTGCATATTGTAAATGTGTGGCCATTCACATGCACCCATAATGACGTAACAGCCTTTGCTACAGGATATTGTTGCATGTTCAAAAGTGGATGCTGGGAAAACGAAAGCGTTGCCGTCAACCTGACCGTGGGGACAAGACAAGGGTACGGGGAGCGGGGTCGGATCTGGAGGGCAAGCAGTTTGGGCCCCGTGGGTGGTACAGGACAGACTATAGATAATAATGTATGTGATTTCAATGAGCCATGTCTTTAGAAGCCCAGATTCAGATTTGGGCTCATTTGGATACATTTCCGTAATTAATTGCAGAGTTCCTGTTGATTTTTTGGGTCTTTTAAGACAATTTTTAGGTATTGTTTATCGCCCATGTAACCCTAATTTGTTCCTTTGTACACCAGAAGTGTTCATTTGACCCGATCCATGCTCAAAATTGACCCCCCAAGTGTGGGGTTGAGCAAATTCAAATATTATTAAATGTATAATCTCAAATGTACTAAATAACTTATCATTGATATTGTCCTACACTTCTTTAACATTGAAAAAAAAAAACTTTTAGATATTAAAATTTTAACAAAAATTTGACCTCTAATAATCTTCATAAGGGGAATTGAGGAAAATATCGCTGCTATTAGCATTTTTGGTGAACCCCCCAAAAAAAACACAAGAAACAAAAGGTTAACCATACAAAGAAATAATAACAATAATAAAAAAAAAAATTTTTAATATGAAGAAAGTTTTCAGCTATTACTGTATTTAGAAAAAAAACACTTTTTTTGTGCAAAATAATGTAAAATCGTGTTTATCCCTCCTTTTAGCATATTTGCCAAGAAGCTGGCAACAACATTGCAGTAGCTGCAGGAAAATTGTGGCAATTACTGGCTGTTGAGCCACATATGACAACAATCGCCTGTCATCTTCACATGTCTGAGCCATGTGGGGTAGGGTGGCGAGACGGAGAAGAAGGCCTTGTCCTACAAGAGAAAAAAAGAACACATGGAATCTTCCGGAACGTGTTATAGGCGATGAAACTCATGTTTAACCAATATTTGGCACAAACACATCACTGAAAAAACACATTAGCGTGTGCTAGGGGAAAAAAAAAGGAAAAGCCTACTACATTAGCTAAACTACTACTGACACCCATTTAACGCAAATTCGAATGTGCCTCCTCCCCAGTTATAAGAGGGTGTGCACACTTGTGCAACCACCTCAATTGTGTATTTTTTTTTTTACTTCCCCTCTTTAAAATATATATTCTTTCCTTTAGTTGAGGTACAGGTTACGGGCTAAGTAAGAAGTCAAACTTGCGTGCGTCACATGAGTGACATTTGGAGGCAATCAAAGCAAGCAGATGTTGCATAACATGGTCAGCGCCCAAAGGGCCGAACCGGATCAACGTGTGCAAAAACATACCAGATTTTATATTAAAAAAGCGTCTGAATGCAGAAGCTTGTCCAAAATGAGCTTTGAAGGACATATTCCTTACGACTGCTCTTAGAAAGGCTTTTAAAGCAGCCGGCCATGACAAGGCGAGGGAGGGTGTGCGTGTGCGTGTGCGTGTGCGTGTGCGTGTGCGTGTGTGTGTGCGTGTGTGTGCGCGCTAGCTCTTAATGCGAGGCCACCCATAACCTTCACACATGGCAGCTTAAAGCAAGTTAGATTTATTGCCTTTTTAATGTCGCTCCAAATGCAAATGACAAACTTAGCCAGAATCTAAAAGCTTTACTTTGGGGAGAAAAATAGGACAAGGAGACGGCAAAGTGACAAGCACTAACTGCTTCTTTTTTTTTCTCCTCCTTGTCGCCGAGGGGGTTAAACTGTGATAAAAGGCACAGTTACGCCGATGATGTTCCGTCTCGCCAAGTTGATTCGACAAATGGAGCCTTTTACGCATCCGGTGTCGGTACCAGCTACAGGACTGGCTGAAAATGGTGTGTTTACAATTGTTCTATAAAGTTATATGGAAAAAAAAATGACGGTAAGACATTGGAAAGAAATGATTAGAGATGTCATTGAAAGACTAAAACCAGCATCTACCGAAACTCAGACACAATCTGCTTCCTCCTCAGGTCATTGAATCGGTAGAGGCTGGTGTCTGTGGATCTCACTCTGCTTCGTCTGTCCTTCCTTCCTTTCCTCAGTCTCTCCTTCGGTCTCTTGAGGTCTCCCTGATTTTTTATTTTTTTTTGGATTTGTTGGAATTTAGATGTTTCTTGGGTTGGGGAAGAATTCTGGTGGGTGGCCCGGTGGGTGGTGTCTGGTCGGTGCTGGATTTCACCTTCCTTGGTTTTCTTTGGTCCCCTCGGGTCTCCTGACGGCGGTGTTCGGTTTAGGTGAACGGTATGGGATTTTTTCTAATAGGTTTTTGGTGAGCTAACAAATACACGCACGCACGCACGCACGCACATACACATACAAAAAAAAAAATATATATATATATATATAAATAATAATAAATAAAAAAATAAAAATAAAGAGCAATGATGATGACATTTCCGAATGAACAATACTGAGCTCTTTATAAAAAAAAATAAAAAAAAGAAAGACTAAAATTGTGAAAACGTAAATAAACCTAAGAATATAAAAGCAGGATACTTAAGAATGAAGAAATAATCAAATAGACAGTATGCCGGTGACGTCACCACTGCAGCGCTAACGAAATGCGCGATTCACTTCGGTTTGGTATTTATTATTTATTCAACCTATTTTATTATTTATTCAATATATATTGCGTTTATATTCTTAGGTTCATTTACGTTTGTGCAATTTCAGTCAGTACATTTTGTTGTTTAAATGACATCTTTAATATTTTCTTTCCGATGTTTGACGTCAACTGGATAATTTCCGGCCAATCCTGTAGCGTAAAGTGTTAGTTAGGCGACCCCGATATGATCTGACAGCCCGATCACATCTGGTACTGACGCCGGCGGACACTCAGACAACTTCAAACGGACTCAAAGTTGAGCTTTCCTATAGCTACTAATGTTGTAACTGGAAAAAAAAAAACATATGAATGGTACACTGGATTGCAATAACTGGAATAGCACCGCACGGATTGTCATGCTACTATAGTGTCCTGGACATCTCGTTTTGTGTTAGCATTTCTGCTAACATGACTTTGTAGAGCATTGTGGCGTAAATGTCAGTTTATAAACACATTCAACCATTGGAGATGATATTTACCACAGTGGCTTTCAATTCAAACCTACTTGAATGTTCTTTACTATTGCTGGACCAGCCAGGACACACACATCACGTGTTAGCATCTTTGCTAACATCATGGTTCAGAGTTTTGTAGGTATGATTACTGTTATTTTGACCACGGTAAATTTTATTTACGACGGTATCTTAAAATTTACACCTACTTCAGTGTTCTGTAATGTTGGTGGACCAGCTAGGACACTCACACACCATTTTGTGTTAGCATCTTTGCTAACAACATCCTTCACAAATTTCGCGGCACGACTGACCACCGATTTTATTTATGATGACATAATATTGAGATATGGGTGACCCAAAATGAAGACTTTTGTTGTTCAGATGCTTTTGCGTTTTGACTTGTTAGCAAACATATCAGATACGAGCACTGCAGCAGTGCCATGTCTGCTAGCTTAATTCAAAACGCCATACGGGCTAACGAATAGCATCAGTGGCGCAGTCAGCACGATTTTTTGTTCTTTGTGGGAGGCTAAAATGGATTAATGGCATTTCAATTTGAATTGGAGATATGTATGTTTGAGAGACGCACATGGTCAGGGAATACATTAAACGTGTGGGTTCAGGCACCACTATATTAGCGTAGCATAGCTAGCCAAAGCATCTTTTGCTCTATGAAGCTCACCTGTTGTAGATGTCGTCATCTTCCCCTCCCCAGCCCCAGTATTCGTTGGGGAAGCCGTTGATCTTCAAAAACTGTTTTTTACTGAGGCCCGACACGCCCCCGAAGTAACCCGCGTAGGGCAGCCTGGAGCGGAACACACAAGAACCCTAATGTTTTTTGTAGATATACTGCGGTTCCAACATCAACATCACATCGTGCATTTTCACCTGAAGCCGAATTTGTCCATGGCGATGGCGAAGTGGCGAGGCTGGTCATAGCAGTGGTACAGGTTGCGGTCGTCCATGGGGATCAGGTCCACGTCGCTGAAAATGAAGCAGTTGTAGTCTCCGTCCTTGAGTGCCTCCGCGTAGCCAACGTTCAGCAGCTTGGCGCGGTTGAACGTGTCCTCACCCAACTGCAAAAATGGACGGTCATTTTTGATATTTTTTCACTTTAATGCAGTAACTGTATGCTACAATGCTATTTGCCACTTCATACATGGCAACACAGCTATATTTCAAACATGCTACACGGCAACATACCACACAGCTGTATGCTACTTGACGCCCCACTGCACAGTTATTGAGACAGATGATGTTGATTTATCTGTATGATTACTCTGTATGATCAGTTTAATTAGCAACCGGGTTAATCAGTATATAATCCTCACAGCTGGAGGATTTATCGTGTCGCCGGCGTTATGTACGCCTCCGATGTGCCTAATCAATCTGCATCTGCTCTGACACCGTTATGTGTCTAGTAAATAACAGATCACTTTTTCCACGCGGCAAAGTTACGATGCCGCGCCGTCACCGAGTTGTGCCAAGTAGTTAAGGCGAAAGGTACAGGTTGAGCATGGCTGCGTGGCTGCTCTGTATTTATTATCGCCCGGTGGATGTGTGTATTGACCTCTGCTAAGCTGCTGCGCTCGATTATGTTTTACTCACTCAGCACAACGCGCGTGTGCGTTTGCGTGTCGTTCCATGTGTGTCTACAGTAATCACAATATAATATTATTATGAATAAAATGAGAATGAGCCATTTTAATTCCCATATCTTCCATCCTCTCAATGACAAAGCTTGAGGCTAATGGCAGCTACAGTAACTTATTTAGCAAGCTAGCGTGTACTACAGTATATGTTAGTAATATGACGCAACATTGCTACTTACAATTATGGTACATTGTACACAACTTACATTGCTAAAAACTTTGTGGATATATGGTACATAACCACACGCTGTATAGCCATATCCTAATTTGCTACATTGCTCATGACATGCTACACAGCTAAATGCTACATAGCTATTAGCTATATAGCACCACAAAAAACACAGCTATATGCTCCTAGCCACATGCTAGATAGCTGAGCTACATATGCTACTTAGTTTACACATGACATAGCTATATGCTAACTAGCCACACATTCACAACAAGTGTTCATGAATAGTCGGCGATCATATTAGCATCTGAATTAAATCCACTTCACCCTTTATGTGCCCCACCTTATTAATGGTACAAGCATCCAGTCATAAATAAGTTTATAAATATATGCTACATAACCACACGCTACATTGCCACATGCTACTTTGCTACATGCTTCATCATTACAAGCTACACAGCTAAATGCTACATAGCTACACAACTATATGACATCGCCACACAAAACCCAGCTATATGCTACTAGCCACATGCTACACAGATAAGCTACATATACTACTTTGTTTCATGCTCCAAAGCTATATGCTACCTTGCTACACATGACTTGATTTGATTTGGTTCTTTATCGAACATATATTTCATTACACTCATATCGATACATCCAAAGAAATTACAGCATATATACATTTTTGACAGCTCATGATTGATGTAAGTAATTTTTTAAAACTTTGCTTTTAAACAATTTTTTTAATTCAGCAAGTGACTGACATCTTTTCAGGCCAGTTCTAAAATCATTCCAGAAATTAACACCTTTTACAGAAACACACCTTTGCTTAATATTTGTTCTTGTTTTAATTGTTTTTGTAGACACTTGTGCCCCTTATCTTATAAGGACTCTAATTTCAAACAGCTTCTGAGTACTCTGGCAGAGTAGATTGTTGTGTACTTTATACATTATTTGTGCTATTTTAAATTCAACTAAGTCGTACAATTTCATTGTATTTGATTTAATAAATAGAGAATGAGTTGGTTCTGTATATTTTTATTGATTTATAATTCTTATGCCTCTTTTTTTGCAGTTTGAAAACAGGATCGGTATTTGTTTTATATGCATTTCCCCAGATTTCCACACAATAGGTCAGATATGGTAATAATAATTTATTATAATATATATATATATATATATATATATATATATATATATATATATATATATATATATATATATATATATATTATAATAACATTTTGAGACACAACAAATATCATTTTTATACAATATAAATAATTTGGGGCCTAGCACAGACCCCTGGGGGACCCCATGAGTAATCTTCAAGTGTTTTGATTGTATATTGTTAAACTGTAAGTACTGATATCTATTATCCAAATAACTCTTATGCCATATCTCTCAAATTTATTAATTAGTATAGAATGATCTATAGTATAACAATTTTTTTTTTAATCAATAAAAATTCCAACAGTATTTTTTTTAAATGATCTTTGTTAGTAGATATTGCTTGTACGAGTTCCATGACTGCCATTGAGGTGGTCCGTTTTTCTCTAAACTATATTGATTTTCACTTAAAAGCTTATGTTTTTCAATAAAATTGTCCAGTCTATATGAAAATATTTTTTCTAGAATTTTTGAGAACCGTGGCAGCAGTGATATCGGTCTATAATTAGTGAATATATGTCTTTCTCCATTTTTATGAATAGGAATAACTTTTGCTAGTTTCATTTTTGATGGAAATATACCAGCTTTAAACAACAAATTATAATTAAGTGAAAGGTTGCACAACATATTCTATAATACTTTTTACTAATGTCACATCAATATTGAAGCAGTCAGTGGACTTTTTATTTTTTTTTATATTTTAACAACATTTAATACTTCTGTATCATTAATAGCATTAAGTCACATAGTGGATGGATGTTTTTTTTATATTCTTTGTTTCTATGCGTTTGTTTCTTGGCTCAGGGATTTCTTTTTCCAACATTAACAAAATATTCATTAAAATCATTAGCTAGGTCTGAAATGTTTTCAAAAACAATATTTTTATCTTTTATAAAATATTCTGGATAATCTATTTTTAGCTATTTTTAATTACATGATTCGGTATTTTCCATATTTCTTGTGTGTTGCTTTTGTTCTGCTCTGCATGGTAATAATCTTTCTTACTTGTTCGTAAAATATTCAATAGTTTATTTTTGTAGGTATTTTGTAGGTTATGAATAGTCGGCGATCATAATAGCATCTAAATTAAATCCGCTTTACCCTTAAGTTTTAAGGACTTAGATCTATAACGTTTATAGAATTGTTTTCAAAACAGCTAAGATTTCATATTTGTCACAAACGAAAACATGGGAAAGACATTCCTGCTATACTAGTATTTCAAACGGTCACATAAATACTTGACGCTAGCAGGATGAGGAATTGACTTATTTATGCATGACTGACCGACTATACAGTTGGGCATGTGGCATATATACAGCATACTGTATAGAGATGAATATTAAAATAATACATGGCCCCCCCCCCCCCAAAAAAATAAATGAAAAATACTGGCCCATGCGCTGTTAATATAAGATCCTCCATCCCAGCATCACTTGGGAAGCAGGAGGTTCATCAAAGCTTGATTAGATACTGTAGCCAACCGAACACCCCCCCCCCCCCCCCCCCACGCACATATCTAATTTAAAAGCAAGCAGTCTTCAATCCCTTTTGCCGTGCCATGTTTCTTCGCACGGAGGAGCGCAGAGGCCAGCGGCTGGCGCGTAGCCAAGATAACTAATTGCTGTAATGACTTTCATAGCGGCGCGCACAATCGCAAAGCGCAAGCGGAAAGGCTCGCGGCCGGTGGTGGCCAATTCAATAAAGATTTCTGCCGCCCTTTTTTTGTACAAAAGACCATAGTCTAATTTGTCCTAAGTAAATAAGAATGGGACGACAGTCATTCAATATAAAATATAGCAAACTTCAGTGGGAACATAAAAGAAGGAAGCAATCCCATCCACTCTGGATTTTAATGTAGTAAAATCTAGCTTTAAATTGACCCCCGTAAAAAAACATTTTTTTTTTACAATTGCCTATATTAACTCATTCACTGCCATTGACGGCTATAGAAGTCAAAAATTCATTTGAACTATTTCTATCAGTTGAACTTTTTTTTTTCCACTTTTGTTAACAAGAGTATGAAAACCTAGAATTGTTTTATTGCACATTTAGAACAGATATAAAATTTGTAATTAATCAAGAGTAGTGAAGTAATGTGATTAATTACAATTACAAATTTTAATCGCCTGACGCCCCTAATTTTTTTAAATAATTTTTTTTTATCGCGTTAGGCGGTTAATTTTTTTAAAATTGTTATTAATCACATGACTTTTTATACACATTTTATATCTGTTCTAAATGTCCCCAAACATTTCTAGGTTTTCATACTCGTTAACAAAAGTGGGAAAAATGTGAAACTGCTAGAAATAGTTTAAATGAATTTTTGACGTCTATAGCCGTCAATGGCAGTGAATGAGTGAATAAAATGTAAATGCAGCGGATCCGTTTGAAGAGGTAAGACAAAAGAACAAATCATATGAAAACGGAAGCTATCCCATCAGAAATAATGTCAATCCAATGAATCCATTCCAGACCAAGGTTATTCTAGTGAAAAAACATTTTTGAAATTCATTTTTCGTTTAAAGGGACTACACCATGATATTTAAAGCCCTTCCACAGTTAACTATAGGCATATCATTTTTTAATGAAATATTAGGTCTTTTGCTGGCTACTTTTCCTATGTGGAAGTAAAACGCCCGGTTCAGTCAAACCCCGCCTTTCCTCTTGTGGTTGCCGCGCCCCTCTGATGCAAGTACAACCGTGTTTTCTTTACATGTGGAAATCGGATGGATGTTCAATTCTTTACATTTGAAACAAAAACGCTCCTTGCCGCAAGAAATCGTGGTGGAGGAAGAGGAGGCGAGAAGAGGGAGGGGTCTCGAACTCCAGCCTGCTACTCACAAGGCGAGCGTGCTAACCACTATACCAACCGTGCAGTTATGCAAAGCAGAGCAATAAGTTTTACTTTACACAAGTGTCAGCCAGAAACCTTTCTGGGATTTTAAGACGGCCAATAATTGTCATTGCACTTTGGCATTGCAAATGTGAAGGATAATTGATTGCTTTGAATTCATCTGGACAACATCCCATGGGGGGAGGTCTCAGAGAAAGTGGGCGTGCGTTTAGTCCGGGGGTGGGGCCGCACGCAATGACGTCAAACCGTGCCAACGGCTCGTTTTCTCAGGTTGGGAGGGGCTGGTGCTTGGAGAGCAGAATGACCTAGAATTTTTCATACAGGGGCGAATGGAGGAAAACACAACTTGAAGCTTTAAATTTGTTCAACATAAACAAGAGGACTTCAGACATTTTACAACTTGCTTTAAATACATGTATAAATGATATGCTGGTCATGTTTTTTGTGAGGAATTAGCATTTTAACATGGCTAAAAGCTCCCAAAAGTTGATTTTTTTCATGTTGCTGTCCCTTTTAAAAATAAAAATAAAAATGAAAGAAAATAATTTTACATTTTTAAAACTTAATTACAGCAAACATTTCCTTATGAGGGTTTATTTTAAATGTATTTATTTCAGTATTACTGTTCGACTGTATAAAAAAAGGAAAGGTCCGATAGTCGTTTTGGAATTGTTGTTTACGTTATTACGCAATACAGAGTGACCTGTCTTTAAATCTGGAACTCGACAAACACTACATATATATATATATATATATATATATATATATATTAGGGGTGTGAATTGCCTAGTAGCTTGCGATTCGATCTGTATCACGATTCATAGGTCACGATTCGATTTGATACAGATTAATCCCGATACAAATCTAAAAGTCAATTATTGCGATTTTTTTAAACTAAAATTTTGAAAACACTAATCAGTAAACTTGTACATGTACACTGTAAGATTTGTATGAAAATCTACTTCAGGTTTATATCTGTGGTCCACCGTATTTAACAAAGAGGTTGCAATCTGTTTCATGTTTAAACAGCATTGAAATCAAATTTTAAGGCTTAATGTTCCATTAATATAACATTCGTCCATGCTTAAAATGTGAATCCTAATTCTAATGAAGACATTTTGTTTAATATTTCCATAAAAAATTGAGCTTTAACAATCGATTCGGCTGTATATTGAAACGATAGGAGAATTGTGCGCTGTAATATTGCGATATATTGCAGAATCTATTTTTTAACACCCCTAATATATATATATATATATATATATATATATATATATATATATATATATATATATAAAAGATCAAACTGAACTAAAACGAAGGTTTTCCCAAAAATAAGAACTAGCCTTTACACCGATCTGATCGGCTGGATCGGACGATATTTAGAATTTTAGACAAAATCGAAGATCGGCTGTAATCAGTCACTAATCAACTCCATAGAAATAAGACAAGTTACAAGTTATATTTAAAGCTACAACAACTGCACATCAATGGAGCCCCTATTCATCGAGTCACCATGGCAACGAGGTGCCGCCCTCTGCTTCCGCATTTTTTCATTTTTTTTTACCCCTCTCAACCGAAAATCTTAATGCGATCATATGGCTGGAAAAAAAGTGCAACACCGTAGCGGCCCCCCAAAAGAGGAAGGCGGCGTGGGAGAACGTTGCTGCTCGGGTGTCGGGTCAATGCGTACATTTAAATGTTGCCTTTTGCAATCCCAATAATATTACAGGGGAATGTTGAACGGTAACTCTTTAATTCATTTCATTCAGGTGCAATCCTGTGGGGGAGAAGCGCACTTGCACCATCCAAACTTCCATTTACGACTTTGTTAGTATTTTGCGTAGTATATTAAAAAAAATAATAAAATCCCTATATAATTCCATTGAGCAGGAACAAAGTGTAAATCACACAGGAAGTATGTCAAAAAGCGAGTGAACAAAAGACGGAAGAGACCGAAGGGGGTTGGACGGAACCGTGACGAGCGGTGACAAACGTTGCCGCAAAAAGACATGACAGGGAAGGTTGGCGGCACCCTGCGGTGGTGGCGAGGAGGGGGAGGGGGGAGGGGGGGGGGGGTTGAGGGGGGTGCATGTGTCAGTCAAAGACAAATGGCCGACTCATGCAGAAGGAGACAAACTGTAGCTATATACTCGTAGACTGTATACTCAGGGAGCTGCCACCCGACATCAGACACTCACGAGGCATGAAGGGAGAAGACACAAACAGATGGTCGCCGTGGCTGCGGGCTTTCGACCTGCCGCGCGTCAACCGGGCTTGAGCTAGTATTGTCCACATGCAGGAGGAGAAATGGACTAATAATAAAAATAAATATTAAAATTGCATAAAAACATGTCAACAGCTGACAATTAATTGATTAAAAAGTATATAAATAATACAAATATGATGATGATGATGATAATAATAATAATAGATTAAAAATAATTTAGTAAAATAATTTATTAAACTCTTTAAAATTGTAATAAATTTATTAAATATTTTATCTGCAAATATTAAAATGACAATAAATGTATAAAAACGTTTTAACAGCTGGCAATCAATTGATTAAAAAAATGAGAATAATTATAATGATAATACTGTAATACGACAACAATCATTGATTAAAATAATTTATTAAACTCATCAAAATGTTAATGCGTTCAGAAAATGTTTAATCTGCAAATATTAAAATGACAATAAATGTAAACGGCTAATGATCAATTGATAAAAAATACAATAAAATATAATAATAATAATAATACCAAGTGATTAAAATAATTTATTAAACTCATTAACATTTTTAATAAATGTAGAAAATATTTTATCTACAAATATTAAAATGACAAATGTATAAAAACGTTTTAACAACTGATAATCAATTGATAAAAAATACAAATAAAATATAATCCTACTGTAATAATAACGATAATAATCATAGATTTAAAAAACTTTATTAAACTCATTAAAATGTTAATGAATTTAGAAAATGTTTGATCTGAAAATATTACAATGACAAATGTATAAAAACGTTTCAACAGCTAACAATCAATTGATAAAAAATACAAATACAATAATAATAATAATAATCTTAATAATAATAGATTACAGTAATTTATTAATCTGATTAAAATGTAAATACATTTGGAAAATGTTAAATCTGCATTTTCTTAAATGATTTTAAAATACAAAACATGGGATGTTTTTCTCACCCGACTCCATAGCTTAGACATAATGAAGACGGCAGATTGTTGCCACATATACTAAACAGCCATTAATTGGCAGAAATTCCTGAAGCACCGTCATTGTTTCTGTTGCTGCACCTGATCAGATTTCTTCTCATCTTTTCCCCAATCTCGGAGGGACGTCTCGTTCTTGTGACTGCCGAGCCACGTTTCCTCCACTCGATAAATGTTTTGTCTGTGGGTTCATTCTATATTTAATGCCTTGGAAATTCTTTTGGACCATTCTCCTGACGGATACTTTTGAACCGTGACATCCTACTGTGCAAGTTTTCTGCCTACCATGACTTGACAGCCTAACTTTATTTGTGGTTAATCAGAGGCATTTTAAATGTTAGCAGGTGTGTGCTAACTCCAATTTAGCATGCGTTTGAATGTGATTGGTTAATGCTGGACACATTTTAGCCTAAAAAATACAATCGATTAAAGTGCCGTATGGCAAGAACCCTCCATTATGATTTTATGCTATTCTGATACGTTAAACACTGCACAACGTCCCTCACGTGCCGAAAACTTAAAAATTGTAGTTGAACTTTTTTTCCTTTTTCTTTCTTCTTGCAGTGGACAGGAAATACACACACACACACACACACACACACACACACACACACACACACACACACACACACACACACACACACACACACACACACACACACACACACACACACACACACACACACGCACACACACATGCACACACACAGTCTGGGTTTCACACCGCGTGTCCCTCAGACCTGCTGCAGCTCGATACAGCGAGGTGACTCATCCCTCCTCATTTCCCATCACGACCAATATGGGACACCATCTGCCTCTCGCCTTAATGCTGGAGCCTTCTCCAATCTCGCCGTCACTTTGAGATATTGCCTCTGCGTGTGCGTTTGCATGAGCGTGTAAAATATGTGCTGGGTGAGAGTTGCAAAACTTCCTTTTCCTAGATAGTGGCAATGCTGTAGCAAAAGTTAGCCCCAAGGTAAACATGAGTAGCCCACGGGATCTAAAAAAATTCTCACCAGTGATGGGACAGTGTGACTTACTAAGAACTTGAACAAAAATAATTATGTTGTATAAAAATAGAATAGAGATAGATTGCGTTCAATGAAATTTTATTTTTTTTATTTACCAAAATGAATAGCTTAATAGCTAACAGCTAATAAAAAGCTCATTTGACAGCTGTGATTTTAATATCCTGATACTGTGATATTTTTGCTCACGGTTATCATACCGTCAGAATCGAATACCGACCCCGGTTTATGGATGTTATGTGAGCCAGGCATTGTTTTATGTTAGCTTAAAGCTAATGAACGTAGAATATTCCGTTTCGAATCGCTCCTGCCACCTGCTGACGAAAAATGAAACTCCACATGTCGTTCTTCACATACACACCACGCACATTATGTCACATCCGCAGACAGGGCGCGGGAAATTCGAACCCGAATCCAGTCTGAAAACTATTGGCCAGAGGCTTGCAAGAGTAGCCATTGTGAACAGCTAAGGTGTTAATCTACTAATTAGAAGGCCTTTCACTCATAAATGATCAAATAAAAAGCTTATTGTAAAGTTATTTTTGGGGAAAAAAGTTCCATATTGCAACTTTAAAAGCTTAATTTTTGGTCTGTTTCACTGAAACAGATGAATCAAGAATTAATTTTGTGTCATAATTATGTTTTGAAATTTTTTTTGCCATCGCCTACGCATGCCCCGCCCCCTTCTGACAGCCTTGGTTTAAAAACAACAATAACTAGAGCTGTCAAACGGTTACATTTTGAATCAGATTAATCACATCTTAAAATTTTGATTAATCACAATCAAATTAATCACTTAATTGAAAATGCTTTTTATCAACATTTGAAGAGCACCTGTTATATGATAATTATTTCGACATTTAATGTTATGAGGACGTCGTCAACATTTTTTGATCCACTGCACACTGTCATCCTCCTCTTTTTGTAATCAGTTAATAACTTCCATAATTAAAAAAATTGTTTGACATGAACAAATATTCTGAACATCATACACAAACATTTATTAAATGCTTTTTAATTCAATGCATGTAGTTATGTTATTGCTAGAACACAACCTATGCTACCTTTTTTTTGCTCATCTGGGGTCAAAATTAATAGTGTGATGAATCTGCATCAATACATGATTAATGTGATGATTTTTTTTTTCATTAATCAATGAGTTAACGCTTTAACAGCACAAAAAAACCAAAAACAATCACAGTCGCCGTCTAAGGAGGATTTGCTAATTAGCATGTTGCGCGGACAGCCATGGAGTTGTCAAAATGTGGGCGAACGTGCTCGCAGCAAAACATGCCGTGAATCCCAATCAGCTGAGCTAATTAAAATTTCTTCCTCCATCCCAGAGTGGACCGGCGACTGGCGAGCGGCGGCGATCAATCGGGATGTCAATGCCGCCGCTCTGAGGTCAACAACACGAGCGCGGCGGGAACGAGGGGTTGAAAAGCCCAACATTATCCCACGTGCATTTTTATTGCCTTCAGCTGAATCCCCTTCTGAGTGAATGATGTGCTGTTACGTGGACGAGGGAAGGCCACGGGGCTCGTAAATGGGAGGCGAGACGGAGGACGCCGTTTAGCGGGAATATGGCAGGCGATATGAAGCATGGATGTGGGATGATTAAGTTTTACATGCATGCTAGTGCAAGAGCAGATAGCAAGCTGCTAACCGGGTTTTAAAGGGGGCGGGCTGAGTTTCCAAAGTCAACACTGGACAGTTTTTTTTGTGTGTGTTTTGTTTTTTACATTTTCCACAGTTCCCGTCATTCTAATCATAAATAACTGAGAAAAGTATAAAATATTTAAAAATGTAAAAATCCAGAAGTCTAATATTACAAACAGTTGGTAATAAAAACTAAAAATGATCAAATGGAAGATACAGATTAAACCGTAAAAAATATATAGCATTAAAAAAAAAAAACATCCAGTGAGACAAAAATTTCAATAAACATTTTGAATTACAAAAATAAATTTTACGTGGTTTCAAGCCATCGCAATATCAAAATCAATTGAGGGTAAAATAAAACAAACAAAATAAAATAAAATGCATTGAACAAAAAATTAAGAATAAAAAGCGATTTAGTGTGACTTTGAACTAAATAACAAATACAAACATTGAATTTCAAGTCATTCTACTATACACAATAAAACAATGCAAAATACATTAAAAATAAATAAATATATTTGTCATCGTAATATCAAAAACAACTGAGAAATACACGATAAAAAAACAAAACAAATGGTGGCAGTGGTGTTTTGAAGTACCTTGACTTAGTGTTTTGAGATTGCAATTTTTTTTGTCTCGCGATACCAGCAAAATTTGTGCTATTTACCCCCGCCACTAGATGGCGCCAGCACACTTCACAACATCCGATGCTAGAGATACAATGCACCGAGTTGATTTTAAATATTTTTTAATTACAAAAAAATGCAGGTTTTTGTTGTTGATTTTTGATTTGGCGGAAAACACTTATTGATTATTCATCACCGGAGTTTCAGGTCTTAATTAATTTTTCCTCCAATGTGTTTAAAATGGCTGTCAATTAGAGGCGGTATTTCGTGGCAAGATTCATGACTGGTGAGACACTACTTTTTCCTCTGGAGTAAATATGAACCCAAAATAAAAGATTTGCCTATATTTAAATTCTTGATTGAAACCAAATTGTTGACAAAAACAACTTTTATGATTAATAGCTAGTTTAATTTAATCAGTGTAATCGACGGAACATTTGCTGCCTTTGTATATGTAACGCTCTCTACGGGATCTCGTCTATTGCTGACGCGGACGTGACATGTCATCATGCATAACAATGCAAATGTGCTATATGCAATTAGCCTCCTGCTGGAAACGCATCAGATGCGTAACATAATGTTCCGAAGGAAAGGCGCTCACAGCGGCGCGGGTGATTGTTGTTATAACAATCTCACACTTTATGGAGGCTACATATAATTATGACGGACGAGCTGCTGTGATTGTAGATTGAAAACCGCATAAAAAGACCCCATTCTTCCTTTGTAGAGCCAAAATGAACTGACAGTACAACACAAACCAACAGTGATGATGAACACTGGCATAATAATATTAGAATGTCAAAACAATAACAATTAAAGCAACGATAGTCATTAACTTCACTTTAATAGTTTTGTTATGATAGTGATAATACGAACGTACGGCAATGTGTAATAACGTAACTCATTTACACCCAGCCATTTTCAATAAAGCAACCCCCTTTGCTCCCGGCTGTTTTATTGGATTTTGACTGATTTTGCCAGGCCCACAGAATATTGTGTTCTATTGCTATAAAAACATGTCACCGACCAAAAGAAAGATTAGAGTTTCTTCTTTCATCAGGAAGAAAAAGTATATTTCTATTTGTTTCTGTTTTGCAGCAATAAGCATTAGAATATAGCTTAAGTTTCATCATTATTCCCAAATCTGTTGAAAACACTGGGGGGGGAAGCCTTTTTGCAACGTAGCCCCGGTTGATCTCTTATACTCTGCTGCCACCTGCTGGCCATTTTTGTAATAACTACCATTGCTTTAAGCTTTCTGTTGAGGATGCATCCAAACCTTCTGTATGCTCTTGCATAAAAAAAACATAATCGTATATAAATACGTTTTTGGGACGGTGGCAATATTTAAAATTTTACGTTTTCATACGTTTTTGGGAGCAAATGAGGAATTTTGTAACCTGGACAATTCTTGTTATGTGCTAACATTAACGTCAACACATTCCGATACTTGCTTTTGTATGAGGCTCATTTGGGAGAATTCAACAATTAGGAGCTCTGGAACTGGCACAAAAATGGCTGCTTCCAACCAAAATGGCAGACCTCCTGTTCAATTCCATATATGGTCCTTGAGACATTTTAGTGTGATCTGTCATACGTGTAATCAATTGCTTGTCGATTCTCAAGATGGTCATCAAACTTTCAGATATGCTCCGCCCACATTAGATGACAGACCAAAAAAATTGGCAGTTTAGTATTGCCCATTTGTTAACGACGCCTACTTCTGATTCCATAGTGCAAGTTCATTGAACAGGAGTCCTGGAATTTGCCCAAAAGGACTGCTTCAAACTGAAAAAGCTGACTGTGCGGCTATTATATAGCGGACGCGGTCGTGACGGTCGAAATGCCACAAGGCCGGCAAACCAGTCATCCGGCATGACGGCATCACCGCAACTAAGCTAATCAACCTGGTGGGCGTGTTTAATGTCAAAGCTGAAGCACAGCAGTGGACCTCCGTCAGTCTTATCTGACCGCCCTTGAGGAGCAGCTCCAAGCCGACCCAACACGAAAACCACTGCGAGGTTTGGCATTTCACAACCATGACTCTAATGGAGACGATGGAAATCTTCCCGCAGGGGTAAAGTTCACTCAATTGAACAGAATCTGGGCTGGAACTCCAGCTGTTGGAAGCAGCGCTTGAGCGATGCCAGCGCTCGGAAAAGGCCAGAGGGCTGAGCTGCAGGTGTGGGAAAACAAAATCAGAGACGGAACTTGCCAGAACGCATCACGAGGGACGTACATCATTCTGCATCCCAAACTACGCCATCCATCACTCGCCTCCAACAGTATGGGACGATAAAGCCCATCAACGTCTGTTACCGGTGGTTTGTTTCTTCAGCACATGGCAAGATAATTCTGTTCATGGCGCTACTGTTTGAATGTAATCGGACACACTTGGGCAACTAAATACAACACAAACTTTTTTACTCATATGAAAAATGTCTGTTTCCCTCTTGTCTAATAGTCATCTTCTGATCTCAAAATCTATTTCTGCCTCAGAGCTAATTACAAGTGAACCCGTCT
This sequence comes from Leptonotus elevatus, assembly GCF_054856555.1. Lineage (NCBI taxonomy): Eukaryota > Metazoa > Chordata > Actinopteri > Syngnathiformes > Syngnathidae > Leptonotus > Leptonotus elevatus. Next base: position 8,282,894 of record NC_141239.1, on the reverse strand, counting down.
ATTTCTAACTAGCGTGAGCGGCTAATTTTAGCAGTGGTTCTGAAATACTTACAGAGCTTAATTACGTGATACCCAGTCAACTGCGGGTTAACGGCTAATGTTAGCAGTGGTAGTAATATGGCTCCATCTCACACGTAACACAACCCACAAACCATTCAGGAAGTGGCTAGCATTATCAGCTAAAATTAGAAGTTCATTAGCATGATTGGCTACAGTCACAAGTAGCACTGAAATATGATATTCTATCCTGTTAACCTGCCATGAGGATTAGCAGCTAACAATAGCTAACAATGCTAGCAGTAGTACTCCGAAATACTCCGTCTCGCATACCTCTTATGCTCATGCAGTAGCCCATATTTATTTTTCTACCTCCTATAAACTGCAAATGCAAATAAGGCCTCGCGGAGCATTTGTGTCGTGTAGGCACATTTTCTTCTTGAATAGCATTCAAGCAAAAAAAAATAAACACTTTGGTCAGCACAGCGGGGTCACACAGGTCTCGTGTGTTGATTACCACAGAGAGCATACATCTTAGAATATACCTTTACAGACATTCAGCATGGAAAAGTACAGCTAAATGCTTATTTTTTTCCACCCTCTTCACTATGCATTGTTATTAATTCAACAAAAGGTTTGCAGTGTACGGACATGATTAATTTAGGCGCTTGGAAAGCTTTGTAGCTGTCACGGCAGTGGTCGCTGAAATGTTTGCCCATGGCAAAAACGGAGTATTTGTTAAACTACACAAGATAAATCATGTTTTGTAAGAACTAATTGCTTATTTTCAGTAAGATGACGATTCCCTAAAAACTTCTTTTTTTTTTTTTTAACAATTCTAGTGCTTAAAAACAAGATTGTATTCAAGCACTCCTGCTTGAGAGCTCTTGTAAGATTTTAAATTTCCACAGGCAAGATTCAAACCCAGAACCTTTGACTGTATTTCCTGGTGTGCTATACATCCATTCATTTTATATAGCGTATGTCCTCTATATAGACAAGCACTCACATTCACACATATAGGCAATGTAAAGTCTTCAATGAAACTTCAAGGACTTGGGAGGAAGACAGAACAGAATAGCCAGGATTTGTACTTCGAACCTGACTCCGAGGCAGACACGTTAACATTGTGCTCTACCATACAGCCAAAGATCAAAGTAAAAATCAACTAGTTTAGATAACCCACACAAGCCCATCCCTAAGCAGTTCATAAACTACACTCTGGTGTCCCCCAGGGCTGTGCACTCAGTCCACTAATGATCATAATGCCCAGTGGACTGTTGGAAGTCCTCCAAAACTGTCCTGCGCTCACTCGTGGTTTACACTACATCACGCTGCTACGACCAAGTTATATTATAGCCTTAACTCATGCAGCTATCACCATTAAGTGTTTAAGGTATTTTGCTGCTGTTCATACTTGGGATAGAACGCTCATGGTTTACCAATAGGCCGCATTCAAATTTGAATCCAAACTGTCTTGAATTATTGTTCAAATCGGTGATTTGTCCTTGACCATATTGCGTTTCTACAGCAACGTACTACAATTATAAAATTTTGCTATTGAAAAATGTAATTACAAAAATAGCCCTATTATGCTATACAATTATATATAGAGTCTATATAAAACAATCAAATTAAAAACAGTAAGCACAGTACGTTAACTGAGCATGTCTTCATGCACCATGTGACCATGCATTCTTACACAAGCTCGTTGATTGCGCATTGTTTGTAACCTCAAAACCTCATATTTCAGGGCCTGTCTAAAAACGGAGTATCCGTGCACATTCGAAGCCTCTGGAGACGTCCAAATAAATCACCTCAATCTCCAAATAACGAAACAAAACCAAAAAAAAGGCAGCCACTAAAGAATCAATAACAATATCTCATATCCAACTGGACAAATACTGTAAATAAATACGGGATCAAGAGACTGACAGAGGCATCTGTTACACAGCCAGAGTTATCTTGGGAGCGACCTCGTCCCTTTCACACAATTTTTCACTTTATGCTTTCTTTGTAGCATACGAGTAAGATCAAGCGATTCAAAGCACACCCGCTGAATCGATATGAATCACTCACAAAGACGATATTTAAAAAGATGGGGTGTTTGGTATCGCCGCTGAGATCTTTGCGCTCAAAAAGTAATGGCAGATGACTGTAATAGATAAAACAAGCTCAAAGAAATTTTTTATCAAATGACCTCGCTGCATTATTGAACACATCCAAATCCATCATCGGCGTCCCTTGTTTGAAAAAGCAAATGCCTGCAACTTTGTTGTCAAAACAGTGCATGCCGATTAAACTTTTAGAGCTGGTCTACCCGCGCGCGGCTAGTGCTGATATACTATGTCTCCATCCATTATTGACGTTCTAGCCAAGTGTACACCTCTAGGTAGCGCTAGCAGCTAACCTTAAGATACTCCACTTTGTCTCCCAGCTAACGATGCGCAAGCCAGTGTCAGCAATGTTGCAGCTAACGTTGGCACTGAAAAAATACTTCATTCACCGGATATTGCGATGTACTAGTCAATGTACTTTTGGTAGGGTTAGCTCGCAATGTTCGAAGTGGCACTGATCTGACAGCTAAAAACAAACTAACCATTCAACCCGTGGCTAGCGCTAAATGCTAACAATGGAAGAGGCACTAAATAATCAATTTTACAGCTAAGAAAGTGCTATTCATTCAATATGTGGCTTTTTAGCTAACATTAGCGTTGACAGTGTTATACTCCTCCATCTGACAACTAATGACAAACTAACCAGTGAACTTGCCGCTAGCGCTAACAATAGCAGCGGCACTGAAATGTTAAGTCTAACAATTGATAACGTCTTAGCCAGTTTACCTGAGGCAAAGGTTAGCATCAGTTTCACAGCTAACTCAATGTGCTAGCCATCTCACGGCTAATGATGCACTGGGTCGAGCTACCTGTGGCTAGCGACAGCTAATATGAGTGGTGGAAATGAAATACTCCGTCTTAGAGGTAACGGAACGCGCTTGACGTCTCACAGCTGACAAGCTAGCCAGTGACACTGCATTTAGCGCTATCAGGGGTGGCATTGAAATACCATGCTAAATAAATGTTAACAGCTCAACAAAGACGCTTGCTGTATGCTGACTCAAACGATTCTGAGGAGGTGACACTCTTCTATTAAACAGGCGGAAATGAAGGTCACATGATGTCCCACTTATCCCCACTTTGCTTTGAAAACACATCTCAAAGCCTTCAGGAGGAAATGGCAATAAGTGGGCGACTTATTTCTGAAGCAATTACGACTAACATTATTTTTCCCCCCGTTCGGCACAGTCTGTTATACAAAATGATCCCTGTTGGCAATCTCAAACACTGCGGATGTTATTATAACACGTCTTTTTGTCCTTTTTTTTTTTTTGTATTACAGTGGTGGATCGAAAGATGAACTGCAGACAGAAGGAAACAAAGAGCCACAACAGAACTAATAATACAATGGAAGTGCTGCGGAATATTAAGACAAATGTACAGCAGCACACTTAAAAGCAGACACCGGAAGATTTTGAAGGTTAGTAGCGACACTGAAATACTGCGTCTCATCGTTTAGCATATAGCGTAGCGCAGAAATGACACAGCAAGGACGTTAGCCCAATCTACCTGTGGCTAGGATTAGCAGCTAACAAACAATGGCACTGATGTACTCCATTGTCTCTCAGTGTAGGTGGTGTTAGCAGCTAGCACTAGCCACCCTACCTGCTACGTTGTTGCCCTTCATGCATGAAGGCGCTTCAAACTCCAAAGTCTTGTCAGACTTTAGAAGCATACTTTCCCCAATGTTAAAGCTTGCACTGTACATTGTATTTTGGTGTTCACCCCTCAAGTCTGCGTAACTAAATGATTTTCTTTTGCCACACTTTAAAATATTTTTGGGGAGCGGGCATGTTAAATTATGAATGGCTCAAATATCTTTTCGCTCACTGGTAGTTCACTACGTGTCAAGTTATTTCCCTCGCAAAGGTTGGAAAAAGAACATCAATTCCACCGTGTACTTTCTCTGCGGGATGAAAAGAAAGAAGAGGAGGATCAATATCTTCTCCTACGGTGAACTGCGCAAACGTGCCAATTTTCTTTCCAAACATTTGTTCCACATTTCGCTATCTCTGAGTGTGGTGGTGGGTAGCAAGTCGATAAGAAAAATCAGTCACTTATAATTAAATCGTCTTCGCCTTCATTAGCATTAGAATGAAAAATATGCTAACACCAGATAGGAAAGATAAACCGGAGCATGATTTTAAAACTGACACGCTGGCTATGTTACTTTTCGTGCCATTTGTACACATTCACCATCAACTAAATTGCTACCAGCCACTGTAAAAGGAATTGGGAATGAAAACGTGCAACGACTAAGAACTGTGTTGGACTCCATCGTGGAGATGACTGATTTTTGCTGAGTCGCTCGCTACATAAGACTTTTCATCAGCAGTTATCTGGCACTATTACAAGTTAGTGAGCAGGGTTGGGAGCGTTACTTTTAAAATGTATTCCGTTACAGTTACATGCTACAAAATGTAGTTAGTAACGTAATCCAAGTAAAGTCATGTAACTTGATTACTTTGGATTACTTTCGGATGACTAATACCGCGTATGCTCACGGCGACAAAATAAAAATAAATATCACCACAATATAAGTAATCCCCATTTTTTTTATAAATGTACATTTAGTATGATTACATGTTTTTGTTCCTGTACTGTAACGGAATACAGTTACTTTTCTTTTGTATTCTGATTACGTAACGCCGCTACATGTCTTCCGTTAGTCCCCAACGAGTGAGTTATAAAATGACCCATTTCTACCGCAAGTCCGCAACAGCAACTAGTTAGCTAGTTAGCGATGCTTATACCCTAAAAACCCCCCGAAACAGCTAGGTGCCATTTACATTTCCAAGTGTTAAGTATTTTGTCTTAATCTCTTTCTAGTGCTTTATAGGCTTTTATTACAATCGCCGCATTGAATTCACTTCCCCCGTCGAACGTCGAATAGTAATCGCTGGATGTCCCTGAGCTTGTAATTACCCAGGGTCCCTAAAGTGGTCTAAACATTTAACTGTTTTTGGAGGCGGAAGTGTCGGCTGCTGACCCATTTGGGAGTTCAACAGTGAAAGGAATGCATACTTTTGGCACTCCTAATTTATTATTCACAATTGTTATTTTTTTGCTGTAAACTCTCAAATGGCCGACGGGTCACCACGAAGTGCGTCCGCGGCCCGCCTCGGCTAGCCCGGCCTGGGGCGCTAACAGTACTCATATATAAATATTTTGGGTGCCAAAAAGTACACTGGAAAAAAAAAAAGACTCAGTTGGATTATTTATTTTTTAACGGCCTTTACATGGTGTCTTTTCTTTGGGTTTTGGGGAAGCATTAATTAATTAATTCAATGTGCTTCACATATTTCACAATCAATCGTGTATTAAGGTAAAATGTAACAAAGCATCTCATCAAGTATTAAGGTGTCATAAGAGTTAAAAAACAATAAGATAACGTGTGTACATTTACATTTTCTTTTGGGGCTGTTTCTTGTGTCCTGTATTGGTCAACCACAATGCCGACGATTCAAAAACTGTCCAAATAGATAGTTAACTATTTAAAGACTACAGTTTCTCCAGTCTTTCCTTTGGTCTCTTGAGGTCTCCCTAATTTGTTGAAATTTCGATGTTTCTGGGGTTGGCGAAAGACTCGATAGTAGGTGATGTCTGGTTGGTGATGGATTTCACTTTCCTTTCTTTTCTTTGATCCTTCCTCGGGTCTCCTGGCAACCTCACGACTCTAGCTGGATTCCGAAGTATTTAGTGTAGGTGAACGGTATGGGATTTTTAATAGGTTTTAGGTGAATTAATGAGTACACACTCACACGCACGCACACATAAAATAAAATTAAAATAAAATAATAAAAAAGAGAGAGCAATGATGATGACATGTCAAATCGGTAAAATTACCGAATTACAGAAAAAGAAAAAAAAAGAAAGACCACAGTTAAATTTCCCATCTGGTTGTGCCATCCAGCTGCAGAGATTACATGGGCCAAATCAATAAATATAAATATATGAAGGCGGGATCAAAGTAAAGCTCTGATCTAACGCAGGTTGGCTCGTTCTCATCCGTCTCTCCCTCTGCTTCTGGGCTCTTCTCCAATTCACACGATGAGAGATGATGGCCCCCCAAAAAAACAAACAAACTCTGGTGCAGTCAGCCTGGTTAAAGGGCACGGCCGTCCCTCAGCAATACGTACTCATGTTGGCCAAAACGTCCACAACAAATACAACACGATACTTCATCACTGAGTTCACGTGTTTCAGATTGAACAAACAACGATAAGAGAAACAACCTTAGAGGGATAGAAAAGACCATTTGGCACATCTACAGCTTCCGGGAAAAGAGAACAGCAGCGTATCGAGAGCAGACACAGCCGGGGCAAGCGGGAAAAAAAAAGGTCCGTTCTGCAGGGAAGCGATTAAAGGCGCAGCGCAACGTCTCGGCCAGGAGAGCACGGACACAGCAGAAATCGGAACCCAAAGCTGCTACCCCGGACATCTTGCCTCAGAAGCCTCTCAGTTTTTAATACGGAATATATTCTTAATATTATTACACTTTGGGAAATATTTATGCCATTATATCATGAATTGGCAGTATTAATAATTAATTTACCATATTTTCCGGACTATAATCTGCCATTTTTTTCAAATTTTCCAATGTGACGGTGCGGTTTATGTATTGTTTTTTTTTTTTCAGCCGCGGATCTCGTCGTGCGAATGCCCATGCCTGAGTATATAATTTCACAACGTACGGTATGTATCCGCGGCTTATAGCCCGGCGCGGCCAATATGTGAATTTTTTATAACCCGATGTCGGGAAAATACGGTAATTATTTTTAAAGAAATCATTGATGTACGAAAGCAATCAAATTGCATAACATTATTATGTACTCAATAATATAAAACACTTCAATTTAAAATAGTGCTGTCAAAGTTAAAGCGTTAACTGATTCATTAATCACAAAACATTATCGCATTAATCATGAATTAACGCAGATTAATCAATTTTTACCATAGATTATAATTTAGCGTGACAGCGGATGGTTACGTTTAAGTGTTTGAGCAATAAACATAATTACATGCATTAAAATAAAGCATTTAATAAATGTTTGCGTATCACATTTAGAATATTATTCATTGCATAATATTGGGGAAATTTTTTTCCCATTTTAAAAATATGTAAGTAATTAATTGATTAGAAAAAGAGGAGGATGAGCGTGTGCAGTGGATCAAAAAATAACATTAAATGTCAAAAGAATGAACACATAACCGGTGCTCTTCAAATTTGGCGGGAAAAAAGTTGATAAAAAGCCTTTTTTATGAAGTGATTCTTCTTCTTTCTTCTTTTCCTTTCGATTAATCGTGATTAATAAAAATTCTAAAATGTGATTAATCTGATTTTTAAAAAAATATCGTTTGACAGCTCTACTTTAAAACAATGTTTATAAAAAATATATAGGACTTGTTTGATTAAATTACATAATCAAATAACAAATCATTTTAAATTTGACATTTTTTTGTTTGAAAAATATAATCAACAGTGACAAATTAGGACAATTTACAGGATTACAAATAACATTAAGTTATACGTAACTAATATAATGTTAGTTAAATTCAATTATTCTATTATGTACATTTATTCATTTAACCAAATTTGAGCATGAGCGTATTCTTTCTTCTTGGATTGATTTGAAAAATAAATAAATAAATAAATAAAATATCAAACAATTTAGCCTCCATTTTAAATGCCATCAATTACAAATGAAAGCAAATCTATTTCATACACATGGTTTATTTGTTAGCAATAATCATAGTTATTTGAATACATGATTTCAACATTTGTTATATATATATATATATATATTTAAATATAATTATAATTGTATTCATATTTGAATGAGTATCTATTTTTAAGGCTTTTTTTTCTTTTTCTTTTTCTTTTTTTCCCCCCGCACTCACAATCCCAATTTTCTTTCAACTTTTAGGCATTACCACAAAAAAAAAATAGTCCCATAGACTTAACCAGATACCGAGGAAACAGCGGTATCGACAGGGCGGGCGGAACCAAAAGGTTTGTTCCACAGGGGAGTGATGAAGAGGAAATAACTCAGACGGAAGAAGTATCATTTACGACTAAAACACACACCATTCCAAATCCTAACGGTATAAAAAAAGTCAGGTGAGAGGTCACCCTTTCCAGTTGCGGTGATTCCTACCTGATTGATGATGTAGATGCCGTAGTCAATCTTCTGACGTCTTAGGATGGGGTGGAGGTAGTGAAGCCAATACTTCAGGTGGTTTTCCCGGTGACGGAACGGGATGATGATGGCCACCTTGAGGATAGAACACACACACACACACAAGACGTAATAAGATAAAAAATAATTTTAATAATTGATGATTCTGTCGGTTACTCGATGAATCCGATTTTTCGATTCGAAGCCAGGGTGTCGAAAAACGCGTACCTTCCATCGAGGCCGACAGTCAGGGGGCGTGTAGCGGCCTCCCTCCGTCACGTTGGGGTTCTCTCGCTGCACGCGCTCCATCGTCATCTGGGAGCTGAACTCGATCAACAGGCGGCCCACTGCGGACGCAGCGAGAAAGATGGGAAAGAAGAGAGTGTCAAGCTAAATAACCAGAATGACAAACGAGTGAGATTTCAAATCTTGAAAGTCACATTTGCAGCGCAAAATAATGGCTGGCTTTAGAACACACTTTCTTAAGAATCTCCAAATTCTCTTTGATGTTAGCGACGATGATGAAGCTACACCATATGCTACTCCACAGATTTTGATCATGTGCTGAGGGTTTTCCGATACTAATTATTCATCGTAGAGCGCACAGCCTGGAGCCCGATAATACATCAGAGCATATCATATAAGGGTGTGAATTGCCTCGTAGCTTGCGATTGGATCTGTATCACGATTCATAGGTCACGATTACCGATTGATCCCGATATGAACCTATAAGTCAATTATTGTGATTTTTTTTTTCTACTCAAATTTAGAAAATACTCATCAATAAAATTGTAAGATGTGTATGAAAATGTACTTCAGGCTTATAAACTGTGGTCCACCGTATTTAACAAACAAACAAACAAATCCAATTTTAAGGCTTAATGTTCCATGCTTACATTTTGTTGAATATTTCCATCAAAAATTGATCTTTAAAAATCGATTCGGCTGCATATCGAATCGATACGAGTATTGTGCGCTGTAATATCGCGATATATTGCCGAATTGATTTTTTTTTAACATCCCTAATATCATAGCAAATGCCAACTATGCCCTCTAGTGGATAGAATCGGCAGAGGAGCAATCTGATTGGATGCAGAGTAAAGTCTTGAAAAATCCAGTCAAGGAAGAGGCAAATACACTCAATGGTGGCGTTGGAATCAAAATGACGCAGTCGTGCATACGGGAAAATGAAACAAAGTATTTCATCACGTATTTAAAAGTCAGGAGAGTGGAAAGACAATACGGTAAAGTTGTTAAGAGGGACATTTTCCTTCGGGGCTATTTCTTGTATCCTGCCTTGATGGATTTGCGCATCAAAGCAGCGAAGTGCGCACGTGAGCGCGAGTTAATAATCCACTTAGTATCGACGCGTTTGCCGTACGAGGCCTCGACCAATCGGCGCGCCGGAACGACCTGACGAGTGATCGACCCTAACCGAGTTACATGCTCTCTCTCGCTCTCGATGAAAAGAGTCCCAACTGCCCTCTCTTCATTCACCACCTTCATCCTGTCATTAGTTTTAGCGATATCCTGGAAAATCTTTCAAAGAAACGCACCCAGACATGCTCGAGTCGAGTGGCGGCAATTATCAAGCGATCCAATATTCCGAAAAGGTCATGACAAGAGCCCTATTGATTTTAAATGATAATAATGCAAGGTGGCAAAGGTGCCGCGGTCAAAGGAAGGAAGGAAACGAGTGGCTAGGTAGCTAGCTAGCTATTTTTATCAGAGAGGAGATTAAGGGCAGAAAGAAAATGGTGCACTCCAAATGAGTGGAGACTGTGAAGTGTAATACTGCAGTGTCTGGTACGACTAAGATTTGCCTGTTCTAAGAAAACAGCTTTTATTTAAAAGGAGACTGAGGGCAGGAATAAAGGGAGCACTGTAGCAAAGCAGAGACTGTGGAGTATAGTACATCCGCATCCAGTGCCTAAGCAAAAGTCTAAGTTGATCTATCCTATCTATAAGAGGAAAGACTTTATTCAAAAGGAGATTAAGGGCGGTATGAAATTAGAGCACTCCCACCTAATTGGAGACTATGGGGTATTATACATTATAATGCACAGCAACAGGGTAAGGAAGCTAACGTCTCCTATCCCAAATTTTATTCGAGAAGAGACTTAGGGCAAGAAACATGCAGCCAAGTCGTTTTCTTTTCTACCTTCTCCTGTATTATTTTCTCTAGGGAGACACATTTTAAGAGGCTCAGAGCAGCAAAAAATGGAGCACTGCAGCCACGTTGAGACTCCGGAGCATAACACTTCAGCATCCAGTACCGGAGGCACAGCAACAGGGTAAACTAAGATCCCCTGCATTTACTTTTCTATGGTAACACATTTTGTACAAGGAGAAATAAAACGGGTACTACAGCAAAGTGGAGAACGTGGAGTATAACACTGCAACATCCAGTGTTATTAAACATTAACAAAGGTAGGATGCTAACATCTCAGGCTCTGAGGAGATGGATTTTATCTGAGAGGAGACTGAGGAAACACATTTTACTGGAGAGGAGATTAAGGGCAGCAAGAAAACAGATTAAAAGGAGACTGTGGAGGATAACACTGCTCTGTCCAGCACTAAGGCAAAGCAAAAGGATGTACAGTATCCAATTCTTTCACACTTTAGTCAAAAGAAGATGAGTGGCAAGAAAAGCGTTGCAGCTAAGAGGAGATTGTGGAGCCTAATTGTTCAGTATCAAAACCTAGCGGGGTTAAGATAATGCTAATAACTTATCTTATGAGACAATTTTTTTAGTGGAGAGAGCCAAATAAAAGGGAGTGCTGCAGCCAAGTGGAGACTGTGGCGCAACAACACTGCAGCTGCAACGCACAGCAACACGCACGTTCCTCCTCTCCCTGGCTCTCCTCCGGACAGAGGCCAGAGATCCCAAACTCAATATTCCCTCGAAAATCCCAGAGAAGGCCCGGCAACGTTTGGCTCGTCACTTGGAATAGACGGCAGGCGCAAAGAGACTCCGGGCCGGGCCGCTGCCGCCGCTGATTAACGAGCAGGCTGTCGTGCCATCTCTACGGTCAGATGGCGTGCGGGCGAGCGGAGGACGCGGCGAGGACACGGTGTCACGCCTCTCAAAGGAGGATCAACGCGTTTCGGTTCGAGTGACAATCTCGCACGCGCTCGACTGTACTTGCGCTAAACTGGCTCGTGTGTTTTATGTGAGAGTGGCACTTGATTGACGGCATTACGGAAGGACTATTATTCGGACAGCGTTCAAAATCAGCAGGGTTCTTGCTTGCTCTTGTAGACAAAAATAAAAAATATTGTCATTTAATATATATATATATATATATATATATATATAATTTTGTGTTAAGATGTATTTTTGCAATATAAGAAAATATTATAATTTTGAGGAAAACCCTTTCTGGAAATTTGCTAGAAATACATTCGTATTTTGTGACCCCAAAAAAAAAGTTTAATTAATTGATTTAAAAAGATAATTTTTGCAAAATTGCATAAAAATAGTACAGTATACAGTGTTCCCTTACTACTTCACGTTCCGGTAGTTGCTGCTTCACTCGATCGCGGTGTTTTCTTGCTATTTTTCTTCCTTCCAAGTTAGACTACTCAAAAAAATGTCTTATTTTTTTGGGGGGTGAAATATGTTGTTTTTACAGAAAAAAAACATGTTAAAAGCGCAATGCTTCACTCAGATCGTTCGTAAACTCGGAATGTTGTTCAAATGTGACGTTGGGTTATTCAGAGCGTCCAAAACGAGAGTACTGGAGCCCAGTGCGTCAGGCAGTAAAAAGTAGTAAAAAGTTGAAGAACAAGCTGCTCATTATAGGCTGTAGGGGTGTTAGAAAAAATCGATTCGGCGATATATCGCGATATTACAGCACGCAATTCTCGAATCGATTCGATATGCGGCCGAATCGATTTTTAAACATCAATTTTTTATGGGAATATTCAACAAAACGTCTTACTTAGGGTTAGGATTCACACATTAAGCATGGAAGAATGTTATATTAATGCAACATTAAGCCTTAATATTTTATTTTCGTGCTGTTCAAACATGAAACAGGCTGCAACCTGTTTGCTAAATGCAGTGGCTCAGTTATAAGCCTGAATTTTCAGATAAATACATTTTCATACAAATCTTACAGTGTACATGTACAAGTTTACTGATTTGTATTTTCTAAATTTGATTTAAAAAAAAATCGCAATAATCAATTTTTCAATTTGCATCGGGAGTAATCGGTATCGAATCGAATCGTGACCTGTGAATCGTGATGCGAATCGAATCGCCAGGTACTAGGCAATTCACACCCCTTATAGGCTGCGTTCAGAAATTAACGCGAGTAGAGCATTCTCTGCTTCCCGCAGTACACCAAGACGGCAAAATGTCCGCTTAATAACTATGTTAAATAAAGTTTTTCATTTTTGTTGAAAATGTCTTACCGTAACCAGAATCTTGGCGGATTAACAACGTTTTGGCTCAGTAAATCCTTATTTGGCTGCTGTTAGTACAAGGAAGTACAGCGCCATTATCGTTAAGTAAAACAAACTGTTAATCTATTGTAAAATATGAAAACTATGTTTATTACTAATAAAAGTAGTTTTCGTTTACTTTTGTTACTAATGAAAGTAGTTCTGATTTATTATTATAGATTGTACAACGTTACGGCAACGTAAATCCTTGTCATTCCGGTGGAAGCTCTTCTTTGTCTTCCATTAAGTCGAAGAAATAGCAGTAGTAGTAATAGTAGAAGAAGAAGTAGCAGTAATAATAGAAGAAGAAGTAGAAGTAGAAGTAGAAGAAGAAGAAGAAGAAGAGCTGAGAAAACTTTCTAGTTTCCATAACAAGAATTTTGTGTGCAAAACGCACATTAATCCAGCAGGATTGTACCAGGATACATTTTATGAGCCCAATTTTCTGTCATATTTGTCATGGTTTAAAATTAGGGATGGGCGAGTACCAATACCAGGTATCAGTATTGGGCCAATCAATTTCCGGCCTTATTTCAAGGTATCGGTACTGGCGACTGCAGCCAATAGCGGGCTGCCCTCTTATGGCCGTTTTACGATCACGAACTGGAAATTAGAAGGATAAAAATTGCTATTATTTTCATTCAATTTGAAGGAAAATGCCATATTGAGATATATATCACTGTTTTGGGGGGAAATGTAACTCATTCACTGCCATTGACGGCTATAGACGTCAATAATTAATTTGAACTATTTCTATTTGTTTAACATTTTTTTTCCACTTTCTTAACAAGAATATGAAAACCTAGAAAAAAAATATTGTACTATTAGAACAGATATAAAATTTGTGATTAATCGGGAGTTAACTATTGAAGTCAATTAAGAAATGTAATCACTTGACGCAATTTAAAAAAAAAGAGAAAAGATTATTAAAAATTAGGGGCGTCAGGCGATTACATTTTTTAATCGTAATTAATTGCAGTTAACTAACAAAAGTGGGAAAAAAATTAAACTAATAGAAATAGTTCAAATTAATTTTTGACGTCGAGAGCCGTCAATGGCAATGAATGAGTTAATATATCAAAACTACTAGTGGTATGAGTGACAACTCAAGAATTGAGTACTTGTACTGATATCGATCTGAAGAAAAAGTGGTGTCCAACATCCCTTTATAAAATAAAACTCAAATTAAAAAAATCTCAATGTATCATTTGCAATATGTTCAAATGTAACGAAATGCATACTTTATTGTCAAGTAAAATTCTGTATATCGAGTATTAGCATACCAACTTCAACTTCAAAACGACAATTATAATAACAAAGCGCTAATGGGAGATCTTAATTATTTTTTTTGATCCGGTTCAATCAATAACTTCCCAATTGATTTTGCAGATGTTATTTAATTGTCATGCATGCAATCAAAAACAATATTTCCATCCTTTTCAGCTTTTTGCAGTCTTTCATCTGCTTCTTCGATCGTCCAACGCGGCTTTCGCGGCCTTCTATCCTCTTAACATCATTCGTCTTTGCCGCCTTGAGTGCAACGTGTATGTGTGTGCGTGCATTTACTAAATGTGAGGATTAGCGCCATCCGAGTATCTTTCAGTCACGACATCCCTAAGTGTGTGCGTGCGCGTGCGTTCATGTGTGTGCGTTTTTGCGCGCGCAGGAGCTGCAATACGAGATAAAGAGTTAAAAGCGCGACGGTCCTTCTACTGCCCGCAAACAGCAAAAGGACAAAAAGGGCGACAATCAATAACCACAGATAAGAACGTTGGCTCCTTTTTGTGTACACGTTATCTGAATGTGGGAAGCCGCAATGGCCGTGATTGTTTTATTTTGAAAGGGTGGCATTATGACCACTTGGGCCGTATTGTGAGCAGCCAGCTTTACATCAGAAGACCCATTTCCTATTCTTTGGTTATGATCACACTTTTGGAACCCTGTGGTGACATCACAAGCATTTAACAGAAAAAGGCCAATGAAACATTGCCATGGAACATAGCCATTATTAGGGGTGTGCCCAAAAAAATTGATTCTCATAAGAATCTCGATTCTCATTTAGTACAATTCAGAATCGATTTTAAATGTCCCAAAATCGATTTTATTTAAATTATTTTATACTGTCTTGCCTTTGTTTGTGCGTGCTTTTATTGGGAGCGCCGTTCATGTTGTACTCGATTTGGCCACGTAGGGGCAGTGTGGTTCCACGCGCGGTCTGATACACTGTTAAGTTGTAGCCACATTAGAGAGGAGAAAGAAAAAGTCACGATCAAGTTTTTCCAATAAAAGTTGTTTTTTTTGCAGCGTGGAGCCGTTCTTTCGAGTGATAAAAGTGCCGCGAGCAGCTCGCTAATTAGCGTTAGCGAGTCAGACTGGAGTAGATCATTACAGTTCCTTGCACATCTATAAATTGAAGCAAAAATCATTGTCAATCAAATCATTGTAAACGATGGAAAATCGATTCTGAATCGAACCGCAGGCCCAAAAATCGGAATCAAATCGAATCGTGAGACATTCAAAGATTCCCACCCCTAATAGCCATGAGCCTTTTGTCATCAAAGCAGCTGTGGGAAAAAAAAATACTCGGTCCATTTCATCTGTGCTTGGTTTAACAAACACGAGCGTCTTAAAAGCTCCTAATGGCGTGAATCCATGGGAACGGTATGTTCGCTGATGTACGGCTGCGGCGGCGGCGGCGGCTGCGGCGGCGGCGGCGGGCACGAAACGGAACGAGAACGCGAGTAAGGTGGCGGGAGGAAGCGGGGGAGGGCGTGAAGGAAAGGAAGAAAGAAGGGAAGGAGTGCGGCTGAGTGGCACTTTTGAGATACACAAGCTAACGAAGAGGCAAGACGGGCGCAGCCGCGCCAGCTGCAACGCCCCCGAGAAGACGAAAAGCAAGTTGATGGTAATTGTTTTGAATTTGCTTTGTTGCCACACATCAAGTAAGGCGGATAAAGTGTACGTTCATTTCAAAACAGCAGCTGTTGTATGATGACCAGACACTGAAATTAATAACTTTTTTTTTTTTTTTAAATAAACTCCAGCATTAGTAACTGTTAAGTCAAAATGTGATCTCAAACTATTCAGTTGATGATATATAAAAAAAAAAAAAAGAAGAAAATATTTTATCGTTTTAAAGCTGCCCTTAGAAACAATTTGCCCAAAAATATCTTTACAATAGCCTTTTTATTCATTTTCTATTTATTATGATTTTTTTTTTTTTAATTAGATTAACACCTTAGCTGTTCATAAACGGGAACTCCTGCAAGCCTATGGCCAATAGTTTTCAAGCAAGATTCGGGTTTGAATTCCCTTCCCTCTCTCTTGTGGACGTCATGTGCGCATTGTTTATGTGAAGAAGGGAAAATGCAGTTTAATGCGACCCACAATGATTTACTCGGATGATTGTTTTAGTGTCACAATTCTCTCCACTGCTCCGCTCTTCCAGTCAGCCACGCCCACCTCATTACCCACTCAACTCACCTGGGCGGGCCGCACAGCTGTTTCTAATCAGCCACTCTTTCTCACTCTTTGCCCAGCTGTAACCCGCAAGAAGAATTAGACAAATTTGATGATGGATTTCAATAAGAATTGGAAGAAATGGGATGAAGCATTTGATGATTATGAAGAATTTGAATTTGTAAAAATGTGAATTTGAAGAAGAATTTGAAATGGAAGAAATTGAAGTAGACTAAGAATTTGAATAATTTGACAATTTCATTAAGGATTTCAATAAGAAATGGAAGGAATTGATGAAGCATTTGATGATTATGTAGAATTTGAAGAATTAGAATTTAAAGAAAGTCAAGAATAAAATGAAGAATTTGAATTTGAAGAATTTGAAATTGAATAATTTGAATTTGAAAATGTGACAAATTTCAATAAGAATTAGAAATGTAATTTGATGATTATGAAGAATTTGAATTTGAAGAATTTGAAATGGAAGAATTTGAATTAGAAAATTTTGAAAAAATAATTTGATTAACCTTCCTCTTGTGTTAGCTTTCCGTGTCTTAGATCAGCCATAAAATACCCTAAAAACATTTATTTATCATCCAATTTGTTTTGGGAATTTGAATAATTTGAACATTTTAAAAAAAAAATCAAGAATTTGAAATTTAATAATTTGAATTTGAAAATGTGACAAATTTCAATAAGAATTTGAAATTAAATTTGATGATTATGAAGAATTTGAATTTGAAGAATTTTAAATGTTTTTTTTGAAAAAAATCATTTGAATTTGAAGTAGACTATGGTCTACTTAGTATATATATATAATTTAAATTTATATATATAATTTTTTATATTATGTATTTATATAATTTAAATTTGATGAAGTTGAATTTGAAGAATTCAAATTTGAAGAATTTGACAAAGAATTTGATTAAGAGTTTGAATTTGAAAATTTTGAACAATTTGAATTTGAAGAAGAAAAAAAAACACTTTGCCTTGGCCCTTTCTGCTTTCTGTGTGTCTGTCCCCGTCTGTGGCTGGTTGGTGGGATCAGTCCCTGTTGGAATATTACATGTCCAGGCCCTGGAACCCTTCCCAAGTCTACAGAGACTCTTGGTCTGCACTTGATATTGAACTGTCTTTCTAATAGCCTGGTTTCTGGACTGTCACGTCGGACATTAGAAGTCATTACCAACTAGAGTGATTTGATGAACTGCGTTTGGGTTCGACTCTCACCAGTGACCGTATTTATGCCAAATCCCTTTCCTGAGGCAGCCGAACAACTTGCTATATGTAAATATGATTTCATCATTCTATTGAATAATTCATCATTCTATTGAATAATCGGACAAAATTTCATTTTGCACTGAAGTGTATTACAAACCATTTTTCCCAAATAACTCATTTGCAGCCAAAAACGTATAAAAACCTTCTATTTTAAATATTGCCATGGTCCCAAAAACGTATTTATACGTTTATTATATGTGTGTGTGTGTGTGTGTGTGTGTGTGTGTGTGTGTTTTTACTCTATACAGAAGGCTTTGATGCAGCCTCTGACCTGAAGAGGTCACTTAAAGCAATGGTAGTGATTACAAAAAACGGACAGCAGGTGGCAGCAGAGTATAAGAGATCAACCAAGGCCATGTTGCAAAAAGCTCTTTCTCCCAGTGTTTGAGCAGATTTGTGAATAATGATGAAACTTAAGCTATATTCTAATGCTAATTGCTGCAAAACGGAAATAGATAGGAATATACGTTTTCTTCCTGATGAAAGAAAACACCCTAATCTTTCTTTTGGTGGGTTCCATGTTTTTATAGCAATAGAACAATATATTCTGTGGGCCTTGCAAAATCAGTCAAAATCCAGTATAACAGCTGGGAGTGAAGTGGGTTGCTTCAGTGAAAATGGTTGGGAATGAATGAGTTCATGTTTATTAGCAAATTGTTGTTATTTATTTCTAAGCGATTACTCGATGACTAAAACAATTGTCAATTAATTTGGTAATCGATTAATTGTCGCTTATATGATAAAAGGGGCACACCCAAAAAGGCCGACTCTGGGCAGTGGCTTTTTATTTGGCATTAGCAGGGAATCAAACTTGAGTCGTTTCCACAGCGCCAACACTGCTTTGTGTTTTTAGTTGTACGAGAAGAAAAGCAGATGTTCTCGTTTGGACAGAACCTTGTGTTCAATTTAAAAAAAAAAGAGCAATAATTATAAGTAATCAATTGCGGGTTATTTTGGTTTATTAGCTTGGGATGAAATGAATCCAAGTCAGTAAAGCACAGCCTCCTCCCGGACTGCCCTGTCCAGCTGGCATGGCGATGCGATGGCTGGCGCGCACACACACGCACACACACACAATACAATGTCACCCCTAAACTGCTCATGGCCAATAAGGAAGCACATATGCAGCATATAAGGATTTTGCTGTTAGGTCATTTCCTAGTATATACTTATTTTCTGTGGTCTTTCATGCATCAGTCAAAAAAGCTCAAACTCTGCTGTGAACGTTCAAAATTTCACAAGGCATCTAATGTAGAAATGTTGTTGTTAAGCACACAAAACAGCAAGGATTTTATCACTTAAAAAAAAAAAAACCCCAGCCGACTTTGCAGTTTGGAAAACAGCAAAAGCACGCTTTTCAGAAAGCCATCCACACTTCAAGCACGTTCGCCGCGCTCCAGCGCGGCTGACATCTGAACTCTCGGGGGGAGGCTGTCAAAGGAGGAGGGGGTTCTTTTTTTTGCACCGGCGTACTCATCAAGGAGCGCGGCCAACGTCACCTGTCTTCATCCCGCTTTGCTTTAATCTCCCTTTCCCTCTTTATTCCATTTTTTTTCCCCCCTCTGATGTCATCTGTCCTGTCACTATCAAAGGTAGGCTTGAGAAAAGCGTCCTTTTCCACAACCATTCACCAGGCCACAACATTAGGTACACCGAAAACAATGTAATATACTCCCATTCTAAGAATGGCCACTAATGGACAATGTGCACCAATTAGTTATGTGCCGTCCACTTAAGATGAATAAATAGACACCCCTTGGTACCATAGTCACATCCCACTATTACAAGATATGTCCTAATTAGTCAGGTACATAATCATTAGGTGTGTGCCCAAAAAAATAAAACATCGATTCTCATTTAGTACAGATTCAGAATCGAATTTAAATGTCCCAAAATCGATTGTATTTAAATTATTTTATACCGTCTTGCCTTTGTCTGTGTGTGCCTTTATTAGGAGCGCTGTTCATGTTGTATCCAGTTTGGCCACTGCGGGGCAGTGTGGTTCCACGCGGTCTGATACACTGTTAAGTTGTAGCCACAGAGGGTAGAAGGAAAAAGTCACGATCATGTTTATCCAATAAAGGTTGGGTTTTTTTGCCGCGTGGAGACGTTCTTTTGAGTGTAAAAGTGGTGCGCTAATTAGCATTAGCGAGTCAGACTGGAGTAGATCATGACAATTCTATAGATTGAAGCAAAAATCATTGTCAATCAAATCATTTTGAATCAAAAATCATTCTTCATCGAAAATCGATTCCGAATCGAACCGCAGGCCCGAAAATCTGAATCTAATCTAATCGTGAGACATTCAAAGATTCCCACCCCTAATAATCATCACTTAGGAAAAAGAAACACCTGACTTAAATACATTCTTTTTCTCAGACACTTCTGCCCCAATTACTGGTTTGTTCAAGATCGCCGTTGATGTTGAATGATATATGAATAAATGCATTAAATCGCTATGGCCAAAAATCCAATGCATCATCCAATCCAGGTATAAAGTGTTTCGCTAACCAGATTGAGGCAAATGAAAAAGGAGTCTGTAATTTTGCTCACATCGAAAGTGATATATTCACAGAGCAAAAAAAAAAGCTGTAATGTTCTTGAACAGGCCTCCCAGTGAGAAAGTAATTAGAGCATGCGCCGCATTAATGACGCAGCGAGTGCTAAGTGACCTTCCTGGTGGGGTAAGAAGCGCAGAGGCTAATGGGTTTAAATATGAGACGGCAAAGTCTTGCTTCCATCCACGCAGCAGCGGCGGAACGCGTCAATTGGTTTCAGAATGACGTACAGGAAGTAAAGTTTATAAATGAATGCACGCGAAATGAAAAGATTTCTATTCTGTGTGGGTCGGGAGCAAGCTTTAACGTGAAGAGAAAAAACGGCTATTGTGCCACAAACTATGGTCCCAAAAGAGTTTAGTATCATTTCAAACTCATATTACCCTTAAAAGATGATTTTATTTCTCTGGCAAAGCTTGTCTCTCAGTAGAATTGTACTAGTTCAACATACATCTTTGAGTCCAATTCCTATTTATATAAGATTTGTGTGCCATTTTGTGGTATGTTGACGCACAAAAAACATGAATACGTGAGTTTTTCAGCAAATACTGGGGGAAAAACATAAATTTGGGATTACACAGAGTTGTACGACGGAGTATTAAGGCCACGTATATATTTCTATATACAATATCATTTTTTAAGTTTTGTCTTTTTTTGTTGTTGCAAATTTGCCACTTTTCTCGTGAATTTGTGTTTTTTTTGCCATTTTCTTTCTTTCTTTTTTTCTCCCTTTATAATGTCGCTAATATTCAGTAGGGGGGGGTAGGAGGTTTCTCGGATTTTTTTTGATATTTGATTTTCTTGAAATTTTGGCACTTTATAATGTCGCAAATATTTGAGGGTTTTTTTCTCGGATTATTACCCCCACTCTAAAAAATGAAATGCATAACATTTTATATGTGGCCCTAATATGGCGCAGCAGAATTCCAGCTTTTATATTATTCATTTTTTATTCCGTGGGGGGGGGGGGGGGTAGCTGGTTTCTCGGAATTTTTTCAATGTCGCAAATATTTGAGGTTTTTTTTCTCGGATTATTACCCCCACTCTAAAAAATGAAATGCATAAAATTTTATATGTGGCCCTAATATGGCGCCGCAGAATTCCAGCTTTTATATTATTAATTTTTTAACAAATCAGGCAAGAGCACCTTCTTATTTCGAAGCCACTCACTTTTCAGGTGAGCAAAAGTATTGGGTCACGTGACGGATGGGTGATTCGAGTTGCTCATGTGTCGCCTTTCAGATTGATTGGTTAAACATTAGATCATGCTCGTTTTTGCCTTTGGGTTTCAGTTAAAACCGCATTTGCCGATACGCAAACACGAGGAACGTAGAGCTGTCTATAGGAGAAAAGCAAAAGGGAAACTTAAACGTGCATAGGATTCAAGGATTATACATTTGAATGTGAAGGGCCGATTTCAGCAAGACGAGAAAAAGAAAGTGCAGTGATTCTTTCTGTGTTTTGGAGAAACCTGAAGACATTTGATCCATTAAAACATGACGTGCCATTGAAATAAAAATAAAAGGCCATTCAAAGGCCTGCAGGCAGTCAAACCTGCACCCCCATTTTGAGTCTGCCGCAGCCGTCGTGATGCATTTCAATTCAAAAAACGTCTGTCAACACAAGGTAAACAAAGGCAGGACGAACAATCGGGGGAATGCAAACACACCTTGGGAGCTTTCACAACACCGTCCCAAAGTTCAGTTACACAACCACTGACTCACAAAATATCATTATTCAAGTTGAAAATCTGCTTTTCCGCACAAACAACAATCTCAAAATGAATAGAGGAGAAGCAGAACGTGTGTGACGTACGAAATAAAGAACTGATTTACATGCCAGGACACACGCAGATAATCACGTGGCAAGATCTCTGCTGGAAATAAAGTGTCTCCTCTATAATGAAGATGACTAAAGTCTTTGGGGGAATAATTAATGTGGATTAATTATAATACTGCTGATGATGACAGTGGACAAAGAGTAATTGCAAGGCGTCTGTTGTGGGCGAACGTAATTTTACACTGTTGCCGTGTAGCAACAATTAAAAACGCTGATGGATTGCCATTATTTTTTTTATTTTGTAGCCTTTAAAGGCGAGTCTGTTTACATAATAGTTTTATTGGGGGTGGGGGGGGGAGTAAAAATAATTTCTACAACAGACACTTTAAGAGATATTTGTTAGTTAATGGATCATTAATATGCGGCCTGGAAATTGATGATCATATTAGTGGCGAGGCACTCTTGCAGAAAACTGGATTTGAGTGAGTTTCTAACACACAGTGTCACGCTTTTGTGGTAGAGTCTGAGATGTGGACCCAAAAGAAAGGAGGCACAGAGGGGGGGTGTAAACATGGTGAGTTTGTTGAACTAAGGTAAGGAGGTGAGCTGGCAATTGTGAGACGACGTGACTTGACTGGACTTGACGTGACGTGAATTGAATTGAATTGACTTGGCTGGGCTGGGCTTGGTGTGGCTGGACTTGACTAGACTTGTACTTGAGTGACTGGACGAGACCGGAACAGACTTGGCGTGACAGACTAGACGAGGCTGGACTTGACCATGGCGTGATGTGGCTGTGACATTGACTTTGGCTTGACTTGGGCCGTGAGACGAAACGCGGACACCGACGACAATGCTCCCGCACGGACTGAACCAAGACAGCAGACTGACAGACTTTCTTTTTTTCTTTTTTTCTGCAGAGCTCACTCAGTTCATTCGGTAATTTTACCGATTTGACATGTCATCATCATTGCTCTCTTTTTTATTATTATTCTTTTTATTTTATTTTTTATTAATTTGTATTTTGTATGTGGGTGTGTATGTGTGTGTGAGTGTGTATTCATTAGTTCACCTAAAACCTATTTAAAAAATCCCATACCGTTCACCTAAACCGAACACTTCAGAATCCAGCCAGAGTCGTGAGGCCGTCAGGAGACCCGAGGAAGGACCAAAGAAAAGAAAGGAAAGTGAAATCCAGCACCGACCAGACACCGCCCACCACCCACCGGGCCACCAACCAGAGGCCTTCACCAACCCCAGAAACATCTAAATTCCAACAAATCAGGGAGATCTCAAGAGACCAAAGGAGAGACTGAGGAAAGGAAGGAAGGACAGACGAAGCAGAGTGAGATCCACAGACACCAGCCTCCAAAGCCAGTTTCAATGTGTCCTCACAAGTTTCTTACCGTTCAGGCCGTTCGTCCACACGACGGCGCGGTTTCGGAGCTTGAAACCGATCACTTTTGAAGTGAGTGGAAAGATTTCAAAACGCGCCCCCGTACGCGTCCGTCTGGACACCATAAGCAGGATACTCCTCCGGTGATGACGTAACGGCCGCAGCTCGATGACGACGCGTTGTCGTAGTTTGATGACTTATGCTCCAATTCTCGTGTGACTGCGCGTGAACCGCCTGTCTGTCAACAATGGCGGATAGCCGCGTCGTAGTCGTTTTGCGCAGCCTCCTTAGCTTGTTTATGCTTTTGCGGCAAAATATTTTGCTTCTTTATTCCCACGTTCAACAAGCGGCGTCGCACTTGAATCACCCGCCATTGTCACTTCTTCTTTTTCATGTTGTTTTGATACATGCAAAGACATGTTTGTTCTGTAGATTGCAATAAAGTTAGAAAAAAAAAAAGTGTTCGTCTTCTTCGCTGATTCTAACTCCCTGTGGCTTGCGCTACAGCGCCACCCCGGACTTGGCATATACATTACAGCCGTTAAACGTCCTCAGCGCAAGTCTTGAAATGCTTCCGTGTGTACGAGATTTGTTTGAGGAACGAAGCCGGCTCTGCTTCCGTCTGGGCGGGGCCTAAATACACTCACGCTGATTGATTCAACAAGACACACCTGGGTGAGAAGAACAGTGGCTGAGGGCACTGATTGGTCAACACACTGGGAAGGGAAGACACACACACACACACACACAGGTGGAGGCGGTTACACATGACGAGACAAGGGGAGAGACAGGGAACGCATAACAAAAGACAAAAGACAACAAGAACACCCAATCAAACAAAACACCAACCCCACAGAACGGGAACATAACGCAGGTTGTCCTTGGGGCTAACTAGCATCCGCAGGCACCATTTTTATTTTAGGGCAATGCAAATGAACCCAGAGCATGAAGGCATTCTTTCATCTTGCTCCCTCCCTCCTCGGTACGTAACTGCTCACTAAGAAGGAGAAAGAAAAAAAAACTTCATTGGAGGCAACAAAGTAGCCAGTCATACTGTGCCCTGCTTAGACGTCCCCTCCAAAAAAAATGAAAATAAATTATAACTCATTACTGGTGACAGCCAGTACAGTATTAATGGTTATTGAAACCTTCACTTTTTCAAACCACGGTAAACCGTCAAACCGGTAGCCGGCCCACGCCGAGTGGTGACCAGTCGAGAAGACCAAAAACTTGGTACACATTGGTTAGGTTACGTTCATCCCCTGTATGGGCGTGGCCATGTCCTGGCACTGTGTCGCTGCAATGATGACGGACTATCTTGCATGTGCGTTAGCCGGCTAACAAGCTAATTAGCAAGAGGAAGCGGGGCGGGCAAACGTGACGACACGACACTTCCACTTTTTATTGCGTTTATGCCATCAGAGCCCAGTGGTGAGCAAAATGTGGAAGTTGGATGAAGGTTTCTGAAAGCACGCACACACACACACGCGCACACGCACACACACACAAGCTCAACTGGGAGCTGATTAAACTGATCTAACAAACTGCACTTTTGCCCCCCCGCTGGGTTGAAAGCTCCCGACAAGCCGAGGCCTATCTGACTCCAACGACACCGCCGCCATTTATTTCTACTTCGCCGGTCAGTGGCAGTGGGGGAAGGACGGTTTGAAAGGTTGAAAAATAGATTGCTGAGAGAGAGGACATCGAGTCAGACACCGAGGCAGAGTTTAGACCGGCGAGGAGAAGAAAAGAGGTAACCGGAGAGGGGAGATCATCGGTATTGATCCGAAAGTCATCCTCTGCTGTCTTACAGTGCGCTACGTTCCAGAAAACTGGGAAATCAGACATTTCTGACATGTGACAAAGAAGAGTGAACAGGACTATTATTATTTACTGAGTTGTTATTTCTGTTGTATTTTTTTTTGATTGTGCTGGAAAGTGTAGCAATTAAGGCTGAATAATTAATTAGGGACAGACCAATAGGGTTTTTTTTCAGGAATGATACAGATTAATAGCCAATGAGACCATAACCAATAAGAGCTGTCTTAAAGGGGAAGTCAACCCAATAATATGTTCTATGCAGCCCCACTAGTCTAAATACGGGATTTTGGTTAATATTGTGTTCATGGAAAATGGGTAGAGCAGCAAAATCCAGCATTTATCATTATCAGATGGTGGCCATTTTGCCACCTGCTGTGGAGTGACAATGGCATCACAGTTGCTCAGGTGTCAGGAAACAACCAATCACAGCTCATCTTCAGAAAACAGGTGAGCTGTGATTGGTTGCCTGAGCCCTGAGCAACTGTGATGTCATCTTCAGTCGACAGCAAGTGGCAAAATGGCCGCCCCATTAAATGGATAAAAATGGCAGATTTTGCTGCATAACTCATATTCCACAAATGTAATATTAATCAAAATGTCATGTTTAGACTAGTGAGGTCACATATAACATATTATTGTCAATAAATGTTTAAGGTTGACTTAGTTGTAGCCCTAGTTAGGTTTATTTCTACTGTGCAAGAAACAATCACATTCCAGCGATTCTATGACACGCCCATGTGACGTCACATGGCTCACTTTTTTTTCTTCTTCTTTTTTTTTTTACTGTGGCTTATTTGTAGTCATTCACTTCATTACTATTGTGCACTTTGGTGGCTGTGAAGTAGTGCTTGTGTGTTTTGGGCCGAAATATGTCCGAAACGTCAACAGAATCTGTGTACATAAGTCAGTTGTATCGAACCTATTTCTCATTGTTGCATTAGGTGGGCCGAAGCTCCTTGTGCACTGAGCTGCAGCAGGTTGCGTCTTTGCTTGGCAGCAAACCCTCAGGCTTGATGTTATGTGCATAAGCCTACATTGAGATGACATGTGAAGGCTTTACTCCTCCTTTCCCCATCTAGGGCTTCTTCGCATGTAGTCTTGAATTCAATCTTAGTGAACGCAAACAGCATTTAGGGCAGTGTGTCGACAAAGCTTGGCCTTCATCTTGGATTTTCAGAAAAAGAAAAAGCAAGTCTGCTGAATAAAACATTTCACATGGCTGCGCGGGGAAAAAAAAGGGAAAATCTGAATGTGATGATGCATCACATTTGCTGACATGGCTGATATTTAAAATGGCAGAAATACATCACTCTATGTCCCGTAAAACCGCATCGTGACGCCTTTGTGGTTTGTCATGGGGCTTTTTGAAGAACAGCCTGTCTTGAAAGGAGGCCGTCGACGTGTATTGTGGGAAAAAAAGGACAAAGTCTTAAAAATAGCATGTATGGATGTTGTTGCAGGACCGGAGGGACGACAGCAGGGAGATGAAGGCCACTTCAGCATCTCGCAAACAATCGGAAGTGAAATGTTTGCATAAAAGTGGCATCAATGTTTTACTGCTGATACGTGTCAACAAAGAACAAACGTTCACGTGACGGAAAGACTGAAATCTGTGATAAATGGTGAACATGCAAGACGGACGGACGGAAGAATGGCTGATACAAGGTGGGTGGATGGATGGATTGATTATCTTCATTGATTGGTGATAGGTAAGAGATGGTTGAATATATGGATGGATGATAGATGAATGGATGAATGAACAGATGGACTGATGATGGATGGATGAATTATGCTTGACTGATAAATACAATGGGCACAAGTATGGATGGACGGACTGACAATGGATGATTGATTTATGATAGGTAAGATAGATGGTTGGGCATATAGACGGACGGAAGGACTGACTGATTGATTGATTGGAAAGAGATGGTTGGGCAGATGGTTGGGCAGATGGATGGATGAATGGATGGATGAGTGATTGGATGGACAGATGTGCATGTCATGGATGAATGGATGAATGGATGGATGGATGATATGGATGGACGGACAGATGTGCATTTCATGGGTGGATGGGTGGAAGATGATTGATTATTGGGTGGATGGATAGATGGATGGATGATGACTGATTATAGGATGAATGGATGGACAGACAGATGGACAGACAGACAGATGTGCATTTCATGGGTGGATGGGTGGAGGATGACTGATTATTGGGTGGGTGGATGGATGGATGGATGGATGGTAGGTAAAATAGACGTTTGGGCATGATGAGATAAGGATTCATTGATGATTGAATGGATGGATGGATGATGATGGATGGATGATGACTGATAATAGGATGGATGGATGGACGGATAGATATGCATTTCATGAGTGGATAGGTGGATGTTGGCTGATTATTGGGTAGATGGATGGCTGGTAGGTAAGATAGATGTTTGGGCATGAGGAGATAAGGATTCATTGATGATTGGATGGATGATGGATGTCATGGGTGGATGGATGGATGGCTGGATTGATTGATGGATGGATGAATGATGACTGATAATAGGATGGATGGATGGATGGACGGATAGATGTGCATTTCATGATTGGATGGGTGGAGGATGACTGGTTATTGAGTGGATGGATGGATGGATGGATGGATGGATGGATGGATGGTAAAATAGATGTTTGGGCATGATGAGATAAGGATTAATTGATGAATGATGTCATGGGTGGATGGATGATGACTGATAATAGGATGGATGGATGGATGATGACTGATAATAGGATGGATGGATGGATGGAAGATGACTGGATGGATGGATGTGAATGTTATGGGTGGATGATAGGTGAGATAGATGATTGGGCATGAGGAGATAAGGATTCATTGACTGATGATGGATGGATGGATGGATGGATGTGCATGTAATGGGTGGATGTATTTCTTTTCATTGGATACATTTTTGGTGTATGAACAGTAAGGATGAATAAGTGAGTGGATGAGTGCTTGCAAGACAGTGGAAGGAGGGGCCGATGATTGGACCGACAAGAATCTGTGCGAATGATGATGGATTGTTAGCTAAAATACCACAAATAACCTACAGTAATGAAGTGCATGAGTATGTGATGCTAACAGAGGCAGCAGTAGTTCACTGTGGGACAATAATGATAACTGACTGCGAGTCTCTCATGTTCATATTGTTCTTTTTTTGTTCTTCACAGCAGCAACATAAAACAAGCTGGCTGCCTCCATTCGTCTGCTTCCTCTGGTGCTCACATTTAATTACGATATCAAACGTAGTGGGGAGGATCGCTTGTGCAGGCTACCATCGCGAAAATCTGGGCTTGTGATTATTTAAAATAAACACGCTGGCTGTGATTAATGGCTCGCCTTGAGGATTTTAAATTGAACTGCTAACACACACACAGAAAATAAAAGATTAAATACGCTCCACTGATTTCATGTTGTTTCCCCTCCACACAAATTAATGTCTACAAGCAGGGAAAAGCGTATGCATAAAAGTTAAAAGGCATGCAAGTTTCAAACGGCACCATTTTTGTTGCATTTTCGAGCGTGTTGAATAACACAAAGGAGAAACAAAAAGAGTGGTGGCGCGGGAACAACGCGCAGATGGTCACGTCTCGGTCCAAAGTGCTCTGAGGCAGATCCTGCATCCACGCCCAACGAGTCCATTCCAAAGCAGATGGTTTTCACCCCTAAAAATGGACTCGCACCAAAATAAGAGGTCGAGAACTACGCCGGGTACACATAGAACGATATTTGAATTTGAAAACTTCTTCTTCTTTTTTTTTTTAACCCAGTGTGTGCTTATTGCTCTCATAGCATGTGATATCGCGGATCATCACACACATTTCATCTGTTGCAGTACTGAGGCAGCATGATGCCATTCCGACAGTTGGACAAACTGTTGGAAAATACAAAGAAAAAGTAGCAGTAGAAGTAGAGAGATGTTAAGGAAGTAACTAAGCTTATACAGCAAAGTTGGGGGGAAATTAGATATTACAAAAAAAAAAATGTTTAAGGGCAAAAACATTAAAAAACTAAAACGTCCATAGATTGTAAAAAAAAAATGTGAAAAGAACATCATTTGATATGAAAATAAAATCATGCAATCACTACAAATTAATACAAAAATAATAAATGTGAATAGTATTTTTTTTTTATGAAGAAAATAGCTAACAATAGCGAGTGTCGGAAAATACACAAAGGAAGAAATAGTCATAGAAAACGAAATAGAAGAAGCTAGGTTCAATGTTAGCCTATCGATCAACTATAGCAAACTCTTATCCATAATCACTTAATAACCCTAAATTAATATGATATAAAAATGTATAAAACAAACAAATAAATAAAGAAATAATACAATAAAAAGGCATTACAAATGAATTTCAACTGTAAAATAACAGTTAACAAAAGTGTGGGCGCTCACATTCATTAAAAATGAATACAATAACCTAAAAAAATTACAAATAAATAAAATATAAATAAAAAGGATGTCAAATACAAAGAAGAAGAAAGAGTGGTAGAAGAAGAGGTAGTAGAAGCTGATCTGTTAACTTGTCTGACATCGAGATAAGTGTTAGCTTGTCTGGTAACTGGAAGAAACAGAAGAAGCTACGCTAAGTGTTAGCTTGTCTCGTAACTACAAGAAATAGAAGCTAGGCTTAGCTTGTCTGGCAACTATAAGAAAAAGAACATGCTAGGCTAGCTGTAAGCTTGTCTGATAACTAGAAGAAAAATAAGCTAGGTTAAATGTTATCTTGTATGGTAACTCGAAGAAATGCAAGAAGCTAGGCTAACTGTTAGGAAAATAGATAAAGAAAGAAAGAAAAACAAAAACAAAAACAAAAACTTTAAGAAAATAGAGGCTAGGCTAACTGTTAGCTTTGCTGGTAAGGTAACTACACTGGGGTGACAAACTTCTGTCCTTGCCATTTTTATTGTAATGACTGATTTTTGTGACATGTTCTACAAGCACTCAAATCAACCAGCCTAAGGATTTGTCATTGTAAATAACGAACATCAGTTTAACATTCACGATTATTGCCCCGACTGCTTTCTGAGCAGGTTAGGGAGGAAAAAATCATTCTTAACACGACCGACACTGCAGGATAATTGCTCCGGATAATCTTTCAGAGACATCAGTCAAACCCACCATGGATTCTGGCCTGGTTTTCAGAATGTGTGTACCCCCCGCTTAACGATCCAAGCCACCTTACGGGACTTCACTGTGAGCCAACAACAAGCTGGACTGGAACCAAGCAACAATCGACTGGCTCCCGTTGCAAACTCGTCTCCTGCCGTTACCGATCGCTGCCACCGATCAGCGATGCGCCGGTTTCCAGGGAGTCGCCTCCCTGGTGGCGTGGACCCAATCCGTGCCAAAAGCGTACGCATGCCTCGCGTTGGTGGGCGGAGGGGAGAAAGAAAGATAAAAGGCCTGACCTAAATACAGGTAATTCACCACAGTGGATCACGTTCATCAGCCATTGAGCTGAATGGAAAGTTGTATCCTCTTTAAACACGATTTCTTCCTTTTTGTTTCCCAACGATGCTGAAGTGGCGGCGTGAAACTAACTAACTCGTCTGTCATAGGAGACATAGGATGAGCTGACAAACCACTTAAGCTTCCCTCCCACGCCATGGAACAATGGCGACGGGAAGGGGGAAAAAAACACCATATGGGAATAACTTGAGAGCAGGACCTGAATAAACAACACAACGGGGACTATTATTAGCCCCTTTCACACCGCCTTCCTGGCAAATTGGCGCATCAGAGGCGTAACGGCATTTATCCGCTTGTCTCTTTTAGACAGAACTCACAGACGCGCGCGTTCACAAAGCCATTGCGGTTTCATGTATTCAGATAACTCGATGTTTGTTGACGTCTGGCAAAGTGACAATTGTTTCCGACACAAAGGGGTAGGTAGTCTCGCGGCTTCCCGCCTCTGGTCCTAAGTCAAGGCAGCAGATTTGCGGTTGGACTTTTGGTACCCGTATCCGTGTTTTTAAACACTGCATTATACTTCCTTGATGAACTTGCAACAATCACTTTCAACATAAAAGGGGGCATGGGCAGCGAGTACCTGGTTCTAAACTTTACACTCGTTTGCAGCTTACCCGACTCCGGTACCGCCTCCGATACGTCGTAACCCCGATTTATACCCATCATCGTACATCAGCGCCTTACACACAAGTCAGCGACACCATTTTTGCCATTGGTGGGAAATGCCAACCCGTCCACAGGCTCGTCCGCATTTTATTTTCCGGATATTTAATGGAGCCAATAACTGTAGCGTCCACGTGGGTGTCCTGGGTAGGATGCGAGATGACTCACAGCCTCACGTTCCCACTGGTGGGTGCAGCTCATGGTGAGAATCCTCACTTGGGTAGTTTCCAGGTGGAACACTTGTGAGCGAGTAGCATCCAAGCGAGCTGGCTGTTTTGGATGTACATCACGGCGGATGAGCTTTCCCAATGATTCAGCAGCTTTCAAGGCCAAAATACTATTGTTTATCAATGTCTTAAGGGACTATATAAGAATTCACTAGAAAGGGCTGTAACTCCTGAACTTTTCTTCGCAGTTAAATGTTCATTGTTTACAACAGGCAAGGCTAATCTGTCTCTGTAAATCTGAAAAAAGGAGAAGAGACAAAACCCACACATTGTTACTTCCTCGATGCAGTGATATATTCAGAAGATGGACGGGAGATTAATGAAGGGGATTTGTTGGGACTTTTCAGTAAGGTCAAAACACTCAAAAATAATCTGGTTTGCTGCAAAATCACACACTTAACATAAAAGCCAACAGAAAGCTTAAACTTGCCATCACTCAAAGGCTCGAAGAAGGTCTTTTTGGGTTTGAGCTCCATCAAGCCTTCGAAATCAAGCGCCCCGGCCTGATTTGAGCCCCGATCCATCGCGAACAAGACATGATTTGCTTTCACATGAAACAACATCGGAGGTTGTACTTTCAAAGTCTCAAGAAATGAAGACCAAGTCAGACATATTGGTTTTGAACTGCGTGAATTCTTAAAATCGCCTCCAAGGGAATTTGCTCAAGTAAGCTCCAAACAGAAGCAAGCATCCTAGAAGGATGGGAGGTGCTAAATTGTTACACTCTTTTTGCCTACGGCGTCTAATGTGGGTGGAATATGGCATCAAATTTGGATGATTATTGTGAGGATTTGCCATGAAAAAGTAGGAGTGCTTGCAGTTTTAATTTCTTGAAATGTTTACAGGTATATAAATTGAGGATCGAGGCCCCGTCCACACGAAAGCCAGTTGCAATGTATCCTCACAAGTTTCTTTCCGTTGAGGCCGCTTTCGTCCACACGATGGCGCGGTTTCGGAGCTTGAAACCGATGACTTTTGAAAGCGGGCTCCAGAGTGGAAAGATTTCAAAACGCGCCCCCGTACGCGTCCGCCTGGACACCGTATGCAGGATACTCCTCCGGTGATGACGACGCATTGTCGCATGCGGCAGATCTCGCGTGACCGCGCGCGAACCGTCAGTCTGTCAACAACAATGGCGGATAGCCGTGTCGTAGTCGTTTTGCGCAGCCTCCTTAGCTTGTTTACGCTTATGCAGCAAAATATTTTAATATATTAAAAAAAAATTTTTTCCAGTATTCCCACGTTCAACAAGCGGCGTCGTACTTGAATCACCCGCCATTGTCACGTCTCCTGTGTTCGTCTTTTTCATGTTGTTTGATACATGAAAGCCATATTTGTTCTGTAAATTGCAATAAAGTTAGAAAAAAAACGTGTTCGTCTTCTTCGCTGATTCTTCTTCTACGCTTTCCGTTAACTCCATGTGGCTGCGCTACAGCGCCACCCCAGACTTGGCATATACATTACAGCCGTTAAACGTCCTCAGCGTCTTCTTTTGGACACACGCAAGTCTTGAAATGCTTCAACAAACATTAACATGGCCCCATTACAAAACAAAATAGAAACACAAGACTTCTACTAGCTAACCATAAAAGGTTTTCACAAGGAAAGCAATAATCAAATATTTGATTATGTTTTTAGTTATTTATTATTTGTATGTGTGTTTGTTTGTTTTTTAGCCAAGAGAATAAAACACTACAATTTCTCAAACTTGATTCCATTGTGTCAAACCCACAAGCTGTATCATTAGTTAACTACATAAACATCTCGACCTCAATAAAAACCCAGGGGAAAAAAACTATACTTTAACTGACTTTGTTTTAGGTCCAGAAAAACCGACAGACTGCATCAATAACTAACTTTTATGATCAGCGGGGCATACTTCGAAGAGACAAACCGGCAACGTGCAGTAGCTGAAGGGGAGCCAGCTTGGTTCGCTATATTGATTTTTCACGGAGTGCTGTGTGTGTGCTGTCATGTGTGTGCGCAGGCCAGCATGAAGTTCCCACAGGTAATTGATGAGAAATCGAGACGCTGTAATTGGACCTTGAGAGTGTCTGTCCGAAGCCTGCCTGCATGTGTGTGCGAGCGTGAGAGACTACTATTGAGTGCTACTCTTTAGATCTTGTACAATCCATTTGTTCATTTACTGTCCAAATACTTCATTAACTAGATTGGAACTTAAGTAGAGCGTCGGCATCAAGCAAGCCAAATAAAAATCTTAATTTAAATCAGAACCATCAGCCTGAAATAATTTGGATCCATGTCTTGTAATGTCATGTTAATAAAACTAACATGTCAAAAATTCACAAACCAACGTGAAAAACACATTCATTTTTGTATTTTTTTTTTTTTTTAATGTTTACGTTTTGGGGATGAAAGTGAATGCAGACATTCCAAAAGACATCAAAGTTTGATGAATCATTGTCAAACACAAAATTGGAATAATGTCCCAATTCACTCTGTACTGCTGAAGGAACTGAAGTTTCCACTGAATTTGATGTGTGTGATTTTTCGCAGTTTTTGGGATATAATATGACAAAAAAAAGTGTTTTTCACATTTTTTACATTTTTGGGATGAAACTAAATGCAGACATCCCCCAAAAATGTAAAAATGTAAAAAAATGGCAAAAAATTAACGTAAGTGTTTTTCACGTAGCAGCGACAAAATTGAGGTCACATTCACTACTGAAGGAACTGAAGTTTCGACTGAATTTGATGCGTCGGATGAATCCATTCACTTTTGAATATGACCTCAATTTCATCGCTGCTATGCTTTTTTTTTTATTACGTTTTTCTGTTTTTGGGATGTCTGCATTCAGTTTCATCCCCAAAACAATAAATAAATAAAAAATAAAATAATAATAATAAAGTAGTACAGAAGGAATTGGGACGTTATTCCAATTTTGTGTTTAACAATGATTCATCAAACTTTGCACACACAGTCAAAAACTAAGATGGGTGCACAATAGACAATTGACCACATGTTGATATCAGTGAGGCATCCATGTTGTCAATGCCAAAACACCTGATTGGCTATAATCATCATTGTGCAGTGGCAAAGGCGACCCGTCACCTAGTTGTTTCAACCCCTTACACAGAGTTGTATTTAGGCTTCTGCTCACTAACAAGTGTCAATCACGGGCTTGGTGCTTCCTCCATTAGTGAAACTGTGCAGACTTGTTCCTTCCTTAGTCACCATGGTAACCAAAGCCAGACTCATCATTGGCCCAGCGGGGCTAGATGAACAGTAGCTCACTTGCATGAGACAGGATCGCCGTCTCAAAACAGGCTAAACTCAGCAAGATGGAAAACAGGGTGCGGAAAGTCAGCCATTAATTCTTGATTTTTACAGTATTTTGACTAAAGCATGTCGCAGAAATATTATCTCACTCACTGCCATTGACGACTATAGACGTAAAAAATTCAAGTGAACTTTTTCTATTAGTTTAAAAAAAAATCATTTAATTTTATTTTTTATGAAAACCTAGAATTTTTTTTTAACAGATATAAAATTGGTGATTAATCGTGAGTCAACTATTGAAGTCATGCGATTAATTATGAATACAAATTTTAATTGTCTGACGCTCCTTATTTCTTTATTTATTTTTAATTAGGGGCGTCAGGCGATTAAAAAGTTTTAATTGTAATTAATCAAATTACTTCACTAGTTAACTAACAATGAATCACAAATTTTATATCTGTTCTGAATGTACAATAAAAAAAAATCTAGGTTTTCATACTCTTGTTAGCAAAAGTGGAAAAAAAAAGTTAAACTAATAGAAATAGTTCAAATAAATTTTGGACGTCTATAGCCGTCAATGGCAGTGAATGAGTTATTTTAAGTTTCACTGTAGATTTCCCTCAACGGACTGAGAAACACCAAAGGCCCGCCATGACTTTTTCAACTCACAATCAAAGAAACGTGCAAGCAAATCATGCGGAAACCTCACAAATGTTTATCGTTTTCATAAAACAAATTCTAAAAGATTCAATCTGCCATATAAGAGAGCAATCCGCTAATCGCTCTCACACTAATTTCCCCGGAGTGAATATTTAGAGCACATTAGAAAGATGATATTTGACGCCGCGCCGCGCTTCTCCTCATTGCGCCCGAAACGGCGCGAGACCTTCGCTAGTTCCTGAGACGGATGCTAATTCCATCCGCGGCAGATGAAGACGCCGCAGACATTATCCTGAGGTTGTCTTCAAAACATCAAATAAACACAAACTGTGTTTTTATTTGTGCAGCCATTGATAATCCTTTTAACTAATCCACATCCAATCTCTCACAATGTTAATCTGCCAGGCGTTACGGCCCACGTAAACACTGCGATCCAAGACCTGGCGTGAATAATGACATTGTTTTGGTTCATTTGTTGGCGACAACTTGAGGCTTTGACATGCTGGCGGGCTAATGCGCTAATTTTATTGTCACTACATGAGCAGCTTGAGCCAATGCACATAGATCACAATCGCAGATAAAACCACTTACACGACACTGTGTTGACCTAGTGATGTGTTCGTACTTTTTAACCAATGCACCCACTTTTACCAGTCAAAACTCTCCAAAAGAAACTGAAATGGTAGATTAGAGGTGAAAACCATATGAGTGAAAAACAAGCAACTGAGCAGAGGGATAGAAAAATCTGTGAGATCAATCTCATCTCTCCAGTACCCTTCATTCATTTTCAGATTATAACCAATAACCAAGACATGCTAATCACGTCCCACCGTTGCTACCCATTTGTTGTTATTACGTAGCATCATTTGTGAGGAAACTGCTAGCGCACAACATGCCGGAGCGTACACACGGTTGCTTTTTTATTAGCGCTGAGCAAAGCGAGGACGTTTGCAACAGAAATAGAAAGGAAAGAAATAATTCATGCTAACTCTCCTTCGGGTGGAAAATTAAGAGCGGCGCACCATCAAGGAGACGGCCGTTTTCAAGAAAATTTATGGCAGCCATTATTGTGTCAAGAGGAGGCCTTTTTACCTCCTAAACCGAAGGGTTGCTTTCTCAATGTGGGGCTTAAATGGCTTGATTGAGAGGTTAAAAGTAGCTAATGCTATTTCTTAATGAGCACAAAGATATACCGTGGAGTGTGGAAAGTTCCACTGGACTAGGAATCATTTGTAAGAGAATCTGGAGTTAATTTATGTTCTTATTCAATCCCAAATCAATCAGTTAATCAATTAGTGGATGGATGGATAATATGAAACACTACCACTGATAACATGATGACATTTATCGTAAATCCGCTGCTTCTCGTAGATCAACTACTTCTAACGTTAGATGCTAGCTTAGCTATCATCTAGCGTTAGAAGCTAACAGAGTAACTGTACAACCAGGTTTTAAAGCAACATTTTACCAATTGCAGAAGCATACAAAAAGTGTCAAAATAAGTTGAAAGATAAACATTTGAATGAATACATTTCAAGTTAAATGAAAAACAAATGATAAAAATCAAGAAAGCGGGCTACTTTTGAGAACAATTAGTCGCAGGTAAAACAGCATGCTAGTTGACGGGCTAGCTAGCTAGCGGGTTTGTGTTAGCAGTTGACACAACTGCCTTGTCAACAAGTTTCGTCAAAAAAAAGTCATATAAAATGCAAAACAAACCAAGCCGAAGGGGCCACATAGCCTAGCTAGCAGCTAAAATTTGCAGGTAGTAACCTGGATTTATGTATCTTCCCCCATCCTTGATTTCGAATGGGCCGCCATTCCACACACTCCATTAATCGAACGTGTGCCATTTCTAAAGCACAATGGCAGCCTGTAACACTATTGCGAGCTGGGCTTTAACCCTCGTAGACGTTCTAATTTAACCAGCAAGCAGAATAGACGCGTGCGTGGGTGTTTTGTATAAAAGCAAAACCTCGGCGGGCAGCGCCACGAGCCGACACAACAAAGGTTGGCACCTCTTAACGATGAAACAGTGGCTACGGGCTATTTTTTTACTTTTTTTTTGGGGCCACTCATTTAAAAAGTTAATTGGCTGGGTGACAGCGGGATATAAGGCAGCACGACAGGAGGTGCTGGGCAATGGAGGAAGCCTAGTCGGGGAGCTTTTAAAGCACAGAGGCATGCTGGGAGAGGAAAGGCTACAGGAACGCGATAGTCAGTCTTAACTAGAATCTCATCTTTAGTCTGGCATTTTGTGATAAGAGCTTATAAAAGCATTTGTAACATTACAATAAAAAGCTGCGTTTTGATAACGACAGCATCAAATGTAATGCGCCGTTTTGATAAGGAGGCTCGAGAGAGAGTATGCTGTTCTGTCAAAAGAGGAGACAGTTCAACTTATTAGGTTTGACGTTTGTGTCTGTGTATAATTTAGACTGATGATGCAAAAAAAAAAAAAAAAAGTTCATAGATGCATGAACATAAAAAGGGACATATGAAAACGTTTTAATTGCTTGTCTATAAATAGTTGGGTCTCGAGAGTGCCTCTTCCTCTCATCAAGTAAGACATTTCAAAACCAAGTAAATCTTTTGTGATCTGCTGATTTCCCCAAATACAGAATTTCTGATGGATCACAAAGAAACTGAATGTAATTTACATAATATTGAACACCGCTCAAACGTTTTTCCATGCATCACTCGACCGCGAATCTGAAATCTGCCACTTGCAAGTGTTACGGCCCACGTTGTTTCGTGGCCGTTTAGTTTTTTCGTTTTTGTTGAGTGGTGGATTGCGTGCGTGTGTTGGTCCTACTCCTTGATTGGTGGTCCTCGTCCCCGGCTCAGGCCACCAATCGGTGCAATCGAGGAGCACTAATGCGCTA
The DNA here is from genome assembly GCF_054856555.1 of Leptonotus elevatus. NCBI lineage: Eukaryota > Metazoa > Chordata > Actinopteri > Syngnathiformes > Syngnathidae > Leptonotus > Leptonotus elevatus. The sequence goes on along the minus strand of NC_141239.1, from coordinate 8,244,672 downwards.
GCATTGGCTTCAGGTGTGCCAGCTCAATAAAAGCCTTTTGTTGCCTCCAGTCAGGGAGCTGGGTGGCTGTTTGCTTGTCCTCTTGTGTTGCTTGTTTTTGTTGTTCCAGCACGCAGTCCGCTGTCTTTCGCGTAGTGCGCCGTTCGCCATGATTCGTCTCTCCGCTCATCCTCCATGACTCATTAGTGTTCGCCATAACAGTAGTTTCCCTATTTGTGTAGTCAGTATTCGCACAGTTGACAGTTGGGACTCCATTTTGTTTGTCATGAGGTGTAGTGTCTGTGTGTTTGTGTTGCCGCGTGTCCTCCCCATGTCAACCCGTTTGTGCTTCACTTTTCCTTCGTTCCCCTCCTCCATGTGTGCTACCCGCGTCACAACATCAATTACGTGCCGTCAAGTGACGTTCGGGGGCATGTGGACGCAGTTGGCAACGGGGGCTGCTTGCACCACATGCGCTGATCTGATTTAATTAGGATTTGGGCAAGTACTGATATCTGGTCTTATTTCAAGATCCTGTACTCGCAACAGCACTGATACCAATATCAGCCATTTTATGAATAAAAGTACTGTATATAAAATTTCCATTAATTTCATGCCATTGTAAGGAAAAGTGCTATAATGGAATACAGGTAGTCCTCGACTTACGGACATAATGGGTTCCGAGTGGTTGTTTGTAAGTCGAATTTGTTTGTAACTTGAATCACATTAAATTTTGTTTCAAAATAAAATTATATATATTTTTTAAACAAAATAATAAAAATATGTAAAAGCACATGATTTGTGATGACGAGTCAAGATGGCGACCGCCGAGTCAGATTGAATTGATTTCAAAGCTGAAGAGACATTGTACGTTTTGCTACTACGCCAATAAAGACGACGACTGAGGCCTGCCAAAACAGCACCACCTGCTGAGGCATGTAAACATATTGGTCAAACCGCACAATTACTGTAATCTATCAATCAATCAATATTTATTTATTTCAGACTCAAAGGTCCATAGAATAACAACGAACTGTATACTTCTTTAAAAACAGGCACCTTGATGCAAATAGTGGCCTGCTTCATCTTCCATTTACAGATTAAAAAAATAATAATAAGTGCCTCCCTCTAACAGACCCTTTTCACACTAGGAAAGAAACAAAAAAATTAAATGTAATCACCTCAGTTCACCCACAAATTAAAAAGCTTCTTTTTTTTACGACCCTGGGATCCATTTTTAATTGTGACAAAGTCTCGTTTTAAGTGGTAAGCGCTGAGCCGGTTACGACTGTGTTGCTAACCAAAAGAGCAGCACCAACAAAGACATGAAAACAAACAGTCTCCTGGATGAATTTGAAGTAGTATAACATTTGTGGAATATGTGGAACATGAGTTATGAAACAAAATCTAACCGTTGTTATCCACCCCAGGGGGCGGCCATTTTGCCACTTGCTGTCGACGGAAGATGACATCGCAGTTGCTTATGGCTCAGGCAACGACCAATCATAGCTCACCTGTTTTCTGAATCTGCGCTATGATTGGTCGTTGCCTGAGACCCGAGCAACAATGATGTCATCGTCAGTCGACAGCAACTGGCAAAATGGCCGTCCCCTGAGATGGATAAAAACGGTTAGATTTTGCTTCATAACTCATATTCCACAAACACAGTATTAACCAGATCACCATATTTAGACATATTATTGTCAAAAATTTGTTTTTGGGTTGACTTCCCTTTTAAGTGTGGCTCCCAAACAAAATTAGAGATGATCTCACTTGTTGTGGCAGCAGCCGGCCTTTGAACGACATATGGTTGCTCCATAATGTTGTGTGCACCTCCATGCATTTAATACCTGTAATATTGTGTATTATTCAGTCCTAAATTACTTCCAAAACCCCATCTGGAGTTCGGCAAACAAACCGCCCAAAATGTGGCATTTATTATTCAGTTGGCAGTTATTTTTCTACGAGTTCATTTAGGCTCTGGCTTACACGCATGGGCTTGGCTGCTTGGGAATCAGAGGGACACACTGCACACACACACACACACACATGCAGAAACACACACACTTGGCTGCGGGAGATCACCAGCTGACAGGTGCTGCTTCTATGAGTGGCTCGCATCCACCCATTATGTAGTGTGCGCGTGCGTGCGTGCGTGCGTGCGTGCGTGCGTGCGTGCGTGCGTATGCCCGTCCGAGTCCCGACCAGTCGGCCCCCTCACCTCTCCACCTGCACTTCCTTCCTTTTCGATCCCGTCGTCTCTGACTTTCCCACCATCCTTCAAAAAAAAAAAAAGCAAACCCGCTCTCTCTGTCTCAAAAGACCGAGATGAGCTACAAGAGCACACCTGGGCCTGCCGTGAATACCAAAACAGTTAAGAGTCCCTGGCAGCCCAAACAGTTTGAGAGTGCCGAGACCGCTTCGGCTGAAGGCTTCATCCTTCTCAGAAGTGCACGATCAAATGAGAGGAGCAATTAGTTGAGGGTTCATCAACATGTGCACTTGAGGCAAGAAAGCAAAGTGCAGCAGTTACTGGGTTTTCAGTGTAATGCAACAACAATACATTTACTATTATTGATATATACAGATGTTGATTATGGAACGACTGCTGGAAGTTCTGAAATGGGGTCATGTTTTTGTTGGTTTTAATTGGCTACTATTGTGTTTTAATGATAACCGATTCATTCTTTCAATCTATTTAATTCACTCGAAACCTTGACAGGTGCCGCGTAAATGTGGAGGTTACCGGTATTTATTACACTTATTCCACCAAAGAATACCAAAATAATTAATAGCAACAGCTCTAAATGCGTGTGCGTGTGCGTGTGTGCGTGTGATATAAGAGAAGAATCCCTGAATGTTTGACACAATGTAAAGACTGGATGGTGATTGTGTGGATAAAAAAAATCTAATTAATATAGTATTGATGGCATTAAAAAAGAAAATCTGAAAAGAAAAAAAAATCACATTTATTTAGAATTATTATTTTTACACATTTTATATAATACAGTAATAGTTTAATAGTACAAGTAAAAGTAAAATTTAAAAAACAATAAAAATAAAATTTAAATGTATAAATGATGAAATTAACTACAACAAATTTAATGAGAACAAACATTTATTATCTATATACTTCCCCAGTTTTTATTTTAATATGTTGCCACTTAATACGCTTTGTTTCCTTTTTTTTCATGTTTTGTGTCCAGTCTGTCTTTTAAACGTGCTATATATGGTATAGTATAGTAAATGTATTTCATTTGATAATACTTTACTTTTGCTGTTATAATTTAATATTTTTTCTTTCACATATCACACAAGAGTGCTTTTTTTACTGTACATATCACAGCTCAGGCACAACAATTTATTTGATTAGCTATTATACCGTAGTTCCAAAAGTACTTGAACGCTACCGCTAGCAGTTAGCTGTTGAGCTAGGTAGCTAGCTGCTTGTGACTTGAGGTTAGCGGCGCATTATTTTGATTAAAGCCTCCCATTTTGGCCATCTTTATGCTCGTCTACAAGATATCAACACCATATGCTGTTTTTTGTGTTGTTTCTGTTCTTGTCTGATCCTATAGAATTAAATAGCTTGCCAAATAGCTAGCGGAAATGTGCTATTACCATTATCGTGCTTCGCCTTGATTATCATCATCATCCAGCGAACCTGAACCAGGCCCAACTTGCCTTCCATATACTTATGGCGACAAAACATGAAATAATATCTACTGCATTTTTTTTCTAAACGATTTAAACTAGCAGCACAAAATTAGCTAGCTAGTCTAAACTCCAAGTTGCCATTTATCGGCCATGGTAGCCATAAGGGATTTTGTGGGAATCCCAAAGAGCCGGGACCATTCCAGGCCATCTAAAATGATTCTTGTTTTGACAAACCAGTACACTGAGGCTTTGCAACAGCAAAAGTATGATGATTACAGAATCGCAATCAAAGGATTTCAACTTGAAAGAGTCGCATGTTTGCAGAAATGTCTACTGCAAACGTCTGCATCAACACGCGGCGGGGCGTCCGAACACGCTCGCCGGATGTGGGGGCGTGTCGGGAGAGACGCGGCGGGGAAGTGGCGGCAAAAGAAAAGAGCAGCAGGTGATGTCTGGCGAGGTAAGTGACGCCTTTCACGCACCCCCCCCTGCTGCTTGTCTGATGCACGGCGCTGCGGGCTCCTCGCGGGAAAAAAACCCACACCGCTGTCTTCTTTTGAGGCCAAAGTCGAAAATGAAAGAAAACCAGCTAAATCTGCAGTAATCATAGTCAAACATTTTTTTATTCCACGTGAGCTCGGGCTGCTATCATCAATGAAAACACCGTTTTTGGCAAGCGTCTATGCTGCTGTGAGGTCTCGCTGTGGGAACGAAGCAGCACTATGCTTGATATTAAATCCATTTTATGTTGCGGGCCGGCCAGAAAACTACACTTGCTCTGCTGATAATTGGTAAAATACTGGAAGGGTTTATATAGTTCCAAAATGTATAGATATATATTATAAAAATAAAAATAAACGAACACTGGCACCTTAAGAGAGAGAAGAAATCAAGTTTCCGTCTTGCCTCTTCGTAACTCTAATCAGCTCTTCATAAGCGTAGTAAATATAAGTAATAAATCCCTGCCTGAATATTTACATGTCCTGGTAAAAGTGCAGTGTGTAATTTACGGGTTCTAAACAGGACTTCACAAATTTCACTGAGAAGCCTGGAAAGGTTTGCTTGACATTAGTTGGACATTTCTATCATAACAGGACAAACGACCCATGCCCGAAATTAAACAGGAAGTGGCTCACAGCGGTTTGAACAAACATAACATTCAACCATTTACATTTATTTATTATTATTTTTTTTTAGAAACTCTCGTATGCCCTAGAACAGGGGTTCTTAATCTTTTATTACCTTGGGGCCTTTTTACTGTAAAAAGTGGCCCGGGGCCCATTCAAAAATTAGGATTTATGTTGACTTAATATTGTTTGTTAATAATTAAATTAAATCTAGTTAAGGTTCATATAATCATTACCAAATAACATGATTAATGACATTTATCTATGTGTAAACACTGACACCCAATAAGATGCTCAACAAGCAAAGTATTCCGAAATCAACTTCTCCGTTTTTGTGTGCGTTTATGTGGATGTTTTTTTGGTTTAAACAAACGAGGCAGTGTAAACAGATTGATAATTGTGATTCACGCAAGGGAGTTCTTCACATGATCAATTTGGGACTGATTTGCTCAGGAAAGGCGGGACATTCTGTACAATACTTTAAGCTGATTGGACGATGTCGCATCTTGTGCACGTTTGTTTTGGCTAATCACGCCAACGGATGAAAATGTCATCTTCGGTCTCGTCTTTAGGAGGAAAAAAAAGAAGCACAAACATCTGTACCGGATAAAAATGCACTAAGCGCCTCTCGCTGTTCAACATTCAACAAGGAAACGGTGAGTAATTCTGCGAGAACAGAATTAATTGCAGCGTCCGTTCGTCTGTTAGCTTTGTTTGTTTGCCCCGGCTTCGTCACTTCCTGGTTTCGTCACAGCTGCATGTCCCGCCCTAAACAACGTCTGATTAGTCCGACCCAAAAAAGTTCGGTTGCGAATAGATCCGCTGGATCAGTAACAAGATGGATTCTCTAAAATTCAGCTTGCTGGCAAGGTTAGAGGCAGTGTGGACAGATTTTTTTTTTTCTACATGGGGGGGGGGGGGGGGGGGGGATATTCGGTTTTAAAAATACCCTGCTACATGTGTTCAAAGCCTCAATTGAAAACTGCCTGCGGCTGTTGCGTCCCACAGTTACAAAACAAATTACTCTGCGGCCCACTAGATGGCGCTCGCGGCCCAACCCCAATGGTTAAGAATCACTGCCCTAGATATAAAACATAAAACCTAAATAAGGAGATAATAAGGCAAGGTACAGGGCAAATCTTCCATTTTTTTAAGAGCTCATAATAGTGAACTGCACTTTAACTTGTGTATATACGTATGAGCTAGTATGTGTTTGAATTACTATTATCAAGGGAGGGTTTACAAAATGGAATAGTTGTCAGATAAATGTATACATTAGTTATCCCATATTTAGTCTTTTCTTAATTGTAAAGCATTTATTCAACCTTGTGAATTTATTCAACAATGTGACCTCTGTTTGAACTGTGTGAGTTGGAGTCGACTGCAGTCACAAGACACGAAATGTTGCCCTCATCACAAGAAAAATTGGCCAAGACAAATTGGCCGGAACATTTTTATGGTTGAGAAGCTTTTAGTGTTAAAGAATGCTATGCGTTTTCCCCCAAACACTTCAGAGCAGTAATGTCCATGTGGTAGGTCAACCCAAATATAAGAAGGAGAAACGACAGAGTGTGTGTCAAAAATGGGCAGGAGGTTGTGATCAGCACATCTCTGTTCATTTTTCCTCGCGAGCCTATATCTCTTGTTTTTCTTCCGTGTCTGTTTATTAAATGTTCTAGGTTGAATGAGCCCAACAATAGTGCAAATGTTAGTTTCAGTAGCATTTAAAAAATTATTGTTTCTAGATATGTTTTCAATGTATTCCTTAACTTAATTACTACTTTTCTTTAAATCCTTATGGGGTTTTTTGTTTTTGTCTCAATGTAACATACTATTCCCAACAAAAACAAATACCACATTAAATTACTAGTAGAAAAATGATCAGCCAAACATGCTTTGGACCATTATTTACACACTATATCGTGTGTTTTATGTATCGTGTATCTGACTTTAGTTTTGACTGCGCCTCTTGACACTGTTACGTTGAGTCCGAACACTCGGACAGAGCGTATTGTTTGGCTGTCGTGTCGGCCAGCGAGCGCTGGCGAGGATGGGGGAGGGGAGACAAAGTGACAGATAGCACAAACAAGGGGAGGGACGGAGTGAGGGACGGAGTGAGGGACGGAGTGAGGGACGGAGTGAGGGACGGAGTGAGGGACGGAGTGAGGGACGGATGCTCCGCCAATGCGTATGATCCATTCTGCACAAAATAGTGGCCAAAAGGTCCATAAATCAGGCTGCTCCATGTTAGCCCCCCTATCGCAGGGTGTTCCCCAAGGTTCGGTGCATGGTCCCCTCCTCTTCATTATCTACATTCTCCCCCTGGGCAACATCATCCATCGTCATGGTTTCCATTGCTACGCCGATGACATACAGCTTTACATCTCCACCACATCCATAAACAGGCTTGGGGAATAACGGAATACATGTACCCCCGTTATGTAATCAGATTACCCCCCCAAAAAGTATTCCATTACAGTTACAGGGAAAAACATGTAATCAGATTACAGGTACATTTATTAAAAATGGGGATTACTTCGAGGGATTACAATTTCTACCATGAGAGAGAGAGTGCGAGAGACAGCGAGAGCGAGAGAAAGAAAGAGAGACGGAGCTAGAGAGCCGTCTTGCTGAAGGAGCGAAATTTTGAGCTGAGAGTCCAGCGGCATGCTACGCGCTGTAGCTTCTTGCTAGCTAGCCCGCTAGTGTGAGTTACACCTTCCAAACAAATCTTCCTCCCACCAATTCCCTATTTAAACATCATACACAACATATACACAACTAAACTTAAAAGTTCATTTTGCAGTTGATGTCACGCATCGTCATCCTCATTGGATGGATTGATCTATCTATCTATCTATCTATCTATCAAACTGTGAGGTGTGGTTGCTTTCAGTGACAGTTCGAAAACAGCATACGGCCTTCAATCAAATCAATCAATCTACAGCATACATGCTTTTTAATTACAAAATGATTTTTGCTATTTGTAGGCTGCCCTATCACCCCCGCAAATAGCACGGGCACATTGTATAGAATATATACTGTGGTGATATTTATTTTTGTTTTGTCTTCATGAGCATACTCGGTATTAGAGTAATCCAAAAGTAATCCAAAGTAATCAAGTTACATTACTTTAATATATGAATATTACTACATTTATTAGCAGGTAACTTGTAACTGTAACGGAATACATTTTAAAAGTAACCCTCTCCCAACCCTGTCCATGAACTCCGATACCATGACCACCCTCACCCACTGTCTAACTGATATAAAAACCTGGATGAAACACAATTTTCTCAAACTCAACATCGACAAAACCGACATAATCCTCATTAGTCAAAAAAAAACCTCACTAAATCCACTCAACGTTTCTGCATTAATTTCAATGACAATATCCTCACTCCATACCCACTCATCCGTAATCTTGGCATCCTCCTTGACACTACTCTTTCGTTTGAACCTCACGTCACGCAAATAACCTGGACAGCATTTTTCCATCTCAAAAATATAGCACAACTTTGCTCTTAACTCACCTTCTCTGCTGCTGAACCCCTGATCCATGATTTCATTACATCCAGAATTGACTACTGCAATAGCATTCTTTATGGCATACCATCCAAAACCCTTAATAAGCTACAATTCCTCCAAAACTCTGCTGCCCGCCTCATCACCCAAACCCGTTCCCGTGAACACATCATCCCTTTCCTTCAAAACCTCCATTGAATCCCCATTCCTCAACACATCCAGTTCAAAATTATTTTAATCACATTCAAAGCTCTCCATAATTTGGCCCCTCCATATCTCACTAACTTTCTCCACCACCACACTCCATCTCACTCCTTCCGCTCCTCTGGTTCCAACCTTTTGTCCCTCCCCTATAGGACCAAGCTCCGAACGTGGGGAGACAGAGCCTTCTCCCTTGCCGCCCCCACTCTCTGGAACTCACTGCCCCAACCACTCCGTGCCCGCCCTGACCTCTCCACTTTCAAAAAAGAACTCAAAACCCATCCGTCGCTTTTAATGTCTAATGTTTAGTATTGTGAACGTTTAGTTTTGTACTGATTTTATTATTGTCCTCGATCTTTTGTGGACTTTCTGTGCAGCGTTTTTGAGTACCTTGAAAAGCGCGATACAAAATAAATGTATTATTATTTTTAGGGCCCGAGGAGCGACCGCTGAACAGGAAGTGAGCTATGAATATTTGAATGTCCCATTTTTATTATTACATTTATATTATATAGCGCCACCTAGACCTTGGGTCGACAAAAAAAATACAACACATAAGGTATTTTGTCCAAAATTTGGATACTCTTTGTAAGTGTGATAACTAAGTCATTTATGAATTTTTTTTTTTACTTTCCACCACTCAAAATGTTCAGTGGCATCAGACCTATCAATACATATGTACTATTTATTTATTTATTTATTTATTTATTTTTGATGCCCTCTATGGACAATACAAGCAATATTGTGCTATGAGTAAAACTAACGATGATGTGTTTACATCTACTTTAAAAAAATGGCAATCAGGGCAACTCATTGCCCAAAAATAAAAACGGATGCTGATTTTTGAGGGTCTTAACATTAACTAAAATTATTTGAGCTTTACACACATCACACCTGGCAAAAAAAATAAAAACAATCCATATGTAAAGGTATATTATGCCATTTTCAAAGAAATTTGGCTTTGAATGGACCTGTACCCCAAAATGGCCCAGGCTGCGAGGGCCGTTGTTTATAGCTGCTCGCAGCTCATTTGCTGATTGTGAAACGAACCCACGGGCCAAAATAAACAGTGCCCCTGTTTATTAAAAAACTGTAAACATGACTGTCAGCTAAGAGTAGAGAGAATTGTTGACTTACCCAAGCCAGGGGGGTTTTCAGGACATGGCGGCAGGGGCTTGGGCGCAGGGGTCCGATTGGCGTGGGGATGCGCGGTGGGCCCCACCTGCTCGCCCGCGGCCACGTAGCTAGCCACTGTGGCGCTGGACCTGGAGATGTTGTAGAAGTAAAAATGATGTCCGCTGGCGTTGTTCCGGGAGCCGTTGCGCCCGTTGTTAAAGCGGCTGAAGAGGTCGAAGCGCTGCGAGCAGACGTCGAAGTAGAGGATCATCATGATAAGAAAGTGGAGCAGGCAGAGGAACAGGACACCCTTGCAGACGCGCTCCAGAGTTCGGCCCAACATCAGCCGGGTCATGGCCGAGGACGACGAGCGGCGGGCCACCGTTGGCGTGGCGCGGCTGCAATCATGCGCTCATCGCGACGGCCTTGAGGTCGATATCCCAATGTGCAAGAATGCTAAAGAGCACGCAGGTCACCAAAAACGGCTATCTCAGCATGAGTCATGGGGGCTCTGGAATGGACGGGCGGCTCCAAAGTAATTCCGAGCAATCCTGATGCTTCCTTGCATGACTGCGAACCTAACAAACCTTGATCACAATTGATCCCAGACGAACTTGGACGCGCTCAGCCAACGATGATAAGCGTTATCTTCGATATAAGGCAATGTGATATGTGCTCATGCTCCAATGGCAGCCGGCGGCCATTCAGATGAATAAAAACATCGTCACAGGGTCCCGGCAACCGGTCATCCCGCTGGTGACCGTTGCAGTCTGGGATCTTGGTGACGTGGACCTCCCGGATGGTGGTCTCAGGCACCTAAGGGGGGGGAAGGTAAAATGAACTTATGAAGTCAAATCAAATGAAAAGAATCTCACGAGCTTTTTAATAGAAATCAGGCAAGAAACTGAAAACTAAGCGACATTGACTGCATTAGCCCGAACAAAATATGATACATATAAGTATCTCCTGTATATACATGGAAAAGCAATAGGAAAATGGACCAACTTCAGCAAAGTAGAGTAGGTTTTGCTAGAGATAGACCGATACTGTATTTTTCAGGGCCGATACTGATGCCAATTATTAGTAGTCAAGGAGGCCGATAACCAATATTTGGAGCCGATATTCATTTTCAGTCAAATGGGGAGGGAAAAATATTGCCATCAAAAAACTTTAAAATACAAATGCCAATCTTATTTTTGTTGAAATGTTTATTGAACAATTTTTCAGACTTCACAAATGTAGACAAAAAAATTTGTTCAACAAACAAAATGTTCAGGGTTCAGGTTTCAAGGTTAACAGTACGTCTTAAAAAGTGGAAACTTAATAAACAAGTAAATACCCTAGCTCAACAGTTTTCTACATCCAAATTTGAAAAATCCCCAAAATCTTAAACTTTGTTTTAATGTCGAACAAAAACAAATGGTTCAGAAGGTTCCCAGGGTCAGCAGCATCTCTTATCAAGTTAACTGAACATTAAAATAATTCCCTGATGGTTTTAGATTGACCTTTTATCCCCTTAAACCCTTTCAAACTTACTGAGAAATAACATGATGTGCAAAGCTGTCATCTGGACTAAAAAGGTGCCTATTTTGAGGAATCAAAATGATAAAACATTCTGGTTTGATAACACGTTTTTGTTTACCAAATAATTCCATCAATATTTCATCATAATGTCAATGACTTGTGCTGCATTTGAGGATGGTCGGAAGTCGGATTTATCCGGCAAAAGTAAACAACCAAAATGGCGGATAGTGATAAATTGTTTTTCATTTTGGTCCTTAAAACTCACTTTGACCTTCAGCAAACTTGTCTTCTCACAATTTTGTTTCGTTTTTATCTTATTTCATAAGCATTCCATACAGTTCAGTAGTTCACCGTATAATTTCATGCAGGGAGATAGCGGCATATTGTGTCACGTACGTTGTGTTATGTCATGTCGAATATTTATGAATTAAGAAAGCTATCTAGTTTAATACTCGAGTAAATTTTGTTTTACCATTCATGGTCTATGTTTCCAAAGGGGTCGCCATTGTCGAGAGACGTCACTTGTAGTCCATCGGTGAAGTCGGGGGGTACTTTTTTTTTTTCAGACTTCGCAACTGGAGTTACACACTTCCTGGTTTGAACTCGGAAAAGTCCGACTTCCGACCATCCTCGAATGCAGCATTAAAGCCCCACTGAGGGGCGAACCTTAGCAAAGGTAGCGAATGTTGTTTACGTTAGCAAAGCTAGCGAATGTTGTTTACGTCAGCAAAGCTAGCGAATGTTGTTTACGTTAGCAAAGCTAGCGAATGTTGTTTACGTCAGCAAAGCTAGCGAATGTTGTTTACGTCAGCAAAGCTAGCGAATGTTGTTTACGTCAGCAAAGCTAGCGAATGTTGTTTACGTCAGCAAAGCTAGCGAATGTTGTTTACGTCAGCAAAGCTAGCGAATGTTGTTTACGTTAGCAAAGCTAGCGAATGTTGTTTTAAGCCAGTCAAGCAAATCGTGTGATGCTAAACCCAAGATAGCTGTAGTTTAAAGGATTGTGATTTGTGGTAAATGGTAAAAAAAGATTCCTGACCATTTACCACAAATCCTCACAAAAACAGTAAAGGATATTCTTAAGTTCTGTGTTTTTGCCATCCTGCTAACTTTATTTGCCCTAATATTTACTGTTCTAATTGTTAAAAATCTGACCCATTATATCATTGTATACATGTACCTGATTAAAACAAGTGCTTGGGTTTTTGGTAAAAGCAATAAAAAAATGTGAAAGACACTTTCTCAAGTGTCCACCACCACATCCGGAATCTAATTTCCCCACACACAAAACCAAAATCTTTACAAAGAGTCTTCACTGCCCATTCATTCATTCCTCTTTCAGCTAGCCTGCTGACAGACAAAAAAAAGGTCAGTGGAAATGATTCCTCCTCGACAAACCAAGGATGAGAACAATGGTATCCCCGCAGTTGTTGTTGTTGATGATTGGAAGGTAAAAACGAGCCTTCCTCTTTTTCCAAACTCCACACCGCTGGGCTGTTTGTCTCTCAGCAGGAGAAAGCTCTTCATTAAAAACGTGGTCGAGAAGCGGAGGAATGAAGTCATTAAATGTACTACAGTGAAAACAACTTTTCCAGAGGTCCTCGTGATGAAGAAGCCTGTGTTTGTGTCATCATTTAATCGCACACGAGGTGCTGTTAAAGATAAAACCGCAGGTCACATGATGCGATTTCAAGTGTGAAAATGTATTTCAGTCACAATTTTCACTGAATATTTCTCGTTCAGATGACATCATTGTAAATAGAAAGTGATGTGCTTTTTTCCAGCACTTTTTATTTGTTGACATTTCGCTTTGTTCCGTACAACAGTTGCATTACATTCCTTTTATTAAACCCACGGAAAAGGTCAGCGAGAGAATTCTTTTGACTTACTGTAACTCTGTTTTGACTCTTTTTTTTAATCCATTAATAAGAAAATGAAGTGCAGTCTCATACCGCGAATTGACTGACATTTGTTTGTGCAACAGCTCTGATTGATTTTCCAACTCTGACCAGCTTGAAGCTTGGTATCTCTAAGTAGTACAAACAAAGCAGCTGAGCATCTCTGTGAATCTCGGCTAAGGCTTTCCTTTTTGGAATCTGCATGTTCTTAAGATTGAATCAAGACAATTGGACTTTTTTTTTTTTTTTACTTGTATTCTGAGCAAGTTTGCTATTAGGCTAACAATAGTTGCATGTTCTCAGTATGATTCAGTGAAATTAAAGATGTTATAAAATTGACATGCCACCGTCAATCTAAAGTGAGAGTAATCCTTGTAAAAGCTGAATTAGTTTTTGTTTCTTCCTGAGAGAGCTCAGTATTGTTCATTCGTGATGTCATCATCATTGCTCTCTGTTTTTTTTTCTTTTTTTCTCTTTTTTGTATGTGCGTGAGTATGTGCATGTGTGTGAGTGTGTGCTCGATAATTCACCTAAAACCTATAAGAAATCCCATACCGTTCACCTAAACCGAATACTTCAGAATCCAGCTAGAGTCGTGAAGTTGTCAGGAGACCCGAGAAAGGATCAAAGAAAAGAAAGAAAAGTGAAATCCAGCACCAACCAGACATCAACTACTACTCACCGGGTTACCGACCAGAATCTTTCACCAACCTCAGAAGCATCTAAATTCCAACAAATTAAGGAGACCTTAAGAGACCATAGGAAAGACTAAGAAAAGGAAGGAAGGACAGACGAAGCAGAGTGAGATCCACAGACATCAGCCTCCACCGATTCAATGACCAGAGGAAGAAGCAGATTGTGTTTGAATTTCGGTACATGCTGGTGTGGTGGATCTGGCATGCATGAAAACCTCCACCAAAGAGGGGAGCCCTCGACCCCGGCCAGGACAGAGCAAGCACAACCCTCCGGCCCCTCCAGGCCGCGGCAGCGCCAAGGCCCACCCCCGGGCCCGGAGCTGTATCCCCACAGTATTTGTGAAAAATGTATATTGAATGTTAATCTACTTTTTTTTTTTTTAATATACTTTTTGGGGGTTTACAATTCACACCCCTAATATATATATAATATAAAATAGTCCCTATCACCCGCAAATAGCGGGGGGTGTCAAATGCACAGCTCATGTATTTCCTCCTATTTTATGTACTATACGGATTTTTTTAGGCCGATGCCGATAGAGTTTAGGCAGGAAAAAAATACTGATTACCGATTAATTGGCTGATTCATAAAAAATATATATATATAATGCATCATTTATTTATTTATTTTCCTGCATTTCAATGCATATCAATTATATGTGGATTTTCGCTATTCGTGAAAATGCCTGATCCCTATTCCTCATGAATAACGGCTATCTATTGTAAATATATTGTTATAAAAAACATCTCTTCTCAGTTCCCAGGTTTTTTTCCAAGTGCAAAAGGTTCTCTTGCATAAAAATATACCATTCCACTGGGTTGCCAGTTATTTAAAAAATAGAAAACAGTATGTTGAATTCAATAGTAGGCAAACAAAACACAGTCATGTAAATTGTGGGGTGCCCCAGGGATCAATTCTGGGGCCAGTACTTTTTCTTCTTTATGTGAATGATATTACAATGATTTCGAAATTGTTAAAATTAGGGCTGGGAAATAAATCAAATTAATTCGAGACATCGTCATTTTAAAAATTGAATAGTTGAAAATTTGCTAAATCGTGAAATCGAATTTTGTCTTCTGGATTATCAAAAGATGTTGTTCTTATGTTCTGTTACGTTCAAATGTTTTTGTGAGTTGCAATTTTGCACAAGTGGCAGAGAATGCTGGATGGGTGGTTTACAAGACATGTTTACAATAGCTACCAACTACTTAATTGTGCCATTTAAGCACAAACCATGAATGTTAAACTCATGTTAAAACTCATTTATAATTAGTATACATTATTGTTGTCTTTATATTTGGCAAAGGAATTATTTTTGAATAAATGAAACCTTTAAATAATTTTGGGGGGTTTAACAGATTAAAATCGATTAAAATCGTAATCGTCCTGTTGTCGTGGTTCAATGCTAGCAGACTATCTATAAATATTAGTAAAACCAGATTTATGATTTTCAGTTGTAGAAATATGGATGCCGAAGCAACACTGACTGTACAAGGCATAGAAATAGAAGGAACTTATGAAATTAAGTTTCGAGGTATCATTAGTGATGAACATTTAACATGGAAAGCGCATATAGAATATGTCAAATCTTAGGTGTCACAAACCGTAGCCGCGTTACACAAGGTCAAAGAATCATTGAACAAGAATGCTTTGATATTGTTATATAATTTATTGATTGTTCCATAACTGATCTATTGCATTGAAGTGTGGGGGTGTGAGGCCAAAACCTACACTGAATCCATTTTTTCTCTTACAGAAACGTGCTATTCGTGTTGTTTGCGGTTGTGGATACAGAGACCACACTAATTCATTATTTATAACTAAAACTGCCTTAAAATATTGTACAAAGTCCATCATGAAATTTTACCAGTTAATATACAAAACTCAATTTATAGAAAGGGAAAGTCAGTCTGTGGAACAATCTGGATTGTAAAACAAAATCTTCTCAGTCTATTTGTATTGTATTTTTTTTAAAGCATAAAAGCACAATTACTGCAAAAATATATATAGCACAATGACACACAGTTGAATTATTTTGCTGCAACACTGAAAGAGTCTTGGCCGCTCGTTGCCATTAAATTTGTGTTGTTGTTTTTGTGTGTGTGAGTTTTTTTAGTTGATCAGCGGCAGACAAAACAAGTTTTACTTTTTTCTGTCCTCTTTCATTTCTTTTGCTTTACTTTGAATATTGTTTTATATTGTCTTTTTTCTTTTAAAAATGAATGAGATTGATTGATTGATTGAAGCAAGGCACACAAACAAGAACCCCAACATTGGAAACTTCGGTAAATTTTTTCACAAATATCAACTCACTCAAAATTTAAATATTAATGAGTTACTATGTTTGTCCTGCATATAATTTCAAATCTGCCTACTCACAGGGCAGTATCAGAACTACTATAAGAGCAGCTATGATGTCTGCCATCTAGTGGTGAATGGTGATATTACAAATGAAAACTACCGTCGACACCTGTATATCTGCATCTGCAGATTCGCATGTTCATCGATTCTTTTAATTTTTGTTCAATATTTTCTTCATTATTGATTTTTTTTCCCTCTTCTTTTACGAGATTATTATCCCCATTTCTCCCCGTTTTTCATTGAATGTTTATCAGCATTTTTTTTAAAGAATATTTGGAGTTTCTTTTTTATGGGGGGAAAAAATTCAATTGGCCGATTATTTTTGTCGACCCCTGTAGGCCTATATCTGCACCTGCAGATTTGTATGTTCATTGATTGTTTAAATTGTTTTCTATATTTTTTTCATTGATTTTTTCCCCCTGTTCTTCTAAGGGATTTCTATCCCCATTTATTCCAGTTTTTCATTGAATGTTCATCAGCATTTACATTTTTTTTTTGAGGTTTCTTAATAAAAAAAATAAAAAAAATGGGGAAAAAATATTATTATAGATTATTATGGATTATAGCGATGAAGAGCCATAATTGGCCCTTTTAATCGGCCGGCCTATTAAGGCTATACCTAGATATGAGTGAATTAGCCACATTCAACATTTCAGAAGATTGAGCCAATATGAAGCCAAATTTATTGTATATATATATATATATTTTTTTTTTTTTTTAACTACGCACAGTAACGAAAAGTGCAGGGGAAAAAGATGGCCTCTCCAGTGTTTAACTGCATCTCCTTTTATGCAGCTGCGGTATTTACATTTAAATAACTCAGCAGGGCTCCGTCGTGACGTCGGCGACTCTCTCGACGGCGTGTGTATTTTCTAAAACTTAAGTGCAATGTTATGTCTAGGAAGGGGCGCGGCGCAGCAGATCTCAGAAGGTGAATAGGATTACGCGATAGTGTGTGCATATAAACTGCATGTGTGTATGCGTGCGTGTGTGTGTGTGTGTGTGTGTGTGTGTGTGTGTGTGTGTGTGTGTGTGTGTGTGTGTGTGTGTGTGTGTGTGTGTGTGTGTGTGTGTGTGTGTGTGTGTGTGTGTGTGTGTGTGAGAATCAAATCAGTCGAGTGCAGTCGCTCGGGTCAAGGTTTTAAATTGAAGAGTTTAATTCAAGCTGAAGGAGCGTCGGAAAGGAAATGTTTCATGCAGTTCTCTCATCATTTCTGCTCTTGTCACATAAATGTAATAGATGCCTCGTGCGCAGCTGCAATATTTTATCCCAAGCCAACACACACACACACACACACAAATTTGATCAGCAGTAAAAAAAAAATTACAAATGAGAACATAAAGAGCTGGAACGACACGTTATAGAAATGACTTGCCATTATTTCAATCTACATATCAATTACATATAGTATATGGATGCATGCACTTAAAGGAGACACATTCAAGAAAATTGGCTTGCATATAAATAGGTGGATATCTGGAGTGTCTGTGACTTTCTGAAAAGGTAAGCAGAGCTGCAGCGTTAGCATAGATTACCGCGAGCCTTCGAAAGGCAGTACATATTTGAATGTTTCGGGTCATATAGGGGATATTTGTGCTTCACAACGTGTCCATGCCACATACACACAAACCCACTACACTAAATTACAAGCGTAATTCAGCGGCTTGGTGATGAAGTGCTGTCTTGGTGGGTGAAAATACAACCCATGCTGTACCTGTCTTTATGGTTGCTCATGTTTTCCTCCACACAAGTAATAGCTGCTCACACCTTAGCAACCCCCATAATCCCGACGCTGGTTGTCATGGGAAGAAAAGTTATTTTCGCTAACATTTTACCCGCAGTATAGGAATATCCATTTAGTGAGGGTGAGGGTTTCCCTCTGTGATTTATAGGCCACCAAACATCCCCCCCCCACCTCGTCAACTAATTAGATTCGCGTGTACGTCTTTGCTCCTACTCAGACGTTTAAAAAATGCTCCGATACTAAGACCCCAATACCAGTTCACTGGCAAATGAAAAATATATGGTTTTCAACCAGATTTGATTCAACTAAAACGTGTCATCACAACTGCAAGCCATATTGCATTATCAAGCATATTTTGAGTATTCTGATGTAAGTATTTGGTCAAAAAAAAAAATCGGTGAATCCCCATTTTCCATGTAATCCACCTAGCATCCACAAATTATTTATGATAGCCATTTGTACAGTGCTCCACAGTCCACATGAATAAGTTTTCTTCCCCCATTTTTGTGGAAATAAAAATGTTTATCCTTGATGCACTTTCATGTGCATGTTTTACTCATTCGTAAAACAGGAACATTACATAAACGTGTTTCGAAAGAAAAAATATATATCATCTGCTGGCCCACATTTGTGGAAGAATGTTGTAGCGTAATACGCCAGAGAACATATTGATTCTAAAAGGAAACCCAAAGTTTTCTAACAAATCTGCTCAACCGAACAACCCGAGTGTTCGGCACAACCTTGAAAGGAAGAAAAGCATTTTATACCGTATACAAAAAACGAAATCGACCAAATATCTTTCCTTCCATTGTAAAGCAATGTCACCGGCGACACTCTCTGCTGTTACCAGGAGACCGGAGCCTGCTTTCCAGTGCGGAGCCAACATAAAACTGGCAGCACCTGTAAAACATCTGTATATTGAAATTTTAATTGGGCTGCAGACATAGCAGTGGACAGACAGCTCATTTTGTGCCGGTACATAATTCATAACGTTGGTCAAACATATGCTGGGAGCCAGAAAGGGACAAAACGTGGCCTCGTACTGAGAATTGAGGGCTTCGATAGTGGCACGGTTTAAAGTAAAGTCAATATACATGGAGATAAAAGTGGAAGTTAACACATTTTTGACCATTTTTGACAATATTTTCTATTCAACCCCACTGGTCTAAATATGGTATTCTGGTTCTGGCAATCAATGTTGCTCAGGTAACAACCAATCACAGCTCAGCTTCAGAAAACAGGTGAGCTGTTTTCTTTGGTCCTTCCTCGGGTCTCCTGACGGCGGTGTTCGGTTTAGGTGAACGGTAAGGGATTTTTTTTTTTTATAGGTTTTTGGTGCGCTAACGAATACACACACACTCGCACATACTCACCCACATAAAAAAAAAGAGCAATGATGATGACATTACCGAATGAACAATACTGAGCTCTTTAAAAAAAAAAAAACAGGTGAGCTGTGATTGGTCGTTGCCTGAGCCCTGAGCCACTGTGATGTCATCTTCAGTCGACAGCAAGCGGCAAAATGGCTGCCCCCCTGAGATGGATCAAAATGGCTGTATTTTTCTTCATAGCTCGTATTCCACAAACGAATGTCATGTTTAGACGGGTGAGGTCACATCTGACGTATTATTTGTCAAGAAATGTTTAAGGTTGACTTCCACTTTAATGGTGACATTTTATGCTAATCTCCTCAGTCAATGCAAAATGTGGCAAAGCACAACATCAGGACTAATCCACTCTCAGACCAACGGATGATCTTATAGGACAATCTTGGACGTAAGATAGTCAGGTGTTCAGGTTCATTGAAAACTTTAGCTTAAATTGCCCATAGGTGTGAATATGCGAGTGTGACCACTGGATCGTGCCAGTGTACCTAATGATGTGGCCCGTGAGTCTCTTCCCTCTGTGTTTTCGCAGATGTTTTCAGCAGAGCCCTCAGGCTTATTGTATGTCCTCAACTCATGTGGAAGATGACATTTTGTCTCATCCGAGCGCGAACAATGTGGATGTAAAAAAAAATAATAATAATAAATAAAAGGTTGATGGCTCATGACTGGAGCTTGGGGAGACTTTATTGTAAGAAAATTGCAAAAAGAAAACATTTACCCGCATGCAAATCCCTCCTCTCTCGCACTCGCGCTCTCTCGCCCTCCCGACCCCGACTTGAGTTGCTCCTTATCAAAAATGCATCAGGGCAGGCTACACCTGATCGTCTGGAGCACATCTGGCTGGAGGCGAGTTCGGCTCCCCCAAGTTCGCAGCCAA
The DNA here is from genome assembly GCF_054856555.1 of Leptonotus elevatus. NCBI lineage: Eukaryota > Metazoa > Chordata > Actinopteri > Syngnathiformes > Syngnathidae > Leptonotus > Leptonotus elevatus. Next base: position 8,224,578 of record NC_141239.1, on the reverse strand, counting down.
AACACTGCGGGACAGACGGAAGCAACGGAAGCTTGCTAGCTCCCGCCCTGCATTGCGGCTAAGTAAAGAAAGAACGTGATGAATGGCGGCATGTAAAGAAAGGTGGGTAAAGCTTTTCTTGAACTCAAAATTGAACATTAGCCGGGTTTACATGGAGATTTCATTTAAATAATTCTAAGTGAAGACTTTCTGATCACCGGTCTTCATGTGACGCGATCGATCCCGATTCGCAGATCAGCCGTGTTACAGTCGTAGGACACGTGAAGACCGATGTAAACATCACATGATTTATCCAAACCGAGTTCATTCATTCATCCATTTTCTTTGCAATTGATCATGCTCGGGTTCCAAACTGACTTGAAACTAAACTGGGGCTACATTAGGGCTTAAAAGGGAAGTCAACCCCCAATTATTATTTTTTTTTATAATAATATGTTCTATGCAGCCCCCACTAGTCTTAACACAGTATTTTTGTTTAATATTGCGTTAATGGAATATGAGTTAAGCAGCAAAATCCAGCTGTTTTTATCAATCTCAGAAGGGGGCCATTTTGCCACTTGTTGTCGAGTGAAAATGACATCACAGTTGCTCAGGTCTCAGGTAACAATCAATCACAGCTCAGCTTCGGAAAACAGGTGATCTCTGATTGGTTGTTGCCTGAGCCCTGAGCAACACTGATGTCGACAGCAAAATGTGGCAAAATGGCTGCCCCCCCCCCCCCCTGAGATGGATAAAAACGGCTGGATTTTGCTTCATAACTCATATTCCACAAATGACTAGTGCGGTCACGTATAACATATTATTGTCAAGAAATGTTTAAAGTTGACTTCCACTTTAAAGGGAGTAATCAATTAGACACAGGGGTGCAGATAAGCGGAGCGCAAGAGCACTGGAAATTCAATATGGCGCTCCAATTGTGCATCAACAGTAGGGATGCACGATCATGCTATTTTCAACCGATAAACCAATCATTTAGAAAGTGCCGATGTCGAGAACCGATAGGTAAGCCGATAATTGTTTGCAAAATCAACTTGAATACAAATACACTTTTAAGTCCTATAAGTCGAAAATGGTACAAATACTTTAAAACATTGTGAAAAGCACCATGACGCTGAATTTTATTGATAGGTCTGCTTAAAAAAAACAACCAGTAACTCATTTTGAGTTTGCCAAAACAAAACAGTCATGTTTAAAAAATTTTTTTTAAAAAAAAGCAACAAAAAACTGTGAGGGTAGCATTTTGGGGAGAGACAGTAAAGAAAGCACACACTGGCGAATGCCATGCCGCCATGATGCATCTTCTGTGAACGCGAGGTCGCGCACAATATGATGTCACAAATATACGACACAGTGTTTCCCACACCATGTTAATACTTGGGCGGTAAACTGCCCAGGTAGCAAAAGATGTTAAATCAACATTAAATTAGGGGTTAAGAAGGTTGGTTTTTGGTTATGGTTAAAGATTGATTGGTCAATCAACATTGATTCAACAACATGATGTCAACATTGAAGTTTGTGTTTAAAAGATGCCGTTTGCATCTACATTGTATTTGGGTTGAATTAAAACGTTTGAAAGATCAATGTTTAATTAACGTTGAATCTGTTTGCCTTCCCTCCTTTTTTTCCTTCAGCGGGGAAAGGGATTAGGAGAGGGGAGCATTCTGTGGACATAATTATTGCACAATCATGCATATAAATATTGCATAATTGCAATTTTACGTGATTGCAATTCGTTTTGTTTCAAGCAGGACAATTTCTTGTTATTTGAGGGACGCTAAATCCAATGAATTTGAGAGTCCTTAAAAATCAATAAAATAATCTTTTCTTTCGAGCAAGAGTATTTCTGAATGTTTGAAGGACGCTGAACCCATTAAACTTGGTCCCGTCTCTACGACACTTGTGCAGAGGACGTGAGATCGAGTCTTCGGCCTTCCTGGGTGGAGTTTGCATGTTCTCCCCGTGCTTGCGTGGGTTTTCTCCGGGTACTACGGTTTCCTCCCACATTCCAAAGACATGCATGGCAGGTTAATTGAACACTCCATAGGTGTGGATGGTTGTTCGTCTCTGTGTGCCCTGCGATTGGCTGGCAACCAGTTCAGGGTTGCCAGCTGGGATAGGCTCCAGCGACCCTTGTGAAGACACGCGGTTAAGAAAATGGATGGACGGAGGGATGTAGATTCTGATTTAGATGATGGTTGAATCAACATTGATATTGTGTGATTTATGGTTGAAAACGTTGACTCAACATTTTATCAACCTTGCGTTTTCTGTATGATTTAAACTTTAGATCTCAACGTATATACTTTGTTTCAACATTGATTTTGCTATCTGGGTGGCCACCACCTAAGAAGTTTTCAAGAAAATGTATTAAAAATATATTAACTCATTTGCTCCCAAAAACGTATAAATACGTTCTATTTTAAATGTTTAAATTTGTCCCTAATACGTATTTATATGTTTTTTATGCTAGACTAGAGCATAAAGAAGGTTTTGATGCAGCCTCAACTGCAAAGAACGGTTGAAGAAATGGTAGTTTTTACACAAACGGCCAGCAGGTGGCAGCGGAGCAAAATATATCAACCAGGGCCATGTTGGGAGAAAAAAAACTAAATTACTCGCAATTCTAGATTTGTGAATAATGATGACACTTAGCTATATTCTAACACTAACTGCTGCAAAACGGAAACAGATATAAATATACTTTTTTTTTTCCTGATGAAAGAAGAGACTTTAATCTTTCTTTTGGTAGGTGCCATGTTTTTATAGCAATAGAACACAATATTATGTGGGCCAAAATCCAGTAAAACAGCCGGGATTGAAAGTGATTGCTTCTGTGAAAATGGCTGGGAGTGAATGAGTTAAAAAAACAAACTAACAAAAACCCTGTCGCGACCGGATATGACTGCACGTAATGTTAGTTCGCCATCACTTTGTGGATCGTGAGGCAAGAAGAGATGTAGTAACAGGACTGAAAACCCAACCCCCCCTCCCATCGCGTCCCCTGCCGTAGTCCACCCATCCAAGTCGATTTCAAACCTGTGGGAAACACGGAATACCAGAGGAATGGGGAGGGGTTGAGAAGTTGGGCACAAACACAACAGATGGACTAACGTGGCATGTCTATTATAATTATTATTATCGGTGGATTTCTTTATGATCTGGTTTATCAGTACGACGTGAAATTGGTCGATAATTGCCGATAATTGTTGGCCACCGATATTATCGCGCATCCCTAATTAACAGCTAAGCCCAGCCTCAATTCAAAGTCAAGTCAAGCGCCGGCTTCAAAATAAAAGCTACGGTATTGCTAAGGCATTGCTATCTAATGAACAAAGGTTGGCTGGCTTGCTAGGCTGTGCGCTCCGCTAAGTCGCTAACGCTACATTGGCCATGAGATGGCGGCCGGATGAGTGCTGGCGAGCGTCCGGAGCGCTGCTTCGTCAAAATATGTCCTGATGCGAAAGTGGGACGAGTTGACAGCGGCCCTGGAAAGCTGTGTAGTATGTAGCGTGCTAGCTGATCACAGGATGCCGTAATGTAAATCATATTTTCTTATTTAAAAAGTAAATTCTATTGTTGTTAATATGTACCCTAAAAGTGTTTAAGTTGAAGATTTTTCAAACTCGCTCTTTGGCCCGAAAAAACCTGATCAACTTTTCATTAGTGCAACAGTAACTGAAATGCTGAAACGTCAGTTCTTTGAAAGCCCATCGGAGGATTACATGCCTGTCGTGAGGGCGACATCATGACAATAATTGTGTGGGGAGGGGGGAGTGCGGAAGGGAGGGGGAGGGGGGGGGGATAAAGTCGTCATTTTGATGTGGGTCACGTTGCTTAAGAATCGGGTCATAAAACATAAATGTGCTGCAGGGTTGCAGCGACTAAGTTGCAGTCCGGCTGTAATATAACTGACGTCAGGTACGCATTTATACATTCACAGCTAAATGTTACCCAGCATGCATTGCTGAGAATAGTAAGTGGCTGGAGGCATTTATTTACTTCACTGCGGATCATTTTAGCAGAATTACAGCACTAATGATAAACTTTTCCAGTGGGGATCTTTTAGCCAACGAAACCGTCCGTTGCAACCAGCGTGTGACTTAAAATAATGACGTGGCCGATACGCCGCCATTCTTCTTCCGAGCTTGAGACACGCCGTCGCCCAGATGACATGAATCAGACACATCGGCCGCGCGGTGACCTTTCGCTGATCATTAAAGCAAGGAGAGGCCGGCCGGGGCTCCCCGGTTTACCGTGCGCATCTTTGAATCCCTCATGCGCGCACGGCAAAATGTCACTCGACAACAACAGACAGAACCCAAAAGTAACCAAAAAAAAAATACAACTAAGCGCGGGATGGACATCAACTACTGTACTTTTACTTGGTTGTTTATTTACAGTGCATTAGTTTAAATGTACTTAAGACTATTCTATTCACCAAATGAGAGAAAGAAAACAAGAAGAGATTTAAATATTCAGCGAGATGACTTTAAATGTCATCGTGGCGACTTCAAATATTGTATAGCCGTACTGGAGAATCCCTAAGAACGTTAGGAACGCCTGTTTCCAAGCTCAACTTCCCAAAGATGTTATTGTCGTAATAATACAAAATAATTTGATACTAAAATAAGACAAGTCTAACTTGACACACTAATGAAAATAAAAAAAGATAAGCTAAATATATATTTATACAGGTAGTAGGGCTAGACTGATTATAATTTCAATAATATGTCAAATGATGATGATGATGATGATGATGGTTATTATATGCGATCTCTATTCATGGTCAAAACAACTTTCATCCGGATCTCATCCAAAACTGAAAACTAGCTAGAATTTATATAGAAAATTGAACACATTTGTGTTATTTTATTTAGCAAATGAAATGCATTTACGTTACATTTGAGAGAAATGGCATCATATTACAATAATGTTGTCATGAAAATGGATAAATACATTTTTCGGATTTTTTTTTTTTTTTTTAATGATTTATGAAAGTCGAAATGTAACATTTCTGACTGATATTTCGGTTACAGGTGTTTTTAGTATTTTTGTAGCTACTTGAGAGTCACAATATGACACAATGCAGTTGCATCCCAATCAAAACGGAGAATTATTATCTTTGCTTGGTTGAATTTTGGATCTGGTCTTTGCATTGCGGCAGGTGTACCAAATCAAGAATCCGCCTGGAGGAAAGACGCAACGAATCGAAGAGCAGCGGTTAGCAACGAACGTGCGGCCCAAAAAGAGGAAAGCGTCTCCAACCTCTGATCTCCTACTACCGTAATCTTCTGGCGCAAAAGGACAAATTGATATCATGCGTGTGCGCTGACAACTGCTTTGACTTTATTGAATTTTATTCACATGGCAAAAACACTTGTTTCCTACTAAACTAACGAAAAGTACTGAGAACTGTTGCAACCTTATATATTGTAGAAGAGGTATGCTTGTATGTAAAGTAAATAAACACTGAATCATGTTATTTCTTAATCATCAAAAGAATGATATTAAAGAGCAAAAATAAACACCCGACTTTAATGCCAGTGGTCCATTTAACTGACCAAAGCCAGTGCCCGAATGTGTTACTGTAACTACAAAGGCAAAAAAAAAAAAAAAATGCAATAAAATAAAAATTAAAACAGCAATGAGCACAAAAAAAAGAAGCAGCGGCACGGAGATGAAAAGAGCCGAGTGAAAAGGAAACAGGACTCGAGAGAGAACAAAACACAACAGGGTTCTTTGAGCACAACACTTAATTGCCTCTCAAGTCGTCTTACGGTCTGAAGGAGGTCGGGGCTCTTGAAAAGACATCCGACGGCTGCTCGTTGTTGCACGTCAACGCACAACAAGAGCCGCAAGTTCAAACATAAACTTTGGAGAAAATTTGCTTTTAAAAGTCACACACAACTACGTAGGCTGGTAATTCCGAAATTTGCTGAAGTCTCTAACAAGTTTAGCTGGCCTTACAATAATTGCTGAAGTCACAAATGACTTCACCGTGCAAAAATTGGGTATTTTAATACAACAATATAAAGAACATAATTGATTCCAAGGAAATTTTACAAGATTAGCTTGAGTCTCATAAGATTTGCTGAGGTGTTGAATGTTTGTGAAGTCGTACAAAGCAAAATTCAACCGGACATTTTGGGGATAATACGCATCTACTGTCTCACAGAACTTCATTGACAGACCCCTTCCAAGCATGCCAAAGTCTCACGAGATTTGGCGAAGTCTTAAGAGATTTGTAGACGTTTCTAAAAACCCCGAAGTCGTACAAATCAGAGTTCAGTTGAAAATTTTGAGGTAAAATATGCTTCTAATGTTACCCAGAATTTCACTGATAGACCCCTTCCAAGCCATGTGAAAGTCTCATGGGATTTGGTGAAGTCTTACGAGATTTGCAGAATTTTCTGAACCCACGACAAACCCGAGTTCAAATGCAAGTTGCAAGAAAAATATGCTTCTCAAGTCACACAAAACTTCATTGATAGAGCCTTTTCAAGCCATGTGAAAGTCTCACAAAATTTGCTGAAGTCTCATGTGATTTGCACAAGTTTCTAAAAACCACTGAAGTCATACAAACCAAAATTCAACCGAACATTTTGGGGAAAATACGCATCTACTATCTCACAGAACTTCATTGACAGACCCCTTCCAAGCATGCCAAAGTTTCACGAGATTTGGCGAAGTCTTAAGAGATTTAGAAGTTTCTAAAAACCCTGAAGTCGTACAAAACAGAGTTCAGTTGAAAATTTAGAGGTAAAATATGATTCTAATTTCTAATTTAATCTTATTTCACTGATAGACCCCCTTCCAAGCCATGTGAAAGTCTCATGGGATTTGGTGAAGTCTTACGAGATTTGCAGAATTTTCTGAACCCACGACAAACCCGAGTTCAAATGCAAGTTGCAAGAAAAATATGCTTCTCAAGTCACACAAAACTTCATTGATAGAGCCTTTTCAAGCCATGTGAAAGTCTCACAAAATTTGCTGAAGTCTCATGTGATTTGCACAAGTTTCTAAAAACCACTGAAGTCATACAAACCAAAATTCAACCGAACATTTTGGGGAAAATACGCATCTACTATCTCACAGAACTTCATTGACAGACCCCTTCCAAGCATGCCAAAGTTTCACGAGATTTGGCGAAGTCTTAAGAGATTTAGAAGTTTCTAAAAACCCTGAAGTCGTACAAAACAGAGTTCAGTTGAAAATTTAGAGGTAAAATATGATTCTAATTTCTAATTTAATCTTATTTCACTGATAGACCCCCTTCCAAGCCATGTGAAAGTCTCATGGGATTTGGTGAAGTCTTACGAGATTTGCAGAATTTTCTGAACCCACGACAAACCCGAGTTCAAATGCAAGTTGCAAGAAAAATATGCTTCTCAAGTCACACAAAACTTCATTGATAGAGCCTTTTCAAGCCATGTGAAAGTCTCACAAAATTTGCTGATGTCTCATTAGATTTGCACAAGTTTCTAAAAACCACTGAAGTCGTACAAACCAAAATTCAACCGAACATTTTGGGGAAAATACGCATCTACTATCTCACAGAACTTCATTGACAGACCCCTTCCAAGCATGCCAAAGTCTCACTTTTTCAAGCCATGTGAAAGTCTCATAAAATTTGCTGAAGTCTCATGAGATTTGCACAAGTTTCAAATACCCCTAAAATAGAAATCGCAGTTAAACTGAAAACTTTGGAAAACTACGCCTTTGGTAGCACAGAACTTCATGGATTTAAGCTTTCAAAATTTGCACAAGTCTCACAAAATTTGTTGAAAACTCATGAGATTTGCTAAAGTCTTGAGTTTTGTCCCAAAGTCATATAAACCCAACTTCAACAGAAAATTTCATGATAAGTCGGCTTCTTTAGTCATACAGAACTTAATAGAACCATTCAAGAATTGTGGAAGTCTCGCAAGATTTTCTGAAGACTCACACGATTTTTTTGTCTCACAAGATTAATGTCATCCAAATTGGAATTCAACTGACATTTCGGGGGGCTCTTAGATCACAGAAAACTTCATTGATAGAACCTTACAAGATTTTCATGAGATTTGCTGAAGTCTCGCATGACCTGTCAAAGTCTCAAGAAATTGGTTAAAGTCTCCAAAACCCTCAAAAGACGTTCAACCAAAACATTCATAGAAAAATATACCTACCAAGTCAGTAACTTTACTGAATTTGCCTCCAAAGATTTGCAGAAGTCTCCCAAGATGAACGGAAATCTCGGATTCCCCAGAAGTCGTCCCAATCACGGTGAAACCTCCGTATGAGAGTATCAATTTCTAATGCTGTACCGCTGTCAGGCAAAAGTGCCGTCTGGAGCCCAGACCCCCCCCCCCCCCCCCCCCCGCCGATGCGAAGTCTTCGCCTCTGATCCAGCTGCTAATTTGGCAGCAGAGCAAAGGAGTAAATGAAGAGCTTTGGCGGAAGAAGAGGAGGATGGTAGCTCGGAGGAGTGGAGAAAGACGAACACTCTGGCTCCGGCATCATTTAAACTACGAGCGTCTTTCTGGCCTTTCAGACTTAAGGCCACCGCCGTCCAATTATGCGGGCCGCGGCTGTCCATTTGATCAGCCTTCGTCCTTCACGCTCTGGACTGAATAGGCCATGTTAGAAAGGCTGTTTAGCCACTCGAGTGTAAAAACAACCCGAGTGTTGTTATGCTGAATAGTACAGTAAATGCAAGGAAGGGTAAAAATGGAAATTGAATGTAGAGCTGGAAGGCTGTCTGACGTCTGGACGGTTTTTTTCTGGCTCCAATGTGATTTGAGGTCAAATGTAATGGTTGCTTACTGGTTATTTATTCATGATCAAAGGGCATTTTGGACAACAGAAATTAAACGATTAGAAATAATATCCCGGAACAGGAAAAACAGCATGCTGGCACATTCTGGCTAACACTTTTCCACCCGAAATGTTTTTATTTTATTTATTTTCTGTTATGGTTTATTTTCATCAGGATTAACTCTTTGACTGCCAGACGTTTTCAGAAAAGGGATGCCGTCAGTGCCAGCCGATTTAAGCATTTTGACTGATCTTTCAAGGTCCACAGAAAATGTTCTGTGCTACCAAATGAAAGATTGGACTTTCATCTTTCATCAGAAAAAAAAAGTTTGTTTCTACCTTATTCCGTTCTTTAGTAATCAACAATAGAAAATGGTTAGTTTCACCCGATTTCGCTCATTTTGGACTCAAATACGGAGAAATCAAGCTTTTAGTGAAACGATATTATTTCATGCATTCTAGTGAATTTTACACTTCTTTTTGTCCACGAATGATGCCACAAACACCTAAATAGTGCTTTACTTCTATAAAACACTACCACCAAGAATGAAAAAGTGTTTTTTGATAGCAAAATACGTTTATTTACATTCAACAGTGTAACAATTTGACAACAATTTGGCAAACTATTTACAAATGTGTGCAACTGTGGTGCTATTTACAAATGTGTGGATGTTTCAACGACAGTTTTTCTTTTTCTTTTTTCTCCCCTGCGTGCAAGGAGACGCAACAGCATTTGCACAACAGATTGCCTCTTCGCGTGCAAAAGCTCCACTTTCTTGCAGGCCGTTTTTTCCGGGGAATAGCAAGTATATACTGCAGTGTGTGTTGCCATCAAGCCTAATATCAGGATCAAGCTACGGTTACGTTACGGTGGTGTTACGTCTGGCTTCCTCATGTCCTCCAGTTGCTATACCGAGTGGTAGATGTTCTGATCCATCTTATCCACTCCATTCATGGTGGCATCGTAGTCCAGAACCAGTGTCTTCTCCGTGATCAGACTGTACCCGCTCCTCCGATGAATATGCATTGGACTCGGGGTACTCTTCATTGTCCGACAAAATGTCCGCATGTGGAGCTCCGGCGTTAGCAGAGCTAGCCGGTGATGCTTTATGACGTGAGAATAAAGGCCGCGTCCAACTGTGGCGTCCAACTGTGGCGTCAACCTCGGGATTCACCATCATCATCATCATCAATCTGCATTGGTCGATGCCAACTCTCCATCGCCCGATCGAATGTCCGATTGTGTAGAAGTACCCGGTCGGTTATTGTGCGTGTTTTCCGGCCTTAGCAGCGCTAGCCGCGCTTAGCCGGTGAGGCTTACTACGTGATCATAACAGTCGCGTCAAGGCTTCCAACTTTGGCGTCAAGCTCGAAGTCATCATCATCGTCGACATCAATGCGCTTTTTAGTATTGATCGATGCTTTCCGTCTTTGAAAAAAATGCTCAAGCGTGAGCTGCTTGCAACCGGTTGCTTGGTCAGCCATTGTGGCTTATTCAGCCATTGTCTCCTCAACACTCTAGCTCCGCCTCACGTCTTCTACTGACGCCCACGGTGGGCGGCCCATCCAACCTTGTGCAAAGAGAGTCATCGCTGCCCTCTAGGGGCCAAAACGAGTCTTTTACTAATCAGATCTGCCTGATACTTTCAGCACAGCTGCCCAAGGCTTTCCTGCACCCGTTTCCAAAAAAAAAACAAAAAAACATAGGGGACGTCTTTTAACGTCCTCGGCGCCCTTCCCTAGGTTTATGCTAAACGTTTTATAACGTTTATGGCGGTCAAAGAGTTAATGTTGACTTATTATCAGGATGGGTGAGTAGTACCGATACCAGGTATCAGTATTGGGCCGATGTCGGCAATATTTCAAGGTATCAGGTACTCATGGAGGCTGTCGATACCCGCCACCAACACTTAAAGGTATAATCCGAAGGATTTGTTTTGGCCTGTCCAGGACGTTTCTGGGTGGAGACTCAATGTTTTCCTACCAGTCAAGCCATGCAGGCAGGCTACTATCAGTTGGCATATGCAAATTAACAGAACAAACTGAAATAATCCACATAATAAACAAAAAGTCACCGACATGCTCAGCCACATACGCCCACGCAAAGTACGGATGATGATTGCTGCTCTCACCAGTAAATAATGATGGCCACCGCTTGTACAAAAGAAATAAACAACTCCTAGAATGAATCAAAAGAGTAAATAAAACATCCAGCACGCTCAGTTACAAGCCCTTCCCTTGCACCTTTTCCCAGTTATTCTTTATAGCTGCCACCTTGCACGATAGAAATAAACAGAAGCGGGGCAAAATTAATCCACAAATGGGCAAAGTTGCAAAATGCAGCATTGAATATTGAAGTGAAGGCTGTGTGGTCCAGTACAATGCAGGTTTGTGCAGATAAAAAAAAAAAAAAAAAAAAAAGTCTATTGAATCATTTCTAATGTATCACACGCGCTCAGCTAATTGTGTGTTATTCTTTATATCAGCACCCCGAGAGGAACGCGCTGACTCCAATCAACTCCATCTATCAGGCATCAGTGTTTCAGAGCGCTCAAGCTGTGACCTTCCCGTCTGTAATTAAACCCCCTCGACGGCACGAGCGCCTCTGCGCTATCTGATGAGCGATAGCGCAGGCGTTGCCGGCCGACGAATGAGCGCCGATATTGCCTGGTCTCGCCTGGCCGCGCACGAGTGCGTCGAGGTTCATAGGTCAAACCCCCGTGGCTCACGTCGCACTACAACTGACACCATAAAGTCAAGTCCTGACAATCTGTACTGCAATGCAACATGCCTCAACTAGTTCTAGTGATTCTTCAAATAGTAAGTACTTTTACTTTACTTTTTACACTCAACTCATTCGCTGCCATTGACGGCTATAGACGTCAAAAATTAATTTAAACTATTTTTATTCGTTTTCGACGAGTATAAAAACCAACAAAAAAAAATTATATTGTAAATTTTAGAACAGATCTAAAATTTGTGATTAATTGTGAGTTAATTATTGAAGTCATGTGATTAATTACAATTCTAAAAATGTAATCGCCTGACGCGATTAAAAAAAAGATTATTAAAAATTAGGGCCGTCAGGCGATTACATTTTTAATTGTAATTAATCGCATTAACAGTTAACTCACGATTAATCACAAATGTTATATCTGTTCTAAATGTACAATAAAAAAAATTAGGTTTTCACACTCTTGTTAACAAAAGTGGAAAAAAATGTTAAACTAATAGAAATAGTTCAAATGAATTTTTGACGTTTATAGCAGTCAATGGCAGTGAATGAGTTAATTGTGCAGAGTAGTCATTAAATTTTTTTATACAAATAATCAATAAAATAACAACGAAAACTTAGTCAGAAAAAAAATTATCAACATGAAAACAATAAAGCAGCACGGTTGCCTAGCATGTTGGCATGGTTAGCATGGGTTAGCATGTCAACGTTTAGCATCTAAAAGTCAGCTGGGATGTGCTCCCACTCGCCCTCAACCCTAATGAGAAGAAACTAGAAATAATCCAGAGAAAAAAAAAGAAAAAAAAAGTAAATACGAGCACAGGAGCAATATAAAAGAAATCTAGAGAGTAAGAAAAACATGTAATGTATGTATACAGTATTTCTATTAATTCTTTGAGCGCATTTGACCTGAATTGTTGTCAACGGGAAACAAAACAAGGAGGGCCAGTGACGGAATTGTCATCAACTACGTTTTTTAAATGGAAATGGGCGGAGAAAAATCTTGCCCAGCTCTGGTTTGATCATAAAGGTGGGAAAGTAAACAAAAGAAATCCACTATGGCCAGCGGGTGGCATTGGGTCTCTTTTGGATGAAGACAGCGACAGCAAATTCAGAAAAATTCCAAGGCAAGCTTGTTCACACTCGGTCACGTGTGTGCACTGTGCATACAATTAAAGTGATGTTACCTCTTGCCAATGGGGTAGATGCCACGGACTTCCAACTTCCGGGTTTCACACATCAGTGTCGTTTACGGCCACTGATGGCCGCGTTCCAACACTCGCACCCCCACCCCTGCGTCCCCCAACCGTGTGTCTCAACTCTCTGAAATGCTTCGGACAACTGAGACAGACACACTACACACTCGCACCCGTCGAAGGGGCCGCGCAAACGGGGGGCACAAAGGCCGAAGCGCAAGAACGCGGCCCGCACGTCGCAAACAGGAAACAGAAACAAAGCCGATGTGTGAAAACCAGGAAGTTGAAAGTCCCGCCTCCTCCATGGCTTATACCCCATTAATGGTAACTTCCACCTAAAAATAATCCACATTCAAAAAAGGACACAGTAAGCACAAAAACATATGCAATGCAATGCACGTCTGACATGAATAATGCAGCACAATTGAAATAAATAGACTGACTTGAAACAATCCACAGAACAAAAAGGCAAACTTGGTGTGTGTGTGGGGGGGGGTAATTAACACAATCACTCCTTTCGTCTATTTTTTTTGGTCAGGATAACTGCCACCTTGCATAATGGAAATTAATAGAATGCACTTGGTCACACACTTTATCAATTAACATGATTTTGACAGTCCCCTTTTCCAACAGAAACAAGAGAATGACTTGAAATAATCCACAATCGAAAAACCCATGTACTGTATATTGGATTGACTTCTAATTACTATTATGCAATCACCTCCTTTCACCAGTTACTTGTACTAACAGCTCCTTTGCAGAATGGAAAAAAATAAAGGCTTGAAATAATCCACATCGTCTAAAAAGTATTGGGCATACTCCGTTACATGCACATGTGTATGATAAACCTGATTATCCCTGGTCCCAGGTAACCATAACACCACCTTGCACAATGGAAATAAACAGACCAACTCGAAATAATCCACAGAGTACAAAAACTCTTGGGCAACCTTGGGCGCATGTGCATGTTTGTAACTAACACAATCATTCCTCTCATCTGTTTTTTTAGGATAATTGAAAACTCAAGAAAGGACTAAATAATCCACAAATTAAAAAACAACAACAAAAAAGTCCATGTCGTGCTTGGTCACACTGCCAATTAACGTGACTATGCCTCTTGCCAGTTATTATTCATGCTAAATTACTTTCATTTTGCCCAACAGAAACACGAGAACAAGCCAAAATAATCCACAGTCTTACAATTAATACTCCTTTCGTCATCTACTTGTGACAATTGCCATTCTGCACAATGAAAACAAAACAGAACGACTTGAAATAATCCAAAAAGTACCGGTCATACTCGGCCACATGCAATCGGATCATTCTTTTTGTCAGCTAACATTGATCACACCACCTCGCACAATGGAAAATAAACACGACAACTAGAAATAATCCACTCGAAAGTGCTTTACTGTGCATCGCTTTCTATGGGGGGCAACTGCTTTGCTTCCGCCAATAGACAGGACAACTCAGAAGTCAACCGTGTAGTATTTCAACTGTGCTCCTGAATGCTTATTATAAACGCATCAAATAGTTCAGTGACTTACAGCACCGCTCCGGTCCCTCACTGAAGAGATACTGTGTCAGAAATGAGAGATGCGTCGGATTGGATTACCATCTTCTCTCCCCAGTCCGTGCGGAACTGCCTGCCTGGGTTAAGCTTCATCGCGAGGAAGACCTCCACATCCACATCCATGTTATCCCCCCCCCACCCCCACCACCACCACCACCACCACCTCCAGCTTCATCATCTCGTTGGGAAACATGCTGGCCGGACTCCCACAAAACAGACCCCATGGACAAGTCATGATACACTCCCCCTTCGCCCTCCTCCTTCACACGTGTCTCTATTAAATCAAATATGTCATTATGCAAAATCATGGGAGCTGCAGAGTGGACTTTTTGAAGAGCTGGGAGGCAGCAGAGCTGTGCAGGGGAGGGAGGCTAGCATGGCGGGTGGAAAAGAGGCAGTGTGCGGGGTGGCTGTGCAGGAAACAACAAAAGAATTGGCACCTCCAAAAAAAAAAGATGAAAACGGAGCTAAATAAAAAGGCACAAAGGAAACGCAGGGCTGCTTACCTTGATTTTGTCAGGCGAATACTTGCATCGTTGTGTCTTCCTTGCAGCACATCGTATTGGAAAATGTCAATTTAAAAAAAAAGAAAAATATTATTGTGAGAAGTCGATTTTTCCACCCAATTTGGATATCTACTCGCCGATGATGTCGGGGGAAAATGTGGAAAATAAATAAATAAAGAAGCACGGTGTTGTTTAGCTAGCGTCAACCGTATCCGCCGCGTCGTCGGCGTTCAAGCGAAAAGGAGGCGAGTAGAGAGGCGACGTCCTCATGGTTTTGCCGTCATTTTGTGGTGGTTTTTGGACAAGGCAACAAAAACAAAAAGCGAAGGAAAGGAGGAAGGATGGAAGGATGGAAGGATGCTCCTCTTCCTCTCTCCAGCAGGTCCCTCTGCTCCGCTTTCACTCACTACGGAAGCCCGAGGAGAAAGCGAAGGAAAAAAGAATCGCCTTTTGTCCTACCCTGTAATAAAAAAATTTTTTTAAATATCCTTTTAAATTTATTTTTAAAATAATTTGTTTTACTCTATGACCGTGGCTATCAAGACACTAAAGTGTTTATTTATATATTAAAAATGCCTAAATCGGTGCACTGATCGACAATCATTTCATAACCATTTGATTAATACTTCAATTAACATAATGGAATTACATGATGATATTTAGACGTATAATAAATTTGATATTAATATGTCAAACTAATTGGTAGAATTCAAGTCAACAGACATGATTACAATGTGAAAATTTTAATTTATATAAATTTAAAATAACTGAAAAGTACTTTTACTGACAGATATAGATGTCAAATAATGATATGAATGATAATTAAAATGTATAAATTGATTTTGACCCCGCATGTTCAAATGCCAGATATTTGTGATATAAAAAAAAGTAGACAAGGGTAAACTCTTTAATAAAAGTTTTTCCACCATTTATGTGATATAACCTAGCCAACTCAATTGAGGGGAAAAAAACGTACATCCGCATATATATATATATATATATATATATATATATATATATATATATATATATATATATATATATATATATATATATATACAACAGCGATAACGTGGTTTACTATATAACTGTAAAGAGATTATATGTGTTCAGAATTTACCAACGGCGTCTGAGTACACCTGCCACCACTTTTTAAGTGCCTGTGATTAACCCTAAATACATTTCAGCTGTTCAAGTCGTCTGTGTGGCGGCAACTTCCACAAAAGGGATCGAATGTATCATTCAGGAGAATGGAACAAAATAATGTTAAATGCATTAAACATACAAAATAGAAAATAGTGAAGACAGCTCCATCCAATGACCAAAAATGCATTCAAAGAGAAGCAAACTGGCTACAATTTTAAATCACCCCAAAATGTGGTGAAATGTAGCTCAGCCATGGCCTAGTGGTATAGTGTCTGCCCTGAGACTGGGAGATTGTGGGTTCAAAAAAATCAGTGTTACTTTAACTTTAAATCCCTGAGGCATAATTTCAAAAGGTATGGTGCTTAATTGTTTCAAGAGTGGAGGAAATTATGAACAATTTCCAATTAGCAGTCAGTAACAGTGTTATCACAAAACCAGTCTGGCTTCTATTTGAAATCAATAGTCACGAAAAGCCTACTAGAACATTTTAACGTTGGATTTTAATCAGAGACAGGTAGAGCTAAATGGAGATTGAAGAAAGTTCTTATAAATTAAAATGCCCCGAGATACTTCCATACGTGATTAATTTAGAAAACGGGCCCTTTAAATACAAGATGAGGATGTGTGTATTTGTATATCGATTTACTATGCTAATTTTTTTTTATTATACAAAATGTGAGGAATCATAGCGTTCCATTGAGTCCACATCAATACTCGTACGTTATACTTGCGCCACCTAGAGGTTTCATCATAACACTGCACAATTCGACTGATGTCTTGGCATAGCGCAGTGCAACAAGCAAACAGGTGAGATTGTGATTGGATAGTTTTATTTGACACCCGCAGACATTTATGAGGGCCCAATGAACGGTTTCCTATTTTTATTGGACATTTACTTTCTTGCCACCATCACGTCAACATAATTACACACAGATTACCAACCAACAAAAATACGGGAATTTTCCTTCGGGCTTCATGTCGGTGAGTGGGAGGGGAAAATCACATTTGTAACATTTATGACAATTAAATCCATGTTAATATTTTTTTCACAACTTCAGGGTAATAATTACAAGCAGATTTGTAGTTTAGCTAACCTGGTATGTCAGACTGATATATCGTACATCATTTCACCACAAGCTTTAATAAAGAAGCAATGACCAGGTTATGGAATGTTACAATTACAATAAATGAAGACAATAACAGTGCTTAAAAAAACAAAACAAAAAAACATACATTGACAGGGGGGGAAAAAATACAATTAAAAGCAATTTTATATTTGAAGGTAACATGTTTTTTTATATGCTCACCTGTAGTATAATAATATAATTCATATCAGTCACTCCTTGAGACATTGTCGATTGAAAATGATCTCAAAATTTAAATTGTCCTATTTTTCCCTGCGGATATCAAAACAATCCAATAAAAAGTCAAAGGCTTTTAGTCATGTGAAGGATGACGAAAATTCATTCGGAAAGCGTTCCAGGGGGCGCTACTGAGTAAGTTGGTCTGACAGGCCAGGCAACAACAATGAACACAACGTTCAAGTTCATGCTTCACAGGAAGAAAAAAAACACACACACACACACACATCCAAAACACACACACACACACACACAGAGACAAATATGTTCAAATACTCTATAGTGTCATTTTCAACCATCGTTCATAAAGAGTGTGAAGAAACAGTTGTTCTCCTTGAAATGACAATTAAAGACAATATGCGGCAAATTGAACATTTAAATAATTTACGGTGCATTATTTACACATCTTAATTTTTCCAGCGGAGTTGTCATCCTCCCTCTTGTCCTCTTCTAGTCGCCCATCTTTACTTTTGACGTCTTCGGGGGAGGAGAAAACATACAAGTGTCAATAACAATGATGTAGTGTTAATTTTCTAATTAATTTTGATCTGGAGCAAAAAAAAATTAAAAATCCTAATAATTGTCTATATCAAGTCATGGACTACAGATCCTTTCAAAATGTCCCTGCGGGAACCGGTGCAAAACTTCCCCATTAACAACAAACACATGAAATGTACAATTTCAGTTTTCGGCCTCGCACCGTTAGCACGATTTTGTTCGATTTAACAATCAGTTTTAATCCTGTCCGAGGGTTTAGCATCACAATTCAATTCCCATTCCATTCAATTTCTCAATAGTGCCCGCTCACCTGCAAGATGGCCACAATGACACCGAAGAGGCCGATGGCGCTGCCGAAGATCTCCACGATGAGGATCTTGACGAAGAGGCTGGCGTTTTGGGCGTCGGCCAGCGCCGCCCCGCTGCCGACGATGCCCACGCAGATGCCGCAGAAGAGGTTGGAGAAGCCCACCGTCAGGCCGGCGCCGAACATCGAGTAGCCTGCGCACACACACAAGGACAACATGGCTTGTTGGTTTCAATGCGATTTTCAGCCACAACTAACTTTTTGATGTGAGTCACTTTCATTTCATATCCACCGTTGTGTCAGTTGTACGTTCTTACCAGCTTGGTAGTTCCTTGCCCCGATGGTCTCTGGAGTTGTTCCGCTGAAATTCTGCAAGATTATACAAATCATATTCAGAAATCAGAAGCATTTTAGATTATTATTATTTTTATTTTTTTTACATAGATAACATTAAATATCATGTATTACATTACATATGATAGCTAGCTAGCTGGATAGATAAGATACGTGGAATATGAAGTTTACCTCAGCCATGTTACTGATGACAATGGCCATGATGATGCCATAGATTGCAACAGCTTCGCAGAAAATGATGCTACAAAAAAAACAGCAAAAAAAATATGAAAAGAATGTTTCTTTTTTATGAAAAACCTACGGTAATATAAATGTCATTGATAATATCAAAATATATATTTTATTGAAAAGACTAATATGATTTTTTTTAAATGAATTAAAATAAATTAAACAAGTAAAATTGTATTGAAAATGTATTTTTTTAAACTTTACATTTTATGCTAAAAATTGTAAAGAAACAAATTAGTATGAAAATATATTTTTTTAAATTACATTCTCAAGAAATTCTTGACAAACAAAAAAATTATTTTTAAGTAATATTTATGTAATCAAATAAAACATTACAAATTTTACAGATGACATTTTTTTAATGTAAAATGTTACACCAATTTCACCTCAACCAATGCTTTTAAAATGTAACATTAGAATATCAACAAGATGCTTGCCCACAAAAAAAAACAAAAAAAAAACGTGTTTCAGGTCAAACATAAATAGTTTTTTTTAAATGAGCCTACCTGACTAAATTTTTGGTTTTAATGCGAGGAGCCTTGACTCCACCGCCAATAATGCTTGAGCCAGTGATGTAGATTCCCCTGGGAAACAAACACACAACAGCAATAATTAATAATCCCACCACCACTTACACACTAAAAAAAAATCCTCCTTTATAAAACAACTCCTTTAAAGATATGCCACTTCCACCATCTCAGAGGATTTTCTTCAAAAGAGGAAACGACTACAAAAATAAAAAAATGTCCCACCATGTGTCACTCGTCATGCAGTCAGTACTCACCAAGCTGCTCCGACTACGGACAGCGAAATGGCCAATCCGATGCCCAGATTGGCCCACATGAAAGGTGACGTTTCTGTGAGGAACCTGCCAAAAAGATATAAACAATTGAGTGTTCTCATCTGATTGAAACCTTGTCTTAGTTTCACTTCTGCGAAGACCACATTTATACACATAAAGAAGTGTAGTTAACGTGAAAATTTGAGATGTGTGGGAAGATTATGGTTTGTCATCAAAACGCCTTTGACAAGACCCAAGTGAGGATTTTACAGATTCGCTGTATGGGGGATGCTCGGGAGTCGGGACCGACATACTCAACTTTATATACAGAGCACTTTTAAACATGTACATGCAAGACAAAGAAAAGGATACTCACCATGCCACATCAAAACGGAATCCTAAATCAAATATTGTATAGCATATGCCTGAAAAGAAGAAGACAGAGGTCATAATCAAAAAAAGTCACATATGCAGATTCTTATTAGATGTATTTGCTTTATGACTGGTTACTTTGTAGAGTCTCATTGAAGGCATCAAAACTATGTATGAACTGATGTCAAATTATGTACTTAACATAAAAAAAAGAAGGTGAAATGACTGAAAACATGCTTTATATTATAGATTCTTCAAAATAGCCATCCTTTGCTTTGGTTACTTTTTTTTTTTTTGCATACTCTTGGCATTCTTACCTCTGGGAACTCCTTAAAGAAGGTTGGAAACCCCTTTCAGGTGACTTACCTTTTGAAGCTCATCGAAAGAATGCCAAGAATGTGCAAAAAAAAAGTAATCAACGAAAAGGGTGGCTTTTTATTTATTTTGTTATTTAAGTACATGCTCTACATGTGTTCATTAGTCGTCGTCATAGTTTTGATGGCTTCGGTGAGAATCTACAATGTACATAGTCATGAAAATAAAGCAACGTATTGCACGAGTAGGTGTGTCCAAACTTTTTCAGATATGCCTACTATGGTGTGATAATTCACTGTGCCATGACAACTGCTACACTTCCGTTATGGGACCAAAATAAATCCGCTCTAGTCAAAATACAGTATAGGAGCACGTTTATCTCTCAATTAAGATTAAGACGACTTAAAGTATTGCATTTTTGTCCTCTGCAAAAAAACAACAACAAAAACCCAGACAGAACAGTTATGTTAGCACAAATTAGCTACGAGCTAATATTCGCTTCAGCTCGTCGGCGATGACAAACCAACGCCAACGTCGATTGATTTTATTTTATTTTTTTTACTAAATCAAAATGCGCTTTGCTAGTTACGCATCCCGAACGAACTAACAAATCGTGAGGAATAAATAAAGTTTTTAATTAAGCGATTGCTAGCCATCGCGGGAGCCGCCGCAGCGCTCTGCCATTGGCCACCAGTATTTAGCCTGATCCCAAACACAGCTGCCAAAGAGGCACACGAAGCGTCAAGCAAACACAATAAAAGACTCAAGTGATTGCTATTATTCGAAAATGTCCTTGAATGCATACTTTAATTCATAACTAACTCATTTCAAGGCGTAAACGGGCTTACCGACGACGAGTATTGTGCTCCAGAAGGCCAAAGTGACCCCCGTATAAAGAATGGCGTGTCCGTCCATCATCCACTCCAGCAGCATCGATTCGGCGGTGTGCTAAGTAGATAAGCGAACGAACTTCGGGCTCGGTGTCGGAAAACAAGATGCCACTAGAATAAATAAGGTTTTTATGAAGTATGACGGCTTAGCCAGCGCTCGTAGGACGCCGATCAGAAGCGTGAAAAGCAGAAGCTAGCCAAAGTCAGCTGATCCAGCTTGACAAGCATGTGACCAGAGGGCCGCGTCCCATTTCGATTCCTCTCCTCACCGTCTTCCTTCACTTTATCGTACACGTTCCGCTTATGTCTCATTTCTTTAAACACTCTTATTATAACACATTATTTTTCTCCCAACATGTTTAATAAAATATTATAAAATAATATAGTGAAAATATGGGCAGTTTAAATCATTATAAGCGCTCAAAACTGGCTGGATCCCGGAAGGCTGCGTTCCATAACGGAGTAGGACATCTCCATGCAGTGTTTGAAAATGACACTAGATGTCCCCGTTGTACTTGTTTAGGGTTCAAGACAACCGCGGACACTAGGCACATTTTATAAGCGCAGTGGTACTCAAATGTACACCGAGTACCCCCTAAAAAATACGTTGCTCTGCAGTATCACCATCATCAGAACACAGTAGTGTAGTTGGCCCACGTGTCCATTAATGAGGAGGTTTAATTCCCAAGAATCAAAAGTGTTGAGACACTTCTCTTTTCGATATCTTAATTAAATGCCCCCCCCCCCCGGTAGTATATAATGACTAATATAATAGCATCAATTTAATATTATTCTAAGCCAATGCAATATTTATGCACAGTTTGAAGATTAACAGTGCTCTTAAATATAGGGGGATTTTCTTTATTACATAATGATTGTATATCATTATTAAAAATCTAAATTAAAATGTACTGCACAAAAAATAACACAAAGTTTAAAAAAAGATTAAAAGCAAGGCAACTCAATGTGCTTAACACCCACAAGCATCAAAATACACAACAGTTAACGACATTCAGAAGCAAAGCAGAGAAAACAAAAGTCGCTTACAGAAATTATTAAAATAACATACACTGACATTGTTACAACACATTAACAGAAAACTTTGAAATCATTTAAGAGTAAAGCAAAATAAATAAGAGTAGTTTTCTAAAAATAATTATAGGGAAAAAATGTTTTGAAAACCTTAACGAACGACATAGGGGAAAAGCTTTTTGCACACCCTTATGTATTTCTTTTCATCACGATGACAAAGCTATTGTGACTCTGAATAGATGAGTTTTTCAGAGAACAGTTGTTAATAAGGTTCCACAAACCCAAAAAATATTACGGGTCAGAGAGTTTGCAAACGATGAATCATGACGAGCCAGGTCTGGTGTTCACTCTACTGCTTCTAAAGAGCTTTTATTGCCTTTATGGAGGTTAATGAAGTCGACATGAATGAAATCAAGTATTGTAATATCACAAATTACATCATTTCAAAGTCACTATAACCAAGTTAATGAAACATTCAAAACCAAGCATACAATAATAGCAAAGAAAATGAATGTTAAAGGGCC
This sequence comes from Leptonotus elevatus, assembly GCF_054856555.1. NCBI lineage: Eukaryota > Metazoa > Chordata > Actinopteri > Syngnathiformes > Syngnathidae > Leptonotus > Leptonotus elevatus. Next base: position 8,201,965 of record NC_141239.1, on the reverse strand, counting down.
TTTGAATTAATTAAACTAACATAATACAATGGCCTTCTATTGATCATGCCTCAAGCTGACAATTAGTCAAATTTAATTAGTGACTGGCTAAGGCAGCCCCTGTCTTTCCAATTTATTTTAATGTTCAATGCCAGAAAAGCTTTCAGCCTTCAATGATTTTCATTGAGTTTCCTTTTTCTTTCTTTCTTTGAGTTGCTGGGTTTTTATTTCAGGCAAGATCATAAACAGCCAAATACATTTTCTTTTTTTGAATTAAAACATTGTAATCCAATTATTGGCAACTTGTGTTCAACTAAGTGACGTAGCACCGCTAGCACTCACATAACTGAAATGTGTACACCGAAGTTGCTTCAAAATAACAAACAAATTCATTTTATAGCAATATAAGGTCAATGTCTGTTAGTTGGCAAATTGTTGTGTATATACTCAAATACTATGCACATTAGCCAGATATTTTGCTAGCAGAAGCAGCAATGTTGTGGTGGGTTTTACATTATAAAATGACAAAAAAAGGCCAAAATAAGGTCTATTTCATTTCAAACTAACACATTTACTACATTAGGTGGCAGATTGTTTTGTAGATATGGCCAAAATTGTCAAATATAACTAGCTAATAATTAGCTGGGTAATGCTAATGTTCACAATTTTGCTAGGAGAAGCAGTAACATAAGTGCAGATATTTACATTTTATGGTAAAATAAATTACATTTCTCAGCAAAATAAACATGTTTAGTTGGTAAATGTTTGGAAATGGATAAAAAGCACAATTTCTACAAGCTAATTAACCAGTTATGGTCATGTGAATTGCTTTTTTAGAAAACCTGAATTGCTAACCAGCTTTCTTTCAATCATGAATAAATGACAAAATGACATTGCTAATGTCACTCCATTATTAATAAACCTAAAACTTTATTCTCATAAGGTTGATGAAATGAACACGGACTCAAAAATTAATCTCACTGCCCATTCATGCTCAAGCATTAAATTTTAATCAATCAAATCCAGCCGCCATTCAAATAATTAACATTCCGTCACATTCCACGAGAGACCGTTAAGTTGCTTACGCAACAGGAAGTTGTATTCAACCCTACGGAGACTTCATGTTGGACTGAAAACAAATGCTGCCTCTTAACATGTCCGACAGAGACTAATTAAACTCGATAACTGTCCATCTTGTCCTAGCCAATTAGCATCACTAGCACGTATTTAAGCCTGATTCCTCATATCGGAGCCTGCATATGTTTATATGCGTGAAGTGTGACGCAAAATATGTCGACTGCATGTTAAACCCCGCGGTACTCGGGTTCGCCAGTTTGTATGCATCCTCATGCCCTGGGCGCGAGCAGGAAACATTTCCATGGAAACAAAGCATGCTGACCTCGCCTTGCAAAAGCGCATAGGTCATTGTATTGCTTATTACTTACATGGTGCCTCAAAGCCAAACTCAGAAAAACACCCAAGAGTAGTCTTTGACCTTGAGTCAGCCTGGTTTTAACCACCAATTAAATATGCATTTACTGTAATTAACGCTGGGAAACACCAATAGCTGTCGCGCCATATACATTTGATGCATTATTAGTATTCCATGCTCGATGCACAAAATGCAGAATACGAGGTTTTCCGGCTAAGACAGCAACTGCTGCCCCATGTATATTAAGTCCTCGAGATCAAACAATTTTTCACAGTTAATCGAAACAGGGCGTACAAAAAGAATAGCTTTAGGCACCTGAGCACATGCTGCTTCACATAAGTCGAGTTGTTCGAGTTGTTCATTAGAGGTGGCAAAAAATCATGTAACTCTGCATTTAAGTAGAAGTACAATTACTTTTAAGCGTGGTTGTTTTCTTGTCTGTAATTTAACCAAAATCATAGGTGTCAAACTCCGGTCCTCGAGGGCCGGAGTCCTGCAGGTTTTGGATGTTTCCTTTCTCCAACACAGCTGATGTATGATCAGCTCATCAGCAAGCTCTGCATAAGCCTGATAACGATCCTGCTGATTGGAATCAGCTTGTGTTGGAAGAGGGAAACCTCCAAAACCTGCAGGAGTGCGGCCCTCCAGGACTGGAGTTTGACACCTATGCTGTAAATAAATTATTTCCCAAACCATAGGTTTACATCCTAAACTTAGTAATCGTAATCATACCCAATCCTCAACCCATGATCCGCAACATTAACCTAACCCTGAATTTTACCCTAATCCAAATCCTAACCCCATCCTAATTCCCTACCAACCAAAACCCTAATCCTACTCTTGACCTTGGCCATAAATATTGTTTTCCTACCATTTATTCTGATTTTATGCCTAACAAAGGGACCCCCATAAGTATACAAATGATTCGCTCGACCCTTGAGTACCGCGGAGGGTTTTCCTTCCAATACTCCAAACCCGACCATTGCCCCTGAAAAAAAAGTCTGGTAGGTTGACACAAGACCGACCCGAACACCCAGACCCCTGGCAGTGACCGGGGACGGTTGATTCAATCCCAGGTACGAACGTTGGAAGATGACACTCCCAAGACTCCCACATGAGATCCTAACCCATAGTTGCAAGATAAATTCCCGAAATTGGACTCCGAAATTATCTCCAAAAATCGGACACCATGGTTAATAAGTGAAAGTAGTAAATTGCAACTTATTCAATGGGAACTCAAACTATTTCCATGATTCCAATCCCAGACATTGCATATTGGAAGTTGGAACCATGGAAGCCTTTTCAATTCATCCTCGACGGCCCCACCCCCAACCGAGATCCTAACCTTAACCCCTAAGCCTTAACCCATCCTCAACCTCGAGCCCTGTCCTACACTTAACCCTCGTCGTAAAAGCTACACTGTTTAAAATGCATCGATAAATAAAACATGTTCAAGTCCGTGCGAGTGACGCATGCTTTTGCGCACAAATACAAAGTGTTCAAACATTTCCATTAACAAAGGCACACAAAATAAATACAAATGTCCTCTCTGGCGGCGGTGCCGTAACCCCGCTTAAGGCGGCTAACAACACAGGTGAGGGAGAGAAACCCGATGTTTCTATTTAACTTCATCAAGCTCCATTAAATGAGTGTTTCCGCGCACACCATCGCCCTGTTATTTTCCTGCTGCACTTACCAGGACGTTGCATAATAATTCAGCGAGATGAGGCTTGGATGGCAAAGGTTTTTTACGGATGTATCAACTAAACAAAACCTGTTGTGAGATAGCGTTCGTCACTTATACAGGTACATGTCAACGTCAGCTAGTGGAGGTGTTCTAAAAACGTACATTGATTCACTGTAACAAAAGATGCTCACACAATACGCTTACGTAGCCTTTCAGACCACCGAGAACACAATGAAAAAAGAATAACAAAGCTGTTATTCATTTCATGTTTTTTTTTATTCCAATATAACAAAATTACACATCGTGCATTTAAAAACAACCACATAACTGTGTCTTGTAAAAAAAAAAAAGTTTGCTAGCTTAATACTAACAACAATGCAAAACATCATGGATGGGCTATCAAAATTAGCATCTATTTGCTGTGTTATAACCTTTCAACAAAGTCAATTATGCACGTTACGTGAAATGACCTCAACACAAATCAATATTACAGTACAGTACTTCTTTTTAAAACCCCGCGGCGGTATTTTTGATGGTTCTGACCAAGCCATTTCAAAATAAAATATTGCCCACAGGATAACTCAAATGTATGAATTATTATGATATTACTGTATTAGTGACTAAAAGATGCAGCCATATTTACTGTATTTTCCGCACTATAAGGCGCACCTAAAAGCCTTTAATTTTCTCAAAAACCAACAGTGCGCCTTATAATCTGATGCGCCTTATATGTGGATCAATATTGGTTAGGTAAATCGCGTGGATGCTTAACGCAACCCTTCTATTCAGTGCGCCTTATAATGCGGTGCGCCTCATATATGGAAACAGTTTTTAAATAGGCAATTCATTGAAGGTGCGCCTTATAATCCGATGCGCTTTATAGTTTAAAGTTTTTTCCACTTTTATGTTAACAAAAGTATGAAAACTTTCATTATTATGTAAAGATATTTTTGGCCGGTTTAATAAAAACCGTAAAAAAATATTTTACTGTACATTGTATTGTATATTTAGAACAGATATAACATTTGCGATTAATCATGAGTTAACTATTGAAGTCATGCAATTAATTACGATTAAAAAATGTAATCGCCTGACACCTCAGGAATTATGTAATGTAAATGAATGTAATTACGATGATTATGTATGTGTATATATATATATATATATATATATATATATACGTACTTTTACATAATCATCGTAATTACATACATTTACATTACATCATACCTCGCATTATATATATATATATATATATATATATATATATATATATATATATATATATATATATATATATATATATATATATATGTTTATATATATATATATATATATATACACATATACATAATCATCGTAATTACATTCATTTACATTACATAATTCCTGAGGTGTGAGGCGATGAAAAAAAGTAGAACACAGTTTGGACACCATAAATTGACATCAAAACTTTAATATCTTTAATAAAATCGTTTTGATGCAGAACATCCAAACATTTGATATGCTATTTTAGCATTACATGTACATACAGTTCTTAGTTCTAACTCTGAGCATGTTAAAAAAAAATCCTTTCTTTGACTTTTCACAACAGACCACCTCAGCTGGCTAGCAATATTAGCTTTGCATATAATGTACACACCAAGATGGTCAGCAAGCACGCAAGCTGGTTGAAACAACCACCAAATTATATATAATATAATAATATAGTATAGTATGATTTATGAGTATGAGTATAATAATAATGTATATTCATCAGGTAAGTAGGCCTAATAATAAACGACTATGGTTGGTGGCTTACATCAATGTTAATCTATGTTAGCTTAGCATGAAACAAGCACAAAGGTTAGTTAAACAGACACAAAATGAAGCATATTCAACAGGACAGGTAAAAAAGATTTTACTACAGTTGGCAGACCACATCATACCACACTATGATGGCTAGTAACATTAGCTTAGCATAAAATGTACAAACAACGTTGGTCAGCTCTTTTTACAGAAACTGATTCAAAAAGTAATAAAACCGATCATATTCCTATTTAAAATGAGCAAATGTCTATGAATGAATATCAGAAAATTCACTCGCTTAAAAGTTAGCTATTAGCTAGCTAACGAGCTAGTTACTTAGTTAGCTTTTTATATTTTCTTTGCTGTGCTGCAACGCTATGCTAGCTGGTCCCTCTTTTCATAGCACTTTCGGGTTAACAAAAGCCAAACAACCATCTAAATGAAGATCAAATTGTTTTGAAAGATAATTTTTATTTACTCTTCAATTATATTATGTATTATAATGTGTCGCTGTTCTTCATGTCAGATGTAAAAGCGTTATTTGTGAGACAGTCAAGGAGACGATGCTTCATACAAAGCATTTTAAAATTTGCCTCACGACATCATTCCATTGAGTGTGTGTGACTGCTTATTAAATAATATATACAGCCACTCAACCTTCAAATGAAAACTGGGTAGACTAAAGCGGTTTCTTCTGAAATCTCTGTGTGGATGAGACTTTTAAATAATGTGAATACCATATTAATAACAAATTTACATTAAACTGGTGCACTATTTTAAACCCAAACTTTTGAACAGAAGCTTGACTTGCGTCTGTATTCAGCCGTCATTCCCTCGCCTGTAAAGGCCACCTTTAAACGTCAGCCACTTTCACGCCGTGCAACTGGCATCACTGTTGACAGTGCTCACTGCCAGCAATTTTTCCTTCTCATTAACTTGTTTTTAAACCGTCCTAACTATCTCCTCTCCCGTATGCGCACAACTGCTAAATTCACTTGCTCATCCTCTGAATGCTAATGGATTCTCGAGAGGCACAAAACAAATGAAGCACTCAATGTACACTCAGGTAGAGAGTAGGAGTGTCACACTGAATAAAAAAAAAAAAAAGTATTACAAGAAGGAAAAGGAAAAAAGCCAAGATGTCTGAAGCAATAGTTTTTTTTTCTTAAGAATAAATCACAATATTTGGACAATAAAGTCTGGAAAAGGAATTGTGATTTTATAAGAATAAAGTTGTATTTTTTGAGAGAAAAAAAGTTGTATTCCATGAAGGTCTCGATGTTATGAGAAATAGTTGCAGTTGTAATATTAAAAAAAAAAGAAAAAAACATTATGATAATAATTGTTTTTTAATAAAAAAAAAACTGATTCAAAAAGTAATAAAACCGATCATATTCCTATTTAAAATGAGCAAATGTCTATGAATGAATAGAACAAAATTCACTCGCTTAAAAGTTAGCTATTAGCTAGCTAACTAGCTAGTTACTTAGTTAGCTTTTTGTATTTTCTATGCTGTGCTGCTACGCTATGCTAGCTGGTCCCTCTTTTCATAGCACTTCCGGGTTAACAAAAGCGATATAACCATCTAAATGAAGATCAAATTGTTTTGAAAGATAATTTTTATTTACTCTTCAATTAGATTATGTATTATAATGTGTCGCTGTTCTTCATGTCAGATGTGAAAGCGTTATTTTTGAGACAGTCAAGGAGATGATTTTCAGTTGTAATATTAAAAAAAGAAGTCATATGACAATAAAGTATTTTATTTGTATTTAAATAAAACATTATGATAATATTTTTTTATTAATTAAAAAAAAAATATATGAGAATATAATCAGAGTTAAGTCATATTTTTTCAACAAAGATTCATAATGTCTCACGTTCTCAGGTGCTGCGTACATCCGCTAGTGCATTTGGATTTTTCCACAATTTTCTTCCCAAAGAAAGACAGCAGTGCCAGTGACATCAAAGAAAAACGTACAGTGCTACGAACCATAGTGGATTTCGGAAGGAGATTATTGCGCCGTTGTAACTATTGTTACTATTTCCGTAATTACCAGCATGAGGACCCCCCTTAGCTGTTCAACAACATGCCTGATGTTAAACAGTGCACAAGGACCCCTTAGTAGTCAAACAATATGCCCAATGTAAACACCAACTCAGTAGTAAAATAAAGCACGCATTAACATAGCATTTTTCATCCATTGATGACATCACACCACAACAAAAAAAGTAAGGATTTTTTAATTATTTAAATACAAAAAAAAAAAACACTGTACAGGGTGTACATGTAAAAAACATAAAGAGAAATTAAATTGGGATTTTTTTTGGTTTTGGAGCTTGGGAACAGATTAATTGCATTTACATTATTTCCTATGGGAAAAAATGTTTCAGAGGTTGAACAATTTGGACTTTGAACACTTCACAGGAACAAATTATGTTCAAACTCCGAGGTACCACTGTATTTTACGATGAGAATGTTTCCAACCCTGAAGTTCAAGAGGTCACAAATTGTCCTGTGCTCCAGGCTCGAAACACACATGGGCCGCAAACCCACAAACCCAGGTGTCTGATTGTTATGCCCGCTCAGCCCAGCAATTATTTAGGCCCCGTCCGCGCAAAAGCCGGTTTCAATGTATCCTCACAAGTTTCTTACCGTTGAGGCCGTTCGTGTTTCTCTCCGCTAACACACCTGAGTCATGATCAGGATCGTTATCAGGCTTCTGCAAAGCTTGCTGATGAGCTGATCATTAGATTCAGCTGTGCTGCAGGAGGGAAACTTGGAAAACAGGCTGGATAGGGGCTCTCGAGGACCCAACTTGAGCACCCCTGCTCTACGTTGTCTTGTTAAATGTTAAATGGATGTGCACTGGTAGAGCGAAGAAGAATAGAAAAAAGACGTTAATGACGCAGTTGTATTTTTGTGTGCAAGTTCTAGTAAAGAAACCCGAGAAAGACAACTCGAGACTCCCGGCCATTTTGTATTGCAGTGTTATTTTATCACATAAAAAAACTCTCAGACATTTATCAAAATGCAAAATCGGGTGACATTTTGTGCACGCTAAACACCCCAAAGCAACGCAAAAAAACCTTTTAATCAAAGTGACGCGTGCTTGATTTATATGATACAAATTCAAAGCTACATAATTAAAGCCTGCAAAGTATTTTCTGTTCCCACCTGTCAAAAAGAATGTACAAGTGCTTATTGGCTCGCGGAAACTCCCACCGGATAGAACAAGAGGTTCCACTTCATGCTACAATAAAAGCGAGTTGCCACTTCAACGTTCCTCTTGATAACAGCCTTTTTATTACAAGTCAAGCATTATATCATCCAATGAGGGAAAACGGCTAACCTTTGACATAGCCACTTCTCACTCAGTTCACACATGAACCGAAATAATGAAATTGAACAAAAGGCTTTCTTATGTAACAAATATTGAAATAATTCATGTGGATGAACATACACTTTTCTACACCTAGGATTGCCGTGACCAGAGTTCATAGTGAAGCCAAGCAAAAAAGTTGAGAGCTACTCTTTAGTATCCTTTTTTTTTTTAACAATCTAGAAAAGTGTTAAAACTACGCATAGCATTTGGTTCAAATGTAATATTTTCATAACAAAAAATACAGTATGAAGTGTGTCTTCTGCCCAGATTTAGTCATAACTGTTTTAATTTCCTTATTTCCTCAGTAGAGTTTTGTTCTGCGGATATATCCTCGCCATGAGTGATATCGCTATCTCTGCCAGGTGTAGTCATGACTGAATAACTTCCTCTATTCCTCAAATGGGCTTTGTTCGGTGTCTGAATAGTGTCCTTGAGTATTATCGCATGTTCTCTGTTGAACTGTTTACTGGAAACTGTGTGGTATCGCCCTTCAAGATAGTATAAGAATGTTGTAACCTTCGCACTTGTGAGATGCTACAGCCATTGTCTGTAACTCACTTGTGCCCGGAATATTCTGTAGAAATAAAAGCTTTGAAGGAACTGTTCGTCGATCTCCCGCCTGTATTCAGATAACCAACGTTCTCACTACCCGAAAGAAAACGAACACGCGGAGGAAAAAGTTGATTCTTCTAACAAGTAGCACCTCCCTTTTGACTCACGTTTTGATCCACTCAGGTTCTGAGCAGCTAGCCAGCAACTAGCAAGCATGATCTGCGCAGAGCTAACCCTTTGACTCTTATGAACTGGTAGTGTCAGTAGGCCTACACGCAAATTTCTTAACTTCTGCAACTCAATATTAACACATTATTATTATTTCCAGGTCTTTTTATTTGCTGCTGCCTGATTTAACCGCAAGTATGTATGTAGTTAGCTAAAAAAAATTCTAGCTAGGAGGTCAGACAGTACCACTGTTTTTTGGTTTTAATTGGAATGAGAGAATCAAGCTTTTGCCATGCGTATGTGTGATTATTAAAGCCAAGGTGCTAACCATTAGCATTGCATCTCCTATTCTGTGTGTTTGTGAGTGTGTGTCTCGTTATGGGAGATGATACATTAAAAAATAAAGTAATACAGATAGTTATCATCATTAGTAGAAAATAAAATGTAAATTTTAAATTCCATTTAAGAGCTCTTCATCATTTTTGGGGGAGTGAAATAATGTCTAAAATATGCAGGAATAGCAATGCTAGTGGCTAAGTTGCAACTATAGCACCTTGCTATACCTTCGTACCCAGGGCCGGCCCAAGGCATAGGCAGACTAGGCAGTCGCCTAGGGCGCCTTCTAGTGGAGGGGGCGCCAAATTGCAGGGCCCCAAAAAATTAAAATAAAACAAATTATTTTTCCCACTCAGGTTTTCTAAAATAAAAAATGTAAATGACCCTGCTATTATTTTTGTTTTTGCATTTTTGTATTGCAGAATTGCGTTGTTTTATTGTGCTATTATAATACAGTTGATACTTTTATTTTGAAGGATACAGGAAAAGGTCTCATAAACTGGTAGGAACTGACGTAAGTAACCGACGTGATGCCATGCCATTTAGTAGCGCCGTCTGGGCTCCAGGTGGCGGAGTAGAAAATTGTAATCAAGAGATTATCAAGGCTATAAAGGTAACAATTTAAGACAATTTATTTATAGTATATGATAGGGTGACCAAATGTGTCCTCTTTTGGAAGGACGGACCATTTTCTTACGTCCTGTTAGGGCATCCGGGGGTTTTATAAATTCATGAAAATGTCCGGTTGGCATTGTGTGACTGATATGAGGTGAAGTACACTGTGTAACTGCGACTGGTACCACAATTTCCAGGCCGGGGCAAGTGTCCTCTTCTTTTGGAAATGGCAATAAGCTCACCCTAGGTTATGTCTTAAATGCGGTAAAGGGATACACAAAACATACCGTTTGAGTTATTAACTCATTCACTGCCATTGACGGCTATAGACGTTACGATTAAGAACTTTAATCGCCTGACGCCCCAAATTTTTTAATAATCTTTTTTCTATTCTTTTTTAATTGATTCACTGTCATTGACGGCTATAAACGTCAACAATTCATTTGAACAATTTTTATTAGTTTAAATTTTTTCCCCTTTTGTTAACAATACTATGAAAACCTAGAATTTTTTTTATTGTACATTTAGAACAGATGTAAAATTTGCGATTAATCGTGAGTTAACTAGTGAAGTCATGCGATTAATTACAATTAATAATTTTAATCGCCTCTTGCACCTAATTTTTAATAATCTTTTTAAAAATGAATTTACGGCAGTAAATGAGTTAATGGCAATTTTTGTTTATTTGTATTGTAGCTCTTACAGTGTGTTCACACAAAGGAAGGTTTAATAAAAGTTGTGAACCATCAGTTGGTTGTTTATGCATCAAAAGCCTTTACAATGTAAAGGTCTAAGCCCTCAGGTACTGCATTAAGAAAGCGGCGAAAGGAGGAGAAGGAAAAACAGGCCCAGGGTAGAGGCATGTATGTCAGTCAATCCGAATTGTCTATAAAAATCAACATCAAAATATCGTTAATTTTCGTCAAATTTTCAAATTTTCAATTGTTAACAAAATGGGCGTCCTCATTATGGCATTTTTTTAATGCTTAAATTATATCTATTGTATATCATTGAGCAACAAGTTCACATCACTTGGAAAAGCGCAAATACTGTCTTAAAATCAAAAAATATTTTTTCGTTATGCACATTATAATCAAAGCATAGAAACGATATTGCCAACGCTAAGATATATGCAGTGCTTAATTCTATCATAACCAAAATTGCTATAACTACTAATTTCCTCCTCAAAATCATCAGCTTCCACTTGATCGCTCTGAAAAACATACTTTTGTACACTTTCAATTAAGAGAGTATGGTGACATATCTTCAGTTTACAATTCTACACACAAACTCATTAGCATATAGCCATTGACGGCTATAGACGTCAAAAATTCATTTGAACTATTTCTATTACTTTAACATTTTTTTCTACTTCTGTTAACAAGAGTATGAAAACCTATATTTTGTTATTGTACATTTAGAACAGATATAACATTTGTTATTAATTGTGAGTTAACTAGTGAAGTCATGCGATTAATTAATATAAAAAAAAATTAAACGCCTGACAACCTGAGAACTTTCAAGTATCTTGGGGTCTATCTTAGATGAATCAGTTTATGAAAAAAGAACGGAGTTAGTTTACCTACCGTTATTCCTAACACTGGTTGTTGCCAATTTGGTGGAATTAGACAATTTCCCATGGCAGACCAAACAGTATCTCGCGGCACACTAGTGGTTGAAAAACGCTATTTTAGTTTATTTCTTTCCTTTGCTTTTAAAGGTCTGTAAATATGTTGTTTGATAAGGTGTATAAATGTTTTTGTTTTGTTTTATGTTTTTCTTTTTGTAATTTTAATAATGTACTTTTGTTCTTTTTTTTCTTTGCAAATGTTTTGTTTTTCTGAAAAATGATTTTAGATGTGTTTTTTTTTGGCCATGCGAAGCACATTGAGTTGCGTTGTTTATAAATAATGATTTCCATTGCTAACAAATGCGTTTGCAATATTTTAGAGTCCCTGATTGTCATTTTTGGGCTTCAAAATAGAAAAAATGCTTGTTTGTTCATTTGGCAATATGACGACGGCGATGACATAAAGAAGACAACAAAAATGACAACAGCAACGGTAACAATAAGAACGAACGATATCAACAGTAATAAGAGCGATAACAACAATGACGATAATAATAATAATGATAGCAATAAAAACAACAACAAAAATGACAACGGTAACACCAATAACAAAAAGAACGATAAGGCAAATGTATTTATATAATACATTTCCTACATTGTGTGCAGCATTAACAGCTAAATGCCGCTTCACCGTGTTTGCTTTGAAATCTGGACTCCCTTATTTGAGCCGACTTTGCAGACCTCAGAGCCCTACTGCGGGTTTATATTCAATTAACATTTCCTTAATGTATCCAGAACTCAAACCATCCAGTGATTTATAGACCAGTATTAGAATCTTAAAATCGTAATCATGCAGCGGAGTCATAATGATTTTCACCCACTTGAAACAAAATGGGATCTTATGTATGAATTGCAGCACACGGATGGAGGGCTACGGTTGCTATGGAGACCCCCGCCATCGACTTTTTTGCCCCGCAATCCTTGCAGCACGTGCGTTCAATCGCAATGTGTGTGTGCGCGCGCGCGCGCGTGTGTGTCCTACTATAAAGCCCGCAGCGGGGTCGCCTTCGCCCCAGTACAGCTGAGGATGCGCACCACATGTCCAACGGATGACGTCTGATTCGTCCCCCCCCCCCCCCATCCTCCCACATTCCGATCAACTTTTAAGAAGGGGGGGAGTTACACAAATAGACCAAGCAAGAGGAGATGACCGAAGAAGCCGCGATTTTCCAATGGAATGACTTCCAAATGAAAATGATCCCCCCCCAACTTAAATGGGATTTCCGTCCCGTCCCCCGTTCGGCACATTTCTGATCGTCACCATCTTCTTAATCCCAACAATGCACTCGTCCTCTTCCTCCGAGATGAACTCCACGGAGCCGAGCTTGTGGATGAACAGCTCCGAGGCGAACTTCTCGCGGTGGGGACGCGACCGCGACGGGGGGGAGCGGCGGCAGCGGTGGACGGCGGCCGGGGAGGAGGAGGCGGAGCAGCACCCCTTTCTTACCGACGCCTGGCTGGTGCCCCTCTTCTTCTCCCTCATCATGCTGGTGGGCTTGGTGGGCAACTCTCTGGTTATATACGTCATCTCGAAGCACAGGCAGATGAGGACGGCCACGAACTTTTACATAGGTGAGCCCAAAACACAAACACTCTCGGTGGGTGCGAGGCGTAATTATTTGAGTCGGGGGTTCTGATGATTGTCCACTGCTCGGTAATGCTGGATAAAAAAATAAAATAAAACACAATAACACTCAGCGTCAAGCACGATTTTCTCAGATACAATTGTGTCTAGGTTTAATTGTTGGAATGCAGAGCAATCAGACATTTATTAGGAGTAAGGTGTTTAATTTTTTTTCTCTCTCCCCTCTAACTAAATATATGATACTCGATTTAAAATAAAGTGTTTGTAATGCCATAAGATGGTGCGAAAGCACTACTTTTGTCAAAATAAAGCTCCTAACTAATTTCATTATAGCTCCAAAAGCACTATTTTTGTCTAAATGAAACTCCTTAGCTCGCTTCAACATCGTTCCTTGGTCACGCTGGTGATGGTGGCAAAGCACTACTTTTGACCAAATGAAGTGCCTCAGCTAATTCCAACATACTTTCTTGGCACCAAGATGCCACAAAAATGATGGCAAAGCACTACTTTTGTCTAAATGAAGTGCCTCAAATAACTTCAACATACCTTGGCACCAAGAGGCCACAAGGTGGCGGCAAAGCACTACTCTTGTCTAAACCAAGCTCCTCAGTTCACTTCAACATGTTTTTTTGGTACCAAGATGCCACAAGATGGCAGCAAAGCAATATGTTTACTGAACACAAAACAGTTTTTGTAACTTATAATTAATACAATAAATCTATGGGCAGAACACAAAACGGCTTATTAACTCATTCACTGCCATTGACGTCAAAAAATCATTTGAACTATTTCTATTAGTTAAACATTTTTTCCACTTTGGTTAAGAGTATGAAAACCTAGATTTTTTTTGTGTACATTTAGAAAAGATATAAAATTTGCGATTAATCTCGATCGTCAGGTGATTACAATTTTTTATCTTAGTTAATCGAATGACTTCACTAGTTAACTCACGATTAATCACAAATTTGTTACCAAAAGTGGATTTTTTTTTAAACTAATTAAAATAGTTCAAATGAATTTTTGACGTCTATAGCCGTCAATGGCAGTGAATGAGTTAAGCAAATATTGTACATTAAACAAAATAAAATAAAATAAAAACTAATGTTGATGCTTGCTGCATACCAATGCACTCGAGATGACATGATGAAGAACTATTTGCCCAAATAATGACCAGGACAATTAATTACTTAGCAGCAGAGAACACCAGCAGTTTCATAAGGGTAAGGTGTTTAGAAATGTGTTTTCTTAAAATAAAACTAAACAAAGTACAACATCATATGTATGGTAAAATGTAACAAAAAAATATATACTATGCCTATAAACAAAATATCGAAAAAATCCTCCTGTGATTTTTTTTTTAACTGGAAAAAAACATATTTTTTAACCTAAAGAATACTAATTGTTAAGGATACACAATTACTGTATTGTATGTACAGCATATATTTAGCTAATTAATATAATTTACATATTTCTGAGGGCCAATTCTAATGCTCATATTAAAAATCTCTTTTGATAGTTTATCACATAATATCCGATGTGACGATGGTTTGTTAGCTGTAAAAAATACAAATATATGATTAAAAAAACATTCATACAGAGTGAAATTATTATTAAATACAATTCTATGTATATATAAATTTAATAATTTAACAATACACGGTATTGTAATATAATACACAGTATAAGTTTCCCTTTTTGAATAGATCACCCACCCCCTCCCTCCACAATAATCCAAGTTGAGATTATATTATAATATTCCAATAAAGTGTCATTATCTATTTGTGCAAAAAAAAAAAAACACACACTAATAAACACTCTAACATGTTTATGACCATAAACATCAGTTTTACAGATGCCACCAAATGTGTTGCATTGAAGATGTCTAAACGAGCACAGGTGATCAGCTGATCAGCTAATCAGCAAGCTCTGCATGAAGCCTGATAATGATCCTCAGCTGTGTTGGCTGAGGGAGACATGGAAAACAGGCTGGATCGGGATACTCGAGGACCACTGGTCGAAAGCAACATTTACATCCCTTATTTCCTTACCGTTTTTCTTACACAAAAAAATAAATAAATAAATAAAATCGAGACAGAAAAAAACACTTATTGCTGATGGTTAAGACATCATATCCGATCTCATGGGTCTCATTTTCCGACACAAGTTTAAACACTTGCAATCACTACTCAGTATTAAATCACAATCACTTCTCTCCACGATCTCACTGGCACTGCAAGAAACTGTTGCCAGTACACGTCTCAGGTGTTAATAAGAACCAACCCCAACCCAACCCCCACCCCAATGCATTCCTCCTCCAGCTGGGTGTGCATGTGACATGAATTTGATGTGGGAATAACATTACCCCGTAGAAACACTTTAGTATTCCACAAATATTAGATTAGTGGGGAGCGCACCATCTGTGGTCGTCGGAAGGTCGGAAAAATAGCGCTTGGCACTTCTATTCCCGATATGACCATCATACTGACAGCCACAATCATATGTTAAAAAGGAAATTAATCACTAGATTTGTATTATTTAATTTATTAGCATGATTAAAATATGTTATAAATATATATTTTTTATCTCTCATGCCAAAGAAAAAAGAAAAAAAAAGAGATTTTAAATTAATTCCTATTAGTATGCAAAATTTATGTCACCATAAACCCGTATATTCCAGTAGGGGTGTGCCCAAAAAAATTGATTCTCTTAAGAATCGCTATTCTCATTTAATACAATTCAGAATCAATTTTAAATGTCCCAAAATCGATTTTATTTAAATTATATTATACTGTCTTTGCCTTTGTCTGTGTGTGCCTTTATTTGGAGCGCTGTTCATGTTGTACCCGGTTTGGCCACTGAGTGGCAGTGTGGTTCCACGCGGTCTAATACACTGTTAAGTTGTAGCCACATTAGAGAGTAGAAGGAAAAAGTCACAATCAAGTTATTCCAATAAAAGTTGTTTTTTTCAGTGTGGAGCAGTTGTTTTGCGTGATCAAAGTGCCGCGAGTAGCGCGCTAATTAGCATTAGCGAGTCAGACTGGAGTAGATCTTTACAATTCCTTGCACATCTATAAATTGAAGCAAAAGTCATTGTCAATCAAATCATTTGGAATAAAAAATCGTTCTAATCGAAAATTGATTCTGAATCAAATCGCAGACCTAAAAATCGGACATTCAAAGATTCCCACCCCTAGTTTCCAGTGCTCTCTTGCATAAAATTTACAATTGAAGGACGGCACAAAACTGCTGAACAGCAAACCAACATTAAATGCAAGAATTCATTTTGTGCATTTTTTCCCCTCACAAATAAAAACCCTCACTCAAAATTTTATAATTGAGATGTTTGACCTACGTAGCACTCCAAATCCGCAAAAAAATTAAATAATTACGCCTACTCATGTTGTACTAAAGGGCAGTATAACACCTCATACAAGTGCAATGAAGCCATGTCTGCCATCTAGTGGTGAGTGGCGGCATTACAAATGAAAAACTACAATTCACATATTTATGGATTCAAATTGTGATTATTTTTTTTTATATTTAGTTTTACATTTTTTTTGTCTGGGATTTATTTACACATTTACCCCCATTAATAACTCAAATATTTTTTTTTTTGCGTTTTCTGGAGAATTTAGGGGTTTGTAAAAATAAAAATTAAAAAAATCTGAAAAAAGTGTAATTTTTTGTCATATTTTTTGTCATGTTTTTTGTCCTATTTTTTGTCCTATTTTTTGTCATTGAGGTCCCATTCATCCAAATTCCTCCGAAATCCCTCCAGTAACACAGTTGCTGCTTTGTGTCATCTCGCTCCCCCATGCAGCAAACCTGGCCGCCACCGACATCATCTTCCTGGTGTGTTGCGTTCCCTTCACGGCCACCCTCTACCCTCTACCCGGTTGGATTTTTGGCAACTTCATGTGCAAATTTGTGGCCTTCCTGCAGCAGGTAAAATATTTTTCCGACACTAATGACTACAAACGCAACAAAGACTTGCCGTTCTGGTCAAACATAATGAATGTGTCTCTTTACCTTTTATGTGGACGCTCAAAGCTTTATCAGAGCTTGTCCAGGAAAGACTAAAAGCCTCTTTTTAACATTGTGCACACGGAACATAGTCAGGTAGTGAGCACTTCGCCTTCTTGGAATCCATCATTGAGTGAGTCAATGTTCTGTTGAAAGCATTAGCGCAAAAAAACGACACTGATTTTCAGTACTCTTTTAATGGAGGGCTGAGTAGCTGTTAAATATAAACTTTTCAGACTTTGGCATTTTTTTGACCGGTAAACAGGAGACGATGGTTCGAATCCCACTTTAGACAGATTACAGTTTTCTACAATTAATAATTTGTATTTTTCACATCATTTATCTTTCAATTGACTTCATAAGCATTCAAATCTTAGCGATCAGCTATTAGCATTCAGCCTTCTACAGAAATTGCACTTTGTCTCGTTAATTCCAAAGTGTTCCAGCCTCCAGGATGGCATTGATACAATTCCAAGGGCCCACTGTAGCCCCACCAACCAACAATTTCCTCGAGAAAACGCACCATTAGCGAGAGGCCATGTGGCGTAGGTCTTGACCTGCCTCCTTCCGGGTCAACTTTTCCTCAAATGGACACACAATTAAAAGACTTTTTAAATGAGAACAGTGTGACGAGTTATAGCAGGTTTTGACCTTTCCTTTTGGTTTACTACCAAAATTGGAAGAAGACATAAAAATATAAGGTAGAAATGGAGGGGGGGGGGGTGTTGGTTGTGTTATAATAATACAGTAAGTCATGTCATAAAAAGTGGAAAACGACATAAATGAATTTAAACAAAGATCTCAATGGTAATTATGAATTATTTCTATAAACCCCCTGGCCCCGCCCCTTTCATACTTCCATAACAACATGCTTCATTTGCAACCAGTTACCAGCCCCTTTGCCAGCCAGTCACCAGGCAGGCTCATCCAGACAGTTAAGTGGTCGGAATGGATAATTATCTACAAAAAGCATCAGGAGACGGTAACATTTTTCATGTTCCGACCTCAAGCGGCTTCTGGCTTTAAAAATCAATTTAGAGTTTTAAGCCTTTGTGTGTTTCGTAATGTCCCAAAAGAACAGATGAGCTTTTGGGGAAATTTGAGCGCAAGTTGCCAGCACGCTAATTTATGCATTCTTCATATTAATTTTTTATTGTTTTGCAGAAGGCGCTGGCCACCTTATCTGGGTCTGACGTGGCACTTTCTAAATGTGCTGTTCTCTCCTTCTAAGCATTAAAAAAGCTTATCATTCAAAAAATGAATTGCATTCAATTCGACTGCGTGGGTTGATTGAGGGGAGGGTGGGTGGGTGGCTGTGGGTGGGGGGGGGGGTGTGCTGGGAGATGCATTATCCTCTTAGAAATTCTGACAAATTTTCTGAGGGGATTGATTTGACAAAAAAAAGAAAAATTGTTTGCTTACCCTCCTGTGTTTGTTCTTAGCAACAATATTCAATAGGTCAATGTGACACACTCTATATTTAATAAAAAAATAAAATAAAAATAAAAATAAAAATCTTTATGACGCAGATGATGATTCGTGTCAAACTGTTGCAGTATAGCGCCAGCTACTGATGAGGAGGACTTACTGCATGTCCGGTTTTAAGCTACATGGAATAAATGAGTAGCCCACTTTCCTGATCTAAAAATAGTGGCGGGACATTGTGATTTCCTAGGAATATTTTTTTTTTTACAAGTGATCATTTGAAATGTAAACACTTGTAGATACTCGTATAAATAATGTATTGCATATTTACTACCTTGTGAAATGATTTATAAATCATTGACATTATCAGCGTCTTTACGGATGAATATTAATATTAACATATATTCAAAGCTAATTTGGCCAAATTTGTTATTTCAGAAGTCCGTGCCAAGACCTGCACATGGGGTTGGTGGCTCCTCGCCATCAACTATACTATACAGACGAGAATGTACGACCAGCCAAATGTGGAAAGACTTCAAAAGTCTTATGATCGTGCCAATAAATCATTAAAACCTTTTTAACTTATTCCAGTGGTATTAATGATGAAGCCTTACAGGGTTGTTGTTTTTTCTATCCACTGATGCCGCAGACTGTCAATGCAGTTGATCAAAACATATGTATTCTCTTTCAAAACAATTCCTCTGTGGGGTGAAATAACTATTTTATACAAAGTATCACTGAAAGCAATACTTGAGTAAAAGTACATGTAGCTTAATGGAAAATAATTAAAAAAGAAATGAAATTTAATTTAATTAACTCATTCATTACCACTGACGGCTTTAAACGTCCAAAATTCATTTGAAGTATTTTTAATAGTTTAACATTTTTTTTTCCACTTTTGTTAAGAGTATGAAAACCTAGAATTTTTTTATATTGTACATTTAGAACAGATATAACATTTGTGATTAATCGCGAGTTAGTTAAGCGATTAATTAAAATTAAAAAATGTAATCGCCTGACACTGCAAATTTTTAATAATAATTTTTTTTTCAATGAATTTATGGCATTGAATGAGTTAAATAATGTATTTATTTATTTCATTTTTAATTAATTACTTAATTGTAATTAAATTAAAGTTAAAGCCACCTTGGTGAATACTGAGTAAAAGTCTTCAAATATCGGACATTAAATGTAGCCTACTAGTTTTGTTTAGTTTAGTTTTTTGCATGCTCCACCAGTGCCCAGATGAGTACGAAGAGCCCTGACTGTTTTACTCTCACTGCACCTATCAGCTTTTATCTTCCCTTTATATTACACTCCACAGTTTCTTTGGGGAGGGGCGGAGTTTTTCTTACCTCATTTGAAGTCACGGGTTCGTTGGTCAATTGTGGGTGTCGCTTTAAGATCATGCAGGTACTTGCACTCGCACCATGAATGAGCCTGAAACAGATGTTGCAGTTATGCTTTGGGCCAGAGGTGGCAGTTACGAGTAAAAAAAGTGACAAACTGCACAAAGATCCTTTAAATGTACGTACGCATTGGAAGTAATTTTTTTTAATTTTTTTAATAAATGACTGGTTCGAGTTTTATCGATGCTTTTAGTCATTTAAGTTACTTCAGTGGTGTAGATAAAGATCTGCGCATTAAGTAATGTAAGTTAGCGAGCTCATGTTAGCCTGGTGCTAGCCATATGTCACACACAAGCTCATGATAACATGACGGACAATGATGATACAACAAAAGGGCACGAGACCTATCTGGTAAATAAGCACGAGACCTAAAACAAGTCAAATACATACTGTATATATTCAATAAATAAATAAATAACAAAAAAAAGTATGTCTACATGAAAATTCTACTTCAGTACGGTACTTGAGTATTTTTACTCAGTTACATTACAAGACTGGCAATAACAAGGTTCGGGGAACTCTTTATGACCCCTTTCTGCCGCTCTCATTTTTTTTTTTGAATGCGCCTCTCAGAGGGTAATGGCGGCTGGTTCGGTGGTTTCAGATGAGAGGAGGCGTGGGACATTACATGGATGACATTAGATCTTATGAGCAAAGGAGGGTTAACTTTGGATTCTCTACGTCTGACGCACAGTCGTGTTTTTCAGAGCAAGGCATCAACGTAGTTTTCTATAAAGGAGAACAACATTATTTCCATTATTTCTACTTTCAAGCAACGTTCAGAGTCCGTATGTCGATATGGATACTTGCTGATGTCACGTGACAACATCTTGCATGATGATCGTTTGAACTCCAACTTTTTGGGAACTTTCTTTGTTTGAGAATTTTCAAGGCAGGAGTAATAAGGGGTGGGTGATGGTGAGGGGGGTGGGGGGTGTTGCGGTCTCGGATAAACTCCAACTGAATTCTCCACCTGAACTTTTCAAGAGAACTGTGATGATGAAGCGTGACATTCAAACGCTCGGCAGCCCAACAACGTGACTCAAATGTCTGTTATTTGTCTCTGAGAGAAAAGCTACAATCGTAGGTTGTCTGGCAGCAGTCAGAGGGGAGAAGATTATCAGCCGCAGTTCGTTTCATGGCAGCCTTGGGAATGAGCACGCAGGTGTAGAAACTTGAGGGATAATTGCATTGGCACTTTTCAAAGAAACGTGGAAAATAAACGGCCTGTCAGGCTCATGAAGGGTAGGTTTATTTTTATTCCTCAAGCTCCAAGAGAACTGAAGGTGCTTTCACGCTAGCACCATTTGGTCAGTTTGACTGAATTTTATACAATGAACATGGACACATGGACCAGCACGTTCAAACCGAGGTACGTAAGAACCAGGCGGGAAAAGTTTACCAGAGGTGGGCATTCCGTCAATATTGAGGGAAGGTCCGTCAATCCGTCAATGACGGACGGCCATTCTGTGGACGATTGCTAGATTCACAAAAAAATTGAGTATTGCCGGAAGGGTGATTTCGTCCGTCAATGTAATCGACAAGCTGTCAATGAATTCGCCAATCCGTCAAAGACAGACGTCCCATTTTGCTGATTGACGAACATTGACGGATGCCCACTTTGAATGACGGAAACATCGACGGGCGCTCATTTTGCTGAGCAATGACAAATGACAATGCGGTTCGTCTTGAAGTACTGACAGATTGACGATGACGGAAGGGCGTCCCGACTTTTGACGATTGCCGGACGACGGACGTTCAAAATTCATTGACGCGCCCACCTCTGAAGTTCATCAACTTCCTCAACTGATTCAGACCAGCGAAAGCCAACTATACTATAGGTGTACCCTCACGTGTCCCACTAACTATTGGACTGCGGACCAGTTCTAGTTGTAAAAGTCAAATCAAGGGTGTTACATCAGGCACTTTTCGAGTACTAAGCAAGTTTTCTCCTTTTGTGTTTTAGGTGACCGTCCAAGCCACCTGCATCACTCTGACTGCAATGAGCGGCGACCGCTGCTACATCACGGTCTACCCCCTGAAATCCCTCCGCCACCGCACGCCCAGGGTGGCCATGATTGTCAGCATCTGCATTTGGATCGGTCCGCGTTGGCGTAACACCCCCACTGCATTATACTCTGCGTATCATGTTGAAAACTCAAAAACCATTGTGTTGTCTTTGGGCTGCTCAGGCTCTCTCATCCTGTCCACGCCAATCCTCATGTACCAGCGCATTGAGGAGGGGTACTGGTATGGTCCGAGGCAGTACTGCATGGAGAGGTTCCCCTCCAAGACTCACGAGAGGGCGTTTATCCTCTACCAGTTTATCGCCGCCTACCTGCTGCCCGTCCTCACCATTTCCTTCTGCTATAGTATGATGGTGAAGCGGGTCGGCCAACCGACTGTGGAGCCGGGAGACAACAACTACCAGGTATGGACGTGGTCTTTGAGGTGTTTTTGTTTTTCTAATCTGCAAACGTTTGATCCCAAGGCAATTGGATCCTTATTGGATATGTATCGCCATGGTCATGTTTTAAATCTTCCAGAATGCAGCACAGGACTTTTGGGTCATGACGGAGTTCTGTTCCTACGGTGGCGACGTAAACCGTCTGTCACTTAACTCTTGATAATGCAGTAGTGTGTAGTTGCTTTTCTTCTTCTCTTCTTTCATCTCCTCACGTGACAACAGATTGAGGTTCCAACATTTTGCATGGGTTTTGATGTCAGGTCCAAAGACAAGCTTTCTGTCTGCTCGCGAAGGAGAACTGTAATACCAGAAGCAGGCAGAAGGATGCAGCCCTACCGGGGGGAGCACAAGCCGGTGCGAACTGTAGGCCGGTCCCAAGCCCGGGAAAATGCAGAGGGTTGCATCAGGAAGGGCATCCATCTTAAAGCTTTGCCATATCTCAATGGATCTCATCAGAGGGACTGCCAAGGGTAGACGTTTTTGGGGACAAAATTAGAAAGAGCAGACTACGATGGTTTGGACATGTTGAGATGATGAGGATGGCACTGCCAGGCAAGGAATCTAGAGGAAAACCCAAGACAGGGCTCGGGAACTGAACTGAAACCTTTTGAGTTCCCTAGCCCTGACGTAAGAGGAGGTTTAATAAAAGACATGAGGACATTTGGTGTGAGAGAGGAGACTGCAGAAGATAGGCGTAGATGGAAAATTATAAGGTACTCCGGGAACCGTAACGGGACAAGACCAAAGTTTATTGTGCACCGTTTGTAATCTCAAAACGGCACGAGTTGAGACAGTCTTAATAAACTGAGGACCTTCTGTATAAGAGGGTTACCTTGACTACAGGTTTTCCCAAAAAATCTGATGCCTTGTCCTCCACAGGTCAACCTCCTTTCCGAGAGAACCATCAGCATCAGAAGCAAGGTCTCCAAGATGGTGGTGGTGATCGTCCTGCTCTTTGCCCTGTGCTGGGGTCCCATCCAGATCTTTGTCCTCTTCCAATCCTTCTACCCCAACTTCCGCGCTACATATGCCACGTACAAGATCAAGACGTGGGCCAACTGTATGTCTTACGCCAACTCCTCGGTCAATCCCATCGTTTACGGCTTCATGGGCGCCAGCTTCCAGAAGTCCTTCCGGAAGACCTTTCCCTTCCTGTACCGGCACAAGGTCAGGGACAGCAGCATGGCCTCGAGGACGGCCAACGCAGAGATCAAGTTTGTCGCGGCGGAGGGAGGCAACAACAACAACGAGGCAAATTGAGCAAATGCCAGAAGAGTTAATGGAACATCTGGCTTCTTTCCAGATGAGAGATAATCGCTCTGAAAGACAAATGAAACAATGTTATTCATGCAAAGGGCACTGGAATCATTTGTTTCCCTGCCAAATTAGGTAGTGTTGGCACATCTGGAACTCCAGTTAAGAACTTAACAGCGGTTCATGGTTGACTTTTTTTTTTTTTTACATTAAGGAGATTTTGAAAGAAAGACAGCTCGCTATTTGGATAATCGGACCAAATTTAAGCATTTTCCTCGTTTCCGATCAAGGTTGGTGTATGCTTGATTATCAAGCGTTTATAAAAGATTATCTTGTGTTGTGGGGTGTGTTGAGTAATAAACCACAATTGTAAATGTTTCATTTGTTAAATGTTTAAGCTTGTAAATCGTTATACTTAATGTGTGGTCAACATGGAGGCCAGCCAATAGCTACTGTACGTTTTGGCAGTGTCCTTAAAAGGGGACAAACATTTTGGACTCCAGTGTGAAATTACACAACAAGTACATTTTTATGTGAGGGGTCTAAGACTGAAAATGTCTTTTTAAGCGAGTTGTTCTACTGTGATGTCACAGTAGGGTAAATTTTAATTAGCACTGAGTTTTCTCCAACCACGCCTTGGAAGCTACCTGGGCGAAGAGCTGCCATTTTCTCACAAGTGACTGGTGAGCTGCACGGAGCTACTTTTAACTCATTCACTGCCATTGACGGCTATAACCGTCCAAAATTCATTGTAACTATTTCTATTAGTTTGACATTTTTGTCCCACTTTTGTTAACAAGAGTAAAAAAAAAACTATAAAAAAAACTTTTATTGTACATTAAGAACAGATACAAAATTTGTGATTAATCGTGAGTTAACAAGTGAAGTCATGCGATTATTTTAAATAAAAAATTTTAATAACCTGAAGCCCCGAATTTTTTAAAATCTTTTCTTCTTTTTTTTTTATTAATTCATTGCCATTGATGGTTATAAAAGTCAAAAATGTATTTGAACTATTTCTATTAGTTTACCATTTTTTTTTCACTTTTGTTAACAAGAGTATGAAAACCTAGATTTTTTTATTGTACATTTAGAACAGATACAAAATTTGTGATTAATCATGAGTTAATTAGGGAAGTCATACAATTAATTACGATTAAAAATTTTAACCGCCTGAAACCCCAAATTTTTAATAATCTTTTTTTTTGTTATGAATTTATGGCAGTGAATGAGTTAATGTGAAAGGTAAATGCTAGGCAGAGCTCCAGTGTTGTATAACTTGATAACTTTACACGTAGCACACGAGCTCACAGTAGCAACCACGACCAGTTAAAAAAAAAAAAAAACTGTGACATAAATGTATAATTCCGTACCATCCTGTTGTATCCATTTGCAACACCCCACATTAGAGGGGGCGGGGTGAGTGCTGGCTTATTTGCATGAGACAGGACAGCCATCCAAAATCAGCTGCAGTTACCGTTTAAGGCAGCGTTTTTCCAACCGAACTTACCCGTGGCACATGTGTGAAATAGATGATATGATGGACGATAAGATAACCTTTGTTAGTCTCACAATGGGGAAAATTGCAAAGAAAGATGAGAAAGTGCTCTGAGCATTCAAAAGCCATTCAAAGAGTCGCGCCATGAATCAACCATTCAAGGTGACTACCTATACAGTATGTACATACAGCAGCCGCATCACTAAGTACATTAGCTTTATACAATCCTGCCTTTACAATAATAACAATTCTTAGTTTTGAGAGTTATTATTGAACAGTGTGTTTTTGTTTACTGTGGTTGTCTAGTTACACTCAATAATGTCCACACTAAGAGTATGATGAGTTACTGTCACATGTCCAGTGGTTCAAATATATTCACATTTGTACAATAAAGACACACGTGTGTTCTAAGTGTGTTTTATGTGATATTTATTTTATACCTTTTACCTATCAGGGACAATTTCAGTTTTTACCAAGTCCTCTTGGAAAACACTATATTTCTAGAATTTTACAATGTAACTATTAGCATTTGATTTTTAGCATTTGTAAGCTAAATGTTTTTGGAGTCATAACAGTTGTCCCTATTGAATAGCAATGATGAGAATCAAATGCTGAGACGCTCCCAAAAAAATCGCTCATGCAACCTACCACAGACAATCAGAGGTCGAAGCTAATTTGTGCGTTAACCATGCTGTAGCAGCTAGTTAGCAACGAGCTTCGGCTGGCTAGTAGTCAACTAAAAACGTTGCGGAGTCGCTCCGCAGTCACTAATCATCGCCTCCGTGGCGGCGAATAAGGTACATTTCTGACGAATCATTCTCACTAAGGGATACCTAAAGTAAACAAGGCAGAGAAGCTGCATGCTAATCGCTAGGATAAGCTAAGATTGACATGGAATCGCAAGTGTGCTTAAGTGCTTAAGTGCTTAAGTACACTTTTCATAGATGTCTGTCTGGAACAGAACAGACATTACATTTTGTTTTAAGTACACCAATTTTTTTTGTTTTTTTTTGTCTCCGTCCACCATGATGTCGGTTACAACAAAAAAAGCCACACAACTACAGGTTTCTCATTTGCGTTTATCGAGTCACCATAAGAAAACAAACAAAAGTCAATCGATCTCGCGGCGTGAACGGACAAAAAAACAAGCTCTGACAACAATTAACCGCCTGTGCGTGCCATCCTGGTTTCAAGGTTGTGCTTGATAAAAAGCTGAGGGCGAGGAAGGACACAAACAAATAAATAAATAAATGAACAAACAGCACGGATTCATCATGTAGGAGGTCGGATTCACTGCAAAGCCGTCGAGACAAAAGCCAGAGGGTTTCCCATTATGTGATAAATGACTCATCTTTTATACTCCTTTCTTTTCTACGCCGACAGTGTACACGTCAATGTAACCCGCTGGATTAAAATATATCCAAAAGTAGAAGAAAAGTAAAAGGGTCAAATGAGTTCAGCAGAATTGTTTTCATCTTAAAATTGAGGTGAAGTCAAATAGTTTTTATAATAATACAAAGTATGTTCTATGCAGCCCCACAAGTCTAAGCACGGCATTCTGATTAATATTGTGTTTGTGGAATATGAATTAAGCAGCAAAATCTACCCGTTTTTATCAATGTCATGGGGCGGCCATTTTGCCACTTGCTGTTGATTGAAATTGACATTACGGTTGCTCAGGGCTCAGGTAACGACCAATCACGACTCAGCTTGCGAACGTCACGTGACCAAATTCAGAAAACAGGTTCAAATTTGTATTTTCTTCAACTAGAAAAAGACAAATAAAACTCAAAAATAAATTGAATGCATATTTTATTTAAAAAATACTGAGATTTTTTTTCTAGATTTTCTTTAAACAGTGATATTCAAAGTAAAAGAATGTTGAAAAATAAATTTTAAACAATTTATAAAATCTATAGCTTGTAATTTTTTTTCTCAAAATAAAGAATGTTTACAATACAAAAAAAAAATTGGTATTAATATGTTATTCATGTATGGTAAGTTTTTTTTATATAGTTTTGCATGAATCTTTTATTAATAGCAAAACAAAATATGATTAAGTTTAATCAAATGAAAACAATTATTTTGTTTAAAATCAATAAGGCATACATTATAATGATATAAAACTCATACAGACAATTACAAAAATATATTTCAAGATTTTTTTCAGGGATGGCGCTATAGGGGTAGAGGGCGCTATAGCCTTGTGAGAAAGCATGTTATTTGATATTGTAAAATATATTTACAATTAAAAAAAAATATATATATTTTACCTGCTAGTAATTTTTAAATTGCAGAAGTGAAAAAGGTTAATACTAT
Source organism: Leptonotus elevatus (assembly GCF_054856555.1). Lineage (NCBI taxonomy): Eukaryota > Metazoa > Chordata > Actinopteri > Syngnathiformes > Syngnathidae > Leptonotus > Leptonotus elevatus. The sequence continues at coordinate 8,174,412 of NC_141239.1, read as the reverse complement.
TAAAATATATATATTTTTTGTAATAACAATAACGTAAAAAAAAATATCAGGCTATTTCAGTCAATTTGAGTAGCAACATAATAGGAAGTTTCTTACTTGAGGTGTCTTTAGTTAAAGTCCCCTGTTGTCTTTCTGGGCCGATTTGTCATTGGGGAAATGATTTAATGTCTCCTTGACTTCAATCGTCCTACTCGTTTAGTTTCACCTCCCGTGGGAAATCACACCTACAAGCGCAACAGCCGCCATGAAGAATAACCAAATAATGGCGGTCCACTGTCATTTCCTATTCTGCTTGACGCCTCCACATCTGACAGTGAACTGGAGTGCTTTAAATGAATGATACTCCCAGTCTGCTTCGGTTATTATGCTCCCCCATCAGCCACTTCTTGATGATTGCCAAGACTGTCAGGAATCTTTTACAGAGTTCACTTAAGAGGACGTTAATTATGCCATTAAGTCACTCATTTCCTCGCTCTGTCTCCCACACGTGGAAGCTAACAGAAAGTACAGCTTACGTCGTCCCGTAACTTGTAGTTTTAGAGGAAGCTTAAGCAAGAGGAATGCAAACTGTTTCATTTTTCTAGTTGGCAATAACAGCATGATGCAAATATCATCAAAGCTCCTAAAGAGGGCGCCACACATTACATTTAGCGACCGACGCTAACCTTCTATTTAGAGCTAATCAAACTGCAATTAAATCTGTGGTTTTTTTGTTTTTTTTCCTGTTATCAAGGTAAGCATACATCTTGGCAAAGCACCCAGCAAAGTCAAGTGGTACTTTTATTTACTGTTGCCATAGATGACACAAGGACAAAAATGAAAGAAAGTGCAGGTAGAGAGCTTTTTTTGACACTCAAAAATCTGTCACTATCACTATCAATTCCGCTGTTTTATACAGCACTTTCAAAAACGCAGCTGTAAAGCAGTACATAAAGACTAAAAATAAATCATTTAAACCACACTCGCATTTTTTTTTGACGCGGGAGTACAATCTTGAGTTTGGAGGCGCTCTTTTAGTTGATGTCTGCCACCCAGAGGTCAACACTGTCATTGCTTGTTATCCCGTTTTTCGCGGCCGATACGCGGAAGTGTGTATGTATGGGAAATAATTAGCCGGCTAATGCGCATTAAATTAAATTGTTCAACAATTTGTCATTATCTCGTTGTTGGCCCCTGATACCGAAACTGGACACTGGACCGGAGAGGTGAACCCATGCGGTGGTTAGCTAAGTGCTAGCTAGCTGCTACGATGGACACAACACGAATGGATTTAAAGCTTTACCAAAAGCAAAAAACAAAAAAAAAAACAACAACTCTGAGTTCTGCTGTTGCTTTTATATGGCGAGAGATTTTAGACGTTAAAGTAGGTTATTTTAAACTAAAAGGGAAAATCTTATCAATCTCCGTAACCTGACGCGGTTGTGCTAGCGCGTCAGCCACATATGCAATTATGCACATTCCAGGATGTTTTCAATAAAGTGAGGCTTGGTAAAGAACTTTGGCCAACATTTTTTCATTGGGCTTTGACGTGTTTGTCGGGACATGTGAAAGGATTCAGGATTTGATGGTTAAATTGTCAACGAAAATGCGGACAAGCTGAACCAAATTTCCCAAACTTTAGACCTCTACAAGTCCATGTGACATTTCAAGGTCAATTTATTTATTATGGCAACAGCAATAACAATAAGAACAAAAGTCACTTTCCCACCAAGAATTTGGCCGCGGCCTCTAAACGAGCTGCATGCCAAATGGAACTCCCTGAAGTGAACCGACGGGAAAAGGCGTCACGGAAGCTTCTGTGGTTTTAAAGCAACACTCGAAATGTCACCTTGTAAATACAACTGGCTGCCAGAAATCAATCCGTAAATCCGACTGGCACAAGCCGACGCATACGTTAATGTCATTTTAAATCTTGTTAATGTCATTTTGAATCTTGTTGGATGTGTCGTTACAGGGGCAATATGAGCAAATTGGCCATACATACATAGCAAGCGTTTACTGGGCCTGTTTTGAAGGGGGCGGGCCTATCGAGGAGATGGGTGGGGGGGGGGGGGGATGCGACAAGGCAAGCGACTTCAGCTCCAGAGTGTGAACATACAGTACAATTGTAATATGAGTTTACCAATAAATATAATTGACTTCATCGGAGAGACTGTTTTAGGTAGGTGCTGCTGTTTTTGGTTAGCAACATAATCCAAAATGGGCAAAGTCATTCCTGCTTAAGATTATGTTCGACTGAATGTGGCGCACTTTGACCATATCGGGGGGTTGGAGGGGAAAATCATTGTCAGAGGCGGCGACGGAGAGACGGGAGGATCGCGGCGGGATACAAAGGGGCCTTTCTCCCGCACTGGCGTCACAACACGTGCAGGAAACCACACCAGGAACGACGCTACCACCAGCAGGAGGGCAACACGGGACCTTTTTTCAAGAAAGTCATTACAATGGTGTCGGTCTCAAAATAAATGAGCACATAAGCATAATGCATGCGCGGCGTTTTAGAAGTTTGGCTCAATAATGGAGGTGATGGGGGACGGTGGGAGGGAGGCTGGATCACAGAACTTGCACGGGTCGCCGACTCGTAATTTATTGCTAGACTGAGCTCAAGCAATTAAAATGGTGAACGCAAACACATTCACGTGGACTGCATATTCTCCTCTGTGTTTTTCTTAGAAAGCTTGAGTGTGTGTGTGTGAGTGTGTGTGTGTCAGACAAATCATCGTAAAAAGGGTAATTTTTTCCATGAGGGGCTCCCCGTAAGAACAGCGTTTTTATGTTACCATTGATCATTTAAAAACAGTTGTGTACATTCACAAACCAGTGTTGCCAGTTACCTTGATAGAGTAACTTAGTTACTTTACTGATTATGTGACTTTAAAAGTCACTTAGTGGCATTACTTATTACTTGACTTTAAAAGTAACTTAGTTACATTGCTTATTGACTTAAAAAGTAACTTGGTTACTTAACTCAATCAGTGCCGCAAAATACGTCAAAAATGTATTTAAACTATTTCGATTAATTTAATATTTTTTCCATTTTTGTTAACAAGAGTATGAAAGCCTAGAACTTATTTGTTTGTACATTTAGAACAGATATAAAATTTGTGATTAATCTAGTGAAGTCATGCGATTAATTACGATAGCGAATTTTAATCGCTTGATGCCCCTAAAATCGTAATTAATCACATGACTTCACTAGTTAACTCACGATTAATCACAAACGTTATATCTGTTCTAATACAATAAAACAATCCTAGGTTTTCATACTCTTGTTTACAAAAGTGGGAAAAAATGTTAAACTAATAGAAATAGTTCAAATTAATTTTTGACGTCTATCGCCATCAATGGCAGTGAATGAGTTAACTGATTACTTGACTTTAAAAGTAACTTAGCTACTTTACTTATTACTTGACTTTAAAAGTAACTTAGCTACATTACTCATTATTTGACTCAAAAAGTAACTTGATAACTTAACTGATTACTTGACTTTAAAATGAGCGTAGTTACATTACTGACTGGACTTTAAAGTTACTGGAAGTAGAAAATTCAATTTTGAATCGCTACTGCCACCTGCTGATGAACAATTAAACTGCACACACCCTTCCTCGCCTACACGATGCGCACGATCTCTCATTTGTAAACAGGGGGGCGCGATCCATCAAAAGTAATTTTTTTTTAAGGCAGTCTGTTTTATTTATGGCAAAATAAATCTTTTTTTTTTAATGTACATTACAATTTTTTAAATAGCCTATAAAAATTGTGGACCCCATACAGTCATATATACCCTTGTAACTGTAAGTCTTTCTTTTTAAGCTTGAATGTGCTATGATCTTTATTTGTTTTATTGTTTTTAACTTGATACACTGGTAGTGTTTTAGAAGCTAGATAACACCTTGTCAACAGCAGAGTGTGTGTAACATACCTCTATATTTTCTTGATACAATCAAAACAAACTGTATTTCCAGCTTGAAAACGCAGGCGGAACTTTTTCGAATTTGATGCCTCTTCTACAAAACAAACAGCAATATTTGGGCCGGCAAACTAGCAATAATTAAAATATTCATGGAGGGGGACACCCGGCGACACCTTCCCAATTAGCTCCCCCCTTGGCATGCCATTGCTAGAAAAATAATGGCTTGTTTTTATTTTTTATCAGTTAATGTAAATTTAATAACTGCAACTTATTTTTTTAACTACATTTTCCGAACAGGGAATTTAATATTTTATAAACAATTCATTCAAGCACCATCTTTTAGTGTATGATTAATAGGAGGCACAATCTAACACTTCATAACAACTTATTAACACCAGAGGTGGCAAATCCAGGTCCAGAAAGTAAAAACCTTGGCTTTAGCCCCTTGTGCTAGCTAGCGAGCTCCCTAGCGAGCTCCCCCAGGCTGCTCGTTTACCTGCTAGTGAGCTAGCTAGCTAGCACAAGGGGCTAAAGCCAAACCTCTGATTAACACGCACGTTACGCCCAACTCGCCCAATTCCCGTTGGGCACGCTCCATTGAGACTCTCAAGATGCTTGTGTGTGTTTTTATTTGTCTGTGTGTGTGTGTGTCTGTATCAAAAGCACAGCATGCCAATCCTCCTGGATCAGTGCCGCTACTATCGCTGAGGGCGCCAGGACGCACTTAAAATGCAGTCACTGTGTCTTGCACAAGTTCAGGCACAAATCAGATGTTTGACACACACACACACACACACACACACATACACGCACGCATACACACACATAGATACACACAGGATTATGATGACGTCCGCGACAGGCTAGCATTAGAAAAGCATTGGGTGGAGGCAAGAATAAACAAAGGAATGCATTTAGTCACCAATGAAGATGGTTATTGTGCAGTCGTATCAAAGGTGTGAGCTTGGCGTACCACAATTAAAGCAACCTATTGAGTTTTTTTTTTTTTTTTTTTTTGCGACTGTAATTATAGTAGTTATGCCAGAAAAACAAACTAGCCCTTGCATGTAAGGGGTGTGCAGCTTTCTTTTATATAAAACAAAACGGATTTTTTTTTCTTCATCTACGCACATGTATGGGTTATTTTCACGCCTTTTTTTTTAGAGTTGTTTTGCTTTCAGTGAATTCATGCAAATTCTACACTGTATCTATATAAAATGTATCATTTAATAACCCTTGCGTGGATAAGCAGTTAAAAAAAATGGATGGATGGATAAACAATTCCTGGGAAAAAAATTAAAGTTGAAGTCATCCATGTTGCTGCTGCTGCCAAAAAGTTAAATATTTACGTGAATGAAAGGCAGGAATGGCCTAGTAAAGAAGGAAGGACAAAAAGAACTAGGATGGAGGGAGGGAAAAGAGGAAAAGGGAAAAAAAGAAAGAAGGGTAACAAGGAAGGTGATATAAAAAGGATAAAGGAAGGAAGGAAGGAAGAAGGAAGGAAGGAAGGAAGAGAAGGTATTATGGATGAAGGAAGTGCAGAGGAAAGCTGGAAGAAGGTAGTAGAGGGAAGCGAGGACAGATGAAGGAAAGAAAGAGAAGGAAAGAAAAGTGAGTTAGAAAGGAAGGAAAGAAGAAAGGAAGCAGGAAGGCTGAATCCAGGAAGAAAGGAAGGATAGAGGGAAAGTAATAAGGAAGGAATGAAGAAAGAAAGGAGGAAGGCTGAAGGAAGGAGGGAAGGGAGGAGGAAAGGAAACAAGGATGATGAAAAAAAGAATGGTGCGAATGAAAGGAGGATGGTAAGGAGAAGGGAAGAAAATTAGAATAAAAAATGAAGAGGGGAAGAGAGGAAAGTATTGATGAAGGAAAAAAGGAAGACAGGAAGGAAACAAGGACGATGGAAGAAAGGATAGAAAGGAGTAAAGGATGATGGAAGGAGAGAAGGATAAAAGACGGAAGGAAGGAATAAAGGGAGGACAGACGGGTGTCACCTCTACTTTTAGCATGTCCATGATGTCAACACCCAAATTTGAAATCCTAATTTGAAATTTAAACTTTTCTCTACAACCCTAATCCGGTTTTGGATCGATTTGAAACCCTAACAACAAACCCTAATCCAGACTACAAGCCCTATTTTGAAACCGCAGCACATGCGAGCTATGTTGTGAGCAGGTGTCCGCTAATTGCTATCATGTCCATCCCAGCAAACCCGCTGGGCCTCGTCGAAGTCCTCGACGTGCCGCTGTCTTCTCCGCATCACGCTAACCTCCCAAGCTCTGCTCGCCGCTTTTGTTTGCCCTCGTCCTGTCCTGTCCTTCACGCCGCATTACGCTCCTCTCAACAAGCGGCTCGATTAGCTCCTGGCTGACGTGTTGAAACGCGCGTCCTGCCCTCCTTGGAGAAATGAATGCGAAGGTTTTGCCGTGAGCGAATTGCTTTGATAGCAACGAAAATGTGGATAAAGGCCTTGTTTACTTGTTTGTTTGTTTACTTCCATTTTGAGATGTTGTTCAATCGTGAATGGGAAAAGGAGTGATGGCAGCAATAATATAACATTGAACATTTAGCAAGCATCTCCATGATTTTTGGGGGTGGTCTGTATATCCGTATTGCAGGGATTGATGTATCATCGAGACTTTGTATGCAATATAGCATATGCAATCCAATTATTTTTGACTGGATTATTTCTATTGTGCACATTGGGGCTGATTAAAACTAACTGACAAGTGGAAAAATAACATTCACTTTTATTTATTTATTTTATGGTTTGCATTACTTGTCTTTTTTTTTCTTTAGTTGAAGTTGACAGTTGTAATGACAAGATAGATAGATAGATAGATAGATAGATAGATAGATATCCAGAAAGCTAGCTATTTGGCTAGTTAGATAGCAAGCTAGCAATTTAGCTAGTTAGATAGCAAGCTAACTAGATAGCTAGCTAGCTAGCTAGCTAGATAGATAGATAGATAGATAGACAGATAGATAACGAGCTATCCAAAAAGCTAGCTATTTAGCTAGTTAGCTAGAAAGCTAGCTGTTTAGCTAGTTAGATAGCAAGCTAGCTATTTAGCTAGTTAGATAGTGTTGACATTCTGCTGTTTCAATTTAATTATAACTGTTTAGATTTAGTCATAACTGCTTTAATTTCCTCAGCAAAGCTTGATGAGTGTAATAATGTGACAGAACGTTTGAAGATTCTTCCTTCCTTTTCCCACATAATTAGCCATCTGTTTCGGGGGAGAAAGCGTGTTATAATCGATTCCTTTGTAAAGTTTTATTTACTGCAAAGGTGCCATTTTCGTCTGGGGGCCTACTACCATCTGTCCATGTTGTGTATTGAGTACTGTCTGTCTTGGGAGAGGGGCGGGGCTTAAGGGCAGCAAAGGAGGAAGAGGAAGGGGAGGTTTTTTTTTGGGGCTGCTATGCGGAAACTATAAGAACGACTACAAGTGATAGGGCACAGACACACAAGGGGAGCGACGGCATTTTGACTGTAACTTGTCTGTGTCCAGAAATTTCTGCAAAATAAATCCTTCATAGGACCTTGTTCACCGATCTCCAGTCTGATTTTACGAACACGCGGAAAACATAAGGATCGTTTTCTAACAATAGCAAGCTAGCTAGCTAGCTAGATAGATAGATAAACTAGCTATCCAGAAAGCTAGCTATTTAGCTAGTTAGATAGCAAGCTAGCTAGATAGCAAGAAAGCAAGCAAACTAAATAGATAGATGGATAGATAGATAGATAGATAGATAGATAGATAGATAGATAGATAGATAGATAGATAGATAGATAGATAGATAGATAGATAGATAGATAGATAGATAGATAGATAGATAGATAGATAGATAGATAGATAGATAGATAGACCCCCCTCTCCACACACAAATATATGAATAAAATATGTCATAATTCCAGGCCTGTAATAAGGTCATCTCTAGTCATTGGTTTATTACTCTTGTGCATGGTGTCTGTTATCCTTATAAGAAGAGCAATCACATTCAAGTTCCCGCGCATGGCCGAGCGTCTTTTTATTATTATTGGTTGTCCTGTTTAATTCTGTCGTTGGAGGCAGCAAAGCATGCCAGAGGGGGAGACGTGTGCCGATCTTGACTGCGTATGAGAGCACTCGCGCTAACTAGCCAAACATACTTGAGGTGTCAAGTTCAAATAGCCTGCTGTGAGTGCGCCCTCAAGCTAAATGGGACAATAAATGTGGCCTGCTGCACATGTTTGACTAAAAAAGCATGAGAGTTGCCCTTAGTGGGCTGCGCGCCAAGGCAGGGAGGGGGATCAAAGGTTGCCATGGTGACAATGGAGATGCGAACTTTGTTGGCAAATGGTGTGCTTTTGCTGTTCTGATTTAAAGGTCACATTGTATACAAGTGGTGCCTTGAGATACAAGTGACTCAGTTTTTGGTAGGATGATGATTTTTTTTTTTTTTGCTTTTGTCTTGACATACAAATGGTGTACGTGGTAAGTGACCGACTCACTTCACAACAAGCGGTAGATTGGCAGACAGATGGCAGTATAAAACAAGACACACCAATTTTTTAATTGTATTTAATTATGACATTAATGTTTTTATAATGTGTAATGTTATAAAATTCTAATTTTCTCACTAAAATAGACATGACTTATTTTCTTTTTTTTTTGGAGGCTTGCAACAGATTAATGGTATTTCTATTAATTTCAGTGGGGAAAGATGATTTGCATTACGGATGTTACGAGTTATGTGTGGCCATGTAACAAATATAATGTGTATCTCAAGGCACCACTGTACTATTGTTTGTTTAGGAAGCATTTAAGAAACAAAGAGAAGTTTGATGCAAATGCGGTTGGAGTAAAAGATTCTTCGGAGACATGAAAATTGACTTCCTGTTCATGAATACGCATCGTTTACACTATTTTGGGACACAAACGGCCTCTGAAGTGATTTTTTGTTTCCAGTGGAAGCAACGAGTTGGATCCGCACTCCTTGGAAGCTGTGACTCATTCACCTAAGAAGACCAACATAGTTGGCGGCTGAGTCACTCCAGTCACACCCCTACGCACACCTTGTCATCACTCAACCGGTTGTCCATCTCACGCACTCCAGAAGCTGCACAGCGTGAATTAATATAGTCCTCCCGGTTTTAAATATCCAGCTCATAGCCTTTGAATATGCCACTGAGCTCTGAATCTATCTCCTGTGGATTTAAAGACAACCAAGTAGAAGAGCAAGGACGACTGCAGAAGATTTGATCTGCATCTATTCAATAGATTATATTGGGTGTAGCATTTTACATTTTGTAGAAGCACAGCTACTTGTGTGGGAAAAAAACACACTCTAAAAACAGTTGGGTCAAAAATAACCAGAGTTAACGATGGGTCAAAAATGGATCGTTCCTCTACTTGGGTCAATTTGACCCAACTTTTAGACAAAATGAGCCACTTTTTTGACCCAAGTAAAGGATCTGACCAATATTTAAGAGTTGTTTTACACTAAAAGAGCCATTTCTTACTCAAAGTTGAGTCACATTTTTATAGATAATAATAACTAATACAATACTTATTAATAAAAAAAATAAAAAATAAAATAAGAATAAAAAATAAAAAAATACAAATACAAAAAATACAAAAATCCCCCAAAATTACAAATACAAAGAAATAAATGTAATAATTTGATTACTTTTGACCCAACTGTTTTTAGAGTGCAGGTAAAGTACCGCTTTAAATCATGTCATTAAGTAAACGTAAATGTACAAAAGTAAAAATGAATTTTTACTGTAATGTACAATAACACCTGACGATGTGGTGGGCACTTCCTTACTTAATTAATACATATTTATTTTGTATTTCTTACATACTTTATTTTGTACCTTTACTTAACTGCTGCTTTGCTTTTTATTTTTTCAATCTAACTTTAATAAACGTGTTTCGGTTGACATAAAAGTACATTCTCCTATTCTACCCACGCTGAACAGAATTGTGACCTCAAACTAATTTTTGCTGTAGGCCACATCGTAATTATGTTTTTCCTTAGAGGGCTGTTTTGACTGTGAACCCATATACATGTATAATCACTTCATATTGCTACATACTGTATACAACAAATTTACAGGTAACTAGTTCTGAAATCAGAAGCCAGTAAAATAAATAATTTGTTCAACTATGACTATTTGAAAAGAGAGAAAAATAAAATGAAATAAAAATAAAAATAATAAAAGTGAAGACAATTTGCAATGTTGTTGTAATAGCAAGAAAGTAGACATGCACAACATGAATTCCTTTCGTGGGTCACATAAAATGATGTGGTGGGCCGAATCTGGCCCCCGGGCCTTGAATTTGAAACTTGTGACCTAAAACCAAGGTAGGAACCAAACCATCATTTTTGGTGAACCGTTACACCGCAATTTTTACCAGCAAAGCGGAAGCTGCTTTTCGTTTTATGGTTTTACCTGGTAGCATTAAGGCCAGGTTGAAAATAATTTTCAGTAAAAATTACAAGTGTGAAGTCACAATATTATGGGCAAAATTTGTAAATGAATGAAAAATGAAGAGCTTCTTTTTGAAATTCACTCATTAAAATTACATCACTCCTTGTGATATTGTAATTGTATCCAAAATATGACTTTTATATTGACTTGTTACAATCTTTTTTTTCTTTTCTTTTTTTTCCCATCCATCCATCATCTACCGCTTATCCGGGGGTCAGGTCGCGGTGGAAGCAGCTTTAGTAGGGAAGCCCAGACTACGCTCTCCCCAGCCACTTCAACCAGCTCCTCCGACGGGATCCCAGGCGTTCCCAGGCCAGCCGAGAGACATAGTCTCTCCAGCGTGTCTTGGGTCGTCTCCGGGGCCTCCCGTTGATGGGACATGCCCGGAACACCTCTCCAGGGAGGTGTCCAGAAGGCATCCGAACCAGATGCCCGAGGCACCTCAACTGGTTCCTCTCAACGCGGAGGAGTAGCGGCTCGACACTAAGTCCCTCCCGGATGACCGAGCTTCTCAGCCTATCTCTAAGGGAGAGCCCGGACACCTTGCAGAGGAAGCTAATTTCGGCCGCTTGTATAGAGTATCTTCTTCTTTCGGTCACGACCCACAGCTTGTGACCATAGTTGAGGGTGGAAACGTAGATCGACCGGTAAATCGAGAGCTTTGCCTTTCGGCTCAGTTCTTTCTTTACCACAACGGACCGATGCAGAGTCTGCATCACTGCAGACGCTGCACCGATCAGCCTGTCGATCTCCTGCTCCAACCTGCCCACACTCGTGAACAAGATCCCAAGATACTTAAACTCCTCCACTTGGGGCAGGTTCTCATCCACCCTTTTCCGACTGAGGACCATGGTCTTGGATTTGGAGGTGCTAGTTTTCATCCCAACCGCTACACACTCGGCTGCGAACCACTCCAGCGAGAGTTGGAGATCACGGCTTGAAGAAGCCAACAGCACATCATCTGCAAAAAGCAGAGATGCAATGTTGAGGTCATCAAACTGGACCCCCTCAACGCCTCAACTGCGCCTAGAAATTCTGTCCATAAAAGTTTGAATAGAATCGGTGACAAAGGGCAACCTTGGCGGAGTCCAACCCTCACTGTAAACAAATTTGACTTACTGCTGGCAATGCGGACAAAACTCTGACATCGGTCGTACAGGGACCGAACAGCCCGTATCAGAGGGCTCGGTACCCCGTACTCCCGAAGCACCCCCCAAATGACTCCCCGAGGGACACGGTCAAATGCCTACTCCAAGTCCACAAAGCACATGTGGACTGGTTGGGCGACCTCCCATACACCCTCGAGAATCCTGCCGAGGGTGTAGAGCTACTCCACTTTTCCACGGCCTAGATGAAAACCACACTGCTCCTCCTGAATCCGAGATTCGACTTCCCGACGGACCCTCCTCACCAGCACCCCTGAATAGACCTTACCAGGGAGGCTGAGGAGTGTGATCCCTCTATAGTTAGAACACACCCTCCGTCCCCCTTCTTAAAAAGGGGGACCACCTCCCCGGTCTGCCAGATCCAGAGGCACTGCCCCCGATGTCCACGCGATGATGTAGAGGCGTGACAACCACGACAGCCACACAACATACAGAGCTTTTAGGAACTCCGGGCGGATCTCATCCACCCCCGGGGCCTTGCCACCGAGGAGCTTTCCAACCACCTCAGTGACTTCGACCCCAGAGATAGGAGAGCCCACCTCAGAGTCCCCAGACTCTGCTTCCTCAAAGGAAGACGCGTTGGTGGATTGAGGCGGTCTTCGAAGTATTCTCCCCACCGATTCACGACGTCCCGAGTCGAGGTCAGCAGCACCCCATCTCCACTATACACAGTGTTAATGGCGCACAGCTTTTCTCTCCTGAGACGCCGGATGGTGGACCAGAATTTCTTTGAAGACGTCCGGAAGTCGTTTTCCATGGCCAAACCGAACTCCTCCCATGTCCGTGTTTTTGCCTCAGCGACAGTCGAAGCTGCATTCCGCTTGCCCAGCCGGTACCCGTCAGCTGCCTCCGGAGTCCCACAAGCCAAAAAGGCCCAATAGGACTCCTAGTTCGGCTTGGTGGCATCCCTTACTGCTGGTGTCCACCAGGGGGTCCGAGGATTGCCGCCACGACAGGCACCAACCCCGTTACGGCCACAGCTCCGATCAGCCGCCTCAAGAATGGAGGCGCGAAACATGGTCCACTCAGACTCAATGTCCCCCGCCTCCCTCAGGACAAGGGAGAAGTTTTGCCGGAGGTGGGTGTTGAAACTCTTCCTGACAGGGGATTCTGCCAGACGTTCACAGCAGACCCTCACAATACGTTTGGGTCTGCCCGGTCGGACCAGCATCTTATCCCGCCATCGGAGCCAACACACCACCAGGTGGTGATCAGTTGACAGCTCCGCCCCTCTCTTCACCCAAGTGTCCAAAACATGCGGCCGCAAATCCGATGACACGACTATAAAGTCGATCATCGAACTGCGGCCTAGGGTGTCCTGGTGCAAAGTGCACATATGGACACCCTTGTGTTTGAACATGGTGTTCGTTATGGACAGTCCGTGACGAGTACAGAAGTCCAATAACAAACTGTTCCTCCCAATCACGCCCCTCCAGGTCGCACCGTCATTGCCCACGTGAGCATTGAAGTCCCCAGAGCAGTGACCCGCGATCCAAAATTGTCATTCATCATAGGGGTTTTCTGAGTCATGCTTTGTCTGATCCCTCACCTAGGACCTGTTTGCCCCGGGTGGCCCCAGACAACATAGCTCCTCGGCTCATTGGGACACGCAAACCCCTCCACCACGATAAGGTGATGACTCACGGAGGAGTAATTTAATATATATATATTTATATATTACTACTTTTTTGTCTTGTAATTTTGGTATTTTCCAATATTCAGTATATCTAATTTTGCACTAAATGCAAGCAAAGTAACTCGTGTTTTTCTAGGCTTGTGATTGGCTAAATCAAGCTTCCTGGTCTCCAAATCAAGTTGCAGGCAGACATTTTGTTAATATTTTCGTGGACAAAAATGTACTGTATTAGGGCTGAACTGGCCATCCGCTACACTGGGCAGATGCCCGGTGGGTCGGCGTCGTTTGGGCTGATGAGGTGCTATTTCATTATTTTCATCCGAGTCTAAATCAAAATGCCAGGGTTTTGTCATGTATGCTTGTATATCAAATCAATACCGCACCAATGAAATTCATTCAAATGCTATTAATCTTTACTAGTCACACAAAAAAAATTTCACTATGTTTTTAATAAAGAAAAATAGCACGGTGTTGTGAAATACAGTACAGTATAAGAAATAAAACATAAATGAGAACATCTCGATAAACTCATCAAGCTGTGGCAAATGTAAGTCAAGGTACCAATATATAGCTAAAAGTTCAACTCAAACATATGCACCAAAGATGTTATCATTCCGCATCGACGTGAGACTCTGAGACTTTGAGATGCAAGTTTAGTAGGGTACATTTAAATGATACAGACAGAGCTCCACTCTTTCGACAAATAATTCAGAACATCATCTCTGTGGAAAAACAAGAGTGCTGCGTCCATTTGAGCGGTAATCAGTCGTAAGCCCGGTGGTACCAGTTGTTCCCACATCAAACGCCTGCGGACGGCAGGGATCGAGTCTGCGGCAACCCCCCCCCCCCCCCCCCCCCCTGTAATGAAGGCAGACGAGAAGAAACATTGAGTGTGATTTGGATTCTGTTAACCCACAATAGATACTTTTTTTTTTTTTTATAGCATAGTCAATTCAATGGAAGTCTGTTAGATTGTCAAATGGTGGTGCGCTTTCAAGGGCATGTTTTGTCTTTGCTTTGATGTTTTTTTTTTAGGGTGTATGTGGCGGAGCGGGGATGCGCTAGGGCTGGATGATTAAAGAAAAACAATCACAATTCTATTTTTATTGATATTGCCCCAGAGCGAGTCTGGTCAACCGCCCTATTAGTCGCATTTCTGAGGCGGGGCAAACATGAGCTAGCTAGTGGAATGAACCAATGAGCGAAGAGTGGACCTGACGTCAGAAAAGCGACTCAAAGTATTTTTTTTATTTTTTGCGGAGATGGAGTAAAAATCCAACATGGTTACTAGCGAGAGACAGTAGTGAATGACGTCAAAACATGACTGACGACGTCACGCAAATAGACAAATTTGATTGGGCCGTCCTGTTTTCGGACGGAGCTGAATCGCTGTCTATGGCTGCCTGTCCAGACCCACTTTCTCTTTGAAGAAAGTGGGTGTGGCTTGCCAGGCTAGAGAAAACCCACACAAGCACGGGGAGAACATGTAAAACTCCACCCAGGAAGACTCAATCTCACGTCCTCTGCACTGGGTGGCGGACATGCTAACCAGTCAACCACCGTCTTAGGATATATATCTTCACAAATTTCCAACTGATGTATCCTTTAAGCTAGCTGACAAGAACAACATTCATTTGGAACGCGACTGATGATGTTCACAAGATCAAAAAAAGGACGTAAGAACGGACAACGACCCGTTTTGAGAAGCGACTGCGCAAAAGAGTAGAAGAAGAAAGTTCACAAATGAGGAAAAACATTTTACTTTGAATATCTCTATATCAATATTACCTCTCTGCATGTGTTACTACAGCATTTGTTTGTGAATATTTGTTATTTTAAGGAATATCACTCTCGAAACTCAATGCTAACTTTCTATTAGCCTGTCAATGGGGGTTTTACATTGATTGCTAGCATTAGCACTGGCGAAAAAATTAGTAATTATTTTTACTGTGTGTTTAGTTTGAAGTAAACTCCAACTCGGATGTCGTTTAATAGCTTAAAGCGTAGGGATATAATGATATTCAATGTCACAATACGATATTATCACGATATGAACCTCTCGATACGATAATTGTCCCGATATTGTGGTGGTAAAAAGTTTGGGAAAGATTCTCTTCCTCTTCTCCTCAGGCCTTTTTAGAAAAAGTATGTTTTCCTCTAAGGGGTACACCAGAAAGAAAATGTAATATTCTGTTCTTAGTTATACAGTGAAACTTTGCTGTGGCCTTTCAGTTTAATTTGCGGGTTTGCAAGACTACACGTGTTCATAAAAGCGGGGGCTGCGCCGCTTAAAACATTTGGGAAAGGCTGCGTCTTCTCCTCAAGCCAGATTGCAAACATCTTCTTCGTCTCCTCA
The DNA here is from genome assembly GCF_054856555.1 of Leptonotus elevatus. Classification (NCBI taxonomy): domain Eukaryota; kingdom Metazoa; phylum Chordata; class Actinopteri; order Syngnathiformes; family Syngnathidae; genus Leptonotus; species Leptonotus elevatus. The sequence continues at coordinate 8,158,860 of NC_141239.1, read as the reverse complement.
CACCCTAACCTCAATTTTGGTGAGTTAAAAAAAAAATGCCACTTAACACATTCACTGACATTGACGGTTATACACGTCAAAGTTCCATTTTAAGTGGACTGGCAGTGAATGAGTTAATTTCCTATGGGGTGCATAGAATCAAAGATGCGCTTAGAAAAACAACTTGCATGTAACTTGTAAGCAATATAGTGAAAACTTGATGCGGTGCTAAAGATGAATTTGCAGGTAACTCGTTCAAAACCTTTCTATTCAAGCCTGGTTGAAAACAAAAAACTAAATTGGTCCCATCGCATCCCAACCGCAATTTGGGTGGATGCATCACAATGCGGCTAATGGATTCAGCCTCAGATGGGGTGTTTTTATTTTTTCACGTTCTCCTTCACCGCTTTCTAAAAATATTTTGAAAAAGTCTGGAAGGTACATAATTAAGTCAAGACGGTGGACTTTTTCATCCGGGCTCCCTTTCCTCCCTAACCCTTGGCTTTAGCGTGGTTTACTTCCATCCATGTGCCCTGGCTTGATCCTCGATCCAAACCTCAGCGATGACTCACAGGTAAATGAACTGAAAAGGGGGGAGGGGGCGGTTGAGAGCGGTGGGATGGGGGTGCGCGGGTGGAGGTTTTGCAGCAGGGATGAAAATATTTGAACGAGGCTGCTTGCGGCCGCCGCATTTGCCTGGAAAAACATGATGAAGCTGACGAGCATGGAGTAAAGGGTGGTCCCACTGTGAGGACTTTTATTGAGTTGGGTGGGGGTGGGGGGTCCTACTGAGGGGGAGATGTATTAAAGTTTTGGAGACATCATCAAGTACAGAGAAGTTCTTTTTGGAATCGCATATCCTGATATGTATGGTTATATTAGGGAACCCCCCCCCCCAAAAAAAAACTCTACCATTTTTAACACTCCAGTTTTGGGTGCGAATGTATATACAGTAATAGTCTCAGACTCTCATAACACTAAATGTACAACTTAAGACTGAAAATGAACATACTGTATAAATTACATTATCTGTCACGTTCTATAGGATTCGTTGGAGAACAAAAAGACCCACCTGGAAATGTAATAAATCCCCAATGATGTAATAAGGTCTACATTATTGATAAAAAATGGTATTACAATATCAGTCAGCATTTTGTATTACATTATTGGTGAAATTATTACATTACTGGGTTTTATTGCATTTTTACGGAAGAGGATTAGGGCCAGTGAAGTGGGAGGAAAAAAGGGTTGGCAGGATTCTGACTTTATTCTCAGAATTAAAGTGAGAATTCTGACTTTGTGACATAGAGCTATGATTTGTGGGGGGGAAGTCAGAAAGTCCTAATTCTGAGAATAAAGTCAGAATTCTCCCTTTAAAGTCAGAATTCTTAGATTAAAATCAGAATTCTGACTTTAAAGTCAGAATTCTGAGAATAAAGTCAGAATTCTCCCTTTAAAGTCAGAATTCTTAGATTAAAGTCAGAATTCTGACTTTAAAGTGAGAATTCTGAGAATAAAGTCAGAATCCTGCCAAACTTTTTTTCCTCTTCACTGGCCCTAATCCTCTTCTGTACATTTTTGATACGAGTTCAGTGCAAATTGTATTTATTCATTTCAGGAAATTATTACATGATAGGGTGCTACATGGCATGAAAAAAGGGGGTTCTAGATTTTCAGGTCATGGTTCAAATTGCAAATTTGCTCCCAAGGACCCAAACTTATTCAAAATGAACGCTAAAAAAATTACTCAACATCAGATGTCAAGCTTGTTATGGGCAACAGGCACCCAGCATGCATATATTTAGCTATATATATCTTTTTTTTTTTTTTTTTTACAAATCTTCCCAAAAAAATTCTCAGCTGCTTGCAGTTGACCGGCAAAGCGGCTGCCAGCTCGCTTCGCCACAGTCGTCGAAGCGCAGTGTTTTCTCAGCACCTTTTTAGCGGCCATCATCCCCACGGCTTCTTTTCACCACGGAAGATGTCAGCGTCCTTCCCTCATTTTGTTGTACAATGCAGCTGATCAAACAGCACAGTGAAAGGGTCCCTTTCATAGGGTATCATTAATGTGAGTAATGACGGAGGGAAGAGGAGGGAAGAGGAGGCAATAACCGGCGGTCGGCGGGGCATATGGCAGCGCAAATGTATCTTTTGTATGAGTTTATTCGTGTGGATTATACAATATTGTCAGGTTAGTCCTCCTATGACGCATTTACAAACAGCAGGAGACAAGATGAAGCGCTGTCTATTCCATTGCAGGCCAAAAGAAATATGCAGTCGAAAGAAAAAGTGTGAAACTTTTGGTGTTTTTTGAATGAATTGGCCATAAAATATGATCTGGTCTTCATCTAAGTCACAGACAAACAGTCATTCGGCCGATAACATCTTAAAAATACCTAATTGGACTCAGGAGACAGCTAAGTGAATCGAATCAATGTGACGAGATGAGAGGTGTTGAATAAAAATCTTGTAAAAAAAATAAAAATACACCCAGCAATTTTGAGCTTTCTGTTATTTTCCTTGAAAAGCTCTCAGAAGACCTCCAATTAAGAATTGTTAACTTGTACAAAGCTGGAGAGGGTCAAAGTATCGCTAAAAGCCTTGTGTTCATAGTCCATGGTAAGACTGGCACGCTATAAATGGAAAAAAAGTTAGCTATAGGACAGAAATCGCACTGATGTGAACTCACACCAAACTCTGGCATATGCAAACATCTCTGTTGACAACATTAAGCAAGAATGAGGAAGCCACTGCTGTCAGACAAAACCTTGCCACAGCGTCCAGATCTTCCACAGTGCTACAGGCAAATTAGTCGAGTTGTTTGGAATGAATGAGTCGAGAAAAATAGGCACAGAACACCACCATTAAAACCTCATCATGGTTTGGGGCTGCTTTGCTAACTCAGGGTCTGGACGCCTTTGCCATCACAGATGGGAAACTCATTCCCAAGGTTAGCAAGACATTTTGCAGGAGAACTTGAGATCATTTGTCCACCAATTGAAGCTTAACAGAAGATTGGTGATGCAACAGGACAGAAGTCAATCAACTACTGGATAATGTTAAAGAAAAAGTCAACCCCCCCAAAAATGGCTTGACAATAATATGTTCTATGCAGCCCCACTAGTCTAAATACAGTATTTTGGTTAATATTGCGAATATGAGTTAAGCAGCAAAATCCAGCAGTTTTCATCCATATCAGAAGGCGGCCATTTTGCCAGTTGCTCAGGTAACAACCAATCACAGCTCAGCTTTAGAAAACAGGTGCGATGTGAATGGTCGTTGCCTGAGTCCTGAGCAACTGTGATGTCATCTTCAGTCGACAGCAAGTGGCAAAATGGCCGCCCCTGAGAATGGATTAAAAACGGCTGGATTTTGCTGCATAACTCATATTCCAAAAATATAATATTAATCAGAATATCATGTTTAGACTAGTGAGGTCACATATATAATTTTGTCAAATATTTAAGGTTGACTTCCCCTTAAAACAAAACAAAACATACATTCTGTAGGACTGAACTGAAATATTATTGTCAAGACAAATGGTCCAAAATTCTTCATGACAGTTGTGCAGATCTGATCTGCAAGTACAGGAAATGTTTGGTGGAAGTTACCGCGGCCAAAGAAGGCTCAAGCACTTATTAAATCCAAATGTATATTTTCCTCCCTGCACTGCGACATACGTTCAAAATCATGGCGTGTATCTATTTTTGTAGAGAAAATGACCAGATCACATTTTTTGACCAATTCATGCAGAAATCAAAGTAATTCTAAAGGAACCACATACATTTTCTTAATGAATTTGAAAAAAAGATGCTTACCCAGTAAACCAGATACATTTTGAAAAGGGTTTATGGAACCTCCACCCACCAGCTCAAATGGCAGACTGAAAAAAACCACGAGATCTATTCTTTGATGTCTGACTTTTGAACTAGATTCTTATGAAAACATTTTAAAATTCTAAGTAAAGCATCCATGGAAAATGTATCTACTTTGCTAGAGATCTTCAATTTGTATCACCTTCTTTTTTTATTTTGGGCTCACGTGTGCCTTCCAGTATTTTCCTGGTGCGACACATATCTGGTGACTTCACAGCCGAGTTGGCGTTTCTCGCCCGAAGCGCTTGCCTCCGCCTTTGAAATGCGAGCCGCGTGTCGCGGGGTCGACCGAGGTAGATCTTAGCTGGAGGATGTGCTCCTCGTGTGTGTCTGTGTGCGTCTTTGCCAGTGTCGCCATCTGGCCGCCATGAGCCACCCCGGCAGACAGTCGGGACCAGCTGGTGGACTGGACAAAAGCACGGCTTTACACGAGAGGCGCAGGCAGGGAGGTGGAGGGTGCATTGAAAACATGTTTCCCAAGTGTTTTTGATGTTTTCAAGGGATGGTTATGATTTGAACTGAGCTTTCCGCCATCTTAAAGAACGTCTGGCGCAAGAACATGATTTTGGAAAATCTGATTATAGAAATGCTCTCAATAGGAGAAAACATCTAACCTGGATTTTGAAGCATATACACTCGGGACTAAATTCTGTTTGATTGGCAGCTTGTTCTATTTGTGTGCAGCATAATAGCTAAATGCTGATGCACCATGTTTGCTTTGAATTCTGGGCTCCGTTGGATGGCTGGAGTCTGCTGACCTCAGAACCTTACTGAGTTTTACAATCCATAATTTATTTAATGTATTCAGAATTTAAGCCATTCAGTGATTTATAGACCAGTAGCATAATTGTAAAATCTAGCCTGTTTAAAGTCTTTAGGAGTGAAGTAGTTCTGCTTTCTTTGTCCTTGCCAGTCTGGTATAGCATATATAATGTATGTATTTAAAAAAAAAATCATAAAATAATGAAGAAATTGATTTGTTTGTCAATAATACAATTTTAAATACAGTACTGTTAAAAAAAGAACAGATTTTACATACACATTTATTTTATTTGTTAACTGTTTCATTGCAGCTATAATATAAATTTATAATAGTAAAATCAATTATTTAATGTTTTTTATTTTATTTAATGATTAATTTATAATTAATAAATAAATAAATACTGACAAAAAAAGAACAGATTTTACATACACATTTATTTAATTTTTTTTACAATTAATTTCATTAAATATTTGGTTTACTGTTTCATTGCAGCTGTAATATAAATTTAAAATAGTAAAATAAATTATTTAATGTTTTGATTTTGATTTAATGATTAATTTATAATAATAGCAATAATAATAATAATAATAATAATAATCAATACTGTTAAAAAAGAACTGATTTTACATACACATTTATTATTATTTTTTTACAACTAATTAATTTCATTAAATATTTGTTTTACTGTTTCATTGCAGCTACAATATAAATGTAAAATAGTAAAATAAATTATTTAATGTTTTGAATTTTATTTAATGATTAATTTATAATAATAGCAATAATAATAATAATAAAACAAATACTGTTAAAAAAAGAACAGATTTTACATACACATTTATAAAAAAATTTTTTACAACTAATTAATTTAATTTGGTTAACTGTTTCATTGCAGCTATAATCTAAATATAAAATAGTAAAATAAATGTTTTAATGTTTTTAATTTTATTTACAATACTTGATTTTTATGAGTAATAAATTATTGAATTATGTAATTTATGTAGTCTTGAGGGCTTGTGAGGTTAATCTCATGTCTTTCTTCAGTTCCTTTGAGTGTACCTGTTGGTGTCCAACAGGCCCATTTTTCACACTGAATTAAAGGTTGTGAAACACAGCTATAGACGCTCATTAAATTGAAATCTTGCAGCCTGTGCTGATTTTTTTTTAATTTATCACACCTGATGATGGTTAACTTTAACTGCTAATAATTTGTGACATTTGAGGCCATTTTCCCCCTGAGAATATTGGTTGTACTCCAAATTTGACTTTGGAGGAACTAGTCCACCACACGTGGGTCATTTTTGTTCTGCCTCAACTGCCACAAACATGCTGTTTTTGATTTTGTGGCACACAACGAGGAAAACATCCGAGAAAGAAAATAACATCAAGTGGGAAACAGTGCCATCCCTACATGGTGACCAGAGAGACTTAAAAGAACGACATGACCCATTTGCAACATGCTGCATTGATTTGATTCTCTTCAAGTGAGGCTCATCGCAGCGTGTCGCCTCTTAAATGTGTTTTCGACATCCATCGGGGACATCACTGTCAGAAATCGTGTTTTGTTCTCTTCGGCAGCAGTTTGGCTGGCCAGGACAATCCACCAAGCCCCTGGAAATCACTCCGGGGGAAATGCTACAATGGGTAGGCCTGGGTGGCTTATCCAAAATTGTGTTATGACAGTTTTGAGGTGCTGGGTGACATAAATGAAGGGGAGGAGAAGGTCTGAAATCACTGCAAGGCCACTTCCATGCTAACTACATAAGGTTTCCCTAATGGCCAGCATTAAGGATTATTATTATTTTTTTTTACTTTTGGGTTAGCTACTGCATATTAACTCATTCACTTGCCATTGACAGCTATAGACGTCCAAAATTAATTTGAACTATTTCTATTAGTTCCACATTTTTTCCCACTTTTGTTAACAAGAGTATGAAAATCTAGAATTGTTTTTTTGTACATTTAGAACAGATATAAAATTTGTGATTAATCGTGAGTTAACTATTGAAGTCACGCGATTAATTACAATTGAAAAATGTAATCGTCTGACGGCCATAATTTTTTTAGTAATATTTTCTTTTTTGTTTAATTATTTGATTATTTAAACTCAAGATTAATCACACATTTTATATCTGTTCTATATGTACAATAAAAAAAATTCTAGGTGTGAAACTAATAGAAATAGTTCAAATGAATTTTTGACGTCTATAGCCGTCAATGGCAGTGCATGAGTTAAAAGATACACAAGATATTAGCGCCCACACTGACTGAAGTCCGATTAACATGAAATCAGGATATACAGACCTCTCCAAAAGTATTGGAATGGGAAGGTTAATTCAATTCATCAAATGATGAATATGAGACAAATGTTCAGAATTCCAGATTTTATTTTATGGTATTTACATCGAGATGTGTTAAACAACTCAGGACAGAACACCTTTAGTTTGAACTCAGCAAAAAATATTGGAACAGACCAAAACCCTTACTTGCAATCAGTGTTAATTTTAACAATACATTTTAATGTAGTTTTTGTTAGTCTTTTGACTAAAACTATTTAAAGTTTTAGTTATCTCATTGAATTTTTGTTTTAATCCGATTTTAGTCGACGAAAATAAAAACATTTCAACTTTAATACAGAAAATTATAACACACCTATTTGTAACTGTAGTTTAACACAGAAGACACATTTAACACAATTGTGTTTTTATTCAACTTTGTTTCAATGGAACGTGTTGAACTGACATTGATTTGTGGTCTTAAAACTTAGTTTTCACCAAAATAAAAAAAACATTGCATAATTGCACAATGAATGTAAACATGTTTGAACATGAAATCGATTCTCCCACCGCGTTTCATTCCTTCTTCTGATTGGATTTTGTGAATTTTTGTCACTGTGTTGTTTTTGTTTTAGTCATTGGCAAAATTGTCAGTAAATTTAGTTATTGTTATTGTCTCAATGAATGGCTTCTATTTTAGTTTTGATTTCATTTTCATCTGAAACTAATTTTGTGCCGAAAATTTTTGGGAACGAAATGATCACTGCTTGCAATAACTGACCCAATGATTTCACCAAACTGTTGCATTCTTCTTTCGAAATGTTTTTCCAGGCCTTTACTGCGGCCTCTTTCAGTTCTTGTTTGTTTCTCAAGATCTTACTCATCCAGACCTAAACACCAAGAAATATAAGTTGGATTACTGGAATACTTTTGTCTCTTATTGATTTTTTGATCTGAAACCCAAATGTCTTTAGTAAACAACACAAACAAAGGACCTTGACCTTGATCATTGACCTTGCCGTTCCAATACTTTTGAATGGGACTGTACATTTTCATCATGACAGGTTGGCAGTGTTAGGAACTACTAGAGATTTGTACCTTAAGTCCCCATTCGCTATTCCCGTTCACAGCAGTGAATGACTTCCAAATGTATTTCAAGACGTTACTCTTTGGGCTTTTCTGGAAATACACAACATAGTCAACAAAGGAAAAATCCAAAAGAATATTTTTGCTAAAATGTGCTCTTTAAAACGAATGATTTCGGCAAAGAGGAAAAGGGTGATTACCGGTACTATAAACCAGGAAATGGAACTTGTTAGTCACGTTTCGGTCGAGGCTAATCAGTAAAATATGGCTAAACCAACAATAAGCCGGCATCAATAGCAATAGTACAAAGTCAGATGTTTTATTCACTTATTTTTAGACTTAAGTAATGAGGGGGGGGTGGGGGGTCGACTCTGAAACGGATTGTTTTACTCATTAGATTTCTTACAGGACACATTTTTGGGTCGAACCAGACTTTACCATTTCCACCGTCTTTACTGTAAATATTTTGTGTTGAAGATGTACAAAACAGTGTGGGAGTGAGAACGTTGCTTTTATTTTATTCTTCCTTTACAGGAGTTCCGTGTTGGGCGAAATGCTTTGTGACATTTCCAGTGATGGCGTATTGTGTCTTGGATGCCCCCGAGACTTGTGACTCATGCCTCAAACCTTTGGGCTTGTGACACGAAGAAAGGAAATAAGAGCCAGATGCCAACAGATATCCACAAGCATCTGGCTCACGCAACACAACCTGCTCTGTGTGTGTTTGCATGCGTGTGTGCGTGCGTGCGTGCATGCGTGCGTGCACCCCTGCTCAGGATTAAGGTGGGACGCGAGTGATTTCCCAGTGCCGTACTGCGTCAATGTGTTAACCATTCTCACAGATGTGTCAAAAACAGGATAACAAAACGGTCCCTGTCTCACATAAAGCCCTCCTGGCTTTCATTGTTTATCCGGCCTCCTACGTCATGCATTACATGAACGCAATATTACATAAAATACACAAGGAGAGTCTAAAGATGTCCAAAATAGTCATATGCCTTGAAATATGACTATAGATTATATACTGTAATTGAAAAATGTAACCTCATAATACAATACTGTATACTCTAATGCGGAGACATCTCCATCGGTCATAAACGACATGCAGGGGGTGAATTCATCACCAGTCGTCAGTCCGTGAAGACTGAACGCATTTACAGCGTGTACATCAACGGCGATGTGTGGATCAATCAGCATACGTGGAACGCATTCCAACATCCTGAATTGTTTTATGAATGGGAACAACGCGCACATCTGTGGTCCGTGTGCCGAGTCCTCAGCTGCCGGCATGCACACAAAGCGGAAACTATAGAAGACTGAAAAAGAGGGTGACTTTAAACCACAATTCGTGGGAGCACTCGCATGAATGCGATGAGATGAAATGCTTCCGTCCTTGACAATCGCCACCGTGGTTCAATAAGAAACACGGTGGCGTCTCAAAAATATTGCTTCCTGATAAGAACACCATTTTTTTTCCCATTGAGGCAGGTTACTACCTGTGCTCCATGGTCAATTGCCAAGTGTGAATCAGTGAGTCACTTGACAGTTTGCTTGTGATTGTCTACATTTGGCCACAAACAGGTCTAGCCCTACCCTTACAATAATCCTGACCTTAATTCATTTGCTCCCAAAAACATCTAAACCTTTTCTATTTTAAATATTGCCATGGTCCCAAAAACATATTTATATGTTTTTATGTTGTTGTTTTCTTTATGCTAGAGCAAACAGAAGGCATTGATGCAGCATCTGACCTGATTAGGACGCTTAAAGCAATGGTAGTTATTACAAAAAAAACGCCAGCAGGTGGCAGCAGAGTATAAGAGATCAACGAGGGCCATGTTGCAACAAGCTTTTTTCCCCACTGTTTTAAACAGAGTTGTGAATAATAATAAAACTTAACTATATTCTCATGCTAATTGCTGCAAGACAGAAACAGACAGAAATATACTTTTTTCCTGATGAAAGAAGAGACTCTACTCTTTCTTTTCCATGTTTTTATAGCAATAGAACACAATATTATGTGGGCCTTGCAAAATTAGTCAAAATTCAGTAAAACAGTCGGGAGTGAAGGGGCTTGCTTCAGTGAAAATGGCTGGGAGTGAATGAGTTAATTTAGCCGGACACATTCTACAAATCCTTAACCTAACCCTACCCAAACTAGCACCAGTAACCCTAACTGTATCTTAGACCCTAAATAACGTAGCCATAACCCTAATTAGGATAACACTTAGCAAATATTCCAAGTAATACCCTAACCCCAACATGATCGGAGACCCCACAATATACGGTGTAGGTATAAAATTGATTAGCGCAACACCCCACCCCACCCACATCAAGTGCGCTTGTGGGGTTAATTTCCAAAATTGAAATCTGGTCCCGTTTTGCTGAAAAGTCTGTCCTGACCTCCGTACCCTGTTCAAGTCTCCCTAAGATGATACCCAATGAACGTGCTTCGGTTCGGGCTAAGAGAACTTGGCCCTTCTCCAGAATTCCATAAATTGGAATCAGTTCCAAGTTTGGAATTGGAAACCAAAATATTCCAAGCAAGATTCCAGTACTAGCAATATGAGGAACCCGATATGGCGCACTTCCATTTTCCGTGGTTCGACAATAGCGGTACTCTACTCCCTGGCCCTAATTTAGCCTATATTACTTCTCATCCTTATCTGAATCAATGTAATCCAAACCGCCGAACAGACTAATATTAACCCTACCCTTACACTTACCCTCACCCTAATTTTAGGCTAACATTGACCCCTAATTCTGACTCTAATCTTACCCAACCTTAAACTGAACCAACATTCCGAATTCCTAACCCTTATTCTCAATATCAGTATATCAGCTTTGTGTTAGACTGATTAGGCTCAGATTTCACAGTGAGAAAGTACATTTATGACTAAATTGATAAAAGATAACTGTTTCAGCAAACACCTGTACACTTCCCTTAGAGATAGATCAGGGTCGAGCCACTGCTTCTCCGCGTTGAGAGCAACCAGTTGAGGTGGCTCGGGCATCTGATTCGGATGCCTCCCAAATGCCGCCCTGGAGAGGTGTTTGGGGCAAGTCCCACCGACGGGAGGCCCTGGGGACGACCCAGGACACGCTGGAAAGACTATGTGTCTCGGCTGGCCTGGGAACGCCTTGGGATCCCGCCGGAGGAGCTGGTTGAAGTGGCTGGGGAGGGGGAAGTCTGGGCTTCGTTTGGTGAGGATTTTTCTAATGCAAAATATATACTCTGGCTCAATAAATGTAAGGAAACCATTATCAGAATTCCTAACTCCTGCCCTAACCAACACCCTACCCTGCCTTAACACTCTTCATCCAATCCAACAATAAACATTTCCCAATTTAGCATAGCAGAGCCGAACCAACAATCCACCAAACCACTGACCATAACCCCTCGCCCTATGTTAATCCCTAGAACACATGACTAAACGTAACCCCAAATTACATAAGTAACGAGTATCATTTACCCAAAAAACTATTGTCCACATTGTCTTTGAAGAGTTGAGCCTCTCTTTTTGGCAGCGTAATCAGAACAGGGAAGTTATCCAACAAAACACTCGAAGACGCAAATCGTGCCCCAGCATGTGCGCCGGTAGAGGAAGCAATTACAATGCGTGCGGCGTCATGATTAAAGGCCTCAGTCTGCTTTGTCGGAGTCGGACGAGCGGCTGTTGTGAAGACAAACACCGTGAGTCGATCTTCATAAACGTGATGGTATCCAGATCACGACGGCTGACAGCGTTTCGCTAACGCGAATCGACGGAGCCAATAAACCGACCTCTAATTCAAACCTGCTGCCTGCTCGCTTTTGAAAACTTGTAGCGTTTTAGAAAATTAGCCACCTGGACATCAGTAACCTGAGCCTCATCCCTCAGCGACATAACAGGGGTTACAATGGGGCTATTATAAACAGCGCACGCAGGCTAAACGGCGGCAAATTTGTGAGTCGAGACCCGCAAAAAACGCCTCCGCCGCCGTTGTGCATGTTTTTCAACATGGTGATGTGACTCACCGTGTTTTTTTGTTCTCGCCACATTCTTGCCTGCGACGCTGAAAGGGATCAATCAGTTGTAGGCGTTGGGTGTGCCCCAAAGACAATTAGTGCAAATTCACAGAACAGGAGAGTCCTGGGCACATTGTGTGAACTTGTCCTAATTTTGTGTTTGTGTAATTTAACGTCTCTCCCTCACTTTATAGAAAAGTATCCATACTTTTGATAAGAATATAAAAGATACATGCTTTGAAATATATGAATTGAAATTACCAGCAGCGATTTTCACTGTGAATCCTTGAAAATGATCACCAAACGTTGATGCCACGCTTCAGCAATATTGAACAGCCTAGGCCCAAAAAAAAAAAATTATAATAATAATTCTGATGGGGCCCATTTGAGTAGTTTGGAGTTCATCCAAAAATCTTATATGCTAATAATCCTCACTAGGGTTGCGCTAGCTGACTTTTGATCGCAGGGCACATACTGTACAGAAAAATAAACATTCAAACTCCCATTCACACCTAAGGACAATATAGAGTCTTAAACTAACTTAACGCGTGTTTTTGGAACGTGGGAAGGTGGATTTCGAACCGCCAAACTCGGGTCTGTGAGGTAGATGAGCTAACCACTCGGCTACCTCATGCTTTTTCAGATTTTTTTATGCAGTCTGATCTTAGCCAATACACCACGCAAAAACGTAAATGGTCCGTTTACTATTTCTATGAACTATTTACTTTCAACATTTTGGGGCGACAATGCAAATTTGCCTCCCCATAAATGCGATCAACGAGGCATCGCCAACAAGCGTTTGTACCGTTAACGGAGCACACCCGCCTCTTCATGCTTAAGTGTTTCCACATTGACCAAAAAGTCGGACAACTCGTGCACCATTAACTACTTTGAAGGCGTAATGTTCCCTGGCACTCGGACACACGCAGAATAAAATGGCTCCATTCTTTGCGAGAAGCGGGCGTGCGGATTTCACTGTGACTTGTGGGTGATTTATTGACTTATTGCCATACTTCTGGCAGTGTTTAGAGAGTCATTTGAGCATGTTCCACATGTCATGACGATGAAATGACATTGGGCATTGACATTCAAGAAAAAACAAAGAAAAGCTAAGCAGTTAGTCATGCACAGGTGCATACCTTCGAATCAATAGAAACATTTGTCATTATAAAGTGCAAACAGTATGATTTAAGTACTTTTATCATCTTTCCATTGAGATTTTCAGTTTTATCGGTTTTGCGTTAAAGTCATGTTTTAGCATTTAACTAGTAGCTACCTAACATTAGCTTGTTGCCTCAACACAAGTCCAAATTAAATGAGACAGAAGTACGATTTACAAGTACAAAGTTGAAACAATAACAATGGGTTTTAGGCTAGGTGCATATAAGCACACATATCCAAATCCTTCATCGCAAGATTTGTCACTTGTTTTGGTGTCTACAGTAATTTGTGGTTTTAGCCTGTAAAAAGTTGTTGAGAGTTAATATTACAAGCTAATGATAGCCAGCTAGCTGGCCAAGTGCTAAAACCATAAATCTGGGAGCTCAACATTAATTTCAAACACTTGCATCCAAAACTACCTTAAATCATCAGCTGCGCTCATGCAGAAGTCATTTCTGTTGTTTATTTATGAGCCATTGTTAAGGCAACACGCTAATGTTAGCCGACAAACTGCTAAAACCACGTATTATCATAATGTATCAGCGCTAATCTCAAACCACAATATTTTCCAATATGTCTTAAATCATAGACTTTATCTGTTGAAACTGTATAAATTATAGTTCCAATGTTTATTTATGAGGTATTGTTAAGGCAATTAGCTAATGTTAGTTGGCTAAATGCTACAACAACCACACAAAATAAACACCCTAAATCTGAAATCTCAAGCCACTAAATAAAGCATGCATCCAAAATGGTTTGCACTTTATACTAAAACTTTTTTTGAGAGTTGTGAAGGTATTGTTAGCTAGCTAAACACTAAAATCGAAAGCTCATAAATAACAGATGTAAGTGTATGTCTGTCTTCAGTTTTGAATGAACGTTTTAAAATATTGAGGGGGGGGGGGGGTTTAGTCTGGCTCACGATGTGTCTCACAATATGTAGAGCTCACAACATGAATTACTACCTGTACCTGTGTATTTTATGTAACGTTATTTGAAAACAAAGAAAACTAGCCCCGCATTTTTATTTATTTGTTTACATTTTCACCCCGAACAGGTGCAGTAAGAGGGAATGAAAAGCAGCAGTCTAGTCTGTCAGCCCATTAAGCTTACGTCATTAAATGAATGTGCAGCCATTTATGGCCCAATAATGTCTGTGCAATCGCAACAGAAAAAAACAGGGAGAAAAAGAGCTCACGAGAAAGTGATGAGATGCCTCCTCTTCCTTTTGAAGAGGAGTGACATTTTGGAACAAAGGGGCCAGTTATTTGAGGCCTTCTTTCTGGGACAGGCCAAATACTGGCCCGGCCGGGCCAAATCCACCGCCCACGTAGGGTGGGGTCACTGTGGGATGACTCATTCAAACGCATGCAGGGACACTGGAACTCACACACATCCGCGCACACACAGTACAGTACAACAGAACCACTTGGGTCCAACAGTCCATTCCGGGTCAACTTCTGATTTTTCCCATAAGAAATACCGGAAATAGAACGACTGTAGTCTGTTAAATTGTTGCTGACATAAAACCTTGATAAACTGCACAGGCAAAGTATCATTTTAAGATGATTTATGGTCATACAAGCATAAAAAGAGGTGTCACTGGCAATGTGGCGGTTCATACCAACTGTGTAAGTGTGGCTAATGGTTGACTGGCGATCAATCATCATCATTTTGCCCATTACAACTGGAAAGCTGGGATAAGCTCCAGATGCATGCAACCCTGAACAGGATAAGCAGGGAAAATGAAGGATGGATGGATGGATGGAAACAAAGGGTGGATGGATGTATGGATAGGAGAATGGCTAGATAAACAGATGAAAGGAAAGACGAGTGGGTGGACAAATAAATGGCTGGATGGAGGAATACTAAAGTCAACTTTTGCAACTATCAATCAGTCTTTTCTGTTTGTCAACACTTTTTTCGGGGAAAGTCCCAAAAAGCCAAATAAAAACAAAAGCACAGGTACATAAATAATCCTAGAGTCTTCTAGAGTTATACTAAAATAATATTTTTTTACATCTGTATAAAGTGCAAACTTTTACTTACGTAGTTTTAGGTGGACAAATCGCCCAAGGTTATAAGCATAATGCTGTAATTGTGGGGTATTAGCACTTAGCCAGCTAGCCATCTTAAATGTTGCCTTAACCAGACCTACTAAATCAAAACAATGGTAAAACTATGTTTTACATTATTATGACGTATAATCCATGTTTAAGATAGTTTTAGGTGCGTCAACTTCAAAATCATATGCCTTGAGGTTCCAGATTTATGCTAATGCGACATTTTAGCACGCTAACTACCGAACATAGTTCAAATATAGATAGAAATATAATTTACACCAGTAAAATGTGTCAGCAATGTGTTTTAAGTTATTTTAGAAGCGTATGATACAACATATTTACAGTATGGTGAATTTAGCAACTAAGCCAGCTAGCCGCCGAACATAAGCTTGAGGTTTTGGCCATAACCAATTAAGAACAGATAGGTATTTGACTTACATTAAGTGCAAATAATATATTTAAAGTATGTATTATATATGTTATAAGCACATACAGCATCTCCAAATCTTTTGTTCGAGAATTCAGTCGTGAGGATTTAGCACTAAGCCAGCTATGTCATGGCCATGTTGCACATATTTTCGCGTCAATGGTACAAACTACAAAGGCTGTACAACGGGAAACCTGCCAAACCACATAAGACTTTTATTTTACTGCTTGTTTTTTGTGTGTGATTTACACTTGACACTATATGCCTCCTGCTGAATGTGTTGCCAATACTTAAGCATCCATTTGGATGCAGTAAATGACACTGGAAGGTAGTGAAAACGCATCTATGTTCATGGTCTTGGACTAAACTTGGATGCTTCCCGGCAAAAAAGCCTCAATGACATCCAGTGGAAATGGTTCCCGCCAAGATATTCATGCGCTCGTGTTGATAACGTAGATTTTTAGTTGCTCCGAGTTAACCGAGTTGTTTCCGAGCAACGTAATATTTGTTCACAGACAGATGCTAATAAACAAACATCAGCCTGCTTGGTCATCTTCCAAATGCTTTTATTTGGTTTCTGTGGGACTCTGATTGCGTGACGGATAAGAGTCTCTGGAAAAACACTGTAAATGTTTATTTTTAAAATGTGTTACTCTGTAAGGACTTGACCCAAATTGAAAGACTTTGCTTTTTGTTTCCTGAAAACTAAATTTAACAACTACAGTTAAATTTTTTCAGAGATATTAGTTCAGCCGAGTGCTTACATACAAAGCGGCATTGGATGAGTCAAGTCATTGAACAGAAGTACAACAAAGGTCCACTGGCAATTTGGCTGTTTAGTGTTAGTCGGTTGTTTTCACTGGTGTTATGCTCCTAGCCTGGAGAGGGCTAGCTGCTAACCCTTTCAGCAGCTAACCACTAGCAGCTTGATAGCTAACGGTGTAGAGAAGCTTGCTAAAAAAAAAATACTGTGAATACTTAACTGATACAATTTAACAATAGTCAACTGTAAACTGCGTTATAGTGGAAAGCAACTAGTTAATTCCAGGAATATAAGGAAGAGAGTTGACAGCTTCAATTAGCAACAATATCGTAGTACGTAGCCTACTCTCGTTATTTTGACTTTGGGCTTGTCCAAATGTTAGTCGGTTGTTTTCACTGGTGTTGTGCTCCTAGCCTGGAGGGGCTAGCTGCTAACCCTTTCAGCAGCTAGCCACTAGCAACTCGAGAGCTAGCGGTGATTCTGTCAAATATAGAGAAGCTAGCTAAAAAGGAGTGAATACTTAACTGATACAATTTAACAATAGTCAACTGGAAACTGCGTTACAGTGGAAAGCAACTAGTTAATTCTAATAAAATATAGGAAAAGAGTAGGAAGCTTCAATAATGCAGCATGTACTCTTGTTATTGTGACTTTGGGCTTGTCCAAACAGAGTAATTACAATTTGTAAGAATTTGTTTATTTATTCACATTCTCAGGAAAATGAATGACATTTCAATACTTTTAAATGGATACGTGCGTATTTAATTTACAAGTAAAATGAGTTATGAGCTGGTCAAAGAATGAATTAAACTCAGAGTTACAAAGTCAAGGTAACACTGTATCGTACTCAACTATTTAAAGAGGACCTGCGTTATATAAAGGGCTAACCTGTTAGCGGTGGAGCCCAAAATAGAAGCGCTATTTAGCATTGTTAAAAACCTCAAAGATGAAAGCGACCACCGAAGGAGCCTGAAGTTATGTTCCGACTCGAGCGAGATCAAATATACGGCAGATTAGCTCGGGGATTGCTCGTGTGTGGTTAACGGCAAACAGATGTCGCCGTACTGTATGATTAGCGCGTCCTAGCATGAAGCGCGTACGCACCCAGACAGGAAAAGCAGTGGCGGCGGTGGCGGCAGCTGCGAGCCATCAACTTAGAGGCAACTACTCAAACACACACGCATGCGGCCGGATGTGCGCTCGCGGAGCAGTGTTTATGTGTGTTTATGTGTGTGTGTGTTGTGTGTGTGGAGGCAGCTACACATACAAACATGGTCACAGTAATCTCTTTTATCGCAACGATCTCATGTTTAGCTCGCCATCTTGAAAAGTAAACACGTGCAAGGCCTTGAAAAGTTTCCTTGCTTGCTCCTCTGTTGTTATTTAAGAGAACTTCAGCTTCCTGCCCTTGCTCCCCCCCACCCCCTCCCCACCACCACCTCTAGACTCCCGCGCTCTCTTGATGGGTGTGGTTTTTAGTGTGGTTTTTTTCTTTCGGTTTTTCCCACCAGACAAACTTGTACGAGTGATGTGGAGCTGACTGAGCAGTCCACACCCTTCAACTTAAAGAGCAGTCCAGGACGGGGGAAGGTGGAGCGAAAAAAAAAAAAAAAAAAAAAAAGCCCGGAGCCGTCTGCGTGCCGGGAACGTTGTGGAAGGGCTTCTGTTGCTCAAGCATGAGTGTGTGCGTGTTGCCTTTTTGGGATCTCTCCTCGTGCCACCGTCTTCATGCCTCTGGTTCCTTTGACAGTGTCCCAGAGTTTTAGAGGTGAGTGGAGTTTGCATGTACTTTTTGGGGGAAGAGGTGAAAAAAACAAAAGAGCTGCCATTTCAACTTGACTTCTGACTCCCGGAAAGTGCAATTCTACACTGAAAAATCGATGTTAATATGATTTTTCTCAAATGAATCCATTTGGCGCTGCAGTCTGATGACCTTAAGACTTTGTATGGATTTGCCGCACTCCGATATGATGATAGTTTGCAAGTATCCCCTTTGCTTGTGTAAGTCTTCTAAGGGTACTTGGATTCCTCCCACATGGCCAAAACATGACTGTCCACTGAATACTTAAATTGTTGTTAAATTGCTCACAGTCAAGAGTTCTGGGTTCAAATCCCGGTTTTGAGTATTGCCCAAAATGTGGACGTGAGGCTCCTTGAAAACTCTAAATTCTGATCAGCTGTGAATGTAATGTGAATGTTTGTTTTTATGTATGTGACTATCGCCATAGGTCGAGATCGTAAGGATAGAAATGTATGGTGAAAATGCTCATTTAAAAAAAATTTCAATCATTTTGAAAAATATTACGAAATTTCCAGCTCTGTATATAGAGGATAAAAACATTTTTAAAAAATTATGATTTTTAGTCATTATCAGAAGGTCAGACGGAATGAGCGGGCTCATTTAGATACATTTTGAAATTGGGACAGCACGGCGACTTATTGGTTAGCACATCTGGCTCGCAGTTCTGAGGTTAGGCATTCAGATCTGAACTCTGGCCTTTTTGTGTGGACTTTGCATGTCTCCCTATGCTTGCGATGGTTTTCTTTGGGTACTTCAGTTTTCTCCCATGTTCCCCATATATGCATGTTAGGTTAACAGATGACTCACCATGACACTATTGGGCGGTAGAAAATGGATTGATAGATTGAATAATGCTAAATTACCAAGAAATATCCTACTTTCTCTGTAAAGGATAAAAAACAAAACAAGTAACAAATGGGGCTCATTTGGATATTTTTGGGTTGCCTGGTCTCTCTTCGTGAAAGTTGCATTTAAGCTTGTCAATTCGGATTTTTTTTTTCTCAAATGCAACAGCAAATGAATTGAATAGAGTTTGCATTGCTTTTGCGGCTCTGTGTATTTAAAATATTTAAGTCATATAGACTTGCTGCATGACGCGTCACATGGCCATTATACACAATGGGCCGTCTGGGTTTTTTCAGTGAGAAGTAAGAGGGGGGGGGGGGGGGGGGGGGATCTAACTGATATAGTCCAGACAGAGACCCAGTGAAAAGCAAACCTCACCTGTCTCAGTGTGTAAGAGTGAGATGAGACACAGCCGAGTTCTTGAACAAAATATGGGAAAATGTGGTTCTCATGCTTTTGTGGTTTAGGGTGTTGAAAGGCACATTATGGTGTAAATTGTTCATGTTGACCTTACACTTGCTTATCGTGAGGAGATTAGTGTCTCTTTTGTTGTTGTGGTGACCCGCTGTCTCAGTATTAGCACGCGCTAACGTCGCATAGAGCTTTGGCAGCGTGTAATTATCTTCAAAGCCACTGTTGCCAATTGATGGATTATGACATTGGCAACTTTTTTTTTTCTCCAAGTGCCAAATATAATTTAAAGGCTTCTGGGTCATTTTGGGCTGCAGAGTCCCTAAATGATATCCGTGTCTTTGAGCTAGCGCTAGTTTTTGAGTTGGCTATTTTGACGATTTACAAAATGTGCTTTTTATCGTTACTAAAAACCTCTTTTTGCATTTGTTTGTTGCTAATGTTGCCTAAACTTTTGCTTGATTTTCACATGAAACATGATTTGCATACAGAAGGCTCTCAGTGAAGACAACAATATCACATCAAACATGGAAAAATACTGTATGGACATGCTCGAAAAGACAGATACAGCCTCATCAAATTTGTAGCATAAAAGAATACCAATGTCATAAACTGCACATTGTTATTTTTTAAACAAAAATATGGAGTAGCTAAAAAAAAATAGAGCCAGTTTTGAAAACCAAAATCAGCTGAATAAAATTTGAAGAATGAAATCAAATTAAAAATATTTATTAATTGATTAATCAGTTTATGGCATGATTCACTTGGTTGCTTTGCTCCTGAGCTCCTCCTACTGGTAGGAGGTGCAATCATATATGAAAAGCATGAGAATTGCTGTCCAGTGAAAAGTGGTGCTGTGAATGCAAATGTGCAATCAGCATACCTCTGTTGTCCAATGAAAAGCACACATCTATTTTTAAGATATGACGGAATCAGGATTCGTTGGGTTGGTTTGCGTCTACTGGTGCGAGGTGTAATTATCGTTTAGGCCATTGTTGTGAAAGGATATGGACACACAAGTTTTGTCGCTGTCCAATGAAAAGAAAGCAGAGTATCTGGATTGTTGCATGACATAATGTAAATACGATTTAGTGGGTTGTTTTGCTTGCAAGCTACCACTACTGGTGTGGGTTGTAATTTTATTTTATGGTACCATTTTGAAATGAACAGTCTGTCTAATAAAATACAAATATCTCCAAATTAAAATTATTATTATTTATATTTTTTAGTTTATGACATTATGTGCTAGCAATAACGGTTCATCGGCTCACTTTGCTCCTGAGCTCCCCCTATTGGTGTGGGTGTAATTTTCTTTAAAGCCACACAATTGACATAAACTGACCAATGAAAAGCAAGTATCTCCAGGTTTATGATATCATCCAGTTAGGATTCATTGTTTTGCTCTCAAGCTCTCCCTAGTGATGTGAGGTGGAATTCACTTTAAAAGCCACAGTTGTGAATACAAAAATTGAGTTTTGTCCTTGTCCAATACAAAGCTTATTGTTAGATTATTCAGATCACTCACAAAATGCCAACAAGGTGAGCAAATTGCTGTGAATTTGTATTCACAATAGACTTAAACTATATTACATATCACACCACTAGTGGGAGCCCATGAGCAAAATAACACTACAAACGCTCACTGCGATTACGTCATGTCATAAACGGAATGATCGCAAATCAACCCGCCTTCACTACTGTTTCGCTCAATCAAAAACACATGCTTATCCCTAATGTGTCATGTGTGTGTGCGTGTCTGGAAAGAGAAAAGCAATACTGCGTCCCGCTGCGTTAAAAATGCCTTGTAGCTAATAAAAAAAACGGAGGCGTAGCAAGGACAATGGTCAGGCACTGTCAACGAAGACAGATACTTTTAGTGGGAAGAACACTTAAAGCAAAACACAAAAGAGGCCATGATGTTTCAGTTTGTCGAAATGTCCTTCATTAAAAAAGCAGTTCCAGCAACAAGTCAAGGAATGAATGCAATTTAGATAATTGGAAAATAGTTTGGGTGAGATGTGTGTTTTTTGTTTTTTTTTTGCTGTTGTTTTTCTACATTGCCTTATTTATCGAGAGGGTCTTTTTATTTTATTTTATTATTATTGCATTTTCAGAGCCCAGTAGAGCTCCTATAGATTCATTTATGTGTGGGAAAGTTTGATTGCCGTGTCTGGGCTCAGGGTTTTGCACATTTTTCCTCAAAGGTTGCATTAAAGCAGCTTGACCGCAGTCATCACCTTCTTAGAAGGTTTGAGTTTTTCCCCCCCGTTTTGAGATTTTGCTAAAGTGTGTGAAGCCGGCTGGCTTTAGTAGGCTTGCGGGTAAATTACATTAGTAATTGCCGATTGTTGGCTTTCATTTTTTTCTCCTGGCCATGTGAGAGATCTTTTTGAAGAATGTGAGTTTGTTACAGTGACTTGGCCAGAGGATGGGAAACTGATGGCCTGTGTCGGTCTGCCCTTAAGTAATACACGGAGTCCTCGAGTTACGTCGTTTCGACTTTACGGCGCTCATGCCTCGTCTGTAGCACCTTCTTTTTCGTTAATTTCCCACAGTAATCACGCCATTTTAAAGTTATTTAAAGTTGTGTTGTTACCTCCAGCAACGGACGTCCATTAGCAGGTCGGCTCGCCATCAGGCGCGTCACATTTCCGTGTTTAAGCTTGAATTATCTCCGTCGTTCTGCCGTCCGTCAGCAATGAATATCCGTACGGAAACGTGAAATATTGGTTCCGGTTCTTCCGGGTCGCGCAAATATGTTTTTTAAAATTACTGTACTAAAAGTAATTTGATGTAAATATCGGGGAAATCGAAATTTTGGTTACATCACCAGCATAGGAACGGAACTCCTCCGTAACTTGAGGACTCTATTAAATAATAAATAAATAAATACATTTTGTTAAAAAAAAAATTGGGATCAAAAACACTGAAAAACATTAAAAATGGGGGGTAAATACGCAAGAAAATCCTTGAAAAATATTGTTTAAAAAAAAATCTGAAAATACGTGAAAGAATGCCGAACTGCAAATATGCATCTACTGAAGTTTTAAGTTGCAGTGTCACCATTCAGCACTAGATGGCAGCCATTGCTTAGTTGCACTTATACTGCTCTATCCTACAGCGTAAGGTAGTAGGCCTGATTTTTTTGGGTGGATTTGGAATGAAATACTAGAGAAATATAGTACCTCAAACAATTTTAGTGGGTTGATTTTTGTGAAAGAAGTGCACAAAATGATTCTTGCACTTAATGTTGGTTTGCCGTTAATCAGTTTTGTGCCATCCTTAAATGGTACATTTTATGTAAGAGCACAGGGGGATCACAGTATGCATAATGGATATTTTATAAATGCATTGAGAAGCAAATTATGAAAAAAATGAAATATATTAAGAGCACGTACAGTATTTTGCACATATGCACATATTTTGTGTGATGATAAATTGTGGCCCCATCCAGCATTTAAGTTGCCCATCCCTGGACTAGGCATTCAAATTTACCAGTACAGGTTCACATTTTGAGACCTAATAGTAGTGTCCATCTTGGATTTTTGAGAATAATCTGAAATTTCACAATCTAAATCTGTATTATTATTTTTTTATGGACATTTTATTGAAGAATTGCCCATATGAAATAGCTCTAGTAGCAAACTATCACCATCATGAAACATGAATTGACTGCTTTTCATTTATGATGCATATATAAATCTAATAATAAATTCACCATTGTGATTAAAAACAAAAATACAGCGCTGCTCAGATTAAGTTTAAAAACCCCACCATAGTCTATCTTAAAAACTTATTCAGTCCCGGGCATTTTCAATGAAGCAATCCCCTTCGCTCCCGGTTGGTTTACTGGATTCTGACTAGTGTGTTCTATTGCTATAAAAACATGGAACCTACCAAAAGAAAGTTTAGAGTCTCTTCTTTCATCAGGAATAAAAGTATATTTCAATTTGTTTCCGTTTTGCAGCAATTAGCATTAGAATATAGCTAAATGTCAACATTATTCACAAATCTGTTTAGAACTGTGGGTAAATCAGCTTGTTTGTAACATGGCCCGAGTAGATCTCTTATTCTCTACTGCCACTTGCTGGCCGTTTTTGTAACAACTACCATTGCTTCAACCTTTCTCTGCAGTTGAGAGGCTGCATCAAAACCTTCTGTATGCTTTAGCATAAAAAAAACATATGACTACGTCTTTGGGACACTTAAAGCATTTAAAATAAAGCACTCGAACTTAAAGAAATGAGTTAACCTAATAAACCGAGGACCTCCATTAATCTAACTTCCATTTACTCAAAACAAAGACGAAACGCTCTCATCTTTTTAACATTCTTAGTTGTCACACAAGTACAAAAACAAGTTAACCACTGCAAATAAAAAAAATAAGATAACAGTGATAAAAAGTGAGTATGTGAATGGTGACAATGTCGTGACATTGCTTTGAACGAGTCTGTTTGCAGCACATCCTGTAACTTCTGGGGTGTCATTAAAAAAGCCCCAAAATTAAAAAAAACACGCAGAATTAACACAATGACGCCACGCACAACGACAGTTTTGTAAAAAAAAAATTATGTATTATACTTGACTATGGATTACCAGTGCTTGAATTTTGATTTTAAATAAATCCGTGCTTTCGCCGAAACCTCCAAAGATTGAGAACTATAGCACACTTTTCAACTTTTTTTTTTTTTGCCTCACGAAATTGAGGAGGCCGTCCTATCTCATGCAAATGAGCCACTGCTCACCCCTCCTACCCTTTCCATTGAGAACATCTTCACATTACCATGACAACCAGGGGTAGAGCTGTTTTGAGCTACTTTTTACTTCTCAAGGAATAACTCCATTGTATTTTCACTCACGGAGTTGGCACTTCATCACCAAGCTTCTAAATGACACCTGAAAATGTACTTGGTTGTCTAATTTTTACGCTTGACGTGTTGGAAGGCATTCCGGATACCTTTTTTTATACAAGCGATTAAAAAGCACACGTTTGCATCTAGCGAGGCATACGCATTATGTTCAACCAATTTATAGATTTCTTTACTGTAAAGTGCTCGAAGCTATAATTTGCCTCTCTAATTCAGACCTCATCCAAGGCTCTGGGGTCCTCAGAAGGCCTTTAAACAGCTCATAGTCCACTGGCTGTGTGTTAAGAGTTAAATAAAGTTAATGGCCTGCGAGGACTGTTTAAGCTTGAAGTCTGCCGGGAAGTGGCTGCTAGAAAGTTTGCGAGCGACGGCTTCCTGCTGAAGTCATTTGACTGCAGGAGCCAAACCTCAAGCAAATGATTTTTATCCATCTATTTCACAGGCAAACACGAACCATCACGTGTCCTGTAATTGCACTCGTTTTAAGGCTTTGTTGACGCTGTGTGAAACAAAGGGGCACTGATTGGACTTGTTTGGACACGTGGGGCCAGAAGCCGTGCAAGCTGAACACAATTATGAAATCATTATGTTCCGTTCGCAGTCATGGAATATCTGTTGACAAAAACCAGCCTGTTAACTTTGGAGTTAAATTATTTGCAATAACCACAGGAAAAACACGACTCATCCCAAAAAAGAATATCATGAGTGAAGGGTATTTTCTTTTTCTGGGTATTTTTGCCTTCTGAAATTTCCTCTAAATCAGCATTTAGCTGATAGCTGACATGTGATTTTTATTTTTTTTGTCAGAAATGATCATGAAGCAAATATTCATCCATCTTTTGGCCCAAATTCCTACACAAAACTGCCAACAGCCTTTGTCTAAGAGTGGCGCCTTTGTTGGCGATGTCCTGCAGCACCTCCAGCCACATTTTGATGATCGTCCATCTTATCGCACGCCTACTTGTCACCGATTCATTCCGCTTGTGCAAATGAGAGCATGTGGACTCTCTGAAGACTTTTTTGTTCTATTTTCTCTATTTGTGTCCAATTTGAGAAAAACATTTCCATTTAGAACTAGTGTGCATACAGAGTTACTGAACGAGTTGGAACACGGCGGAGTCTATCACTAACCCACACAATGGGATAGTACGATCATAATTACAGTGAATATTTGTTTGAAAAACACTTGTGGGCCATAAGTATAAAACAATCAAATGAAAAACAGCTGGTACGGTGGCAAGTGAAAATGCTTTTTTGTGCTGCATGAAAATCAATGCATTCTTGTGCCGCTGTCCAAAAAGTAGTTACCGTAATTTTAGTGCTGTCACCATCGAATATTTTTAGAATCGATTAACTCATTCACTCCCAGCCATTTTCACTGAAGCAACCCCCTTTGCTCCCGGCTGTTTCACTGGATTTTGACTGATTTTGCAAGGCCCACAGAATATTGTGTTCTATTGCTATGAAAACATGGAAGCTACCAAAAGAAAAATTAGAGTCTCAAAAAGTATATTTCTATCTGTTTCCGTTTTGTAGCATTAGAATATAGCTAAGTTTCATCATTATTCACAAACCTGTTGAAAACACTGGGAAAAAGAGCTTGTTGCAACATGGCAACAGCTGCATCAAAGCCTTCTCTATGTTCTAGCATAATTATTTTTTTTAAACATTAAAAACAAAAACCACATATAAATACATTTATGGTAGCGCAAAACAAAGTATTAAAAACATATTGATACGTTTTGGGTTTGAATAAATTAATCTATCGATTAATCTATCAGATTAATTTTAATTTTGCATTAAAGTGTATTACAAAAGCTTTTTTTTTTTACTGATTACTATTTATTAACTAGTAGTTATTTTGTACTTCGTATTTAGAGAAAAAGTAGCATAACGTTACTACAGAAACTATGTTGTAGCGATTGTTTAGGCAATGGTTATTTTGCCGTAACCGGCAAATCTCCCGCAAACGTTATTTTGCCGTGAATGTATCCGATTTGCAGGGAAAGCTTGTAGACATTTACAAGCGGTTATGAATAACACAAATGTGCACATGTAGGCCACTGCACGGTCGCAACGTGCAAGCCGTCTCGTCGAGACCACTTAGCGGCCGTTTAGCAACTAGGTGGCGAGTTGCCAGTCACGGCAAATGAACCACCGCGGATTGTATCTTGACAAAACAATACGCAACCGCTTCATATTATCCAACCACCGTCTGCTTTATCATATCTAACCTCTTGTAACCAAACAACCTCCACACGACAAATGTAGCTTCCAATTTAGACACTAAAAATACACCAGTAATATGGTAGAAGGTGCACATCGCTTATTAGAAAGGATAGAAAGGAAGGCTAAATCAAAAATGTTAAACTTACATCTTTCCCGTTTGCAGTCGTGTCACACTGTTGGCACCGATCCATTATGCTGTAAACCAGCAAATTAGCGAATTGATTTGCACTCCTCTTCCCACATTGGCATCTTACACACAGGACTGCAAAATGAAGAAAAAGATGGTTTACATGGCGTGAGAAGTGAACGATAGAAGACTGCCGACCTCTGCCATGGCAAACTAATCCTAAACATATCTGCGTGACTCATTGAAATGAAAGGTCAAGATATGCAAAGGAGATAATGTTTCACTCAATCTTGTGAATGGCAGTCATTTCAGGAAAACAAAGGCATCAGAGGCATAACAGTAGAGCCCAGCTTTTATACTTGCGGAAATCACTTGCTGAAGCAGGACATCGTTTTGTACGGCAGTGAATTTTCACACAGCTGTTGCGGCTCTACACATTAAGACGTGTGGCAAATGAAATGTTGCTTTTTCAAAATGATGGTGCAGCAAAATCCATCCGTTTTTTATCCATCTCAGGGGCGGCCATTTTGCCACTTGCTGTCGAGTGAAAATTACATCACAGTTGCTCAGGGCTCAGGCAACGACCAATCACAGCTCACCTGTTTTCTGAAGCTGAGCTGTGATTGGTTGTCACCTGAGACCTGAGCAACTCAACTAAAGTCAACTGGGATAGGCTGACGGGGCCCTAATGAGGATAAGATGAGTGGCATAGAAATTAATGGTTGGATTATGCACAAAGTTTGTAAGACACAAGCGCTACAAATGACATCATTGGTGGAGTAAAGAGCAGGCTGCCATCTTTGCCTGAAGCAAAACGACGTTGACATGAGATCAAAGCCGTGCAAGCTCATCCAAATCTTTAAACATAAGGAGCAAAAAAAAGTATCAAATACCACATTCCGTAACACAGGTTACAAAGAGCCAAAAGGTCACCTTGGGACATGGAGTTCGTAAGGCCCAGACCGATCTTGTGCGCTCTTGGCCCGCTGCCAAAAAAGTGTTGCGTCGGCTGTTTAAATCACGGGGTAATCACAAGAGAAAGGCCCTGGCTGGTCGCCCTTCAAAGAGGGAGGAGAGGCACTGACGAGCAGCACGGATTGCTTGGAAGTCAGTCATGAGGCTGACTTGTTAAAGTCCGGGAGGCCCCCTACCCTGACCGACTTCGTGCGAGTGTTTTGGGCTCAGCATCAAAGCGCGATGGGCGTGACCGAAGAGCATTTTCGTTTTGTTTTAAAAAGCAAGCCAGCACTTGTGACAGTTCATCAAGTCTGGGAGCGGCGTGAACATGAGGGCCAGGCTTTGTCAGGATGGCTTGCTACCGGCTTCTCTTTTGTTCTATGGGCTTGTATGAAATAGTGCTTTCTGAGATGTATATATATATATATATATATATATATATATATATATATAAAATCACAAATTATCATACAATCGTACTCATAAAAATTGATAGAAATGTAATATGGCTGCATCTTTCTTTTAGTTATTGATGCAGTTATTTCATAATAATTCAGAACATTTAGTTAAAATTAAAAAAGATGTACTGTACTGTAAAAAACGAGTGTGATATTGATTTGTGTTAGTCGTTTTTCTGCCACTAGATGGCATAATTGCATTGGTAAGACGTTGGTGACAGCTCAGTGCATTTTTCTTTTCATATTAAGAGCTATCTAATCTTTAACATGATTTTGTGAAATTGTGCACATTTTTAAAATGGTAAAATACAGCTTGACCCCAGTCCACTCCACAAATATATGCATTATTATTATTAAATAATAAATTATGAAATTAATTCAAACTGACAATATACGTCTCCCCTTTATATTGTGCTCGTCGAACATGTAGAGCAATTTTATTCCACTGTCGTCATATGATCATGTTTTAGAGATATTCAATTAAAATCAATGCAAGTTTCAGTTTGTTAGGCTGCATTTCACTTTAGGTATGGCAAATCTGTATGGATGCATTAATGCATTCATGTCCGACAGTGGGACTGCTGTGCACATCACAGTCCAAAAATACCACACAAAGAGACAGCGAGAGAGCGAGCGTGAGAGAGCGAGCGTGAGAGAGATGCAAACACAGACATAGAATCATTTGAGTTCCCATGACTGGCTGTCAAAGCCAAGCCTGCCTGAGGCTGTTATTGTCAGCCACTTGTGGATCCAGATAAACCCGACGGAGGACTGAGACGTTAGAGGGAACAAAGTGTACGCAAATCGCTGCCTAATTTCTTCCATAGATGCCAATTTTTTATTTGTATTTATTTTTGGATGTTACAGTGACGTTTAAGCAGGTTGCTACAGGGTTTTCCAAAATTTGTTTCCATTCATACAGCTCCAGCTTTACTGGTATGAAGGAGTATTAGGCACAAATCAAACTTTGCTTTATAGGAAATAAATTTGCGAGAATGAATTGTAATGTTTATGAGGGGAAAAATAGTGGCTGCGTTCACTCAGGGTGAAAAAACATCTGTTTTTTTTAGAGTGATTTATTTTCGGGCTTTGTTTTTTTGGGACTTTTTTATTTGTAGTTTCAGTTTTTTTTTGGATTTTTTTCCTCCTGTTTTTCTGAAATATGTTTAATTTGTTCTTGTTCTAAAAAAAAAAAATCCAAAAACAAGAAAAAAATGTTTTGGGGATTTTTTTTAAAATAAAAAAAATAATAACAGAAAAAAATCCACAACAAAAATCCCCCCACCCAAGAAACTACAGTTAAAAAAATATATATAATTTTTAAAAATCCCAAAAAACAAAACCCAAAATAAATTACTCAGAAAACCTGGAGAACCCCCCCCCCCCCCCCCCAAGTGATTGAAATACATTCCACTTAATTCATAATTTTAAGAGAACCAGATGTGACTATTAGTAAAATTAGATAGTGATTTTTAAATATAGGTCATGAGGGAAAACTTGAAATATTGTGAAAATAAA
Source organism: Leptonotus elevatus (assembly GCF_054856555.1). Taxonomy (NCBI): domain Eukaryota; kingdom Metazoa; phylum Chordata; class Actinopteri; order Syngnathiformes; family Syngnathidae; genus Leptonotus; species Leptonotus elevatus. The sequence goes on along the minus strand of NC_141239.1, from coordinate 8,129,246 downwards.
ATTGTCATTTTACATGGAGAAAATAAAATATTGCCAGAATATAGTGTCACAGATTTTTTAATATGTTTATTTTACCTTGATTTAGCCAGGCACAAGAGGTTAAAAACAAAATTCTTATTTACAAATGTGGCCTGACAAGAGAGAAAACCTCTTGAAGGAAAGGAAAATTGGGGATACAAATGATGAAAATGTGTTTTCAAATGCGTGACTCTGCAGTTGATACAGAAACACAATGGCAGCAAATGATGATGTGTCTCCAAGATCGTAGCAACTTAGCTGACTTGTTCATTTCAGTCAATTTTTTTACTTTCACGCTCTGATTTCCTTCCATGACCTGCCCGGGCTGGGAAAACGACTGAGAGAACCCGATTTATAGCGTAATATTGCAAGCCATATCTTGTTAGCACATTGAGTGGATATAAAGCCGCATTAGTGTTCATTTGAGGTCATGTTTTGATCGCAAACATTACTTTCTTTTTTTTTTGGAGTGGGAGGCCTGTTTACTCTGCTCTAACGAGGCTCTATGCTACCTTTACATCGCTTTATCTGCCGCCAGCAGCAGTACAGAGTTTTCATAGAAAACAGCTGCCGGTTACATTGGAGAAATGCTCATGTGAGAGCTGTAAAAGAGTGGAGAATTGGCGTCTGGGGGATTTGGGGGTTGGGTGGGTGGGGGGTAAAGAAATGCCAAGCAATGATCTGAAAGAGTCCCAAACAATCCACAGATCTGCGGGGAAATGGCAGACAACTGGAAGCAGGATGGAGAAGAGAAGCCACTTTGGTACTCACATCTTTATTTCATCATCATTTGCTGATCCAAAATATGATTGAGTGAAGAAAGATACTTTTTATGTTCCGTTGGTGATCCTTGCTGACGACTTGTGATCGTTTGGACAGGAGTAAGGGAAAAAATAGACAGTGGGGATCTGTTTTCATACGAATTTAGAAGGATTTTTGTTTGTTTGTTTTTACAAAAAGTACACTAATAGGAGAAAAAATATAATTTTTGGATCATTTGATAACAACATGTCCTCCTCTTCAAAGTCTAAAATAATGGCAGGAAATAGCTTTTTAGTATAGCGATGAATTGTCATTGCTTAAACATTACCTGAATGTTTTGAACTGTTGATTCAATGATAGTTTGGGATTTTTCTTTGACAAATTTTTTCTTATAAAATGCTTATTGTTTGGTTTGTATTAGTTTCAGTACTAGTTTCATCTTTTAAAATGAATTATTTGTTGAGTGCAAGATTTAAAAGAATAAGGTAACTTGGTATTGTGTGTTAAAGTAAACTACAAACCCCAAATCGACCTTCCTTCCTCTGCACGGCCGTATAGTAATAACAAAATAAATGCATTTATAACAAACCCCGAAGTAACCTTGCCATCAAGATGAATTCTTGCGGTATTTGTGAGTTCACAAACTCCGGAGAATACATTTTGTACCGCTCCCGCTGATACGTTTGTAGCCGACCTTTAAAGGTCGGACCAATTAGGCAGGACAAAACCAATAAGCGCCGATGACGGGGGGAAACAAACAAACCTAACGAATGGATGCTGTAATTAATTCTGTTCTCGCAGAATTACTCACCGTTTCCTTGTTGAATTTGAACAGCGAGAGGAGTTTCGTGCATTATTATCTGGTAAAGATGTTCGTGCCCCCCCCCCCCCCAAACTCCCACCCCTCCCTAAAACGAGATTTTCATCTGTTGCCTTTTTGATTGGTCAAAACAAAATGTGCAAAGATGCCGCATCGTCCAATCAGCTCAAAGTATTGTACAGCAAGTCCCGCCTTTCCCGAACGGGTCTGCCTACGGTAAAGTACCAGATTGATAATGTGAAGAACTGCCTCGAGTGAATCACAAATATCAATCTGGCTGGCGAGGTTAACCCCAAAGGCTCCTGTATGAAATTACTTGACAAAGAACATTTTTGCTATAATCATCAATAGTTTTTATTTTTCTAAACATAAAATTTAGTTTCAATTATTTATTGTTTTTTTAAATGCACCCTCATTGTTGTTTTATTTAGGTAACGAAAATGTTTTTTTCAATTTAATAACCTTGATTTGATTGCAGTACAATGCTAAATGCTAACGCTAACTTTCCTGCACTCTAAAAACAGTTGGGTCAAAAGTAACCCAATTATGGATCAAAAATGGACCGCTCCACTTTATGGGTCAATTTGCTCCAACTTTCTGGGTTGTTTCATACAAAATGACTCCTTATTTTTATTTTTTTACCAATATTTATGATATATATTATCCCTCTGACTTACTGGCTCATGAAAAATCTCCTTTTGGTGGAAATGAACAGAGTTGCTGGAAATTGTCCCCCCCCCCCCCCCCTAAAAAAAACAAACAAACAAAACAACAACATCAAGCTAGCAGAAAGTGAAGCAATGACAACCGAGAGTTGTTATATCGTTCTAAAATGAACATTTGTCATTGGTGACGTGTGGGTGGATTAAAGAATTTACAACAGATGGCTATAAACGTATTCAAATGGCTTTCTTTGGACTTTTTAGGGTGTGTGCAGGGGAGAAGGGGTGCGCCAACTTTGTCAGGATGTTGGAAGTTGTGCATGGCTTTAAAAGTTTAAAAAAGCCCGTGTTGTAAAAGTTTCCAAAGGGTTTAACTGTGCTTTTTTTTTTTTTTACGGTGTGTCAGGGAGAAGAGGTGCGCCAACTTTGTCAGAATGTTGGAGAGCATGTGGGGTTTTAAAAAGTTTCATAAAGGCTGGTCTAAAAGATTCCAAAGGGCTTATCTGTGCTTTTATTTTTTACAGTATGTCAGAAGAGGGGGTGCACCAACTCTGCTGGGATGTTAAGTGGGGAGTGTGGCTTTATTTTGTAAAGACTGCTCTAAAGATATCAAGGGATTTGTTTGTTTTTTACTTATTTCAGGGTTTATATGCCACCTCTTTTCAGATGTTGAGGGGTGTGTGTGTGCTTAAAAGAAGTGTTGTAAATGTATCCCAAAGGTTTATTTAGGCTTTTCTAGTAAAGCGAGACCGATTGGGTTTGTTCAGGGTCGATACCGATGCCGATTATTAGTAGTCAAGGAGGCCGATCACCGATATTTGGAGCCGATATTAACCAATTTAAACCCCAAAACTTATAAATATGTTTTTAATACTTTGTCCTTCACTCCTAAAATCATATTTATACATTTTTTATGTTGTTTTATGCTAGAGCACACAGAAGGCTTTGATACAGCTTCGGACATGAAGAGGCTACTTAAAGCAATGGTAGTTATTACAAAAACGTCCAGCAGGTGACAGCAGAGTATAAGAGATCGGCCAGGTCAAGCTCTTTTTCCCCACTGTTTTAAACAGATTTGTGACTAATGATGAAACTTAGCTATATTCTAATGCTAATTGCTACAAAACGGAAACAGATACAAATATACTTGTGTTTTTCCTGATGAAAGAAGAGACTCTTAATCTTTCTTTTGGTAGGTTCTATGTTTTTATAGCAATAGAACACAATATTCTGTGTACCTTGCAAAATCAGTCAAAATCTAGTAAAACAGCCGGGGGCGAAGGGGGTTGCTTCAGTGAAAATGGATGGGAGTGAATGAGTTAATTTTCAGTAAAAAGGATAGAAAACATTTTTTGTCAGCAAATTTGTTTAAAATACAAATGCCAATCTTGACTCTGTTGTAATGTCTTAAAGCATGTTTACTGAACAATTTTTCAGACTTCAAAATGTAGATTTTTTTTTTATCTTATAAAGAATAGACATCCTTTTACATTTCTAACAAAATGTTCAGGTTGCTCCCAAGGTTATCAGTATGTCTTAAAAAGTTAAATAGAAACTTAAACAAGTAAATACCATAGCTCTCTATAGTTTTCTACAGTATTTTTATTTCATTTTTTTACAAAATTTTAAAATGCCTGAAATCTTAAGACTTTCACTTTTTTTTTGTTTTAATGTCGAACAAAAACAAAATGGCTCAGAAGGTTCCCAGGATAAGCAGCATCTCTTATAAAGTTAACTGAAAATTGAAATAAATCTTTCCTTACTGAGATTTTAATGGTTTTAAATTTAATTTATATTGGCCTTCAAGGTTGTTGTTTTTTTTTTTAAAAGGCCAATATAAGTCAAAGTGCCCAATATCGGCGCCGATAATCGGCCGTATTTTCTAGGGTTTGTTTCTGGGAGATGGAGTGCACCAACTCTATCAGTATGTTGCATGGCTTATGACATTTTATAAAGGCTCTAAAAGTAGTTATTGGTGTGCATGTAGGAGGAGCGCAGGTGCACCAACTCTTTCGGGGTCTTAGAGGAGATGCGTGGCTTATAAAATGTGATCAAGACTGCTCTAAAAGTATCCCAAAAACGTTTAAAAAAATTTTTTTAGAGTATGTCCAGGGGTGAAGGGGTGCACCAATTAAAGAAATCTAATTTTGCATGCTCTTTTAAGAAAAACGTGGCCCTGCATTTGAATAAACCAAGCGTATGCAATCCGGATCCGCCGTTCACATTAAAGTTCGCACAGTTTACAGTGTTGTGCTTATCCAGGTGCAGAGGTGTGCTGTGCGTGTGTGTGTGGGTGTCAACACTTCAAAGGGCGTGTTTACGTGTGTACGCCGTAATGAGCAAGCGATGAGATGATCTGCCACACCAGCGCTCATTCTGTCCTCAACTCTAACCACATGCATCTTTTTTTCTCCTCTCAGGTGTGGACGCGGGATGGATGTTGCCGTCTCCCGAGCGGGATTGCGAGGAGAGGCCGGTTTAGTCGGAGGGATTCCTGGCAGAGTGATTTGGTTTTTCATGTAATGTAAATCACATTGCCAGGGATTTCCAACCGGTTACAACTGAAATGCACGCATGGACCTCAACGGGAACGGAACACACTCAGCTGCCATATCATTAGGTACACTTGCACAAACTACAACAACCAAATCAAATATTGTATGAAACATTTTCCCAGAAATTTCCAGAAATTTTCCACAGGGCAGTTTTGTGATACATTCAATGTTGGACAATTGATTTCAATGTTGATTCTTGTGACATGAAATGGATCATAGATCATTTAGTTTTGTCTCACGGGTGAGCAAAGTTGACAAAGTGTATGTAAATGTGTTTATTTAATGGTAATGTAATAATTCAGATTTTTAAAGTTATTTTATAATAAATTTAATTATAATTAAATCATCTAATTAAATACAGTAAAAAATGGTGACTGTAACCTATAATTTTAAAGCTTGTGGTAACTTAGACATGTTATTATTTGTATTATTATTTATTTATTTGGGGGGGGGGGGTAATTTTGTTAACAATGTCCAGAGTTAGAAATTATGGAAGTGTATTGAATGTTACTGAGAGAATGAAAAAAAATTATAATTTGAAAAAAAGTGTTTTTTTCCGAGACTATTTTTTCTCTTTTATAGAATAATTTTTGTTTTCTTTGTTAAAAAAAAAAAATCTGTCATAAAAAGTTTAAAAAACAGAAGAAAAAAAACACAAAAACTGTGGGAAAACCCTCCCAAAAAACTGAAGTTATTTTTTTAATCCAAAAATCTGAAAAAAATATTCCTGTACAAAACAGAAAAACAGAAACAAAAACATAATCCAACAACAAAGCCCAATAATAAATTACAGAGGGAAAAACAAATATTTTTTACCCAAGTGATTGCAATATGCTTCTAAATAAACAAGTCTCTCTCTTTTTTTTTTATGAACTAAAATTACATTTTACCACAATAACAAGGGTAAAGGGAAAAAAAGCACTTAAAAAAAAAAAAAGAAGGATATTGCTAAAAGACCACAAATTTTTCAAGGGCAGTACATGCACTTCCTTTTTTGTGTTGATTCCAGGTATCATTCAGCCAAATGTGAGGCCATACGCATTTGAAAGCTTCGGCTTTTCAGTTTTTGTAAGCACGTATATGCCCACGACTCATCGATTAACATTGGAGCAGCGTTCCAAAATTGCTTTCTACGATTTACGCTGGCATGACAAGGTTGTTGTTGAGTATCATAAGCCTTTGGAAATGGGAATGGTCTCAAAATCTGCAAAGCATAAGCTATCAAATGCTGATGATGGTCCTATATCTATCTGAATGATTTCTGAAACAAAATGGAAAGGAAGCGGATAGTGACTTTTGGGACACAGTATATTACTATACAGACAACTGCATTTCTAAAAACAAAAAAGTACTTTTTTTTTTTTCTTCCAAGTGACCCTTTCATGTATATATGGCCACGGGTCATATTTTACCCACCAGGCTTTATCCAACCCAAATCTCCCAATCAGTATCTGATGAAGATATTACAACTTAATCCACGCGTTTGGCTCTTCAACTTCCCTCCACACTATATTACAAGCCATCTGGATGCCCCAAGAGTTTGGACGAGGCGCAGGACTTAGCTTGCTCCGTGAACAGTTCAGTGGAAAATCCTGTGTTCACAGTGGCTAAGTTCCGCTCCTTGCTAGCATTTCCAGCGTTTTGAAGCGCCGCTGTTGTAACAGCTGTGAAGAGTCAACGTGGGATCAACGATTATGAAGTTAGGCACTAGGCCGCTGCCCGGTTATCAAAAGCAACAGACAAGAGAGGAAAGTCTTCTTTTGCAATATGAATTTGTGTTAATAAATGCCACTTCATTAGGTACACCCGCAAATGTGAAGCGATCCAGTACAAGAGCTGTTAAAAAATGCATTGTATACGTACATCTTAAAGTTTGATAAAGAATTTAGATTTTTTCCCCCCGATGTGTACGGGTGAGAGGGTGTGCGTCATCTCTGTCACAGTGTTGAAGGGGGTGCGCAGTTTAAAGGCTTTTATAAAGACAGCTCTAATAGTATGTAAAAGGATTTGACTTTTTTTCACGTAACAGGGGGGCACCATATCCGTCATGATGCTGTTGGGGTATTTAATTTTTGAATTATATTTTTAGATCAGGTTTTTCTCATGTATATATTTATTTATGATTTTACGATTATTGGTCCTCCAGAGAAGGACTTTTGATTTCAGAACAATAGTTTGGGGCAGACTTGTCTAAAAGTATCCAAAAGGCTTTTCTTTGACTTTTTTTTTTAAGTGTGTGTGATGGTGAGAGGGGGTGCGCAAATTGTTGCAGTATGTGTAAGAGTAGCTTAATGCCTGGGGGTGGGGGGGCGAGGGGGTGTTTGATCTGACTGTTCTAAAAGTATTTAAACAGCATGTGTGCGTGGGTAGAAGGCCTCATTTGACTTTTTTTTACAAGGGTGTGTGTGCACAGAAATAAGGTGCGCTGGTGCCAACTCTGTCAAAAATGATTAAGGGGAAATGTGGCTTTTAAAGCTTTATTTTAAGAAATATGTTTTAAAAGTACCCATTGACTCTTTGTTATGACTGTTTAGTGCCAACTTGGTACATTGAAGTGCATGTGTGTCTCAAAATGTGTCATCAAGACAGCTCTAAAGTCTGATGGGCTTTGTTTTGACTATTTTTAGAGGGTCTCCGGGGGAAACGGGGTGGAGCAACTCTGTGCTGCTGATGAGGAAGCGCGTGGCTTAAAAAGTCCTGTAAAGGCTGCTTTGAAAGTATCCAATGGGCTTTGTCTTGACTTTATAGTACGTGTGCTGGAAGAAGGCGTGCGTCAATCCTTTAGTATTGCAAATTTGAGTTCACTATACAAATTAGCAATCATTATGCAGTTGTACCTAATGACATGGCTAGTGAGTAGACATGCTAAAGAAAAATGTTTGCTTACATAGATGCAATATACTTGTCATTGTACAGAATGTCCATCAATAGTGGGATCAAATGCAATGTCCATCATGTCAATTGGTTATTTTTAAGCTTCTCCGGGACATGCTGGCTAGAAGCCCTGGTATAGCAGAGGATAGGAGGTGGTGGGCAAGGGAAGGCTGAGTCACACAAAGGAAGGAAATACAGGAAATGTCTCATCGGGGGGGAAAACAAGTAGCGATGTAATTGTGAACTTTGAGCGCAATTACTGTCTGGGTGGTCAACAACGGAAGCTGCATTCACGTTTGTGTGTGCGTGTTTGTTTTTTTTTAACTGTGAATGTAAGGTTTTACGAATCCTGCATTGACCGCAACACTGCTAATAGACTCTTATGTAACATATTTGTCATAAAGGCAGGCAAATAAACTATGTCTTCATCTTATGTTACTTATCTGTCTGGAGATAAAAAAGTGATTGTAGTGAGAAAAATGTACAAGGTTATCAGTATTAACATGATATGGCTAATGGAAGTGCTTCTGGGAGTTGCAGGCAGATGTGGCACCGATCAAAAAATCTGAACGAGAGTCAAACCAATAATGCTTAGGATATTGCATAAAACTACATTTAAAAAAAAAAGTTAAATAAAAAAAAATTCCAATATATACAGATAAGAAAAAAATTACAATTGGGGGGGGGGTGTTCATTTAGCGGCATCGTATGTTGAGACCAGTTGAACAGCTTACTATGCAATGGTAATGGCATCGATTACAATTTACAATTATAAACCTTTTTGGTTGTTGTCAAGAACTCAGACTTTTCCTTTTCATGGCAGGGTTCGTTTAATGTAATTTAATTTAATTGGTGGGCGGGGGAGATCTGGGGACCCACAAAACCAGTCAGTAAAACAAAACCGCACCTTTCAGAGTGACCTTTTATTGTGGGCAGTCTAAGGCACACCTGTGCACTAATCATAGTATCTAATCAGCATCTTGATATGGCACACCTGTGAGGTGGGATGGATTATCTCAGCAAAGAAGAAGTGCTCACGATCACAGTTTAAGACTGGTTTGTGAACAATATTTGAGAGAAATGGTGATATTGTGTATGTGGAAGACGTTTTAGATCTTTGAGTTCATCTCGTAAAAAATGGGAGCAAAAACAAAAGTGTCCCGTTCATATTTTTGTTGAGTATAGATAAAACACTAAGTGCACTCCATTTACTCCAGTTCGAAAAGCAATTAATTGTGCTCCACTCAACTCATCTTTATTTATATAGCACATTCAGAACAGCTGCAACGAGGCTGTCACTATTCATTTCTGGCATAGATGGGGGAAAAAAACTATGAAATAACTAAATTTGTTTCAGAGCAATTAAGTGAAATTAAGTTAATTTCCGACAGCACATCTGATGATCTCGCACCAATCATAACACTAATGTGACATGGCACACTTGTTTGGGAATCACCAACACTGTTAGTTACAATTTCTTGGGGAAACCTGCACAGTCACAAGAGCTTTGCTTCTGTGTGCTCTCTTTCTCCCCCAAGTGGCCAACATAGGGCGGTGCGCGGGTGCCTGGGCTCAACCTCCTGTGCCTACTGAGCTGATAACAGTCGGATGTTCAACCAAGCACTGGCTCAGTTCAGCAGGAACCGGAGTTAGGCCCCCTCGAAACGGCAACGGATCCGCTCACCATGTACAAGTCAAAATGGAGGAAATTTGCATCTGTTGGTTTGGTATTATGACAAGATCAGAGTTTTTCCAGTTGTATTCCCGACTATCATTAACATGCCATACCAGGGGGAATTGCACTATATATGAAATTTATTTTCTTGTGCTTCTTTCATGTCTCCCTTTTAAATGTAATTTTATATATACATGCCAATAAAATCCTTTCAAAGCAAATGGAATCCGAATTGTCTAATTACAGTAGGGGGGGGGGGGGGGAGTGCTTTGATTTCCTGTTACTTAAAAACTAACACATTTTCTTGTTTTCTATTGATTAGGGTGATCGAAAATGCAAAACAAAAATCACGGAATGTAACAAAAAAATATTTTACTGACTGAAATAAATATTGGATACCCTACAACGTATTACTATGAAGCATACCTGTTCAAGGAATAAATATCTTACCTTCCAATCTTGATACCACCACCCCCCACGGGTAAGACTAAAGAGCTGTCGAACGGTTGTCGGGGACAAGACGCAAGTCTGGAAATGTGTTACAAAAACATCATCAAAAGGCTTGCTGAGAAGATGGCAACTAATAGTGTCATTATTCCAAAGTGGAAGACACACAAAAGGATCATCGATTGTAAATGTAATGTAAAATCTTGTCCTGATGGAAAGTAGATCACAACACCTTGGTAATGATCTCAAGCAAATTGGATGTAAATTGCCAAAAAACTGTTGGGAACACACTGTGTCAAAAAAAAGACTGTTTGGAAGATGAAAAAAAAACACTTTTTTAATCATATATATTGTTTTCATTATTTACATGGTACAATAAATATATTGATACATGACACAAGGAGTTAAAAAGATGACAGAAATGTCCCGATTATACACAATATTAACACACACACTAGATATACTTTGCATTAAATATTAGGCTTTAGCTTTATACGGTCAGGATTGTTAAGATGATCATCGACCAGAGAGTATAAAAAAAAAAAAAAGATCAGTGATATGATCAGAAGATGGACCAGTCCATCCAATCTATTTAAACAAATTGTCTATAAACTGCACAGTCGACCCCTGATCTTCACGGGGGATTGGGACCGGACCGGACCGGCAAAATTTGCGTAAAATTGGCGCTCATTTAAATGCATTGGTGGAAAAAAAAACAAAACAATTAAGGTTAAACTCTACAAATTCTCTCAAAAATGCTGAGAAGCACCAATACAAAAATACTGGATAAAAAAATAATAATAATCACATTAATATGCTGAGAAACCGGTTGTGTTTGATTGTAATGTGTTATTTTGTGGATCCAACCAATGATGTCACTGTTCTATCGGCATTACAACTGATTGATTTTTTTCATCGAAATGTAAAATATGCGCTGAACCAATCAGATCTGTGTAAAATCAACTAAATAGTTTGCGATATTTTAACATACAGCACATTGACCTATGAAGACTATTGCTGAGGCAAAGAAACAGATAATAGCAATCGGTTAGAAGTGGACAGGCCCTTCAAAAGAGCCTTTATAATCAGTCGGGTTCTTGCTTTGAATAAAAGCAAGAAACAACAAAAGCGCAGTACATTTTTTCATGTTGGACCTCCTCCGATATGGAGAATCCATTCTAGCAGCGACAATTAAAAGATAAGACACTAAGTTAATCACATTTTGATAGATAATCAGCTATGCAAATGCAATCAACAATTCTCTTTCTCATTATCTCTTGCAAGTACGCATACAGATAAAAACATACTGTGCAGTCCGTTTCCAACAGTCTTACTTTGATGAAGATAGTGATGGAAGATGTGCTTAGAGCCAGTGAGTGACTTTAAGATAAATCCAGACTGGGGGGAATAAGATGATTATTAGACCAAATGCGTCAGTGAAAATATGAAATTGCAATGCGAGGTTAAGCAACCTTTAAGTTTCCGGCGCTGAACAAACGGTGCCTTCAAGGCAGATTGCTGGCCCATCTTATTATGCGCAGGCTACTTGCCAAATTTGATGACGTTTGTCTTTAAATCGCATGGATTTTTAGACCGTGAAAAAGAATATTTGCTATCTTAAGTCACCCTAACCTTTTTTTTTTTCAGCATTCTGTCTGCCCATTTGGAACGTCGTATGCTGCAGGGCCACATCCAAAATGCACTAAACATACAAGACTATTTTCTCTTCTTGAAGTGAGAAACGGACTTAAATGGAATGTTAAATGCCCAATCTACAGTCATGCAGTTATATTTTTGAGTGCATTTACCTACAAGGGCATACAGTGTGACGGTACTGCATTGATTCGAGGTTGCTTGCTTTTGTGGATGACTACTTTAAAGGATCTACAGTATATCCTTTTGAGTGTACTTCAGAATTGTACAAGGGTGAAAGACTTGCTTCGTGACTTTCTTTTGCTTTCTAGTAAAAGTCTGAAGGTTTTTTGTGAACACTGGACTGCTTTTAGAAACTGTTCATCATTTCCTACATCTTAACAAAAGCCCTAGTTCCAGCTGATGATTAAAAAAAGAAAAAAAAAGCCTCCTACGTATTATTGTGCTAGCATCACATTTCACTCTCGGAATGATGTTCTTTTGGCGATGCGCAAATTTAATCAGACCATAATAAAATGACTCAACATTTGGGAAAATGTGTTATGGACCGATTAAACCAAGGTTCAAGTTTTTGACCAAAGTTTCAAAAAGGTATGTTTAATGCAAACACGCTGAACATTTTTGGGGGGGCTAATTCGAGGCACTTTAACGGGTGGCAGTTGTGTGCTGACTCATGAGTTTGAACGAACGTGATTGGTTAATTCTTAACATAGCCAAACTACTTAAATAGATTTTTGAGGAGACATATACTTGGGACGATGTGTTCTTCACAAACATTTGTGAGAGCTTTTTTTTTTTTTAAATGACATACAGTTTACTTGTTTAGTTGGATACAAGCGAGAATATGTAATTGTGAAGATGTTTATTTGTAAATCATAGCAAAAAAAATAAAAAAAATAAAATAAAATATATATATAATGTTTTACACCAGAGGTCACCAACATAGTGCTCGCTGGTGACCAGGTAGCACCCAAGCCACGCGAGTAGCCCACATGCCATTCAAAAATTAGCTCATAAGTGATTGGGGATTGAGATTTCTTAGGAATGTTCTAGAAGTTGTCATTAAAAATGTAAAGGTGCCAAAATTGGTAAAACTGGGACTATTAATGTTGTTGTGCCCATTTACTTTTCTTGAGTTAAAGTGTTGCATATGGATATTATACATTAGCTTCAAAGACGCCGGTGAACACATTCTACACGTTGAACATAAACAACAAATATATTGTTGCTGTCCTGTGAAAAACACTTATGTCCATTTTTGTCATTTTTTACATTTATGGGATGAAACTGAATAGACATCCCAAAAAACGTAAAAACAAAAACAAAAATTGACATAAGTGTTTCTCACAGGACAGCGACAAAATATTTGTAGTCTATGTCAACTACTTGTTTTGTAAAATGTGCTAACCCAGATGAGATGTCTGATAAATAATTTAGAAATGTTCAGGGGGGAGGAAAAAAAAGCTATAAGCTACCTGTTAATATTTAAGAGATTTTCCTGCTACGTGATGATGGACATCTCCTCCTGCTCCCGACTTTCCGAAAGTGTATTTACAACTTTCCCCAAGTATCTGCAAAAAGCTCGCCTCAGGTCCTCGGGCTCTTCCTCCATTTCAGAGTGAATAAGTGTAAGTCTGCTCAGCTGTGAGGCTGCATCGAAGAAGAAAAAAAACATTTGTGAAGTATGGTTCATTTATCATATAGAAGACTTTGAAAAAGGATTACCTAAAGGCAGTCGACCTTCTTCGATTGCGCTGCCGGGCTTGTGATGTGCAATGAGCAGACACTGGCTGTCCTGCAAGCCCTGCGAGGAGATGAACATCGAGTGCCAGGTCTCAATTTCTTTAAGGTGACTGGGAACGTCAGGATTAAAAACAATCATCACACCGCTGCAGTCCTTGGTGAGTGCAGGCCAGCACGACTCAAACCTGGAAGAGGAATAAGTCTGTAAAATGTATCTTCATGGTGCAAATAAAGTGAAATAAAGAAGATTTATCGAACACACTTGAAGTCGCCGGAACAGTCCCACAGCTCAACCTCGCATGATTTCAAGTCACCACTACCATCCAGTTGTGATTCAAATTCTAGTATCCTGCAAACAACCAGAAAACTACAACTATTAATTTGATCATGCGATCATGTCTATCCTAAACTAAAAAGCTGTTGGTGACATTTGAGAGGATTGTCATGTAGCTCTTACCTGACTGCTTGAGTGGGTCTGTATACGCCTCCCACATTTTCTGTTGTGTCGGAGAGAAAATTTGCAAGGACGGTTTTCCCACTCTGAAATAAACAGTGTTGTATTAAAGTCATAACAATGACACCTTTACATGGCTTGTGTTGTTGTTTTAACAGAAAACGCGGATCCGTATTGATTTGTCATTTAGTCTTATGACTGAACACGTGAAATAACAGATACTTTAAACGCGATGCGGTTAAAGATGTGTATATTTACTTACCTCGTTTGGACCAATTAGGAGTATTTTAGCCTTGAACATTGTAGTTACAAGGCTCAAGTACCATTAGCCGTCAAGCTAACTGTGATTTAAACCCTAACTGTGCGTTAGCTGGAGCAAATGCCAGTTGTCTGTTACTGAGAAACGACTGTATGTCAATTTAAGGTTAAGTTTGAAACGTTCGGGTAGGATAAAATAACAAAAACAAACAAACATAAAAACAATACTCGTAAATCTTTGTAGCTTTGTTTGCTAGCCGAGCTCACGACGGTAAACTTCCGTTTAGTTTCTATGGTTTCAGCCAACAGTGGAATTGCTCTCTTATCATTGGCTGCCAGCGAATTATATCTCGTGAAGCACCGTTTACGCTACCTTCAATGTAGCGAATCAACGGTGAGAGAATGTCATGACGTCACGGAATTGTCCCTAGACTAGCCAATCATCTTCAAATCACCGAGATTGACGAAGTGGGCGGGTGTTTTGGAGTGTTTGCCATACGAAACAAAACCAAATCCGTGAGTAATGTCTTTCTTTACTAACAACATGCTGTCTCCGAGCAATTAAATAAACCGACGCTGTCGCTTTACTCTGTGTACGGTAAGGTGTATTTTTGATATAAACGAAATGGTTAAACGTCATAAAGGGGCGAGTTTACATTTACACCACGTTACCCCTGACAACACATCTTGACGACAGACGCTAATACGCAAGCTAAAATATATCTAGAGTGCATTTTCCACCGTGTCAGTAACAACAGTAATAATAGATTGGATTGTATAGTTCCTTTAAATTGACACAGTGACTCTTAGCAATAACTCATGAGGGTAAACAAAATGTTTAGTATGTTAGGAGCTTCTTTATTATTGTTGCATCCATGACAGGTGTTATGTGTCCCGAGGATGAAGGGCCTCCTGGCTGCAACTGCTCAGCCAGGCTGGGTGTGACTCTGACTTGTGCAGACCTTGAAGGCACTCATGAATCCTCAAAGACCATCTGGACCAGCACCGGTCTCAATAAAACCCCACAGGTTGAGGTCCACTGGTGAGGAACATGATGTGTACTCTGTATACTGTCATTGTGCAGCTGAAGCCACTTATCCCACTGTTTTATCTCCACATAATCCATTTAGTCCATGTAATGCCAGGGAGAATGACAAAGGGTGTGGAACGTTCGTGAAGAGATTGATGGACGCCGAAGCTGCCATCGTTTCTGCAGCTGCACAGCTTGTGTCATTTAAAGACATTCTGAATGTACGTCTTCTAAACTCGTGTCTTCAGCAGAGTATTGCAAATTACTCATGTTTCCTCTTCTGGTTCATGAAAGGATGCACAATCGTCCGTCAACAGGCAGCGCGTGTCCAAGCAGAAAGGACTCTTGCTACAGAAGATGGAGGACTTTCGTCAAATCAACCTGGTTGTGCGAAAAAAACTGAACCAGCTTCTGGACGAGGAGGTCAGTGTTCATGCATTTGATCTTCGGCCTCTATTTGAAAGTTTATGAATGTTTTTTTTTCTTTTTAACCAGACTGATCGCATTGATGCAAGCACCAAGATTGACGCTTTGCTGAATAAGATCCTACAGATTGAACGTGAAAATCAGGTGTGTTATGTGAAAAATGCACACAAGTACATACATGCTACTAAACTGATGCAAAAGGACACTAGGTTTAAGCGGCGTAATGCCATCCATCCATTATTGATAGCGCTTGTTCTCAAGAGGGTCACAAACTTTGGGTGAGACGTAGGGATGTAACGATCATCATGATACAATATTATCACGATATTGTAGGCAGGTTGGCAATCTTAAAAAAAAAAGAACAAACTCACAATTCTGTAAAAAAGAAAAGGAAAAGAAAAAAGAAGCTCATATTGAGGGAAAAAAAGAACAATATTGCGTTTTTGTACATACCAGCAGTGACAGAGAAATAGGCTTGGCTAATTATTGAATTTTAAATGTACATACAATGCTAATTAATTGTGGTCAGAATTATACATACATTCAAATAGTACAGGTAATATTAACCTCAATAAACGACCTACAATCACGAATAACGTTTAATATTGAGGCACTACTATTTGCTAATGCATTCACAGACTATATTGTGGTAGTCTTAATATCGCAATATTGCAGTAGTGAGTGGTGGTTTTCAGACCAAGGCCTTCACTCAACTGTGAGGCAGATTTTAACGACTATTTCATTAAAAAAAAATCCCACAAACGCGCTCCAAAATCTTGGAGAAAGTCTTCACAACGGACCACTTTGTCCATGTTGTGTATAATATCTATTTTGTTTTTCTCTAAATTGTCCTCTCCAGCTTCTCAAAGGTGACCTTGGTGTAGCAGAAAGAAGAGCAGAGGAGTTGATGTATCTGCAACAAAAGGAACAGGCGAGTACATGCGGCGATGTCACGACATCCTCAATCAGTATAATGCACCACAGTGACATGGAAAAAAGTCTTTTTTTAAATGGAAGTCAACCCCAAAATTTTCTTTACAACAATATGTTCTATATACCACCATGTTTCCTGATTAATATTGCGTTTGTGGTATACACTTGAAGGAGTAAAATCCGCCCGTTTCTTTTTTCTATCTTGGGGGCGGCCATTTTGCCACTTGCTTTCGACTAAAAATGACATCACAGTTGTTCAGGCTCAGGTAATGAACAATCACGGCTTTGCTTCAGAAAATAGGTGAGCTGTTATTGGTCGTTACCTGAGCTTGAACAACTGTGATGTCATTTTTAGTCGACAGTATTTGGCAAAATGGCCGCCCTCTTTGATGTATAAAAACGGGTGTATTGAGCTGCTGAACGGCTGGAAAAATAATTCCTTACTCAAATTACTTGAGGGCTCGTTTCACCTCTACTGTAGTAATGTAAAATGGGTGCCTTGGCTCAAAGGTTGGGAAAAACTTCCCTATTCCAATTCCTTCTCATTCCCATTGATCACAGGAGAACATCAAGAGCGCTCTTAACATAGCTAAGTCTGCAGAAGGCATACGCGCCCGTATACAGGGGCAGCTACGCAACAAGGAAGCAGAAAACAATCGACTGACTGTGCAAGTGCGGGTAAGAAACCCTGAGTTTGTATCGCCCCCACCCCCACCAAGATGAGCGGCACCTAAAATCGTCATGTTCTACGACATTATTTTTTCTAGACTCTAGAGCGATCCCTGACTCAACACAAGTCAGAGATACACGACCTGAAAGCATCCCTGACAGCTCTGACGGAGCAGACCTCACAAGAGAAGGAGGCCCTCAAGAAGGCCTCACGTGTGCACAAGCAGAAAGCTGAGCGATTCGAGGCCACCCTCGAAAAGTGCCTCAGTCAGCTACAGGATAAGGTGCGACCAGAGTCCATGCAGGTGATGCACTTGGCTCTCTTATTGCGAACACACAACTTTTGTCTATCAGGACTTCCAGCTGTCAACTCTCCTAGAAATGAGAGAGAAGTGGACGCGGGAGAAGGAGCAGCTGACCGGAGAGAACCACAAACTAGATGCTCAGGTGGAATTACTGCAAAAGTAGGTTTATGAACTTCTACACTATTGTTAAAGAATTCTGAATTTTGTGTATCTAACTGTTAACAACTATTTGTACTAGAGATGTTCTAACTAATCCTAACCTGTGATGACTTACAGCCTCCACGAGTCAAAATACAATCAGATTTTACTGTCTTAGTGGGTTTTTTCTTTTTCACAAGCAGCAGCCGCTTATTTAGGGATTTACATATCACACGCATGATGCGCTTCTCCGCCCATGACTTTTTTTGGGCAAAGATTTGCCATTTTCGAGCAATGACCAAACGACACAGAAACTGTCATGTCAATTTTGCGCTCATTTGCATACAGACCACCCACTCAAAACAGGCTAAGCGAGTCCATTTTGACAATAGCGTGTCAATTGTGTGTGTGTGAGGGGAAATAAGCATAATATGTCACCGTTAACTTTTATACTTAAAGGCAACTAATCGGCATCCCGATGAAGCTGCAGAAGGACATGGAGAGGCAAACGGCGAAAGTGAAGGAGAGAGAAAGGGAAAGGAAGAAAGCAAGGATAAAGGAAAAGGAGGACATGGTGAAGGAGAGAGAGAGGGAACACATGGAGTTGGAGGCGAGGGAGAAGGAAAGGGAGAAGCAATTAGAGGAGAGCATGAAGGAGCAAGAGGACGGGGAGAGGGAATCGCTGAAGGTAAGCGAGGAGAGGATGAAGGAGAGGGAGGATCAGGAGGAGAAAGAATGGGTGAAGGGAAGGGAAGAAAGGATGAAGGAGAAGGAGGACAGGGAGAAGGAATTGGTGAATGTAAGGGAGAAGAGGGTGAAAGAGAGGCAGAAGCAGGAGGACAGCGAGAGGGAATGGGTGAAGGGAACGGGGGAGAGGATGAAGGAGCAGGAAGACTGTGAGAGGGAATGGGTGAAGGAGAGGGGGGAGAGGGGGGTGGAGGAGGAGAGGGAATCGATGAAGAGAAGGGAGGAGAGGGAGAATGAGAGAAAGGAGCAGAAGGACGGGGAGAGGGAATGGGTGAGGGGAAGTGAGGAGAGTGAGAAGGAGATGCAGGAGCAGGAGGACAGGGAGAGGGAATGGGTGAAAGGAAAGGAAGACAGGATGAAGGAACAGGAGGACTGGGAGAGGGAATGGGTGAAGGCAAGGGGGGAGAGGATGGGGCAGAAGGAGAGGGAATGGGTGAAGAGAAGGGAGGAGAGGGACAAGGAGAGAAAGGAACAGGAGGAGAGAGAATTGGTGAAGGAACGGGAAGAAAGGATGAAGGAGCAGGAGGACAGAAAGAGGGAATCGCTGAAGGTAAGGGAGGAGAGGATGAAGGAGAGGGAGGATCAGGAGGAAAATGAATGGGTGAAGGGAAGAGAAGAGAGGATGAAGGAGAAGGAGGACAGGGAGAAGGAATTGGTGAAAGTAAGGGAGAAGAGGGTGAAGGAGAGGCAGAAGCAGGAGGACAGCGAGAGGGAATGGGTGAAGGGAAGGGGGGAGAGGATGAAGGAGCAGGAGGACTGTGAGAGGGAATGGGTAAAGGAAAGGGGGGTGCGGGAGGAGAGGGAATCGATGAAGAGAAGGGAGGAGAGGGAGAATGAGAGAAAGGAGCAGGAGGACAGGGAGAGGGAATGGGTGAGGGGAAGGGAGGAGAGGCAGGAGGACAGGGAGAGGGAATGGGTGAGGGGAAGGGAGGAGCAGGAGGACAGGGAGAGGGAATGGGTGAAGACAAGGGGGGAGAGGATGGGGCGGAAGGAGAGGGAATGGGTGAAGAGAAGGGAGGAGAGGGACAAGGAGAGGAAGGAACAGGAGGAGAGAGAATTGGTGAAGGAACGGGAAGAAAGGATGAAGGAGCAGGAAGACAGAAAGAGGGAATCGCTGAAGGTAAGGGAGGAGAGGATGAAGGAGAGGGAAGATCAGGAGGAAAAAGAATGGGTGATGGGAAGGGAAGAGAGGATGAAGGAGAGGGAGGACGGGGAGAAGGAATTGGTGAAAGTAAGGGAGAAAAGGGTGAAGGAGAGGCAGAAGCAGGAGGACAGCGAGAGGGAATGGGTGAAGGGAAGGGGGGGGAGGATGAAGGAGCAGGAGGACTGGGAGAGGGATTGGGTGAAAGAAAGGGGGGAGAGGGGGGTGGAGGGGGAGAGGGAATCGATGATGAAGATAAGGGAGGAGAAGGAGAATGAGAGAAAAGAACAGGAGGACAGGGAGAGGGAATTGGTGAGGGGAAGGGAGGAGAGTGAGAAGGAGAGGCAGGAGCAGGAGGACAAGGAGAGGGAATGGGTGAAAGGAAGGGAAGAGAGGATGAAGGAACAGGAGGACTGGGAGAGGGAATGGGTAAAGGCAAGGGGGGAGGGGATGGGGCAGAAGGAGAGGGAATGGGTGAAGAGAAGGGAGGAGAGGGACAAGGAGAGGCAGGAGCAGGAGGACGAGGAGAGAGAATTGGTGAAGGATCGGGAAGAAAGGATGAAGGAGCAGGAGGACAGGAAGGGGCAATGGGTGAAGGAAAGGGAGGACAGGGTGAAGGAAAGGAAGGAGCAGGAGGAAAGAGAGAGGGAATGGGTGAACCGAAGGAAGGAGTGGGAGAAGGAGAGGGAGGAGCAGGAGGAGAGGGAATGGGTGAAGGTAAGGGAGCAGAGTATGAAGGAACGGAAGGAGCAGGAGGATAAAGAGAGGGAATGGGTGAAGGGAAGAGAGGAGTGGGAGAAGGAGAGGGAATGGGTGAAGGGAAGAGAGGAGTGGGAGAAGGAGAGGAAGGAGCAGGAGGACAGGGAGAGGGAATGGGTAAATGGAAGGAGGGAGAGGAAGGAGCAGGAGGAGAGGGAATGGGTGAAGAGAAGGGAGGAGAGGAAGAAGCAGGAGGACAAGGAGAGAAAATGGGTGAAGGAAAGGTGGGAGAGGGAGAAAGAGAGAAAGGACTGGGAGAAAAAATGTGAAGAGAGGGAGAAGGAATGGATCAGAGAGAGCGAGAGGAGGGGGTTGGAGAAGGCCAGCGAGGACAGCTCGGAAAGGGAGGAGACGGCCGAGACCCCCGCAGGGCATGAAGGTGGGAAGCAGCAACTCGAAAGACTCCGAGAGGAAAAGGAGCACGTCAGCGGCAGTTATGCTATGCTCAAGGTACAACTCAGTTGGACACTTCATTTGATGCACCTTCAAAATCAAATCCAGGGATGGGCAAACTTTTGTGCTCAAGGGCCACATTTGATTTTTTAAATGGACAAGTGAGCGCACTAAAGAACTCGAGCTGCACAATCATTTTTTTTTTATCATGATGGCAATTTTGAGAGCCACAATTAAATTAACCAGATCACTGATGATATGTACTTAATGCAGGCTCTGCTGCATAATCTATTCAATAATGAGTGGAATCAGGTCAAGAGAGGAAACTATAGCATTTTTTTCAGACTCTGCAATTCATATTGTCCTTTAAACTCCTGGGACAATGGCATGTCCACACCACCAAATGTTACATGGATTAAGTAGCAGTGGGGCAAAGTGCAGAATGGCTCACTCACTGATACATTTTCAGAAATGGGTAGGAAAAAAAAGAAAATATTGTGTTGATTTATTTCGTGAGTTGGCTGGCACTCCAGACACACAACTATTTATAAGCAGATATAAAAAGTACATTTTCCAAAATGTGTCACAAAATCTACATCATGTGTGTCGCAGCTGTCCTTCGAGCAGTTGGAGAAGCAGCTTGCTGAGTGTGACGCAGCTCTGGCCCAAGAGAAGAGTGCGTCGAGTGAAAAGGACCGCAGAGTTGAACAGTTTGAAAACCAGGTTAGCGTGGCGGGCGACTGGTTAGCACCGCTGCTTCACTGTCAGGAAATCTGGGTTTGAATCTCTCTGTGAAGTTTACATGTTTTTTTTCCTACTGTGCTTCTGTTTCCTCCCATAAACCAAAAGCATATGTTTGATTTATTGCATAACAGCTCCTGAAGGGTTTTCTAGTTCAGAAAGCCTTGATGAGCAAATCAACAACTTTGAATCTCCACACATCCATTGGTGCTGAAAACCATTTTGCGGCGAAAAAACTAGCCACAAGGACGCTATTTCCTGTAACATTTTTAGCCAGCCATGAACCAGACTTGTTAGCTCTCAACATTGTATCAAATCTAACATAATACAGCTCAATAACAACACATAATGATAATATAGCGTTTCACCTTCTGAACCGGAATTTCGGAGTTGTTCGTTGGAGATGCAACTCCCGATTAAATTCCTCAGGAAATACTAAACTATTGCATATTGAAAAGTGTATTATTATTTTTTAAATACAATCATGAACTTAAACTCATGACGGTGAAATTCATTGAATACCAAATTGTCCAAAGGTGTGTGAATGGTTGTGCCCTGGAATTGGCCGGCATCAAATCCCGTTCTTACCACACCTCTTGCCGAAAGCCTGCTAGGAAAATGATGGACAAGCACAAGCACAAGCGTAAATGGATGGAGCTGGATAATTTAAACTCTTTATGTTCCTTTCAGTTTGCAGAGCTTGAAGCAGAGTTGAGCAATGTGAGGCTCCAATATGAAAACGTATCACAGGGTCTTCAGCGAATACAAGATGAAGAACACTCAAAAGTTGATGAGGTAATTTTTTCTTTCAGCTCGCACTTGAGCCTAATGAGCGCTGTGGAAGTTTTCACAGCTTCAAGCTGTTTAATGCCAATGCTAGTTGGAGTCAACTGTCAAACTGGACATAAAATTGGGAGAATTAAATGTATATTTTAAACAACCACATATTTAATATAACAGCACACAGTCATATATTATTTTTCCTGTGCAAGGAGCTGATAGCTATAACTTACAGTCGTCCATACTGCCCCCAGGTGGCCAAAGTTGTCAGCAGCACAATGCCATTCAATTGATACAAAGTGTTACAAAAACTTTTTGTTTTTGGTTTTTTAAACTTGTGCCATTACTGTGTTTTTCTAAACTACAATATTATATGGTAATGTTTTTCTCATTAAAAAAAAAAATACTAAAGTTTTTGGAATTTTAGGGGCAGCTAGACTGGATTAATTGTCTGGAGATGTTTATACAGATAAATGGTCTTCCTCATTCTGGAACGAAGCATAGCTCGAGGTTGCTTCGCAACATGCAGAGCAGAACCTAGGTTTGCTGACATTTTAGTCTAACCCTCTGTCAGGTGAGGCAGGAGTTGCAGGGTTGCGTCGAAGAGCTGAAGCATTTGTCTAAAATGCTGCAAGAGACCGAGCAGAAGCTGGTCGCTTGCCAGGAAGAGCTGCAAACCTCAGAGAAGAAGTGCTCAGAACAGTCAGAGGACCTTAAGAAGCTGCAGAATGAGGTGTGCCGGCAGGAAGGGTTCATTGGTTTTAACATTGGACATCCTGGAAGCGTCACACATGAGGCAATACAACTTGAAGTGATTTAGGAAGGAAGGGGAAAAAATATCAGTAAAATGTAGGATTTTTCAAAAATATATTTGATATTAAATATGTAATCAAATACTTCAATAGTTTAATTTTTTTTGTAATTTCATTAAAAAAATATTTGTCTTAATTTTAATTAAAAAATAATAATTCAAACTACATACAATACAATTACAGTTCTAATAAATGTATGATTATTTCTCTAAACTTTTATACACACATCTGAAATATGTACTCCTAGATTTTTTTTACCTTTGTTATTAAAATTAAAAGATAACTAAATACTATTAATAAATGTATATATATTATGTATAAATACTTATGCTAAAATAATAAACTGGAAACATGTAAAAATTATTAAAATCTATGTGATTATTTTATTAGTGTGTAATGTTTCATATAATATTAAAAAATAGCATTTTATTTATTTAAAAAATAAAAACAACACATCTAGGTCATATTGTAAGATTATTATAAATGTCTAACATTTTTACACAACCAAAAACGTCATCATATTTATTAAAGTTATTGTATATTTTCAATTAAAAATAAAAATAATTAAGCTAAACACAATTAGTTAATATTGATATAATTTTCTAATTGACAATATAAATACAGTGAGATAATACTGATATATAATTAAAATCATAAACTATTAAGACAGTCTTTTTATATATGATAAATGTAATATTGAAGTTTTAGATGGAAGGTGGAAAACAAAACCATGAAATAGTTTTTCTAAATCTGACCTGATGCCAGAGCATTTTATTCGGCGTGTTACTAAAAAAGACCCCAAAACATTTAGCCTTTGATTAATATATAACAAATAATTAATCTTACATCTGTATTTTGAAATAACAGCTGCAGACTCAAGTGAATTTGGTGAAATCGACCATGGAGCTAAGAGAGTCCGCTGAAGAGACCCGTTCCAAACTACAAGAGCAAGTGGACACCCTGCAAAAGTAAATCAACACAAGACTGAATTGACCAAATTGGACCTTGGCGAAAGCACATAAACCCTGACTCCAAAATGTTTGTTTAGGACGCTTGAGCTGCTGAGCCAAGAGAAGCTAGAGCTGGAACGGAAGCTGGAGGTCCAAGAGCAATGTCTTTACCACAGCGGCCAGCTGCTTGAGCAGCGCTCCGCGCGTTGCACAGAGCTCGAACACCAGTTGGAGCAACGGATGTCCGAATGCGAAGCGCTCAACCGGCAGCTGGATCAATCCTCAGCAGACTTATTGGATTTCAAAGAACAAGTACTTGTTTTTTGTGGTTCTTAAATGTTCTAATAAATTGAAAAATAATATTATTATGTTTATATATTATAATAATTAATATTATTATTGTAATATATATTATAGAATGATAAATAAATCAAATTTTTAAAAAATCCTTAATTTACAGGTTAAAAATGTAAAAGAGCAAGTTTTGTCCAAAGACGAGGCCCTTCAGATCACCGTTAACGAGCTGAGGCTTCTCCGTCAGAGCAAAGTAACGGTGAGCACCGAACTCACCCTTGCCCTCACTTCACTAACGTACTCAACATTCAACCAGGAGATGTTTTCTGTGGCCGTTTAGACGGAGAAGCAGTTTGAGGCGCGTGTGAAAGAGCTGCAGCTCAGCCTGGACAAGTGCGAAAGTCACAAGAAGAGCATGCAGAACTATGTGGACTTCCTCAAAAACTCTTACCTGATGATATTTGAAGATCAAATATCCACTTTTTGGTCCTCGACTTTTATGAAATGACCTCCTTTCCAACAAGTGATATTTATTGTTGTCCTTTTTTTTTTTCAAGATTCAAATCCTTCCACTTTTCAAAAGGGCTTTTTTTCTGCGAGTAGTCCGTCGTCCTCCCACATTGCAAAATTGTCCAAAGCTGTGAATGGTTGTTGGTCTATATGTGTTCTTACCACAAAATCTGTATGTTGTTTATTTTACAGTGCATTGAATGAATATTAAGCAATGGACTGATTTTAGTTCCTGTTTTACTAGAAGGATTAAAAAGCACAATTAGGAACACTCATACTGAAAGAGTTTGTTTTCCTCTATAAAAAGGAAGTGAAACTTTTGTGTTTAGTAGCGCAATATGTTTTTTATAATGTTACATTTGAGATTTATTGTTTGGTATTTGCAATGTGTGATGATGGATTAATATAATCACAGCATACATTTACTTTTTTACTTATATTTAAAATTTTATTATATACGGCATTTTGTTTGGAATAAATTATGTTTGTTATGTGTCGTTAGATGTCTAGTCAATATAAATGCAACCAACGTAACGTTTTTAAATAATTTAAATAAATAAATAAAACAAAACATGTTTAATAGCGACATTCTATGGCCATGGGAGGCTATTGCACCACGTCTAAGTTTGAGTGACGTGTGACGTTCGACTTGTGTCGACGTAAACTTTACTAATCAGGAAGTCAGGGCTTCCCTCCCTCGTTTGCTGAAACACAAAAATATAAGTGAATACTCCTGATTTACCGCGATATAAAAACAAAAAAAAAAGTCCAACCTTTTTGGGTAGGACCTTAATGCCGAACTGGTATTTTACCGGAACGCCTGTATTTTTTTTTTGTGTACTTTTTTTTTAATCGTCGCGAGGATGGATGTCCCTCAACTCACTGAAGATGAGATGGCGGAGATTAAAAAAGAAGTGAGTACGCCAGCTCACTATCCCAAACGCTCGACGTAGAGTTGAGCATTAGCTAAAACACATCGAAAATGGCCTCTTTTTTTCCTCTCTCTCTCTCACACACTCTTTTCTTGAGTAAAATGTACGAAGCGGATAGTTTGCCGTGTCCCGTAACTCACTACCGTGCGCTATTTTGCCGTGAATCGGGAACCTTGACCGCTAAAAAAATAAATTTAAATAAAAGAGTTAAATGAACTTGGAACGTACTAACTGCAAAACCGTGGCCACACTGTACACCTGTAGAGCCAGCCTGTCTTAAAATAAGAAGACATACTATTACTCTATAAGTCAGTGTAGGGAGTAGGTCTAAATATACTTGGTTTTGGGGCCCAAACAACATGAAACAAATGGCAATCATATGTCATGAAGCAGTTAAATAGAAAGAAAGCAACTATTTCACTACACATTAGGGACGTAACAATATCCACACATATGATAATTATCACAATGTGAACCTCAAAATATGTTAATTGTCACAATAATGTGGGAAGTTGGCGATATCACAATACTCACTATCCATCCATTTACTACTGCTTAACCGGGGTCGGGTCGCGGGGGCAGCAGCTTTAGGAGGGAAGCCCAGACTTCCCTCTCCCCTGCCACTTCAACCAGCCGAGAGACATAGTTTCTCCAGCGTGTCCTGGGTCGTCCCTGAGGCCTCCCGCCTTCTGGGACATGCCCGGAACACCTCTCCAGGGCGGCGTCGAGGAGGCATCCGAACCAGTTGTCCGAGCCACCTGAACAGGCTCCTCTCCACGCGGAGGAGCAGACCCTCCCGGATGACCGAGCTTCTCACCCTATCTCTAAGGGAGAGCCCGGACACCCTTCGGAGAAAACTCATTTTGGCCGCTTGTATCCGGGAACTTGTTCTTTCGGTCACGACCCACAGCTCGTGACCATAGGTGAGGGTAGGAACGTAGATCGAGAGCGTCGCCTTTTGGCTCAGCTCCTTCTTCACTACCACAGACCGATACAGAGCCCGCATCACTGCAGACGCTGCACCGATCCGCCTGTCGATCTCCCACTCCCTCTTGCCCTCACTCGTGAACAAGACCCCTAGATACTTGAACTCCTCCACTTGGGGCAGGATCTCATCCCCGACCCAAAGAGAGCATGCCACCCTTTTCCGACTGAGGACCATGGTCTTGGATTTGGAGGTGCTGATCCTCATCCAAACCGCTTCACACTCGGCTGCGAACCGCTCCAGTGAGAGTTGGAGATCATGGCTTGAGGAAGCCAACAGCACCACATCATCTGCAAAAAGCAGAGATGCTATACTGAGGCCAACAAACCGGACCCCCTCACCGCTTCGGCTGCGCCTAGAAATTCTGTCCATAAAAGCTATGAATAGAAACGGCCATCCACCCCTGGGGCCTTGCCACCGAGGGCTCACGGAGGAGAATACTCACGATATTGTAAAAAAAAAAATGAATTTGGCATACATAAACAAAATACATAAACATACATAAAAATGGACATACATAAACAACCTACAATCACTACTAACACTTGATATTGAGGCACTCGCTCGTGCACACACACATTGTCAATCGAAGGATCTCAAACGTGTTGCGTTGCCCTTCTGGCAATTAATGTGGGTTATAAAAAAAAAAGGTCATAGAATGCCCAATTCAAATTAAACTACACTAATAATTAACCACCAGAGGGTGCTGGAACTGCACAAATGGAATACAACCTAACTTTTATAACAGATGTGTTGCTTTTAATATCATGACATAATGATGACAACGATATTGTGGCAATTTTAAAGGAGCATTGTGGATGATCCCTTTTTTACTCATGACTGCTACTTATGGCCTAAAGCATAACTGCAGCATCTGTGTAAAGCTAGTGCATGGCCGCTACTCATGAATATTTAGAGACATAAATAAAAAAAATCCCCATGAGATTTATGACTGCATCTTAATAGAGTTTAATTGGTGATAAGATTGTGAGGGGTCCTTGGAAAAGGGTCCCTAAACCCAAAAAGTTTGAGAAACCCCGGTCAAATGATTACCAGAAGAGTACATTTTTATTCTTGCAAAGGCAAATCATTAAAAAATGAGCTCCCTCAACACCATCTTCCAGGTCCTGACGCGCATGCGACACTACCTCTGCGAGAAGATCCGGGCCCGGTGCCACCTGGACTACCTACGCTCCCGCCGTATCCTGACCCGGGACGACTCGGAGGAGATCAACAGCAAGAGCACGCAGACCAGCAGGACGGGGTGGCTGCTGGACATCCTCACCGAGAACCCCCGTGGCCTCGACGTCCTGGTTGACTCCATCCGGGAGATGCGCTCGCAAAACTTCATCATCCACAAGATCACAGATGAGGTGCAGAAGGCCAAGAATGAGAAGCTGGAGACTCTCAGAGGTTCGGAGGCCACATCTTACTTGCTGTATTACTTTAGCTAACAAATTAAAAAAATATATATATACATGTAATCCAATTTGGGACCGAGTCTGTCTGCTACAAGGGGGCGCAAATTCCCCATACAAAGAATATTCTACTCATATTTAAAGTAAACTAATCTACAATATTCACATTTATTGAGATGTAACAGTCTTTGTTTCTTGTTTTTCTGCAGCCGCAGCTTCCAGTTCCTCACCCAAGAACAGTCCCACCCCTCCATGTTCCACCCAGGATCTCTGCAGTACGTTCTCAAATGACTCCACCTTGGTCTGTTACTTGGATGGACAACAAAGCCCCTCCACATTGGAATTCGGCATCCGCCCCAGCGCGGCGTCACTGCCGAACGGCAGCAATCAGACGTCTGTGGCCTCCTCCTCCGCCACAACCTCCTCCAGCCTCCCCAGGCCAGGAGACCCGGGCGCTCCGGCGCTGCCCGAGGAGGAGGAGCAGGAGCAGCTGATGGGGTCGCACTCCAGCATAGACGCGGGGTCCACTGGCAGTGGAGCGGACCCCAACTTCCAACCCCTCCGCTCACGTTGTCTCACTCCTGCGTCGCATCGGAGCAACTTTTAATAAATAGGGTTAGTATTTTTGCATTTAAGGGACCACCAGGTACACTGCTGCTTTTTTATTACAGTATAAAATAGGGCTGAACAATATTGAAAAGTAATGTAATTGCGATTTTTTTCCCACCCTTAATATTGCAATTGCAATTTAATATGCAATTTTTTCCCCATGTTTTTTTAAAACAATTGAAAGCATTAAATTAATTAATAATATAAACAATATCTGTTTTATTGTACTGTACATAAATGTTTCGGTTTTACAGTTTATCGACTTCAACTAAACTCTTTGACTTGTAATATTTTAAAGTCAACCCCCCCCAAAAAAGTATTCACAATAATATGTTCTATGCAGCCCTACTAGTCTAAATCCGGTATTCTGGTTAATATTGCATTAGTGGAATATGAGTTAAGCAGTAAAATCCAGCAGTTTTTATCAGTATTAGAAGGCGGCCATTTTGCCACTTGCTGTCGAGTGAAAATGACATCATAGTTGTTCAGGTCTCAGATAACAACCAATCACAGCTCAGCTTCAGAAAACACGTGAGCTGTAATTGGTCATTGCCTGAGCCCTGAGCAACTGTAATGTCATCAGTCGTCAGCAAGTAGCAAAATGGCCGCCCCCTGAGATGGATAAAAACGGCTTGATATTACCGCATAACTCATATTCCACAAATGTAATATTAATCACAATGTCGTGTTTAGACTAGTAAAGTCTCATATTGTCAAGAAATGTTTAAAGTTGACTTCCTTTTTAAGAGCTCACTAACTTCACTCAATTCTACTGAACAAATGTGGTGTAAACACAAGCCAGAAAGTCATAAATCAGACATTACTTCAACAATTCTTGTTTCATGAAACAATGATATGTAAACGTGGACTGCTCCTTTTTTTAAATCTAGGATATATATCAATACATTATACACATTGTAAATATCTATTTATTAAAAGAAGCCTACTGACCGACCCAAAAATAAACTATTTTTTTTCCAAATTGTAGCCTTTGAGATTTGAAGATTGCATTCTATTACTTTACAATGTTAATTTGAATTTGTTTAATTGTTCAGCCCTAGTATAAACATGATGTAGTCACTACACTGTACAATACACCAAAGCTTGTACAAATAATCTCTGTGGGGAGTTAAAAAAAAAATATATATAATCACATTTTGATTAGTAATGTCTATCTAATCCCAAAACGACAAGTATAGTGCATTTTTTTTGCACTTGCTTGCATACTTATTTTTTTGGACACAAACGACACATTGGAGTGAGACATAATAAAAAGATCTCAGAACTGTGAGGCAGATGTGCTAACCACTAGATCACCATGCTGCCCCGAGTCAAAGACTCATTAGCTAATATTAATACTGTATGAATATTTACTCATCCAACTTGAATGTATCCAAATGAGCCTGCTTGTTTATCTTGTGACAATGACTCAAAATCATCACCTCTTAAAATGTTTGTATTCTCTGTGTAGGAAATAGGAAATTAGTATAATTTCATCTAGCCATCGTAGCAGACTTTTGGCGAGAGGCGGAGTACACCATGGACTGGTTGCCAGCCGGGGCACATACACAGTAATGACCATTCACACTCACTGTCAGTCTGTCACACATATGGACAATTTGGGAACTACAATGAAATGAACATAACGTGCATGTTTTTAGAATATGGGGGAAATGGCGTGCATGGAGAAAACCCACATAAGAGGCATTTATTAACTTTTGCGGCTGTTTCTCATATGTCTACTCAGAAATGTTCAATAAAACACAAGACAAATAATACAGTACAGTTATTGAACTCATTATTTACATTAATACAAATCAAAAGATACCCCCCCCCCCCCAAAAAAAAAATACAAACACTTACTAGGTATCTTGACTGTCACACTCTTATATGACACTTTACACAACTTATTTTTAACCTCGTGCAACATTTTAAGGGGATGTTGACGTCTCATGCAAATGAGACACAGTGGAACCAATGTCGCTTTAATTGGCTTTAATTAGACTACCATGATGACTGGTGGGGTACGCCTAAAAGAAAGTGGTTGTATTTTTCTTGGACACAGCACTTCATGATCATGTCACTGAATTACCATAGCACTACAGGGGGTCAGGGGTGTAGGTCATACTACAGTACTGTATTAGTAAAAATGAATTTCGTCGTGTGGTCTTAAAATTGGTTAATTAAATATTTAACTAATTCATCCATCCAATTTTTAAACCGCTTATTCCTGTCACGGGTCACGGGGGTGCCTATCCCAGCCTGCTTCGGGCAGTAGGATTAAACTAATTAAAATGTAAAAAAAAATATTTTCAATTTAATTTAATAAAAAATATTTTCAATTTAATTTAATAAAAAATATTTTCAATTTAATTTAATAAAAAATATTTTCAATTTAATTTAATAAAAAATATTTTTGTGTGCTAATTTAATTCATTAGAGTTGGTTATGTTAAAGTGAATTTAAGAAACTCTTTATACGTTTGATATATATATATATTTTTTAATGATTTGGTTAGTTGTAATGCAATTATTTATAAATAACACCAAATATTTTTTTAATAACAATTAAAAAGAGTATTCTGTAGATTGGTATTTTCGAAGCAATGCATATGAAAAAGAATTGATAAAAATGCAAAGCTAGATATAAATCTATTTGGTAGTCAGATGTTGACATCTATAGTTTTTTTTTTCCTTTCCAAACATTGTTTTGGAAATTCCATAACTGGAAAGCATGACACAGAAGTATGAGTGTCATCGTCGAGGCACTTAGAGCCGATTGTCGTGTAAGCAGCTCCATCGATGCACAGCCATTTTTCATAGGTAAGTCCTATATTATTATTAGTGTTATCATTATTATTGTGTGTTGTGTGTATTTTGTGTATTCGCCAACTTCTGGTGGGCAAATTATTGGTATCTTTATTGATTGTCATCATGTGTGATTTTTCTTTTATTATTTTTGCTGTGCAACGCCCGTTAAAGTTTTATTTTTGTATGTCACATTTGTTTACCCTCACTTCTTGTAGTTTAATTCGGCAACACGTTGATACAATTCATACAATGAATATCAGTAATCTAGAAATGACTTTATTGTCAGATGTCATGTTTCTGGTACATTCTTAGGGAGCTGCATTGCTATTTTTGTCCTTTTTTTTTTAATGCAGATCTGTGATGCTTTAATTCAAAATTTTAAAATGCTCCTATTTTAGTAAAGTATTGTATTGTCTGAAAGCTGGTAAAAGGCCATGTAGGCAAACCAGTTTGATAAACATCAGAATGACTGGAATGATGGCGCCGTTCGTTAACTTGAAGTGCATTTTGTCTGATGCGTGTTGAAGCTTTGGCAGCGTCTGACTGTGCTCGGTCCCATGGACGAGTCCGAGCCCCTTTTGGGTGGCCGCTTGGAGGAGAGGAGAGCCAATAGCCGCTGCAGATGGAGCCTTCGCACCCCCAACATGGACCCCAGGGTGGTTGAGGACCTGAGGCGGAGGCTCAAGTACTTCTTCATGAACCCCTGCCAAAAGTACAAAGCCCGAGGACGCAAACCGTGGAAGTTGATGCTACAAATATTAAAAATCGCCCTCATCACCGCTCAGGTACAAAATCCGGGCTGCTTATGATGAAGCACAAAACATTTTCTCATCTTTGTGATTTCTTTCTCAGCTGGTCTCGTTCGGACTGAGCAATGAGATGATGGTCACCTTCAAAGATGAAAACCTGATGACGTTCCGACATCTATTCCTCAAAGGATACAAAGACCACCAGCTAGGGGGCCACGTTTTGCACACTAAATCCGACGTGTACGACCACATCTGCTACATCATTGACCGGGTAAGTTCAGTGAAACCTTATGAGAATTTGTGTCATGGTAAAGTTTCAGTTTTTGTTGGTATTCTCTTCTCGCAGTATATCAATCTGCAAAACCTGACAGTCGGCAATCTGGCTTATGAGAGGGTTGATGGCGAGTACACGCCTCTGTTGGTCTGCCAAGAGTCTTACAGGAACAGCAATATTGACCCTGGAAATGAGACCTTCTACATCGATCCGCACATTGATACAGGTAACATATCATTTACTACACACTGTTGCAAAAAATATAAATATATCGTAGTTTGTCGAGTGCATAACAAATGATTAGACCCTGAACAATATGGATTTTTTTTTAAGGCTGATTGAGATTCCAATATTTGGCAGAATAAAATTCCGATAACTTAATTGGGTGATTAATTACAAAAAATTGTAAAGAATAAAATAACTTTTTTTTCTCTTTTTTTCCAGGCAGAACATTTGACTATTTTACAATATTTTGTCTTATAGTGTTTAGTAAGAGAGAGAAACTTTTTTTATTTTATTTTTTATTTTTATTTTTTTAAGAGCTAATGCTGGCCAACTAATCAGTCGGGCCCTAGAAATGATTGACACTTTGTCAAATCACACTTTTGGTCTCTGATTGATTGCTTTTGTTATGGGTGCGGTGGTTTCTCAAAACTCAAATTAGCTGTTCAAGGTGGGGCCAGAGAGAGCTGGTGTTTTTTTGTTTTAGTAATGCGCTGCTGTCAGGTTATACTGACAGTTTTAACGAATATGACATCCCCCCCAAATTTTTTTTTTTACAAAATGCTATAATTTCAATACCACACACCGAATCTACCAAATAACAGAATGGACTTTTTCCTTACTGCCTTTCCCCGTTCTTTTAGAATCAACATTAGGTAAAAAAAAAAGGTAGGTTGCTCAAAATGCAGCAATTTCTCCCATGCACTCTCAAATTGTGTTGATCTCATGTCTAAAATGGGGCAATGATGTCATCTATTGGTGGCTGTTAATCAGTAAAGTTATTTCCAAGTTTGAAATTTACAGTGGAGCAGAATCAGATGCTCCCACACCGTCCCCATTGAAGAACAAAATGTTGAATCCACTCATGCTTTTTATATTTATGGAATCTGAGTCAGTGCGACAGTGGAAAATAATCACAAAGAGGATTAAAGTGTGGCTTCCGGGAAAAAAAAGAAAACCAATTTTTATCAGAAGAAGGAATGCAGCTGATTTTATGATTTCATACTCAGATTGCTTTTCCATCTACCCGGTGCTCTCATTGGACAATGGCACTCTGGCGACGCCCCTGAACTTCTCTTTGGATTTTAGGAGGTGATTATGAGTATAGTACATGCCTTCATGAATGTTAAAATGCCTGCGTGCTCATGTGTTCTTTTGTGTCCAGGCTGCTGTCAGTCAACATTTACTTTACCTTAAAAACCATCAATCTGCAGACCGTCAGGCACCACGAGCTTCCCGACTGCTACGTCTTCCACGTGGTTGTCAGTTCCCACCGACGCCCTTGTAGGACCCGCTAACAAAATGCCGCCGACTCACCTGCTTTGCTTTCTGCTACAGATCACATTTGATAACCATGCTCACAGTGGAAGTATCAAGGTGGGGGTCGGTAACGACGTCACCATCAACGAATGCAGAGACTGGAACGTGGAGGGCACTTGTAAGATCACAACGAGTTATGTTGCGAATTTCAACGCAGCGACCAGCTGCCATTAACTCGAAGGTCTGTGTTTATAGCCGGGAAAAACGACTATCTCCTGCTCTTCTTCGATTCTGTGGTCATCCTCGCCTGCTTCACCTCGCTGATCCTCTGCGTGCGTTCCGTCATCAATGGCATCCACCTCCAGTTTGTGAGTAACGCAATTCAACAATGATATTCGGGAGGGGCCAAATTTGGTTATTATTGAAACAAAATGTGTCATAATCAATGCCACACGCTCTTCAATATTAGGCAGTAGTACCATCTGATTTCTCCTTGCCAATCAATAGTGAATCTAAATAACAACAATGGAGGAGTTATAATAGTGATAATACTGCACTTCCTCTAGATAGATACCCCTACTCAAATACACTCATTAGTCCTCTTAAAAAAATATATATAAATAAATAAAAACCTTTTTCTAAATCTACTCAACAAAAATATATGTGCCATACCAAGATGCTGATTAGACACCATGATCAGTGCACAGGTGTGCCCCACAATAAAAGGCCACTCTGAAAGGTGCAGTTTTGTTTTATTGAGGGTGTCTGGGGACTCAGAAAAACAGTCAGTACGAATGTGAGGTGGGATGGATTATCTGGGCAAAGGAGACGTGCTCACTATCACAGATTTAGACTGTTTTGTGAACAATATTTGAAAGAACTGGTGATATTGTGTATGTGGAAGAACTTATACATCTTTGAGTTCATCTCATAAAAAATGGGAGCAAAAACAGAAGTGTTGCGTTTATATTTTTGTTGAGTATAAATGCGTCCATTGTTTCCATTCAGAAAAGAAAATGTTTGTAGCTATAAATTATGTAATTCATAGGCAGTATCTTTTAAACAGTTAATTGCTGATCTAATTGAAACTCTGTTGCTAACCAAAACAGCAGCACCAAAGCAAGTAAATGTCTATTAAGAGAAACTCCGTTGCTAACCAAAACAGCAGCACCAAAGCAAGTAAAGAGTCTATCAGCCATTTTAGCTGGTCTACGACTATTTCAAAAATTGTAGATTTGGACCACTTTTAGGTTCAGGTTCGAGTGAAGCACACCTGCGAGACTAGAAAGGACAAACAAAACAAAAAAAACAGTATTTTTTCCAGAGGATCTTTTTTCATTCCTTTTGACGGGGCTGCAGCTGTTGCCAAATTGCTGTTTGAACTTGCTAAAAAATAAAATAAAAAAGCTAATCAAGATTTTAAGCTCTATTAGCGGTAGGAAAGCCTATACACTGACATAAATGCCAAAAAAAAAACATTTGGGGGGGTTGATTTATGACCATTTTGGCAGATTCATGTTTGTCAGTAAAAGTTTAAAGTTACTCGGGGGAAAAAAACACTTTTAGATCCAGGAGTGTGTTGAAAGGGCACCCAAGAGCCCTTGGATGGACCCCAAAATTATCAAATAAATAAATAATAAAATTCCGAATTACATTACATTACAATTACATTCAGATATGTGGTCGGTCGGTTCATAATCTTCTCATTCCCTCTGGCCTACATCTCTGTAATCTATATTGTTTTAAATTTCACTTTAACTTAGCATAAACTGTAATATACCGTTACTTACATGTTCTAATATTCCACTGAGCATTCTATTGTTGTTTTTGTTAATGTTTTTAATGCAGATCCTTACCCTTATATACAGTACGTAAATAATAATTAGCTTTGTTTATGCCCCTAAAGCTTCATCATCATAGTAATTCTTTCTCTGTTTTCCCTGCAGGAGTTCAACACATTCTTCCACGCCTACTACAATAAAATTGTGACTATGTCGGACCGCATGGAGTTTGTGAATGGCTGGTACATCCTCATCATTTTCAGCGATACTCTGACCATCGCCGGCTCAACTTTGAAAATCGGAATACAGACTAAGGTGTGTTTTCATTCATAGACATTTGTTAGTTAGCATCCATAAATGTCTCCACTGTTGTACTTTTTTTTCCTTTTCTTTCAGTTCATGACGAGTTACGATGAGTGCAGCATCTTGCTGGGCACGGCGACCATGATGGTGTGGGTGGGCGTGATTCGGTACCTCGGTTTCTTCAAGAAGTACAATGTAAGAGCGTTCGCTTTTAGACAAAATGCAAACATGTGTGAGAAGAAGGTGAATTTGTATATTAATTTATTTTTAACAGATCCTAATCTTGACTTTGAGAGCAGCTTTCCCAAACGTGATCCGATTCTGCTGTTGCGCTGCCATGATCTACCTCGGCTACTGTTTCTGCGGCTGGATCGTGCTTGGGCCTTACCACGACAAAGTATGTCCCTGAGTCGTATCATTTCACTTAAGTGGGGTACATGCGCGCACTGATTTAAAAAAATAATAATAATCTCAACCAACAAGAGAATCCATACACAATGAGGAAATTTAGAAGAATGTGTTCTTCAGCTCGAAAAGAGTGGTGTGGTGTACTCATGTCTCAAAACCAACACAGCACATCACACAGAGCAATATCTACATTAACAATCCTGCGTCTCTTCCCCCGAACAATGTCTGCTGTAGTACCAGCACTGACCTGTGAGGGGCAGTGGGAGGCCACACGGCATCCAGACTATGGCAAAATACAAAGTGGAAAGTGTGTTAGTAGGTAATAGCCAAAATGTTAACAAAAAGCCCAAAAATTAAATAATGCATAATTAAAAAAATACACTCAACTAATATGAATTGAAAAAAATAATATAAATACAAATAAATGTCACTATCAAAATATAAAAAAATCACTTAATCACTACAATATGTTAAAAATGAAAAATGTTCTAGGAAATATGTTTTTAAAAATTCTATAGTAAACTAATGATTCAAAATGGTCAAGAAAACTGAGGTAAAATCACTTAATCATGATTAATTAATGCAAACATTTAAGAAAATGACAAAAGAAAAATAAATATATGAATAAAAAATGTATGTCAGTAGTGAAATAACTGAAAGTGCCACAAAACATAGCAAATCGTGAAGATGTTGAAAAAAGGGGGGAAAAATAATGCATTTACACACACACTACATTTTTTAATTTATTAATTAAAAATATATGCCATTTTGGAAAAAAAAGTATATTAAAATATTTATATTTTTTTTCAAATGTAATATGTAAAATGTATGTATGTAAATGTAATGCAATATGATTTTTTTTATTTACAAAACTTAAAAATAAATTAGTAAAAAACTAATAGTGTGAAACAACAAAAAATGAAAAAAAAATTCTTAATCAAAAATGTTGTAAACAATGATAACTAAATGGTCAAGAAAAGTAGGTTGAAATCACTTAGTCACTATTAATTAATGCAGAAATGTAAGAAAATTACTAAAGAAAATTAAATATATGAATAAAAAATGTATGTCAGTAGTGAAATAACTGACAACAAAAGCGCCACAAAACATAGCAAATTGACAAAATGTTGACAAAAGTGGGGGGAAAATACACTTACAGTACATTTTCTTAACGTATAAATTAAAATAAATGTAATTTTAAAAAAAATTCAAAAGTATTTTTAATGTAATCAATACATTATGAATTTTTTACAAATCAGATAAAAAATAACGCGCGAAACAACAATGAAAAAAAATTCAATCTAAGTTAATACAATTATGTAAACAATGATAACAAAATCTACTGTACTGTATACATAAACAACAAATGGCCATGATAAAATAATTGTAAGTAAATTTTGACTGAAAGTGACTGTCATAAAACATTACAGTGTAAAAGAAAGTAAGAAGTAGATGAACATTTAGAAAAATCTAGCCAACGTGTTAGCTTATCTGTTAACCACATTCCGGTTCTCCTTTTCATTTTTACGGAAAAAAATCACACGAATAATCACTCAGGATCAATTTTCAGAGACACCCAATAATCAAGCTTTGAAGGGGCTTGAAATGCTCAAATGTGGCCCGACTGTCAGTATGTGTCCCCCGCCTCAAACAACCACCGTCACAGATCCTCACCAAGCTAACGCCCTGTCCCAGTTCCGAACGTTCGACAAAGTGACCGAGTGCCTCTTCTCGCTGATCAACGGCGACGACATGTACGCGACCTTCCTGAAGATGCCCGACAACGGCTACATGGTGTGGCTCTTCAGCCGCCTCTACCTCTACTCCTTCATCTCCCTCTTCATCTACATGGTGCTCAGCCTCTTCATCGCGCTCATCACGGACACATACGAGACTATCAAGGTCAGACTTCCGAGTTGGCTCGAATGTAATCAAAACAGAAAACAGAAAAAAAATTACTAAAGCACAAGTGAATCATTTCCATGTTCATTTAACGTAAATCTCACCGAATTAGAATTTAAACTCTTGAGTTCTGTTTGTCGAATTCAATTTTGAACTGAACTTTGGAGGTTCCGCATCCTGCATTTGAATGACTCCAACCTGGTTTTCAAACTGATTCTATTGCAGCATCACCAGCAAGAAAAAGTGCTCGTGTCCGAGCTCCAGGCCTTCATAGCCGAGTGCAGAGACGAGCCCGAGTCCGGACGCTACCAAACGGACGAGGAGCCTCTTTCATGCTGCCTCTTGTCTTGCTTTTGCTGTAGATGCAGGAAGAAGATTTGACACCTGTTGTAGTAATCATTCTACTGTATTTTGGAATCAAATTGTCTATATGAAGAATGTTTTTGTTTTTTTCTCACACTATGTTCATTCACACTACATCTAATTATTTTTTTCTGATATTAAGTTATTATTAAATTAGGGAATTATTATATATTATAATTACTAATTTAATTAGCTAGTGACGATTACTTAAAAAAAATAAAAATAATATATATATATAGGCAATTTGCATATTATGTTAAACAATACACATTACATGAGCTATAAACATAAACAATAAAAAAAAGAAAGCACAGTACACTGAGCCATAAAAATTAGCATATGACTCAAAAATACTTTTTTTTTTTGTAGGTTGTTACATATGCCTCCAATTTCTCCTACTGTAGATCTTGGTGAAATGTATAACCGGGGCTGATTTGTTCCAACTTTCTAGGCGGCACTACAGGGCCATTTTTATAAAACCGCACAATAAACTAATAAAATAATTATTTTTGCAACATCTTATGTTTGTGTAAAGTTTAATGAATTTTCAACTAGGTTAAGACCCTCAAAAACGGCATTAATTTTCATTGCAAACAGCTCATCGTTTCAGCAACAGCCTGGGATGAAATAAAAAATTAGCATTAAGTTTTAATCTTAAACATTTTTAATCTGAAGACAGTTGGATAAATTCCGTAGAAATTGTTTTTTTCCCCATAATTTTTAGTTGTCAGAAATTGAGAAATGAAAGGTAGAAGAAAACGTTTTTAAAAAATTACCTAAAAATGTCCCTAAATTACCCTAAACAGTCTATAGGAGGAAAAGCAGAAATCTACCATAAAATGTCCATAAAATTGCCCAAAATGTTCAAAGAGTAACCTAAAATGTCCACAAAAAGAAAAGCAGAAAATTACCATACTGTATGTATATATATATATATATATATATATATATATATATATATATATATTAGGGGTCTGAATTGTCTCGTACCTGGCGATTCATAGGTCACGTTTCGATTCGATACCGATTAATCCCGATCCGAAACTATAAATTGATTATTGCGATTTTTTTTCACTCAAATTTAGAAAATACTAATCGTTAAACTTATACATGTACACTGTAAGATTTGTATGAACAATTATTTATTTATCTGAAAATTCAGGCTTATAACTGAGCCACTGCATTTAACAAACAGGTTGCAGTCTGTTTTATGTTTGAACAGCACTGAAATAAAATATTAAGGCTTAATGTTCCATTAATAACATTAACATTCTTCCATGCTTAATGTGTGAATCCTAACCCTAAGTAAGACGTTTTGTTGAATATTCCCATAAAAAAAATATGTTTAAAAATCGAGAATTGCGCGCTGTAATATTGCGATATATTGCAGAATAATTTTTTTCTAACACCCCTAATATATATATATATAAGGCATAAAATAATTCCCAAAAATTACCATGTAATGTCCATAAAAATGTTAGGAAATTGCTAGCAAAATAAAGACATAAAAAATGTCACAGAGAGAGACAGAAAATGACCATATGGCCATAAAGTTGCCCAAAATGTCAAAAATGTATCAGAATGGCAGAAAAGTATAATAATGTATGAAAAACAAAGTATGAAAAATTACCCCATAAAATAAAAAAATGGAAGATGGAAAGATAAAAGGAAATGACTATCAAAGCATGGTTGCTGCATATTTTTTATGTTATGGTGCAGCTCTAATTAGTACATTACAAACACACAGCTCTTTGTTCATCACAATGTCCAAATGTTTTGTGGCTCCAGTCAGATTTTGTTATTTATTTGGCCTAAAATGGCTGTCTTGACAGTAAAGGTTGCTGACCCCTGTCCTAGGTCAAACGTACCAGGATCGGGCTCTGTTAAACCTCTATAGGGGGCGTTATGACAATTTGTAAATGGATCAAATTTTTCGCCAGGTCCAGTTCATGTTTAGGCCTTTAAAAAGGCAATTCTTTGCAGCCAATAATAATAATAATAATTTCTGCAGTAACAATCAGGACCTTGCACTGCTTGGGCCCTAATCAAAAAGTATTTATGACTATACGACTGTACAACAATCTCTTGATAGGATGCAACTAGTGGCCGTGAGTGTGAACACAATCTTATAGGCTGTTTTTTTAATTTTCTTTATTCTCTATGATGTCAAAATTGTTGAAATATTTTTGTATCAAAGCAATCTTGAGGACACTTTGTAAATTGTGGCCATGCCATAGCCTCACTTTTCTACACCGGACTGTCAAAGAAGCTGTTCATATGTTCCCATTGTGAACTTGCAAGGAATACTACTTGGCATTTCAGATTTTGTACAACAAAATGTCAGACAATCGCCTTTCCAACGCAAGTCCGCCGCTGGAGAGGGCCGAAGCGCAGCAGCAGGACCACGTTCCGCCCCCGATGTCCAACAGGGGTGGCGTGGAGGAGTTCACGGACCGCTACAACTTCGACCCCATCAACGATAGGCCGCTCCCGGATGGGAACTTTGAGTGGACAGTGATGCAGCATGCGCCGGGGTTCTACTCCCGGCTGCCGCACTACTCTGGAGAGTCTCCTCGTAGACCAAACGGAGGTCGTTTAAGACCTTCGGATACTACAGGTGACAACGACACTCCATTCACAACCCAAAAGAAAAACACAGCCTCTTGAAAAATGTAACACCCACATTAACTCATTCACTGCCATTGACGGCTATAGACGTCAAAAATTCATTTGAACTATTTCTATTAGTTTAACTGTCTTTTCACTTTTGTTAAGAGTATGAAAACCTAGAAGAAAATTATTGTACATTTAGAATATATAAAAAATTTGTGATTAATCGAGAGTTAACTATTGAAGTCATGCGATTAATTATAATTACAAATTGTAATCTCCTGACGCCTCTAATTTTTAATAATCTTTTCTTTAAAAAATTTATAAAATAAGATTATTTTTTTAAATGTCTAGGTTTTCATACTCTTATTAACAAAAGTGAAAAAAAGTTAAACTAATAGAAATAGTTTAAATTAATTTTTGACGTTTATAGCGTCAATGGCAGTGAATGAGTTAATGACTTTTTTTCCACTTTTGTTAACGAGTATGAAAACCTAGAATTTTTTTTATTGTACATTTAGAACAGATAAAAAAATTGTGATTAATCTTGAGTTCAATAGTTGTCATGTGATTAATTACAATTAAAAAATTTAATCGGCTGATGCCGCTAATAAAAAAAAAAAAGATTAAAAATTAGGGACGTCAGACAATTACATTTTTTAATTGTAATTAATCGCATGACTTCAATAGTTAACTCACGATGATTCACAATTTTTATATCTGTTCTAAATGTAAAATGTTTTTTATTAAAAAATGTGAAACTAATAGAAATAGTTCAAATGAATTCTTAACGTCTATAACTGTCAATGGTAGTGAATGAGTTAAATGAATGACAGCTTTGGTATGCGTTTTTCAGTGCGCCGA
The DNA here is from genome assembly GCF_054856555.1 of Leptonotus elevatus. Taxonomy (NCBI): domain Eukaryota; kingdom Metazoa; phylum Chordata; class Actinopteri; order Syngnathiformes; family Syngnathidae; genus Leptonotus; species Leptonotus elevatus. Next base: position 8,087,207 of record NC_141239.1, on the reverse strand, counting down.
AGAGGTCCCACCCTGGGGGAGACGACGATGATGATGGAGGCCCGGCGCCGTAGGTCTTCGTAAGAGAGCGTGTGACTGAACGTATTACAAGCTCTTTATTTACACCTATCTCCACTGATGTTTTTTATAACGAGTGATGGAATGCATTAATATTTCCAGACTGCTAATCAGATTAAAGTTGCATATCCAATTAACTGTGCGTTACTGTTTTTGTTTCCTTATTTGGATGCCCCCCCCAGCAAAATTTGGTTGACCTTGCCCTGTTGGGCCCCCTCACTCTGCGCACCACTGTTTGGAGGCAAGGATATCTGGCAGAGCTGCAACCGAAACAGAAATGGATTTAAGACAGTATTCAAGGAGGCGATCAAACTTAATGCTGTCAATAGCTTAAAAGCAACCCTATAGTGAAGACGAGAAATTCAGGCGTAAACGTTTTCATACCATTGCTCAGTTGTAGTTTTTGGTTTGCATGTGGTTGATATTGATTCTTAGTGTTTTTTCAGTGGTGGCCGGTCAAGTCTTCCAAAAATAATAGACAATGTAAACAGCACAGCAATGTTAGTCATTAACTCATTCACTGCCATTGACGGCTATAAACGTCAAAAATTCATTTGAACTATTTCTATTAGTTTAACTTTTTTTCTCACTTTTGTTAATAAGAGTATGAAAACCTAGGCATTTTTTAAAAATAATATTTTATTATTTTTTAAAGAAAACATTATTAAAATTTTGGGGCGTCAGGCGATTAAAATTTGCAATTATAATTAATCGCATAACTTCAATAGTTAACTCACCATTAATCACAAATTTCATATCTGTTCTAAATGTACAATAATTTTCTTCTAGGTTTTCATACTCTTGTTAACAAAAGTGGAGAAAAAAAGTTAAACTAATAGAAATAGTTCCAATTAATTTTTGACGTCTATAGCCGTCAATGGCAGTGAATGAGTTAAATACTGATTCAATGGCTTACATATGTGTGGGGAGAGTGCCGCCATCGGTCTCGTATCAGAAATGTTTTTTTTATGTTGACGTTTTATTAAAGGTATCTTGTGAAACAGGTAACTGGGACCCACAGAATACAACACACTCAAATCACCAATCTGGATCAAATTTACTTGTACATCCAACGGATGAATACATCAACCCTGAAATCAGAGAGCATACATTAACTAAATCTATTAAAAATAACAGTAGTACACTTGTTTTTTTTAGATAGTTCAACATATTTTGGTATTGGGCTTCTAACCTACTCTTACTTTTAAATTAAAATCCAGTATTTTTTTTATATTTATTGCACTTAACCTACATTTACAACCTAAATTTGCTCAATGAAAGTATTCATTTATTCACAACAGCTTATTCTCTATTTCACAGTGTTTCTCTTGGCTATATGTTTTGTTTTGTTTTTTTAATTCAGATTTCATCTTTTATATGCTCCGATTTGAAAATCAGTAGTCCTGGTCCACAATCATTCAGATATTTGTCCTCACAGGACCAGAGCGCTGGTATTCGATGTCAGTATTTTTCGTCCCGGTATTGTCTGGTAAGAGCAACTTTTGTTACCGCCAGATAAAACGAAACATGCCTGCGATCACACATCAGGTTCTGAGTGTGATTTATACAATTTAATTTTTGTTGTCATTTTATTAGGTGAACATTGATTGTGAACTGCTCCAGATGATGTAAATGGCTATATAGCATCTTTGTATCATATTGAGGGTTACAATTGTTGTGATTGTGATAGTGTTGGTTTTAAGACAGGCTCATTTTGTATATAGGAAAGTCAGTTGCTTGTTTGGGGCCCCTATGCCAGGCTGTCTTTGAAACTATCTCGTGGCTTACTACTATAATATAGTGGCGATGACACTTTAAAATTGTATTTCATTTATTAACCTGCAAATCTTGCAAAAATAATGAAAATGAGCTAGTGACAAAATAACTGAAAACGTTTGTTAATTGTTGTTGTTTTATTAAAATTATGACAAACACTAGTGAGAGGAGGCCCGGTTAATTTTTGTTTGGGGCCCCAACACACCCTAGAATCGCCTCTTGATAAGGTACCAAATTACCATACTAACGAGTGTTTATTTTGAAAGGTTTTATCAGGAAGCATTGCTTTCTCAACCGCTAACTTGTTGGTGAACATCCGCCGGAGTCTCCCTTGGACCGCCTCTCTCCTCCCGTCAAAATTCGGGTGTTGTCGTCTAGAAGCGCCCTGTCGGAGGAGGAAAAGGAACGGAGACGAGAACTCGCATTGGTTTGGGGAAAAAAAAAAGTCCAAAGTAGTAAATTATCCACAGTAAACGTCAGCGGAAAAGTGAAAGCGGCGGGACTCTACAGCTTTCAAGTGGGCAGGCAGTGTATGTTTCATGTCCATTTTTTACAGCTGGCAGTCTACTGTGTGTTGTAAACACGTTTAGTGTACAGTTCAGTAGTTGTGACATTGTGCTACAGAGCCGAGGGAAAGGTCTCCTGCCAGCGTGTGTTGACGGATACAGCTCGACCCAGCGCAAGGAGACAAGGAAAGACCTGAGTGCACGTTCACCACCTCGGCCAGGTAAGACACAATATTGTCTCCACGTTTCGACATGATATCGCCTTCTTCCAGTTCTTTGGCGAGGCAAGCTCACATTGGCCTCTTATGCAACAACACAAGCTCTAATGTAGATCGAACCTTGTCAAACCAAGCTTAGAAATGGGACTTTTATTGACTCATTCAACAGGTGAGTGATGGAAGCTAAAGGCTGTGCTGGGGCCTTGTGAGTACTGTTCTGTGATGTATTCCTTCCCACTGTTTGTGTCTTCCAGAAAGTAAATCCACGAGTGTTTTACAGATTATACAGTACCGTGAATTACAATTAATGCAATATTGAATGTACATTAATCCATGTCAGACCCCCAGAAACACACTGCTTTTATGGGTTTTTACAAACCAAATAGAATTGTATTGGATTCAAAAACATACAACATTATAAAAATACAGTGGTACCTCGGAGTTTGAACATAATTCGTTCCAGCAAAGTGTTCAAAATCCGGATTGTTCAACCGCTGAAACATTTTTTTCCCCTAGGAAATAATGTAAATGCAATTAATCTGTTCCCAAGCTCCAAAAACCAAAAAATCCTATTTTAATTTATATTTATGTTTTTTTACATTTACAGTACAGTACAGTATTTACACAATAAAAAATACCTGACCTTACCTGTTGTGTTGTGATGGCATCAGTGGATGATAAATGTTAATGCTATCTTTAGTTCAGTGCTGAGTTTGTGTATTTTACATTGGGTATATATAATGTGAGACTACTAAGTGGTCCTTGCCTGCGTTGTTTAACATTAGGCATGTTGTTGAACAGCTAAGGGGGGGTCCTCGTGCCAGTATTTACAGAAGTAGTCACGATAGTTACAACGGCGCGATAATCTCCTTCCTAATTCCACTGTGGTTCGTAGCACTGTGTTTTTCTTTGCTGCCACTGGCACTGTTGTCTTTCTTTGGGCCCATGCGAAGAAAATTGTCGTGGAAAAATCAAAATGCACTCGCGAGTATGGAGCACCTCCGGGAGTATTCACGATCTGACTGGAAATGAGCAGTGCATCGTCTCAACTGCCTCAACGTGAGCATTCGGTATTGCTCTGCTTCGCTCAGCTTCACTCGGCTACCCGTTTTCAAGTTACGTTCGGCTTAGCTTGCTTTGCTTGGGTGTTCAAACTCCGAAAATGAGTTCAAACTCCGAGGCATTTTTTACTCCGATTTTTTTGGTTGAAGTCCGAATTTTACGAGTTCCGAGACGTTCAAACTCCGAGGTTCCACTGTACAATAATTGAAAATAAAAATAGGCTAAACTTGTTTTCAAAAGTGTAATTGACAATTTCAAACATCCAAGTATTTTAGCATACACACCGGGTAGATAGTAGTCAAATGACATTTCATTACATTTTGAAATCAAAATAATCCTCAAAAATCTAATCACAGTGATTCAAAGTCCAATGCCTTTCAATGAGAAAGCTTCTTTTCACCGAGTTAATGCTGCATTCTAGGAAAGTGGGAAGTCAGATTGTTCCACTTCCAACCTCAAAGCGTTCGAGGTAAATGTAAACAACAAAGATGGCTGATTACGATAAATTGTTTGTTGTTGCTGTTAATGCAGTCAGTCCAAATAACGTTGGGTTACGTGAAGTTACTACGAATATAAATGTCATAATAAAGAGATTTAATATGTTTATAATTGTGTAAATTATGTTTTGCCATTCACGGTCTGTGTCGCTATAGTCAAGTGGCGTCAGATTGAAGCCGGTCGATGATGTTGGGGTTTTTCCCACCCTCCTTCAAGTTCAAAGGGGGCGTTCCCGTGCACAGTATCTCGTCTCCCTCCCTCCCTCCCTCCCTCCTTTTTCTCTGTTATGTAGGTGGCTCTTTTGCGCAACTCTGCAAGCCGTCAATCATATTGTGCCCTCCTTAGACGTCCCCTCAGAAAACGTAAAGCTTATTACCAGTGACGGCCGTTGTAGTTATTGAAACCTTGTTAGTTAGTCCGGTAACAGGCCCATGTCTATGTTGGGGTAAATCAAGGTGCCACTGTGTTTAAATCAGCCTCTTCTTTTACATTCATTCATTCATTGTGAAGCCATTTGATTGTCAACTTGGAAGCAGAAGCCCCAACACAGGGAAATAAGCAGTGTTGGGAACGTTACTTAAAAAAAAAAAAAAAAAAAAAAAAAGTAATTAGTTATGGTTACTCATTACTTGCCTAAAAAAGTAACTGAGGTAGTAATTGAATTACTTCATGATAAAAGTAACTCATTACCAGGCAAAGTAACTATTTTCGCTACTTCAAAAAAAAAGTTTTATATCAAACAATTTGGATTTTTTAAAACAAATATTTTTATTATGATTATTATATTTGTATACAAGGAATTCAAATTACGTCCAGGATATATAGGGTGTTTTCATTTATTTTTGATAATATTTGTCACACAAATGCCTCACTCCATAATATGACATATCATTCAATAATAATAATTATAATAATAATTCATTACATTTGGAGTGGTGATGTATGTTCTACCACTGCCAGTTACTACAGCAATCAGAATAATAATACAAATAGATGGTGATTTGTGGCACATATGTCATCTACAGGTAATTTGTTGACAGTCCTAGCCAGTCCGGCCATTTTTTTATGATTGTTGCGGGCTAAAATAATCAATAATAGATCAAAGAAATTGCCAATGCTATTAAAATATACAGCGCTTAATGCTATCATAGCCAAAATCGTAGCATAACTACTACTTTTATTTACTCATCAGAATCATCAGCTTCCACTTGATCTCTCTGAAAAACTTATACTTTTGTACACTTTCAAATATGAGAGTATAGTGACATATCTTCAGTTTGCGTCAGAAAACTGCCCAACTCTAGACTTCACATGCATCGCGTTAACGTATAAATGTTACTCCCAAAAAAAACGGAGTTACTTAACGCAGTTAGTTTAAACGCCGTTATTCCCAACACTGGAAATAAGCAAAGAGTTATGGAGCATTAAAAGTGCTGTTGCTCTGCTATGGTCATTAGGGGCAGTGAAATTCATCATTAAGTTCACATAATTGGTCCAAGAAGTATTATTTATTGACAGAAAATAATGTATAATTGTTCATCTATTTGTGTCACGGAAGTACATTGACAAGCAGAACGATTGAATACTTAACCATTACATGGCACAAGTCACATAACTGACGTGCATAACAACTTTTTGTGACATTTTTAGTTGTTGGTGTGCCGTGGAATTTTTCTAACGTGAAAGACGCTACTTGGAAAACGTTACGAATATGGGGCTTTCGAATACAATTTGAGGATGGAACAAAAATGTATTCTAACCTTAAGAGGTCATCCTAAATTGACCTTCTCGAAACCTTTCAAACTGTTCATTGTTTCAAAAGTTTTGCACCACTTGCTGAATAGCAAAAATCACAACAGCTACGGTGTTGTTGTTGTTGCTTTTCCAAACATGTCACCCCTCTGTGACTTTCAGTCTGTCTCTGTTGCAACCTGCTGACAACCATGCGAGACACACCGAGCATCCAACAATTTTGAGAAGGTCAAATGATGTTATGATAGCACATTTTCGGTCCTTCCTGAAGTTTTACCCCCAAAGCTCAATATCAATATCTCAATACAGGTTTGTAATGCAGACTTGGAGTACTGAAGGTCCTGTCCATGCTGACATGCACACATTGCTGTTATGAATGAAATTGTTCTGATTCATACACATGAGGAGGAGGAGCTAAACACGAAACGTAAACATGCAGGTTCTAGCCAGGGAAGCACTGGGAACATACTGTGTCATTTTTAGTTGTTTAGTGAACCCCCGTGTTTTGTAGACAACGTCTTCTAGACCACTTGCAATAGGATCCATTTCAATTAAAAAAACAACAACATGTAAGACTAAAATGGGGCCCAGTGATGCACTTGGGCATTTAGTATGAGTCAGCCCTCAACCAGTATATAAGAATTTAAGGCATCGTTGTTTGTATCAGTGGTTATCTGGTGCAGTTGCTACATACAGTTAGCTAGCTAGTAGGGGTGTGAATTGCCAATTGAGCACTTGGCGATTCGATCCGTATCACGATTCATAGGTCACGATTCAATTCGATACGATTAATCCCGATACAAATCTATAAGTTGATTATTGCGATTTTTACTCAAATTTTGAAAATACTAATCAGAACAATAACTTGTAAATGTACACTGTAAGATTTGTAAGAACATTTATTGATTTATATAAACACATCATATAGGCTTATAACTGTGAGTATTTAACAAACGGGTTGCAATCGGTTTCATGTTTGAACAGCATTGAAATAAAATATTAAGGCTTAAAGTGTGCTTAAAGTGTGAACCCTAACCCAAAGTAAGACATTTTGTTGAATATTTCCATTTAAAAAATTGATGTTTAAACATCGTTTCGGCCGCATATCGAACATTTTTTAACACCCCTTCTAGCTAGCTATGCCTAAACCATGAAAAGGCTTTCTCCCTTTGTATAGTCCGCTGAAGTGGTTGCTTTAGAGTGCCTCGTTGTCAGCTGTGGACTCACGCACGTCACACAGAGAAACGTACAAAAGTGAAGAGTAGAGATTATTATTTTTTTGTTAGCCAGACTGGACAACCATTATGTGAACAAGAGACTGTGCACTGGCGTGGCTGCTTTAGAGTGTCTCGTTGTAGTGGCATGGAAATGATCCGTGACGGCCGGGAGGGATATGTTCCAGCTACCACCAGCTTCAAGCGGATAGGTTTTTGTGTCTTAAACATGTGGCTATGTGTAGTCATGAGAAAGACGCTAGACGAAGTAGCATCCATTTTTCCAGGTCGTAGCATTGGCATTTGATTGACGCTTAACTGAGTGCGGCGTGCTTGCGGTGGAAACGGCTTATAGGTTTGAGAGCGGAGATCAGTACTTTGAGTTCCTTTTTTTACCATTTTTAAATCTTATTTTGCTTACGTGGCTTTTTTTTTAAATCATTAAAATTAACAAGGCTCTGTGTTATGAAATTGAAGATATTTATTTTCACTTTACTGTACTGGGACTACAAACATTGCATATTTCTACACCAAAATATTGAACCAAGCTAAATGATGATTTAGTAACAACAAAGCCTAAATGTCTGCTAATTTGAATACAGTTTAATGGGATATATCATAGACTATGAGAAATGAGCATAGATGTTAGGGTAAAGATAGACCTTTAAATAACTGCAACTTAATTCAGACTTTCTGAAGTACCTGTATTAATAAAAAAAAATTAAAAAAATTACGAACTGTTTGTATGTCCAAAATATTTGCTGGTTGAATATTGCTAACTAGGGGTTAGCTATATATGTGACAACGGATAGCGCAAGATTGCTTAAAAACTCTGTACTGGAAATGAACAGCCCTCTTGTTTGATGCCATCAGGTTCTGGTCATGAGGCTGCCTGGTGTTATGCCTTCTGAACAAACGCTTGTCTCTGTATTCACACACACACAAAAACAAAAAAAGGCAACATTCATGAGGGTGTTATTTTTGTCTCCTTGTTTTGAACAGCAACATCTTGTTGCTCCCGGTAAAAATGTGGCCTTTGACCTCGAAAGACCAGTTTCCGCCCTCATTAGCTCTCTCGTATGCTTTGGTGGGATGGCTTGCATTTGAATGGGCTCGCTTCTCGCTGGCAGGGTTTTCAGTGACATGGGATGCATGTAAATTGATTAGTAAGACAAAGAGTGGTGGTCAAGATGGCAGCCCATGACGTGCTTCATGGATGGATTCGTTTAAAAGGAAAGGGTTGTATCTGACTATCTACGCCATCAGTTTGAATTTCTGTGTGTGTGTTTTTTTTACCAAACCCAGAATTTTTTCACCACCCAAAAAAATGTCAGCAGCAAAAATTCTAAATTTTGTTTTTTAAAAAAATCATCGTTAACATGTCATGTTCGTGGTGAGTAACAATGGCTGGATACTAGATAACTTACGAAAGGATTGATTGCTTTGCTCTGACTTTTCTCAACCAGATGTAGTATTTTTGCCTTGAGTTTTTCACACAATTTTTACACTGCAAATTTAGTGTCAAAGTATCAGCGCCAAAAATAGGCATTGCAGTGTCTTATGACCAATAGAGAAGATGATTGGCTGGATGTGAGATGACTTGAAAAAGGTTAGATTTTTTTCACTGACAGATGTACTATTTGCAACATTGAATTTTTGACGTTTTTTTTTTTTTTACACAAAATTTTATGCAATTGTGTTTTTATTCTTAATATTAAACTGTTAACATTGTTTTTACCATTACATTTCCATAATAAAATTCAGAATAAAAAAATAGATGTAGGACCGTTCGTTAACATGGCCAATGAAGCGGAACATGATTACAGTAATTTTTGGACTATAAGGCGCACCTGACTATAAGCTATGCTCGCTACATTTGCGGAATACTCGAGTTTGTTACACATAAAAGCCACACCAGAATGTAAGCCGCAGGTGTTTTAATGTTACCGTACTGGGTTTCCGCTACTTTTTTTTCCCATGAGGGCGCAAAAAGTCTCGCTCTTGTTCTGTCTGTCCTACTGTATTTGGGTTCACTTGGTTTGTTATGCTCTGCCTGACGCTCTTGCGCTTCCTTTATAGTGCGCCCCCTTGTGATCTGATGGATAAGCCACACCTCTGTATTAGCCGCAGGGCCGAATGCAAGTGGAAAAAGAAGCGGCTTATAGTTCAGAAATTATTGTAACTGAACTTTGGACTTAAGTGTGTTGGTCTTTTTGGATCCCTGTTGGATCTCGGTTCAGCGTTTGATACAGTTAATTACAATATACTGTTGAGCAAATTGGAACCTTAGGGTGGGATTAAATAGGGCAGTCATAAAATGGTTCAGGTCCTATTTGGAGACTATTACTTTGTGATCATTTGGAAGATTCAGATCTGATCGAATGGCTATGACGTGGCGTCACTCAAGGGTCAGTACTTAGACCCCTTTTGTTTGGTCTGTGTACGTTATAGCTGTTGACACACATAAGCACCAGCAGTTCAATTCGACTTTCAGCAATCATATCAAATCAATCACTAAAACAGCCTTTTACCAGCAGAAAATATCTCCAGACTGAAGGGTTGCATGCTCCAAGCAGACCAGGAGAAGCTTATTCATCCTTTTCTCTCCAAGTAGGCTTGATTATTGTAACCGTCTTGTGACTGGACTCCCTCAAAATAGCATTAAACAGCCGCAGCTCATTCAGAACACAGCAGCTCGGATTCTGACTAGAACAAAGAGATTAAAACATATTACTCCAGTCCTAAAGGCTTTACATTGGCTCCCAGTCAGCTGTAGAATAGATTTCAAAATTCTGCTACTGGCCTAACTGACTGAATAGTTTGGGTCCTCAATATGTTAAAGAAATGCTGATTGAATATAAACCCAGTAGGGCTATGAGGTCTGTGGTCAATTAATGGAGACAAGACTTCTAAGCAAACATGGTGAAGCGGCATTAGGCTGTTATGCTGAGTGCAAATGGAATAAGTTGCCAACAGAAGTGAAGTCGGCCCAGAGTGGAAATATTTTTTCAACCCTGGTTTTAAAAACTTTATACTTTTTTTTTTAATCACACCTTTGATTAACTCTTTGGCTGCCAAGCATTTTCAGAAAATAGGATGTGTGGGTGCCAGCTGATTTAAGCATTTTGACTGATCTTTCAAGGTCCACAGAAAATTTTGTGTTTGCTATGGAAACACAGATACTACCAAATGAAAGATTGGACTCTCATCTTTCATCAGAAAAAAAAGTTAGTTTCTATCTTATTCCGTTTTTCAGTAATCAACAATAGAAAATAGGTTAGTTTCACCCAAATGCTCTGTTTTAAATACGGAGAAATCAAGCTTTTTGTGAAACGATATTATTTCATGCACTCTAGTGAATTTGACACCTTTTTTTTCTCCATGAATGATGCCACAAACACCTAAACTGTGCTTTACTTCTGTAATACACTACCACCAACAATGAAAAATTGTTTTTTGATAGCAAAATACGTTTATTTACATTCAACAGTGTAACAATTTGACAAAAACAATTTGGCTAAACTATTTACAAATGTGTGCAACTGTGGTACTATTTACAATTGTGTGGATGTTTCAACTACACAGTTTTTCTTTTTGTGAGGTATATTGTGTAAAACTCCCCTGCGTGCAAGGGGACGCAGCAGGATTTGCACCAGTGATTAGTTTCACTGCGATTGCCCCTTGGCGTGCACTTTCTTGCCGGCCTTTTTTTCCGGGGAGTAGCAGGTATATACTGCAGTGTGTGTTTGGCCATGTTGTCATCAAGTCTACTCTCAGGATCATGATACGGTGACCTGGTGTTACGTCTGGCTTCTTCATGTCCTTCGGTTCCTATACCGGGTGGTAAGAGATGTTCTGATCCATCTTATCCACTCCATTCATGGTGGCATCGTAGTCCAGAACCAGTGTCTTCTCCGTGATCATACTGTACCCACTCCTCCAATGAATATGCATTGGATTCGGGGTACTCTTCATCGTCCGATTGAACGTCCGCCTGTGCAGAAGTGCTCGGTTGTGCACCACGTTTTCCGCCGTTAGCATCGCTAGCCGGTGAGGCTTTACGACGTGATCGTAGCCGCCGCGTCAACGCTTCCAACTTCGGCGTCAACGCTTCCAACTTCGGCGTCAACTTCGGAGTCACCATCATCATCATCAATGTGCTCTTTAGCATTGGTCGATGCTTTTCGTCTTTGAAAAAAATTATCAAGCGTGAGCTGCTTGCAACCGGTCGCCATTTTTCGCTTCCTCAGCCATTCTCCCCTACACTCTAGCTCCACCTCACGTCTTCTACTACTGACTCCTACCCGATCTTGTCCAAAGAGAGTCATCGCTGCCATCTAGTGCCCATAAATAGTCATTATACTAACTCGATCTGCTTGATACTTTCAGCACAGCTGGCCAAGGCTTTCCTCCACCCGTTTCCAAAAAACCCCCAAAAAAAACATAGTGAACGTCTTTTAACGTCTTTGGCGGCACTCATTTGGATTTTACTAAACGTTATTAAACGTTTTTGGCGGTCAAAGAGTTAAAGGTACAGTGTGTAAAAGTCGAGCACTAGATGTCGCCAAATAATAGAATACAACCGAGGCGTGTGCATTTTGAAGCACGCGCACTACGGTGACTCAGAGACCACACTTCGCAAGCCTACCACCAATTATTATTTGCTGCGAGCGACAGCGGCTTGGCAGCTGGGGAGAATCCCGGCAAGTGACGCCAAAAGACAGAGCTAGCCATAGCAGCTAACAAGAGCAGATAGTGGGAGATAGTGCGAGCCATAGGCTGGAATGAGTGGCTAACAATAGCGGCTAGGCAAGTTATCTTTATTTATATAGCAGTGGAAGAAGCTAGTAAAGCTTTCGAGAGCAAAACGGGGCGACAAATGGCTGGAATCCAAATCACGGAACTCTGTGATGACCATCTGCAGGCCCCAGGTAAGTAGCAGTCGACTTATTGGGTCTGACACTAGCTACAAGCACCACCAGGGCTAACTACCATCGCAAAATTGTCCATCCGTAGCAAGAAGATGGTGGCGAAATATGTCGCCTCTTGTAAGGTGAAGCTTCAGCCTAAGATTATATAAAAACAATTTGGGGGGGATATTAATTGAAATCAATACTGGGTTTTTCAAAATTTATAATTTATTAGTTAACCACTAGATGGGACTAATTATTACACATTATGCCTTTAAGGTTTTTAAAAAAAAATTTTAATCAGTTTTCTATAATTCTACTTGAATTTATTTTATTTTATTTGTAAACTTTTTTTTATTTTTATTTTTTACTGTTTTTAAAAGTCAATTTGCATTATGTTAGTAATTTTGGTAAGCTACTTTTGCTTCAGAATGTCGTCTTTGCTTTTTTTGTGTGTCTTTGCTTGTTGTTTTGTGTGAAATGTGCTATATAAATAAAGCTCCCGTTCCTTGCCTTAAGAAAGGTGCAGATGGTTTTTCGTGGCTTCCCTCTGGTTACCCAGATGTGGTATATTTGACATGAAAACTCATTATCCTGAATTTTATCTAGAAGTTTTTACAATTTTTTTCATCTCTAAATTTTATACCCTATCCCCAGTTTTTTTTTTTGTTAAAAAAAGAGTGTTATGCTAAAAACAATTTGATCCGAAATGCAATCTTAGATGGCATAGATACACTTCCATAACGATGGGAAGTCCCCAACAGAGCTTTTTGAGGGAATCAATTTGCTCTTGTTCCTTTTGTCTCCGTCTGCGTTTTGCTCGCCGAACAATGGCCAAACTGTTCCGGATCACATGGGAAGTGGCACACACGGCCGTAACCAATGCTTTAATATGTTACTGGGTAACAGGCTCTTTTGGAAGTAGTGAGCATTGCACTTCCTCTCGCACAGAATGTTGCCCGACTCGATTGGCAGCTTTGTCAGTGAGCCTCTGACAGTCAGGCGTAAAAGAGCAACACTTTGAGTCGGGATAGTATAGTGGAACCTCCAAAATAGAACATGGTCCATTTCATGACGCCAATTTGTTTCGTATTTCTAATCTAAAACCAAACTAAATTTTCCATTTAGGTCAATATATTTTGTGTATTTTGTTTCTGGGTACAGCTACTGAGTGCAAAGTGAGTGAATGAGTTTTGCCACAGTAACTTTGTAGACTTGAGTGAAACTTGAATGTTCAGACTTGCATAATGTGACTTAACTCCTACCTCGGCTCATTACCCACTTATCCAAATAAGAGGCACAGTGTGCTTACTACAAGGTGTTTTATCTGCACGCCAAGCTAAAGTCTACAGACAAACCAGTGCAAAAAAAAATGAAAGCAAATTTAACATTACTGTATATTTAAAGGCCACAGTGTTCAACCAACCGTACAGTTTCATAGAGTGAAAGTCCACCACTAGGCTCATGCTAACTTTTAATGCTAAATTGTCCAAAGCGAGTTAGACTTATCAAAATATTACAAACCTGTTTATAAATTTGTTTTTCATTTGGGAGCTGTCAATCAAAACTGAGCAATACAGCTACTATTGTCTCCAAAGGCATGATTTTCATTCATTGGTTAGAGTATGTGTTTGATTGTTTATCTTATATTGTGGTTAGTAAGTGAACATATTAGTGTTGTAACACACAGATACACATACTGTATTTACTGTTAATTTGTTAGCTGTGGTTTGGACATAAAAAAAAAAAAGGTTATGAAATAGTTGCCTAAACAGGAAGTCAGAAATAATAATTTTAATAATTTTCTGGAAAATCCCAGATGTTGCAAAGCTCAAGTTGTCACAATGTTGAAAGGGTGGGATTTACTGTAGATGTTTTACGTCTCCCTACTTTTCAAACAGACGGCGCACAGTGTTAAAAATGAATAAAGTAATAAATAAAAGATAAATGAATTAAAAAAAACAATGCCAGGTCCGACCGATAATAGATTTTTTTTTAGCGATACTTAATAGCGACATTTGGCAGAAAAGAAAAATACAAATTACCTATTTAATATACTAGATAATAAATAAATAAAAAATGTCTAAGATAAATTCCTTTTTGGCGCTGTACAGTATAGTATTTTTCCTTAAAATGTAAAATTTTCTTCTTTTTTTTTCTTTTTTTTTTTTGCATTTGTCCATTTTGGTGCTGTACAGTATAGTATTTTTCCTTAAAATTATTATTATTATTTTTTTTGCATTTGTCAATCAAATATATACTTTGTATAGGAAACAAAATAAAATTAATTTATAAAAGGGAACACAAATATCAAGTGGCCAAACAAAGTCCCAGTCAACATATGTGGTTGTACAACTTCTTTTCCATTGATACAGTCAAGTAAAAATAATTACATTTAATTAAATACAACAGTGCTTTACTCTAGCAACACAAGTTTTCGATCTTGTTAAAAGGATCGTTATATTCATCTTTTTTTGTTACATATTTAAATATTTGGCTTACAAATCATTCAATAAAAAAAAGAGAAAATATAGAAGAAAAGAAAATAGAAATACTGTACAAAGAAAAGAAAAAAACAGACCGGATTACCATTAGTGTATGTTATTGTGTTGTGAACATTGCCGCTGAATGTTTGTTTTGACTTTTTATGATGCTATTTAGCTCCCCAGAATGTCCTGTTTAATTTAAATAGTGTGGCAAACAACTGGATTTGATTCTGACTCTTGAGTCGGGGCTTTGAATGTAGATACAGTGACAAACTATGAGAACGCAGTAACCGTCCCATCAGGATTCGGGATTCAATATTGGGATTACTGTGAATTGATCCGCTTCGCTGAAATCTTAATGAGGACAATTATGTACATTATTTGTGTTGCTAGTCACAAGCTGTAGCCTCCAGTGGTTGGCTTTTGCTTAAATTCCTCTGTAGCTAGGAGCAGATGTACTTAGAGGAGTGGTGGTGAATGGTGATACAGTCACACCCTACTGTTGGTTTGGCAACGGAACACATGCGTTCACGGAATACCAAGCTTTACTGGAAGTCTTAATTTGCCCAGAATAGGCCAACTCACTGACAAGGGTACGCAAAATCTATAAACTAAACAAAAAGGATGTCATTGTGTTGTGCTGCATATTTCTGAAATGTATATTTCATGCTAGAGTCTTGAGGAAACTTTTACACAGGAAGTCGCATGTCTGTAGCACTCGCTCCCTAATCAGGTTGACATCAACCTCAGATTTATAGTCAGCAAACCAGTCAGGAAGCGTTGCCATAGCAACCCTCGCAAATGGGTAAGAAAAGAAAAACCCATGGCTGTTTTCATTTCTCGCCGTTATTCCTGGGAGGTACAGTATGAGGTGGAGGTCTTTTGGCCAACTGTGAAAGAAAGGCGCATATGTCAATACATAGCTGCCGACTGTTGTGGATTGTCTGCATTTTGTTAGGGAAATCAACGAACGCAACCTCGTTACGCCCGTAGCATTAATTATTATTATTATTATTTTTTAATCATAGGTCACATTGCTCAAACAGATTGAGAACGAGCAAATATACTTTGTATTGTTTGACAACATGCTCTAAAGTAGTGGTCACTCATGGGGCAACGGAAACTATCAGACGAGCCTGATGCTAGCTAAAAGCTAATAGCTTATGGCTAATATTAATGGTGGCCCACCCGTGTGTGACTTTGTTGGACCACCCGACCATCAGGCCACCAGTACAAATTTTATAAATACTGTAAATGTGATGGATCTTGCTATTTTTTTTTTTTTTTTTTTTTAAATAAACTCATATTAACTAATTGACTCCCAGCCATTTTCACTGAAGAAACCCCCTTCGCTCCCGGTTGGTTTACTGGATTTTGCAAGGCCAACAGAATATTCTGTTATATTGCTATAAAAACATGGAACCTACCAAAAGAAAGATTCTCTTTTTTCATCAGGATAAAAAAGTGTGTTTTTATCTATTTCCGTTTTGAAACACATAGCCTTTGAATATAGCTAAGTTTCTTCATTATTCACAAATCTGTTAAAAACAAATTAAATTATTTTTTTTCAACATGGCCCTGCCTGGTTGATCTCTTATACTCTGCTGCCACCTGCTGGCCGTTTTTATAACTACAATTGCTTCAACCATTCTCTTCAGTTTAGAGGCTGCATCAAAGCCTTCTGTAAATACGTCTTTGGGAGCATGGTCATATTTAAGATAAAACATATTTATACCTTTTTGGGAGCAATTGAGTTTAAGTATTTTGAGTTGTATCCACTTAAATTGATCATTCATCTTGCAATAACTGCATCAAGCTTTCGACCCATTGACTTCACTAGACTTTTCCAGGCCTTCACTGCAGCCTCTTTCAGTACTTGTTTGTTTCTGGGAGTTTCTCCCTTCAGTCTCTCCTCTTTAAGTGATAAAATGCAGGCTCTATTGGGTTAAGGTCTGATGATTGACTTGGCCAGTCTAAGACTTTCCACTTTTCCTCCCTGACGGATGTCCTTTGTTGTGTTGTCTGTATTTTGGGTCATTGTCTTGATGTATGCAGTCAAAGTGGGTTTGTAGATTTCACAAGTTATTCTGCTGCTCCCGTCATGAGTAACATCATACGATTGTGTAATGTCTTTGTTGTCACTTAATCGGTAGTGTTGGCTACTCTTAGTGGGACACAAGCACAGTATGCACATAAAGAATTTATGAGAGGGACTACGGTGTGAAAAACTACACCTCGCCCATACGGATAACTAGCAGATGAGATGGCAGGAGCCAGGCTTTTTTGTTTGTTTTCCTTGTTTGTTTGTTTTAGTCATTGTTGAGACATGAATACATCAAGGATCCATCCATTTTCAAGAGTGCTTGTCTGGAAATAAATACTTAAGTTTCCCTGTGCTGAGAACGTGCACAGTAAAAGTCTTTAATTTGCTTGATTTTTAAATATATAAAAAAAAATGTAAATAATTTTTTGCCGCATTAAATAGGGACTTGATACATATGTGACATTCCCACCTCTGCAACTTGCTCTATTTTATCTGATCTTTAGTTAATCATTTTTTTTACTGCTCTATATTGAGATACTAAATACTACCTGGATACAATTTTTACTGTTTTTTGTACTATTTATAATAATTGGAACATTATTTACTGCGCACCCAGTGGTCGGCATTCCAATATTTGGTCCACTTTTGTCGATGTTCTCTTTGCCTGCAGTGCTTTTTTTGCTGTGCTTAAATGGGTTTGTGGTGTTTCCTCATGATGCGGCCGCTGTTCCCAAGTTGGCTTCGCACAATATCATCCTTTGTCTTCAAACATGAAAAGTCCATATTGTCAAAGTTGTGCTACTTTTATTCTGGACTAAGAGGCCAGTGTTAGCTCAGCAGATGTTACTTGTTGGTGTCAAAAGACATCATGTTGTCTTGAAGTTTTTCTTGATAGTTGATGGTGGATGTACACAGAGCGGTCATGCGACACTTCTCCTTTGACAGCAAGAAATTGCGACATATTTTATAGACTGTTATTTACATCTTTGGGGCAAAAAGTGTCATTTTGATGTAAAATAGTTTTCATTGATTTTATTTTAATACATTACATACTCAGACTAAATAAATTTGATTAGTTGCACATCAGGCTGCTCCATTCATTTCCAGGAAAGTAGCAAGTTATTATTTTTTTTAATATAGACCTCAGGCAAAATGTTTCTCGGAACTGAAAAGTGTAAAAGCGCTATAGGTAATTAAATTTCCTTGATGTTTATATCCTTATCTTGTAATATATACAAGCCAAATTAGACATAATTTTGGTCATCTTGTTCTTTGGTGCCATTTTGTGTCATACTTGGTTGTTTCCAAAAGAGCACAAAAACACAATAGGTGAGTTTTTCATCAAAGATATGTTCCAAAGGGGAAAAAATGCACACAAAAAAAGTGACTTTGTAAACGGTGAGCTGCAAATATGCAGGGGATTTCTGTACTGGAAACTGAGTAATACAAGTACTGATTCTGTTATATATAAACTCACAAAAAAAAAAGAAAAAAAAGTACAGATTACTGAATAATTAAAGGTTTAGTTTGTAGTTTTAAAACAGCTAGCTCGATTTGAATGTAGCCTCACTTCATGAACCATTGACACCTCGTCGGTCACCCCTGCTGACTATGATAGGTTGTTTTTCCTTGGACGTGGTGGTTTATTAAGAAAAAAAAAATAGAATAATTGTTTCACACATCTATTATCAAAATGTTAACTTAGCATTTTACATTCTATATGTATATGAAAAATCCCATTAGTCTTTAATAGTGATTGATGCCGACATTCAAGAATGGTGCAGTCGATCTGTGAATGTGCGCGTGTGTGTGTTTTTCCGGACAGATAGGACACTAATGGGTAAATGATTTAGAAGAAAGCAAAACTGTTTAAAGGTTATTTATAGCGGAAGGACGGGTGGCCTAGTGGTTAGTAGCACGGCTTCGTCACAGTTCTGACGTTTGGGATTCAAATCTGGACTCCGACTTACCTGTGTGGAGTTAGCATGGCTTCCTCCCACATTGCAAAAACACGCAATGTTTATAATAAATGTATCCAAGGTTCTTAAATGTCCATAGATGTGAATGTGAATGGCTGTTTGTCTATATGTGGCATGTGATTGGCTGGCAACTAGTCCAGCTGGGAAAGCTCACTCGTGACACTAATGCGGACTCGCAGTATAGAAAATGGATGGATGGACGGTAATTTCTAGTCCAACTACAGCAGTGACAACAGAAGGTCTATTTGTGGCCTTGCTGTCATGCCACGCCTTCTGCTAATCACATGACTGTTTTCTATCCAGGAGACTGGAGATGGCATTAACCAGCTCAGTGTCTACCAAACTTAATTTGAGTCAAGGCAGATATTTTACATCAGAAAAATGTCATTGCACACCACCAAACAAGGATGTCACAAATAAGTGTATATTTAAAGCAATTAAATAATGAATGACCTTGTTTCATTGAAATCAGGAATGTCCTGTGTGTGTGTGTGTGTGAGTGACATGATGACTTGTGTGTATTACATGCATGGCAAAAAGTTAATATCCAGATCAAGTGTACCTTGTGCCATCTAGTGGAAGAGCATTTTGTTGTTTTGCTGACATAGTAAACTTCCATTTTTTTTTCGCCAATTACCCAATTAGACAGTTTCAGTAATTTTACAGATATTTAGTTTTCGGCTTCCTGCATTTTTAAGGTTGTAGCTAACATTAGTTCCTAGTACAACATAACCATTCTTATTTTCAACCCTTGAACTTTTTTTACAACATGTAAAGGTTACAAAAAATGAAAAATTTGCATTTTGAAGTACAGTATTACCAATATAGCTTACCAAAATAGCACAATCCTTGTACAGCCAGCAGGGGGAGCTTCCATTTCTCACATCCGGGGCATTCTACATGAGTAGCCTACAAATCTCTTCCAAAAGAAAATAGTAGCACACAATTGATGGGTATTGTGATTTCCTAGGAATGTTATAGAAGTGATCGTTTGAAAATGTAAACACTTGCAGAGATTCGTAGAAATAAAGTGTTGCATATTGATATTAGCGATGTTTCCCTTTGATAAGTTTTGTGAGGAATCAATTAACATGATCAGTGACTTCGCAAAGCTGATTATCATTGATTATTACATATAATTAAAGTCAAATTAAATTTTTCCACCCCATAGGTCTGTCTGAAACTGGTTGCCTTCCCAATAATCAGTACCCAAGAAGTAGCTGACAGTTTCAAAAAAGGTTGGTGACTTGTGTTTTGAGGTTAAAAAATTATAATTCTTCTCTATGGTCAGCTGAGTGTATCAAAATTGTGTCACACATTTGTCCAATCGGAGTACAGTAAGCCAGCAAACATTTATTTCAGAAACTAAGAATATCAATTGAAATTGCTCTCTTGACCATAAATTCATAAAGGATGTATGTACCCTGGTAGAAAACAAACTACAATTTTCAAGAGTTGAAACTAAAATCCATTTTATTCAAATTTATATAAACAGTATATAATTGTGAAGAGATAAAGTTGTAAAATAAAATCTGACAAAATTTCCACCCTTAAAGAAGTTTCATTACAATTGATTTACATTAAGATGGCTTGACAGCCAAAGTGCTTTATACAAAAGAAAAAAGAAAAAGTGCGCTGTCAAATGACCCATGTGCTGTACCTCTTTCTGCCACACGGTGGAGCACTCTGACAGCTTATCCTCCAGATTCAACCCACGGTCCTCTGTCCTTTGGTCTCCTGTGCAGTGCACACCCTTTCTCAGACACTCACAATTACACCATCTGTCTGATGCATTGCCAGGTGGGCCCACCTTTTTGTAAGTTTCCACTAAAAGTGCCCATTATACTTCATTCTATTGTCTACAACGACTATGAGAAACATAAAAAACAGGACTTTCTTGCAGACGGTGTGTTTTGCACCAGATACATGAGTCACTTTTCAGTTATTCGTCCTGCTTGGTGGCTTTGATTGTGTGAGCGCCCATCACGTTGTTGTCCGCATTATTTACTGGATAGTTGCTGTAGTAACCCACACATGCAGAATAGAGCCAGTAAGTAAATTAAGTCTTGAGATCAAGCAATGCATGGTGGTTCCTGCGAGACACAACCAAGGCATTGTGACATTTTCCAATTACCTTCACTTATGAGTAGGGGGCATTTTAGTACTCGCCAGTACAGATTATCGAAACTTGATGTAATGCATCAAATCGTGTAGTTGTGATGAAAATGGCTTTTATTATAATCATATATTGTTAAAAACAACACAAGCTTTTCTTGAACATGCTATGTTTTAATCATCCACCCATCAATTTTCTTAACCGCTTGTCCTCACAAGACAAAGGGGGGTGCTGGAGCCTATCCCAGCCAGCCTCGGGCAATAGGCGGGGTACACCCTGAACTGGTTGCCAGCCAATCGCAGGTGTTTTAATCATATATAAAAAAAATTCAAGTGTAACAACTTGTCATTGCAGCATGAATACACTAACATAATACAACTACATGGTTGGTTCTGTGACCAACCACGTGACTGAATTTGCAGGTATCAAATCAATTTTATCCATTGAAATGAATGGAAATGGCATTAATCCGTTTGATCCCCCACCAAAAAGCAGCACAGTTTTTACTGTAAAGAAATGAACTGGTCTTATTAAGTATAACTACTGTTTGTGTGTGCCCTTAAGAGGCGCGGCCTAGCGAGTGATGTCGCAAACATGGACGGTTATTCTCCATTTTACCTTCTGGATGCGAGTTTGTTAATGTAGCTCATTGCTAGTTTTCTCATTTTGAATTTGTGGTTTCAGTGGTCCTACAATGTTTGCAGCTAACGACTATTTCAATAATTGATTAATCTGTCAAAAAATAATAATCAAATACAGGTAATTGATTTATCGGATTAAAAACATTTAAATTTCATCCCTTGTTTCAAAAACAGGACATTTCAAATCGACAGTGCACAAAATACATTATGTTTCAGCTACAGGTTTAGTCTGTAACATTGGGAAAATAGGCAAACAATACATAGTAAAAGCAATTGTTTAATTTTGGTTCAAAACAAAGGAGGAGAGGGAAAATTTATAGTTGAGGAGCTGGAATTCTGAGCATTTGGACAATTTTAAATTCAAGGTATCAAAACATTCACCAGTTGTCAAAATAATAATAATTTGATCATCAATAAGTTGTTAACTAATCAACCAATTGCTGCACCTCTAGTTTGCACCATTCAAAAAATGGCTGAAAGTGCTTTCACTTGTGTGACATCATATCTGAAGCTTACTAGTAACTCAAATTTTGACTCTCAGCACAAAGCAAAAAAAACATTGACCAAGCAATGGCTCATAACTTAAATCCATGTCACATGTCGGAAGAACTGAAGCTAGCCAAGGATTGCACCGCCACCTATGCCCTATATTGATCAACTGCGTGACTTCCTGGTTCACACACTCACATTCCAGCTTAAATATGTAACAGCCGTCATTGTTGGCGGACGATGGCAATCTTTAAAGTACTCCCACTCACAGGAAGACGCACCTCTTGGAACTTTACGTTGTTTCCTCTGATTAGCAGCACATACACACGCTCCACTGTACTTGCCCATATTTGGTCATATCCTTTTCAACTTGGAGAGTCCGGCTCGTGTAACCCAGTTTCCTGTCAGACAGGTTAGAGGAAAACAAATGAAAACAATAGGATGTGACTTTCACAAAGTTTCTTTATGGGGGGGACTTGTCATTTTGATGGATTGCACATTTGTTTAGCACTTTTATGAGTGTATGGGGAAGTACGTTTGTGTCCCAGACAGAGGCCAGTGTGTGTGCTTTTAGACTATATTGACCCTAAATGGCACCTGTAGTCGATGTCTGATGGTGCATCTGTGGGCTCCCAAATGTTTTGTTCCATGCCACACTACATCTTTTGTGTGAGCAGGTGTCCGAGCCGTGCACAGTCGCAGCTTGTTTTCTTGTGCGCGTCCTCACAATCAGGTGTCTCATTTGCACTCATCCTCGTTTCAAGAACTCTGGAGCTTTGTTCCTCTAGGATTTTTTTTAAAGCCTTTTATTCTTGTGCACTATGGAACAAGCTCCTTAGTATATTTTAAACATAAATGCTCCTACTACAGTGACTCCTTGTGTAGGTCACCTCTTGAACTTTGCAAAAAAAAAAAAAAGTTGCCTCTGTTTGGGCCTCACACTTATCTGATTGTGTGCACTTTTTTTTGGGGGGGGGGGGTAAAGGAGCAATCAGCTGTAGGCTTTGCGACACACATTTCATGCTGGCTGAATGCATAGAAACATATTTCTTTGTGTGCACAGTCAAACAGATAGCTTATACTTTGTAACGTCACCTTCAGGCATGCTGCTTTTGTAAATATGATTTCTGTGTGTGCAGTTTGAAGGATCTTCCTTCAGGTGATGTTTTTATCGTTATTGCTGTTGCAATATGCATACGCATGTGCAATGTGTATTAAGTGTGCCAGCATAAAAATAAACTGTGCATGCATGAAACCAGCGCAGGTGGACCCAATGACCTCGGCGCGGACCCATTTGTGCTGAGAAACGGTGAGTGCATGAGGAGAAAGGAAGTGAAGGGAGGAGGAGAAGACGATGTCACTTTTTCTAGGGACTGAGGGGCGGCCTGCACAGGAAGTGGCCTCCGTGTGACCCACAGAACGTCTTTCCTTTGCCCGACATGTCTTTGAAAGTGTTAAATGACGAGGGAGGGGAGGCCGTTAATGCACCCGCCCCCCTGATTGATAGCGTTATTTGTGCGAGCGCTCTCTCTCTTGATGTGTCGAGTTGAAACGAGCGAAAAACTGGCTCACGTTACTTTAGTTAGCCTCATGCTTTCCCAAGCCACATTCCGATCAACAAGTTTAGATTTGTGGGTTTAACCGCTTATGAATCAGCCTGCTCTTGATGATTGGATCAAAACTATGGCTAATAGGAAAGTAGTCATTTATGTCAATGAAGTGATACATCTTGATTTATGGGACTAAGGTCAGGGAGGAGCCAAGTTTAGCCTGGGTTGTTAGTAGATTTTGCAGAGAGTCTTCACCGCATGTGCCTGTACATCTGTACTAAAGGCGCATTTTGAAAACATATTAAATTATTGTGCGATCATAAGACATGGTACTGTAAACTATTTGTGTAGTATTCCGTGCATATTTGTGATTCACCACTAGTGGGTACACATTTGTGTGTTTTTCATAACTTACCCACCATTATTTGCTGAAAAAAAATACTATTCACTGATTTGTTGTTTAAGTTGTTTTTTCTTATTATTAAAAGTAGATCAATCTGATCGTCTCAATTGGGATCAGCTGATTATTTTTATGTTTTTTGCATTTTATGCAAAAGAACATAAGTTGTTTAAATGGATATATTGCTCCATTTTCTAATCAAATTGGTCAAGTCAAGTCAAGTTTATTTATATAGCCCTTAATCACACAAGAGTCTCAAAGGGCTTCACTTGCCCACAGTTGACAAATATTAACGACATCCCCTTATCGAACCACAAGAGGGCAAGGAAAGAAAACAAAACAAATATATCTGGCGAAAAAAGAGAAACCTTGAGAAGGGACAAATGTGGTAATCCCCCTTTCAGACTGCAATGGATGCCGAATGGGCAACATTTCATTTAGTTTGTGATACTAAACATTATTAACTAGTGTCTCTGACCAATGATCGGACAAAAAATCCCACTGAGGGGCGAAGTTTGCAAGTGTTTGCGAAAGTACCAAATGTTGATTTCTCGTAAGGATTCGTTCAAGGTCGCAAAAGTTTGCCAGATGAATGTTCCTTCCTGCGACAAAAAAAATACAATCGTCAGCAACTATTATAACTGTCAGTGAATGTCTTCCGAAAGTTTGCAACTTTGAATGACCCCAAAAAAATGCTTGTTACCCTCGCAAAAATGAACTTGTCCATATAGTTTTTTGTTTGTTTTGTTTTTTAACTTATACTGTAAATATAACTTAAAAGGACAATGAGAGAGGAAATTAGTAGGAAAGTAATATAAGAATAATGTACACTAAAATAAATAATGGATGACAATTTTAAAATTAAAATAACAACAAACAAAACTAGTGATGCACCGAATATTCGGCCACCGAAAATTTGCGGCCGAAAATGGCAAAAAATGTGCATTTTCGGCATTCGGTCGAAATAAATGTCAAGCTGAAAGAATATGGCCGAAAGAGGATGTTGTAGTGAAACAAGCAAAAAAACACACACAAAAAACGCTGCAAGCAAGTGTCTGTTTGAATTAAACACCAAACACGGGAGTGAGTGTCCGCCTTGTGAGTACCGGCAGCTTCGTTGTGCACACCGGAGAAGGAGAGGGTCGTTTGGTAAACTATGTCGAAAAAGAGCGGCGCCGAGTACTGCACTACAATTGAGCCACTCTTTCTCCTGCAGCGCCTTCCCTTTTTTTCTTTGATGAGAGCCCCTCGAGCACTTCCACTTTTTCACTTGCATTCAGGTGACCGTGCTAAATACTTTAGCTAATGTTAGCACTATTGCTATCAACAATTTTAAACAAGTAAACACTTACCACTATCTCCAGTTGACTACAGATTTGTACAGGACGCCGTGTGTGACTTTGCAGTTTTAAACGTTGGTGAATATGTGAATGTGCCGATTTTAAGTGCTCCGCAACGTGTCCCGCTCCAAATAGCCCACCAATGCGTCATCCGCACCGCACGCATCCGTACCCGAAGTACTATACATTGACCATAATATTAATATACCATTCGCCAACATGTCTGTGGTGTGGACACATTTCAATTTATATTGTGGTTTTGTTAAAATGCCCTTGCTAAATAGGCCTAAATATTTTATAATAATATTATCATTTTAGTTAATTATAATAAATGCAATGATAACAAAAAAATGGCATAAATCTCATTTTCGGCCCCAAATTTTTTTTTCGGCACATCCCTAAACAAAACAGATGCTTCCTGCACGTGTTGGCCTCTTAAGTACAATAAGATGTTCATATAACTCGTTTTTCACAGATTGGGAAAATGTGTGCCTTTTGAGCAGTGTTATCTTACCTGTGTGAATGTGTTTCAAAAGCGTTTGTATGTGAATATCCGTTATTTGAAGGAATCTCACTGCCGAAGCTGATGCTAATTTTTTAGCATTTGAATGAGATCGGCCATCGACTTTAGCATTAGCGCTAGCGATGTTTTATAAACAAAGCATGTGTTCTATGTTGCAAGCATGCGTTGCATTTTGATGACATATTGCCGTTCGTCGGTGCTAGGGTTGCCAGATAATGGCATTTCCCGCATAATTTAAAGCACGTACACAGTGTCTTTACTCTAGTTAGAGAAAACCTGAATACAAAATGAACTGCGTTCAAAGCCGCCATTTTCTCCCAAGAATGAGATCGTTCACGACGCAAAAATGCACTACGCATACTACAACACTACCTATATGAATAGTGGGAATTTACTGCACTTTGATTTCGTGAATTGTCAACGTCGTACTATCTACTACCTGAATCTTGAAACTCTTGTAGTAAATTCATGATGACGAAAAGTCATAACCCGATGGTGTGAATAAGTGTAAGGTATGTAATTGGCTCTTTGCACAAATCTACTACTTCCTGAACTCAATACTACTCCTTCATTTCCTGTCTTTCATGATTGGATAAACTGATTCATCCAGGTGTGTATGGCCATTGTCGTCAAGGTTACTGAGGTCAGCCACACCTGGATTAATCAGTTTGTCCAATCGTGAAAGACAGGAAATGAATGAATTGTGCAAAGAGCCCATTGTCAGTTTTTTACTCCACCAGAATGTATCAGGATATCTCGTGAGGTCAGACATCAGTCAGTGGTCACGCGCAAGCTAGCGTACCGCCTTCAAAGCATGTGCATGTCATTCGTGTCCTGCTTCCGAAATGTCCCTTCCTGCCCGAAGATAATTTGGACTCTTGAGATAAAGACTCAGTGTTAGTTTTGGTTATCTCCCTGTTTTGTTTCTATGGAGCAAAGTGACTGCCGCTATGTTTTTAGTGTGTATGTTCTCCAGCATTTTCAAGACAGACTGTTGTTTGATAGTCACGTAACACACTGGAAGTACACACTCTTGTCCAAGATGTACCCAGTGTGTCTTGGACATGGTTTATGACACAATAGCCAGCTAGCGCCCCCTGCTTAAGGAGTTTAAGGTTTCAAGTATCTGATATCATCTGCACTGTGGTCTCCGTGCATTTGCAACCTTCTCTTCGCGCCCTTAAGTGCGCACACATTCGAAAGTGCTCCATTTCAGGGAGGAGAAGGAAATCCACACTGACCCGGTCGACCCGTTGAACTCTGATCTGCAAGGGCAAAGGCTGGCACTTTGGAGGCAAATAAATTTCCCGCGGACAGGCTGAGCACTTTTTCAAATGTCCTGCGGTTTAATGAGGCAAAACACGAACTAATGTCCTGTGCAACTTGAGATTTAAGTTGAATACTACAAAAATCCTGGTTCTTTTCTCTTCATAACATCACGGTTTCATGCTGTGTTTGCATTTCACGGGTACCTGATATCAGAAGGTGAACTAGTCAAACGAGTGCTCTAATGTGTACATAAATAAAGATGTTATGCATAGGCAAATAGTGTTGTCACGATAGCAAAATGCTGCCTCGATACCAATACTGAAACAATACCATGGCAAAAAAAACAAAAAGTATTGGTATCATACATGACAAATTCTGGAGCTTCAAATCTTTTATTTTTGTTAATTTCATTAGCATGTGACAATACAGAAAACGTTATCTACCGTACAGTACATCCCCGCTATCTTGTGTTGGCCTAAAGCTGTTTAACAGGAAATCATGCTCTCTCTTCAACTATGTGCAGGTTTGCTATCAAGGGACTGGATAATCTCGGAATGTTTTGAACTCTTGTTTACATGCCAGTGTTGTATTAAGCACTTCTTAGGCCAGGACTGAAATTGAGTCACAGTTAAACGACGGAAGGTCTTTTTCACACTGCACTTAGTTTTCTTGAAGTTTACTGCAGGGTAGCGTGCAAGAATGACGGCACACTGGCGCACTTTTGCCCATATTTAGAAGTGCTAATGTAGCAGCCAACCAGGAAGTAACGGAGAGGCTTTTCCTGCTAGTTAGTTTTCAATTGAGGGCGTGCCATGCCGCTGCCCTTGTTCATCACCTCCAGTCCTTTGGTCCCACAGGAATGAATATTTCAAGCAGCGGCTGGAATTGTTATTGCAGACCCGCTTTGATGTATACGGATTTTGTCGCCTCGTCGGCCAGACACAGAGCTCCAAAGAGCGTTAAGAGTACAGCGACGGCAGCAGACTGGCGAGACATAAGACTTCTGTAAATTGGCTGATTGGAAGTTGGGAAACAAATCGACAATATGAAGTTGTATATAGTGCTGTTACTATCGAATATTTTAGAATTGATTAATCTATCGATTATTGAATCAATTCGACTAATCTGATTCATTTTAATTTTGCTATGTTACGGGTTCGGTCTTTGTTTTTCAAAGTAAAAACAGATGTTTGCAAATGGCTTATTTTAA
Organism: Leptonotus elevatus; assembly: GCF_054856555.1. Classification (NCBI taxonomy): domain Eukaryota; kingdom Metazoa; phylum Chordata; class Actinopteri; order Syngnathiformes; family Syngnathidae; genus Leptonotus; species Leptonotus elevatus. The sequence goes on along the minus strand of NC_141239.1, from coordinate 8,059,167 downwards.
TTAAACATAGAAGATAATCAGTCTTCTTTCATGAAGGACTACAGAAATCACTTACGGTTGGTATGCTGAAAACAGAGGATTTGGACTATTTTAATTTGAAAAAAATGGCTCCAAACGATTACTCGATTATTAACTCATTCACTCCCAGCTATTTTCACTGAAGAAACCCCCTTCGCTCCCGGCTGTTTTATTGGATTTTGGCAGATTTTGCAAGGCCCATAGAATATTGTGTTATATTGCTATAAATCATGGAACCCACCAAAAGAAAGATTAGAGTCTCTTCTTTCATCAGGAAAAAAAAGTATATTTGTATCTGTTTCCGTTTTGCAGCAATTAGCATTAGAATATAGCTAAGTTTCATCCTTATTCACAAAGCTGTTGAACTCTTGTGAAAAACTGTTCATTGCACTCTGCTGCCACCTGCTGGCCGTTTTTTTGTAATAACTACCATTGCTTTAACAGACCTCTTCATGTCAGAAGCTGTAACAAAGCCTTCTGTATGCTCTAGCATTAAAAAACTTTTTTCTTTTCTTTTTTTTCTTTTTACGTATAAATACGTCTTTGGGAGTGAAGGACAAAGTATAATTTTTTTTAATATGTTTTGGTGTTTTAATGTATTAAAGTGGTTGTCGATAATTTGATAATTGGTTACTTTTCGATTAATCGATTATTTCTGACAGCTCTAGTTGTAGTCGACTAGTGCAGTGGTTCTCAACCGCGGTCCTCGAGTACCCCTAACCAGCCTGTTTTCCAAGTTTCCCACAAGCGACACAGGTGTTTCAAACAATTCGCTAATCAAGCTCTGCATGAAGCCAGATAACGATCCTCAGCTGTGTTGGCTGAGGAGAGGTGGAAAACGGGCTGGATAGGGGTACTCAAGGACCGGGTCTGGTGGATTAATTGGTTCAACCCCTACCAACTTACTACATTACGTTTTGCTTCTTTTTTTTTTTTTTTTCAAGATGCAATTCATCAGCAATCAGTTCCACACACAATTAAGCAACTAAATCACCATAGATAAATAACTCAAACATGCACTGCTATAAAATCATATGATGCACACGGGACTTGAACCAAATCACTTTCAAGGACACAAACACAATCATTTTCCCACAGACACTTAACCATCACTTATGCCACCCTGCATGACTAATCATGTTTCTCCTTTCTTGAAAAACAAGCAGCCTTTTATAACTCTTACGTCCTTGTTATGTGACGCCTAAAGTCGTTATCAATTATTCCATCCGTGTACGCTATTGTTGTTTCACGCTCCACACCTCATACCCAGCTGGGAGGTGAGACAGTTTGATGGCCTACGAGCAACACGTTCAACCTTTGGCCTTGTCAGCTCCACCTTGGCTGGCATGCAGCGCTTGCAACGTACATGCAACCACTCGTGTGGGCGGCGACTGGAAAGACTGAATCCGTTTGTTTATTGTTCCACATAGGCAGGGCAGAATTGAGATCCATTGTGTAGTGTCCCTCTGTCCTTGTCATGAATAGTAGCTTTCAGAGGCAAGGGGGAGTTGAGGCAAAAGGCATCGAACACACAATAGCTTTAAGTTTTATGGCGCTCCTGTTGCCGGCCGCTGATTCTTGGCTCGGGTCCAAATGCAACATACACGCAGCTGCACCACTTGCAGAACATTCGCACACGCATGCACACACACAGACGTGGACGCTTATCTCTCTCTTGTCCTTTTACAGCGTCTCTCTGCCTTACTATTCAGCAAATGCCACTTAGTTTTTTGACGACAATACAGTGAGTTTATCGCGGCGTTCCAGACCCACCTGCCATTGGTGCAGACCATGCGCAAAAATTCCTCTCTCGCTGTAGAGCTACTACAACATGCACAAATTATATTTTACCTTTTTTAAAAAAACAATTTTTTATGAATTGTTATGAAATTACTGTATCTCAATGACTAAAAAAATGCAACCATATTTTTATTAGGTTAACATTTCTTGCCACTTGAAAAATGAAAAATGTGAAGAAAATTTTTTAATTTAGATGTAAAATGTGCGATTAATCGTGAGTTAATTTTTGAAGTAATACGATTAATTACAATTAAAAATTGACACCAAGTAAAAATTTTGTTGTTAAATGTTTTAGTTTTAAACCCCCAAAGTGTATTTTCTAGGGGTGGCAGCCCATTAAAATGTTTAATCGTAATTAATCGCACAACTTCAATAGTTAACCCACGATTAATCGCCAATTTTATGTTTCAAATGTTCAATAAAATACTTTCATAATCTTGTTAACATAAAAGTGGAAAAAAGTCATTGATACAGTAATTTCATAATTAATAAAACTGAGATAAAATTAAAAAGATGTACTGTACTGTAAAAAACTGTGATATTGATTTTGTGTTGAGGTCATTGTTCTGCCACTAGATGGCATAATTGCATTTGTAAGACGCTGGTGACAGCTCAGTGCAGTTTTCTTTTCGTATTAAGATCTTTTTAACATGAAGTAACTTGTGGAATTCTGCACATTAAACATTTTTTTTTTTAAAGTACAACTTGACCTCAGTCTCCAGAAATATATGCATCATTATTAAATGTATTACAGCTACATTTTAGACGTGGATGTGTCTGCTGTGTTGTGACTGGAATTCCCTAAGTACAGGCTTTCCAAGTAATCGGTGGTCATTAATTGCGTGTTAATAAAATTAGTGGCGTTAAAGAAACTTTAAATTAACTCAAAATTGACACACTCATTTTGACACCCCTAGTACTCGATGTGGAGTTGTTTGACTGAGTTGATTTATTTAGTGTTTAAGGCACTGTTTTGGATTTGTTTTGGCCTGTCTGGGACGTTTCTGGGCGGAGACGTGACGTGACGTAACGTGACGTTTTCCCTCCAGCCAAGCCGCAGAGGCAAGATACGATCAGTGGCATATGCAAATGTCGCCTTGCAATCCCACGGTACTGATTGGTGGACTGGTTTCACGCTCGTTCCTGATTGGCTACTGTCCTCGGCGTCCTCGAGTGTCGGTTTTGAATGTTGTGTTTACAAACAGCAATGGAAATCCATCGGACAGTACTTTTTATTTAATAATGTTATGTTCATGTATTATAATCAAAGACATGATTAGTTTAATGAGAATTTTAGTGTTGTAATAGTAACAGCGAACCGTGGCTGAAAGTCACATTTTTGTAATGTTATTTGTTAAAAGTGAAAGCTAATATAAAGGTAATTAAAGCTAATTTGTGTAATTGATGTTTTTTTAATTAATAAAAATTACTATAATTATTATTATTATTAATTGCATTTAATGCAATTAAATATAATCTCAGCAGTGTTACCTCTCTACTCCCATAATGTTAAGTAACTTTGGCACAGTGTAAAATGGTTAACTCTTTAGAAAGTGTTAATTCAACTCTGTAGAGTGTGGAGCTATATAAACCCAGAAAAAGTGTTGGAATTGACTCTGTTGGAGTAATTGTAAGATTTGACTTTTTGCTGCGCACTAAAGGTGTGCAACCCTGACACCGGCCTTGCCTGTATACTATAAAACCTCATCAAATAATCTGATGCACTGAGACGGAGCTGACAAATCCTGCATTTGTTTTCTGACAACAGAGCACAGACTTGTGCCTGACACCTTCTCCGCCTTGCCTTTTGTCTGCTGCATGTCACCGTGCGTCTGCAGTGACGTCTGAGCGGTATTATCGGCCACATGCCTGTGTTTGTTTTGGGCTGCTCTGCGCTTGATAATGGCCTATTAACTGGGGAACCAGAGGCTCCTCGGCACCTCAGTGGAAACTGTCGGGACCTTGATCTTTTGGATGATACCCAGCTGGCACCAACGCGTGCGGTTAGTTGCTGACATTTTAGACTGAAATTGTCTGCATGGTAGCCAGCAACAACAGAGGCGACCTGTTAGCGCGTGCACCAAAAATAGCCCACTGCTAATGATATCATTGAGCCGCTCACGGCCCTGCCCGCCGCCTGTGTCAGACTGTTGGCACCCTGTGCATAAAGAGAGGTGCCTAAATACTTAGTGAGCATCAACAAAGACATGGCTGACTAGTGGGGCACCGCCTGTGCAAGGAATGCAAGGATTAAAATAAATTTAAAAAAAAGATCGCTATCCCCTACCAACAGCTTATTGTAACACACACGATGATGCCCAATTCAAATACTTTTTTTTTTTTTTACAACCTTTAAAGTAAATATGTTCTATACGCCCTCACTAAACATGATATTCTGATTAATATTGTGTTTGTGGAATATGAATTAAGCAGCAAAATTCTGCCATATTGGCCATTTTGACACATGCTGTTGACTGAAAATGACATCACAGTGCCGGAGGGCTCACCTTGCGAATGTCACATGACCAAACACAGAAAACAGGTGAGCTGTGATGGTCTTACCTAAGTTTTTGACTTGAATACCCCTTAACTCATTCAAACCCAAACACGTAGATGTTCTTTTTAATACTTTCACTCCCAAAACATATTTATATAAGTTTTTTGCTAGAGCATTCAGAAGGCTTTAATGCAGCCTCTGACCTTAAGAGGTCGCTTAAAGCAATGGCAGTTATTATTAAAAAAAAAACGGTCAGTGGGTGGCAGCAGAGTATAAGAGATCAGCCAGAGCCATGTTGCAACAAGCTCTTGTCCCCAGTGTGTTCAACAGCTTTGTGAATAATGATGAAACTCAGCTATATTGTAATGCTAATTGCTGCAAAACAGAAACAGATACAAATGTACTTTTTTCCCTGATGAAAGAAGCGACTCTAATCTTTCTTTTGATAGGTTTCATGTTTTATAGCAATAGAACACAATATGTTGTGGGCAAAATCATTCAAAATCCAGTAAAACAACCGGAAGCGAAGGGGGTTGCCTCAGTGAAAATGGCTGTGGGTGAATGAGTTAAAAATAAATGGCTTTTAGTTAGTTTTTTTCAATGTAGCAGCATATTTTTAATAGCCACTCAGCAGACAATAGACCCTGCACGATGGAAAGACTGTATCTTTCACTTACAGCCCAGGCTAAACTTGACTCCTCCCCGATTTGCAAAGATCTAAGGACAGTTGAGATTGGGTGTGCACCAACCACAATTTTCTGGCTCATCCCTGATCTCTAAAAATTCAGACAATTTTTGCAGATTGTGATTTTATTTTATTTTTTTACAACAAGCAGCAGCATGCACCTCCAACGCTCCAATATTATTTTATTGTAAAACATTGAATGATACTTGGGAAACAGTACAACTGGGTTGTTTTAACTGCACATGAAGTAGTTTTCTCAACAAAAAAAAAAATGAAAAGCCTAATATTCATCTCACAGCAAAAGAGAACAAAGGCTGATTTTCCAGACTTCTGTGGAGGGACATGAGATCGGCGGCCAAGATCGTTTTAATTTTTTGGTGATCAGCTGATCACCAGTAGTCCCCCAAAATTAAGGTTATTGGGGGCTGATCTCGATCCTGGCCACTCGATCGTGCTACCCTAGTTGAGATTTATCCCTTGAACATAGTTCCATTGAATACAACTACTACTTGCCTATTCGCCAGGGCTTTGGCTCCATCTGGTGGCATGTTCGGACCTGACTGAAATGTGTGAATAGGCTAGTGTATAGCTCACTTATAGTTCTAAAACACATTTTTAAAAAAGTCCTATTTATGCTTTTTTTATCCATCATCTGGCCCACTGCTGCACGTGTCACATGCATCCACTTTTGCTTCACTCTCCTCCACCGCGTTCCCTCTTCAACCACACAGCACCCACTTACACAACTGGTCATTTGCAAATTCAACAATAGACAAACAGCAGGCCTGACCCTGCTAGCTTGTAATGTCCCACTCAGCAGTTCAGGAGCTACATTTTAATACCCGGATCACTGCTTGTGTAAGGGCAGCTAGAATAAGGCTATGTCCACAAGTGCAGCGGTATTTCTCAGTCCACATGGATGTGTTTGCAGAACGGTAGTTGGTGCAAAAAACCCTAACATTAAGGATGGTTTTTTTTTTTTTTGCACCTTAACACAAAACAACAGGAGTGACTACTGTGTACAGACTTTTGCCAAGGCTAAATAATCGTATCCGTTTGACTCGTGTAATGTTGAGGGCAATACAATTCCATTCCCATCCTGTAGATGGAGCCAGTGGTGTTCTTGAACATGAAATAAAATCCGTTTTTGAATTTCACGTCGTGATCAACAGAGGTGGCAAATCCATGGCCAGAAAGTAAAAACCCTGCCCCAGTTTGGCTTTAGCCATTGATGCTAGCTAGCTAGCTAGCACCGGAGGGGGGGGGGGGGGGGTGTGTAAAGCCAAACTGGGGCAGGTTTTTTACTCTGGCCATGGATTTGACACCCCTGTAGAGTAATAATATCTGGAATCACGTGTAAGGGGTCTAAAATGTAGCCGTATGAGCAAAAGTTAGCAATCTAGCAGTTTGGGATGTCAAATTGCATGACAACAAAATATATTCTTTAATATAACGCTTTTTGTGGCAATGATATGACAAAAATGCTGTTTTATAGATCTCAAAACACACCCCTTAGGTCTCTGCCAGCGTGATCAGCGCACATGCGAAATGTAGCCATCACGAGTTCGCTAGATTAGTATGTGTATTGTGGTGACTGCGGACCGTAATTATAGCATGTCCAGATTCGACCATGTGTGAATTGTGGCCCCCGGTTAACCCTTGCTCGGCAGGAAGTTTCCCGTGCCCCCCGTGTTATCGCAGTTATCTGTCATGATGTCAGGCAGTCCCTGACACACATGCTGCTCCTTGTCAGTCCTGTTCCACTGCATGTACAGTCAGTCTTGTTCGTAATCCTGTTCCAAACATCAACATGTTTGAGGACACTGATTAGCTCCCTTGGCTGCCTATCTTACTGATGTGCTCACTTTATCTAACGTGACACACCGCTTTGTTTTAGGAGCTGCTAAAGTGTTCTTGATTTGATGTTTTTAAAAGTAGTTGCTGCGATAGTTGTAGCAGAATTAGTCCGCCATCTACGCAGTCTCTTCTTCCCTGCATAGTCTCGGTTCACTATTTACAAATTCACCTATGAGTGTTCTTTTTGTGTTTAGGAAGTGTGAAGTGATGCGTTTTGACTGAGAGACAAACTTTGTATGTGGGGGGGGGGGGGTGTTTACTGTTAATTCATTGGTGCTTGAGATGCAAGTTTAATTCGTTTGACTATGCTCGTAGCTCAAAACACTTGTATCTCAAATCCGATTTCCACATTGAAATGAAGAAAAATAATATTATTCAGTTTCAGTCTCCCAAATAAATAAACAAAAAGTTTTTATTTATTTAAGGAAACTAGCAGTCTATAACATTGTAAATTATAAATATATTGTGCAGAATTAAACAATTAAATTAATCATGCCTGATTCGTTGTGGCTTCTTCGGGTGTGCGCAATTTGGCCACTCGGGGCAGTATAATGCAGTCATGCATACAGAAACGAAGAGTTTCACAACCACTCTAAATTACTCAATAAGTGCAGTATTTCTACTTTTTCGCAGAGGATAAAGAATATATGCCTATGAATATTGTTTCTGCACAATAGTCTTTTTTTTACATGTTAAAAACACGGCAACATAGATGATGTTCGTTAGCCCATCTAAGGTATTTTGCACTGTTTGTTAGCATTAAGCCAAACTGTCTTTTCTAAGGCAAAGAAAGCTATGTGGTTGTTTTAAATTCACAACCCTCTTTGTTCTCTGTTTCGTTTTGGCCTTACAATAAACAGCTTGAAGTCCCTTTTTTGAATCTGCAGAACACCTGCTTGTTGTGAAGTGAGTTGATTTCAGTTAGTGCTGTCACTATTGAATATTTTTAGAATCGATTAATCTATTGATTATTCAATCGATTAATCGACTAGTCTTATTTAGAGTATATTATAAGCGGTCTGAGTAATTACTGTTTATTAACCAGTGATTGGAGTTTATTTTGTACTTCGCATTCGTATAGTGACTTTAAAAATGATGTTGTACTATGCTAATGGTTCGCTCGTTATTTTCGAAAGTAAAAACCGATGTTTGCAAATGCTTGTTTGTCTTGTTCTGATCAAACACAGAAGATAATCTTCTTTCATGAAAGACTACAGAAATCAGTGAACAATTAACTGTTGGTATGCTGAAATCAGAGGAATTAGATTTTTTTTTTTATTAAAGCATTCAATTATTCAATCTGATCATTGATTACTTATCAGTTAATTGATTAATTTTGACAGCTCTAATTTAACTGCCACCACACAACACTCTGTTCTCACATTTTGTCAAACAAAAAAAAAAGAGAGTCTGACGGATGGCTTGTGTCTCGGAAAACTTGTAAGCGCGCGCTTGTATCTCAAGGCACCACTATATAGGCAATTATACACATTTGTGGTAAGACTCGCTCACTATCCCCCACGAGTAACTGAGGATGAATGCACTAGACAGCGTTCATGGTACAGTTCAAATGAGCCACAAGAAATTGCGCACGGATCCAGGGTTTGGAAATGAGTCTTGTCTAGTCTTCTCGTCTAGACAGTTTACACATGACTGTCACTGCAAATGACACTTTTCTTCATTTTTCTCTTGTGAGCCACAAGCAGACTGAACAAGCCTGTGCTGTTCTTCTTCGTTCTTAGAAGTTGCTGTATGACCATTCAAGTTAGACTGGAATTCTTCACGGTAACACAGGAATAACAAACGTGGTGTTTTCTCGCACTGGCACATGTTTAACCAAGTTCCCATTAACCTTTGCACACACACTCTTTTCTAAGAAATCCTCTTTCTAAGGAATAATGGAGACCTCTCAGCTGCTCAACCCAGAGGCATTCTTGCAGGCTGGCATAAGAGAGCGAGAGAGAGCATTGCCTTTCCCAGAATTTCTTTTGTTCAGAATGTGCAATGTGGGTGGGGTCGTGTCAGCTCCACTTATCTCTCGAACCATACCTGCTGCTGCGGGGTGGTGCTGCAGCTCTGGCTCTCGTCAGGGTCCTCGCACCCAACACCATGTCACCAGCAGTTTTTCTGCTTCCTTCAGCTGACCTCTCACTTGCTGTGCAGCTGATAACACTTTGGCTGTACAGCAATCCGTTCCCTTGGGATTCTGGTCAACAACCTCACATTTGTTCAGCTTCCAAAGCCTGTTTTTTCCACGGGAAATAATGCAAATAGAAACTAGAAAAGGAAGAGTTTGCACACTTGGCTTGCTGCACCAGAGAGAGACAAACCCTTCTTGGCTAGCTTAGCAATAGCTAGCTAATACCGCAGACACCACACGGATTGGATTTAAAACGTTACCAAAAGTGAAAACAAATTCTAGATTCTGCCAATGGCCATTATACGGCAATTTTAAATGGGAGGTCAACCCCAAAAAACATTCTTGACAATATTATGTTCTATGCAGCCCCACTAGTCTAAATACGGTATTCTGGTTATTATTGCATTAGTGGAATATGAATTAAGCACCAAAATCAGCAGATTTGATCAATATCAGAAGGCGGCCATTTTTCCACTTGCTATCGACTGAAAATGACATCACAGTTGCTCAGGTCTCGGGTAGCAACCAATTCTAGAAAACAGGTGATCTGTGATTGGTCGTTGCTTGAGCCCTGAGAAACTGTGATGTCATCTTCAGTCGACAGCAAGTGGCAAAATGGCCGCCCCCTGAGATGGATAAAAACGACTGAATTTTGCTTCATAACTCATATTCCACAAATGTAACATTAATCAGAATGTCATGTTTAGACTAGTGAGGTCACATGTAACAGATCATTGTCAAGAAATGTTTAAAGCTGACTTCCTTTTAAAGCAAAAAGGATAACCTTTTTGTAGGTTGACGTGGCTGTGTTAACGCATCGGCCGTATAAAGCCTTTACACTCTCCAATCTGTTGTCAAAAATGTGAAAATACACATTTTGATATTTGTATTAAAAGTTTTAATTCTAATAATCTGTGGAATCATCAATACAATGTTTGATTTTGAAAAATGTTTTCAATAGCTGCTGCTCCAGTTGTTTCTTAAAAAAGCGTAATTGTCAACTAGTGCAGGCTGACCAGATGTCTTGTTACAGTCCTGCTTTTTAGCCTTGGCTCCCGCGTCCTGGCAGATTTTGCCAACGTTTTTTCCCGAAAATACGGTAATCACATAGTTGTCATAGTGTTTCATGCAATTAACTCATTAAAAGGGACTTTAACTGTTATATTCCTTCTTATTTACTTCCAAATTCACGTTGAAAAGGCAAGAGACATTGACCGGAACTAAAACTACTTCCTGCTTTTTCTAAAAATCATGGGGAAATGTACTCCTACTATCCACTGCGGTCGCAACTCGCAGGTCAGACTGCAAGCTGAACATACTAGTGGTATATTTCCAACATTACAATGCGAGGCCAGCGCAAAGTAAATGGCACAGCCAGTTTCTAATAGCTGTCGGGACCGATCAATAAAAGCTTGGATATTGGTGAGAGCATTGAATTGTTTAGCGCTGTTGAACTGTCTACCAAGATAGCATTTAGCATTAGCGATTGACAATTCACCCACCAACCAACCCCGTCCCCGCACTCCCACCGACCTTACCCACCCCCGTTGACAAAGATTGACAAGCAATGAAATTTGGTGAATTTTTTTCTAGATCTATCCGTCCCAGTTTTAATTTAGAAAATCTGTTCACCCTTAAATTATCGGCCTGGCATGCTTTGCTAAAGCTAAGCTGAATATTGCACGAAGGATTATATATAAAACAATGTGTTTTTGATTGTTCCGATGTCCCGCATCATGTCACAAAAAATACTAAGTAGCTGTGGAACTTATTCCTGATATGAATTCTCCCAGTCTCTGGTCAAGACAATTGTACATTAATGTCAGAGAAAACAGCCATAAACAGTAACTGCTTTCTCTTTTTTTTTCTTTTTTTTTTTTCGTTGGTGGGAAAGTAATGATGTCACTGGCGGTTCTCACAGCATGAACCACCATTGGCCACACAATTTAGTCCCTCACAGAGAAAAGTCTCACCAACCCCTCTGGCTCGTAAACAACAAGACTGATGACTGAGTATTACTAAGTTTTATAAACAGGGCAACCAAGTAAGAACAAGTCGTTGTTTATACAACGGGGGGAAGAGCGTCGAGAATTGATGTGAACCGAGGGGTCATGTGGAAGGTGTAGCTGGCGACGGTTTCTCACTCAGCTGGAAAAGTGCTGACTGGCGACGGGGAGCATGAGAAGGCTACTGTTAGCTTGGCCCTCAGACTGGGAAACTCCTTCTTGCACAGTTTGTACTGGGAGGGGCGCACATGAGAGGGAGGATGTGTGTGTGTGTGTGTGTGTGTGTGTTTGTGTGCGGCAAACGCGGCAACCAGTCCACTGCTTCGTGGCTTGCGTCCAAACCTTTGAACTCTCCTTTGTTCAAAATAGCAGACGTCAGTCTAGACTCCATCTTGGCATTTCTTACGTACGCAGTTCGTCACTTACCTTAAGCAATGCATGTATTAAGAGCTGAGTGACGTGAGAAAAAAAAATGGAGCAATTAGAGTACCGTAATGCCTCATGCCGACTTACTAGTCTCACATGCCACCGCACCAGGCCCCGCCTCTTGAAGACACATATCTACCAGACAGAGACTCTTAAGATGTACAGGCAGTGGCGTGCAAAGAAGGAGGGATCAGCGGGACGGTCCACCTTTTGAAGTTCTGGACGACCTAGAAACATTTCGCATGAACTTTCTTTGACGTGCTTACAAAAAAAAAACAGTTTGTGGACAAGAGCGGTGATTACAGTGCAGTTAATTGACACCATTTCACACGGAGGCAAACTGCCATCAGATGTGCGGAGAGAACTGTCATCACCTGTAAATGTGGGTGACGGAGGGTTTTCTATCTTGACTTGTAAGCACCCCAATTTACAAGTTTTTACGGGACTCACGTTAGAGCCACAGGTGTCGATACGCTTTCAGACATTTATTAAACTGGACAAATGGAAGTTCAATTTGCTATACAGGTAAATTGAGTCGCGAAGTCGAGGCATCACTACTTATTGTGGTGGAGCGGCGCAAAGGGTGTTATTGTGTAGTCTTGGAATGATCCTCAAAAGTGTGTATAAAAAAAAAATAACTTTATTTTTATTTATTTTTTATTATTATTATGATTATTTTTATTTATTTTTTTACTAAAAAACTTCTAACACCCAAGTGATCATCTCCACTGCAGGATGTGTAGACGACATGGCTGTGGTTTTGTCACCTACAAAAATAGTGTGACATTTGCAACCATATCAGTGAGACATAATGTCATTTCCAATAATAACTCATCAATCAAGGATGTACTCAAAGCTTGTCTCAACGAGGAAACTATTATTCTGGGTGACTTCAACCTAAATTGGCTCGATAAAACACGCTCCAGCAAGATAAGACACCTTGCTAAATAGTTTAATCTAACTCGAATGGTAAAGAATCCCACTAGAATAACCAGCTCCACAAAAACATTACAAGGCTTAATATTTACTAACAAATTAAAAAAATAAAATGTATAATCTAATCAAATGTTTATCACACCATAACCTAACGTTGGTTTCAAGGCAACTCTCTAGGACTCGTTATAGAAATTAAAATCGAGAAAAAACTTTTAGAACATTTATTCCGAAGCGTGACACTGAAATAAAAACTACTGTCCAAAATAATCTAGTTCGTGGCTAAGACACCAAGCAGGCTTGTAGGGTGTACTTTAAAATGCAATAACTCAAATTCTTTCCAAATTCGCAAAAATTCAAAAGCAAGAGAACCTTACCATGGCTCAGTGAGAGGTTATTTATGGCTTCCGATTAAGGATAGAGACGCTGCTCTTAAAAAGCACCTCAAGTCAAGGTTAGGGACTGATCGGCTGATCTACCAAAGCCTCAGTACAAGTTATAGTACAGCTCAGAAGAGCAAAACTTATTTCCGGAAAAAATAAAACAAGCCAAAGGGAATAGTAAAAGGATATGGAAGTGCGTTGACAATTTATCTGGGAGAGAACGGAAGACTGGAAATGGACCCATAGAACTTAAAACCTAAATTCCTGCAACAATGATGTGCTCACACCTCGAATGCAAATCACCGCAAAGGGCTGCTTAACGGTTACAAACATTTTTAATGACTATTTCCTGACCTCGATCCTAAAGCTGAGCAGACCTTCAAATACAGAGCAGCACTTAACGGCCAACTCTGGCGGCCGCACTGGACTTGGAATGCGTGAATGAAGATAAGATCATCAAAACGATGTCATCTCTTTCGAATTCAAAAGCTAAAGACTCATGGGGACTTGACCTGCTTGTATTAAAGAACTATAAAGATGTCTTTTCAGGACCAATAACACGCATTAATTAATCAATCATTAAGAGAAGGTGTGTTTTCTTCCTCCCTTAAATCTGCAATTGTAATACCTATTTTTAAATCAGGAAACAGGAGGGATATCAATAATTATAGACCAATTAGTTAATACTTCCGGCAGTTTCTAAAGTAATTGTAAAGATTGTTCCTGAACAGCTGATTAAGCACCTTGACAACAGAAACATGTTACATCCCATGCAATTCGGTTTTCGATCCAGACACTCCACCCAAACAGCTTGTTGTTACTTCCTCGAGGAGCGACGTAAGGCATTCGACACTGTTAACCAAAATGTTGAATTTGAGTTTCTCCGCAAACACCATTAGTTGGTTTAAATCATATCTTATAGTGTGTTTAAAATAAACAATAAACATTTTTTTAGACTGTGCACTACAGGGGTATTAATTCAAGGGTCCATACTCGGGCCATTGCTCTTCAATCTGTACATCAATGACCTTCCTTCCATCTGTGACAACGTGAATGTCGTGATGACACTGTTTTGTTTTTTTTCACCCACGGCTCCGATGCAAATTCTGCTGCAGCTGAGCTATCTCGTGCAACGATTAAAGCAACTGAGTGGTTGAACAAGTCCCACCTCACGCTGAACAAACATCTATGCTGATAGTTTTATGATTCAAAATGTCGAAGAAGTTAAATACCTAGGTGCGTCCTTAGATCCCACACTTAAAATTTATTAACCATGTTAAAGCGGTATGCCGTAAATTTGTATGTTGTTTGCATGTAATTTTAACTTGCTCTGTTATCTTATTTTACGGGGTCTACAGATGCAAACTAGCATTGTGCTAAATCTGGTGCAGCCATCTTCTTAATGTTACTGTCCTTTTAATCAACTAAACTCAAACTCATGTGTCATTGGCTATACGAACCCAGTGATTCCCATTATAAGAGATCCATGGGCATTGCTGGCTTAATGGGAGCAAGGCATGACCCTGAAAAAGTTTAATTAATTAATTAATTAATTGTAATCTCACTTCTGTCTAAATTAGGTCTTTGGCGTAATCAGATATCTGCTGCTCCCTTTTTGTCAACCCTAACCTCAACCTGACCTTATAGTCCTACAAAGCATAAAGGGGCCAATTCAGCTCGTTTAATTTTGAAGTGAGATTTCAAGTTTCTGTATAAAAGCACTGTCCTTCGCACCTTTCACCGTCTTCTGTCAACCAACTCTACAAGTATAACAGGAGCCTCGAGTCAGTCTAAACTGCCATGAAAAAGTACGGGGGTTTTTTTGGGTTGTTTTTGCTTGATTATCACAAATGTTTCAGATCATCAAACCAATGTTGTTATCTCACAAAGCCAACCCAAGTAAATACAAAATGCATTTTTTATTATTATAATTTTGATGGAAAAAAATCTAAACCTAGTTAACTTGGCTTCGTGTAAAAACATAATTGCTCTCTGAACTTAATAACTGGTTGTGGCAACCTTGGCAGCTCTAACTCAAATCAAGCATTTGCGATAACTGCTAATGAGTCTTCCCCGTAGCTTGGGGAGGAATTTGGACAAGAATTGTTTGAAGCATCAATTTGGATTTAAGTTCAGACTTTGACTTGGCCTCTCCAAAAGCTTCATTTCTTTTCGTGTTTCATAACCCAAGAGCACAAACTGATGGCAGTGTGTTGACCCATAAACATCCAAATTCGTCCAGGTCTTGAAGAGACAAAGCAGCATCAGACCATTTTACTTCAATCACCATGTTTTATTGTTGGCATGATTTCCTTTTCGATCAAATGCTCTACTTTAATTAATTTTTTACAGCAGCTGTAATGAGCCACACACCTTACAAACGTTTAACTTTGGTTTAATCGTAAAATATTTCTCTAAATGTCTTGTGAATCATCAGTTCTCTTTTTTTTTTTTGTGGCCTATTAAGTGAGTCATCATTGTAATCTTGGAGAGTAATGTTAGTTGATCGACAACCTCTAAGACGGTTCACCTGTCGCAGTTTTCCCCATTTGTAGATAACCGTGAACTGCTGCAGTCCCAAAGGCCTTTGTTTCTCATTTGTTCTTGAATTACTTAGCATGGGGTGTTTCTTTTTGAGATTTTTCTTGCTTATTTCACTTTGTCTGACAGGTCATATTTAAGTGATTACTTTGATTCAACAAGTCCAGCAGTAATCCAGGCCTGGGTGTGTCCTGTGAAATGTCACTCGGCTTTCCCAAAACAGTGGTTAATAATGGTTAACTCGTGCTTTAACGAGAGGGGGGGAAATTACTTCACATAGGGCTAGGAGGTTTAGATTTTTCCCCCTATTTATAAACATTCAAAAACTTTTTGTAATAGCAGTCAAATGCGATAAATGCTAGCTAGGTGTGTCACAAAAGATCGATTTCAAATTTACCTTACAAACTACGGGTTTAAAGTAACCCTCCTGGAGTCGAATGCACTTTCGACCATGGCATCCTACTGCGGCTCCACCACACCTCTGGACTCACTGACACTGCCCTCAGCTGGTTTCAGTCATACTTGACAAATCGGACAGAACACGTATCCTTGGGCCACTCTACATCAAACCTACACACAGTCCCCTGCGGTGTTCCCCAGGGGTCAGTTCTTGGCCCCATCCTCTTCACCCTTTACCTCACTCCCCTTGGCCATGTCATCAACCGCCATGGTTTTTCATCCCATTGCTACCCCAACGACACACAGCTATACGTCAATGCTACTACTGCTGCAGCCACACCCTTTTCATCACCGTCACACCACCTGCCTGCAGGAGATAAAGATATAGCTCACCTTTGAATCCCACATCAACCACCTCTACAAGACTTCCTTTTATCACCTCCGGAACATTTCTAAACTCCGTCCAATCCTCTCCCTCTCCGATGCCGAGAAGCTGGTCCACGCCCTTATTTCCACCAGACTGGACTACTGCAACGCACTCAACGGGATCCCTAACAAGAGCCTGCAGAGGCTCCAATACATCCAAAACTCTGCAGCTCGAATCCTGATGAGAGTACGCAAATATGAGCACATTAGCCCCATCCTCCGCTCACTCCACTGGCTTCCTGTCTCCACCAGGGTTGAACACAAGGTTTCCCTCCTCACACACCAATGCCTTTCTGGTCATGCCCCACTCTATCTCAAAGAACTCCTCAGTCCACAAAGCCGGACACGTTCCCACCGCTCTACCCACTTAAACCTACCTCCACCACACACCCAGGACTAATATGAGGACCACGTCTGTGGAACGCCCTCCCTGACACACTGAGGGCACCACAATCTATTGACTGTTTTAAGAGAACTCTTAAGACATTTCTTTTTAGCAGAACCTCTGGTCCCCCTTCTTAGATGTTTTCATAACTACAAAATGCACGTCGTTTTTCTTCTCTACGTGTAGCCCTTTGAGATCTTGCGATGTAAAGGGCATTATAAATAAAATTCATTATTATTATTATTATTATTATTACGGCGGCACGGTGGCTGACTGGTTAGCACGTCCGCCTCCCAGTGCAAAGGTTGTGAGATCAAGTCCGGGCTTCGGCCTTCCTGGGTGGAGTTTGCATGTTCTCCCCGTGCTTGCGTGGGTTTTCTCCGGGTACTCCGGTTTCCTCCCACATTCCAAAACACATGCATGGCAGGTGAATTGGACACTCCAAATTGTCCATAGGTGTGATTGTGAGTATGGTTGTTCATCTCTGTGTGCCTTGTGATTGGCTGGCAACCAGTTCAGGGTGTGCCCCGCCTACTGCCCGAAGCCAGCTGGGATAGGCTCCAGCAACCCCCGCGACCCTTGTGAGGACAAGCGGTACAGAAAATGGATGGATGGATGGATTATTATTACTTTCCCAGCTTTCTTTGCCACGCCTTCATGCACTCTAAGGATTCTTCCCAGATCCTCTGCAGCTGAGTCATCTGAGCCATCTTGCGGTTGTCCACAACTTCGGGTCCTATTCATGACACCCTTAAGCTTATAAGAGGGAGGGGGGGGGATCACAAGATCCATGTTGGGTGAGTAGGGAGGGTGCCCCAGTACGACAGAGTTCTCATTGGCCAGGAATTACTCAGGGCCTTGTGAGCAGGTGTGTCGTCATGGTGAAGCATGTTGTCTCAACTCTCGCCTACCTTGCAAACTGAACAAAGCAAATGCCGTAAGATCTCTTTGTTAGTCGATTGTCTGGCAACTCAGTGGACCTTGACCTTCAAATTGAAGAATGCGTTCCAACATGTCATCATACTCTTCCCTGAAAGCTCTGGGGTTCAGCCTCCCAATCGCACTAGATCAGTGGTGTCAACGTCCAGTTGTCGAGTGCCGAAGTCCTGCCTGTTTTAAAGGTTTCCTACGTCCAACACAGCTGATTCATATTCAAGATCAACAGCAAGCTCTGCAGAAGCCTGATAATGATTATTGAATCAGGTGCGTTTGAGTAGGGAAACCTCGAAAACATGCAGGATTCCCACCCTCGAGGACTGGACTTTGACACCTGTGCACTAGAATGTTTCAATGACTCCATACCGGTGATGACTCTCACACAGTACTCTATATCTAGCTTCCGCAGTCTGGAAAGCACCTTTCACTACAACATTTAAAAAAAAAAAAAAAAAAAAAAAGCTTTCGATAAGGTTCAGAACCAAGTGATACTCAAGAAGCTTATGGGGTGGCATGGCTCAGTGGTAGCATGGTCGGCTCCAAACCGTGAGGTTGTGGGTTCGATCCTCACCCCTGTGGTGACCATGTCGAAGTCTCCTTGAGCAAGACACTGAACCCCGATTTTCTGCTTGTGGACCTGTGTGACAGCAGTCGACCATTAGTGTGTGAATGGGTGAATGTGAGGCATTGTAAAGCGCTTTGGGCACCATTGTCATTAAAAGCACTATATAAAAAGCAGTTCATTGGAATTGATGACAAAGATCTAAGAATCATAAGAAATCTTTTACCTAAACCAGACGGCAGCAATCTGCTTATCCGACAGAAAGGTGAACGAATGGGTCAGAATTTTACGAGTCAGATAAGGATGTGATTTCTTCAATCTCTATGGTGAATTCATTCTCCAAAGTCTTGACGACATCCCCGAAGGCATTGGCGCACCATCTGAAAGAGGCAAATGACCAATATCTGAGATGATACGGCCTTTATACCAACATCACAGGAAGGTGCCCAAAATGTCTGAAATTGCGTAGGACTCTGGCAAAAGCAAGGGCTTGAGCATCAACTTTTAAAAGACAAAGGTCATGCGTGTCTCCAATTCATCACCAAATGTATCCTTACCTCTGGCAACAGACATTACAGAGCAAGTTTCTTCTTTTGCTTACCTCGCAACTACAAACACAGAAAATGGCAGAAGCAAGAAAGAAATTCCGTAAATTCTCTGCAAGTACTACCTACTCCTTAAATCCCTGAAAATGAGAAGAGTTGAGCCTCAGCGGAAGGTTGGCGGGAACTAGAGCTGCAAAATTTCCAACAATTCAAGTCAAATCGAGAATTATGGGACGCTGTCCGAGATTGGAAAAATTGCCGTCAATGTAGCAAATGTTCGCCATCGGGTACCATATAGACGAAGAAGAAAGTATTTAAAGTACCCTGCAGGACCACACAGACTGTACACGAGACTGGCCTGCATCTTCTTTTACACTTTAGCGGTTGCTGTTTGTATTAGTCAGCAGCAAAATTTAAGAGTTTTCTTTGGAGTGTTGCTCTTAACGGCACTGAGTCATAAGGCTTCTCTGTTCTTCGCTCTTTGAACGCAGACTTAATGAAACGCATGTGTGTGTGTGTGTAAGGTACAACATAGCAGTGTGGCAGCGCTGCTATGGTGGTCCAGGATGTCTTGTGTGTGCGAGTGCGCTTAGTGCGTGTTTGCAAGAGTGGGCTGCAAGAGGTGGTCTATTTCTGATCCTCAGAGTTCACTTTTTTTTCTCCCTGCAAGGCTTCTACATGCACATATTGCATCAAACACTCAAACATGCCTTCCAATTGCACTTTTAATTGGAGCAGTGGCGCGAGTAGCTGTTGGCATCACATCACAGGGGGGGGGGGGGGGGGGGGGGGGTACTGCGCACTTGGACTGCCAGCTAAATGGTTGCCTGGAGGCATTGAAGCCTTCCCGCACTTTGGGCGCCCGAGAGAAGAAAACGAATAGTTGTGTATTTGTTCTCAAGTTACAGTGCAGCTTGCCAGTTTCTCAT
Organism: Leptonotus elevatus; assembly: GCF_054856555.1. NCBI lineage: Eukaryota > Metazoa > Chordata > Actinopteri > Syngnathiformes > Syngnathidae > Leptonotus > Leptonotus elevatus. The sequence continues at coordinate 8,039,699 of NC_141239.1, read as the reverse complement.
AGGATAGAAAAACTGGCCTCTCATGATCCCATTGTTTCCTGCGTCTTTCTCAAGGCAACTTAAAACACAAAGGACCCCCCCCCCCCCCATTTCCAAGTCAGCAGAATGCAGTTTTCTTTAGCACACGTGATGCTCACATCATTTTACATTGCATCATGTGAAGCAACAAAAAGTCTGCAAGCTTTGCCAAAAGTTGACCAAAGCCCAGACTTTGAGTTATTCTCAATAAGCTTGCATGACAAGACTGACTCCTTCACTCATCCTGTGTGGATGAAAGGATTGTGGTGCCCTGTTCACCTCCGCCGCCGCCTCGCCTTCGTGACTAAGCGCCAAGCGTTTCCCACTGATGACTGTTCACTTTGCTATGTGCGCTTACAGTAGACCCTTCCATGTCTCACGCTTGTTATTGCAGACAATGAAAAAAAAAGTCTTTACTCGGGTGTTTCCAAGCCAAAAAATTACTTTGCTTCCTGTTTTTTACTTTTGTTTTCAGGCTGGATTTTATTGGGGGGAAGGGAGGCTTTAATAAGGGAGAAGTCTACCCTAAACATTTTTTATTGAAAACATATTCTATGCAGCCCTAGTTCTTAGTATGGCATTAATGGAATATGAGTTAAGCAGCACAATTATGCGTTTTTTATCCATCTCAGGGGCGGCAATTTTTAATTTTGGCAGATTTGTTCATTTATATTTATTTTTTTGTATTTGATTTTTGAATTAAGTTTTTATATTAAAAAAATATTTTCATTTTTATTTATTCATTCATTTATTTTTAATTTTGGCAGATTTGATCATTTATATTTAGTTTATTGTATTTAATTTTTGAATTATATTTTTATATACATTTTTTATTTAAAAAAATTTTTTTTATTCATTAATTAATTTATTTTAAATTTGGGCAGTTTTGGTCCTCCATAGTACTTGGCCCTCTACTGTCACTGTTTGCCGTTAATTACCCTGTCACATTTCTAAAAGCCCCTTCTCCTATTTCTACAAGTTGACTTCTTCTCTTCTGCAAAAGTATGTGCACTATTCCAGGCCAAAGTGATGATTCTCTTCTTTTGGCAAGCCTCCTCTCGTTCACGTTATCCTGTCCATAAACAGTTTTTTCCCCACGTGCATTTCTCCAGAAACGACCGCGGGGAGGCCTTAATAGAAGTTTCCTGTTGCCCGATAAGAATAGTTTTGCCGTAAGCGGAATGTGTCTCAAGAAGAAAAGTATGTTGCAGAATGTGTTCAAGGAAGTAATGTGCGTACCATTGTGTTGAGAAACTGCAGTTAGAGGAAGTCAGCTCGCAAGGGAGGGAGGGAGGAACGGCGCAAGTAGAAGGCACGCAGCTCCCACATGCCATGTTGGATGTGTCCGGGCTTGTTCCCATCAGGTCTGTCAATGATTTGCAGGAAGCGGAATCACAAGTTCAACCTGTTGCAGCTCCCCCTCCAGACACACACACGTCCGCTGTTCGGTGCAGGAATCTTGACCTTGCATTTGGTTTCTGTGTGAAGGGAGAAAAAAAAATCCCTGCACGTTTTCTGCCATTGTGTCAGTTTTGCAACTGTCAGGTTGTTGGGCAAACAGACTGAATGAACAATGTGGCCTCGTTAGGGCACATTGAACGTGAACGTGCGCCAGCCCTGACACAAATAGTGGAAATTTGTTGGGAATTGGCACCCCCACAAAAAGCATACTAAAAGTGCTTGATTTGAATCATATTTTGTGCGTCTGCAGCACAAAATAAATAAAATGTGAGAGCAGTGTATTTGTATGTATTGGTTGATATTTAATTCTATTTATATATTGATTTTTGTATTTAGTTCCACATTTATTTATATATTGATTTTTTTAATCTTGTTTTTTATTTATTATTACTTTTAGTTCTTTAGGACTATATATATATATATATATACTAAATCAAGTGAAAGCCTATATTATTATCTCATCTTTAACATGAAGTAACTTTTTGAAATTTTGCACATTTTTAAAATTGTAAAATACAACTTGATCTCGGTCTCCACAAATATATGCATTATTATTACATTTATTACTGCAAAATTTCGATGTGGACGTGTCTGCTGGAATTCCCCCAGTACAAAAAAACTAGTGATCATATATATAAAATGTGTGTGTATATATACAGTATTTACGTATGTATGTTGTTTCTATTTCCATTTATACTTACTTTTTTTGTATTATAGTTTTTTATGTATCCGTTTTTATTTTCACTTTTATTCATGTATTTATTCATTTATTTATTTTTAATTTTGTCAGATTTGGTCCTCCATAAACACCAGGCTTAGCAAGTTTTGTGGGGGAAACCCTAGGCCACACAATAAAAAACCCTAGATAACACAATAAAATAAAAATAATATATAATATAAAAATAAAATGAAACACAAATATCCAAGTAAATATTATTGCAAACTGGTGATAGTAAAAAAACAAAACAAAAAAAAACATTTATAAATGGAAATGTGTTTTTGTATGTAAAACTATTTCAAAAATGTTTTTATTAACGTGGCTTCTTTTTCCACCTTTAGCGGGTGGCCCGGAATGTAACTCGCGTGTGCAATTTAGTCTTCAATTAACCTACTTGTTGTTGGCATGCGGTAGGAACTCGGTGAAAAGCAAGCCTGGAGAGAATATGCAAATTTCATACAGGGCGAGGACAGAACTGAGATTCAAACTCAGAACTTCTCAACTGTGGAGTAGACCTGCTAACCACTAATCCACCATGTATTGCAATATAAAGACGACATTCAAATTCTACATTTATACCATTATTTGCTCAGTTTTAACGCTATTTTATTGTGATATTTTTCTGCTGTATCTTGCAAACGAAAGTGACAAAGTAGTTGCTACACCACTGCAAACAATTTCTTCAGAGGTCAAATGATTATATTGGATGTAATTATGGTGCGCATATGTCCATAATGAAGTAGCTTGTGAGTTGTGGCGCCGAGCCAGAGAAATAATGTCACTTCTGGGAACAATGAAGCAAGAGGAAGTGTGGAAGGTGAAATGACGTTCATTAACCCGACAGTGTTGTTTCTTTCCACGGCCAGCTCGCTGATTTACAGCCTTCAGCTGCTCAGCATGACAACAAGCGTGCAGACCTTGTTCTGTTTTTTTTTTTGTTTTTTTTATCCTCTGGTCATTCATTCAGCTTATTCCACCAGAAAGCAAGAATTGTTAGCTGATAGTGGAAACTTGGCACAAATGTTGATGGGAGTTAGCAATAAGAGGTCCTGAACCTCGAGAAAGTACTAACAGGCACTTATTTTGGCTCCAATAAATGTAATTTAATTTAATTTAATAATCTATTATTTTAATGCATTTTAATCAAATAAAATATATAATAAATATATAATTATAAGAAAAGAAAATGTAGTACATTTGAATAATTTTAACATAATTTTAAATTTTAAAAATTCAAGTGAAAGCCCTTAAATTTAATTTAACAATCAATTATTTAAATACATTTTAATAACATAAAATATGTAATAAATATACAATTATAATAAAATAAAATAAAATTGTATACACTTCAATAAAAAAATAAGAATTTAAATTAAAAAATTAAGTGAAAGCCCTTAATTTTATATTATCGAAATAATGAAAATGATTTTTGGTGAGACTTAATAGGAAAAACATGCATATATGAAATAAAAAAATCAATCATCTGCCAATTTCAGCAATATTTTCACGATAGACAAGTAGATACGTTCCACTCAAAACTTTGCAAAGTATTTTTTGACATTTTATGGTTTGGGGGTATGCCGTGATAATTTTTCCCTTGTAAATTATGTACCTCATCTCTAAGGATTTTTGATATATTGGTGTTATGTTCCATACTAACAGTGTGTCCCTTGCTATTGTCTTATCCAGTGTTGATTGCCCAGCCAGGATGTCTTCAAAGGCTCACAGTTCGAATAACATCGCCCATGCCAGGCGGACTGTGCAGCAGCTGAAGATAGAAGCCAACATCGAGAGGATAAAGGTACAGTCACTACAAAAACTCTCCTGGGCTATATAAGACCTTTTCACGTTTCACGTGTGCAATATTGTTAAATAACCGATGCCAGGTTACTTCAAGATGGCAGAGTAATTAATGTAAACATATGAACACAACTGTATACCCCAAAAGATAACAGAAAACCCCAACAATGGCCATCAGTGGCACGATCTGTGACGCGCATGTGCAGAAGATCGGCCATCTTGGATCGCTAACTACGGCAACCACGTAGGTCAAAACACGTCCTCACGCGCAAAATGAAACAGACATTGCGAAAGGTACAGGAGAGGTGCACGTTTGTTTTTGTTTATTATTATTTTCAATTTAAGCAAAGCAGTTCAGTACCCAAGCATATCTTATACGAATAGAAACGATTTTGACACATGCTGTAATTATAGTTCGTTTCGAGAAGAGAGTTAAATAAGAGAGACGTGCTTGAATCCTGTCCTGCCGTGTCTGGTTAATTTAGCAGGACGACGCCAGAAAACATCAACTGGAAACTATTTGTAGCCCGCCTTTTACCCAGCCTCCGGAAACGACGACAACATCTTCGGGTTTTACATTAGCATAGGGGTTGAGACTGGGTGAGGGGCGGGGGGGTCATTTAAAACACACAATGCAGATTCACTGGAAATATAATGGGGTCAAAAGTAAAATGTTCATCTTTAAAACGTATAGGATCAAAAGTTACTTTGTCATTTTTTTTTTTTTAATTATGTATCATTTTACGAACGCGCAATATGGCGCAGGCATATGAAGGTATTTTGTTCCCGTGTTGTTGCCGTAGTTAGCGATCCAAGATGGCCGATCTTGCGCAGATCGTGCAGGGGTCACAGATAGCGCCTTGACAGGGTACAGAACGAATGAAAAGAAAACATGAGGAAAGGTGAGGGTGGGTGGGGGGGGACGGACACCCCCAGACTAAGCTCGTGTTGGGGAAGCACACTATGGATTTGCAGGGGGACAAAAACCTCAGCAAACAGGCACACATGAATACACGACAACATACAGCAAGTCGAATACTGTAGAAATTTGGTGGCGGAAGCATCGGGCGGCGAACATTACAATCCAGATGCCGTGTTTGAATTATTTATTTATTTATTTTTTGGTCTGGTTGTAGGTATCCAAGGCGTCCGCGGACCTTATGACTTACTGCAACGATCACTCCAAAACCGATCCTCTCCTCATGGGCATCCCCGCGTCAGACAATCCCTTTAAGGACAAAAAACCCTGCACTATATTGTAGGAGGACGCCAAGCTGCCTTCATGGGAGTCCGTTTTGGCTTATTAACGTTGCTGTGTTCTGTTTGCCGGGAGGAGTGTGAGGGGTGGATGGTGATCGTAAGCATCACCGCGGGCTCGTTTCGTCTATTTGTGTTAACAAATTACTGACGCGACTATGTTTTCGTTTTTTTTTTTTTTTTTCTCTTTCTCCAAAATGTCTTTTTGTACAGAGCCAACACTCAAGTCTTTAATTGTTGTGCCACTTTTGGGTCTGCTTCTGTGGCCACGAGCAAGCCTTTGGCTGCATGCGTTACCATGACAACAGGCACTTCCTGGTGTCACTGGTGGTCGTCAGCTTCGTTGAGTTCTCGTAATGGGCAGCGACTGTTATCATCTCTCAGCAGGTTCACGCGGCCCCCCTTTTTTGCTACAATTTGACTTGAGCACTTTTGACCCTTGCGATCCGGTTCAGATGGCTGCAGATTCAGGTTTTTTTTCAGATGAGCTCGTTACCGTGGCGGCCATGACAATCCACATTCCGTGTAATTGATATTGAGGTGTTTTTCACCTCGAAACGTCAGGTTCAGACTAGTTTGCTTTTTAAGCGTGTTTCATAGTTTAACACCGTTTTTGCTCTGGAGATTATATACAGTGAGCCCCTTTTTTATCACGGAGGATACTTTTTTCAAAACCATTTCAGTTACATGTAATGGATACAGATGAAGCGAAATTAGCATAAATGCTACAATAATGATAAACTTTCTAACAACTGCTATTTTAACACAAACCAAGCGTAAAAAAAAATACTTGCCATGTTGTGGCACAATGTGGTACTACACAAATTCAGATTTGCTTGTATAGTGTAAAAACTAGGCCTGATTTAGTCGGCCGATATTAGCTCTGCAAAAATCGTACGATTTCTGGAGAAAATAAACACTTAAATGTTCATCCTAAATTAAATTAAATGTTCTCTATTGTTGAAAAAAGTTATTTTATCCGTCTATCCATTTTAGACATAAGATATTTTTTTGAATTGATCGCCCAATTAGTTGGTTATCGGAATTTTATTCTGCCAAATTCCCATTGGCCTAAAAAAAAAAAAAAAAAAAAAAAAACATCTGCAGGCCCTACTAAAATGAAAATCCTCAATTGAATGGGGGTTCACTGTATAATAGATGATTATCTATACGTAATGTTCAGAACGGAAAAGATGCCTTCGTCAGCTGACACGCTTCTAATGTTGTGTAACGATGACATGAAACTTCTTGGACTTAAACGTGTCATGCGGCCTTTTAAGACCAGCTCCAGTACTTATTCCAACAAAAGGTGCAGTTCGGCTCACCTGGCTACAGTTTGAAATGGTCAACTTTGATACACTTTGAGTTTCCGGCGTTCCGCTTCCCGATGTAGGTTGCCATGGTGACAGCTGTGTCAGTGTAAAATACAAATAAAAAAGTGCATTCAGCATAAATCATCATCTAAATATGTTCCTCTTGATTCTTTTTTGACCAATTGACAGCTTTGTCCATTTTGTTCTGTTATTTATTGCATTAATTTAGCTATTTTTATTCTCCGTAAAATTGTTTAATGTAAATGTCTTCTTTTTTTTTTATTCATTTATTTAATTCAGTAGCTTAATTGCTCAATTGATTATAAATGATAATAAAGTTTTACATATACATTTAATGTATTACATAGTGGTGCCTTGCGATACGAGTTTCTTGACTTTTTTGTTAAAATTGTGAGATGACGGCAGCAAACTTCTCGGCAGCCATCGATTCACATTGGCTTCCTTGCAGTGGAAGGACAATATCAGCTGGCGGCGCTAATGTGCCGTTAAACTCTTTTGCCAACCGCCAATTAAATAGACACTGCAGAAGAAGAACAAGTAAGGACTATATATTCGGTACAGGCAATTATGTTTTGCGGCTCTGGTGGATATTAAATGCTATTACTTTGTGTTTTTTTACAGTATGATATATCTGAGTGTAATTTTTTCTGGTGAAAATCGAGCATGTTCGATTAAACTCGAACCTTAAGGCACCACTGGAAGTGGAACTATAATTAAAATAATCCGATAAAAATTGTATTATTAAATTCAACTTTTAAATGCTCATTTAATATTTTATTTTTGGACCTAATCTACAAATGACCTGTTAACCCTCCGCTTTATCATCCAATTTTGTACCTGACAAACTGTATGCTGAACTGTACCAGTGGTGCAAAACATGCACATTAATCTGCATTCTGGTGGTCTGTTGAAAAAAAATGTAATGGAGTAAACGTCTCTCACTCTTTACAGCCTTACTGTGTGCTTGCCTTTGTATTCTGAAGAACACTTACTGGGAGAACAACCGTGTTTTTATTTGCAGGAAGAAAGTCATTTTTGATAATACTGTACTGTGCCATCTTTTTGTCTGTGTTGGAAATGTTTGGTGCTTCTCTTTTCTGCAGTTAATGTTATCGCTTTATTTGTATTTATTTTTTTGTCTCTAACAGTTAATTCCCTTTTATTTGCAATAATTCCCGTAAACCTCTTATGAAATGTTACGCTTGCCACTGCCGTGTCATCATTCCTGTCCATGAAGCAACTTTACTGTACAACTGTTCTATTTGATAGAGTAACTGTCCAAATCTGCTTTTTGAGGAACGTCTTGACTATTAATATACGGGCCGGCCTTTGGATGAAGATGAACCGAGTCAAGCGTTTTCATAATTGTTCTAATATCTCAATAAAGATGTGTTGTGTCAGAGTGTTGGTGCTTGAAATGCAGTCTGTTTGTGCTTGTGTTATTTTGTTCACGGTCTCGTAATGCGGGTGAGAGGTAAAGCGGATATAATAAGTCTGCACACCCCTGTTCAAATGTCACTTTTTTTGTGATGTAAAACAAAAAATGAAATCAAGATACTCTAAATCTTCTTTTTTTTCTACTATTAAAAAAAAAGCGGTCTGATGAGACCAATATTGAACTTGCGGGTAATGCGGTCTGACGAGACCATAGGTTAAACTTTTTCCACAGTGAAGCTTTGGGGCTCTTTTTCCTCAACTGGAACTAGGAGTGAATTATGAACAGTTCTAAATAGCAGTGGGTGTTAGCACAAAACCTTTAAGGTATACTTGACTCATTGAGCTATTTTCAGCAGTAAAAAAAAAAGGTATTTTGTCCAGAATGAATTTGATAACTACATTATGTTTTGTACACAATTAATACCTTTAAAAACTAAATTTTCTAATGTATTGTGACAATTAAAAGATGCATGTTTGAAGCTAATCTATTAGCCAAGAAGCCCTTTTAAAGTCCCACAGTTTAAAAAAATAGTCTTAGTCATCTTGGTCCAACAAAATTGCAGTTATGGAGTGGCCAGCTCAATCCCCGGCTTTAATCCAATAGAAAATCTATGGGGTGATATTAAAAGTGCCGTTCCGTAAAATGTGAAGCGGTTCTCAGAAACCGTGGTTATACGACTAAATATTAGTTTAATGAGTCAAAGGAATGCTAAATCCAAGAAAATGTTAAGTTTATAAAGTAAAGAAAAATACAGCACACTTCTTTTTTTTTTGCATTTTCTTAAAAGCAATTCAAAACTTGACAATTGTTTCTTCATGTTTTGATTTAGAATATGATCTGCAGTGTTCGCAATGCATGAAAATAAAAATTGAAGGTTGGGGCGTGGGATTGAGGCCCCAAGGAGGCCGTTAAAAAGGGGATTTAATTAAGAAAAAGGCAAACAGGGTACTTGGCAAAAATAAAATTTTAATAAATAAAATAACAATATTCGGATTATGGTCAGAATTCGGGTTTCTGGAACAATCCTATGTAAGGGGGTGAAGGACGGACATCATCATGACAGAAATGGACGTCATTTCCGCTTCTTTAAACTTTAAACGGTCAATAAAATACATTCTATTCATGTCACTGACCAGGCAAAAAAAGAAAGAAAAAAAAGTAGTCTGTTTCCTACTCGCTCCAGAAGTGCGGTTCTTGTCGGTACGCGCCAGAAGCATGGACTTACTTCGTTTGGAAAAAGCGGAACTAGGTGTGTGTCAGCTAATGTTCCTACACGGACGTGTATTATTGAACACAAGCTGGAGATAAACATTGTTTAAGCATTACGAGTGATGTCGTGTCTTTCTCATATAAATAGTTAACGTGTCACAAACTGTGGCATTTTCGCCATAATACGCCGCGGAGAAATCAATGTATTTAAGCGAGACCCGTGTAGGACGGCGCTGCGCATACACGTCGTTACTACAAAGACCAAGATTCCTTGCGGGTGCAAATAAGCCAAGAAGAGGAAAAGGAGACGAAGAAGGAATTGTGAGCATGCGCACAACAAAAAGCAATGCCCCGTTGATTCGAGGTATTCCGGATTGCGTTTATATGAACCAGTATTGCGGTTATGAAAGGGGTAAACCCATTTTTAGAAACCCGAATAAGAGCATGTTCGGGTTATTGCGCGTGTTTACATGGCATTTCAAAACCCTGGTTTTAAAAGTAAACGTAGTCACAGGCAATGACTCGACAAGAACTGAAAGAAAGCAGGGAACTAAATACACATAGTAACGAGACAACGAGAGACACCTGAACAAGACGCACGTGGCTTAGGGAGCTGATTGGGTAACACCAGGGACCAGGGTTGACAAGAATAGGAGGACATAATAAAACTTGACGAGACATTGACAAAGGGAGACACACAAGGAAAACATGACCCATAAACAAACAAAAACACAGACCATGACAATTGTCCTTGAACACAACTGTACAGCATCAGAGAGACTGAGGCCCCGTCCACACGAAAGCCAGTTTCAATGTATCCTCACAAGTTTCTTTCCGTTGAGGCCGCTTTCGTCCACACGACGGCGCGGTTTCGGAGCTTGAAACCGATCACTTTTGAAAGCGGGCTCCAGAGTGGAAAGATTTCAAAACGCGGCCCCCGTACGCGTCCGTCTGGACACCGTATGCAGGATACTCCTCCGGTGATGACGTAATGGACGCCACTCGATGACGACGCATTGTCGCGTGAGTGCGCGCGAACCGTCAGTCTGTCAACAACAATGGCGGATAGCCGTGTCTTTTTTTGTTTTTGTTTTTTAAATGCTTTATTTAACAAATTGAAATCACAAGCCAAACATTAAGCAACATCATCACAGTACACAACAATCTCACAATAACAGTAAAGGGGAAAAAAATATTACAACATTTTTTTTTTTTTTAAATATGCCAGGGGTCTTAAACTAAGAAATATAAAAAATACCAAAATGAGAACACAAATTTAAGGTCTTGATAGCCTTCTTATTTTTGGAAGTAGAGATGGACTGTAAATATACATCCATCTCTTTAAAAAAAAAAAAAATTGGTTTCGACTTTACACATTTACATTTATGAATATAAAGCTTAAAAGTTTAATCAAATAATATTATTTTTCAAATGAATTGTCATAGTTCAAAAATCCAAACAAAACATTCGGTATGGAATGCTCAAAATTACAAAAGATATTGTCCTAAATAAATTTGCAAATGACTTCGCATAGCTTGCGAGCACAAGAACATTTCCAAAACAGATGCAGGATAGCCGAGTCGTAGTCGTTTTGCTTAGCTTGCTTATGCTTTTGCAGCAAAATATTTTGAATGATTATTTTATTTTATTATTTATTTCATTATATTTATTTCCACATTCAACAAGCGGTGTCGTACTTGAATCACCCGCCATTGTCACTTTTCCTATGTTCGTCTTTTTCATGTGCTTTTGATACACGCAAAGCCATTCTTCATGGCTGATTCTTCTTCTACGCTTTCTGTTAACTCCCTGTGGCTGCGCTACAGCGCCACCCCAGACTTGGCATGTGCATTACAGCCGTTACACGTCCTCAGCGTCTTCTTTTGGACACACGCAAGTCTTGAAATGCTTCTGTCTGTACGAGGTTTGTTTGAGGAACGGCTTTGCTTTGAAACTTGACATACGTCAAGTTTTATACGTCGTATAATTTTGCCATTCTGTTCCTTATTAAAGAAGTCATCAAGTTAAAGCCCCCAAAATCCCAAACGTTTTGCAAATAGTGTATGTACTGTATATTAAAGTGCATGTGACCGGGGGCTGGAAAAACCTTGGGCGTCCCTCGCCACGGCTGTTAAAACCACACAGCAGACATGTAAATGCAGAAAGCCCGCTTTTAGCTGCTGGGAGAGTCGCGTTACTATTTCGGGAAAAGGCCTGCTTTGTTTTCCTTCTCTGTCGGTGGCCTCGTGGGTGTTTCTCACTTTGTTTCTGTGCGACCGGAGGACCTGATTTTCTCCTCTCCAGTTGCACGCAATGCCAAGATGGCAGGAATAGCTCGCGCTGTTACTTGGAATAGCATCACAACATTTATTACGTAATGAGAAATATAAAAAGGGGACCAACTTTTCCGCTGACTGTATTGTGCAAGTATTCTAAGTCAACAAATGGAGTCTCCATTTTTTTTTCCATTTAACCATGGAATATCCCATTAAGATTAAAAACCTGTTTTATAATTATTACTATTTTTAATTAAGCATTGAAAAACACCTTGATTAGATGGTAAAAACCCTCAAGTTGGAATAGTTAATTATAACTATTACTACTAATAATAATAATTTTATAATTGCGTTATATAATAACCCTAGAGAGAATAAACAGTACAAAAAAATGAATGGCTAATTATTACATTAACTCATTAAATTAATTTAAAAAAGATTATTAAAATTAGGGGCGACAGGCAATCATTTTTTTAAATTGTAATTAATCGTATGACTTCACTAGTTAACTCACGATTAATCGCCAATTTGATATCTGTTCTAAATGTACAATAATAAAAACAATTCTAGCTTTTCATACTCTTCTTAAGAAAAGTGGGAAAAAATGTTAAACTAATAGAAATAGTTCAAATGAATTTTCGACGTTTATCGCCGTCAATGGCAGTGAATGAAGAAAAAGAAAAGATTCTTAAAAATTTGGGGCGTCAGGTGATTACAATTTAAATCATAATTAATCACATGACTTCACTAGTTAACTCCCGATTAATCACAAATTTCATATCTGTTCTAAATGTGCAATAACAAAAACAATTCTAGCTTTTCATACTCTTGTTAACAAAAGAGGGAAAATGATGCTAAACTAATAGAAATAGTTCAAATGAATTTTTGACGTTTTTAGCCGTCAATGGCAGCGAATGAGTTAATAATAATAATTACTATTATCATGACGATTCAATTCATGCAAAACTTTGGATGCCGTTCTCATTCCGCTTGTGCAGGTGTACCTAATAAAGTGTCCACTGAGTGGCCTGCAACGTGCCGAGCACGCTTGCGCAATAATGTGCCACCGTGTGACAATCCAGCGTGGCAATGACAGTGTCACTGTGTTGGAATGTGCTGATGAGGGGGGGGGGGGTCCTGAGTGAATGGACTGCAGTGGCACCTTGCTTCCAGTGGAAATGTACCACACTTGTGATTCAGCGGGGGCTGCCTTGCCTTCACAACGACCGCAGTGAAAGTCGTGTTTCAAAACTGGAAAACATTTCATCACAAATGTAAAACATTATGTACAACCAACATATGTCATTATATTAAGCGTTGAGTAAAGATCTAAATGTGCAATACAAATGTTTCCTAAGTTTTCATACTCTTGTTAACATAAAAGTGGGGGAAAAAATGTTAAACTTTCATTGAGACAGTAATTTCATAATAATTCATAAAACTGAGGTCGAATTAAAAAGATGTACTTTACTGTAAAAAAAATAAAAAACAAAACGAGTGTGATATTACTTTGTATTGAGGTCATTTTTATGCCACTAGATGGCATAATTGCATTTGTAAGACATTGGTAACATCCCAGTGCATTTTTCTTTTCCCATTACGAGCTATCGAATCTTTAACATGAAGTAACTTGTGAAATTCTGCACATTTTCAAAATTGTAAAATACAACTTGACCCCGGTCCCCACAAATATATATGCATTATTATTACATTTATTACTGCAAAATTTCAACGTGGACGTGTCTGCTGCGTTGCGACTGGAATTCCCCCAGTACCCAAAAAATTGTGATCATATATATATATATTAGGGGTTTCGAAAAAAATCGATTCGGCAATATATCGCGATATTACAGCGCGCAATTCTCGAATCAATTCGATTTTTAAACATCAATTTTTTTATGGGAATATTCAACAAAAACGTCTTACTTAGGGTTAGGATTCACACATTAAGCATGGAAGAATGTTATATTGATGCAACATTAAGCTTTAATATTTTATTTCAGTGCCTGTTTGCTAAATGCAGTGGCTCAGTTATAAGCCTGAATTTTCAGATAAATAAATAAATGTTCATACAAATCTTACAGTGTACATGTACACGTTTACTGATTCGTATTTTCCAAATTTGAGTTAAAAAAAATATATCGCAATTTATAGATTTGTATCGGGATTAATCGAATCGAATCGTGTCCTATGAATCGTGATACGAATCGCCAGGTACTAGGCAATTCACACCCCTAATATATATATATATATATATATATGTATATGCCAGAATGCTATTACTCTCCTCACTACTTCCAGTAATGATACTCAAGTAATATTTCAGTCTGCAGTTTTTGCAACCCTAAATGTACAAACTCGATGTGACAATCCGCCCTTAAATGGAATTTGCCTTCCAGTTCCAATTCAGTGTTTGTTGCTGATAAGGTTTGTCATGACAGTCGCGCGGGATGCATTATTGCATTATAATTAGGGAAGTAACAGCGAAAGACATTTTTGGGTGGAGTGCACCAAATCATTTTCATTTTCATTTTGATGCGTGTCACGCTTTCATGTCTTGTTGCATTATTTTTTTTTAATTCTCCTTTTGCTGAAAGCCGTCCTGCGCGACGTGACATATTCCTTAGCTAACATTTACCGTTGACTTTTACAGCAGAAGAATGTGCCGATTTTGTTCTCAAGCTTCTGCAACATTATTCCCGCTTCACGCTATGCACGGCCACTGTGGAATTCGGCTCTATTTTCGAACGTCCCAGATAAAAGGCCGCGCATGAACTCTAACCTACAATTTCAGCAGACTTTCTAGGACTCTCTCTTTTTTTTTTTTTTTGCCGGAAGCCTCAAGCGGGATGATCTGCGCTACCCCGCCCCGATTTGCAATGAGCCACAGTTCCAAGGTATCACGCTGTTGAGTCACACGCCGCGCAACCTTTCACACAGTGCCAACTGGACTCGCAGGGGCCCACAAGCCTCGGGGGGGGCGGGGTCTTACTTGGAATCCACTACTGACTATTTGCTCTTTTGGGCTATTTTTAAATCACCACTCTGCAGTTTGTTTAAACTTTAGCCCCCACCATACCCCCCACCCCACCCCCCCCCCCGCCCCCCCACCGCAATTACCCCTATTATACTACACCATGTTGACTTTTGCACAGTATTGAATGTGCTGTTGGCAGCTCCTGCAAGTTTTATCACATGATAGAAAAGTCTACACACCCCTGTTCAAATGTTATATTTTTGTCGTATGACGAAATGAGAGCAAGATCAATCATTTCAAAACTTGCTGCACTGTTAATGTCACCTATAACCAAAGTTATTGAAACTAACAAAATAAATCAAACTAAAATCATTAAAAAATAATAATAATTTTGAATAAAATGTAGTTAAAATAAAATAAAAACGCAAATGCTTTTAAGAAAACTAACTAAAGGAAATCTTATTGTAACAAGACTTAAAAAAAAAATAAAAGTAATAAACTACAGAAGCATGGAAATGCCAATGTGGAGTAACCATTTTTGACTGGCGAGTATGTTTGAATGTACTCGCGAGTATGTTTGAACCTATTTTGCAAGTACGTTTGAATGTATTTAAATATGGTCGAACTTCGAACGTACTCAAAATAAGTTTGAACATACTCACAAATACGTTCGAAACTACTACGGAGTACGTTCAAAAGTACTTGTGGACTAAATGCTACAAACATAGCATATTTTCCCATAATGCCATAATAACCCGTTGCATTATGCTAAAAAATGTCTAATCTAAATCATGCTTTGCTGATATAATAATAAATCATAAAAGTTACAAATAAATATTTTTGACTTAATTTTTATTTTTGGTATAATGTGGGTAAAAAAAAAATCCACTTGTGCATGTCCAAGTAATACCCCATTGCATGATGGGAAAATATGTTTGTAGCATTTAGCCTACAAGTATATTCGAAAGTATATCCGAGTACGTTCGACCATATTTAAAGACATTCGAACGTACTCGCCAGTCAAAAATGTAAACACTTCCGTATAAAACTAATAAAAACTAAACTAAAATATAGCTATAAAAAAAAACATTAAAACTGAAAACATTTGCCATGAAAACAATTATTTAAATGAACTAAATTTTTGAATTAAAAATATAAAATAAAAGTCAAAATAAAATAAAAACTAACTGGATTGAAAAATCCAAAACTACGAACCTGTGCAACTCAATAAAATCAAAGAAAAATATTTTCGAGAGAGGAAGTTAGAATAAACAATTGAGCTAATGTTGCACAAGTGTGCACACCCTCATAACTGGGACGTGGCTGTGCTGAGAATGAACCCATCACATTCAAACTCATGATAAATGCGAGTCGGCACACGGCGGCCACCATTTAAAGTGTCTCTGATTAACCCCAAATAAAGTTCTGCTGTTCTAGTAGGCTTTTCCTTTTCAAATAAGTGATTCAGGGTTTTAAAAAGTGCTCGGGAAAATTAGGATTTGAAGTGAAAAATTACGTTTTCAAATTAGGGTTGTCAAACTTGTTGTCTCGGATCTGTCCTGCCTGCTTTTCAGAACAATAGACGGCTGAAATGACAATACGTCAACATTGCAAATAAATAAAAAAAGAATGGAATGTCCCCTGCATAGCTCGTTAGTGATCAAATGTTATTTGGGGACACGCCTCCCAGTCTCACGTAGTTTTTGTCCATTTGTACATTCGTTGACAGATTGATGACAAGCCTGCACTTCCATTTTGTACGACGCTTGTCATTAACGTCACACAGTGGACAATTTAGAGTCTTCCGAGCTAATGTTATGTGTTAGCATTAAGCTAACAGAAAAAAAAATAAAAGGGCTTTTGATTGTGAACGATGACATGAAATAATCTATCATGTTAACAAATGTGATTCTTGTTTTTTTTCTGGGAGCTTATAACAAAGGTTGTTTTGCAAGGTGAGGTGTCACATGACACCTCCGGGGCCGCATTGTGCAACCCGCAAGACCACGTAGCTTCTCGTGACAGGTGACTCATCACCTTGCAAGGGGATTGCCTGCCTGACTTCAACCCGGTGACATCACCTGCTCGTGGCGCAGCTGGAAAAGCACCAGAGGGAGAGCGCGGGGGCCGAGCGCGCCAGAGGCGTTGAGATCAGTGCGATGAACTTCGAGTCAGGCTTCAACGACAATTTAACGGGGGGCCTTGAGAATCAGTTGTGCTGGTGGCTCGTATGATGTCATCATTGCAACGTTACTACTCGCAACATGGCAGGCATGTTGCATAACGCGCCTGTATCTGTCTGTAACATTTGTGTGTGAGCTGAGCATTAGTGGTAGCGTTCTAGAGTGGTTTAGGTTTTTGTGTCAGCCTTAGCTGATTACCGGTGTGCCCCACTTTCGTATGGTGTGCCACAGGGTTCAATTTTGGGGGCCCTGCTGTTTTTATTGGATTCGCTGGAGAAAGAAAGTTACATTTCCTTTCACTGCTATAATGCTATTTTCATGCATGTTTTATTGTGTTTACTGTTTTTAAGTTAATTGATGGTTTTATAACTTAACTGTCTTTGTTTTTGTACAGTATGTCTTTTTTACTCTAGTACTTTGTTTGCAGTGATGGTTGTTGTTAAAGTGATCTATAAATAAAGTGGAGCACCACTACTTTTACTTGATTCATTAATGTAACGTTAAACGTTACTCTTACTTGAGTCTCAGGTCATTGAATCGATTGCAATTGGGAAGACGTTTTGCCTCTCACCTGAGCAGGCTTCATCGGTTTTACGCAACAAGACTTGGTTTGAGAGTACGATCGCTGGTGTAGCAAACAAGTTGGGATCAATTCAGTGCCCCGAGAATGAAATCACCTGAACGAATGAGAACATTTACAAGCATACTCTAACTTGAGTACAATATTTGGGGGGTCGAAATTCCCCATTGAAATGAATGGCGGGCAACCAGGGGTCGAAATCCCCCATTTTGGCACTTCTGGGTACTGTTGATGATGCCGTTGGGCTCCAACACCTGTTGAGATTTCAGTGGTTAAATTGTAGGTACAACCAGTACAGGGTGTACCCCGCCTACTGCCCGAAGCCAGCTGGGATAGGCTCCAGCAACCCTGCGACCCTTGTGAGGACAAGCGGTACAGAAAATGGATGGATGGATGGAAATTGTAGGTATATACCAGGGGTCTGCAACCTGCGGCTCTCGAGCCATATGTGGATCTTTAGTACCCC
Source organism: Leptonotus elevatus (assembly GCF_054856555.1). Lineage (NCBI taxonomy): Eukaryota > Metazoa > Chordata > Actinopteri > Syngnathiformes > Syngnathidae > Leptonotus > Leptonotus elevatus. The sequence goes on along the minus strand of NC_141239.1, from coordinate 8,021,982 downwards.
TCCTGTGGATCTCTAAAAACAAAAAATGGTATTGATATTGTTTTTTTGTTTAGTTTTTTTAGATAAATAATCTTTAAATGTATTAATGATTTATATATTTTTTTTAATTGAATATATCTATTTTTAAAAAATAGTAGAAATTTAAAAACATTTTGGGTACATATTGTGTTGTTACATTTTTTTTATAGAAAATCTTTAAATTAATTAATGATAAATAAATAAAAGAATAATTAAATATTTAAAGAAATGCCAGTCTAAATTTTGTCAGATAAATAAAAAGGTATGAAAATGTTTTTTTTTAAATACCTTAAAATGTCAAAAAAGGAAGCAGAAAATTACAATATAATTGCCCTGAACCCCCCCCCCCACCCACCCCCCAAAAATGTCAGAAAATTTAATTAAGAAAAGGCAGGAAAGAAAATGTTCAAAAAGTAACCATAACATTTCTAAAAACAAAAGAAGTGATCCCGAAAATTACCATAAAATGTCCACAAAAAATGTCCGAAATTGATAGGAAGAAAAGGCAGAAAATAAGTGTAAAACATTAATAAATAATAGCTCAAACATTTTTCTGTATGGTGCAGCTCTAATTATCACTCGAACCCTCAGTGCATTAGACTAACACTGAAAACACCGTTTCCTTCATCATCACAGATAATTTTTGTTATTTGGCCTAAAGTGGCCCTTGTGACCCCTGGTATATACTGATATTTCTTGATTGTGTAAATTAGCAATGGCCCCATTTCTATCACCTATCACATTTCAAATTGGTCCTCACAGGGCGACTGCACCGGCCCTCGATGTCAGCATTTTTACATCCTCAAATCGGTTGGTCAGACAAAACCCAAAAATCGCAACGTCATTGCGACAGCATCAAGATCTGCATTGAGTAAGTTGCCGCTGAAGGTTCCTGCTGGATCATACGGTGCGGGCGTGTGAAGATGTCAAAGTAGCGAGCAAGCAAAGTATGCTTCCGTGAAGGAAATCAGCTGGCAAAGAATGCAAAGCGACCGCTCTCGCAACAAATCGAGAGCGGATTGTCGAAAAAGGCAGCGAGGGTTCGGATGAATGAGCGCGGTGGTGCTGAGCCACGCAGAAGCCGAGCGGCGAGAGCGCGGGGGATTATTGTTCTCTTTAGCTGAGGGACGGCAGCGAGGCCAACGCGACCCCCGTGATCCGCACGTGATTCTCCCTTTACAACCGCGTGCTAAAGGTCACAAGGCTTATTTTTGCGCAAATGAAAGGAGAAAACACCGTTGTGGCTCAGAACAAATACTTTTTTTTTATTGACAACAAAACGTGAGTGTCCAGTCAGATTCTGCAAAAGTAAAAAACAAAAAGGAAAACATAAATATCCTTAAATATATTTGAAAATAATTTAAATGGTAACACAACAATTGAACTTGGCATAGGAATTATTAAATACACACTTCACTGGATGTTTAACAGCCCTTCCCTTTTTTTTTTCTTTTCTTTTTTAAAATTATATCAACATCAATATGAACAGTTGAGTGAAATATGAACTCAAATAGTAAAAGGTCCAGTGCTTTTAAGTGCTTAGATGGAGCAGAGACGCCGGCCTCGGCCTCGGCTCGAGCGCTCCGCCTTTCCTGAAAACGCGTCACGCCGGCCCGTGAAGCAACAACAGCGGCCGCCGCGCGTGATGTAATCCTTTTCTTGCATGCGCCACGTCCGGCCGGCTTTGACGCCAACAAAAGCAAACCAGCTGGCTCCATTCTCGTCATCCGTGACGACACCGGGCCACAACAGACAGACAACTCCAAAACAAGTGGAAATCCCCATTCCACTTTTTTCTTTTTAAATTCATCGCAACTACACAACAGGGTCTTGTCTTTTTTTTGTTTTGTTTTCGTTTTCACCCAACCCGAGTAGTGCTTCGGAACTTGAACTGCAGCTTGTACTACATCCACCGCGGTGCAGATTTCCAACGTCCTCCGTGGCGGATTTGGTTTTCATCGCTCGGGCAGGTTGATGATGGGCACCCATTGGTCCATACATCGGCTCTCCCTGCAGAAGACGTTGACTTTGCTCAAGGCGGGGTCCTTCCACACGGAGGACTCGGGGCTCTGGAAAAGAAAAGGAGAAGTTGAGTCATGTGGCGCCGCACCTAAGACGGACAAGCGGCCTCTGTGTGCGTCAGCGCGTGTGCGCGCGCGCGCATGAGGTATTCCCTTCTACCGACATTCCTCACAAGTCACGGGCGGGAGGAGTCGTGCGTACGTTTGGCGAAATGCGCACGGGACTTTTTCAGTCACGTGGAGTCGCCGTCATGCCTGCGACCGGTCGAAAGTCTGCATTTCTCGTTTCGCTGCACGAGAACGTGTGAGCATGTTATGATGTTGTTGTGCAAATGTATACTGCACATCTGGCAAAAAGTACTCGACATTCTACTTATGTAGAAGTAGGGATGTCCCGTTACTTCTTTTTTTTTTTGCACCCAAGCTACGGATTAAAAGATGAACATATAATTACTGTTTTGGTCTATAATGTGTCAGAAAATGTGTTATCAACGCAAAATCAGATGTCTGCCAAAGTCTTCATTCCGTTCCCCTCAAAGATGGTTGCTCTGCTATCATGGCGCAATCGGAGGATATTTACTTTTTACGGAGGGGGAAATTCCGTAGATTTATATAATTTCAAGGCAAACAAGGTCCCTCCCGATGAGGAATCGATGATCACAATAGTTGTCGATTCATTTGACAATACCTCTTAATATATAGTTTAGACTCTGGAATGTACTTTAATAACAAAAAGTAAGTAGATAATTTTTTTTTTTAATCTATTTATTTATTTATTTTAATCAAACTCGGCGCAACGTCTACAAAACCCGGCGCACACAAAGTAAAAGCTTGCACGCGAGTAGAAAAAAGACAAGTGGACATTCCAGCAGAACGACGTGTTCCCGCAGCTTTGTTGATGTGAACACACTCGCATCGCAAAGCAAAATGAGCTAATAAGTGGAAAAAACGACAACTTACTTGTAGCCTAATAGCATCATGACTTAAAAATATATTTTTTAACTTGCAATTATTTACTTATTTACAATAGGAATAAAACAATGCAAATGCGCTTGCTCAAATGTTGTGTGAGTATTCGTCCACTTGATGGTAATCCGCTATTCTTGTTTGTTGAATGTATTTTTTTTTCTTAACAATTGAGCTGTCGTTTTTGTTTTTTTAGAGTCGATTTTTTTTCAATGGCAAGCGCTTGTACTTTAAAATGGAGGATGTGGAAAATCTTGTTCCTCTGAATCTGCTGTCGTCGTCAATGCTCGCCGGTTCACGGTCATCAATCAATCAATCAATCAGAATTTCAACCCGGGATGACATTGCCACTGACAACAACAGTCATTTAGCATCCTGATAGCCTGACACCATTCTTGGCGGGGTGCGACTTGGGTTTTCGAGCCTATGTGCATGAAGTCGAACCGACGTCTGTTGCAATCAATTTCATTGCATGAGACTGTAATAGAAATCAGCTTTCCGATGTAAAGTTGTTTTGTTTTTTGTTTTGAAACCATCCTGCCCCATATTCCAAAAAAAAAAAAATGGACTCGGGTGCAGCGACGCCGTCAGCCAGGATGTACTTACAGTGACAAGCACACAGTGCAGGTCCATGGGCTCGCCCCCGCTCTGCTTCCCTCCTCCTCCTCCTCCTCCCGCCGCCGCCGCCGCCAGAATTTGAGCCAGGCGCCGGGTGTTATTCACTCTCAGGATGTTGATGTCATTCTCGCAGCAGAACGCCTGAATGAGCGTGAAGTGGATCTGCAGGGCCACGTCCTTCACGTCTTCGTCATCGGCCGCCAAGATGCACAAGACCACGTTGTCGGGGTCCCTGGTGGGGGGGGGAGGAAAGCGTTGACAATTGGCCATTGTTGGCAACAATAGAAAAGTCCTGCGCGTGGCAAGCGTACAATGTCGATATGCATGAAAACGCTGAATAGTGTGCGACGAGAGGGTTTTTACAATCCTGTACTTACACGTTGAGGGACTTTGCCGCCTCGTAGACGCCCACAGTGATGCAGTCCTGTGGCAAGGCTCTTGTCAGGACGTCTTCTAACGCTTTCGCCACTGAATCCATTCTGCACCGGAGTCAAAAAAAAAAAAAAGTGGACTCGTTAGCAAAAACGGCACATGAAAAGTTGCACTTTACCGAAGATGCTAGGCGACTCTTTTTTTTTTAATCCTCTTTTATTGCCTTTGAACGTCTTTTGGCCAACGACTGCAAACGCAAGAGGCATATGTTAACACTTTTTTTGAACGTGTACATGCACAGTGCCGTTTCCTCACTTTCACGCCGTCGTTTGAGGTAATAAAGTGCACCAGATCTTACTGAAATACTTTGATATCCATTTTTTTATTTTTTTTGCCTGCTTCATTTACATATTCGTTTAGTCGACATACGCACACGCCCGCCGGCCGGCAAGTCTGCATGCACGCACCACAGCAAACAAATAAATAAAAATAACAAGGAAACAGTGCTGCAAAAAAATAAAGCCATACCTTTCTTGAGAGTAATCCCCACTTATTTCCTCAAATGTCATGTTGTACGTACAATCCCAACTCCAATTGCAAGCGAACTTCTGGCGGTTTCTCTTGTCTTCTAAACACGGGCGCGTTGAGCGTCGCTTGCTTCGAGTGCAACTGAGGCGTGAAATCGAGCAACTTCACATAAGAGCGTCGGAGGACAATGGCAGTCACGGGAGATATTTGCATATGCGCTCCTGATTGGCCCTATGCTAATTTCGCTGACGACTCGACAGTGAGATTGCGCGGAAGGGCGGACCCAGCTGGACTCTTGTTGCAACTGCAGCCGTTGAAAAAAAAAAAGTTGATTTCTCTCAAAACGATGGTGGAAATGAATGTGTATACTGTTATTGTGGTTTGTTCTCTAATCTCTGAGGGAAAACCCTTTAAAAAAAAAATCAGAAAAACAGAAAGAAAGAAAAAAGAAAAAGAATTATTTTATAAAACGGAAAAATTACTCCGAAAAACAGAAAAAAATTATTCAGAAAGGCAGAGAATTTTTTTTTTTTAAGATTTTTTTTTAAACAGGGGAAAAAAATATTCAAAAAAAACAACGCTCCCCCCAAAAAAATTGTCAATTTTTTTTTCTTCAATTGAATGCAATACGCTTCCGTAGGAAAGTAACGAAGTGCAAGTAGTTATTGTACTTAACTAGATTTCCGAGGTATCTTACATCTTCGTATGAAGTGCATTTTGCTTGAATGTTTATTTAGGGGTTATTTTTTTTTATTTTTTTCTACTGTACAGTCGACCCCCAACTATTGACAATTCCGTGCCTACGTCACAAGTCAAAACAGCAGTCTTGGTGGATGACGTTCTCCGCTCATTGAAAAGCATTGGACTTTGCATCGTTGTAATTTGATTTATTATTATTTTTTTTTTACTTTTGAAAGTAAATTGGAACGTATTTAAATATGTTCCAATGTATTTGCTGGTATGCTCGAACGTACTTATGTTTAAACGTACCTTTAAATATATTTGCAAATACGTTTAAGGGCATCTTAAGTACGTTCAAACATATTTCTTTATATTTATATGGCAATAGCTAGATTGATATTGTGATTCACTCAAGGGAGTTCTCTACAATATCAATCTGGGACTACTTTACGGTGATTTGCTCGGGAAAGGCGGGACATTCTGTACAAATGCTGGAGCTGATTGGATGATGCGGCATTGTGCACGTACGTTTTGACCAATCGGGGCCACGGGTGAAAACGTCGTCTTCGTTCTCGTCGAAGGGGGGAATAAAAGCATGAACAATCTTTACCAGCTAAAAATGCACAAAGCGACTCTCGCTGTTCAACATTCAACAAGGAAACGGTGAGTAATTCTGCAAGAACAGAATTCATGGCAGCTTTCCTTCGTCCATGTTAGGTTAGTTTGTTTGCCCCGGCGTCGGCGCTGGCTTCCTGATTTCGTCACAATGCCGCTCTGTGATTGGTCCGAACCACTGATCGGTGGAAATCAACGGGATCGGTACAAGATGAATTCTCCGGAGTTTGTGAACTCACAAATACCGTGAGAATTCAAGGTTGAGCTCTTTTTGAAATAAATAAATAAATACATAAAATAATTCAAGGTTATAGTTGTAGACCAAATGCTAACAATTTTTGCACTTCTTCCTATTATGTCACAGGGTATTTGCAGGGTAAAAAAAATAAAAAAAGCTATTTATTTTTCGCATTAACCTACATTATACTAATACGTTTGAAAATTTGAAAAAGAGATACTTGACTCATTGAGCCATTTCCAGCAGTAAAAACTTAATATTTTGTCCAGAATGAATGTGATAACTTCATCATTTTTCATGAACAATTTATACCTTTAAAAACGAATTTTGCCACCTGATGTCGACTGAAGATGACATCACCCGTGCCGACCAAACCCAGAAAACAGGTGAGCCATGATTGATCCTTACCTACACTTCCTCAGCACAGGTGATGTCATCTTCAGTCAACAGCTAGTGGAAAAAAATAATTTTTAAAGGTATTAATTGTACAAGAAAAATAATGAAGTTATCAAATTCATTCTGGACAAAAATATGAACTTTTTACTGCTGAAAATGAGTCAAGTATCTCTTTATCAAAGTCAACATTATTTGTAACTTTTATGATTTATTATTATCTTACAGTGCATGATTTCAGTTCGGCATTTCCCCCCATAATGCCGCGAGGTATGCGCTTGTACGAGTTAAACCCCTGTGGAATTATGGAATGCTTAGTAAGCATTTAACCAACAAATACGTTTAAATGTATTTGCAAATTGAACATATTTGCAAGTACGTTCAAACGTATTCAAATACATTCAAATGTATTTGCAAACACGTTTGAATGTATTTGCTAGTCAAAAATGTTGACTCTATATTGGCAGTTCCGTGTTTCTGTACCTTTGAGATGCCCCCATTTTACCCCCAAAAAGTTGACCTTTTCCAATGAACGGACATTTTTGGCTTATGTTAGCATTTAATGAGGACATTGTTATAGCAAGTTAGCTGTGCACCATTTAACATTTAGTAAGTACGTTTTTTCTCAAATTGATATTTAACTATGAGAGAGTGGATATGCTACGATTAACAAAATCCAACTACACACACGTGATGAAAATTACAGCACATAAATGCAAATATCCACTCCGCAGCTAGCCACTCTTTTAACATCCATTCACGAAAGACAAAATGCGAGTAGTCATTTCACTACATTTTCATGACTAATAATGAGTGACAATTTGGTCTGAAGGCGCTGCAGGAGTGTCTCTACTGCTATTATATTATATATATTATATTATATTTAAACTAAAAGATTATATTGTGATACAATAATTTGATGTATTAATTTTGTTGTTAATATTATACTTTTTTTCTCATTTATTTGAATAACATCAGGTCAAAAAGAAAATAAAACAATTACAACAAAAGTCATACAATGGTGGTACTCAAAAGGCGCAGGCAGAAGTTCAGAGAACTTATAATAATCCTACCCTTTTATTTTCCACCATTTGGTTTTATGTTTCTCGTACAACAGAAACTCAAACTGAGGACAAAAACAAAAACATCAAACTGTACTCCCTTTGTTTCAAGTGAAGTTTTTTTTTAAACTGCTCTATAAATAAAGTTGAGTTGAGTACATTTGAAAACAATTATCTGTACTTACTACTCAAAGGGTGTCAAACCGATTTTTGTCTCGCACCTTATCATATTACCAGAGATAAGCAGCAACATGCTCCATTTATGTCGCTACATTTCCCTAAGTAACTTTTTGCATAAATTGTACTTGTTTAGAGTCGTTTGAATGCAACATATTTTTATATCTTAAGAAGAAACACTACTTTTACTTAATTACTCTGAGCTACCGTCCACTTGCTGCATGTATTTTTAGCTTCATACAATTATGTAATAATCTCCGCCTGGTGAGTCTGTTAAGCTGTTTCATAAGTGTAAACAAAGAGAGTTCATTTCAGGCCATTTCACGCAGCTGAATTTTCCTCAGTTTATGTATTTTATGGAATGTATGACCTTTTTTTTTTTAAAGTTAGTGATATTTTTGGGCAATAGATGAAGTTGCATTCCCTTTTTGATATATATATATATTTGTATTTAACTAAAAAAATAACTCAGAAGTCACCTCCATGTACCTCCAGTATTTTTTGTACTATTTTTAAGATATTCCCCATTTATAGCCTTGGGCTGTTTGATGTTGGTGGTGCAGTGCCAGAGTGGTTAGCACAACTGTCTCACAGTTCTAAAGCAATGGGTTCAAATCTGGGCTCTGGCTCAACTTTCTTGCTGTAAATTACCCAAAATAAATGTTAGTTTCGTTTAATTTGTGTGTTGTATAAATTCTGGTTAAGTGGCTAGCACGCTTGCCTCACAGGTTTGAGATTCTGCGTTCGAGCTCCAGCCTTCATGAGTTTTCATGTTTGAGTATTCTGCAGGTACTTTTGTTTCTTCCCCCATTCCACAAAACACACAGTTAGACATTGAAGACCTCAAATTGTGTCATGGTTGTTTTTCTATACTTGCCCTGCGATTGGCTAGCCACCAGGGGTGTACAGTTCTTGGCAAACGTGTTGTTTGTTGTGCCAGCTTCTGGATTTCAAAGATTCTCCGTCAAACCTGAAAAAGACACATACGGTACAAGAAATGTTTTTTTTTTCAGTTATAACTGGCTAATATAGCATTTTATTGTTCAACTGTTCACAGTTAGCAGTGTTAGTTAGTTATGTGAGAGTTTTTGACCACTGCGCAAAATAACAGAAAAAATAACGTTACTATCCTCCTGCCATTTTGTACTCACGACACATGTGTCGAACGTAGCTTTTTAACCCACTCTTTCCTTATCTCCGCTAAATTCGGAGCAAAAATAAATAAATCCCTAAACGTCACAATATTGACGAATTTAAGTTGACGTATTTATTCAAAACTAAGTTTTACTCACTCGGAGTCGTTTGAGTTTAACACACCGGGGGGAATTGACAGGAGGTTGATGCTCAACCACCTTGCTGCGAACAAGGTGGTCCCTGGAGAGAGTCCAAGTTCCAGCCAGTGGCAACAGCATAGCAACGGGACGCTCGCTGAGGAAAGGAAGCTCTCTGATTGGTCCGTTCCGGGCGACGCGAAAGGCTAACCGGAAGCGCGCACAGATCGAAACGAACGGCGCGAATCCGACCGTCACGTGATCCAACGACCTTTGATCCTTTCATCTAGCAAAATCCATGTCATTACAAAAGAAAAAAAAGGAAGGAAAAATCTTGCCAAAAATGTAACCTGGCACAGTGGGGACAAATTCATGGCCGTTTACACAAATTACTGCCTGAAGGGATTTAATGCTTTGCACTGACACTTCACAGCTAATAAATTTCCAAAAATGACATCACCAAATTATGGGATGCTGAATACCAAGGTTATGAATGACGGGCCGACTGTGGAACTTAAGGGATATGTTGCTGCCCTCTTGTGACGGCATTAAAATATCATCTTTGCAAAGTGAAAGCGTATGCAATGCATCAGACTAGCTGCAGAAAATCCTTATTATTATTTGTTTTATTATTTATTTTTTATACTTGGTTATTTATTTATCAAAATATAATTTATGCACAACAATCATTTGGTTGAATTATTTGGCTGCAACCTGATGACGCCAATGCAAACGTATTTATTTATTTACTTACTTATTTATTTAACACGTTTATTAAGAAAAAACATATTTTTTTAAATACTGTTTTCCATGCATGACCTGGCAAAGACAGCAGCATAGACGCAATTACAACAAAGATAATTTGTATTATTATGAAGTAAATCCCAATACAATTTTAGACAAAAAAAAAAGCAGGGGTCCTCAAACTTTTTATACCAAATGTCACCTAAAAAGACTTACCTTCTCAAGTACCACCATTTCTGACAGTAAAGTAACAAGAGTAAGTCATAAGAAAATGATTTTATTGTAAGCTACTGTAACATTGTGCACCGTTTGATCAATAATCACTCTGCTTAAACTATAGGAAATTTCGATTTCTAAAGAACTGTACTAAGACAATGATTATTTTTGCATACCACTAGAGGGAGCCCGTGTACCACCACTATTCTGAGAAGCACAGCAGGAGAGGGAGGGAAACTGTCACAAAATACGCACAATGTTTTTATAAATTTGCTTAAATAAATAGTAAAATAAATACATAAAATGAAAGCTGTCACTCAGAAAAATCTATGTATAATTTACAGGTTGTTGTAGGCAGTAAGATCAACATTAGGACACTGTCGCTGCATTTACTAAAAGAGCATATGTATATAACAACTTCAACATCCATCCATTTTCTATAGCGCTATGCCTGGTTTGTATGCTAGTCACAGGCAAAATAAATATAATACTTAGTTTGTTTTTGTATCATGTTTAAATAAATTGAACATGGAGTATAAAAATAGCTCTAAATGAGTAACAAACAAATGAGTAAATATTTTGACAAAAGAAGACCATACATGGCTAATAATCTAACATGGAGAGCTTTTGTGCACTAATTGCAACCTGACACCATTCCCACTATTCCACCCAAACAGTGTCGTACATTCACAAGTGAAACAATAACCACTGTTTTTACTCAAGATGTACCACATCATTAGGACACAATATTGTTTCAGGATTGAGAGAAAGTGACCAGAGAGCATTCACATAGAACAATTTGATGAACTACTGTCTATATCTACACCAACTGTTTTTTTTATTAAGTATAGTTTGATTATTGACTATCGATCAAAGCTGGATGTGTCAAACTCAGATTTACATGCATGAATTGTCCCCCCAAAAAATAAAAAATAAAAAGAACAGTGGGCATACTGCACATCATATCACTTTTTCCTATTGATCCAATACACTCGGATGGGTCATGTTTATGAAAGCATCACTGACACTTAACAATCGGTTACAAGACATCCTCAGAAAAAAACAACAATCTACAACTGGATCAGAGCTCAAGGTACATTTTAGTCACGTTTGATGCTACTAATTTGAGTTTTACTGATAAACATTAACTAGTCATGTCTGCTTAAATTCATTCTCTGCCATTTCGTGTCGTTCAACACGAGTCAAGTTCAATTTACCACCGCGGTAGAGTGTAATCATTTTTTTAAATAGTTCACACATTTGTGCAGTGTTCAAGTCATGGAACAACAAACCTGATGTAATTTAATGAGTTAAGGAAAAATGATGAAACCCCCCCCCCCCCCCCCACACACTTTATATTGACTTTGGAACCGCAAAGCATACAGTCAATGAATAAACCACCTGGTTAAGATGGTTAGTGAGGAGTTAATAATGAATATCTTGGGCTTGAGATAGTCCTTGGAATTCAGTTAGATGGTCGATGATTTTGGCCGTTCTGCGAAATGGAGTGGTACCGTTAGTATATCAGCCCGAGGTTCCGCATTTGAATGTAGACAACGGCCGTCCTGTGCGGAGGTAATTTTTCAATCAAATGAAGTCCAAGTCGCTTGTCACATATTGACAGTGGAAACTATTTTGTCATCGGACCTTTTCCGGATGCTTAATGTGTTGCTGTGCGTGTGTGGGGTCCAAGATCAAGGTCAAAGTGCAAATGGAGCCAACGAATAGTCCCGAAGTGAATCCGCTGAGAGAAGACCAAGATCCGAAGGATCCCCTGTTGATCAAGCGAGGCAAATGGGCCAACAAGAGAGAGTTTATTCTCGCGGTCGTCGGCGAAATCATCGGTCTGGGGAACGTCTGGAGATTTCCCTATCTGTGCTTCAAGAATGGAGGCGGTAAGAGGACGCACCATCAGAGTCACACGCTGCAATTGCCATCCGCTCGTCTCCTCTTAGGGGTCTTCTTGGTCCCGTACGCGGTGTTCCTGGTGACCCTCGGAATCCCCATCTTCTTCATCGAAGTATCTTTGGGGCAGTTAACCGGCCAAGGTGGCATCACATGTTGGAGGAAAATTTGTCCTTTACTCGAAGGTACCGCAGCTCGTGTCAAACTTTCAACACGGAGGTCGGTGACAGAGAATTTTGGTTGACATTTGAGTTGCTGAACTGTTTACAGGGTTAGGATATGGCAGTCTCGTGGTCATATTGTTGACGGTAATGTATTACGTCGTCATCCTGGCGTGGGGTTTCCTCTACTTCTTTTCGTCCTTCCATTCTGAACTCCCCTGGGCCAGCTGTAACAACACCTGGAACACAGGTACATCATATTCACTTGACATTATGAATGATAACGCAACTCACGACGGACATAGCTGCATTCCTTTATTTGCCGGGATGTGTGTGCGAAGATTCATGAATTTGTTGCTTCACTCTCCATTGTTTTTGAATGTCACATTTTTGCTCCATGTGCAGCACTTTGTATGCAGCAACGGTTGTTTTTAAAGTGCACTTTGCATAAAAGTTGAGTTGAATTGAGTACAATGGCACTATTTAAGCCATCCACAGCTTCAATCCGTCAGCCTTCTTTCGGATGTCAGTGCTGCAAATGATGTGATCGATGTAACCTGTTGTAATAATGTGTCCGAAAGGAAAAATGAATAAAAACACAGTCAATTTTGTAGAGTACATTTTGCTCTGAAAAATACTTTATTGTGTCCCAGTCTAAATAGAGTAAATTTTATACTCTGAATAGTTATTTAAAAAAATATATATATATATATATATATATTATTTTTTAATTATTATTATTATTATTATTTTTGTATTATTTATTATTATTTATTTATTTATTTATTTATATATATTTTTATTTTTTTTTATTAAATTTTAATTTTAATTTTAATTTTAATTTTAATTTTAATTTATTTTTATTTTTATTTTTATTTTTATTTTTATTTTTATTTTTATTTTTATTTTTATTTTTATTTTTATTTTTATTTTTATTTATTTTATTTTATTAAAAAAAGTTTTTTTTCATTATTTTAATTTTAATTTTAATTTTAATTTTAATTTTAATTTTAATTTTAATTTTAATTTTAATTTTAATTTTAATTTTAATTTTAATTTTTTTTCAACAGTTAAGGAACGACCACAGAACCATCAAATTTGGGAGATAGCCAATCACTGAACCATCACTCCTGCTCTGTGTCAATATATCGCAGGTGTCAGGTGGAATCTTCGTATCTCCATTTTTTGGTCTCCTTTTGGACACACCAGCAATATGTTAACTGGCAAGAAGTCTCGCATAGCTCAAGTGGTAGAGTGGCTGTCTTCCATGCTGAAGGTTGTGGGATCGTTCCTCAACCCTTGAGTGTTGTTGTTTTTTTGTTTTTTTTACTCTCTTCAAAGTGTAAAGTTGACTCTCTTTAGAGTGGGACCGATTTTTGTCTTTTTAGAGTAAAATTTACTGTGAACAAACAAACTATTCATGTTGCATAGGGACTGAGCCCTGCCACAAATTTTGTGTTAAAATTTGGTTAGAATACCCTATATTAACAGTTGAAACTGTATACAGTAAATTCTGTCGAGTAAATTTGACTCTATTTAGAGTGGGACCAAATAAACTCACTTTTACAGTAATATTTACACTTGTAAGAGAGTACAAAAATGAATTAAAACAATAAATAAATAAATAAAAGTCATTCAAGGGTTAAGGAACATATGTCCCTCCTACTGTTTGCTTATATCAAATAGTTACGATTCCAGCTGACACGAGCGATATACTAACACACAGCAGGAGCTGCCTGGTTCTGGGAGTAGATCGAATGTCTCCCAAGCAGATGGTTGTGAGTTTGTTCCTCAACCCTTGAGTGACTTTTTTTCCCTCAATTCTTTGTTAACTCTCTTCCACCTGTAAATATTACTCTAAAACTGAGTCTATTTGGTCCCACTCTAAATAGAATCAAATGTACGTAAATATACCACAAAGGATGATCCTAAAAGTTATTTTCTCTCTAAAATAATGAGAGAAAACGTTACGCCTCGGAGTTGAGATTTATTATTTTTTGGATTGATTGATTTTTATTGAACATATAAACACATCACAAGATATGGGGGAAAAAATTGAAAAATAGAAAAGGATCACCAATAGATGTCATCGTTCAAGGCAGTTTCCATGCTCAAAGGGAGTAGGAAGAAGTACAAGAACTTGTCTAGTCCTACCCCATATTACTAGGTTATTCATTTTCAGTAATACAGTGTATCAAAATAAATAAATACAAAATTTGTACCTGATTAGTATATTCTTCTAACACTATAGTTTTTTTAAACTTAATATACCTTCTTCTTCTTTTTTTATTTTTATTTTTTTAATTTTTTTTTAAAGGTGACTGTATTGACTATCGCAACAGTCATTCCAAAACGAACATCTCCGCAAGTGCAACATCTTCAGTTGAAGAATTCTGGCAGTATGTATTCCTTCCACTGCACGACACGACCTCATCAGTGAGGCTTGGCTGACGTCTTCCAGATTCAGATAGAAATCAAAATGTCTTATTTAGGAGGAGGGTCCTGAATTTGTCTGGAGGGATCGAAGAAATGGGAAGTATTCGCTGGGACCTGGCTGGATGTCTTGTGCTCAGTTGGATTATCTGCTACTTCTGTGCATGGAAAGGTGTCAAGTCTTCAGGAAAGGTGAAATGCTGAACAATAATGACTCCCTCCAAAATAGCACACCAAAAAAAAAAAGGTCAAACTATTGCGCTGATGGTGACCTCCTTACAGGTTGTCTACTTCACGGCCACATTTCCCTACGTGATGATGATCGCTTTGCTGGTCCGCGGTCTGACCTTGCCCGGGGCCATGGATGGAATTCGCTTTTACCTCTCTCCTGATCCCACGCGTCTGTTTGAGCCGCAAGTAAGTCAAATATATTCTCCGTAAAGCCAGTAAATGCGTGATTTCTTCCCGATCTTTAGAAGCACGGTGTAATAGTGGCTAACGTATCTGCCTCACAAATATATAACAAATTGATTTACATTCATGTCAGAGTCCGATCACTGTTCTGTATTGTATATAAAACACAGGTGTGGATGGATGCAGCCAGCCAGATATTGTTCTCCTATGCTGTCTGCACAGGCTGTTTGGCATCTTTGGGAAGTTACAACAAATACAATAACAATTGCTACAAGTAAGAAAAACTCATACCCGCAGTTGTTTTGTTCATCCGTGTTACGTGTATGACTTTCTTCATTCCAGAGACACATTTGCACTGTGCCTCCTGAACAGTGCAACCAGCCTTGTCGCCGGCCTTGCAATCTTCTCAGTGCTTGGCTTTATGTCATATGAGCTGGGTGTGGACATCTCGGAAGTTGCCGAATCAGGTGCCGCCGTTTTCCTGTACAGTCAAATTTAAACTGTTAAATAATGTGCGTCATGGGAAATTCGCAATGTGCTTTGAAATGCCAAAGACATTAAGAGTGGCAGTAACACATTTTTAATGTTTGATGTCTCATTTGGATTACCTCTCACAAACACAACAGAGAAAACCCCCCCAAAATGCTCTCACACATAGTGAAATAGGAAAAATATACAGCTATACATGTTTCAGTAGTTTGTGAACGTTTCTGAAGTGTGAATGACTGAAAAAAATCTCGTGAGTGAGAGCATTTCAGTAGTGTATGTGAACAAAAACATTTCATTGTTGTGGTGAGAGCTCACTTCAGTAGTACCTTGGTGAGTGTTTTGGTAGTATGTGAGAGAGCAATTCAGGAGTGAGTGAGTGAGTGAGTGAGTGAGTGAGCGAAAAACATTTTAGTCACTTTGCATTGGTGAGAGTATTTCATAAGTGTATGAGAGCGTTTGAGTAATGTATGAATAGTGCTGTATTTTGAGAAAGTGACAAAATAAATACGTGAGAGTATTTTAGTAGTGTGTGTGAGCGCTTCATAAGTGTATGAGAGCATTTCAGTGTATGAGAGCATTTCAGTGTATGAGTGTTTTTGAAGATTGAGAAAGTGACAAAAAATAGTATGAGAGCATTTTTAATAGTGTGTGAGAGCGCTTCATAAGGTTATGAGAGCATTTCAGTAGTCAGAGTGAGAGTGCTTCAAAATAGTATGAGAGCATTTCAGTAGTGTATAAGTATTTCTGAAGTTTAAGAAAGTGACAAACTAATAGTGTGAGAGTTTTTTTTTAGTTGAGAGCATTTCAGTAGTGTATGAGTGGTTCTGTATTTTGAGAAAGTGACAGTTGATGCGTGAAAACATTTTAGTAGCAGTGCGAGAGCGCTTCATAAGCCTGTGAGAGCCTTTCAGTAGTGTATGAGCGTTTTTTTATTTTGAGAGTGACACAATAAAGGCGTGAGAGCATTTTAGTAGGTGTGAGAGCGCTTCATAAGGCTATGAGAGCCTCTCCGTCGTGTATAAGCAGTTCTTCATTTTGAGAAAGTGACAAAATAATTGTGTGAGAGCATTTTTGTAAGTATGAGCACTTCATAAGTGTATGAGAGTGTTTCAGTAGTCTATGAGCATTTCTGAAGTGTTAGAAAGTAACAACATAATTGTGTGAGAGCTTTTTAGTAGTGTGTGTGTGAGAGCGCTTGTGCGTGTATGAGAGCATTTCAGTAGCATATGAGCATTTCTGAAGTTTGAGAAAGTGACAAAATAATATGAGAGCATTTAAGTAGTGTGTGAGAACGCTTTATACGTGTATGAGAGCATTTTTGTAGTTCATTAGAGTTATTGAAGTTTTAGAAAGTGACAAAATAAAACGAGTGAGAGCATTTTAGTGTGTGATAGCGCTTTATAAGTGTATGAGAGCATTTCAGTAGTGTATGAGCGTTTCTGTAGTTTAAGAAAGTGACAAAATAATTGTGTGAGAGTATAGTAGTATAGTGAGAGACAATAGTGTATGTTTATTATATTGTATTTTTTTTAGTGGTGTTGAAATCCTCCGCATCATGCTGCTTTTATACCTGCCATCTTGTTTATTTACATGTGTGCTGAATGATGATGAGATTGCCAGCAGTCACGATGACAGATGTAGTTTCTCCTCATTTCCGATCTCAATTCAGGTCCGGGCCTGGCATTCATCGCGTACCCTCGGGCAGTAGCCATGATGCCTTTACCGCAACTCTGGGCCGCCTTCTTTTTCATCATGATTATCTTCCTGGGAATCGACAGTCAGGTGAAACTATTTTCAAACATTCACAAAAATTAGGTACAATCTAATGCTATCCGATGCAAGTGCCGCGTCAATGATTCTGCCTTTATAACGATAATACTAATAAATAAACCGGTATTCAATTAATTCATGACATTTTGTTTAAGATATATTAGTACATAAACAACACAAAAATAAATAAATAAACAAACTGATGATAGCTTCATAACAATGATTTCTATTCCACAAATATTTTTTTTATTAAAAATAATTTCCCCCGCAGTTTGTGTATCTTGAAGGACTGATCACATCTATATCAGATTTGTACCCATCCGTGTTTTACACTGGACACCGACGTAAAATCCTGTTGCTGTTTCTGTGTGGCATTTCCTTATGCGTCGGCCTATGTATGGTCACTGAGGTGAGTGCGTTTCAAATATTTACAACTCATTTTTGTGTTTGCTATTCACTGGACACGTATTAGCGAATTTTTGACGCCGCAGAGTTCCGGTGTCGCTTTCTGATGTTGATTTTGTGGCCCGCAGGGAGGACTGTATCTGTTCCTGCTTTTTGACTATTATGCCTGCAGCGGCATCCCCCTGATCACGTTTGCCCTTCTGGAGTCACTTTGCATAGGATGGATATATGGTAAGCTTTAAAGACACACACAAAAAAAAAAAACCCATCAAGATACTTACTGTATTTGATCTATAACATAACCTGATAACTTTCTATCTGTCTCCAAGGTGCTGATAATTATTACAACAGAATCGAGGATATGATCGGCTATCGGCCTTCATTTTATATGAAATATTGTTGGAAGTATGTTACTCCTTTTTTATCTACTGTAAGTATAAACTCCATTATTTCAGTTCTCTGACCATGCAATAACAATTGCAGAAATGTTTACTACTACGATGACTATTTTGGATTTAAACCACGTCAGCCACTTTTGTGTCTCCATTGTGAGAGTTGCTGTATAAATAAAATCAACTCACTTCACAACAAGCAATAGTTGAATTGGGCAATTCTTTAAAAAAAATAAAATAAAAAATCAAGCGTCCATGTTGTGTATTTAAAACAACCACATTGCCTTAATATCTGCTAGCTTAATGCTAACACATAATGAGAAATACCATAGAGAGGCTAACGAGTAGCATTGGTGTTGCTGTTGTTACGAACCTTTATTAATCAATGTATATTTGAACACAAACAGTGAAGAAACATATGAGAGAGCAGTACAATGCCCATTGAACTGAAGTAAAAAAGAAAAAAGAAAAAAAAGAGTGCAATAACCTTTAAATTTTTTGTCATTAGTTAAAATTAAAGTTTTTATGAAGCAAAATAGTATAAAGAAACACATATTTTTGTTGTGTATAACATATTAAGTTATTACCTCAATGATATGTCAAAAGCGGGCATTATTATGGAAGCAGAACTTTAGATACGGTTCTTGTCATGGTTATCACAAAACTGGGGTGATTTTTTAAATTTGTTAACGGCATCTTTTCTTGTGTCCTACATCCACAGGGTGTATTACTCTTCTTTCTTGTCCAATTCACCCCTCTGAAATACAATAACAGCTACCAGTACCCCTGGTGGGGACACGCCCTGGGACTGTTACTTGCATTGTCTTCAGTTATCATGGTTCCTCTGTGGATTCTCTACAGTCTGGCTAAAACACCGGGATCAATCCCTCAGGTGTCATCATACACATCACAGGGCTCATGTTTGTTTTAGCGCCATTTAAAAAAAGAAAAAAAAAAGAAAAGAATACTGGGAATAATGGCGTCTCTCTTCCGTTTACTTTACAGAGAATAATAGCGTTGACGACACCAGCAGACAGGTCGCTCTGGGTGTCAGTGGAGTCTGAGAAATGTCACTAGATCAAGTCCGAAGTGCGTCTCGAAAAGGAGTAAAGCAGCAGACGTGGCAACCAAGACACATGTAACATAATAGGATGATGTGACAACTCTCTTAATGTGAATTAAATGACAAATATACTGTATCTTATGTAGATAAGTAAGTATGATTTTTGGCCAGGATTTTTTTTTATTTTTAATAAATGTACTAATTTTGAATTAAACATTTAAATCAGTTTGCATTTAATTAAACATAATTTATGTGTTTATTGTGAATTGTTAATTATTGTACTGCTAGGTTAAATATGTTTTATTGAACAATAGAGAATACTAAAAAAAAATACAAATACATTATTTTTTTCTTGAATAACTTTAAATATACACTCATTGTTGTCATAATTAACAGTAAGCACATTGCCTTATATATGAAATGTGTTACTAGCAAAGTAGAATTAAAGCTTTTACAGTTTCCTATGTTTTCCGCTAGAGGGTGCTAAATGTCTGTTTGTGCGTGTGTGTTCGTGTGTGTGCTTGCGTCCTATGATTCCTCTTAATAAATCATAAAAAACAAAAGGTTTAATTACAGTTAAGATGAACAACTGAATGATCAAATTAATGTTGTAATATGCATGTATAGTCATATGAAAAAAAAATGAAAAAAAGGCAACAATACTTTTTTTTCCCAAAAAGGCCAAAGGTCCTAAAAAAGTAAACATTAACACTGTGCCTAATTATAGGAAAATGTATCGCACAATGAATAACAATTCCACTAAAATAAATGTTTGAGTAAAAATATTTCCAAAAGTTAAATAAAAATGCATTGTAGTTAAAGGTTAAATACAACTGAACTGCACTTAACAAATGCACTGTATTGAAGGTGAAAAAAAAAAATGTTTAAGCCACAGTAACATTACAGAAAGCTTGGACATTAACATTAAGCTTAAATTTAATGACGAAAAAAAACCTTTAACTGCATTTCACATAAAGTTTAAATTGAATTAAAATGTTTTCTTTTCATTTATTAATTTATATTTTTACTGAGAGAGCTCAGTATTGTTCATTCGGTAATCTTCATTGCTCTCTCTATCTCTCTTTTTTTTTCTTTTTCTTTTTTTATGTGTGTGAGTATGTGCATGTGCGGGTGTGTGTGTGCGCGTGTGCATGTGTGCGTGCGTGTGAGTGTGTACTCATTAATTCACCTAAAATTTATTAAAAATCCCATACCGTTTACACTACACTAAAATGTTTTCTTAAAAAAACAAAAACTGTTAAATCAAAATATATTATGTACCACTAGAGGGAGCTGTGTACCACAAGTGGTACCCATACCAGATTTCAAGAACTACTAAAGTTAAAGAAATTATAAAAAAAAAAAAAGTGTGCAAAAAAGAATCAGTTATTAAAACAGGTATTGTATGTATACAAATGACAGTAAAAATACACTAACTTTTTACTTTTGTACTTAATTACACTTTAAAGTCTGTCTGAGTCCACTAAAATCAGTTGGGTCAAAAGTAACCCAATTATGGATCAAAAATGGACCGATCCACATTATGGGTCAATTTAACCCAACTTTCTGGGTTGTTTCATACAAAATGACCCATTTTTTTAACCCAAGTAAAGGACCTGACCAAATATTTATGAGCTGACTCAAAGTTGGGTCAAATCGACCCAAGTATAGAGGATCGGTCCATTTTTGACCCAACAGTTTTTTTTGTTTTTTTTCGAGTCTACCTTTGCCACCTCTGAATAAAGCTTTGACTAACCATGAAACTAAAAGGTAAAGAAAAAGTAGATAAATAAGTCGACATCATTGCGGTATATGTTTGCCCAAAATAAGTGGTTTTAAAAAAAATACAGCAGGCCTCAAGAAACCACTGACAGCCAAGATGAAGCACGGACGAAGACAAAAGCTACCAGCGTCTTGTCACAGCAACGCTCATTCTGTTTGAAGAGGAGAAGTGGAGCGGGAGTAGGAGATTCGTGTTGGGGGGGGGGGGGGGGGGGGGGGTGATGAATGGCGCGACACGAGGAAAAAGGGCTCAGGATGATGTTTCTCCCTAATAGCCTGATTGCTCAATTAATTCTGCCCGCTCGCCGCTCGGACCCTTTGAATGTTAGAAAGAGCTCGCAGATTAGCAAAGACACCGGCTTGACAGTTTGCACCGCTCAAGGTATTTGGGGGGGTCTAATTCATTCATAATGCCACAATGCGCCCCATCTATCATCTCAGCTTTTTTCATCCGATAACTTGCCGCTTGCTCCCTCTTCTCATTCCAGCCTGCTGGCTCCTCTGGGGCAGGTGGAGGAGGGGCAGGTGGAGGAGGAGGGGGGGTGACACCGAACCCTTGCTTTTTTTTTTTTTGCGTGTGCGCGTTTGTGTCCACGCGCATGCATATATGCGAGTGAGTAATGCGCGCGAGGAGATAGGAAGTGAGTGTTTGCAAGGTTGTGAGGTCGTCAGCGTCTCTTCTACTGACGAATTATATGCAAGCAGGCAAAGAGAGTCAATTATCCAAAGGAAGAAAAAAAAAATACACGGTCGCCGCACCTTGTGGCCCCCGGGCTCCCTTTTCCAATTCAGATAGTGATTTCCCCCAAAATGTAGGGGAAAAAAACCATGAAGGAGAGAGTTGGTTGATGATGAGTTTAAAAAAAAAAGAGAGAATAAATGGACGCCCCCCCCCCTCCCGCCTTCTTCTGCACCTTTGTGTTCTTTTCTCCCCCCCCCCGATGGAATCCAGAAGGCACGAAATGCAAAAGGCTATTATGAGGCCTTCAGAGCGCGCAAACGCCACTTATGATGGATGAGTGTGGGATTTAGAAAGGCCTCCTGTCAAACAGCGGCCTCCTCTCTGCGCTTTCCTCTCATGTGTCTCGTCTATCAGTGGCCCGCTACTTAAAATGGCCGCTGATTAGAGGACCTTTCGAATATATTGTGCTTCATACTGACATGGCATGAGGGGGGGAGGGGGGGATTCAAACCTGCTCACGATATATAGATATAATATGATCAAATATGCAAATTTCACACCATGAAATAGCTATAAAAAGCACATGAAGTATAAAGTGTGCATGAAATGCTAATTTGTGGCCACAAAATAAGTAAATATGGCCACAGAATGATCATTTGTGGCGCACAAAATATCTATTTGTGGCCCTGCAATAGTTATAATAGGTGTACAAAATATCAATTTGCGATGACGAAATTACAAATATGTGGCAACGTACCAATCACAATTTTCCGTTCGATTAACTACGACAACTGACCAAACGATCCCGATAAAACTTTGAACAATATCTGTGAAACAATACAAACGGGATGTTTTACAAGTTTATTTCTCAAACATTTCTGAGGTTTTTTCTCTCGCAAATTTGCGACTTTATAATGCCGCAAATTTGCGAGTTTAATTCTCGTAAATTTATGAGTTTTTTCTTGCTAATTTGCGAGTTTATTTGTCGTAAAAGTAAGAGTTTTTTTTCTTGCAAATTTACCCCTTTATAATGTCGCAAATTTGCGAGTTTAATTCTTAAAAATTTCTGAGTCTTATCTTGCAAATTTGCGAGTTTTTTCTCTCGCAAATTTGCCACTTTATAATGCCGCAAATTTGCGAGTTTAATTCTCGTAAATTTATGAGTTTTTTCTTGCTAATTTGCGAGTTTATTTCTCGTAAATGTAAGAGTTTTTTTCTTGCAAATTTACCCCTTTATAATGTCGCAAATTTGCGAGTTTAAGTCTTATAAATTTCTGAGTCTTATCTTGCAAATTTGCGAGTTTTTTCTCTCGCAAATTTGCGAGTTTAATTCTCATAAATTTATGAGTTTTTTCTTGCTAATTTGTGAGTTTATTTCTCGTAAAGGTAAGAGTTTTTTTCTTGCAATTTTACCCCTTTATAATGTCGCAAATTTGCGAGTTTAATTCTTATAAATTTCTGAGTCTTATCTTGCAAATTTGCGAGGTTTTTTTCTCGCAAATTTGTCACTTTATAATGCCGCAAATTTGCAAGTTTATTTCTCTGAAATTTATGACTTTTTTCTCGCAATCACGAAATAGGTATGTCATTCCCCCGAAACTTGCGATCTCCAAATAAGAGTCATGTTTGCATGGAATAAAAATTTGTGACATGGAAAAATGTGCGCAAAAACCTCATTTGTGGGTACAATTTGGACATCTGGTTAAGAAAATTGAGCAAAAATTGGCTGCCAGTACCAGTACAGAGCTACTTTGTGGTTAAAATTTTTGCCTTTTGTACACACGTTATATCTATACTGTGACCCTGTAGTTTTTTTTTTCTGAGAGAAAACTTAGGTGCGCTGTTCAAAATGATCCCTGCATTTGAATGAAAATGAAATGAAAATGTGTGAGTTCTACTTAATTAGACAAAAGCAAAGTCCAAGAATCCCAAAACGATTTCACATTTCTCACAGTAACTCGTGAAATCAGGAAGTGACTGAGCTCCAAAATCATTGGACCATCCCTGGTCAAAGTGTTTATGTTTATCTTCACTTGCTTTTTACAGCTCAATTTAATCTCTTGGACGAAAGCTACCCAACTGGTTTAAAACCATCAGAGAGAAAAGCAGATCACGTTTAAGCTCGTAATTGGCGCACGCATGCCAACGGTCTTGAACAGTTCGAAATCTGAAAGTCTGTGCTTGCCAAATGAAATGCAATTAAGAAACAGTTCTTAAGTGAATTGAATGAAGGCAGAAGCAGTGGAGAGAATGACAAAGAGGGTTATAACAATAAAACAATAGACAATGTGTTAAATAAAGATTGCGAGGCGGGGGACGCTTCAACATTAAAACAAAGAGCTTAACCACTATCATTATATTAGTAACCAACAAAACACATTTTACTCAGCACTTTTTCCCCCCACTGATTAAAAAAAACCTAAGAATTGTATTTAAAACATACTATCTCGAATAGAATCATAAAAACAAAAAACATAAAAGTGGGGAGATACGAGGACTCTCTGGCCATCCTCATGTCTAAGAGAACATTTTGATAAACGTGATTAGCTACAAACTTGAATCCAAATCCAATTTGCTGGTATCGATATATTTATTAGGTCAAATGAACGCGAAGCAAAGTGTTTGCTCGACTGACAAAGTTCCGACTCCTGACCTCCAAATTGCTTTACCGCAGGATGAAACGAAATCGCACCTTGTGTAAATGCACCCGCTTGTCTTCTCATCTCCACACATGATGTCATCGCAGCTTTTGTGCTGCGACTCTCTGCTGTCACACTTTTCCAGTGGGACTCTCGACCCCTCTGCTTCCTCCATTACCCCCCCCCCCCCTTCGCCCCCCCTTCGCCCCCCCCCCCACACCCTTTACGCCCTCCCACACTCACACACACATCACCTCCCCTTACGCCCCGCGGCGACGTCCGCTCCACAAAAGAGAACGACGGAGTGGTTGGGGAAATGATGGCCATTTATAACTGTATCCCGCCACCTCTTGCCACGCACGCACACGCGCACGCTTGATATTTGGCGCTGTGGTCGATGCACTGAGATGGTAGACAAAGGAGGAGAGCACTAAATGGCACAAATCTTAACGGAGCAGTTAGGTTTATTTTTATTTATTTTTTTGCCTTTATACCATCACAATGGATATGAAATGAACGAATGGATACATTTCAAACATGTAGAAAACGAAATAACGGCGACAACGGATAGCATTTACATGTTCAGAAAAAGAGTAGGAAAAAGTATCGATATTTTTTTTAAACTCTTACCTCTTTATGACTTAACTTATATGACACTAAATAATAAATACGTCAAGTAAAGTGTGATTGAAGTCAGTGAAGTTTAACTTTTGATTAAAGAGGGTTCACGAAAATGTGACGAGTTCAAAAGCAAAAGGAGACATCTCCAATTTTTGTGTTTTTTAAAATTTTTATTTTATTTTTAGTAATTATCTATGGTTCTTTGTTACAGCTAAAATTGTTTTTATTTAGGGTATTTTAAGTTGATGGAACTGGTCTAAAAAACAAAACAAAAAATTAATTTTCACTGTACATTCACCGAGTGCAATTCTACGACGGCGTATTAGGGCCACGTATAAATCCATTTTTTTAGAGGGCAGGGGCAATATTCAGAGAAAAAAAATCGCAAATTTTCCACTTTATAAAGTCGCAAATTTTCCACTTTATAAAGTCGCAAATTTTCCACTTCATAAAGTCGCAAATTTTCCACTTCATAAACTTGCAAATTTACAAAAAAAAATTCTCGCAAATTTGCCACTTTATATAGTAGCAGATTTGCGAGGAAAAAAAAATCTAAAACTTAAGAGAGAAATATACGTAGCGCACTACTCGACTGTTTGTGCCAATACTTTTCAGTCGGGTTTCCAAATAAGGAGATAGTAATTGCTTTAGCATATTAACCATATCATGTTAAGCATTCGTTCTTTGAACCGTTGTGTACGCCACTGGCCAGCGACAAAGACGCCTCGCTTTGCGAAGGTCCACACCCGGACGATCAAGCATTTAAGTTAATTTGTTAAAATGTATATTTATAGTACATTTATGTTTCCACAATTATTATTTACACGTTCATACATTTTGGTATTTTTTTTTGTACAAGTATCAAAGTTGATGTGTCGAATCTGCTGCTCTCCGTCATTCACTTGCATTTACCTAAAGTATGCTAGCTTCTGATTGGATAGTGTTAGTCAGCTGATAGGGGATCAGGAAGTGTTGTCGCACTGGCTGCGGTGAATGACGAGTAAAGTTTGAATTTAAGAATGAATCCGTCTCCATCCTGCCTTTTCATTTTATAAACAGTGTCCCATTGATCCCCAACGAATCCTCACATGATTAGACTCTAGCTGTATTTCTCGTAATTTTCAGATTTTTTTCTCTCACAAATCTGCCACTATATAAAGTGGCAGAATTTTTTCTCTGAATATTGCCCCCGCCTTCTAAAAATTTGTTTTTTATACGTGGCCCTAATACGCCATCGTACGATCCAGTGTGATCATATTTTGTAATAGGTAACATCATGTGAAAGCCCTTCAAAGCCCAAACTAGTATTGAAGTCAAAGCTGCACTTTGTAACGATTGTGTGTGTAGTAGTGTGTCCGTCCCAGTTGTCCAAAGCATTTCAGAGAGCTGAGACACCCTGCGCGCTCTCCCGCCCATCGGCCAGAGCACACGGTTGGGAGGTGCAGGGGTGGGGTTGCGAGTGCGAGCGCTGTGGCCGGAAACGGCGCTGATGCGCGAAACCCGGAAGTCGGAAGTCCGTGGCATCTACCCCATAAATTCGCAACAAATCGTCAGCAAGAAAAAACTGTAACAATTCAATTGAGTTTCATTAAATCAAAACCAATTTTACGATTCAAATTGGTTACACCCCTTATATATAAACATATATATATATATATATATATATATATATATATATAATATTGTGCTTCTCCTCAATAAGATGTGAAACAGACATGTAGAGTATAAATGACAGATATCCAGTTTCCATGGTAATTACCTGCTTTGCAAATACTTTTGAAACAGTCAAGAGTATGAATGTCAAACGTGCGTGTGCGTGTACACGCGTGTGCGTGCCTGTCACCACACTGGATGGGCTGTCACTTTCTTAATTGCCTGAATGTGACCTCACCCGCTCCGCTCACCTGGCTAATTACGGGTTCTTTCTAGCCAAGACATTGAAATAAATTTGACTCCATTCGGGTGAGGTATATGCGTGTGTGTGTGTGCGTGTGTGTGTACATGTGTGTCATTTTCATAACACAGCATGTCAGCTTTGTCCTTCAAGTGATTGTGACAACCGAAGAGTTTCTAAGACCTGGCACGCTAAAACTGATCCAGTGTGGGGCAAGATAAAGATCCAGCAAATACTTGAAGGCTAAATTTGAGCTCGGTATTCTTAGAAAGGTAACGTGTGTTAAATTAACAGAAGAACATGACAATAAAAAGATCACTTTTCATCCATTCAGATTCCGAATATAATTCTCCACAGGGAATAATGGAAATAGGATTAATTCGTTCAGAGTCAAACTATCACCACCACAAAAATCCATCACCGTTTTGAAATGAGAAAACTAGCAAAACTAGAAATGACAGCGGAAGATCTGTCGAACAAATTTGTTTGGAATCACGCCGAAGCCGCGCTAATGAAATGCTAATAGGATGCTAACGAGCAGAGGGAGGGGAGCGAGTGGGCAGGTAGGAGGTAAAGTTTGCTTAGAGAGCGCGTTGCCGAGACCGCGTGCAAATGGGTCGCGCTCTGGTGAGCAGTGATCCAAGCAATCATGGCCGCCTGGATGAGAGCGGGAACATTAAGCCACGAGGAGATGAGCGCAACCGAGGAAAGAACGACGGCCCCCGTGGGCTAATGAATGCTGATTAATTCCCAAATTACATTTCATAACTTCATTGTTTTGTTGTGCTCATGGCGTACATCGGCCAGAGAAGGTGCTGCTTATCACTTTCTTTGCTTACTCATGACAATGTTTTTCATAAGTCCTGTGACAGATCGCTCATGTCTGTGTGTTACTTATGCCCCCCCCCCCCCCCCTAAACCTACAGCTGCGCCGCCGCCATTGTGATGATAAAAAATATATAATAAAGATGATTATAATCATCTGTCCAATGAGTTGATTTCTGCAATGATTTAGAACGTTCGCATTTACACACGTTTACTCGGAGCGGAGAATCTGAACAAATATGCTAAAATCGCATTACACTACCTGCGCCAATACTTAGACATGCTTCCAGCAGGCGTAAAGTTTACTCTACTTTCTGCCACAAAATTATTATGCATGTCAAAGACAACGTCCTCGGTATGCCAGACATCCCAGTACGGTGCAGAGAGATGACTCAAATGCCCAAACAAGCGCGTCAAGGCTTGTGTCGGCAAAAAAAGCAGGATGCGCCAGTTCTTACGGTTGAATGCAGTTGTCTACAAATATAGAGCTCTTGATGGTATTGGATAGATTTATTTTTTTATTGTACAATCAATTAAAAATCAAAAAGATGTGATCAACTTACATCTGAAATAGAACTGTTGCTAATTCTGCAATCCTCTCAGCGACACTCAACCTTCAGGCCCACTTTTATGTTCACACTTATTTTGTCTTAGGATTTGTCCATATTCATTCTTTTTAACTTTTGTTGCTAACCAAAGGTAAATATTCAGCAATAGTATGAGCAAAGCTTTCTTATCAAAATGGCAGAGAACATTTTGACCGGCAACTCTCCTGCTAGCACTATTTTGCCACGAACGGTTGTAATTGGTCAATCGCTAGATCAAGTCATGCACTCGGTGTGGTTCCTGCCTCCCTTCATCCCCTTCTTTGTCTTTTCATAAACGTTTTCATTTTGTTTTTGCCACCAAAGGTAGCAGAATGCTATCGGCATAACTTTCCCAGCAGGGTTATCAGACAGTTGGACACACTTTGCATCAAGGAATTGTAGTCAAAAAAAAAGTACAAAGCAGGAATCAAACTCGTACGCGTTCAGTGGCACAGAATTGGTACTTGTGGTTCTCGCGCGGTTCAAGAAAATGCTAGGTGGCGAGTTGCAAGTCACTTAGTATTAAAAAAAACACTTAGTATTAAAAAAACTGATTACCGTATTTTCCGGACAATAAGGCACACTTAAATTCTTTTTATTTGGCCAAAAATCGACAGTGCGCTTTGTAACCTTATGCCTTATGTGTGTATGGATGGATGTCCACTTTTCAGTTTGTCGACTTTAGTTAAAATTTCTTACTATTGTGTTCACATTCTCATTGTCATCCGCATCTAATCGATACCGGAACTAGAAGTACTTCCTTTTTCCGTGTCTAAGAGCCCTAAGAAATGTAGTCCCTACTACTAGCCTGATGCTGTGGTCGCCGGATAGACCCCAACGCAAGCTAAGCTTTTCCGGCGGCATATTTTCATTGTTACAATGCAGGACCTGATCGGCGCGAGGTCAACGACTCAGCCAACTTCCATTAGATGCCGGGAACCCTAACCCTAGTTCAAACCCCTACTTTGAAACCCTAACCCTAGTTTAAAACCCTACTTTGAAACTCTAACCCTAATTTAAAAACCCTAGTTTTAAACCCTAACCCTAGTTTAAAACCCAAGCAAAACTATTCGATAACGGTGAGCGTATTGGCTTGTTTACAGGCGTTGAACTGTCAACCAAGATTGCATTTAGCATTAGCAAAAGTAATAATACAACCCACTGGTCACCAGATTGACGATCAATGTTTGTTCAAACTTTTTTCTTTTCGTTTGTCAGAGGATCCCCTCGTCCACTCGAGGTGTCAAGCGAGACGCGCAACTCTACCCAAGATAACCTAGCATAATAGCGCTAAATTTATCCCCCAAAAAAACATACGAGACAATTCCAACGATTTATTTAATCTAAAATGTTTTACAAAAATAATGTGCCTTATAACACTTGAGCGCCTTATGTACAAAAATATTTAAAAACAGACCCATTCGTGGATATTGCACCTAATAATAAAAAGTTCTAGGATATTTGTTGGTGTTTTTTGTGGGGCTGGAAACCTGACATTTCCATTGCCATTCATTTCATTGAGGAAATTTGATTTGGGTTGCAAACTTGGTTAGGGACCAAATTAAGCTCGTAAGTCAAGTGTCACGGTGTGGTCACGGAGCGGCGTGGTGTCTGTCGGCGTGTGAAGTGGAGGACCCAAAATGCAGGGAGGCAGGAGAACCACAGCAGGAGTGCGAAACTGGCGTGCTTTATTTTACAGAAAACACTAACCAGGGTACTCGTTAATGCAAACTAAACAACAAACTGAAAAGATACAAAATCAAAATGACAGACAGAACTCCGGGGGTGACCGTGACAAGCGGCAATGATCCCACGCCGACTGATCACCACCCGGGAATTAAATACACTCACACTAATTGGGTAACTAGCCACACCTGGGGCCAGGCATAAGGGCTGGAACCCACTCAGGACCAATCGGGACCCTCAACCAAAACCAGATCTTCCCAGACATGACATCAAGGTGTCGTCTTTGTACCCGAACTCATTCCCTGCCAGCCAAGATAAAATGGATCTTTGACGTGTATGGCCGTCAATGGCAGTGAATGAGCTGAAAAAAGTAAATACGCAATCTAATGAGTTCCAGTCCAAGAACACTATCAAGCTATAAAGCTCACAATTTTGACAGACACTGTTACTTACTGTTGTCATTGTAGTTCACTCTGGCATTTTTTATTAACCCATCTGCCAAAACATCCATCAAGAATTATGATCATTCCATGTGCAGCTGTACCTAATGTTGTGGCTGGTGAGCGCACGTATACGAGCGCATGGCCGTTGGGCTTCCCTCAACTCACGCACATCAGCGTTAAGAGAGACAAAATGTGACTGCGCGCCCGTGCGAGAGCGAGCGTCTGACGAGCCGGCGAGCGCGTAGCGAGGGGGGAAAGGAACGATCATATTTAAATAGGAGACAGGACTCCATTTCTTTCGGAAGCAGCTATTAATGATCTTTCATTTGGATCTCATCACAGATGCGGCCGCGGGAAAATTGCTTTCTTTGCGGGCCGAGGTGTGCATAGACGTGAGACAGGATAATAGTCAATACGTGTTTTGGAGCGGAGAGAAACAACACCGGGTACACGGAATTGACAAATTCACCAGAGAAGGGGATGAAGGGAGGGAGAGGAGGACGGAAAACATTGGAAGATTGAAAATGTATGATATTTGAAAATGACGAGGTCCCGCTCTGCGCTGGCTTCTTTGGTTGCACTCAACCTTGCAATGAGGGCAGATCAAACAAAAATAGGCTATTGGGGGGGGGGGGGGGGGGGGCATGTAGAGCAAAGGAAGGAGGGATGCAAGGCAGGCAGACAGAAGTGAAGGTGGACATTAAGGCAGCAAATGATGATGCTGTCAGCGAACAATGTAAATGGCGGCGACACAGTCAACAGACACAGTCGGCTGGGCCTGTCTCAGCCGCGTGGCACTGACAAATGAAATAGTTTGCCAGGACTTAATCAGAGGAAAATGGACTTTCGCGTACTCGCCTGCACCGCTGCAAAACCCTCGCGCCCCGGAAATGATTGTCTCCGCTCGTCCCCCGTGTCTCTTCCTCTTGGACTCTGCGGGGGGGTCACATGGAGGGAATCGATCACACGGATTTTTACCACACCATCGAGTGACACACTAAGATCACCTCTATAATCGACTTTGATTGGGTGATAAATGCAAAAGGAGTTGTTGGAAGGGCGAGAGGGGCAAACTAATCAAATCAAAATATAAGCAATATAAACAAGAAGTGATGGGTTCGAGTACAGGATTATATAAAGTACAATACATACTGAGCAGTAAAGACATTTACAGATATTTTACAATGGCAGATTTGTACTTTTGCTGGTTCTTCAGTAGGAATTTACCCAACATAACAAGTGTAGAAAGAGAAACCATAATTACTATACAAAAAAGGAAATATGACAAATAGGGTCCAACTTATTAATCAGCTGACCTATTTAATCGGTCGGAAAAAAAACAGCCAAAAAATTGCAGATTGTTTTCTTTCTGATATACAAATAAGGTCAAAGTATTGAAAAACAGTCAAAAGATTGACCTGTAATTCAAATGTTTATTGTTGTAAGCTTTAAAAGAAGTTATTTTATTCATTACGTCGTCTTTTAAATAATAGGTTATCGTAATTTTACCATGCACATCCGAAGCAGGCGAGAATCAAAAATATAAAAACAAAAATACTTATAGACTTATTTTGCCAGTCGATTAACCAATCAGAGGACTGAAAATGTAGTTGAAGTTACATGAGCCAGCACTGTGATTCTGCACTCCAAAAACAGTTGGGTCAAAAATAACCTAAATTGGGTGAAGAATGGACTGACTCAACTTTTTCAGTTGAGTGAGTGAAATGAAATTATTAACCAACAAAGCGACCCAATAATTTTTTGGGGTTGTTTTGTGGGTTATTTATTCAACCCAATTTTTGGGGTTAATTGAATAACCCAATTGAATTGTGTAAAAAATGACCCGATTCAACTTTTTGAGTTATTTAACCCCAAAATGTTGGGTCAAAAATTGGGTTGGTTTGTGGGTTATTACTTTAACCCAACTTGTTAAATTGGGTAAAGAAATGAACGGACCTGAGTTTTTTTTATTTAACCCAAAAGTTGGGTCAACTTAAACTAATAACCCATAACGCAGTTTTGTGTGTGTTATTCATTTGACCCAATTTGAGGGTCAAATGAATACAAATTACACTAATAACCCACAAAGCAACCCAAATATATGGATTGTTTTGTGTGTTATTCATTTGACCCATTTAATTTTGGGTAAACTGAATAACCCAAAAAGTTGGGTCGGTCGGTCCCTTTTTGACCCAATTTGTGTTATTTTTGACCCAACTGTTCTTAGGGTATGGCGACCTGGGGTAAATTCGATTGGCTTGGCAAAACACAGAGGCTGACATCTGATTGGACAAGAGTCACTGCAATAGCTTAGTATTACAACAGCAGCCAATACTGAATTAAAGATAATATGATGATTTAATGATGATAATAATTCTATTGCGTGAATGACAAAAGGTGCATGCGCAGGTAATCGAACCTTCTGTTATCTAATGGAAGAGCATTTTCTGCCAAATGCACCCAATGATATAACCGCATATCATTCAAAATGGTGCTATTGACGTCCATGTTGTGCAGCACTCCGCACAGACTTGCCTGACACGCCTTCAGATTCTCAGCCTGCGCTCGCGACTAAAACCTATTAGTTGTCATGAAAGCCTCATTTCCTACAGTTGCATTTGATGTAGCACCCTGGCGCAAGCCCACAAGCAGCACGCGCGGGCCAACAGACAACGCTGACATGATCTATTTCTCCCGTGATGAATGCACCAATCTGCCGCCCTGTTGCCCTGTCCACCTAATTTGTTACGATGTGACACCGTTCACGCGGCTCTCCACGAAGAGGAACCTCTGCCTGCAGTGTACATCGGCGATAAAGGCGGGATGAAGTCCCCCGCGTGCTGTTTTTGGACCTTTAACAGTTATTTGGGTAGCACTTTAAATAGTCTGCAACTTTTCAACTTGGATTCATTGACATTTGATAGCCTTTTGAGTGGTATAATCAAGTGTACTTTTTTTTTTTCACTATATCCATCCATAACGGAAAAAAAAAAAAAAAAATGCACACTCTTTAAAATAAATAAATAAATAAATAAAGCAACATTTACATCTCTAAAAAATGATTCCCATTTAAACGAGCTAAACAGATGAGAGTTTTTCAGCAAACCCGCTACATTCGTGCGCTTGCCGACAATCCATCAAATACTTTTTTTATATTGACTACAGGAGTCAAATTTCCACAGCAACAAGTGCGTATTAGCAACAGCGGCGAGGTCGGGCTACGCTCGGAGCAAAGATCAGCCAGTGGAGCAGCAGCAGATCAATAATAATGACTCGGCTGACAGGAGAGCAGTTATAACTTTGCAGGATCACTAACAAGGAGGGACGGACATGAAAAAAGGGAAGGGATGAAGAGCTCTGGGTCACACTTAGCTGAGAGCGGATCGATACTGTGTGAGATATGGCTGTGACCGGCCTCGAGGCCCGGCGACCAGTCTTAGGGCAAGCTCAACAAGCCAATTCGTGCCTTCCTTCACAGGCCAACACGCCGCCATCGGAAGAAACTCAAATAGATCTTGGCTGACACGTTTGCATTTGGAGAAATACAGTGGCAACGTGTCATTTCGGGTTCTCAGCGTTCAGACCCAGGAAAGCAGATTTGAAAGTGAAATATGAAACAAAAGAGGCAAATGATAGCTTTCCAGGCCCTGAACAGGGTACATGGTACAGAAAAATGGATAGATGGGAATTTTTAGTTGCACAGTTTTCAATGTGATGCTGTGTGTGACAGAAAGAAACCAGGGAACGAGACACAAGCATGATTTTGAATAATGTGGAATGAATGACACGGAATGATCGACAATGACCTGGAATGAGCGGAATTTGTTGAAGTCATCAGTCATGTGGAAACTGGAGGTGAGTTTTAATATGTCGATGTTTTTAATTTGGGACTTTTGACAATTTTGTGAATAGGAAAAATAAATGAAATGGCTTGAATGATCGGAAATTGGCAGAGTTGGAATTGAAGTGAATAATTGTGTGTGATTTTTTGGGGGTGCAAATTTTTGGCATGTTGAAAATCGTTCTCAAGTTTTATTGAATGAGCTGAATTTTAAATGGCAATAATGTGGATCTGTCATGTTGAATGCGTTATTTGGAATGAAAAGCGAATTATTTGTTGGTATTTTAAAAGTGAAAATGTTTCAAAATTATGGTCAGTGGGAAATTTTGGCATGTTGAGATTTGTGCCCAGGGTTAACTGAATTATCTGAATGATTTAAATTTCAAATTGGAGCAATGTAAATGTGTAATGTTGAATGTGCAATTGGGAATGAATGATCAGCAGTTTGTGGGGGAAATTTGGTTCCATTGGGAATACATGGGGAGTATTTGGGTGATTTTTGTATTTTTTATTTGATAAAAAACGGTGACTATTTGGGATGAGAAAAATACTAGCCCCCATGGTGTGAATAATTTTTGGAACATGTTGAAATTGGAATCATGTGAATCGGATGGATTATGTGGAAGGAGATGCATGTCAAAAAAGTGAAAGTAATAAAAACTAATAGGAATAGCCTTCAGCCTTCACACAATCAAAACCAAATGAACAAAAACACAGATCATGACACACTTCACTGTATGTGATTGCGCCAAACATACCTTTTTGGAGTTATAGCCAAAAAGTTCAACCATGGTTTCATCTGACCCAAACTAACTATATCACACAAATAGGAAAATGTGTTCTCTCAATTGAATTGTTAAGGTGGCAACAGTTGTGTAATAATTCATCTTTGTCTCATTTTGTTATGTCACAAAAACAGGGGTGTGTAGACTTTTTATATCTACTAGAATGTATATCGCAAAAATTCACAATATTGTAATAGTACCGGTAAGTGCTATATGCTAAGAAGATTTGTTTGCGTAACTACTGTATATATACCCGATCTATTAAAAAAAAGGCTGTTAAATCTTTGATGACTTTCCATCCTAAACCCTCACTTTAACTACTGATGATTTTCAATACCTGATTACCCCCACCCCCCCTACCCTCACACACACACACACACGCTCACACACTAATCTATATCAGACAAATGAGGCCGGACTAACCGAGTGGAGCGAGAGAGAGAGAAACAATTGACGTGGCAAGAGAAGGCTAATTAGCGGAGGCTCATTAGGAGTGTACGTGAAACTGTGATTAGGGATGTTTGCTCACACAGCATGCTGCTGCTGCTCGGCTTAATGGGCCAGGCCCGATCGCTACATAACTTTAGCCTACAGCGTCCTACTGAGCCGCGCGGGATGGGCGGATGGATGCATAAAGGGAGGCGTACTGTATTTGCAAAATCATTTATCTGCACTTAACTGACGAGCGTGCGTGCGTGCCTGGGATATTTAGTGTCATACGAGGTTGTAGAAATGATCACATTTAGACATGTTGCGAAGTCATGTGTCTGCTAGGTAGCGTGGATCATTTAATTTCTTATGATAATAGCAAAGTGTTTATATTCGTGCTTGAACGTGATACCTTTTCCATTCAATTGCCGTTAATACCCAACTCATTGACATACACTCCCATGGAACGTTTTCAATTTTAAATACAGTGGTGCACTGTATACGCATGCTGAATTTGCGCCGTAATGCAAACTTCTCATATCGCAAGTTGAAATACATGGAAATAACTATAATAATAATATAACTCTGTATTTTACTTTATGAAACATACATCAATTACATTTAAATAAATACATCAAAAATTAAAATTAAAACACAAAGCCCCTCACATCTCCTCAATAAGCTGCAGTCAAATTAATTCTTTGCAGAGGACAAAGAAAATATGCCTTTAGGTATTGTTATTAGGGCCCATCCAATTAATCGTTCAGTAGAAGAAACGTGATTTATTGCTAAAAGGCATCATGCATAAATCATGTTTTTTTTTTTCCAGTAACTTCATTCATTATATTGTTTATGTACTGAATGCATTTATGGCCTAAACCTAAATTCACCAGTTCATGTTTTTTTTTTCTTCATGTTTTTGTACTTTGTACTGTATAAAGTCAAACAAATACCGAAAGACAACATGTAAAAATAAATAAATAATAATAATCCAATGTTTTGCCTATCGTAAATGCATTTGTTGTTGTAAGCATTAACATTTAAATAATGGCAAAATCGGTTAGTGGAAGCTTTTTCTGCCGAATATTGGAATTGACATTGACCTAAAAAAATGAATTAAAAAATTGTCTGTTATTCCGTTTGTTAGCATTAAGCTAGCACAGTGGTTCTTAACCTGGGCTTGATTGAACCCCAGGCATTCGGTGACTCAGGGGTTCGGCGGAGGTCAAGACACACACCCAATTTCTTTTTCTTTGCTAAAGGTGATCACACTACATTGCTTTGGTCAAATTTGGTGCACTCAGTAGTCACTCAGGCTTTTTGTGATGGTACGTCATGTGATGTCTTTATTATTGTAATCCCTTCTTACTTACAATATCGAGCAAAAAAAAGAAAGTGGTCGGTCGAACGGATATGTGTTACATGAATTCCCATGTATAACGGAACGTGAGGTGTTCTACAGGGTTCAATTCGAGGGCATCTGCTGCCTTCTGGGTTCCATCTTAAGAAAACCGTGGTGGTTGTGTGGATGTTTTAAAAATACATGTGTAGTTCTCTTTGATTTATGTTTCGATTGACAGTAAACTTCAAGTTGGAGTTCCCCCCCCAAGAAAGCTTGTCGCCGTGTTTTTAAACAATTGTTACCTATTTGTTAAACTGCTGCCTGTTTCGAAATGTTCCACCCCTTTGCAAGCGCAAAGTCGTGCGTGCAGGCCAGATCACACCTCCTCGATTCAGGAAATCAGCCCCCCCCCCCTCCCCTGCAATCTAAAAGTTTACCACCGAGTCCCGAGCTCTCGGCTTTTTAAAGCCCTTCACTTAAATCTGATAGCAGTCCAAGCGCTATTGTGATACGATTTCCCCCCCGCGAAAGTCCGATCGTGATCCCGCATTTCCCTGAGTCCCTCTCGTTCCACTTCCTGAACTGGGGTGGATTGTCTGGAATCAACTCCAATCCTCCTTAAAAGAAGAGAGCAGGGGAAGGGGAGAGAACGCTGAGAGGATCAAGGATACGAGGGCCAAAAAGCAGGGGATCCGACCGAGCGCAAAGTAGAGTTAGCGTCTCTGTCTCCGCTTCCTTGAATTCCTCCGGCTGCCGTCTGATTATCTTCCCAATCACCCTCTCTCTCTCTCTCTCTCTCTCTCTCTCTCTCTCTCTCTCTCTCTCTCTCTCTCTCACATTTCCATCCATCCGCCGCCGCATGCACTTCCGCTAGCGGCCACTGTGCAGCGCTGCGAGCGTGCGCCTCTGTGCTGTTTGGTTAGCAAGCGACAGTGCTGATCCATGTGTTTGTTTTGTGAATCCAGGATTTGCTGGGCTAGATTAGACAACAAAAGGCATATGGGAAAGATAAAGAACACTTAGGTAATGGATTTTGGCAGACTCTCCAGCATAGGCGAGAACTCATCCTCTTTTTCCATCTCCCATCTCTCCTTGCTGCCTGCTCTAAATATGTTTATTGTTCTTGAGCCCGCTATCAAACTGTGTCTGAGTGGAGAAAGGCTCCATGTGTTTATGGGGAGACTTGGGGAAAAGACTATATACTGTCTATATTTTTGCATCTACCAGCCAATGGTTCAAGAGATGACTTTATTTGACTTATCTCACACATTTTCATGAAGTCTGAAATTGATGTTTTTATTGGTTAGCACGGGACGGATGAGATGAGATCAAATACCTTTTCCACACAAAATGCATTTTTGACTACTACTACTACTACTTAACATTAAATATAGTCATTGATTATTTCACTCAAGAATGCATATATTTATCACATTTTTGAGTAAAAATGCGGTCACTTTTTTCGCCTCCTGAATTTTTTTTCTTGTAAAGATATATTCTAGAGATAAAATTGAGAAGGTGTGCAAAAAAAAAAAAAAAGGACTCACATAAAAATCAAGATTCTCATTTACTACCATCCACAATCAATGTCCCAAAATTGATTTTAAACATTTATTTTTTACTATAAAAGCTATAAAAAAAATATTTAAAAAAAACAGCTAGCTACAGAGTAACAGTTGTGGTTCACATGCTGTTTTTGTGGAAAAGGGCAAATTTTTTACAATTCAAAACGTAATAAATGTAAAAAAAATTTTTTTTTAAAAAGGACACTTTAATGTCTCCATTTGTCAGTCTGTGTTGCAATGCAGACTGGAGTCCAAAGATGACAATCAAATTGAAGTCTTTTTTTGTGTGATTTTTCAGGAAACACAAAAAATTGAACCATTTGCATCATGAAGAGATGATTTAGGCAAAAAATTAAAATTTTCGCAAAAAGATGACTTATAAGACAATTATTTTAAGAGGGTGACGAAATAATTTTTTGAATCGAACATCGATGCTGAATCGAATCGCAGATCCCAAAATCAGAATCGCAGACAATCAAAGATTCCCACCCTTGCAATTCAGTACTGCATACAGTAGTAATCATTCATAAGTTTTGAGTGAATTTTTAAGTAAACTAATTGAACATTCTCCATCGCTGTATACTTTAAACAATGACAACACAAACTAAATAAACATTGAGGTTTTTTTTACTTAAAAGGGTCTGGTTTTGTACTTATTTTGAGAGTTCTGTTAAATTATTTAGTGGAGCAGATAATGAAAGAATTATTCAAATTATGAATACATACATATACTCTTCCAAAAATATTTTCAAAAATATAATTGGAAATGCAAATTTCCAAGACGGCGGCAGCAAAATCCAAGATGTCTGCCCCCAATTTTTTTTTTTCCCCTTAATAACTCAAAATGCATTGATTTCATCATAGAGCAGGTGCATTTATACTCAGACTCGATCAGTCATTTGGGTCAACATTGGCTCATTCAGAAAGCATCAGGAAACTTCTGAAGCGAGTTGGCTGCACTGTGAGAAAAGGGGGTGAATAATTTCACACGACTTAAAAATAAATTAAGTTAAAAATATTGTATTCATTTTGTACCATCTTACAATTGTGTCCCACTTGGTGTTGATTCTTCACAAAAAAATAAATAAATAATAATAATCACATTTACTGTGTTTATATGTTTGAAGCCTGACGTGCAAAAGTTCAAAAAGTTCAAAGGGGACTAATACTTTTGCAAGGCACTTCTCCACTAATTCCAGTATTTTGAAAAATAAACTTAACAATTTCAAGTCATTGAGAAAAATACAACTTGGGTATCATCCAGACTGTTTAGTTATGGAAAATGTCTATTATTAAGTTAAGAAACTCCAAAAAAGGCAACCGATTAGGCTACCTCACATTTTGTTGTTGTTGTTCTGCTGACTTATTTGTGTTTACAGTGCAATTATGTTCAAACGCGTATAAATTATTGCGAAACAAATCTCTGAATTCCCTTTACAGGGAGTTTAAAGCTTAGTCAATACTCAGAAATAATCATTTGTAAGATATGCATTGTCGTACGTACAAGTATATATGTGCACATACAATAGAGGGCTCTTAAATAACACGTCGCCAACAACGTGAGCAAAACAACTCATGTGAATGATCGCCTCCTCGCTCGTGGCTGTTATGAATACAAATTGAATTTGCGCCGCAGCCCCGACGCCGTCATGCCTCATTTGATTTATTCCTTAATGAACATTTTATAACAGTGGAAACGGGGAAAATATTTCCACACCAAATGAGACGCACTTGCAATCGCTGTTCAATCGAGTACATTACACACACACACACACACACACACACACACACACACACACACACACACACACACACACACACACACACACACACACACACACACACACACACACACACACACACACACACACACACACACACACACACACACACACATATATATATACACGCGTAGCCGCTTTAGATTGAACAAACATCGTTACGTTTTTGTAATGGAGACAAAGGAAATTTACATGGTCATAAAAACACCTGCAGTAGGTAACTTCTTGCCTCTTTAGTACCGCCACTCTCGCAAGTTGATATCAAATATTTTGTGCCAGCAAACAGCATTTCCTGCGTCGGGCAGAAAGAAACCCAAAACATGTCGTAGAAAGAAAAGACATAAGGAGATCTCCATATTGGATTTGGGCTCTAAAGCCTCCCGTCATTGACCGCCGGCTGTGACAAAGATGCTCTCGGCCACATTGCTCAAGTGCTACTCTTAGACGGATTCCACACGGAAAGCCATTTACCTGCTAATGTTGTGCAGATAATACGCAATTGACTGTAGGCCCGCTAAATAATGCAGCGGCTTGTTTGGGGCCATAAGGAGAATTTAAAGAGTATTGATAGGCTAAAGCTGCCAAGG
The DNA here is from genome assembly GCF_054856555.1 of Leptonotus elevatus. Taxonomy (NCBI): domain Eukaryota; kingdom Metazoa; phylum Chordata; class Actinopteri; order Syngnathiformes; family Syngnathidae; genus Leptonotus; species Leptonotus elevatus. The sequence continues at coordinate 7,981,542 of NC_141239.1, read as the reverse complement.
CGCAGAATGTATGCAGTCAGGGAGCTCCGTTCGGTATCGATCACGCTGAAGTTCTTACAAGGAGGGAGGGGAGAAACGTTAGGACTGGCGCGGTAAGTCAGCGAGTGTTGAGGTGGAGGAAGAAGAAGGAACCTGACAACATGGGCTGTCAACGTTGGTGTTAGTTAGGGTTAGAGTGCGTCGCTGTTTGGTACTAAATTATCAGGAGAACAAGATCAGTGGCGACAGGGAGTCCATGTAGAAGCAGAGTGATGTTTATTTGTTTACACTCTGCAACCTGCAGTGGGGTTTTTTATACAGTATATAAACAGTATTTACTAATAACGTCTCTTCGCTTTTGCTCAGACTTTTAAGAGTTTTCTTCTTTGAATCGTTCGCAAAACTTCACATACACTTTTGTATCAACGGCGGGCCATGCTTTCAGCGAGGACTAATCCAGCTCTTAATACCAACACTGCGATGTCACAATTATAAAATGAATCGATGCAATGCAAAATCACAATATTTAGTTACAATAGTTATTGTGACTTCACTCTATTGTGACTTTTCATTTGTTACCTTTATTTCATCTAATGCAGTTTTACTTTGCTGTTGCACTTTAAATTGGACCAGTCAAGAAATGTCTTTATTTTTCTTTTAAGGGAAATTTAGTTTACAAAAACTGAGACCTTTTTTATTATTATTATTATTATTTTATTTTTTTACTTAAAATGGCATTGTAGCCAAAAATACAATCCTGGTGGATTAATGCGCCTTGTAAATCTTTGTGAAAAGCGAAAGCAAGTAGCCATGATGACGGAAGTTGTTTCTTTTTCGTCTGCTCTCGAAGAAGAAATCAAAGTCACGATGCTGATTCTTCGAAGTTATCATTCATTACTGATTCTGAAGCTGCTGGGCAGATGAGATAAAACATGGCAACACTGAGGCTGAAATCTAATTGGATAAAAAAATATATATATTACATTGAAATAGGCCTACACAAACTGGAAGCATGTGTAGCCAAGAGAAACGCTACGAAATGAAGAGAGTAGAATTTTTGGAATAAATGTATCAAATTTTGTGGTATAAATAATGAAATTCCGGGTTAATAAAGTTGCCTTGGCACCATACCAACTTTCTAGCATAGCATAGCATAGCATAGCATAGCACAACATAACACAACACAGCATAGCATAATATAGCATAGCATAACAATATAGCATAGCATAGCATAGCCTAACATGAAGTAGCATTACAAAAACACTTTTTTGAATGAATGCAATCTTTCTCCATTCATTTTTAAGGTGATAATTTCCAGTGTCTTTTTTTATTATAAAAAAAAATTATATACATTTTTTTACAAACTATTACATCACGCCAAGTTTGGCTGCGTTTTTAAGAGAGCTTGTCAACTCTTCCAGTCAATAGTCCACAATGCGAAATTGTATGTCAATACTGTACTTATGTGAACATGCTGCAAAACGAATTATTCTCTTAAGATCAAGGTATTATTTCACTTTCAACTTACTTTGTTGGTAATCTGAGGAAAATATTTTTTTTAAAAGAAGAAGCATCGTGCCATGTCAAGTTATTATGTGACAAACATCTCTTCAGATGGTGTCAGATGGAATCCGTTAAAGCCGTCTGCAGGCGCAAAACAACCCACTTAGAAAAGATTGGTGTCACGCATCCTTCACTTATTATGAAGAAAGTTCACATTTAATCTGTTATGATCAGTGTCAATGAAGAAGAAAACATGTTTTAGTGTGGCCGGCCTATTAGATAGAGCGTATGGGGTGCGGGTGCGGTGACCCGAGGCTGTGTGCTTAGCGGGGATTGTAACGGCACAGCTTTAATGGGGGATTAATGCAATATGGCCGAATGAGAAAAACAGCCTCCAAAGAAACAAACACATAATTGAAAGATGGCGTACCTCAATCAGTAAACATTTTCTTACACTTTTTAGTCGACCCTTGATACATTATCTGGACTCTCACCTGCGTGAGAGTTTTCATTCAGAAAAAACGTTTTCCTTATTTGTGGTGGCCATGTGACTTTTCTTGCCATTCGTTTTTTGCTGTCTCTTCAATTAGTCATCAATTTTGCTCATGTGGCCACGTCCAGGAAGATTGGCTACAATCGCCTGGATCTTAAATTTGGAAGTAACTGCAGTCACAGAACATCTTGGAGATTTTCCTGCACCTTTAACGTGCATGTCTGTACACAACTCTCTCCTCACCAAACAGCACAGAAACTACTTGCCACTCAGTAAATCGGTCGACTGACTGCTTATAAATTGGAAGACACCTGTGATGTTAATTAGGGCATTTTGCTGAATATTTTTTTTCTGTTTTACTGAATATTTTCTTGTTATAATTTTTTTTCTGAAAAAACAGGGTTGGGGGGGGGAGGTCTATTCAAAAACAGGAGGAAAAAGTACACTTTTCCACATGCATCTAACATACCTTCAACTATATCACTTACTGGCTCAGTATACGAACATGTCAATCGATCGGCATGATTTTAGTAAGCTAACAGTTAAGTTTCTACGGAAGTGTATTGCATGCGGGAAAGTCGTTCGCCATTAGCGGGTCTGCAACCAGTCACGTGCAGAATAATTATTACAATAAAATAATAATAAATATTTTTTTCTGTTTTTTTAATTTTGATTTATTTAAATAATTAATTCCGTTTTTTGGAATATTTTTTATGACATAAAAAATTTGCAGTAAAACAGAATATTTTTTTCAGAAAAACAGAAAATTCAAACAATTACACACACACACACACAGGGATTTTTTTCCCAAGTGAATGCAATACGCTTCCATAAATATATATATATATTTTTTCTTTTATTATTACTTTTCTTCATGGCATTGGACCTGATGTGTAACCCTGCCTTAGATAGCAAATGATTTGCGACTGGATCAACAGTGCCTCTGCTGGTTGCAGCCAAGTACTTCACCCCATTTTGCCCCAATTGCTTCTAGACACGATTAATCAACAATCGTTCCTTACCAATATTTCGATTCCTTCTGCAAGTATGTCAAAGGATCATAAGTTCACTCAAAAATGTCGACTATATTTGAGTGTAATAGCTCAGCCTCTTATAGCCTCTGATGTTGCCACTTTGCATGATAAACAGCTTTTCTGTGTGGCCCTATTTATTCATATGTGCAGCATGTGAGGAGTTTGAGAGTGAAAGTATTTCAATAAGAAAGTAAATAAACAGTCCAAATAGATGGCTGGGGGTAATAAGGTTAACTAGTTTGCAAAGCGAGGGCAAAGTTAATGACTGCGGACGCAAAGCTGCCGGGTTACTCGGCAGTGTGTCCAATACTTTAAGTCATAGCGTTAATGGCGAATTTGAAGGAATTTCATTTCCAACATCAAACGGCGGCGCCCTCGGAAAGCCAGCGCCCCGTCGCCTGCGCGTGTTGGGGCTCTCGGCCTGTCTTCCTCTGAGCGGGAGGAAGACGAGGAAATCATCTCCGAGGTGGCAGGCGTGCCGCGGAAAAACTTCCAAGCAGAACAGCCGCTCCGCTGGCAGGGTGACGCTTGTTAGGCTCAGGCCCAGAGGAGGCGGCATGGCCAGTAAGTAAGGTTATTGGGAAATAATTAGCCGAGCCCAGAAATCAGCGGGGATAGCAAAGTCCTCTGGGGCACAAACGCCAGTGCCCCTGGCCTCGTTTCCACAGCTAATTAACTTCCATGAGAGCCTATTAATAAGCATGTCTTTAAACTCTACCAGGGTGTGTGTCAAACTCATTGTAGTTCAGGGGTCGATTACAGCCTAACTTGATGACCAGTAAAATCTGACCATAATAAATATAAATAACGATTAGTTCGTGTTTTCGTAATTGGGAAACCTTCATGTTTAATGAACAAACCTTTTACAAGGCATTGAAAGGGGAATTTGTCGTGCTAAAAGTGCTAGCAAGATTTAAACGTAGCCTCACTTCACTAATCCAACCTTGGGTCTCTCTGGCCAAAGCCACGCCCCTCACTGACATGCACAAATATGATCCCCAAAACAGAAAAGCATATGAATGTGCAAAGTGGTGATAAATAGTCATAGCAAACACATATTTAGCAGTGCTAGCAATACTAGCTAGCATTAGAAATGTATGCAAGCCAAGAATAACGCAGAGTACAGTCTCATAAACTCGGAAAGTACGGTTGTCCTAAGAACGTACGTGAGAACGTTCTTCCTAAATACGCAAGTCCTTTTGTAAATTGAAACTGATTTGTTCTTGTTAACTTCCTCCCGAGTCTCTCGTATTCCCGTGATAGCCAATATTGGGAAGTTACTTTATAATAGTAATTAGTTCACGACTTGCTCAAAAAAGTAACTAAGTTAGTAATTGAATTACTTCATAATAATAGTAACTCGTTACCATGCAAAGTAACTATTTTCACTATTTTTTATTTTTTTTGTATTGCTTTATATCAGATATTCTGGATTTTTTGCAATTTTCAAAATACATTAAAAATGAGTAGAATGGCCAGGTAATTTAACATAAATGTCAGTATTTAATTTTTTTTTTTAATTTGAAATGTCAAAATGAGTGCGTTAATTGTGAATTAATTTAAAGTTCCTTTAACGCCAATAATGAAGTCAAGTTGTATTTTACAATTTTAAAAATGTTCAGAAATTCACAAGTTACTTCATGTTAAAGATTACAAAGCTCTGAATATGAAAAGAAAATGCACTGAGCTGTCACCAACGTATTACAAATGCAATTATGCCATCTAGTGGCAGAAATATGACCTCAACACAAATCAATATCACACTTGTTTTTTACAGTACAGCACATCTTTGTCATTTTAACACAATTTTATGAATTATGAAATTATTGTATCGATGACTAAAAGATGCAACCATATTTCTATAAGTTTATCATTTTTCCCCCGACTTTTATGTTGAGAATGAAAAAAAATTTTTTATTGTACATTTATAACAGACATAAGATTTGCGACTAATCGTGAGTTAATTATTGAAGCAATTTATTATATATTGAATATTTAATAGCCTGGCAACCCTAATTTAAATATTAACTGACAATGGGTGGCTTATGTGTAATCAGTTTGAATCAGGTTTTTGGGAATGTAAAATCCCCCCCCTCCCCCAAAAAAAGAGGTGATAAACTTACCTGGGGAGTAGAAATATTGATAATTTCGTGTGTTCTGAATTTGCCTATGTTTTAATACATTGAATTTGTTCAAGGAGTGTGGGAACAGTAAAAGTATTAAAAAAATATTTTGTCATATGGTTTCTTTATATGACTGTTTTTCACGTATTGCCGGTGTGCCGGTAACATATCCCCTACGCTAAACGGGGGGCTCACTGTATAAACAAAGCCCCTGCTGCACATAACTAAAGCAAAGAGAAAATGAGATTTGCCTTCATTAGTTCGGTCTCACCTCGTCAGCGCGGCCTCGTGTCTCCTCACCTGTCACGCCAGAACCAGCAGCACTTGACGGCGCTCAGATCCAGTCGACAAAAAGGCGAGAGGGCAAAAGAGAGAGAAAGTTGCCTGGGGCAGAGCGTCCACAGGCCTGCTTGGTGTCTAATCACATGACAGCACTCATCAAGACAGCAACTCCAACAAATCAATCTCCTCTTGACAGTTCATTTAGACTGAATTAATTTGGAATTAGGGGCCATTACTGCAATTGGCAGGCGCGGATATTCCCCTAACGCCGGCTGTTATCCTGCTTTGGGGATAAAGAAAAAAGAAGCCAGCTTTTTTTTTTTTTCTCTCTCCTGTCCTATAGGATAGAGTGGATAAGGTGTTTTCTGAGCTGATCACTGGCTGAGGGAGGTTGCCATTGGATTTTCTGCTTAACTAAATCATCCTTGTTCTTAATCAGCAGTCAGTCACCTGATTTTATTTATTTTTTGTTTCTGCCGTAATGGTGAAACAAAATAGGGCTTTAATGAAGGCGGTCGTTCTATTGAGTGTCGAACTTGCCAGTGGCCAATTAAAAAGTTTGGTTTCATCCTGGGATTGCTAAGAAAACAAAGAATGTAGAAAATACAATGAGAAGGGCAGTTACGTTGCAGAGCCAAAATTCAAATAGCATGTTAAGCGTACACGTTTGGCGTATCATCTCAGAGTAAAATTACCTGCTCAAGTAGAAAAATGTGATGAACTCATTTGCTCCCAAAACTTATAAATACGTTCTATTTTAAATATTACCATGCTCCCAAAGACGTATTTATATGTTTTTGATGTTTTTTATTTTTTTATGCTAGAGCATACAGAAGGCTTAGATGCAGCCTCTGAACTGAAGAGAATGGTTGAAGCAATGGTAGTTCTTACAAAAACGGCCCGCAGGTGGCAGCAGAGTATATGAGATCGACTGGGGCCATGTTGCAAAAAGCTCTTTCCCCTTCTGAATTTTCACAGGTTTGTGAATAATGATGAAACTTAGCTATATTCTAATATTAATTGCTGCAAAACGGAAACAGATAGAAATATACTTTTTTTTCTCTCCTTATGATCTTTCTTTTGGTAGGTTCCATGTTTTATAGTAATAGAACTAGAGCTGTCAAACGATTACATTTTTTAATCAGATTCATCACGATTAATCGCTTAATAAATATTAAATTAATTTTCTACATGTTTTCCCCCGCCAAATTTGAAGAGCACCGGTTATGTGTTAATTATTTTGACATTTAATATTATTAGGACGTCTTCCCAAAAATGTTTGATCCACTGCATACGCTCATCCTCCTCTTTTTCTAATCAGGTAATTACTTGCATAATTTTAAATGGAAAAAAATGTTCCCGATATTTTGACATGAACAAATATTCTAAATGTGATTAATTAAATGCTTTACTTTAATGCTTGAAATTATGTTTGTTGCTCAAACAACCTGTGCTACCTTAAGCGTAGCCATTCGCTGTCACGCTAAAGGATAATCTATGGTCAAAATTAATAGTGCAATCAATCTGCGTTAATTCCTGATTAATGCGATAATTTTTTGTGATTAATTAATCAATTAACGCTTTAGCTTTGACAGCACTAAATAGAACGCAATATTCTGTGGGCCTTGCAAAATCAGTCAAAATCCAGAAAACCAGCCGGGAGCGAAGGGGGTTGCTTCAGTGAAAATGGCTGGGAGTCAATCACAATTAATTACAGAAAATTGTGTTATTAATTAGTTCAAAAAAAAATTATCGCAAGGCTTCAGGGGCCTTTATGAGTTTATGAGTTTGGCCGCTTCATTCCACGCCGAAACAGGCGCGCAAAAGATGACGATGAAAATGTTTTTCATCCATGGCCACCATTGATAAATTACCGCCCGGAGATGCATTTCTACCTCCGTAGGCTCCTTTTTCAGCACCGTAGTCGAGCCACAGCTGATCTGCTTAACACACGAACCGGGGATCCTCCTGCTGTGAGGCAGCAGCTTGAACTTTACCCAGAGTTCACGACCCGCTGCTTCAGAGGTTTGACTGGGACACGTCAGCTCCATGGAGACGCTGCAATGAAAAAAAATAAACATTGTGACCTCACAAAACAGACACGTACTGGTTCACAATCGCAAGACACCAGCAGGATTAGATTTGTCCTCAAATGTGTCATGGTTGGCTTCATGGTTTGTTGTATGGACTTTTTTTTTTTTTTTATGTTCAGCATGACAGGTTTGGAGAGAGCCCTAGATGGGATTAGGGGGAGGGGGGGGGGGATAAATAAATTGTGGCCACGACTACAATATTAATATAATGTGTGTTTGAAATACAAATTTGTGGCCACAAAGTAGCTGTGGCATCGGACTGGACAGTTGGGTAAGCGAATCAAGTGCGCCTTATCTAGAAACTAGAGTATGATTGAATTTTTAGGATGGGGCATTTTGAAATTTTTGGCATTGTTGGTTTTTGATGAGAACAGAAGACAAGACATTTTTCTCAGAAACTCCTTAAGGACATTGCATATTAGAGTTTCCAGCAAAGGTGCGCTCCATTTGTTAAACTAACTTTATGAAACACTCATTAAAATGAATTAAATCTAGTTAAAATATTTCAACAACTGCCTTTCTATTTCTAATCAATTGTTTTTATTGTAAAGAGACTTTATGGACAGTAAATGTATAACTATTTTGTGGGCACAAATCAGTATTTTACGAGCACTTAATAATTTTATTGCCGCAAATTAATATTTCATGTGCACGTTATTTGTATTTCGCGGCCACAAATTTGTATTTTGTGCTGACATTATACATATTTGTGACCACTAGGGGTGTGAATTGCCTAGTACCTGGCGATTCGATTCGTATCGCGATTCATAGGTCACGATTCGATTCGATACCGATTAATCCCGATACGAATCTATAAATTGATTATTGTGATTTATTTTTTTTACTCAAATTTAGAAAATACGAATCAGTAAACTTGTACATGTACACTGTAAGATTTGTATGAAAATGTATTTATTTATCAGAAAAATTCATGCTTATAACTGAGCCACTGCATTTAACAAACAGGCACTGAAATAAAATATTATGGCTTAATGTTGCGTTAATATAACATTCTTCTATGCTTAATGTGTAAATCCTAACCCTAAGTAAGACGTTTTGTTGAATATTCCCATAAAAAAATTGATGTTTAAAAATAGATTCGGCCGCATATCGAATCGATTCGAGAATTGCGCGCTGTAATATCGCGATATATTGCAGAATCGATTTTTTCTAACACCCCTAGTGACCACAAATTAATATTTCATGTGCACATTATATGTATTTCATCGCCACAAATTAGTATTTCGTGCGCAAATTAAATCTATTTTGTCGCTAGAAATTTGCATTTTGTGCGCACCTTAAAACTATTTTGTGGCCACAATTCAGTATTTCGTTCGCACTTTATATGTACGCGTTATACTTACATGTGGCCACAAATTTGTATTTTGTGCGTACGTTATATGTATTTGATGGCCACAAAGCGTATTTTGTGCACGTTATACGTATACTGTGGCCACAAATTAGTATTCCGTGCGCACATATCTATTTCATGGCCACAAATTTGTATTCATGAGCATCTTATAACTATTTAATGGTCTCAACTTAGTATTTGGTGAGCGCGTTCAAAATATTTAGTGCCCAAAAAGTAGCAAATTAATAGTGCAATTTAATATTTGGAGGCCACAAATTAGCTTTTTTTTTTTTGCATATTATGTCTATATGATATATTCCCCCCAAATCATGTCTAAGACTAAAAGCCAAATTCTCCTGAAGAGCACCGTACACTAAACAGATTCACTATTTGCCCGACGCTTTACCTCACGTCTCACTGCCAAGGTAAAACACTTTTGAAGCAGCTATCGTAATCATCTGTCCGTCAAACACATTTCTCCGCTACGACTGGTAGTCACGCGGGTCGCTCAAATGAGCATACAATATATATTATGGCTTGGTGTCACCGTGTTGTCGACATGCTATTATCTCCCATCACTGTGTCGCCTCTTGTCTCATTCTGGGAGAAGAGAGGGTCAACCTGTATTACGGTGAAAAAAAGAAAAAGCTAGCGTTTGACATATCATGAGAATGTATGAGGACGATTTATAACTACAAATGATTGCAAAGATGCCATGCATGCGTCACTCTTTATTTATTTTTATTTTTTAAAAGAGCTCAGTATTGTTCATTCGGTAATTTTACCGATTTGACATGTCATCATCATTGCTCTCCTTATTTTTTAATTTTTTATTATTATTTTTAATTATTATTATTTTTTTTATTATTATTATTATTTATTTTTTTATATATTTTTATTTTTATTTTTTTTTATTTTGTATGTGGGTGAGTATGTGCGTGTGTGTGTATTCATTAGTTCACCAAAAACCTATTAAAAAATCCCATACCGTTCACCAACACCGAACACCGCCGTCAGGAGACCCGAGGAAGGACCAAAGAAAACAAAGGAAAGTGAAATCCAGCACCGACCAGACACCACCCAACACCCACCGGGCCACCAACCAGAGTCCTTCACCAACCCCAGAAACATCTAAATTCCAACAAATCAGGGAGACCTCAAGAGACCAAAGGAGAGACTGAGGAAAGGAAGGAAGGACAGACGATGCGTCACTCTAATAAAATGACAGGTGAGTCTTTCTGACTTTCAGGCTTGTAAACAGGGCAGACGAGTGCGCCGCGGAGGAGACGCTTCGCTGTGCGACCGTGAGATGAGAGTAAATATTAACACCGACACACTGCTGTGGAAATACCGCAGTGACTTACTTACAGGGGGCAGGAGGAGGAACGGGGAGGAGAAGAAAGACGAGTGGATGAAGACTTTGAGGTGAGCCTAAAGGTAAACTCCGGGGCAACACGTTCACACATAAACGTGAATACACACTCGATCGCACACACACACACACACACACACACACACACACACGGCGATACTATCTAAACCCTCCCCCATTAACTCTCCAAACACTTTCATCCCCGCGACGACACGTTCCTTTAACACCTGCAAGAAGATCCTTGAGGAAAAAGAAAACAAGCGGTACCTCACTAAAGCGAGATCAACTTCTTACATATTGCATACAAGCTCAATTTGAAAAAAAAAGTATGAAATGCCGTTCACTATTTACAGTTACATATTTAAAAAAAAAAAAATGTTTGAACTATTTGCTGTAAAATTCAACTGTTTGAAGTTATTGTGCTCTTCTGATCTAAGATCAGACGAACGATATCCGGTGGAATCGTTTTCTTGCCCCCCCCCCCCCCTAATTTAAAGGTGAATTTCATCAGTTGAATAAATACTAACTTTTGAAATTAATGACAATTTTTATTTATTAATGGTGATTTCAATAGCAATCAAAACAATCCTTTCCATAATTGCCAAGTCTTAGTGGCAATTACATTAGCTTGTGATCCAGACTGTTGAAATTCCAAATTCAGTTCTCTCAGCACTTTTTTATCACGTTAAATACCCCCCCCCCCCCCAAAAAAAAAATACGCTTAAGTTGACCAACATATTGCCACGAATTGCTGTCATGTATTTTTTCTTACAAGAAATCCTGTGACGCGTTACATTCAAAACAACAAAAAAAATATCACCAGATTTGTATCAAAGTGCCGTAATCCGAACGGCAGCCACTACCCAAAGCTCGCTTCATACTTGTTTTTCCCTGAATGAGAGGAAGCGAAGGAAAGGAGGGATGAAAGAAGGGAGGTCCATGTTACGTATTTGCAGTCCGGGTGCAACATTTCAGCACGGGGATGTTAATAGAGTCAACACACTCTGCACAGGTTTAGTGGGAGGAAGATGTATATGAGGAATGTGAACGTGTCAAGTCGGGCTTTTCTTCACAAAATCCTTTTGTTGACATAGTTGAAGAAAATTCATATAGAGTACGTGTCTAAGAACGCAGTATGTAATCGGTCATCTGCCTAACGATTTTGTTTAAAATACTGAAATAATGCAGAGGTGGAAGGTAAAAAAAAAAAAGCCTTTCTGGGCTTTTCATGGCATCATCTCGTTGCGACACAAACAAGATTTGGGGATTATGAGCAACGGAGACGAGGCCTAATCGCTGGATTTGCGGAGGGCGAAGGGCTGAAAATCCTACGGATTTGCCACCGCGCTTGACATGTGAATCTGAGCAGAGTCACGTCGGTTTCACCTTTCGGTCGTGGTGACAAGTAATCAAGTACAAATACTTTGGTGCTGTACTTAAGTAGATGTTTAAAGTATCTCAGTATTTCTTTTTCACATCTGAAAACAGACATGTACTTTTTGTGCCTTGTTTTGTCAAAATAGGCCGGTACTTAAAAAAAATAATAAAAATCTTGGCAGATGTGCTGACATCTTGTATTATTGACATTTTTGGCATCCTATAAAGTGAAAAACATTTGCAACGAGATGTAACAGATTTGGCAAGATATTTTCCATCCATGGCCTTATTTAAGATAAGACTAGATTAATTGGCTTAATTATCCCCCCCCCCCCCCAAAAAAACAACTTTTTTACTTGTGACTTCACAAGATAGCACTCAAGCACTTCTTTTGTCTAAATGAAAATCCTCAACATCTTTACTTTTCATTTGCAACAGATTCTGTTCAACAGTTTTGACAAGATATTTCCCATCCTCTGCCTTATTTTTAGATAAAACAGGACAGAACAGGACACCATAAAACAGGACTAATCAGATTAACAGTAAAAATACATAATTACTTTTGTACTTGAGTACATTTCAAAGTATTTTTTTTTCTTTACTTGTACTTAAGTCACAAGATAGCAGCAAAGCACACATTTTTCTTTTCTTTTTTTAAACTCCTCAATTACATCCTTAATGCTAATGCTAAATGCTAAAATAGCTTGAGGCTATTTCAATCAAATAATTGTTCGGTTATTCATGCATGTTAGAATGCACAGAAGTCATCCGCTGACGCCACACGCAGAAAAGGGAAAGAACAGGACAAGATGAAAGCTTTGTATTTGGGGGGGCTCGTAATTCTCCGCGGAAACAGAAGCTCTCAGAGAAATCAGCCAAACCTCCCAGGACCTTGTAATAGTTCAATCATATCAATTAAGCACGAGGCCGTCGGGGGACTCGAGCTTAATCTCCCCCCCGGAGAGACGAGCTGTAAATTAGAGAGCAAAGAAAAGGGAGACGAAATATTATGAAGTGTTAACCAGGATTACCAAACCTCTATAGAGCCAATTAAGGCACTCGGGGGATGATCTGACGGCACATCACGAAACACGCGTCTCAAAAAGAATTGCGTTATGCCTTGAGATACACGTTTTTTTGTTCCGTGGTTAGGCTTGTTACTCAAAACACATCTCAAATCATCTTTCCCTATTGAAAAACATGGAATTGTCTTGAATCCGTTTCATCCTCCCCATGTAGAGAACTAGCAAAACATTTTGTAACATGTTTTTTAATACGGAAAATAGCACTCTACTTTTGTAAAAAACATACAGTAATGACAAATCAAATGGAATGTAAAGAATTTAACTGTTTTTGATACGTTTTTGTTGCTTCAGTTCGACGGGTATTGTGCTGCTCCTTATGATGTATTTGCCTTGGCCACCTGGGGGCAGTATAAAACAAACATACATGGACACGGTTACAGTTCCCTCAGTAGGTTGCAGCGATACTTGTTTTTTTTGTTTTTTTGCTGAGGATAAAGAATATGCGTGGACCCTTGCAGACTCTCAATTTGGCACCCACAGATTCACAGAATCAAAGTTGTTGTTTTTTATATATATAATTAGCTTTCTTTTTTTTCTCTCTTTTTTTTGGGGGGGGGGGCAATATGCTTATTGGTGGTTTATCAGAATTTTATCAAGAATTTGGGGGTCATTTTGTTTGTTTTTTCCCCAATGCATTTTCAATAGGAATCAATCATGCATAAACTTTCACTGTATATGCCTGTGAGTATTGCTACAGAGTGCCTTGCATAAGTAGTAGCCCCCCTTGAACTCTTACATCTTTTGACACTTTTCAGGCTTCAGACATAAAGATATAAAATTGGATTTGTTTTGTGAAGAATGAACACCAAGTGGGACACAATCATGATGTGAAACAAAATGTATATCTGATATTTATTTATTTATTTATTTATTTTCTGTTTGTTTGTTTATCCATCTGAATGTTGTGTTCCACCACATTTAAACGGTATCTTCTGCCAGCGAGGTGAAGAGCATTTAATTATGTTTGCATGTCATTATAGATAGTGACAGGCAAAATACATAAAATATTAATTTATATTTAATAAACAAATAATAATTTATAGACCAATTAGTGTAAAGGAATGAAACAAGGAACTTTTTTTTTTTAACAGCATAAAAAAATATTAGACCTTTTAGAGATGACAACAACAAATTCCGCTTTTTGTAACAATGATATGGCAATTTCAAAACTCAGACAATAAATTTGCATTTCCCTGCTGGCAATGAAGGGGCTTCGAAGTGGCATTTAGGGATTAAAAACAACACAAAACCTGAGATAATCCCCACGGCTCGGCCACGCCCGCACGCATGGGAACTGATTTACGCCACTTTCAATTTGGATGTGAGGATGAAGTTTCGAGGGGCTACGAATAATTGACCCCCCCCCCTCCCCTCAGATTTAGACCCATCTGAAGGAAATTAAATCATATGAGGAGAGATCATTTATGAGGTTTGGGGGAATCGTAGGCGTGCGCGTTTAGGGGGTTTGAAGAAGTAAAGAGGAGCCCCTGTTTCTTTGGTGTGTATGCAAAAATGGCTGAAGTGGGTAATGGAGCGGCGAGGTAAGAGGATTAAGATCAGTATTGGGTCAGGACCGATATAGTGAGGAGAGGGACACATGCTGGGACAAAAGGGATAAGCAACGGAGAAAGGAACGTGGGCAGCGAGAGGAGAAAATTAGACAGTGAGGATGGAAATATGAAAATGGACAATGTGACTTCCTAAAGACTTGATAAAGGATAATTGAAGCTCGCTGCCCCTGAGATTAGAACCCTCAGGCTCGGCTGCAATTGCTACCAGGAAGGCTGATTGTAGAGGCAACGTTGTATGAGGGGCAAGGGGGGCAGTGCCCCACCACATCCAGCAGATGACGTTACACCCCCCCCCCCTCCCTATTTCTTTACAATATGTGGACACTCAAATGGGAAGTCGATATTTAAGAATGGATTTGTCTCATTAACCTTATGGCGCTCTTATTACTTCCATTTGAAGAGCTATTTTTCAAAACAAGTTAAGAAAAATTTAGAATAATCCAATTAACTCATTCACTGCCATTGACGGCTATACACGTCAAAAATGAATTTGAACAATTTCTATTAGTTTCACATTTTTTCCACTTGTGTTAACAAGAATATGAAAACCTAGAAAATAAATGTATTGTACATTTAGAACAGATATAAAATGTGAGATTAATCTTGAGTTAACTAGTGAAGTCATGTGATTAATTACAATTTTACAATTACAATTTTTAATCGTCTGATGCCCCTAATTAAGAAAAAAGAAAAGATTATTAAAAATTAAGGTCGTCAGACGATAATTTAATCGCATGACTTAACTCACGATTAATCACAAATTTTATATCTGTTCTAAATGTACAATAAATCAATTCTAGGTTTTCATACTCAAAAGTGATAAAAATTTCAAACTAATACAAATTGTTCAAATTAATTTTTGATGTCTATAGCTGTCAATGGCAGTGAATGAGTTAAAGTGGAAGTCAACCTTAAACATTTCTTGACAATAATAAGTTATATGTGACCGCACCAGTCTAAACATGACATTCTGATTAATATTACATTTGTGGAATATGAGACAGCAAGTGGCAAAATGGCCGCCCCCTGAGGTGGATAAAAAAGGCTGGATTTTGCTGCTTAACTCATATTCCACTATAACGCAATATTAACCAGAATATCATATTTAGACTAGTGGGGCTGCATAGAACATATTATTGTCCCCCAAAAATGTGGGGGTTGACTTTCCCTTTAATTGTTTTGACAGGATGGAAATAAAGTTTTTTGCGGGTCGCAGTAAATAAATGTATACAAATAGATTGGTAGCGTCTTGGCTAGCGACCAGGTTTTCACTTATACTGAAAAATAGCATCTCTCTGTTTTTGAAAATAAAAATGTTTACTGTCGATGAGGAGTTTTAAGTTGTACTAGCAGTGTTCACCACTAGATGGCAGACATGGCTTATGAGCAACTTTCATGCAATTTTAAGGAAAATTGCTATGTTGGGAAATATATGCATGTCTTTAAAATTATCTGTCAACCCAGAGATTGTCGGTTCAAACATCCCTGATATTAAGATACTCCTCTGTACATTGGTATTATGCACATTTTTGTCACACATCTGGTTAGGAAATTGTGTCCTGGTGCGGTCTCATCTCCTCCTATTGGCTATGATATCAGTTGTTCTTTGCAGAGGATAAAGTACATATGCCTGTGAGCATTGTTTTATTATATATCACGTGTTGCTTCACTATTTGTGATTAAATATCTATTGCTAAGATTTATAACAGGGACATGATATTAATTAGCCCGTCTATGCATTTGCCTTTATGTATTAGCATCAATCAAGCTTGAAGCCCCTTTTTTTCGAAGATTTGTTTACTAACTGTTCAAATGAGTTCACTGCCATCATAGAACGCTTTCAAGTCAAAGCAAAAAAATTGTCACTAGGATGGCTTGTATCTCGAAAAAGTCATAAGTCATTGGGGGGGAACAACGTAAAAAGGTGTTTACAAAAGTTGCCAAACTTTTTTTTGCCTTCCGCACAGAAGCCTGTGTGACCCATTTTGGAGCTTAAAATGAGCCCGAATGAGGCTGAACAGAATCATCGGAACGCTTCCCTGACCCGCACGTCTCTCTTTTAGCCAATTAGCCACCATCACCGGCTCCGATTCAGCTCTTACTTGCCCGCCAAAGAGGCTCAGCCGCGCGACCCTCGGCCGCACGGAGGCACGCCGCCTTTCCCATCCCAAGTCTTAATTCAGACACTTTGAAGTATCGTGGTCTGAGGTGAGGAGCCACTCAATCAATTACGAATAAAATAATCTCCTTATGATATTTCAAGGTTTCTCCAAGTGGGAGGTTGGAGGGGGGGGGGGGGGTAGGCCAGAAGAGATTATGAACGCCAAATCAGTCTCTCAACTGCGTCTAATGTGACAGGGAGAGAATCAGCGGAAAGGACGGCGGGAAATTAAATAAGAAAAAAAAAAAAGATTACGTTTAAGTGTGTCACCTCCAAACACTGCTGGGAAATCTCGAACCTGATCCATAAGCAGGTGGCGGCGGAGCGAGGACGGATTATTGCAAGCTGTGTTGAAAAAGGACAAATGGTTGCTTAAAAAGCCCTTTGCAAGCGCACCACTGACAGGAAGCGCACCCACACACTGCAAATATTCCAAATAAAGTCCGCCCCGAAAAAGACAAAAAGAAGCAGAAAATCTGACTGGGGCAATTCATTAGGTACACCTGCATCAATGATTCTGTATGATCTCACGCCGTCGAATATGTGTATAATATATGCTGTGTAATATTTCATAATTTAATATTGGAAGCAAGACTTGATACAGCTCAAAAGGTATAGCTAACCGTTCAAAATCGGGAATGTACTTTTTTGTTTTATCTACCACATGATCATTGAAAAGAACGCTTTTATTAAAATATAAACACCGTCAAATCCTGTGTCTAATACGCACCGGAGCATAATATGCCATCCCGAAATCACCTTTAAAAATAGTTTCTTCCCTGGATTTGTGTATTATACAGTTCCCCAATTTGCTGGTATCCTTTAAAAGGAACCCGCATTATAATGACAAGTTTGCTCTTTATTATCTCTTTGGTTGTTACTAACATAACTATGAGATTGTAATTTCCAGTTTAATAGATTTTTTTAGAAACTTTATTTGGACGGACGCCGCCATTGTTATTTGCGTCGTAACGCATTCAGTGCGCAGTGACGTAGAATGCCGAGCAATGTGAAACGTCTATCAAGAAAGCAAGGTAAGCCTCGTAGCGTTCCTAAAGAAACAGCATGCGATCGGGAGAGTCACCCTCCCCACCAGACGCGTTCAAGAATTTTGATCGTCCCTTTAGGAACGCTACGGAGACTTACCTTGCTTTCTTGATAGACGTTTCACATTGCTCGGCGTTCTACGTCACTACGCGCTGAATGCGTACGTCCAAAGAAAGTTTCTACAAAATTTATTAAACTGGAAATTATTTTTGAAAAATTAATTTTCCTCACAATGAAGTTCTTTCAATGTATTTTTAATTTATTTAATCCCAAAAACATGTAAAAACGTTTTTTAAATACTTTGTCCTTCCCTCCCAAAAACTTGTTTGCACGTTGTTGTTTTGTTAAATCTTTTTTTTTTTTTATGCAAGAGCATACAGAAGGCTTTGATGCAGCTTCTGACATGAGGGTAGTTATTAAAAAAAAATAAAAAAGGCCAGCGGGTGGCAGCAGTGTATAAGAGATCGACCAGGGCCATGTTACAACAAGTTATTTTTGTAGTGTTTTCGTCAGGAATGTGAATAGTAAAGAAATTTAGCTATACGCGAATGCTAATTTCTGCAAAACGGAAACGGATACAAATATATATATAATTTTTTTCCGGATGGAAGAACAGACTCTAATCTTTCTTTTCATAGCAATAGAACACAATATATGTGTGCCTTGCAAAATAAGTCAAAATCCAGTAAAAGCCGGGAGCGAAGGGGGTTGCTTTGGTGAAAATGGCTGGGAGTGAATGGGTTAAAATCATGTTATCCAAAATATTGTTCTTGCACTGTATGCTCCTTTACTAATTCTATTAACTCATTCACTGCAATTGACAGCAAGACGTCAAAAAATAATTTGAACTATTTCTAATAGTTTAACATTTTTTTCAATTTTCGTTAACAAGAGTATGAAAGCCTAGAATTTTTTGTACATTTAGAACAGATGTAAAAAAACTAGTGAAGTCATGCGATTAATTACGATTACAAATTTTAATCACCTGATGCCCCAAATTTTTAATAATCTTTTCTTTATTATTATTTTGTAATAATATTTTCTTTTTTTTAAAGAAAAGATTATTAAAAATTAGGGGCGTCAGGCAATTCCAATTTTTAATCGTAATTAATTGCATGACTTCACTAGTTAACTCACGATTAATCACAAATTTTATATCTGTTCTAATACAATAAAAACAAATTCTAGGTATTCATACACTTGTTAACAAAAGTGGGAAAAATGTTAAACTAATAGAAATCGATCAAAGGAATTTTTGACGTCTATAGCCGTCAATGGCAGTGAATGAGTTAAGCTATTTAGTATGCATTAACTTTCCTTTTAAATGTCTTTGACTCTGTCTGTAATTGCTTTTAAATGTTGTACTTTTAATTACAGCAGATCGAGCCGGCCACATTAGTTTATGTGGCCTGCGGAAAAATCTTGTGCGTCAAGATTGATGATGTCTCTGATGTCTCTTTCTCTCCCAGTTCCTTTTATTTCTGTTCAGTCTCACTCTGCTAGTCGTCGTTCTTTCAATGTCTCCCGACAGGTTGTGCTACAGTTAGGTGAATTTGGTGGCTCTGTCGTGGGGACATGTGCAATGAGAAATTTGATTCCATACTTTCAAATCATGCAAACTGGCAACTCCTATAGATACACAAAATAAAATAAGTCTTGATTAATAGTTCTGTTTTTTTTTTTACTTCACTTTACTTTCTTTGGTGGCTAGCTGATGTGAACATACAATGACAATTTTTTTATATATATACCGTACAGTAGTCAACGCAACATGATACAAACCCCACATCTCCCTTCCCTCCCCAACTAGACTGTCGCTCGGCCATCTTTCCGATTTCCCCCCCCCCCCCCCCCCGATTTTTTCTTTCTTTCATGGCTGAGTGTTTGTGCTGCTGCAAGCTCAGCCATCAGCACGCATTGATCGCTCGCCTTCATCCTCGCCGTCCCCTCCTGTCTACCTGACGACCAGCGCTAATTCCACCCTTCTCCGTCTGAGATTGAGAGGGTCGGAGGGGGAGAAAAAAAAAATCAATAATGGAGCCAAGTGGGGCGGGGTCAGGGGTCAACGAGGTTCTTGACAAGTGTGTCGGGGGAAGGAAGCGGCGAGAGGGTTTGTCCGTGCGTGCGTGCGCGTGTGTGTGCGTGTAGCGTAAGGAGTGGTCAACGGAAACCGTGTGACCAAAGTCCTCGTGGGTGTATGTGTCAGGCTTGTCGCGGATCAAATTTATGACCATTGATCCAACTGTGTGTGCGTGTGTGTTGCATGGTGATGAATTGTTTGTGTTGGTTTGGATCATGGTGGAATCTGACAGGGCTGAGGAGTCATCATATAAAGCCCATTATGGCCAAACACACCAGAATGGATCCCTTGAGAGTCCAAATTAGGCTCCGCGCTTTATATATGGTACAGTTAAACTTCGTTATGCAGAGTGAAACTGGAAAAAGCTTTGTCGCAAATTGACGCCCATCCTATTTTTTTTCTGTAAAAAAAAATAAAATCACGCCACAGCTATATCTAATACAAATGATTGCATTGGCGCCATCTTGTGGTACCTTAATGCAATTAAAATTGTATTTATTTATTTATTAGGTTTTTTTTGGGAGGGGGGGGGGCTGTGCCATTATCCCCCCCAGGGTTTACTATATATCACAAACTATGACCCCAAAACAACTTAATTTGAAGACCTCAAACGGGGAAACAGACATCTACCGTTTTTGTAAAGTTTGTTATTTCCATTTCTAGTTTCTATGTTACCGACCTTATTTTAAGGTCTCGGGTACTCGTGTAACCTCGCCAGCCAGATTGATGATTGTGATTGACTCGAGGGTGTTCTTCACTCGGCAAACCCGGCGGGACTTGTTGTTCAATACTTTGAGCTGATTGGACGATGCGGCATCTTTGCACATTTGTTTTGACCAATCAAGACGACGGATGAAAATGTCGTCTTCCGTCTCAAATAACGCGAGATTTCATCTTGCTGGCAAGGTTAGTACGAAACAAAAAAATCTAATAAAATGACACAGAGTAAGTCCTCCAAAACAGTAGTTGGCGCTATATTGCAGCAGTCTCACACATCAGCGAATCACAATCACAATTTTTTTGTCATTGTGTTAAATGAACTTTCATACATCTTGGAACTTAGTATCGGTGGGTAGCCTACTCAAAGAGTAAATACCTGTATTGGTCAGAAAAAAAAGTGGTATCGAACATCCCTAGGTAAAGGTGTATTCAAGGATCTTCTCGAAAAGTAGAAGCCAAACGTCCGTTTGTCACTTTTTTTTAAAATCCGCATTCGAGACCATCCCACCAGCTCTCCTGCTCGTCCGGGGGAAACGCTGCCCTACATTGTAAAAATGGAGAGTGATATTTATTTGAAAAAGCCTAGTAAAGGTTGATGCACTCAGAAATTCTCAGTAAATTTTACAAAGAGAATTTCTGAAGTGAAAAAAACGTTAGTAGTTTGTTTCAAGTAAATCTGGAAGAACGTGCGAGCTCATCTTCATCATCATCAGTCTCTGCAACCGGCCTCACTTCATAGACGGATGTCCTTTTGCGGCTCGCGGCCATTTTCAAAGTATGCGGTGAGATCGGTGGAGCTACAACGATGAATGGCTGAATCCGAAGCTCAGCGGCTACATGCTACAAACACTCGAAGCGCGCATGTGCAGCTAGGAACGAGCACGCACGGCGTCGTTATAGTAGATTGATTGGCGGGTTCGAGAACCAATCGTTAAGAGGAGCTACCCGGAAGACGTAGCGACAAAAGATCCTTGAATACACCTTTAAAGGTAATTATTTTTATTTTGAGTATTAAAATAAATTGAGCTATTAATAAACCTAAACCAGTCAATAAAAATAAAAATAAATCTTCAAAATGACAAGTACAAAATTTTCACATTCCAATAAAGGTAGAGTGGGCCTGCTAAAATTTGTGTATAATTGAAGGTCAATAAAAACAGTTATTTATTTATTTATTTTTACTTCCCCTGTCAAGAAGATTTCCGTTTTCTGTCAGTTGAGTTGTACAGGTCATAGGTCACATGGTGGTCACAGGTGGAAAACATTTGAAAATGATTTATCATATAAACCTGCAATTGAATAGGGGTGTGTAGACTTTTTATATCCACTGGATACATTAGTAGAAACTTGTGGTGTCAGGTGATTACAATTTTTAATGGGGTTTTTTTCTGAGAGAATGATTTGTAATCGTAATTAATCGCATGACTTCAAGAGTTAACTCAGGATTAATCAGAAATGTTATAACTGTTCTAAATGTCCAATAAAATGTACAATAAAATAGTTTCCCCTAAGTTTTCATACTCTTGTTAAAATAAAAGGGGGGGGGGGTTAAACTAAAATAAATATGGCTGCATATTTTTGTCATTGATACAGTAATCTTAATAATAATAATTAATAAAATTTAATTAAAAATATGTACTGTACTGTAAAAAAAATTGATATTGATTTGTGTTGAGGTCATTTTTCTGCCACTAGATGGCATAATTGCATTTGTAAGGTGTTGGTGACAGCTCGGTGCATTTTTTTCATATGAAGAGCAATCTAATCTTTAACATGAAGTAACTTGTGAAATTCCGCACATTATTTAAATTCTAAAATACAACTTGACCCCAGTCTCCACAAATATATGCATTATTATAATTTATTGCTGCAAAATTGTGACGTGGACGCGTCTGCTGAAACACAATGTGCAACAATGCTCATTTGTGCCTGTCACAACACTAATCACAGTTACCTAGCAACAAGTTTCCACTTCTCACAACTTGTCAATCCTTCTTCTAACCTTCACGCCATTGGAGGTCAACAAAGTGGTCGCAACACTGTCTAGTCTCCCCCCCCTCCCCCTTTATTTAGTTTCTTCTAAAATGAACCATTTTTAAAACGACATGTCATTTGGAAGTCCATCTTAAATTCAGCCCAAAGCACTTCACCAACAGCTCATCTTGTCATCATGTCAATTAGAACTTAGCTTAGCGATCCCCTGCTGCTTCTCGGTTGGCTTGCTCACTCCCCTACTGTGAGATTCTACAACAGTAATCATTCACTGAAATCTTCCCAGGAACACAAAACCATCAACTTGGGCGTGTGTGTCAAGAAGCACCCATTTAATTAGCAAATGTCCTCTTGGTAATACGTATTCTTATCCATATTGTACAAAACAAAAAAACATACTGACTGTACATCTATGACACGCGCAAACGCGCACGCACAGTTGGCAATGGAAGATGAAAGCTCGAAAAAATCCATTTGCAATTTAAATGGAAATGTAATGAGCCAGCGTGGCAGAGAATTAGTCTGCTGATCAATTGATCAAGTCAAGGACAAATAGGTAAACAAACATATCTATTAGCCCCCTGCTCCACCTCCTCCCCGCTTCACAAAGTAGTGGAAGATCACTGAGGTGTGTGTGTGTGTGTGTGTGTGTGTGTGGCGCTTTCTCACCGGGAGGCTCCTTTAACAAACACATGCTCAAAGTGCTCACTGCAAGCCCAAATACACAAACGTAAACACACACAGTTGCATAGAGCTCAGTGTGAGTGCCCTGCCCAGCTTGTTACACAGACAGTTGGGCCCAGCAAGGTTCCTTTCAGAGGCGACAGATAGAGCGGAGGAGAAGGCAGTCGGGGGGCCCCGCCGGCCGTGACTACAAAAGTGGGGTGACATCGGACCCGCTGCCAGCCCTCAGCGCAATCCATCAGTGGAGAAGCAAACCACATCGCTTCAATAAAACCTAGTCGATTATTCCGTGACGTCGCTCTCAACTTTACTTGTATAAAAAAAAAAGAAAAAAAAAAGATTTCTCTATTGGAGAAGGGAGGAAGAAAAATTGGAGGCACTCCCGGTTCACTTCCTGCTCATTTTGGGGCACTCCCTGTACATTTTCTGTGTGGTGTTCACAATTTGTTTGTTTGTTTAAAATTGTTCAATAAAGTTACATGGAGAGAGAAAAAAATCACTGTACAATTTAGCACTCATTTTGGGGCAATTTCCAATTCACTTCTGGTTCACTTCCTGTTCATTTTTTGGGCACTTCCTGTTCACTTCCTGTTCATTTTGGGGCAGTCCCTGTACAACACTGATCTGTATATATTACTGGATAGCTGATAGGCCAAGACTTTTGAAGCCATGAGGCCGCCATATTAGTCCTCCCAAGAATCGTTTCTTAACATTTACAGTAAATTTACAGTATGGAAATAGGAGAACATTTGAGACGGTACTTAATTTTGTTAAACACAAGCAAGGACTTCAGACATTTTACGACTTTTCTTAAATACATGTATAAATTATATGCTTAATGGTGTTTACAGGAGGAAACTTGTATATGTATATTTTTTTTATTAAAAAGTTGCCTCTGCCAAATCTGATATTGGGGTCTAAGGAACTGAACGATAAAAGGAGGATGAGAGTGTGCAGTGGATCAAAAAATGTTGAAAGAATTAAGACATAACAGGTGCTCTTCAAATTTGGCGGGCAAAAAATGTTGATCAAAAAACCTTTTTAACTCATTCACTGCCATTGAGGGCTATAGATGTCAAAAATAAATTTGAACTATTAGTTTCATTTTTTTCCCACTTTTGTTAACGAGTATGAAAACCTAGAAAAAAATGTATTGTACATTTAGAATAGATATAAAATGTGTGATTAATCTTGAGTTAATTAGTAAAGTCATGTGATTAATTACAATTAAAAATTGTAATCGCCTGATGCCCCTAATTAAAAAAAATGAAAAGATTATAAAAAATTAGGGGCGTCAGACGATTAATTTTTTTTATTGTACTTAATCGATTAATCACAAATTTTATGTCTGTTACAAATGCACAATAAAAAAAAATTCTAGGTTTTCATACTCTTGTTAACAAAAGTGGAAAAAAATGTGAAACTAATATAGTTCAAATGAATTTTTGACGTCTATAGCCGTCAATGGCAGTGAATGAGTTAACTAAGTGATTAATCGTGATGAATCAAAATTTTAAGATGTGATGATTAATCTGATTAAATATATACATATTCCTGTCATTTGTTTGTGGCAATTGCAGTTGAAGTCTACATGAGCTTGAATAACAGTCGAACCGTCATTCAGATCTAATATCATAAAGACTCAGCCAAGGACAACATCTTTGATATGATAACGTCGTCACGACACGAGACGAGCTTGACAGCTTCAGCATTTCTTTCTGAAGTGATTTCATGCCGGCTGCATGTTCAACGAACAGAGAAAACTGCCTCCATCTCCACTTTTGGAAGCAGGAGAGGATATTACCCTTAGCTTTTGAGGGCAAGGACACGAGCAAAGGCATTTGAGAAGCTATTACTGCATATTTTCATGGACACCATCAATAACAGTTTGAGTTTTGATACATTTTGATGCCAAGTCTGAAATCAATCATATTGTTATCTTCATTTGTGCGTGACTTTGTTAGATTCCCAATAGACAGACTAAAAGTACATAATAGAACATTTTGGGCAACTCCAGATCGAGAAACAGTTTGGAGAAGTCCATTTTCTGAAACCGCGCTACAGACCATAAATGTGCGCTTCGATGTGTTTGATGCGGAAAAATGTGAGAGTTGTGACAAAAATCCATCTTCGACAGTTATACTGTAGAAGTACAGTTAGACACTGGTAAAAGTACAATTGCTTATTTGCTTAAAGTGGAAGTCAACCGTAAACATTTCTTGACAATAATATGTTATATGTGACCTCACTTGTCCAAACATGCCATTCATTTTTATCCATCTCATTTTGCACACTTGCTGTCCACAGCAAAAGGACATCAATGTTGCTCAGGGTTCAGGCAACGACCGGTCACAGCACACCTGTTTACTGAAGCTGAGACCCCTGAGATGGATTTAGAAAAAAAAGGCTGGGTTTTGCTGCTTAACTCAATTCCACTCATGCAATATTAACTCATTCACTGCCATTGACGGCAATAGACGTCAAAAATTCATTTGAACTATTTCTATTAGTTTAACATTTTTTTTCTACTTTTGTTAACAAGAACATGAAAACCTAGAATTATTTTTTTTAGAAATACAGATATGAAATGTGTGATTAATCGTGAGTTAACTATTGAAATCATGCGATTAATTACGATTAAAAAATGTTAATCGCCTGACCCCCAAATTTTTAATCATCTTTAAATCGCGTTAATATTTTTAATCGTAATTAATCACATGACTTCACTAGTTAACTCACAATAATCACAAATTTTATATATGTTTTAAATATACAAAAAATATAGGTTTCCTACTCTTGTTAACAAAAGTAGAAAATTTGTTAAACTAATAGAAATAGTTCAATTTTTTTTTTTTACGTCTATAGCCGTCAATGGCAGTGAATGAGTTAACCAGAATTATATTAACCATATTTATACCAGTGGGACTGCATAGAACATATTACTGTAAAAAAAAAAAACATTCTGGGGGTTGACTTCCCCTTTAAGTAAAATCGTACCGACATTGAAAAGTGCTCAGGTGCAATGATTTTTTTCCCCCTCCTGTTAGTTTGATACAATATGGAACATATGGTATTTTTTTATTATTTATATTAATATATTATATTAAAGGATATTTGTGCTGTTCCTCACTTTTTTTTACTCCGTGACGTTCAAGCGAGTACGTGCACGATCTTAAAGCAATAGCCACCGTTGACAAATGAAGACATGACTTCAAATGAGGTAAGAACAACTCCGCCCCTCCCCTCCCCAAATAAACTCTGGAGTGTGCAGGGTCCGCACACTTAACTATAAAAGGGAAGATAAAAGCTGATAGGTGAAGTCAGAGTAAAACAGTCAGGGCTCTTCGTACTCATCTGTGCATTGGTGGCGCATGCGTGATGTAGAAAAAGCTTTAACATGACCTTTTTTAAATGGCACAATGCACCTTTAATATTATTATTCATATCAACTCATTCACTGCCATTGACGGCTATAAACGTCAAAAATTAATTTGAACTATTTCTATTAGTTTAGCATTTTTTCGCACTTTTGTTAACAAGAGTATGAAAACCAAGAAACAAAATATTGTACATTTAGAACAGATATAAAATTTGTGATTAATTGTGAGTTAACTAGTGAAGTCATGCGATTAATTACGGTAAAAAATTACGCCCCTAATTTTTAATAATCTATTCTTTTTCTTTTCTTTTTTTAAGAAAAGATTATTAAATATTTGGGACGTCAGGTGATTAATTTTTTTAATCATAATTAATCGCATGACTTCACTTGTTAACTCATGATTAATCACAAATGTTAAATCTGTTCTAAATGTACAATTTAAAAAAAATCTAGGTTTTCATACTCTTGTTAATAAAAGTGGGGGAAAAATGTTAAACTAATAGAAATAGTGAATAAATTGATATATCATTTAATTTATTTAACTAGTAACTGTATCCGAATCCATTTTTAAAGTAACCCTCCCAACTCTGTGCTTCAATTTATTCAATGGACTTTCGCGCTATTCTAGTAAACAATGTTTAGTATCACAAACTATGTCAAATTTTGCCCAATTGGGCCTCCATTGCAGCCTGATCATCCTGGGAGGGAGATTACCACATTTGCGGTCAATTCTCAAGGTTTCTCATTTTTTGCCTGTTGTTGTTTTTTTCGTTTTTTTTCCTTGCCCTCTTGTGGTTCGTTTAGGGGTTGTCGTTGATATTTGTCAACTGCGGGCATGTGAAGCCCTTTGAGACTCTTGCGTGATTAAGGACTATACTCTGCTTATATGTCCCGAAATAAGCACAGTTGACTTTATCGCTCTCCGTTGACATCTTGTCTACATCGTGTCACCATCATCCGCCATGTTTGAAAACAATTGTAAAAAGTACCGTGTATATATACTGTAGTGAGTAAGAGCAATCTCAAAATACAGATACCTGAAAATGATACTTAACTCACTACATTTCATGACTTCCCGCCACTCACCGAACACCTTTTTTTAAATGAAACTCAACATTATACTTCAGTTCCCAGACAGACGCGCCCGTCCCAATATTTTTGTCCATATAAATGTCTGATTCTCTCAATGCTGACTTGCAATATGGGCAAAAGCAAACAAAAGCCTCCTGATGAGGAAACAGCAGGTTAATACAGGATCAAGAAACGAGAGGGGGGCGGGGGGGCGGGGCAGACAAAAAAGAACAAGCTTTTTAAAGAGAGCCATTTGTAAAACAAGGAGTTTGATCCAGATTATGGGGCAACAATGACACAATCCCTTATGTTCATTCCGGTAATGCGCTGTGAAGAAGAGGATTTCTACTTTATTGTGAAGGAATGCATCCAGGCTGTCTCCTTCACTGTCTGCTCGCCTATTTAGGAAACATTTCCCCACCCCTCCTGAGGCCAGGTGTAATCCCTGCACGGCGGAACCAGACGCCTTCAGCCAAGTGCTGATCAGCCTACGACGGTTCAAGTATTTCCAGTGATACCACCGGGGGGGGAGAATTCCCCTCAATCCAGTCTAAAGCTTTCTGCGACTCCACAGAGGGAGACTGTTGCTGCTTTCGGGTCGACTGCTTCTCCGATTTCTCCGTCTTTCGTCTACTGCTGGTCCTTGGTGGGTTCTATTGGATTCTCTTAATTGCCTCTAATGACTTAATTGCCACAACTATTCGCTTCATTAGCACCGTTAGCTCTATTAGGAACGAACAGAGCCATGGAGGAGATGGTAATCGGCAGAGTTAATGACGGCAAATGCGTGAAATGAAACGCTTTTTTGACAGCCGAGATCGATTTCCATTCCAGGCTGGTATAGCTGATTGGAAATGACAATAAAAAGTGAAGAGGCAGAGCAAGTCATTGGAGCAGGTATTTTTTATTTTTTTTTGTCCTCGGAGCTCGAGCTTAAACCTTGTAAGCCCTCAACTTTCAGAAACTCATCTTCCAGCTTAAGGCCTGAGCGTCTGTAAAGTGCAGCAGATACAGCGGGATTGTCACTAAAGTAAGACAGATGTTTGAGAGGAAGTGAAGGAGCTTTACAGCAGGATGGGTTGGACAGCGCTTTTTTTAAGATCGCCTTAATTGAGGGAAAAGAATGGAGACCAAGGGCTAAGACCAAGGGCCACACCTGAGTCGAACGGCATTAGGGAGATTAGCTCAAGAATGTGGAGATTATCTTTGAGTGAGTTCTAACACCTATTTTAAACATTGGGATCAAGAGGGAAGAGTGTGGAGTTCGGAAGCCTCAGACGGAAGCCAGTTTCGACTGAGAAACATGAAATTTGGTAGTATTGTCTCAAGAAACCATGCTCGGAAAGACACAGCAAGTTTTCCATTTCGGGTCGCAGCAGCCATTTCAGGGACAGTGTGGTAAAAAAAAAAAAATTATGTTTGGACGCTTCAGGTGGAATAAAAAAAAATTCAACCCTGGAAACTTAGCAACATGGAATTTGGTAGCCGTGTCTATCATGAGTAGACACACACAAAAAAAGAAGGACCCATGCCAGACAAAACACACAGGAAGT
The DNA here is from genome assembly GCF_054856555.1 of Leptonotus elevatus. Lineage (NCBI taxonomy): Eukaryota > Metazoa > Chordata > Actinopteri > Syngnathiformes > Syngnathidae > Leptonotus > Leptonotus elevatus. Next base: position 7,952,592 of record NC_141239.1, on the reverse strand, counting down.
CTGCCATTTTGATTTGCAGCAGCCATTTCAGGGACCGTTTGGTAGAAATGTACCTGTGTAAATCTCAGCCCTGAAGGCCAGTATCACTTCGCAACACGAAATTTGGTAGTTATGTCTATCGTGAGAAAACACACAAAAAAAAGTCTCAAGAATTCATGCCCAAAAAGACACAGGAAGCCTGTCATTTTCTTTGAAGCTGACATTTTAGATACATTTTGGTAAAAATTTACGTTTGGCAGCATCACCTGGAATTTTGGGTAAATTAAGCCCCAGAAGCCAGTTTCACTTAGTTACATGAAATGTGGTAGTCACGTCGGTCATGAGTAGAGTCAACCAAAATGGCAGACTATTCAAGTCATAATTGAATAGTCTGCCATTTTGGTTCGCAGCAGCCATTTCAGGGACATTTTGGCAAAATTATGCATATAGCATAGCCTGAATTTTTATTTTTTTTATTTTTTTTTATCAGCCCCGAAAGCCAATTTCACTTAGCAACAGGGTGTCTGCCATTTTGGTTTGCAGCAGCCATTTCAGGGACATTTTAGTAAAAATTTACATTTTGTAGCATCGGGTGAATTATTTTGATTTTTTTTTTATTCTGTCTCGGAAGCCAGTTTTACTTAGTAACATGAAATTGTGTGGTCATGTCTATCATGACTAGACACAAAAAAAAGTTTTAAGAAGCCATGCTTAAAAAGTCTGCCATTTTGGTATTCAGCAGCCATTTCAGTATAAATGTACAATTGGTAGCATTGCCTGAAATTCTTGAAAAATGTAGCGCCGAAAGTCCGTTTTTCTTAGCAGCATGGAATTTGGTAGACAGGTCTATCATGAATAGATACACACAAAAAAAGTCTCAAGAACCCAAACCCAATAAGACGCAGGAAATCTTCCATTTTCCTTTGAAGCGGACAGGTTGGGCAAAATGTATGTTTGGTATAGCTTCTCCTGGAATTTGGGGAAAAGTCAACCCCACAAGCTAGTTTCACTTCGTAACATGACATTTGGTAGTCATGTATATCATGAGAAGACACACAAAAAAAGCCTCAAGAACCCATGCCCGGAAAGGCACAGGAAGTCTGCCATTTTGCTTTGCAGCAAAATTGCTTTCAGGGAAAGTTTTTTTAAGACTCAGCAAAAAGTTTTGAAAAATGTAGCACTGGAAGACAAGTACCGGTAAACGTTTAAGAGGCGATCTCCAGTGGAGCAAATTCCTGGTCTACTCCCATAAATTCACATTCATGCCATGGAACGTTTCAAGATGAGAAAATTCCAGAAATGTTGCAACCCTAGGAAGGAGCCAAATTTCTAACATTGATCTTGAGCTGAAAAGGTTTGCGAAATCCATGGACGACGACCGTTTACTTGCAAACGTTTCATGACGTTGCGAGAACAGAAATAAACAATCGCTTGATCTGCCCCAATGTGAAACGAGACGCATCCCGCGCACGTTGGTCTTATTTTGCTCTCTCGGCAAACTTGAAGCCTCCCGGAATGATCTCACCTTTCTCTTCCACCAAACTCTTGTTCTCTCACCCTTTTCTTTTACTGCATCTCCAGTTTTTTTGCCCCTTTCTTTGCAGCACATAGGTGGATTAAGGCAGAAGGGCTTTTGTTTAGATAAAGCGAAGGATTAGGGAGAGATTTGCCCCCATAAAGTTGTGGGCTTGATGGGCCTTTTATCCCTGCATGTCCCTAAAGCTGTGTTGCCTCTGGATTAGGACTATACAATGGGGCCCCTTGTGCAGAGGGATGTGGGCCAGGGAGAGAAAGAGAAGAGCGAAGGCAAGAAAAAGAAAAGGCGACGGAGGAATTGAGACAAGGGAGAAGAGAAGGGGATGGAGAGATGGATGAGGAGGCGGGGAGGGGGGGGGGGGGCAAGAGGAATTCTGCACCCATTAGTGGAAAGTGACAGGTTGAAAACTTTGAGATGAGGGATTTGTTCACAGGGATCTTGAGATCTTGTCACAATAAAGGCGATATTAGGAGGATTCGGCTGACAAGAACACATCTCGCCCTTCTTTAAATCAATTTCTCTCATATGAGTTTGGAAAATAAATAACGGAAAAAAAGGACTCCGTTTCTAAATGTGAAAGCGTGCTAAAAATGCGAGGCGGCTCAAGGCAAATTGCTTTGTTATTAAAAAGAGAGAAGAAAAAAAAAGGGTCCCCTGCAAGTAGTCGATTCTAAACTACACATCAAAATGATTAATTGCTGTGGGATGAACAGATGCTGAAATACCCTTGAATGGTGCCGCGGAGGCTGACTTTTGCAGGATTGTGCACCTAATGTATTCATGAAGTTGCAGAAACATCATTAAGACTATTAATTAGCTATTAGGAAGTATCATTCACCATACAGCGGTTTAGCGCTTTTTTTTTTTATTATTTATTTTTTTAGTCATGTATGTCTAAACACAAGCCTCAAGAACCCATACCCCAAAAGACACAAGAAGTATTTCCATTTTTCTTTGAAGCGGACTACTAGGGACTTGGCAGTGTAAGTTTGGTAGCATTCTTTGGAATTTGGGGGAAATTCAGCCGATTTCACTTAGCTACATGAAATTCGGTGGTCATGTCTGTCTGAGAAGACACACAAAAAAAGTCTTAAGAAGTCATGCTTGACAAGTTTGACATTTTGGTTTTCAGTAGCCTGAAGCCATGCTCAGAAAGACACAGGAAGTCTTCTATATTGTTTTGAAGCAGCCTATAAGGTAAAAATTAATTATTTTTTTTAATACAAAATTAAATGGAGAAAATTCTGGCGTTTGGGTCATTTCTACATTCGTTTTTATCAAATGTGTGTGTGTGTGTGTGTGTGTGGGGGGGGGGTTACTGTTTAGCCATCTTGTATTTAGCAGTGCACCATTGCAGGCTGCAGGGGTAAGGGGAGCTGTTTTTGGGGACGTTTAAGCCCCTCAGACGCGCTGGACAGCTCTCGTAGCTCTATAAGGAGCTTTGGGTGGAGAGGCGCTCAGAAGAAACTCTTTCTCGCTTTAATTGCTTTAGAGACGCTCCTTACAAAGAGACAGTGGCCAGATTTACCTCCCGTTTAAGTTCTTATTTCCATTGGTTCACAAGTTAATCCTCTTTCTCTCGCGCCGGGAGAGAGAGAGGGGGAGAAGAGAGAGAGAGAGAGAGAGAGAGAGAGAGAGAGAGAGAGAGAGAGAGAGAGAGAGAGAGAGAGAGAGAGAGAGAGAGGTGCATTAAACTTTAAGATGACAGATAATTAATAATAATAATAATAATAATAATAATAGGAAAAACAAGAAATACATTTTCTTAGTCAAAATATGAAGGAACATTTTCGATTTTTACACAATGCAGATACATTTAAATTTATCATATTTGTATTTGATTTATGAGTGTATTTTAAATTATTCTGATGTGACATCAAAGAATATAAAAAGCTGTCAATTTATTTTTCATGATGCTAATTATTTTTGACATTATTCTCTATTCGCCCTATGTATGTATACATGAGTATATACGTATGAATTAATTCGTTTTTAAATATAGTTTTGAAACAATCCAATATTGAATGCAAGCCGACATCAGCAATCATATTAAATAACTATTTTAAAATGATTGTCTCTTCTATGATAAACCACATGACAGAATCGCGAATAATTAACCATATGCAAATGAATTATTCTTGCAACCTGTTGAAATTCGTGTCAAACACGGTCACAGATCAAACTGTCCCAAACAAACCTTTTCCCACAGAATCTCCCTGCAAGCAAATATGCAAGCTTATGCATTAAAAGGCTACTTTGCGCTGCCCTTAATTCCCCACCTAAACGGTTTTGCTCCGGGAGAAGAAATCTTCGAGCTCTCTCTTTCTCCCCCAACCAAAAAAAAAAGAGGAAAAAAAGAAACCCCGTTCAAGAAGAGAAGGGCATTATTGCCGTAATCCTCTTAGCCGCAGTCATTTTAAGACAGGGGTTTTTGCAGGCTGGGGTGGCGTCTTGTCTTCCCCATCCCATCCCAAATCCTTCCAGGCCGGGAGGAGAGTCTCGAGGCAGCACCCTGGCATCTATTAGTCATTTGCCAAAGTCTCTTCTACCCTTAAAAAAAAAAAAAAAAAAAAAAAAGCCCAAACGCAAACAAACCAAAGGTTGGGTTCCCTCCCCACAAAGGTCGTTGATTTGATTTACGCATTAAGGAATGAGAAAAGCAAGTCACGGAAAAGATCTGCAAAACTGACATAACTATGTATTTTTTCTCACTTTCATTGAGAAAATGTGCAAATATCACTGTTGGTTTCCACTTTTTGCTCATAAGAGACTAAAACAACACCACCTGCCAAATATGAATCCGATTAGAAAGTAAAAGTCCGAGGGGAACGATCTAACTGGCTGCTTTGTTTGATTGACGTCCTGGGCAGCCAATAGCGAGCCAGGACGAGCCGGCCCAGACGCGCCTGAATAAAAATCCTTCCTCCGTCTACTCCTCCGACCAGAACGTAGACGAGTCTCACAGCCACGCGAACGCGCGCGCACTCTGGACTTGGACACAAGACACGCAACGAGACTGCAACACTTTTAACCAGCCGAAGAGGAAAAACGTTTCCGGTGTGCCAACACAACGGACATTATACGAGGTAAGAAAATACTTCCAAAGAAATCGGTTGACTAAATTTACATGACGTTTTTTCCCCCCTTCTCTCTCTTGTGCAATTCGGAAAATGCTGTTCTATATGTATTAAAAGACGTGTTTGTTCATAAAAAATGCTTCTTTATAAAAAAAAATTATAAAACATAGAAGTGCAGTAACTTCCCGAAAACTCGTGCTTATTGTTGTAAAGTGAGAAAAACGTATACAGTGGTACCCAATTTGCTATCAGAGTCCAAAATATTCTGTAAGTCAGATGTTGTCGAAGTACTGTAGGCTATAAGTCGCAAAATACTAGTACGTCATATTTCAATTAATTTGTAACTATTTATCACGGTACAAAATATTTGAGTTGCCACGTGACGTTCCAAATCTACTACTTCCTGTTTGGTCCCGTTTTTATTTACACACGTGACCTAAGGCGCATTTTGTTTGTAAACGTATATTGCAGTAGAAGCATGTGATTGCTTTCAGCCAATCAGTGAAGACGTTTAATAAGAAGAAATGCATTCAAGTTATGTTGCTGTTTACAAACACGAGAAGATTTTCTAAGTTATGTAGACAACTGAACAAGAAAAAACGATGACTTTATTTTCAACAGAGTTCAAATGGAGACAAACAGCACAAACAGTAATAATGAAAATTATTTAATGGTCCAGTCACTCATATTTTGACAATATGTATTAATTCCAATTTAATCAATTAATCTGAATAATAAACATGAAACAGCCATGTAAAATAAAAGTTGTAACAATAAAATGAAATGTAGGCTATTGAGCCTATTCATAATATCGAATATAATAATATATTATGACATATTACAATAAGATTTTGAAGTTCCCAAGATTAAGACATTTGTTTTTATGCAATGCAATCACGTTCTGGGTTTAGTTAAGTTACATAATTATTTCAATGTCAGAAATCGCTCGATAATTTCATGTCACGGTTTTCTTTTTACTTGGAAAATAGTCACTATCAGCAGACACTGGCATATAAAAAAAAAGCATATATAGCTAATTTACATTTTTAGAAAACACCCAAAAAAATCAACGAACAAGAAGTTATTTCGAATAAACTTTTGGCATTTTCCACGAACAATCTCAAGACATTATAAACATGCAAGCACGATGGCATATCATTTTTCGCTATCTTGGCAGTATAGTACAAAATGACCAAATATTTTAAAAAAAATGCCCCATTGTCGCAGCTCTCCAAATTGTAAAATAAAATCCTGTGTTGGTCGTGTGTGACCGTCCGGAGCGCAGAGCAGCTTGTCGGGGCCCCCGGGGGGCTGCCATCAAATCCCATTTTTCCTCATTTACTAGGATCAAAAGACTCTCACTGTACATGCCAATTTCCATAATGACGCTTTGCTAATCGAAGCATTGAGCAGCGTTGCCAGCATGCAGGAGGTCGCCCGCAGCGCTCTGTCAGTCTGAATGACAATATCTGCAGGGCCCGCGATGAACCAATTTCTGCTCCACCAAAAAAAAAAAAAAAAAAAAAAAAAAAAAAAAAAAAAGCGCAACCGGAACCACCAAAGTGAGTCCACGTGATCCAGTTTGCAGTTGGACAACGATGCAGTCGTCCCAAGTGCAGTTTTTAAAGGTTCGCTTTGGAAATTCTCAACGTATCAAAAAGGCCCTTTTTCGCCCGCGCGCATGTGTCAGCGTTGATGATAAATGGAAGGCCTCGCAGTCGAAACCTATTTGCACTTCCATTAGACGGGGGAGCCAAATGGGGATCAACATGCATATTTTTAGCCGCGGAGAAGCCATACATCTCAGCCAAAACGTTGCCCGGGGGCGATGGGGATAAGAGGCCGCCAGAGAGAGAGGGGAGGGTGGAGGGAGGGCTGTTGGGGGGCCCGGGCATTCAAGTCAAATACTTGAGGGAGGAAAGTAAATGTTTAGCGAAGCACCTTCTGTCTCGGCGAATTAAACGATTCCCCAAATGCGCACATATCACATCCATCACTTGATGCAGACTCCTAATAGCCGCCGGAATGGACTCACACACACACACACACACACAAGTTACACACAAATAATAATGATGACGATAAAAATAATAATAATAATAATAATAATCTGTATATGGCAAAACAGACAAAGTTATCCTAAAGGTGCTCAAATTTATCCCAAAATGATGCACAATTACCAACATTAATGAGAAATACCGACGCTTTAATTAGACAAAAATGATATTATATCATGATCATGTGAAATATGAACTTCTGTTACTATACTAAAAACAATAAAGAATAAATATTCTATAGCAAACAACAATAAGTGACTATTTTTCTTTTTTTTTCCTTTTCATCTACATTTGTGATCACCTTTGATAACATTAAGTACACTTTCACAATAAATAAATAAATAAATAGATAAATAAAGCCATAAGATTATCATTTTTTTAAACGTCTACGTTCAATTAATTTCTATGCCAATCCAAACGGAGAATTGTCATCTCTTTATTTCAGTTTTGTATTATTATTATGATTATTATTATCATCATCATCATCATTATTATTATTATTATTATTAACTCTTAGGTAGCCGCTAAGTGGATCGCACTACACCAAAAAAAGATGGCTACAAGGTCATGGCACTAAATAACAATTATTAGATTGTTAAATTGAAATTCCAGATAGAAAAAATATAAAAATACAATTATTAGCTTTTTAGAGAATAAGAATGTATAGTCTATAGTATAATAATATATACACAATATTCAACTAAATAATGAATCATTTACCCCTATAATAATAATAAGATATGTACACTAAATACATTTCATACATAATATCTAAACCATCTCATTATAGTGTTTATACAAACACATGCACCCACATTTGTTTTACTTGGAAATTTTAAGCAATATCAGCTGAAGTCATTGAGTGCATTGGGCCTTGAAGAGAACCCCTCCTGTCAGCCTCCTCCATATTAATACATATCTAATACTAACATTATACATATCTAATCGTGTCCTCAAGCGGTCCATCTAGCATGTTGTAAAGCCCGCTTAGTGACAAGTATAAATTAAAATAGTCTTGGACTGGATGCTGCATGCAAGCAACCATCTGATAATTTGGGTAATGACCTTATAAGGATCGATTAAGACTATTTAAAATAAAATAAAAAATCCACATGGGCTATCTATAGCACATCACTTTTTTCTGTTATTTTTCTACAGATGGTTAATCAACGTCTTCTTGATCTGTCAGAAAACATTTTCCGTGGGGATTTGGCTTCTGAGGGATCACTGAATACATTCATGAATAAGGCATCCGTTGCGGTTCATTATGGCGACGAGTGGTAATTGCCCCCAATTAAAAGCCTTTTGTATAATTAATGTAATGAGCAGAGCGATAATTGGATGTTAATGGATAACACGTTAGTCGGGGCGCACACCGGGGTGGCCCTCGAGTCAGTCATTTAGCCGAGATGTACTTTCAAAATAAATTTGAATACAATGAATGCTACCATCTATAGGACATTACAGAAATTGTAGATATTTTCACTTAAAAAAAAAAAAAGTCAATTCGCAAAGAAATCATGGTAAAATTCTTTTTTTTTTTACTGTTTATTTCTCAGTATGTATATATATATATATATATTTTAAGGGTTTTAAAGTTGAATTTTACATTTTATTCCATTAAATAACAAACATTTGTGAAATTATGATTACATTTGTTAAAGTATTTTAACAATCAATATATGTAGCTTTTTCTGATGGAGGTTTTTATTGGGGGGGGGGGGTAAAATAACAGAAGTAATGTGTGTTGTTACAGTGATTTCATGTTATTTTACATTTGACATATAAAATCAGAGTTTATTCTTTTTAATTAAATGATATTTTTAAAATACAGGAAAAAAAACTGTAAAATAAAAAATACAATTCTGTTATATTACAGTTTTTTTTTTACAGTGTATAAATAAATACAAATGTTTAAAGTGTTAAAGGAAACCTTCATCCTCTCTTTCTCTCCGCATTTTCCCCCACAGCATGCAGCACTACGGTGTAAACGGCTACTCGCTGCACGCCATGAACTCCCTGAGCGCCATGTACAACCTCCACCAGCAGGCGGCGCAACAGGCGCAACACGCGCCTGACTACAGGCCCTCGGTGCACGCGCTCACGTTGGCGGAGAGACTCGCTGGTAATTAAGTACACACACGTCACACTTAGGAAGAAGCCCCATGACGCATGACATGGAAGTGGGGGGGATTAAATTGTTAATATAGAGATGTATGAAAATACTAAAGACATGTGGACACAATTTATATGGTTGGGTTAGAGAGAAAAGTGTCCTTTTTTTTCTCGTTCTCAGTCACACGCATGTTCTTAAGAACAATAAACACTTCCGGCAGAAAATAAAACCCTCCAAAGCGATGTTCATTTAAAAACAAACGCGCGCACACACACGGTCCCCCGGCCGGCCCGACTGTGAAATAAAACTTTCCCGCGTTTTGTCTTCCAACGGCTGCGCATTTCAAGACATCATCCTCGAGGCTCGTTACGGCTCGCAGCACCGCAAGCAGCGCCGGAGCCGCACGGCCTTCACCGCCCAGCAGCTGGAGGCCCTGGAGAAGACCTTCCATAAGACGCACTACCCGGACGTGGTGATGCGGGAGCGGCTGGCCATGTGCACCAACCTGCCCGAGGCCCGCGTGCAGGTATAGGAGCACTGGGCGACACGTGACATCGCGTCATCGCTCTAACTGATATCTATAACTTCATGACATGTTTTTGTGAAACCCCGTTTTTAAAGTCCAAGAGGTCAATACATAAATACAATTGATGTAAAGATGCATACTATATTGAAGTTGATAGAAATATGGTATCTCATATGTGAAACAATATTTTGTCACCCCCTCCCCCCCTATATGTTGTCGTTGTGTTAAATGGTTTTGAATAATTTAGACATTGTCTGAGAATTGTGCATTTAAACACATCATAGATGCAAGAATTAGAAGAGGGTTATGAAGGAATTAACTATGAAACTCATTTCCATGGCCACTAAATAAACTCAGAGACACAAAGATATAGGTCAATAAATGAAAAAAAAAAAAGGGCAAAACAAAAATATAAGTGTATAATCATCAGACTTCATTAATCCATGTGTTTTGTTTATATTCTTCTCTGAGCCTGATGCAGAGAAATTGTAATTGAAAGATCCATTGAGATGACAATTAAAAAAAAAAAAGGTTACATTATTGCATTATTTTATTACTTTTCCTATGCAATTTGGCAGCAGGGCTGGCCACCTGGCATCCAGGGCAGCTGCCCGGTGGGCTGGAATCTTTTGGGGGGCAGATGCGGTGCTGTTTAATTAATATTTTCCTCCACAATTTAGAGCAGCACATTAATCTATTAACATAAGGACAGCAAATTGAAGAAATCAACATCAGTGACAGAGCTACGTGAGAATCGGTGTCATGTCTGAATACAAATTTCATAAAAATCTGTCTTTAGAATAGAACATTTGCAGTCAATGTCATAATTTACTTTAAGCCATTATTTTCCTACCATAATAGGCAAACATTGTGCTTTTTAGATACGGCACGATTTAAATAAAGCCCATAAATAGCAGCATACAAAAAAAAAAAAACGTGTCAACCTTGTTTTGATGTTAGCTAGCATATGCACGAGATAGTAATGAGTTTGACAGACAGTTCATTCATTGTAAAGAAGTAGAAATTCAAACTACAGAGAGCCAAACACAGCAGCACTCACCCAAATCCGTTCTCCGTTTCTTCGCCCACCCCAGGTTTGGTTCAAGAACCGCAGGGCCAAGTTCCGTAAGAAGCAACGCAGCCTCCAGAAGGAGCAGCTGCAGAAACAGAAGGAGACGAGCGGTGACGGAGCAGCTGAGAAGGACGACGCCCCCGCGCCCTCCGCGGCCGTCCTTCCTGACCCCCAGTTACCTCCGTCCACCTCCGCCTCTCTGGAGACAGAAGGTCCGGTGGCGCGTCCGCTCCCGCCGGACTTGGAACTGAACGTCACGTCGGCCGAGCAGTCCGGCAGCGAGTCCGCCACGGAGGACAACGCCACAGATAAGGAGGATGAGAGTAAATGTCAGCGAGAGGAGATGCGCAGTGAGAGAGCGCTGACGCCGGGAGACGTTTCTTCACCCTGCAGAAGACTCAGCCCGAAAGCAGGTGGGAAGACGTGTTGCGAAATACATCATACGTTTGAAGAACTGAGAATTTGTGCAAGTCAAGCGTAGAGCTGTCAAAATGAACCGATTAATCGACAAGTAATCGATTAACAAATTAATCGACAACTATTTTAATAAGTAATCGTTTGGAGTCATTTTTTAATTTGAAATTGTCCAAATCTTCTGATTGTTCACTGATTTCTGTAGTCCTTCATGAAATAAGACATTTGCAAACATCAGATTTTACTTTTGAAAACAATGACCGAACCGGTAACATAGTACAACATTTATCTACCCCCTTTTTTCTTTTTTATCACTATACAAAAGCAAAATATGACATAAACACCAATCATGGTTGATAAACAGTAATCAGGGAACAAAATGCTTTTGTAATACAATTTAATGCAAAATGAATCCGCTGATTTATGTATCTGTAAAAATGTTTGCTTATCAACTAAATGTACAATACTGTTTGCATATCTATACGGGCAGCTGTTTATGTGTAAATGTGTGTTTGTTTGTTTTTTACTTCTTCCTACTCCCTTCTGAACATGTAAGCTGTGCTTAATGATGATTATGTATGTAAAAAAAATACTTTTCTTTTCAATCTTTTTATTTTAATAGCAGTATTTCTGTTGCTGGTTTATATGTTCAACAAACAAACAACAATCGACAGATTATTCGATTCTAAAAAATATTCAATAGCGACAGCACTAATCACGTGTTAAACAGTTTTTCACCAATTGTGTCGTGACGTTCGAAATGCATCATCCCTTTTGATAGTCTGCTGGTGTAGATGCTAGAGTGCCTCGTTGTTGGATGTGAATTATTGGACTTGATGCAGAGAAAGGTGGAATAAGCAAAAAAAAGGACCAAAAAAATACAAAAAATGTCCCCAAAAATTCTGACTTGAAAGCCAGTATGGGGATCCGACTGGCTTGGCCCCTTTAGAGTGCCTCGTTGTCAGCCATGAGTGTACACACATCACGTAGAGAAGGTGGAAGAGAAAGGGGCTAGAGAAGGTGGTAGTGGATAGGGTGCTACTCCAAAGTGATAGACAGTATGTACACAGGGGCTACAAACTGGTGTCGCACATTAGAGTGCCTCGTTGTCAACCATGAGTGCATGCACATCATGGAGAGAAGGTGGAAGAGCAAGGCGGTGGGGAAGGTGGTAGTGGATAAGGTGCAACTCCAAAGTAACAGCATGTGTACACAGGGGCTTCAAACTGGTGTGGCACTTTAGAATGCCTCGTTGTCAGCCATGAGTGCAGCAACATCATGGAGAGAAGGTAGAAGAGCAAGGGGGTGGGAAGGTGGTAGTGGTTAGGGTGCTACTCCAAAGTGATAGCCAGTATGTACACAGGGGCTTCAAACTGGTGCAGCATTTTAGAGTGCCTCGTTGTCACAGTGTGAAAAATGTTGGATATATTCCAGCCACCAGAAGCTTTAAACTGACACATTTTTGTGTTTTGTGTTCATCTAAAATGATCTTCTCTGTGTCCAGACTCACCTCTCGTCTCTCCGTCCGTGACCCCTTCCTCATCCAGCAGCGGCCTGGCTGGCAGCGGCGGCGGGGGCGGGGGCGGTCCACTCACCCAGAACCACTCGTACTCCTCCTCCCCCCTGAGCCTGTTTCGCCTGCAGGAGCAGTTCCGCCAGCACATGGCCGCCACCAACAACCTGGTGCACTACCCTGCTTTTGACCTGGCCGCCCCCTCTTCACTCCCCTACCTGGGGATGAACGTCAACATGCCGCCGGCGCCGTTGGGCACGCTGCCCTGCCAGTCTTACTACCAGTCGCTGTCTCACCACGCCCAGCAGGTGTGGAACAGCCCGCTGCTGCAAGCGTCGGCCGCCGGCGGACTGAGCAGCCACAACAGCAAGACCACCAGCATCGAGAACCTGCGGCTGAGGGCCAAGCAGCACGCCGCTTCCTTGGGACTCGACGCTTTGTCCAACTGAGAGATCCGCTTGGAAGGAAGCCTAAAAAAATACAATTAAAAAAAAAAAAAAGCGACATTTTCTCTTCCTCGAGTAGACAAGCAGGGAAAGAGGACAACTTGGTGAACGCAAGAAAGAAAAAAAAACTGTGAAACCTTGCGGAATGAAGATAAGAAGTGAACACACAAAGTGAATGTTTCTACACAAGGACTGTGATATTTTAAGTCTGAAAAAAAGTTAAACAATGACAAGTGATGTTTACAAGACTAATGTGAATATGCGAGGCACTTTTGGAGGGATCCAACGTGGTCATTGGAAGGAAACAGATACAGAGCCCCAGACATGACAAATTCATTTTCCGTACCGTTTATCCTCACTATTTTTTTTTTTTTAATAGTTGGCACATTATACATATAAAATTTGCTCATTCATGATAACATAATGTGCACAGAATAGAAATGTGTCGTTAGGGAAAAAAAAACTATAACGTGCAGGAAATACCCATTTGTGGTCATAAAATAGGTATAAGGTGCACACGAAATACTACCGTAATTTGCGGCCATGATAATGGTACACTCCAAATACACAGTAAATTTAATAGAGTTCAGTAGAGTCAATTTTACTCTAAACTGGGTCTATTTGGTTCCAATCTAAACACAGTAAAATTTATACCAAGTAAAATAAAAAAATATTTATACATATATATATATATTTTTTTTTTAGCTCCAAATCTACTAATCCTACTGTGCGTTAGTATATCGCTCGTATCAGCTGGAATTATCTCCAAGAGACTTTTGGATCTAAGCAAACAGTAGGCGTGGCATAGCTCAAGTGGTAGAGTGTCATTCTCCCAAGCTGAAGGTCATGAGTTTGTTCCTCAAACCTTGTGTAACTTTATTTTTATTTTTATTATTATTAAATAAACTACTAAAATTTTGTCAAAATATCTCCTTGCAAAACTTAGAATTACTACTACTACTATAACTAAGAATTTCTGAGTGAAAAATCTTAAACAAAAAAAAATTCATGGCATAGGAAAATTCTCTCGTGCGCACTAAAGATACTTTGAAAAATACTCGGAATAGGTTACTCTCTTCCAAGTGTAAATTTTACTCTAGAGTGGGACCAAATAGACTCTAGAGTAAAATTTACGCTACAGAATTTACCGTGTACTAATTTGTGGCCATAAAAAGGTATAATACACACAAAATACTTGTTTGTGGCCATGAAATATAAATAACGTGCGCACCAAATACTAATTTGTGTCCCACAAAATATGTATTACATGCACACAAAACATTATTTTGCGACCACAAAATATATCGCGTACACAAAATACTCATTTGTGGCAATGAAAAAGGGATAACGTGCGTAGTAGCAAATGCTAATTTGTGGCTACAAAATATGTAGAACACGGTCAAAGCAATCATTTGTAGCCATGATGAAATTGATATAACATGCGCACCAAAACACTACTTTGTAACCACAAAATATTATAACGTGCACACAAAATACTAATTTGTGACCATGAAATCCTTAAAACGTGTGCACAAAACACTAACTTGTGTAGCAGAAAATTGAGCGCACCATCTCGAGAAATGGCCGAGGCTAAATATATATATTTAAAATTTTAGGCTGGGAATGAGCTACAAAGCCATTCTGGATTTTTTTTTTGAAAGAATAATTATTACCTAAAGAAATTGAAATAGACTATTGAGGGCCATGCTTTACCAGCAAAGGTACGACACGACCTATGATGATGACCTTGGCACCCTGCGGTATCGAGTGCAGGTGCGCTCCATTTGCTTACCCAGATGTCCGATTTTATACTGACAACGTACCTATTTAATGGCCATAAATGAGTATTTGGCACCCGTGGCCACAGTTGAATCCCGCCTCCCCGTGTCCATGAATATTTGGAACTGTTGCAATGTACACAACATCACAACATAGCCACGTTTGTCTTCAACGGCATAATTAATCGGGACTCATTTGCCAGTTTAACGGGCAGTAATACATCGGCTGGCTCCATAATGACAACATGATCTCAGCCACTAAATTCTCAAAGCATTTTAATTGCATTTGGCCCGAGGGAGGTTGAGGAGGGCCGTGCAGGGCAAATAATAACAACGAGCATGCATACCATTTGAGATCGACTTGATCTCTTTCAAACGACGGTCCACTTAAGTTGTCAAATGATGGAGACACGAAAATGAGTTGATCCGTCTTTAAAAAATGATGAAATATAATAAATTAGTAAGTCTCTTGAGGAAACATGCTGCTTTTCGATGAATGTTAGCACTTCTGATAGCCGATATTACTTGGAAATAGAAGGTCAAACAGAAAAAAAAAAAAAAAAAGTAAAACACACGCACACACTATTTTAATATGTGAAATATAAACTCTATCTTAATAATTGTAAAGTATTGTACTATGTTGTATAATTGATAATGAACTCCTTTACGTCCTTTTAGCTGTACGATTGTATTTTGCTGATTACTCAGCAATTACAATGGATCGATCAATTTGAATTGAATGATGAGAATCAAAACTGGACTGGACTTCTCTTTGGTTCTGCATTGGGACAGGAACCCCTCAAAGAAGACAAAACAGTTTCAGCGATTGGTCGGAATCAAGTCTTCCGTACGTTCCGCTCTTTTGGTTCCGTTTGAGTCGGGTTTTGTTCCGCTGTTGCGGTTTGCCCCCTCTTGTCTTTGTCCACAACTTGGTCCAGTGGTATGTGCTAGATAGATTATAATGTAAGATGTGGAGGACAGATGTTTCCTTTCCTCTTCCCAAACACTGTAGACTAAGCGTTGTTGTAAAATATCTACAAATAAAAAAATAAAAAAAATGCTTGAAGATGCTTGTATTAGAAACGTGTCTGTTGGGTGCATTTGTTTCATTGCTGTCGGCATTATTTCAGGTGTGTTTGAAACAAACTTTTTTCCCCGCACCGATACCAATAAGAGTACTCAACTCTTGAGTACTCGCTACCAAGTACTGAAACCACTGGTACTTTTGATACAAAAAAAAAAAAGATAATTAATTTAAAAAAAAGAATAGTTTTCCTTAAAATGTCATGAAATGAATGGCAATTTTCTATTCTTCTCATTAATAATTCCTGATGGTAAAACATCCACAAGAGGGCGTCGCAAGTACCGATACCTTGAAACAAAGGCCGTGTATCGCCCAGCCCTAAAAAAAAATGTAGGTATTGTTTTTATATCTGTATTTAGGTTATTATTCAATTTAACTACACCTCATAGCTGTGTAACATATTTGCACATCCAGATAAAT
Source organism: Leptonotus elevatus (assembly GCF_054856555.1). Classification (NCBI taxonomy): domain Eukaryota; kingdom Metazoa; phylum Chordata; class Actinopteri; order Syngnathiformes; family Syngnathidae; genus Leptonotus; species Leptonotus elevatus. The sequence goes on along the minus strand of NC_141239.1, from coordinate 7,936,573 downwards.
GTACTGATCGAATTTTAGAAATGAAGTTATGACAACTTTAAATCTTTATTTAAAGTAGCACTAAGGAACTTTTCAACCTTAACTCATTCACTGCCATAAATTCATAAAAGAAAACAAAGATTATTAAAAATTAGGGGCGACAGGCAATTCAAATTATGAATTGTAATTAATCGCATGACTTCACTCATTAACTCTCGATTAATCACAAATTTTATATCTGTTCAAATGAACAATAAAAAAATCTAGGTTTTCATAATCTTGTTAACAAAAGTGGGAAAAAATGTCAAACTAATAGAAATAGTTAAAATTATTTTTTGACGTTTATAGCCATCAATGGCAGTGAATGAAAAAAAACATACAAGATTATTAAAAATTTGGGGCGACAGGCAATTAAAATGATTAATTTTTTTATTAATCGCATGACTTCACTAGTTAACTCACAATTAATCACAAATTTGATATCTGTTCTAGATGTACAATTAAAACAAATCTAGGTTTTCATACTCTTGTTAACAAAAGTGGGAAAAAAAAGTTAAACTAATAGAAATAGTTTAAAATAATTTTTGACGTTTATATCCGTCAATGGCAGTGAATGAGTTAATAAAATATTTTCATAACCCTTCTGATGAAACATTGGCTTAAAACTAGTTGAACGGTAACTTTGAGGAGGATGGTAGGAACACTGCCACACAAAAAACTACAAATGTGCTGACTGCTTTATGGCATACGTCAAAAGCTAATGAAAGGACAGTCATGGATCAACATTGGTCCGGAATTCACTAGCTGGAGTGAGCTTAAAAAAATATATAAAAATAAATAAATTTAAAAAAGCAAAGTGCTTGTCCTAATAGGAAATGTGGTCTTCATAACATAACAATATCGCTTTAGTCCATATAATCACCGCACATTAAGGCAACTTTAAAAAGTAGTTTGTTCCAACTTTTAAAGTTTAAGTAAGTTTCAGGTAATAAAACCAACTTCATTACTTTAATTTGAACAAATTGAAATAATTGGCTTGTTTCACCTTAACTCATTCACTGCCATTGATGACTATAGACGTCAAAAATTCATGTGAACTATTTCGATTAGTTTAACATTTTTTTCATTACATTTTTAATGAAAAACTAGAAAAACAAATTTTTATTGTACATTTATAACAGATTTTTTTTGGGGGGATTAATCGTGAGTCAACTACTGAAGTCATGCGATTAATTACGATTACAAATTCTAATCGTCTGACGCCCCTCATTTTTAATATATATATTTTTAATTAGGGGCATCAGGCGATTACAAATTTTAACTCACGATTAATCACAAATTTTATATCTGTTCTGAATGTACAATAAAAAAATTCTAGGTTTTCATACTTTTGTTAGCGAAAGTGGAACAAAAATTAAACTAATAGAAATAGTTAAAATTATTTTTTTTTACGTCAATGGCAGTGAATGAGTTATGAAATTAGTTTCGATAAAGTAAAACATTTTAGGTTACACTAAATGATTTATTTACATTGAGTCAATGGTAAAATATTACGTGCCACTAATTATTAAAAATTTCCTGTTCCCTTTTTTTTCACTATATACATAACTTTATATGATGGACATGATTACATTAAAGGTGATGATATAAAGTTTAACAACATCTTTAGAGTGAAGCAGACAATAATTCACATTTGCCGCTGCCTTGAGAAAGAGTGGTGACGAGGAAATTAGACATCCCAAAGACAATGAAGGGATGTAAAAAAATAAAATAAAAATCCAAATTAAAATACTACAAAACAGAAAATTTTCAAATGAGCGCACAAGCAACAGCAAATAGAAAAAAAAAAGAGAGCAATATAATCTAGAAAATAAAAAGTGGTTACAAAAAAAAAAAGAGAGCCATAAGCCGTCCCCAATGAATAAGCAGGCCATTATCCTGAAGAATGACGGCCTGGGGCGGTGATTATGCTGCTATTATATCTTTAACAGCATGGTTTGTCAAAAATGCCCCCCCCCCCCCCCCCACACACACACACACAAAGAGGGACATTGGGATGTTGCCCTTCCAGCAAAAACATCACCACTCCTTCTGTTGTGTAAATAACAATGCTTGGAGCAATTTCTGATACGGCCATGAATTAATAGAAAGAAAAAAAAGCTGCGATAATGAGCCGACCAGATTAGCAGCATTAATGGCGGTACAACACATCACCTCGACCTTGCTGTGTTTCATTACATCACGCACACACACAAAAAGAAAAAAAGAAAAAGAAAAGAGTGTTCTCCTCCAAGGGCGTCCTGATTGCACCTCTGATACGATCACATCGCAAATGTCCTTGTTATCCACAGCCTGTCCAGGTCCGCGCCGCGATTTTCTCCCACGAGGCCCTCGACCAGTTAACATAACACAATGCTCTAGTCCCAGACGTCCTCTCATGTCCTCACGCGCGCGCACACACGCAAAACACACACGCCCGGGGGCTGAACAGGGATTGCTAGATTGTACTGCTGCAGGGTCAAGTGCCCTTGATGCTGGATCAGGCCGCTTCCATCGCTGTATTTTCATCACTGGCCACTTCATTAGGTACGCCTGCACTTTTGCTTGACACGTTTAACGCAACTGGAAATAATCGAAATATTTTAAAAAATGGGAATTTTGGTTTCTACGTACACTACTCATTTTTGAAGGTGATTGAGGAAAGCGTGCCAAGACGAAGGACTGTTGTAGTCAGCTGTGAAATGCAGCTGGCAGAGCTGCTCTAGAGTGCCTCGTTGTCACGGCGTGAAACACGCCAGACACGCTTAAGTACAGCATCTCAATCATGTGCAGTAGTTACATGTAGGCTTAAGAAAGATGCTAGACGAAGTAGCATCCATTTTTCCAGGTCGTAGTAGAATTATTTGATCGACAGTTGACTAAGATGTGATTTCATTTCAAATTTAGCAGATATTAATTTTCACCTTTACAGGGTCTTCAAACCCAAGTTCCCTGCTTGAAATTCAGTGGGGACTATTTGACTTGCTTGATATTCGTCTTGATAACTTGTGACTTCAAACTTGATGGTTATTAATACCCGTGTTGGCACAGTTACCTTGAAAAAGTAACTTAGTTACATTGCTGATTACTTGATTTTCAAATTAACTTGTTACTTTATTGATTTTCAAAGTAGCTTAGTTATTTTACCAATTGCTTGATTTTAAAGTAACTCGAGTACTCTACTGATTACTTGATTTTAAAAGTAACTTAGGTAATTTAATGATTACTTGATTTTAAAGTAACTTAGTAACTTTATTACTGGATTTTAAAAGTAACAGGTATTTTAATGATTACTTAGTTACTTTAATGATTACTTGATTTTAAAGTAACTTAGCTCTTTTAATGATTACTTGATTTTAAAAGTAACTTAGCTCTTTTAATGATTACTTGATTTTAAAGTAACTTACTTTACTGATTACTTGATTTTAAAAGTAACGTATCTATATTAATGATTACTTGACTTTAAATTAACTTAGTTACCTTACTGATTACTTGATTTTAAAAGGAACTTAGCTCTTTTAATGATTACTTGATTTTAAAGTCACTTAGTTACTTTACTGATTACCTAATTTTAAAAGGAACTTAGCTATATTAATGATTATTTGATTTTAAACGTTGTTACTTTACTGATTACTTGATTTTAAACAAGTTACTTTACTGATTACTTTTGTACATTTTAAACGGAACTAAATCAGATTACAAGTTACTTTATTGTTTACGTTCAGCGGACACTGACAATTACGCTTAACATAAACATCACAACTGATTTTGCCAATACTTGATTGAAAGTGAATTTTAAAAGCGATGTTTAAATATAAACATTTAACAAAAACAAACAAAAACAGCCCTTTTGACTTAACAAAAATAATTGTTAAATCCGTGAAAAGTAACTTTAATCAGATTATTATATTAGTTTAAGTAAGGTGGTAGATTAGTAGTTAAACAAAATTGCAGTTACTGAATAACGTGTTCAGATGAGTTGCACATAACGGGACTCACACCAGTAAACTTGTTGCAACAACTAAGTTTGAATCCTTTTAGATGCCATGTCCAGTACAACAGGGAACTAATGCACACCACATATCCCATAAAGTAAAGCAATAAAGTTTGTGTACAAGCCCCCCCAGGACCAGTGCTACACACAGAACCCCTCGGAGCGCACCTCCCCATACAAAAATCACAGTGTACCATTCACTCAATGCCTCTCTCTCTGCCCCCTCTCCATGGTTCTCTTAAAGGTTTTAAGCACGGCGAGAAAGGAAAGTGCCAGCGTAAGAAAGCCGGGCCAATTGAGAAGGTGACAAGGTCTGCCAGAAAATGATCCTAATCCTGTTTCCAGCATTCTTTTAGCCCACTGGCATGGCCATTTCGCAGCATATTATCTGAGCTGTCAAGCCCCGGGAAATCCCTCTAATAGTGTGCATTGGCCAGATACACATCAAAGCTCTCCTGGAAACCGCCTGCAGGAACTTGAAAGGGGGGGAACAATCTGGATCGCGGCTGCAAGGCTTAAAACGTGCCCACCAGTAAACAATACGCAACGGAACGCAAACTACCTAACGCTTGCCTTGAATCTTTGCAAATAATGATACAGAGTAGTTAAGGGTAAGCAATGAAGAACAACAGGTGGCTGAACTGCATTCTGGCCCACCCTCCATTAGTTCCAGCTCATCTTCTATTTTCTTCTTGCCCCCCCCTAAACACCCTGACTGCCATCTCGCCCCTCTCGGGTAATCTTCTTAGAGAGAAGAAAACCTCCATTCTATCGCTCTCTAATCTGGTTTCAGCCTAAATTTACGGTTGCATTTCTAATGCGGGCCCCAATAAAGTTTTTCGCGACAACAGGAGAATTTATTTTGGGGCAACAAAACACATTTCGAGAATTGATTATTAAAACAAATATAAGAAGTTTTGGAAGCTCTGTATGAACTGTCAGAAAAGTTCCAGGACTGTGTTCACAAACGATATACAGTGGACTTCTGCATTCAACTATTGGTGGATATTTGAAATAAATGGAAATGCCAATAATGTAACTACAATCTCTGCAAAGGAAAAAGAGCACTTTATAGTATTTAACTTAAGACAATATATAGTCATGACATCCAATGGAAACCTTCGCGGGCCGGCCCGATGCTTATCCTCAACGAGTAGCAAAAAATCCATGTAGAATTGACACCCATTATGTATAGTAAAGTTAAACCCAACACATTTTTGCTTGCTGATAAACATTCAATACCTGTTTTCCATGAAAAACAGGTACATTTGGTAAAATAAATAAATAAAAACTCTCCAATTTTTTTGTATCTCTAAAAATTTGAAAAACAATGTGTGTGTGTGTGGGGGGGGGGGTCCATGAACATTTGACTTGCTACTATGCAGGGGTCCACTGTAATAAAAATAAATTAATACATAAAAAAATAAAAACACCTCCCCATTTTAAAATATATTGGGGGGGAAAACCCACGAATGTGCGAATCGCATGTATGTGTGTGTGTGTGGGGGGGGGGGGACCACTGTAATAAAAAAAAAATATTTTTTTCAAAACTAAAAAACAACAACCTCCTAATTTTTTGGGCAGATCAATTGTATGTGCATTGTACTGCAATTAAAACATTTTTAAAAATAAAACCACGCCTCCCAATTTTTTTAATAAAAAAAAAAAAGATTGAAAAAAAAACCATGAATTTGCGAATCGCATGTATGCGGGGGTCCACTGCAATTTTAAAAAAGCTACATAAAAAAAACACCTCACAATTTTTTTTATATTAAAAAAATTGAAAAACAATTGAAAAAAAAATCCACGAATATGTGAATCACAAGTATGCGGGGGTCCACTGAAATTAAATAGAATACTTGGGTGGGGGTTAACCCTAATTTAATAGACAGTGTGCTGCTCCTAGTGTGCACATGATGTGCACCTGGGGGCAGCATAATGCAGACATACGAACATACTGTACTGTACAAGCACGGTCACAGCCTCTCAGGAAGCCGCAGTATTATATATTATAATATTAGTCGTTCTTCACAGACTCTGAGTATAAAGAATATCACTGGCGTCACACTGAAGCCTCCTATGTCAAAAATGTTCACAAATCTATTCAGTTAGTCAGTCCATATGTGTGGGTGCTGTTTTTACTGACCGATGTAAAAAGGGTGGAAAATGGGTTGTTTTTACGGTTGAAGAAACACGTCATTTTTGGGGTCTACTAAAAAGGGATTCTTTTGGATTACAAGGATTCCGCCTAACACCAGCAATATACCAGTGTTGGTTTTAACCTGCTAACGATCACCGCCTAGGAAATAAAGTCGGTCATAAGCTGATTAATTTAGTAGAAGAGCCCAGTTGTAATACACGTAGCACATTTATTTGCTCTTGGTGTTTTTTGTTTGATTGTTTGGCATCTTTATTGACAAAAAAAGGCATCATATAAATTGACCTCACAGAAGCAAGGTTAAACCCATGATATTCGTCTTTTTAATACGCGGCGTATGTCTACGGCGGGCTTATACACAGAGACTCAACCGCACAGCGCCTCATTGGCACACTCAATAAAGTCCAGACAGGCAGAAGAGCGAGCTAACTGATCACTTAACAGTCTGCCATCTCCTGAGTGTTAAAACATGTAAATTTATGGAAGGGGCCCATAGGAAACACATATTTACAATACGTTTAGGTAATCACAAGAGATGCGAACAGGCACTCAAGGCCCCGAAGACGAAAGCAGTCAATACAAAAATAGTTTTTATGTGTCATTAATTCCCTCTGCATTCTCCAATACATCCCGCTTGTACCGCAGTAATACAGTAATCACTCACAATCGCTCAGATAATTATCTGCACTCATCTGTGGAATAAAAAAGCGGAGAGGGCAAAAAAAAATAAAAGGGAGGAGGGGGGGGGGGCGTCCCATTTTAGCTCTCTGCCTCTTTAATGTTCATCTGGGAGCCGCGTCGCTGTCCAATGTGGAAAGGGAGTCAGCTCAGTGCTTGGAGCAGCTTAATGATAGCAGCCGGTGGATGACACTCGGCATAGCCTGCTCGTTAGACACACACACACACACACACCCTTGTGCTTATACACACACGTACCTTTTTCATGCTACATTGCCTGGCCGGGAAAACATAAAGGGTCATCTGTGGTGTGATGGGAGAAAAAAAAAAATGAGAGACACCTCTCCGGCGCTCACATTAGGGAACATTTCACCTCTGAGTGATGGCAATGCAAAACAGAGTGGATGCCATGTTCATAATGCAAGATGTGCAGATTGAGACGGTCAAATAAGTCATTGCCTGCACGCTCGTTATGACCTCCTGCCACATTATTAGGCAGACATCAAAACTGATGGATGGGCAGTCAGCCTTGTAAAAAAATAAAATAAATAAAATATTTCTTATCCTCTATATCTTAATCGTATGACAGAGAATGATGGCAAAATGCTGGATGTACTGACTTCATAGACTATAAACTTTACTAGTAGACCATTAGTGGCCTCTAGTGGACAAATAATATGCAGTTCAAGGTCCTCTTGACAGTACATTTTTATGTTTACCAGACAGCAAATGTATTTTTTTTAACTTAATTCAAGCAAAATGATCTGCCAATAGAACAGTAAAGTAGCGAGCCTTAAAACCAACCGTATTCGAGATATGGCAATTCAACTTAAATTACTTATAACTCATGATCAAATCTCACTCACAGGTTAAAATAGGTCTATCTGGAGAAGGAAAACTGTCTGGAGAGAAGACTTGGCTTGATAGACTAAGAAAAAGTATATTTTGTCTTGATTTGAGATATCATTGCAGTTGAGCAGAAAGTCCAAAATGTGGTCAATTTCATATTTCTTACATACATTAAAAAAATATATTCATGAGTTTGCTACTAGTGCAAATTGATACTCGATCTAATGCGTTTAAAGCTTTAGTTTAGGTGTAATAGCTTAAAAAAATGTTTTATTCCTTAAAAATAATGCTCTGGCAACCATTGTGGAGGAAACCGCAACTGCTCATTTTTCCCGTCATTTTTAATAAACTGTACGTCAGTGGCTCTCCAACTCCAACATTTTAAATTAAGTACTACCTCAAATATACTTATCTCCCAAAGTCCCATCATAGTGACCAACATTGATATACAGCAATATAATGTAGTAGTAGACATGCTCATAAGAAATGAGAAAAAAAATATTTGAAAGTGTATTTATTAATGTAAGCCACACATTATATGCACTTTGGACATTAACATTGCACTTATATACTGTATAGGAAGATAAAATACCTACTTCAGTGATTTGATTAAAAAATATATTACACCAGTTAAATAAAAAATGCACTTGCAATAACATTTATACAACAAAAAGTTAGCTCATGATAATGCAAATGCATTGTACATAAAAGTTAAATACAAATGAATTTTAATTGAAAAATATAACGTACTTGAAATGTAAAAAATGTACTCTACTATATTAAAAAAAAACTTTAAGCATGATGTATACATAGCTCAGTGCTTCTCAATTATTGAGGACCAAAAGTGCCTAAATTAAATAAATGAATACACCATAAAATAATTAAATAAATGCGTCATTAATTAATTAAATGTTTCACTTATTATATTAAATATTATTATATATATTATTATTATTAATTAAATATGGAATTACATAAATCAATGCGTTATTAAATGTCATTAATTATTAAATTACCTATGATTATTTGTAAATATATATATATATATATATATATATAATTAATTATTTCAAGGTCACTCTGTTTCATTAATTTATTTGATCTGTCAAACACACCCATCAAAGTTTGGTGGGCAGGTCCTAACACCTGATTGGTCACCCTGCTCACCAAGTCAAGGCAAATCCATTTCAGAATAATGAATTGATGCAGAGTGAGTAGCTAGTAAACACAATTTGATAGGACGGGTGGCGCTATTCACCTCAATAGGTGCGTTACCATAATACCATTAGACTCAAATTTACGCTCTTATCAGGTGCTTTTTGAGATTTGTTGAAATGGAAGTATTTCTTATTAAGCACAAAGCGGTTTAAGCTATAGAGCCAAAGCTGACGCGGCTACGTACGCGCACACTATTTATTCTCGTGACGTTGCATGAGGAGCCGTTAGCGTGACGTGACTGCCTACAAAAGTCGAGGCGGGACATTACGAGAACTACACCTCAGAAGCAAATCACTCTTCAATGGAAACTCCTCCAGTCAAAATTGTACTTTAGCGAAATAGTAGAAATATCGCTTTTATTTTGATGTTAGCTTTGCACAACAAGCCTCGATCACTCTATATCATAAAAAAAATCTATCGCTGTAGCCGCCAATGTTTCTAACCACTTCAAGCCGAAGCAGTCAATTAAACAAGATTTGAGAGAATCAGGCTTTTATATATATATATATATATATATATATATATATATATATATATATATATATAAACGCTCTGTTACAATATGTAGGTAATTTAATTAATTAATGACACATTTATTTAATTAATGGTTCATTTAATTCCATATTCAATTAATAAATGACACATTTAATTATTTTATGAGAAACATTTATGATTTTTTTTTTAATGGTGTATTCATTTATTTAATTTTGGCACTTTTGGTCCTCCATACACCCCCCCCCCCCCAACTCTCTGCTGCGACTTAATAGTATAATTCTCAAACTCCTTGCACAGTCTCTGATCATAAGAGCACCACTGCCACCTACTGTAGCAGCTGGGCAATTACACTTTGTATGACCACAAAAAAAATTATTTTCTATTTGAGAAGGACTAGCTTCAAGCCTCACTCTAATATGTTAAATTGTTTTGCATATTAGATTTTTTTTATTCTGTAATTCTTTTGCATATCACTAGCGGGTTTCTTGACATAACTATTGATGCTTGTGAAACACTGAGAATAAGTTTGTTTTTGTTTTTCAATGAACCTTGTAACCCTCCTGTACTTCAATCACTCTCCGGGTCTGCTGCTGTTGTGCAGTTAAAACAAAATCAAACTTCAATTACAGTGGCCAATAAAGTTTTCGGTGTCATACTTTATTGTTATTGTACTCTATTGTATAAAGCATATTGGACGGAGGACTATTACGTGCATGAGACACCCAAATTGATTTTTCAGTTCCCGGAAAGTTGCTCACTACTTGTGTGTCATTCCCTACTGTGATTTTATTGTGACGTGTTAAATGCAATATTCACATTTAAAAAAAAAAAAATGAAAATATGTATAAAATGTAAGCATACCAAATGTAAAGGTCATTGAGTGTCCATCCACATAATCCCAATCTAGGTGAGCCTCTTTAGCTTGCACATATAAATAGGCCCAAAGTTTGCAGCTAAGTGTGGGATGACCATCTCACCCAAATGGAGGTCAGAAGCGAAGTGAAAGGTATTCCTGAACATGTCTGCGAGTGGCCGCAGGTCAACAACCTAGACGACAATTCCAATTTGGAGAGGAGAAACAGAAGTCAAGTTCAAAGATAAATTAAACCCCAACATGTCCTAATATTTAAACCGGACGATCAATCTGCCTCTACGTTTCTGGTGCGTTTGCGTTGGTTCATACTGACCTGTAGCTGGATGCCATGCTTCTCAGATGCCAAGTCGATGGCTTGTTGAACAACGCCAACATTCTGGATTTGAGAAAGTGTGCACGTGGAGTAAACAATCTCACCACCCGGACGCGCTGCCACCACTCCCGCCCTGCAAAATGACATTCTTGTCTTTAGTTTAGAGACATTCGTCCTTGACATGTAGCAGCTAACACTCATAACACTCCCAGCCATTTTCACTGACGCCACCCACTTCGTTCCCAGCTGTTTTACTGGATTTTGACTGATTTTGCAAGGCCCACAGACTATTGTGTTTTATTGCTATAAAAACATGGAAACTACCAAAAGAAAGATTAGAGTCTCTTTTTTCATAAAAAAAAAGTATATTTATCTGTTTCCATTTTGCAGCAACTAGCATTAGAATATAGCTAAGTTTCATCATTATTCACAAATCAGTGAATATCCAGAAGGGGAAAGAGCTTTTTGCAACATGGCCCTGGTTGATCTCTTATACTCTGCTGCCACCTGCTGGGCGTTTTTTGCTTTAAGCAACATCTTCGGTTTAGAGGCCGCATGAAAGCCTTCTGTATGCTCTAGCAAAAAAAAACACAAAACACGTTTTTGGGACCATGGCAATATTTAAAATAGAACGTTTTTATACGTTTTTGGGAGCAAATGAGTTCATGTATGGATTAAAAACAAGGTATTTTGCCACTGAATACGATATACAGTATTTACACCTCTATGGACCTTGCATATGAAAAGTGTTAGTCATGTGCTTACAGCAGTAGTTGCAGCTGAAGCTGCGGCAACCGTCGCCTCTCGCCTGTTCTGATCTTATTAAATATATTGTTGTCATCCTCCATGAGTGAATGTCGGTCTGTGGTACAGGGAACATCAACAAGGACCTAAAATAAACACAAAGAACAAAGTGTTAGTTAGGGGTATTAATGTTGAGGATCTATGAATGTAATGAAAATATATACACAAACAGCCTTACTCTGTCAAAAGTATTATGTTCCATTTCTTCCCATTTGGTGCCATCCAAGGAAGTGATGTGCAGCCTCTCACTGGTCAAAAGCTCTTTAGGCACGTAGCTGTGAAGCACCTTCTTCAGTCGTGATGTCCGAGACACAGAGGAGTCATTCAAATACAAAAAACCTTGAGTGTACAGATAAACACATATGGTTAAACGCTTATTTGGACAAACAAGTTATTTTACACCAAATTTAACCCTGCCTTTATGGACCTTGCATTGTGCACTGGGGAAGAGAGTCAAGCATGAAAAGGAAAGTTCCTTCCCCAAATTGATTTCACCAAGCTGGAGGCCCAAAAGTGCCCAAAATGTGTAAAATGGAAGAACTACAGAACTTGATAAAATCTTGATTTATACATTAATTAATTAAAAAGTCATTAAATATTAACTACAACTGAAATGTACAATCCTATATTTAAAAAAAATTAAGTAATTGAAACATATGCAGTTTGAACATTTATTTAAGCGGTTCTTCCACATACCACTAGAGGGAGCCCACATACCACTAGTGTGCCACACTTTGAGAATCACTGATTGAAGCCAATTTTCACTCAAATGTTCTAAAATGTTACTGAGGTGCTGAAAAACTATGTTTAAATTTAAGATTAGTTTTATCTTCTACTTTGTTTTTTGTTTTTCAGGGTGAAGACTGAAGAATGACATTGACTAGCAATGGGAAGACAACGAGGAAGGCAACAAGGAAAATGTATCACAGCCAGTATAAATCTTAGTGGAATCAGTTTTAAAATCTATTTCCATTTGAAAAAGGTTTTTGTTTGCTTGTTCATGTTATCTTACCGATGGCCTGGGTCTGAAGCAAAGCAAGAGTCTTGCCTCCCGGGGCGGCACAGAGGTCCAGCAGGCTGTGTCCCTCGTGAAGATCTAGTGCAAAGCAAGGCAACACTGATGCCGCATCCATCAAGTAGTAGCCCAATAACCCAGACCTGTCTGGTCTTCAGAGGACAAAACAGAATTGAGACCAATCAAAATGCTTGCATGGTTGAATGACATTCCGTAACTGATACACGCTACATAAATCAAAAATCCCACCGAGCTGGCTTGAAACGCGTGATATCTCCTCTTGGGAAGACGAAACACTTGATGTTAGGGCTGAAATGCGGGAGTGATAATTGTTGCGGGCCATTAATGTCACGTTTCTCCATAGAGGTGGAATCAGACTTCTCACTGAATTCCATTTCTGGGTTTTGTTCCATGCATACATGTTCTGCATAAGTGATGAAGCAGACAACCAACTGGTTAAGAACAAAACACTTGACAGTTTCATCACAGGAGCATTAGTTGCAGCATTTCACACCCACCGTTTCTGTCCGCGACAAAGTCTCGGCATCCTTGGGATTCAAGATATTCCACAAAATCATCACTGCAGAAATTATTAAGCAAAGCTCCATATTTTCTCTCTGAGAGCAGGGCAACTCGAACCGATGGCCAGAGCTTCCCCAGCTGACTGCTGTAGGTGACATCAAAATGGTGCAGGGCTAAACTGGTAGGAGGGTACTTGGGGCGAGTAGCAGCCTGTCAAAATAAATTAATAAATATGTATACAAATAAAAACTGCCATTGTTACTGACATAAAAAAACTGTTTTGAGTTGGCAAATGTAGCTTTCAGTGGTGTAGAAGCTCAAAACGTGAGACTAATGTGTTTCTAGTGACTGAATTATATTTGCTCTTACTTGAAAAATAAAATAAAAATAATAATAATCTGTAAATCCATTCAAGCAGGCAAATACATTTGTGAAGAAATTAATATGAACTCATTATTTTAGTACATATACCTTTAGTAATATTTTTGTGTGCAATAAAAGATGGCCTTGGCTCAATAAATGAAACACTGTTGTTTGCCTCTTACCCGACAGCTCAAAACGTCCCTTACTCGTCAAATTCCAGTTCATTACAATCACATAGTATGAATTGTGTTTTGCACATACCCATTTTTCTTTGACTCGATGCCTTCTGGACGTTAAACATCTTAAATCTCTAATTTTTCGCATTAGAAGTCTGGCATCCAAGCGCAGTGCCATTTCTACGGTGCATCAATTTTTTCTGTCCGACATTGTCCTGCTATCTAAAAACAAGGTTCCTAATGTCGTCACTCAAAGTAGGCGGGACTTTCGTTCGATTGGATTATTGTGACATCAGTTAATATGATTTGACCAGTGAAGGAGTGTTTCCGGTGAGCCTTGTCGTCATTTCCTGCGAGTGATCGACCCCGATGTCCTCGAGCCGACGGTCGATCCTCAAGCAATCAAGGACTTGAGTCTTTTCTGACAAGTTTTTGGACAATTTCAGGGCAATAGTCATGGGGTTCGAAAGGAAAATGCTCACTTACGGTGACCCTGAAGACGAGGTAAAGGAATACATTGTAATTGATGTCGCTCTAAGTATATTTATGACTAAATTTGCGTTGTACTGTAAAGTTACTGTACATTCATTAACCAGGGTGGTGGTTGGATTTAATCGCAATGATAGCGCAAACTAACTAGTTGAAAAACTCTATGATAATCTAAATGTGTAATGTGTATACTATTTTATTGCATTATTTAGAAGGCACATACAGTAATTATACTCAAGCATGCTCCCTTTCTTAAATGATAATTGAAAAATGTTGAATTAATCTCACCACGTGGTACGTGCATAGTTTTACCTAAATCGCTCCTTGTATTATGTTTAATATTTAGATGTAATATTTACGTACCTTTTTGTATGCATTTTACAAACATTCTAATGCATGTTTTAAATACTGTCACTGACCAGGAGGAAGATGCCCCTGAAGAGGAAGAGGAAGAGGAAGACGAGGAAGATCTGGTGGTACGTTCTAATGTTAAATTCATATTTTTGTTCATGTATCATAATGGGACTCATCACCCTTCTCTGCACACACACTTCATCCTTGTTTACCAATCACCATGTTAGACCATACAATAAAGTAAAAAATACCGTCTCTTTAATTGCATTGTTCCTGGGTGTTTTCTCGGATAGCATTTACTTTTGCTCATATATACTGTAGCTGGCTACAGCATGTGATTGACATTGTAAATTTTTAGTAATACAAATATGCAAATGCATGCAAAAATAAAATATGTTGTCGTTCCCAAATGCAGAGGTGACATCTTGCACCTTGTGTACTCTGCTTACATGTCCACATTAGAAAACCAAAGCCCAACACTATTTATGTAAAAGAGAATGTCCAAAGTCTGGGATCATTTCACACACTACCACAATAATATTCTGTTTGCCAGCGTCAATGTTAGCTATTTTAGTATAAGATGCAATAGCTAGAACGCATTGTGTGGTCAATCATGGACACAGTGGACAAAAATAAACTGCATTTAATAATACAAATACATTTTTACCCAATTACTCAATTTAATCAAATGGGATATCAATAGGATACGTACAACTTACTTGTTTGTTTTTTTACCATTGTATTTAATTTTTTTAAATTCTAATTTCTTTTAACCCCTCCAGGACCCCTTAGAATCAATCCGTGCCAAGTGTGAGGAGACGGAACACTGCGTGCACTACAAGGAGCGTCTGGAGCTCTGCGACAACCGCGTCAGCAGCAAATCCAAGACTGCGGAGGAGTGCACAGAAGAGCTTTTTGACTTCCTGCATGCGCGTGACCACTGTGTAAGTGTGGCACATTTAGAGAAGACACCGGAATCATTCTGCATTGTAATGTTTCTTCATTCACATTTTGTGTGCAGGTATCCAAAAAACTGTTCCACGTCGTGAAATGATCTGCCCAACAATCGCCTGCAGCTGTTTAATCGTCGTAACTGCTATGACGTAAATTGTTATTATACATATTGTGTGGTGATCCTGTGATCCACTATGTACATTGTATGGGGAAGTTTGTACATAGATACAGTAAGCCCTGCTTGTAGACTCAAGATTTTAAGAATTTCAATGTGGTCAGTTCATATAGAAAAACAACAAACACTTCTGTTAATGCAGGATTGTGTTTTTTTTCTCCACTGAACCGGCACAGTAAATAAAAGCTGTCTTTGGTTACCAGTTAATCAGTGTCATTATTAGCTTGTTAGTTTGCAGGATTGTGCAAAAACAACAAAAATTACGCACATTGCAGAGTAGGGCCAGTGGTGTTTTTAAAGCAACACACTAGTGATAAGTCGTCATCCTTCATTTGATTAGGCAGTGTGTATATGTTTAAAAAAAAAAAAAAAGTGCAAATATTAATAGCATCTGATTCCCTGGCACTCTTCCTTTTTGACTTGTTTCCTAGTCTATTTTGCTATAAAAGTGCGTCAAGTACTGTCGTAATTAGATCTCCTAACCATCTCAGGTTTCATATTCATCCTTCGAGAAAGGGAGAAAAAACAAATGCAAATAAAATAAATAAATAAAAAATAGCTGGCGAATGCACCAGTTTGGGAAAATCCAAAAGGCATTCTATGAAAAGAAAAAAAGGAATTGATCCTCACCACAAATGTATGCACACATTATATAGGCAACATATTAATACATAAAATAAAATGATCTATTAGTACATAAAATACAATTAAATAATTTTCAAATCTCAGACAAAATTGCAAAATAGTTAACTAAAAAAAAAACTTTATTTAATTTAAAAAAAATCACAATAAATAAAGGCAGGTAAAATGTCAAGGTTTAAAAAAACGTAACATTACTGAACACATGATGGCAGTATGACTGCAAGTTTCTCAAGTGACAGATTGTGGCAATAGTGCAATAAAGGATGTAATGATGCATAAACATGCAGATGGTGAAGAGATTATTCTCGCCAGAAGTTGTCTTTGTTGCTTCTGTCAGCATATTCATCTATGACAGTCTGTAGACACAAAAAAATACATGATTTTCTTTTAATCTACAGAGAACAAAGTGTCATTGCCATGTTTGTATCTTAAAGATTTAACTTCACATAGTGAACATTTTACACACCATAGAGAAAAGTGCTGGTAACAAGTTGCTGAATTTTAATATTTAAAAATAAATAAATAAAAAGAAAATCAAGTTGCCTATATAAAATGAGTTTTCAAAATTGTGAAAATTCGGCGTTTCCTCTCAGAAACACTGTGAGTATGTCCATTGAATGCGCTTGTAGCACACCCTGAAAATAAATAAGTAAATCGATTGTTTTTTAAACTAGATGCAACTTCCTCCTTTCCTACACAACTACATTTTTGAACAACGGAAATATATCTGTGGCTGTAATATATCCCAGCAGATTGTCACGGGGATTTTCCACGCCGCAACAATAAGGCACTCTAGAGCAGCCACGCCAGCACGAAGCCTCTTTCCACACGCTGGCGTCCAACTTTTTTTCTTTTTTATTGAACTGTGCTCTTTTGCCTTTTCTTTGTGATGTACACACACTCACAGCAGACGAGACGATCTAAAGCCAGTGAAATATTTTAAGGGGAAATCAAACCCCCCCCCCCATTTTTCTTGTCAATGTGCAGCCCCACTAGTCTAAATATGGTATTCTGGTTAATATTGTGTTAGTGGACTAAGAGTTAAGCAGCAAAATCCAGTCGTTTTTATCAATATCAGAAGGCGGCCATTTTAACACTTGCTGTCAAGTGAAAAGGAAATCACAGTTGCTCAGGTCTCAGGTAACAACCAATCACAGCTCAGCTTCAGAAAACAGGTGAGCTGTGATTGGTCGTTGCCTGGGCCCCGAGCAACTGTGATGTCATCCTCAGTCGACAGCAAGTGGCAAAATGGCCGCCCTCTGAGATGGATAAAAACGGTTGGATTTTGCTGCATACCTCATATTCCACAAATGTAATATTAATCAGAATATCATGCTTAGACTAGTGCGGTCACATATAACATATTATTGTCAAGAAATGTTTAAGGTTGATTTCCCCCTTTAAAGGGAAGATGCATTTTTGAAATGTAGGTATGCGCCAAATACTGCTGATGCAAACAAAGGCGCTGAAGTTAATGCTATATCTCCACTGCTAGTTCTCAGCCTTTTCAGCTATTATATCCAAATACGTATAATGTATTTAGAAACAAAGCTCTCAATTCACATTAACTCATTCACTGCCATTGACGGCTATAGACAACAAAAATTCATTTGAACTATTTCTATTAGTTGAATTTTTTTTCTTCACTTTTGTTAACAAGAGTATGAAAACCTAGAATTTTTGGGGGGAGTTAACTAGTGAAGTCATGCGATTAATTTCGATGACAAATTTGAATCGCCTGACCCCTGCATTTTTAATAATCTTTTCTTTTTTAAATATTTTTTAAGAAGAAAAGATTAACTTATTCACTGCCATAAATACATTAAAAAAAAAAGATTATTAAAAATTAGGGGCAAGAGGCGGTTATCTTTTTTCTTGTAATTAATCGCATGACTTCACTAGTTAACTCGGGATTAATCAAAAATTTTGTATCTGTTCTAAATGTACAATAATTAAAATTCTAGGTTTTTATACTCTTGTTAACAAAAGTAGAAACCAAATGTTAAACTAACAGAAATTGTTCAAATTAATTTTTGACGTCTGTAGCCGTCATTGGCAGTAAACGAGTCAAGGTTAAAAAGTATATTACTCCATTAACTGAATTACAATAAACGTGGCTTTCTTTCCCCACCTGCATCAGCAGCCTCTCCTTCCTCAGCTTCTTGTAGAAGACGAGAACGTCTGGGTCTGCTCGGACCACGTGGGGGTTGAAGTCCATGACCCTCAGGCCCTCCAAACTCCGAGCCCGAGACAAGGCCACGTAAGCCTGGCCACTCTCAAACACACGCGCCAGAGAGATTTCCACGCAGTCTAACGTCATGCCCTGAAATAAATGAAGGAACACTCATTAGGTGGATTGTTAACGCAATTATCGACTGGGTGGAGCCCTTTGCCCTGTCAACTTGTCTTCTTCTGCTCGCCACTCCCCAGCAATCTCATTTCCTCTCAAGGGATACATGTACTGTATGCTTTACTTTGCTTTTCTTTGGTGTAGATTAAACATTGCTGACACGGAGGTAGTGACAGATGAACTCAATTACCTTGAGGCCTATCCCTCTCCCTTTTTATTATTTTTTTTTTTTTAGGTCTCAAACCAATTGTACTACATTCTGAGGTCAGGATATTGGAACGTGCCAGCGAGACAGCAGAGTGATTTGTGACAAGCTCACTCGTGAGCAATAGCTATTGCCACCATAGTATCTATTCTAGGGCAAAAATAAATAAATAATGCAGATATTAACGAGCGAGCCGAAATTGGACAGGATGCACACAAAACTGTACTGCAGTTGCTAAATCCTCGAGAGCAGTGCTCACTTACTCGCTTGGGTCTGTTTGTTTGTGTTAGACTGCCCCTCGGTGGCCAAGGTGGGCACACCAGAAAGAGCAGCACAATTAATTGAATTGGAGCATTAAATCATTTAAACATTTTTACCCTCTATTTAATTAGATTAATATATTACTCTTTAAGTAAAAAAATACAGAGTGCTATTTTACTTTCCATTTGAGCAAAAACACATTAGCTACAAGCATTTTTGGGGAAGGCGAGAATGGTTTAAAGAAAAAGTTAACCCAAAGATTTTATTTACAATAATATGTTGTATACGCCCCCATTAGCTTAAACATTCTGGTTAATATTGCGTAAATCGCGGCTCGTCTGTTTTCTGAGTTTGTGACTTGTCATGTGACTCACAAGCTGAGCCATGATTGGTCGTTAGCTGAGCCCTGGGCAACTGTGATGTGATTTTTGGTTGACAGTATGGTGGCAAAATGGCCGCCCGCTGAGATAGATAAAAAACGAGTGGATTTTGTTGCTTTATTCCACCAACACAATATTAATTGGAATATTGTGGGTCTGCAATTTTTGGGTTGACTTTAATTCAATTCATTTCAATGTGAAAAATTACATTTGAAAGACAGTGATAGTCATGGAACCGATTAAACTCTGATCTCAAGGAATGTCGACTTTAGAAAAAAAAAAATGGGCCTCTTATAGTATTTGATTCATTTCCTGAATGGTCATTCAAGGCCATTTTATTCAATGTATATCGCTCTGGAGGTTTGAAAACGCTGTTTGACGTCAAGGTGACTATCAGTTTCTCTTTCATGACACTGTTGGATGGATTGGTGACGTCTCATTCTTTCATCATTACTGGGAAAGAACGCATGAAAAGTTAAAGGCCGAGTTTACGACCCCTCTCGAGGGCAATTTGCCACGTCTTGACTTTTATGTCCTGTGATGTATGTTTTTGGGGCTATTCAGCCAGTGGATTATAACTAGGTTCATTTTTATTCATTACACCCTTCCCAGTAGTTTTGCATTCATTAAAATTTTTGACTTGACAGGCAGACATGACGTTCAGATCTAATTTATGCTCCTGCTGCCCGTGTGAGAAACATCTTGCCCTTGAATCAAAGTGATTAAGCTTTAGGTCAGAAAGGAAAGGATTTTGGCAGCGCAGACGGGATTAGACAGAAAAAAAGGAATATAAATAGTTTAGGGGGGTTTTTTTGTAAATCAAATCATTTCAATAGATATGCATCAGGAGAAAAGCAAATGGCCAAGTTGCACTGTCATCCAATCCATTAAGACAACATGAGGTCATTCCTTCGTCATTTATGTATACAATTAGGAGCCCACCTGGCTTTTGTGGATGGAGATGGCCCAGGCCAGTTTGAGTGGCAGCTGCTGTCGGCTCAGGTAGATCCCGCCCCCGGATTTAAACATCCAGCGTTCAGGCTTCATCACCTCAGTGACGCCGCCGCACAGGAAGCGCACGCGTGGGAGCCCTGAGTGGGGGAAAAAAATCTAACATTGCATGAATCAGCCGTTTCTCAAATGAGCAGTTTCAAGCTGGTGTGTAATTTTAAAATAAAATATGCAGTATACGTTTCAATTTGGAACGTTGAAAACACAGGGCTAAGCAAATTCATTACACAACCTGTCTTTGCACAGCATCATGCAAAGTTTTCTGTGCTCTTTCATTTTTAGTGAGCTCTCAGTGTTTGAACAATTTCAAAAGGAAGGGCAGACTTTGAAACTGAATTCATCTTTTTTTTTTTCTTAGAAGGAGATTTGAATTTCAAGGGATGAAAATATTAATACTTTAGCTTTAAAAATATGTTCAGTGATGGACCCTCAGCATGTGTTGTTGATACCATTACTGTACTTAACTGTTGTCAAATAGCAATTTGGCAGAGATATCAATAATATCACCACCTCTCAAGAACATTCTGGATATTTTATAACAAAACACACACCACCAAAAAGACTCCAAACAATGCTAATGTTAATAAATAGTAATTTAAAAAAACCAACTGATTGAAACGTATTTATATGTTTTTTTTAAATGTTTTTTTATGCTAAAGCATACAGAAGGCTTTGATACAGCTGCTGGCATGAAGAGGTCACTCAAAGCAATGGGTGTTATTACAAAAAACGACCAGCAGGTGGCAGCAGAGTGTACGAGATCAGCCAGCTCATGTTTTCAACAGGTTTGTGAATAATGATGAAACCTAGCTCATTTCTAATGCTAATTGCGGCAAAATGGAAACAGATACAAATATACTTTTTTTTCCTCATGAAAGAAGAGACTCTAATCTTTCTTTTGGTAAGTTTCATGTTTTTATAGCAATAGAACAGAATATTCTGTGGACCTTGCAAAATCAGTCAAAATCCAGTAAAACAGCCGGGGAATGAAGGGGGTTGCTTCAGTGGAAAATGACTGGGAGTTAATGAGTTAAAAAAAAATCCATTGTAATAGATTTGATAGCTTGAGAGTGTGAAAGGTCTTTTTTTTTTTAATTATGCAGATTGCGTTTTCTTTAAATTGTTAGGATATGATTTATTTATTCTGTATCTAAAAACAACAACAAAGGAAATTATAAATGACTGAAGTCCCATTTCCAGCTGGAAATTGTGATTATTATTTAAAATCTACCCATTCCTTAGTACAACATTTTCAAATTGACCGGTGAGGCACCACAGATAAAACGTTCCCAAATACATTTAGAAGATGACCTCTTAATGTCCTCAGCTAAGCTTGCAATAATAAAATAAGTCTGCGCTAACCGTGTTTTCCAGGCTCAAACGCCACCACAACCCCTCGGGCTCCGTTCACCAGGCCTCGAGTGACATCCAGGTTCTTTGTCAGCATGACCTAGAAGATCAAGACAACATTACAACAACATTGCATTAATTGAGAACAACTTCAATTATAGGCTGGCCTGATGACAATTTTTTGTGGAATGCGTGTCAAACTCATACAGACCTGCGCTCCCACTTTAAGATGAAGCAGTCTACTGACAGGGCTGTGGGCGTCAATCGTCCTCACCAAGGCCGGATCGCTGTCGACAGCCTCAAACACTCGCGTTGATCCTGATGAACGAGAAGGCATATATGAATGCCGTTCTCAAATGCAACCCAACTTCCAAAGTTCAAATACACCAAAAGTTGAATACTGTGGTGCGTTCAGATAGGACATGAATTACTTTCGCAACCATGCTCATAACATTTGTAATTCAAATCATCTTTCTTTATTGAAATAAATGAAATTGTAATTAATCTCTTCCAGCCACCATGCAAAAAAATAATTATTATTGAGAAAAATAGCATGCAATAAATTTAAATAGAATGTAAAGTATTAATATTTTTTTCCCATCATGATTAATTGCAATTTGGTGTCTAGTCTTTGTAGCATAATACAGTCACGCAGACAAATGAAGAAAACTACTGTAAATCACTTGGTAATCTGTAGTAATATTGCGTTTTTGCAGAGGATAAAGAATATATGCACCTGAGGATTGCTATATTGTCTTTCACATCTCTTTGAATTAGTATTTCGTTTAGTGCTTTGACACGCATGCATAACTCAATTTGTTAAGGGTATTCAGCTTTTGGGTGAACTATTAGGATTAACACTGGGCGTGTCTAGTCCATTTATGGCACCCCAAAAATTAGACAGATAAGCTTTTATTTCTTCTATATCTTTATTTTTATTTTTATTTTTTTAAACAAGCTAGAGACGTGTTAAAACCACACAGTACTTGTTAGAAATGTAATACTTTATCAACAAAAATACAGTACCCTCATTTGTCTAAAAATGTTTTGATCGACCTGATCACTCCTAATTTCTACTACTCAATATTGACACCTTATCATTATTACCTCATTTCTGTTATTGTTTTTGTTGCTACGTAGGAGTTAGCTGACGTTTTTCTAGCTAGCAAACGTGACAGGAAGTCAGATAGTATCACTGCTCATTTTTAACTGAAATGAGAAAAGCACACCTGCTAGCGTCTTAATATTGAAGTTAGGATGCTACTTACTAGCGAACTGACAACCGTCTGGATGTCTAATATCAATAAAGCTCCTATTTTATGTGCGTACCATTTTTGGCGCGGTAAGATGTGAATCACCCAACACCCCCTTGACGACCAAATGCCCACTGTCGTCTGTCGATAACTTTGTGAGGGTAGTGTTCTTAAAAGTAAAACAAACCATTAAATTGGTGCAACTGACATGGCACACATGTTACAAGGTGCCAATTTTCACCCGAATCCCAACAAAAAGCTGCCAAAGATGTGAGCAAGCGAGAGGGAAAGGAGTCATACCTGGAAGCTGCTGTAGCTTATTGTCATTGGTAAGCTCCACATCGTCCTTGTGTGTGCACAATCTGGTTGCTACGATACCGTCCCTGTCGATCTGACGGTAGGCGCTTTCAAGCAATTGATTTGTGACCTCCTCGGTCGCCCTGTTGCCGGAGTTGATCAAGTCATTTGGCCGAAGAAATTTTTTTTTGTATTGGAGGCCGTTTGGAGGAGATCGGATTACAAAATTACCTTCCCACCCTTACTGCCTGGAGGAGGGAGATGAAGATCTGATCCGTTTGCCGCCGCACCTCTGTAAGCTCCAAATTGACCTGGATGACTTTACGCCAACATCTGGCCTAATGAATAAAAAGAGGTAACGTATTAGATCAGCTGATCAAGAACATGTAGACTCGTAATCTGGATGCCTTGAAACATTGTTTACATTGATATAGATATATAGATAGCTATATATTAGGGGTGTGAATTGCCTAGTACCTGGCGATTCGATTCGTATCACGATTCATAGGTCACGATTCGATTCGATACCGATTAATCCCGATGTGAATCTGTAAATTGATTATTGCGCAAATTATTATTTTTTAACTCAAATTTAGAAAATACTAATCAGTAAACTTGTACCCTGCAAGATTTGTATGAAAATGTATTTATTTATCTGAAAATTCTGGTTTCAGTCTGTTTCATGTTTGAACAGCACTTAATATTCTTCCATATATATATATACATATACATATATATATAGATAATATATTATATATATATATATATATATATAGATATATAAATATATATATTATATATATATATATATAATATATATATATAAATATATAATATATAAATATATATTATATATATAGATATATAGATATATAAATATATATAATAAATATATATATATATAAATATATATATATATATATATATATATATATATATATATAATATATATATATATCTATATCGAGAGAGAGAGAGATCTATAGTTTGCTTTGCTTAAAGATGCTAGTAAAACGACAGCAACTGTGTAGTCTTGTAGTTTTGAGTGTAGCAAACAAAAAAGAGCAGCTATGCATTTAGATTATCAATCCATATTGATCTCAAGTATCAATAAGGATGAAATTGCTTCAAAAATATACGACTCCCGTCGTTCAGGTGAAACTTTCTGTATGTTTTGTTTGAATGATCTTTTGAAAGAAAGGACTAGAAGCCCCCGAGCCGGATTAGTGCAATTTTGAAATATGTCTTTCGACACATCAACATATAGAAACCATCTTCATTGGCGTCACCTTACCTGGAAACAAAACTTGGCCTTTTCCTTTCCCTTAGAAACAGGAGGCAGCTGAAGGAAATCGCCACAAATAATGAGCTGGATACCCCCGAAAGGTTCTGTGGACCTCCTCACTGTCCTGTCCATAGAGAGAAAATCGTTTGTGGATACTAAAAAAAAAAGGAATTTGCTAATCACAGTAATTACATGTTGTTGTTCATTTAGATCTATGGATCTTACCTGGCCACACTCTCCAGCTTGTCAAAGAAAGCAGCGTCCACCATGGAGATCTCGTCGATGACAAGGTGTCTGCAGCTGGTCCAGTGCTGGAGCACCCCGGGCCTCTGGGCCAGCTCGATACACTGCTCCAGTTGGGCTGAGCCAGAGCCAATGCCTGGATGCACGGCAGGAGTGCAGGGTATGTAGTTTATAGTTGGTAAGAGGGACACAGGGGAAGGTAGAACAAACTAATTGTCACTGTGTGAAGATAATTGATTGGAAATAAAGATCTAGGATGAAGGAAAGCACTCCAAAATGACATCGATTGTCACACAGTGCAACTTTGAGGAGCGCTTAACTTTATTCATCTTGATCAACAGTACAGTTTTAAAGAAATGCAGTACACAATGAATTTTGTGAAAAATTGGGACAAACGCATCCTCTGAAAAAGTCACCCATTCGTACATAAAATGCTGCTTTGGCACCACCTGGTGAAATCTTAGTGCCTAGAAACTATGTTGAACTGAGTGGATGAATGTCATTTAGTCAGGCCATAGCCTTGTCTAATAGGAAAAAAAGTGCTTTGACGACATCTTGTAGCATCTATCTCAATAGGCAATTACAAACATTTTGGGTGGGCGTGAATAACTTGCAGATTTTCGCTACTCACGACAGGGTTCGACCATTTTGTTTCATCTGCTACATGGTAAAAGCCCTTCTCTGATTGGCTGAAAAGCTTCAGATAAATAATATCCACCACAATCAGCTTGTACGGGCAGAAATGGGTTCTCTAAGTTGACACATCGAAACGCCACTGTGGCAGCAGAAGAGATCGTGTACTTTAGTAATTGTTTTGTCAGGAATTTATATACTGTAGGCAGTTGAAGGGCTCATTCCATCATTATTAAGGGTGTGCCCCAAAAAAAAAAAAAATCTCATTTAGTACGATTCAGAATCGATTTTAAATGTCCCAAAAATCGATTTTATTTAAAGTATTTTATACTGTCTTGCCTTTGTCTGTGTGTGCCTTTATTTGCAGCGCTGTTCATGTTGTACCCGATTTGGCCACTTAGGGGCAGTGTGGTTCCACGCAGTCTAATAAACTGTTAGGTTGTAGCCACAGTAGAGAGTAGAAGGAAAAAGTCACGATCAAGTTATTCCAATAAAAGTTGTTTTTTTGCAGCGTGGAGCCGTTCTTTTGAGTGATAAAAGTGCTGCGAGTAGCGCGCTAATTAGCATTAGCGAGTCAGACTGGAGTAGATCATTACGATTCCTTGCACATCTATAGATTGAAGCGAAAATCCTTGTCAATCAAATCATTTTAATATAAAAAAATCACCCTTAATCAAAAATCGATTCTGAATCGAATCACAGGCCCAAAAATCGGAATCGAATCGTGAGACATTCAAAGATTCCCACCCCTAATTATTATCATTATTTTTTAGAAATTTACACAAAGATGGCAGCCACTTGTGACGTTACTAATTGGTTTATGTGTCAAACTAACTTTTTGTGCAGCTCTTGGATTGTCCCAGTGTCCCTAATGAAGTGTCCGGTACGCCTCAATAAAGATACAACCCTCAGCAAAGCTCTCAGTTCAGAAAGATGAAATTCAAACTAACTGACCGGCAAAGTTATGTAGTGTTGTTCCTCCAATGTGACATGCGGCCACTCCGGTGCTGGCGGTAGCATAGGTGCTCTTTGGAGGAAGTGACCCAATTATTCTCTTCAGTAGGAAGGACTTCCCCGTACCTGAAAGAGCAGTCAGAAGGAGCAAAATTTAAAAAAAAGCTAGTGGTTATCACGTCTGCTTCTCAATCTGAGGGTCAGGGCTCAAATCTCTGTGCCAGCCTTCCTATGTGCCATTTGTAGGGATGTAACGATAAAGGCGATATCATGATATTAAAAATATTTAATTTGTGCAGTTCTAGCACCCTCTGGTGGTTAGTTTATTAGTGCAGTTTAATATTAATTAGGAATGTTTTGGCCAAAGCAATGGTTCTCGCTCCCATAAATCAGTCATACCAGCAGACTAACTTCTCCACGGGTGAATTGTGAATAATTTGCTGCCTATATGTACCCTGTGATTGGCTGGCAACAAGTCCATAAAGGGCGTAGCTCCCATCTTCATTGACGGGATGTAATATTTAATAGAGCGCGAATTCGATTTGTAAAACCTATAAAAGCCGCACATATTCATACCTGCACTGCCTGTGAAGAAGACGTTCTTCCCACTCAGCACAGCACTGAGGACGGCAGCCTGTCCTTTGTTCAGCTTACGAGTTGGCAGAGACAGGACGGGTTTCTTGCTGGGGTTGGCTTTCACCTAAAATAACCACGAAAAAAATATATTACCAGCTTAGATAGTAAAAATGTGAGCATTCCCAAAATAATTATAGTTAAAGATGAAGACCCTTTTTATTCTCATCTGCGTGCCTACATAAATGTTGTGCTCTACTTTTAACCCATCGCAGTAGTGAACAGAGCTTGTGTTGGCAGCTTTCCATTCATCCATTTAGTGCGGGGTATGCAACCTACAGCTCTGGAGCCACATGGCTCTTTAGTCCCTGTCCTTTTATTTATTTAAAATTACTAGACATTTTTTAAACATATTTACTTGTAATTTTTGGATAAAATATTATTTTAATGAATCGTTAAAAATAATAATAATTAAATATTTAAAAAATGTCAGAGTCCACATTTTAAAGTTGTCAGAAAAAGAGAGACGAAGGGTAAATTAATAGGTTTTTTAAAATGACCTAAAAATGTCCAAAAAGGAAGAGGAAAACCAGAAAATTACCATAAAATTGCAAAAAATGTCAAAGAATAAAAAGGCAGGAAAGAATTGCCAAAAAAGTCAGAAAATGTATTTTTAAAAAGGAAAAGGCAGAAAATAATGTGTTTAAAATGTAACTATAAAATCTCCAAAAACAAAAGAAGAAATCCCGAAAATTATAAATAAAATTTCCACAAAATTGAAAATAAATAAATCCAAAAACAGAAGACAAATGGTAAAAGAAAATGAATCTCAAATTATTGGATGCTTCATTTTTTTTCTATTATGGTGCAGCTCTAATTAGCTCATGGGTAATGTTTCCTTCATCACAATGTTCAAATGTTTTGTGGCTCCAGACTGATTTTTTGTTATTTATTTGGCCTGAAATGGCAGTAAAGGTCGTTGACCCCTGATTTAGTATTATTGTTTAGTAATAAAATTTTATTTTATTTCATTAATTTACTTTCAAAGAAGACCAAAGTTAAAATGTGTGTGTATATTTTAACACTTTTTTTCCCAAACAAAAATATATAATATCTTAAAAAATATAGAGTCAATTTTGGAAAAAGTTTTTTTTTTTAAATTCAGCGACGTCAAAATACCCTAAAACCAATAACATTTTCTTGCCACCAAAATGTGTGTTTACCAATGTTGTCTTTTTTTTATGAAGGATAACTAGATTTGAAGGATTTGTGCCTACTGTATCTTGCAGGCCACCCACAATGAGGCTGTACCGCAAAATACTGAAAAATATGTACTCACAGGGCTAAAGTTACAGTCACTCCTTGACCTTTTGACCTGCTGTCCCATGCCAGTGGTCCTATTAGTGCAGTCCGAAAGGCCTTTGGGTGGCGCATTCCTTCGAAGCTCATTGACCTTCTGAATGTCTTTTTGCTGAAGCGGGCTGATGGCCTCAAAGCTGCGAGGTAGGCCCGCTTTGAGTTTCTCCCGCACACTCAGAGTTTTGCCAGACAGCCCGGCGTTGTGTTTGATGCTGAGGGTCCTCAGGAAGAGGCTTAGCTGGTCAGGGGGGCAGTTGGAGATGAGCACCTGGATGTTTTCAGGGAGCAGTTTGAGAGTGCACTTCCCATCGCGGGCGAACTTGGTGAACAGTTTGAAGTCCTTCAGAGGATAATTTTGCGGCACTTTGCCGTCGTGGACGCGGAGGATGAGCTCGCGGAACTCATTGCGTCCCAGAAGAACAGAGGCTTTGCGGATGACCTGCCTCCGGGTGGCTTGTCCTGAGGCGTTCAGGTGCTCCGTCGTCACACAACACAGCAGTTCAGCTCCACTGTCCTCCTCTCCAGGCATTGCAGAAACTTTGCAGGAAAAAAAAAGTTATATTTGAAACACAGAACCTGTTCAAATAATGTTTTTATAGGCTTTACAAAATATACAGGTTGGTATCGGTCAGTGTTGCTCATTTTCGGGGTATGTTGTTAAGGCATGTCTACTTATTGTTAAAAAGTTGCTAAATCTGTGATGATGTCATTGTGTCATATGTACAACAGTGATCCTCAATGTGGTATGCTAAAGAATCACTCAATTAAATAAACTGAATAACGCTACAGTACCTCTTTATTTTTGAATCCAGGAAATTACATTTCTTAAACAAAACTTTTAAATACAACACATTTGCAGTTAATCTTTAAGTACTGCTTGTTTTCTCTTTCAAACATTTATTGAGGTACAGTTTTTATTGAACTTTTATGTGAAATACATTTAAATTTGAATTCAAGTATAATTGTTTACCCCTATATTTAAGCGCAGGGTTAATTTGAAAACTGCATGCCTCGTTTTCGATGAACACTTGGTTTTCCATCGGTAGTGTGTTTCACTGTGTTAACTTTCCCTACTACAACCCCTGAACAAAATACCCTCACGCATTGAAACTGTATACATTTATAACGTTTAACTCATCCTAACTCCGTTGTGTTCGTTACAAAAACAATTATTAATTTACCATATTTGTTATATATTTATTCATTATACCTGTCCTTTTGTATTTACGAAGGAGGTGTGATTGGTCGTGCAATCCGATGTACTGTATATGTTTACAACGTAATATTTCATGACGACGCGACACGAGCAGCCATGCTTCATCCAGTAACGTCAAATGCAACAACAAAACATAAATGTACAAAATCTTGCAATCAGTAGATGTATTGTTGGTAAAAAGTTTTTACCTACGGGTTGTCTTCTGCTGAACTCGCGGAAGGCCGATTTCAAATTGTCGGCGTGTGCGCTTTGAGCCAATCAAATAGGGAGGCTCTAGGCCAATCAGAACGAGGCGATTTAAACATGCAGCCAATGAGAATGTAAGAAAAGGGTGCCTCGTGACCTTGCCGACCAATTGTTGATAGGATGAGTGTGACGTCACAATATAAAGCCGTATTTACGGAAGTAGCCACAAGACGTCTTTTGTTTTTATCTAGGGCAAAACGTTATTTTATTTTCAATAAACACGCATACTATATAAAGCGGGGGCACACCGGATCCGCGTAGGTATAGTTACTTAAAGTTTAAGTTATGCGCTATCACTAGTGTTAAATAAACACACTATTCTAGTTTATTGTGTGAACGCTGAAATCTAGAGCATCCACATTTTCCATGAAAATAATTCCCAGTGTAATGATAATGAAAGGAGACGAACAAACCATTCCAACATCCAACAGCTCAGTTGGCATCTTGGGAACTATGCTTCACATTCCCAAAATGACAACACTCCCAAAAACATACCCCATGTTCCCACATTTTTTTAGTATTCCAAAATTCATAAATACTGTAAATGCAGATGTTTGGCATATTTACAACATTCTTCCACTTGTCTTGAATCAAACTGTTCAGCTCATTCAGGGAAAATGTAGATGATCTTTTTATATTTCTCCAATTGCTGCAATTTCAAAATAAAATTCCCCATTTCACAAACATTTGACAGATTTTTGTCCTTCCACATTTTTTGACCATTCCAGCTTCAATCTGTTGAGCTCATTCAAGACTCAGGTCCAATCATAACATTCACTAAACTCTCACATTTTGACAATAATATTACAAAATGAACACATATTATCCTACTCCTTCGACATTTCTCAACTGATTCAAACCATTACAACTTTAACACATTTTTTATCATTTCAACAATTCAATTAGTAATCCCACAGCATTTTAGTTGATTGTGAACTTTTTAGCACACACATGCAACTATTAATATTATGGTCATTTTGTCATTAACTATTGCTGGCGTACAAACGGATACATGTTAGTAAAACCATAATATTGTAATGACAATGACATATATCTAAAGCATAATCAGGTTGGTGTAGGAAACCCCACAAGTTGCAATTCCACTGTTGCAGTTCATTTTACCACCAGCTGGTGACTCCAGCGTGGGGTTTGTAAGGTGACTGCATGTGTATGATTAGTACAGATGGTGCATTTATAGTAAACAGTACACTGTTGAGCAAAACAGCACGTGACATTTCTACCTCTAAATCACAAGTTTTAATACTCTGTGTTACAAGTAAACAGACACCAATTATTACCCCTAGCAATATTAGATGGAAATGGAAAAATACACCTAATTAGTTTTACAGCCTGACTGCTTACGAAGAGAAAACTTGGACTTTTTTTCTTTCTTTCTTTCTTATTACTTTGAGCTCACAGCATCGATTGCAGTCGGCAATAACATGCACTCGAACACATTTTCATTATTTCTGAGAGAGTGGGAGGGTCTTTATTATTCCAATGGCATAGAATGAACCATATTCGCACATTTCCCCATCATTTCAACCACTCTAATCATTAGTGTACTATATTATGTATGCTGGTGCGTCTGTAGCGTCATTGTGAATAATGCTTATTTTTATGCAAGTTTTAACAGCGCATAAAAATCTCGATAATGACTCATAAGGAGAGTGTAGACCATGAACATCTGACAATGTCTTGCACTTAGGTAACTTTTTCCTGAACTCTATTGAAGCTTTCAGGCATAACTGACATAGACTAATATTCATACTCCATCACATGCTACAAGTCTCCCAGTCTTGTGGCTAATTTTCTGTCACTATTTAAGACAGGGGGAAACAGAAACGCACCAGTGCTAGGTATGCTTTGCTAGCTGCAACGCTAGTAGAAACACTGAGCTCCAATGACAGCATAAATTCTGGTATTTGTATCAATTTATTCCCAGCAGTCAATTTTCTTCATCTCTGGGCATTTCTCTCGGCTGCACCGCTTCCACGACACGTATGTGAATGTTAGATTTATTTATCTAATCGGATTTCAGCCTCTCTTTGTTTCCATGACAATCTAATCTGCCTTCAGAATCAATAGTGTTGGCCCATGTACAGTCATCTCCAAACGTTTTGGAACAGCAAGGTCAATTCTCTTGTTTTTTGTTGTATACTGAAGACATTTGGGTTTCAGATTGAAAGATAAATATGAGACAATTGAGAATTTTATCAGATTTTATTTCATGTATTTACATCTAGATGTGTTAAACAATTTAAGACAGCGCACCTTTGTTGGAAGACGCCCATTTTTCAAGTGAGCAAAGGTATTGGAACAGACATTATTAAATTAACTTAAAGTGAAAGGTGTTTAACTCCCAACCATTTTCACTGAAGCAACCCCCTTCGCTCCCCGCCGGTTTTTCTAGATTTTGACTGATTTGGCAAGGCCCACACAATATTGCTATAAAAACATGGAACCTACCAAAAGAAAGATTATAATCTCTTCTTTTATCAGGAAAAAAATTATATTTCTATCTGTTTCTGTTTTGCAGCAATTAGCATTAGAATATAAGTTTAATCATTATTCACAAATCTGTTTAAAACAGTGGGGAAAGAGCTTTTTTTCAACCTGGCCCTGGTTGATCTCATATACTCTGCTGCTACCTGCTGGACGTTTTTGTAGTAACTACCATTGCTTCAACCATTGTCTTCAGTTCAAAGTCTGCATCAAAGCCTTCTGTATGGTCTAGCATAAAAATAAAAAATAAACATGAAAAAAAATATACAAATGCGTTTTTGGGAGCAGGGTAATATTTAAAATAAAACGTATTAATGCATTTTTGGGAGCAAATGAGTTCATATTTGGTGGCATAAACCTTACATGCAATAACTGCATTAAACCTGCGACCCATTGACTTCACTAGACTGTTGCATTGTTCATGTCAAATGCTTTCAGGCCTTTACTGCGGCCTCCTTCAGTTCCTGTTTCTGGTTATTCGCTTAATTTATTCATGTCCGTTCCAATACTTTTGCTCACTTAAAAAGTGAGTGGCTTCAAACAGTTGTTTAACTCATCTAGATGTAAAGCTTTAATTCAGAATTTTGTCTGATATTCACCTTTTGATCTGAAACCCAATTATCTTCCGTATACAACAAAAACAAAGGAATTGGTGTTGCTGTTTCAATATTTTTGGAACAGACTGTAACTTGAGCTTGGACTGTTTCTCTAGTGAATCAGATTTCCACTCTGTACTCTCGATGACATCGCCATTTTTCTGTCCTCTGATTGGTTGGTCAGCACAAAACCTGCGACAGCCAACGTGGACGAGCCAAACGTCTGTAGTAGGGCTGTCAATTGGAAATTAATTGAAATTTATTAAAGCAATAAAAATGTACTCAGTGTGCAGCCAAACCAGGTGGAGTCACGGATGAGAAGATGAAAAAAAAATATGGACTATAAGAAGTTATACTTTCTGATTTACTTGCTTGAGTCCGTTTTAATTGTTTTGTTGTATTTTACAGGAGAATTGTTCCATTCAAGGCCCAAAGAAGCATTTGATTCTAAATATACTTTCTATTTGCTGATTTTACTTTAGTTCCAACATTTTACTCAGTTAAATATATCTGAAGAAAAAAAGTAGAAAAATGTGATTAATTGTGATTGATTATACTGTAGAAAAAAAAGGTCTGTCGCAATCTGCACACATATGCATTTAATAATCACATTTTTGGTGAATATGGCATTTTTCATTTACATTTGCCCTGCTTTGTCTTGTTAATAGATTAAAAGAAAAAAAAGCGTTATTGTTATATTGTCCAAATCCATTGTGTTGCAGAGATTGAAGTTAGATTTGCTGAGCGCATCTAAAAAGTCAGTCGTGACAAAACAAGAGTTATTTCTTTTATAGTGGAGAAGACACACACATTCTCAAATGCAATTTAACCTTTATATAACACAACGCTGCCCTCAAGCAAACACGTCAATTTCTTCAGTTTGTCTCGCGGAAGAAGTGACTGGTCGCGGTTAGCTGAGCGTGACTCACCGAACACACATACTGTTTACACATAAAAAAAAAAACGTACAATTTTGTGATTCCATGTCTGTAATTACAATGCAAATTTCCGATGCTAAAACAGCCTGACTGTAAAATATCTTTACAAATTGGCATGGCGCGACTGAAGTCACACACTCGGATTTGCAAATTCACACTCATTGGCGCTAAACCTCGCTGGTGTCATTTGTGCGCGCAAAACAGCCAAACGTCTAAATTGGGCTCATCTGAAACAGCACCCAGAAGACGTTAACAATGTGGACCGAAATATCGGCTCACAACTTCCAGACTATAATAAAAGGTCGCGTGACTCACCTTCAGGTGGCTCACGTATATGAGTATGACACTGGAAAAGGAAGCATCAAACTAATAGCATCTTTATGCTATTACATTAAAGGGAAGCGCATAGTCGACATTCAGCATGAGGAATAAGAGTTCAAACCCAAAACAGATCCCATTTGCATGGAAAACTATGTTGGTTAGTTATCAATAGAATGTTTGGAACACAGTGCTCACAGTGCACATGCAATGACAGTGAGTCAGGATCTTATTGAGGCTTTGTGTGTGTGCGTAGGAGGAGCCTTGAGACGCCGATGAAGAAACAAGCAGCTTTAAACCACTCTAATGGTCCGTCAACGTGCCAAGAAGATGGCAAGGTAGAGACTCATGCTGTATGCTTCCACTCTCTGCGCATTTGCATAAATGTCAGATTTTGAGAAGCGCTGTTGTGTCATGTACATATGCTTTGACCTTCTAAATATGTGCTTGATTAGGGAGTCGGCGAGACGAACATGACTCTAATGTCGTATTTGCACAATTTTTGCTGAGGCACCCGATGAGAAAAATGAATAGATGATTTTTGTGTTGAGAATATATTGAATTGGTTAACTAAAGAAAACTAAAATGCATACTATTTTCAAATATTATTCAACAGTTCAAATGATCAATAGAAAACGTTAAAAATTTGGAAAATGTCCATGTACAATCTTTCAGGGCATAACCTCCCTCGTTTGTTTGTTTGCTTTATTACGTATTGTATTAACTTAAAAAAAAAAATTTGGGGGGTGGGGGCTTTTTTTTTTGTATTTTTTTTAAATTTTCTGTTTTTCCAGAATATTTTTTTCAGTTTTAGATATTAATATTTAGAAAAACTGGAGGGAAAAATACTCAGAAAACAGGGGGGGAAATATATTTTAAAATACAGTTTTTTTAAATTTATTAAATAATTAATTTATTTATTTTTGTTACCTCTGAACTCCAGTGACTTGTTGCAGACTCGCTAATGACGGACACTTCCTGCATGCAATACACTTCCGTAGAAACTTCATGGTTATCTTACTAAAATCATGCCGATCATGCCGACATGTTCCTATACTTATCTTAACTGAGCCAGTTAAGTGATATAGTTGAAGGTATGTTGGAGGTATGCGGGAAAGTGTCCACCATTAGCGAGTCTGCAACAAGTCACTTGGAGTTCAGAGGTTAAAAAAAAAAAAAAAACTCAGAAAAGCAAAGCTGTTTTTTGGAATATTTTTTTCCTGCTTTTTTTAATAAACCTCCCCCCCCCCACCCCTATCAGATTTTTTTTCTGTTTTTCAGAGTACTTTTCCTTCTGTTTTTCTGAGAAAAAAAAGTCAGAAAAGCAGGAGGTTTTTTTTTTCAAGTGAATGCAATACGCTTCCGTACTTCTTTGACCCCAATTACAATTTTGCTGTTGTGACATCTGAGCTTAGAAAGACCTCACAAATATGAATAGTTGAATTTGTGAATAGTGAATTGCAACCAAGCTCGGGTCCAATATATAGAAAATGGATGAATAGATATGTATAAAATTGCGTCTTCCAATCCAATCCACTTTGTTTCTATAGCACATTTTTATAAACAAGCGCTTCCAAAGTGCTCTACATTGAGGTCCTCACACTATCATACACATGAAATCTTGTAAAACCAACTATAAGAATAAAAAACAGCCAATAAAATACTAAAATACAATGAGTAAAATAAAAAATAAATACAAAGACAAATTATAAATAAATAAATAAATAGAAAGGGAAGATGTCGTTGCTACTCTTTTTGGATCTCAGTGCGGCGTTTGATACAGTTGATCATACTATTAAACAGGCTTGAAACATAAATGCTACAGTCCTAAAATGGTGCATTTGGTGACGATTGGAAGTTTCAATCTGATCGAATGACCATGACATGCGGGGTCCCTCAAGTGTCCGTACTTGGACCCCTTCTGTTCAGTCTGTAAATGTTACCATTTGGCTCAAATGCTTTCGGAACGTCGTTGTTGGCTATCATGGCTATGCAGATGACACACAGCCAAACCAAAACAAAACTGCGTCATTGTCTTTAAGAACCAAAGTCCAAGTCTGAAATCTTGGGGTGCTGATAGACTCGGACCTTCTTGTGCTTTTGGTTATGTGAAGCACATGAAGTTGACTTGTGTATGAAATGCGCTGTATAAATATTATAACACTTCAGCAATTACAACGTACCGAAAGACGCACTTTTGACGTTTGTGTTTCACTCTTCATACTTATGACAACCGACTGTCCCTTGTGGAGATTTTGTCGGATGTGCGAAGCTTACGGTGTCACGCAAAGCTTCTCCTGTCACATCGAACCTTCTCATTAATGCTGATAGTCCATTCAAGCAAAAGGTGGTCTGTCAAAACGTTGAAAACACAAGTCGGCGACATAAATGACAATAATCTGTCTTTTGAGCAATCAGGAGGCAATGTTCAAATGAAGAAGGAAATGAAGAAGGAACTAAAATAATTGGTGAAGAAATCAACCCTCTTTGGCATCGTCTTTTGCCTTCTACTGTCATTTGATTTTCAACAAATCACTGGGATTTTCAACAAAAAACAACGGACGCCCACATAGGTCATCCAATCATCAAACGGAATGTTTTGATGATACCATTGTTGAAAACAAAAAACTTACTTTTACTAGAAGCCATTTTGGACAGATTAGACCTTCTTCCGCATCCAGAAAAGGCTCCATAGCTGTGTACTCGATCTTTCTAGAATCTAGTAAAATAGTTCAACTGAGAATATGCAGTCTCCTGGTTGTTATTAGTGGTATCGCGAGCATTCATGATAAAAACAACCGGTGAAACTTTACATACTCAGTATGCATACAGCATTAAAATTAATGTTTTTATGTTTTTGTGTTTTACTTCCCCTTTTGTTGTTTTCGTAAACATGAGCCGTCACACACAATGTCAAGTCTCGACGGCATCATTGTGACATTTTCCCGTAAAACGCTCCATCCAGCTTTAATAATAAGCCCTAAGCTCAAATAATAATAATAATAATAATGATAAATTCGTATTGAATTAGTGACAAGCCTTTCCGCAGAGTATCACAATGAGCAGACAGAATGACAAAGCAGCAGTCTGACTGTGTTATTTTACTGTTTTCCATTCATGTCAGTTAATTAGTTGCCCGGTGGCAGCTGGCCGCTCTGCAGACTCACTCCGCTCAACGGGGGAAAATGCTCTTAATTACGCAATCCAATTAGGAAGTGAATCTCATAACCTCGCAAGCTTATGAACTGTGTCTGGTGGAGGAAAGTGGAATTAAGCATGGGATTGTTTTCAAACTTTTTAATCATGGCAGTCGCAATGACGGCAGCCACCGGTAAACTAACCCTTCTGTCATTTGACTACGGCAGACTGATTGCATATCACTGTAAAACATGTTACTGTAAAATTTACAGTGGTTTGCTGGCAGCGGTGATCCAGTAAAGTACTGTCATTTTCTACAGTATGGTGCTGCATCTATAATAACACTATACTACTGTAAATTTATAAGGGCTGAACAAGGGTTTCGTTGGATCCGATTTAAAAAAAATTCTCGATTTGTTTTCGATTCACTTCAATTTAATCGGTATTGATTAATTATGGAACATCAATTCTTCTTAACTATTAAGGACATGATAAAAAAAAAACTCTACAAACATTAATTAAATTCCAAATAAAATTTTGCTGAGGCAGTAACTGGTTATGATTTAGTTTATTAATGAAAGTAACGGGTTATAATCACTTAAGTGTTACACAAACATTGACATTGACAAGGATGAGATGAAAATATTTTCATTTTTCAAATTCAATAACTGTAAATATGAATAAAAAAATATTCTGAATTGTCTTAAAGTGCAATTTAGGTCTTTCATAAATGTAGGAAAATACTTTTACATTCATGTAAACAGTACATTTCAAGAAAACACTAAGATACAAAAATGGCCTTTAAATTTCTTAATTTTCTTATGAATTTATGTGAAAAAGACATTGAAATTTAAAATAATCGATTCATGGTTTTAGGAATTGATATCAGGCTCGAAAATGAAAATCTATTCAATATTGATTATTCGATTTTTGAAACCATCTCTAAAATGTATATCCAGTTTATTTATTTATGTATTATTATGTATTTTTGATTACTAATTACAGTATTTTACTGTATCATCATAATTTACAGTATTTTTCTGGCAGTGGTGATACAGTAAAATATTTTTTAATGCTCAGCTAAAGTCCTTCTCTTCCAGCCTCTCCTCAGTGACTTCAGGTGTGCCCCAGGGCTCCGTCCCGGGCCCCCTGCTTTTCATCACGTTTAATTTTCCATGAATTTTATATTCTCTTCCATTGCTTTGCGGGTGACACCCATACCTTCAAAGCCATTCATAAAATTGCCCCTCCGCTCATCAGCTGTGGAACTGACATCCTTTTACATTCAGATCCAAACTCAAAACATATCTGTTAGTATTGTGTACTCACCTTAACATGTGCGCTGCATTTTTTTTTTTTATAAACATTTTAAGACTTTGAGGGTCTTGAAAGGAGCTTACAAATAAAATGTTGCATTATTATTATCCGTGTGAATTTTTTTTAGGACATACTGTGAAATGCTCAAATGTTGTTGTTAAACATTCTAGGAAGGTGATAAGCCCAGCGAGGTGGTTTAAAAAAGCAAAAGGCGCTACAGGGAATGTATGCTTTCCTCCTACATGTGTACACACGATTTCACACGAGGCTTTCACTCTTCAGTTGACGTTTTATAGCCTGCCACTGGGCTTGATGTTGGTCATCATCTTTTAGTGCTGACCTCCCACATATACTCCCACCCTGATATGGTTTCAGGACAGAACCTTCGGTGCGTGTGTCTTGACTTGTATTCTAGCCGTTTGCTCCATCTTGCGTAAAATGACTTTTCATTAGACCCAGTGAAATATGATGCGCCTTTGCCACCTACTCTTCATGAAGCGCAATCCTATATGTGTCCCACGCTTTGGAAAATGTTAATAATCTCATTTAGCCCATTAGCGGGAATCCAGGACATAATGTGATTTATTCCCCTGGCTGGCTCAGTATTCAGCAATTTTGTATACAGTAATTTGGCATAGCAGACTAATATTATTTGGGGATTCCACCAAGGGAAAGAGGAGATGGCAATATTACCTCTTGGTGTCATATTAACAATACATAAGGGGAATAAGTTGCTGCTGGCTACCTTTAATTTAACGCAAGACCCAGTGACTAGTACGCCTCTATAAAGACCGGTTTTAAATACGATCCACAATTAAGTCTTTTCTATTACACTAAACTGTCCACACAAAAAAAGTCAACCTGATTTAAAGTCATGATGTGATCATTTTGACATTAATTTAAAAATACTGATCATTGTATACTGGCATGCAATAAGGAAATCGTCTGTCATTGTCATGGCAACCCATAGTATGTGATTCCACCACCAAAGGGTGCGGTTTTAAGACGACATAATCTTTAGGTGACTTTTGATTGGCCACTCAGCACAAGATGACTGAAATGACAATGAGTGGACATCAATAAGAAAAGAAACCAGTTTAGGGCAAATGTGAAGAAACTCACCTCCCATGCACACAATGACACTTGCCTCTGGACAAGCCAAGTCAGGGGTTCGCAAACCTTTGGGTCGATGGGCGTCTTATGGGCGACAAATTATTCATGTCAGTTAAACAAGGGAATAAATATATTTCGTCTGGAAAAATCCTAATTTCTGAAAATCTGTCTGGATTTATTTCTGTCTTCCCTGGTGGTCTATTGGTTAGGATTTGGTGATTTCACTGGTTCGATTCCTGGTCAGGCAAAATTTCTTTACAATGTTGTCAAAATCTGGGTATCATTGCAAATAATAAGCTGTTTTCAATTCCCTTACCTGGAGAAATGAAGCTAAAGAACTGTTGGAAATTGGCTGTCACTCCCAGCCATTTTCACTGAAGCAACCCCCTTCGCTCCCGGCTGTTTTACTTGATTTTGACTGATTTTGCAAGGCCCACAGAATATTGTGTTCTATTGCTATAAAAACATGGAACCTACCAAAATAAAGATTACAGTATCTTCTTTCATCAGGAAAAAAAAGAAAGAAGTATATTTGTATGTGTTTCCGTTTTGTAGCAATTAGCATTAGGTTATAGCTAACTTTCCTCATTATTCACATACCTGTTGAAAACACTGGGGAAAAGAGCTTGTTGCAACATGGCCCTGGTTGATCTCTTACACTCTGCTGCCACCTGCTGGACGTTTTTTTTGTAATAATTACCATTGCTTTAAGTGACCTCTTCAGGTCAGAGGCTGCATCAAAGCTTTCTGTATGATCTAGCATATACAAACAAAAACCTGTATAAATACTTTTTGGGGACCA
This sequence comes from Leptonotus elevatus, assembly GCF_054856555.1. Lineage (NCBI taxonomy): Eukaryota > Metazoa > Chordata > Actinopteri > Syngnathiformes > Syngnathidae > Leptonotus > Leptonotus elevatus. The sequence continues at coordinate 7,896,139 of NC_141239.1, read as the reverse complement.
TAGCAATATTTAAAATATAACATTTTTATATGTTTTTGGAAGCAAATGAGTAAAGGTTAGTGCTATTCCAGATACAGTCCCCTCTAAAATTATTGGAATGGCAAGGTCAATTCATTTGTTTTTGTTGTATAAGTAGAAAAAAAGTGGAAAGTCTTAGACTGGCCAAGTATATCACAGGCACTTAACCCAATAGAGCTAGAGCAGAGGTGGGCAATCTCGGTCCTCGAGGGCCGGAGTCCTGCAGGTTTTGGAGGTTTCTCACTTCCAACACACGCTGATTCCAATCAACAGGATCGTTATCAGGCTTATGCAGAGCTTGCTGATGAACTGATCATATATCAGCTGTGTTGGAGAAGGGCAACATGCAAACCCTGGTGTAGAGGATGGTTGAGACATTCACGCCGTTTTTTACCTCTCTGCCAGCAGAGGGAGAAGGTGACGATAGTGACTGCACAGTAAATTCTGTAGAGTAAATTTGACACTATTTAGAGAAAATTTGACTCTATTTAGAGTAAAGTTAACTTTTGAGTGGGACAAATAGACTCCGTTTTTGAGTAATATTTACACTTGGAAGAGAGTAAAATAAAGAATTTAAGGGGAAAAAAAGTCACTCAAGTTCGGTCCTCAACCATTGAGTGACTTTTATTTATTTATTTTTCACTCCTTTATTTTAAAAGTGTAAATATTATTCTAAAACTGAGCCTATTGGGTCCCACTCTAAATAGAGTCAAATTTACTCGACAGAATTTACTGTGTAGTGAAAGTGTTGCAGTAGTTGGTTCTTTATTTATGCTGTGCACTAAATATAATTTTAGTTATTAGGTTTTAGTTTTTCATAAATATACGGAATTTGGCTCACACTTTCTTTTGTTGCATTCTAATGTGTAATTAACTTTGTGTGAATAAAAACTGTTGTAATTTCCTTGACTGTGAGTGGAGTATGTCAAATGCAAACTTTGAAAACTGCTCTTGTAAAATCCTTTTTTCCCTTCTGTTTTATATATAATTGTATTTTGCTAGCGACACCTCTGCTGTTGTGACAAAACATCTAATGATTTTGACTTGCAGTGCTCACAGAATGCCAAAGGGACGATGCATTTTGGGGGCACTGACTACTTGTATGACATAGAAATTTGATTGTGACACATAGGTAAGCTGTTTTGGGAGAGATATGAGCTTGGTGTTTATCCATGGTGTTTTGCAAAATCATCCAAGGTACTTTTTGGCAAAAGAACTAAGTGAATGCAGATGAGCCGAAGCAATTGAGAAGGATCTTTGCAATTTTGACAGTACCGACTCTTTATTTGGGAAAGGAACTTGGAGTGAAGCATGTGTGATCAGTTTTGGGATAGATATGCGCTTTTGCTAATGAACTGATGGGTTGTGCATAAATGTTAGTCTGTTTGGCCAAATGAGCTTGCAGTTTTGAAAATATCATCTCAGTTTCAAGAAATGTGCCAAACCTATTGTTATGGTTGCGCTTTCATTGCGTTGTGTTTTTGTTTTTGTCAGTCTCTGATTGAGTAGAGGGGCGTGTCCTCCTGTGCCGCACATGTTTCTCATTCACAAATTAACGCTTTATAAGGACTGGAACTGCAGACACTCCTCGTCGGAGTATTGACCTTGCTACGTCCTCGCCCAAGAGCTTTATTCTGACTTTGTGTTCCAAATTCCTATCCCTAGCTTTGTTTCTTGTTTCCAGTTTCTCACGTGAGTCTTTTGACACGTAATTTCATGTTGTTGTTTCCTCGGCTTATTGCCTGAGTGCTTGTTAACCACGCGTTTTTTTTTGCTCCGTAGTTTTGTGTTCCCTCAGCTTTACGTTCGAGTGATTGGTACCCACGTGTTGTTTTTTCCCACGTCACTTTTAGTTTATCCGCTTTGTATTGCTCGTTTTGTATTTCGGTTTTTCTTGTTTGCGTTGTGCGATTCTACAGCCCTCGGGTGTATTTTTGTTACTTTTTTTTCCTTGCGACTTTTGTCAACTGTTTTTCTCCTGGCTTCGTCCAGCGCTTTGTGTCGTAGAATTCCGTTGTGTACTATCCGGTGATTCCGGAAATCATTACACCTATGGAGAAAAACTGTTACACGTCTAGATGTAAATACCAAAAAAGAAAAGCTTTAATTTTGAAAATTTGTCTCATATTCATTTTTGATTTGAAACCCAATTGTCTTCAGTATACAACAAAAACAAATGAATTGACTGTTCTGTTCCAATACTTTTGAAGGTGACTGAAGGCATACAGTATATCCCCTCCTAGTTGTCTAGTCCCACAAATGAGGCAACCTATCAGTTCATGCTAATGATGTTTGAGACACAGTCAACATCACCTCTGATGTGTTAAACCTCAATCACACTGAGCGGCTGTGCTGTTTTGCCATCAATGTGGCTCATTTGGTTTGTGCTTTACATGACTGAAACGTCCAATATCCTGCAGCTGCATGGCGTACAACTGTGAAAATGCAGTATAGAGAGTAATATGCTAAAATGAACGCCTGAATCTATCTTTTACCCCCGAGGGTCACATACAACCTTGCAGATCGACTGTCAACACTGCTATAAGTGGGCAGCACAAGTCAGATCACAAGACAACATATCGTTTTGAAGCCTTTCGGAAGACATTGGTGAAATTAGTGGGGAAACAAAAGATGAAAAGAGAGAAACAGATAAATGAGATGCGAGGGGAGATGGTAAATGAACCTCGACTCGCCGAGGTAATGAGCTTGGCGGCAGAGCGTCAACTCTGGCGAGGCAGTGATCCAGCAGATGAAGAGCAGTAGATGATGACGTCACTGCGGTGGCGGGCTATGTGACGACGTCAGCTTTTGCAGCGTCACCGGCAAATAGTCACTCATATGGCGCCATGACACATCTAATCCAATCAGACGGCCCAGAAAAGAAACTTTACACACTTTGTTTGATGTAACTTATTTTTAGATTATCGGGGTACACCCACCCTGAACTAGTTGCCAGCCAATCACAGGGTATATATATATATATATATATATATATATATATATATATATATATATAATATATCTACATATATATATATAGATAGATAGATAATATATCTACATATATATATATATAGATAGATAGATAATATATCTACATCTATATGGAGAGAGAGAGAGGTAGAAAAATGTGATTATTCACGAGTACTGTGTGATTAATTAATTCACTTGGTTAAACGTTGTTAATCACTTAAAAGCACTAACATTATAGACATATATATATATATATATATATATATATATATATATATATATATATATATATATATATATATATATGAGAGAGAGAGAGAACAAAAATGTGTAACGCTTGAGTAATTAGGATTAGGATTCCTTTTTCCTTTCACACATCATCAATTTTAATAGAATGTGTGTGGCTTTAATTGAACCCTTTTACATTTTTGCATTAACCACATCTAAAGGTTATTGTAAGCGCGTTCACTTGCGCTTACAAAAATTCTTTGTATGGAATGTGGGAATAATAATTATGTTGATTGCATCACGTCGACCCTTTGCTAAATATAAAAACCCGGTGACAATTTGATTACAAACCTGCCAAAAGCCACACAGCAAATTGCTAGCTTGCTAATTGCAATTGGATGAGCGCATATAATACAAACGGCCGTTTACACTTTTAATGCCTGTGCAAAAGGGGACGTGTTAAAAACAGAAGCTTGGGGAAGATGATAGACGCGACATGCCCTCCAAAATGTTATTGAATCGGCATTATATAGGATGACAGTGAAGCAAAATGTGATTGGGAATCCCCCCCGGTTGGCGTGAGACAGCTTTGATGACGTCCATGCACGTCATAGCGAGCCAAGAATTCCTCATTAGGACTCCGCTGAGCGTGGACATGATTTCCTCAGCTGTATATAAGTGCGATAACTATATATTGTATGTGGCCATCGGCGCTAGTGACGCCTCTGGGTTGTGAGAGCGGAGAAGGCAGACACAAATTCACAAACACCCCGTGGAGGGATTCTCTCACCCTCCCCTTCTTCCGTCATAGCTGAGGAGGAATCCACTTACGGCAGACAGAGACGGAGAGCCACCGCCAGCACCGTCGTCCACCGTCGACACATCCTTCCTCCATTTCATATGACAAATTATTTCATTTCCACAGATTCGATTTCGATTTTCACAGTGCTGTTGCTCCCAGGTTCAGTGTAAATTGGACACACGTATGATGCGGCGATTTCATAATCTGGCACAGCAAAGGTTTTCACGAGTTCATATGAAGAGCAAAGGAGAAGTTAACTGGTCAACACAACACAGGTTTTTTCAAGATTCAAGTGGTTGTTTGGACAATTTTTGACATTGACTTGTGGAGTCTTCAAGGTGGGAATCATCCAGACAATTCCGGATGTTATCGGGATAAAGATAGCGAATATAATGAAGAAACTTCTGTGCACAGCTTTCGTTGACTGATGCTGTTTTATTTTAATATCAAGCTTGTGTCTGAGGAATTCCAAAAATGGCGCTCGCAAACCTTTTCTTTGTCATACTTTATTGGGCTGGGCATTGAATAGCTGATGTTAGTTCTTAACCCTATAAAGCCAAACATATCATATTTGAGCAATCTGTTTTTTTCTCCCATTAAAATCCTGACGTATATGATCTGACACATGCATTGCACGGATAATCCATTAGAGGGCAGTATCATCCACTGATGGCTTTTCCAGCGACCTTGCAAGATCGAACCCAATTGAGAAAGAAGACACACCTATACTTATTAGTAGTTAGAAATGTTCCTTCTGATTTTTGGAAATACTCATGTGTTTGATATGTCTATTTATGATTATATTTTTGGCAGTTATAAATGTACAAATTGAAAGCATTGTGACTGGATGTATCAAATATGACAAAAAGTCATATGTGGAAGCTAATTTTCATAAAAACAAAAATGTTTGTTCAAAAGGAGCAATAAATGCTCTATTTATAAAGAATCTGAATTTTCTCTCATATAGTTCATGGTTCGGGCTTTTTAATGAATATGCAAAAGTGTCAACTTACACCTGAGCGAACTCTGTCCATCATTCTTCTCTTTGTAGTTCCGCCAGACCAAGCTGCATATTAGCAGGTCGCTAACCTATAACTTACATGGCGCAAGTCAGCTGAAACGGCAATTAGTGAGAAATAAAAAGTTTAGAAAGATTAGCTATACCTTTAAATTTAGAGGTTAAGCTATTAGAAAAGTACATGTCCATTTCTAGACACCACACTTGCTAGCGCAAACCTTAAATATGAGCAATATACAGCGGCAGCTCTCTTCATAACAAGCGGGCAATTTTACAGATATAATAAATATACTTAAAAAAGATTAAGCTTATTATCAAACTTAACATAAAACAACAAGAATGGCACGCTATGTAGTCCAGAGCAACCACAAAGCCTCTGCCATCTTAATGCTAACATACAATGAGAAACCCCATAAACACGCAGGCTAAAAATTAGCATCTTTGTGGCGCAGCTGTTAGCCTTAAAGGAATGTATATCTGAACACAAATGATGCAGCAACACGTGCAGACAGCCCATTTAACAACAATGGTTTAAGGTTTTTGGTTTTATTGAACATATAAACACAAAGAAAATATTACAAGTCTAAAATATAAATTGAAGTAAAAAAGAAAACAAGAATAGGAAGAAGGAAAAGAGTTTATATGTTCAAAAGGGGTAGGAGGAAGTTAAAAACGTATCTAGTCCTACCTCTTATTCGTTTTATGTTGATAAAATGATAAGGTAATGTATTTACCATAATACATTTATAAATCATATCCTCATACTCACATATACAATTTTCATTACACTCATATCGATACATCCAAAGAAATTACAGCATATATATATATTTGACAGCTCATGACTGATGTAAGTAATTTTTTGGGAACTTTGCTTTTAAAAAATGTTTTTAATTCAGCAAGTGACGGACATCTTTTCAGGCCAGTTCCAAAATCATTCCACAAATTAACACCTTTTACAGAAACACACCTTTGCTTAATATTTTTGTAGACACTTGTACTCCTTATGTTAGAAGGACTCTCTCTAATTTCAAACAGCTTCTTTAATAAATAGAGAATGAGTTGGTTCTGTATATTTTGATGGATTTATAATTCTTATGGCTCTTTTTTTGCAGTTTGAAAACAGGATCGGTATTTGTTTTATATGCGTTTCCCCAGATTTCCACACAATAGGTCAGATATGGTAATAATAATGAACAATGTAATGTGTATAATGATTTCTTATTCAGGACATCCTTAGTTTTAGAGAGTATCCCTATCATTTTTGACATTTTCCTTTTGACATTATCTATGTGTGACTTCCAACATAATTTTTCATCAATAACTACTCCAAGAAATTTATTTTCATACACTCTTTCTATTTCAATTGAATTTACCATAATTTTAAACCTGTTGTGCGGTTTGTCTAGTATCAAAAACTATCAACTTTGTTTTATTTAAGCTTAGTGATAATTTGTCCATATCAAACCAATTTTTTATGTGTTTAGTTCATTCTCCACGGTAGTCAGAAGCTGCTTCAGGTTCTCTCCTGAACAGTAGAGCGTTGTGTCATCGGTGAATAAGACACTTTTAATATTTTTTAAGACACAACAGATATCATTTATATACAATATAAATAAATTGGGGCCTAGCACAGACCCCTGGGGGACTCCATGAGTCATCTTCAAGCGTTTTGATTGTATATTGTTAAACTGTAAGTACCGATATCTATTATCCAAATAACTTTTTCATCCAATCACAGGCGTTTATTCTCTGTAAAAAAAAACCGACTGTCTGTCTGCCCCAGGTGGCTAAGACACACACATACCAGAATTAGCGGCACAATGAGCTAACTGAGTACAATTATGTTATTACTGTATGGTTTTATAAAGTATGCCGAGTGCTTCATGACACGAAGCCTCGTATAATTACACGTGCTGATCACTGACTGAAGCAGGTTTACCATCGATTGGGGTCAGTACAGATGGTCCTTCTCATTCCGTGTATTTTTGCGAGGCTTCGTGTCATAAGGCATTTGCCGAAAATGCTGACGCACTCGGCGAAAGGTGGGCGTCGTCGACGACTGTAAATTGACGATTGATGGAAGTGCTCACCTCTGTTATTAAATATCTACTACATTTAGAGTAAAGCAGACACATAGCTTCGTCTAGCAAAAAGTCTGCTAGCTTAATGCTAAAGTTGACCAGCTTGCAAATAGTATCGATGTCGCAGTATAAACTTTTAAATGATAAAATATTTTTAAAAACTTATAACAGGCAAGATGTATCACTGCAACACACTTCCTTGACGACAGTTACTTATTTCCTAATAGCCAGGGCTTTGGCACCATCTTGTGGCATTTTAGGTCATTGCAGAAATAGGAGATGTGAGGATCAGTTACACAGCAAAAAAAAAGAAGAAAGAATTTATATGAATCCTGCCACAAATGTAGCCAATTATTGTATTTTGCAAAGAATAACAAAATTAAAATTTATATTACAATAATAAAATAATACAACCAACCACAATACTTTTCAAAGGGTGTGTACTCATGCAGGATACAACATTAACAATAAAGTCAATATTTTTAGCTGACCAAAGTCTTGAAATGAATAATCCAGGAAGTAAATACACAATGTTAATGGATGTGTAATCAGAAGTTCAATAAATGCTAAACAAATACAGTTCGGCTGCTCATTCATCACCTTTGTTAATCGCTATGGCAACAGATTTTAGAGTGGGATGGAGCACTCAAAGAAGACATACACCCAACCGCCCGTTTGCCATTATTCTCTGCGTATGATCTCTAGAGGGACACAAAATACGAGTCTCAGGCTCATTTGCCTGATGTGCAAGTGCTTGATGTTGTGTTACTCACTCTTTAGTTTGCGGTAGTCCTCATGTTGCCACAAACCAACAATGGACACACAGAGAAAGAGCAGACTTTGGCGAGTTAGGTAGACCAACAGGGAAGGCAAAAATAATAGTCACACCTGAGACCTTATAACACTAACGAGTCACATTTCACTCGGTAGGAAAAATCATTTGGACATTTTCACTTTGGGGTGTACTCACTTTTGTTGCCAAGAGTTTAGCTATTAATGGCTGTATTTTGAGTTATTTTGAATAAAGTGACGCTGTCATATAAGTTGTACATTGATTTATTTTCATTGTTTCAAAGTGTCGTTTATTCAGCGTCGTCTCATAAAAATATACAATTAAATATTTGCAGAAATGAGAGGGGTGAACTCACTTTTGTGTAGGATTTCATTATTATTATTATTATTATTATTATTATTATTATTATTATTATTACATCTGCGCTGTATAAGCCTGTGAATCCACCCCAGAGCGTTTTTATTTCACTTTCTTAATTCAAGAGTTGGTTGTGCACACGCGTTACGGTCTGCTAGCATTGGGCTAGCCGCTAGCATCACGTTTACAGCAGCCGACTTGAATGGCGTATGCGCGCTTCTCTGGTCAAGCACAGATCTATACGGTAACTGGATTAAGCGTTTCGCACGGTGATGTGATGAGCGCAGGACTTCCATACTATATGCAAAGCCGTGGATTCGCGGCGCTCACCAGAACAGCTTGTTTGGTTCAGAAAACATGCGTTGTCAAGCGTACCTTGGACGCTCAAGGGAGATTTTTAGAAGTGCCGGAGCTCCGTACCGTACCGGTGCGTTCCGGCCCACTTAAAAAAATGCCACTTTATAACATGAAAATACATTTTCCCTTTGGATAGTTTGCTGGCATGGCCGCTTTAGAACGCCTTGTTGTCAGCTGTGAGTACAGAGAAAGATGGAAGATCATGGTTTTTTATTTTTTATTTTATTTTTTTTACAGTCTGACTTGACAGCTATATTGACAAGGGCTTTGTGCTGGTGTGGCCTCTTTAGAGCGCCTCGTTGTCATGGAAAAGCACCACGACAACTCCGTGGGATGTATTGCAGCCACCGGAGGCTTAAAGTGGATATATTTTCGCAGCTCAAACATGAAGGATTGTTAACACTCTTCTCTGCGGTGTGTCACTCACAAATTTAGAAAAAAGATAATTTTTTACTTTATAAGCACTTTAATAACTGTCTTTATAATAGTATGTTCGATGCACCTCCACTAGTCTAAGCACCGCGTTTGTGGAATATGAATGAACTCATTCACTGCCATTGGCGGCTATAAACGTCAAAAATTAATTTGAACTATTTCTATTAGTTTAACATTTTTTCCCATTTTTGTTAACAAGAGTATGAAAACCTAAAAAAATGTTATTGTACATTTCGAACAAATATTACATTTGTGATTAATCGTAAGTTAACTGGTGAAGTCATGCGATTAATTATGATTAAAAAATGTAACCGCCTGATGCCCCTAATTTTTAATAATTATTATTAAAAACAAAAAATTAAATAAAAATTACTAAAAGAAGAAAAGATTATTAAAAATTAGGGGCTTCAGGCGATTACATTTTTTCATAATTTATTGCATGACTTCACTAGTTAACTCACGATGAATCACAAATGTTATATCTGTTCTAAATGTACAACAAAAAATGTTTAGGTTTTCATACTCTTGTTAACAAAATTGGGGGGGGGGAAGTTACACTAATAGAAATAGTTCAAATTAATTTTTGACGTCTATAGATGAATGCCCTACCTCTGTAGAAATGTTTAAATCGCGCCTTAAGACTCATTTCTATGCTCTTGCATTTGGCTGAATGACGTGTACCCGGTGAATGCCGCTGCTTTCTTTCCCTCCCTCCCTTCTCCACGGCTTGGAGAGGAAGTTAGGTGTTAGTGACCGTTTTGGATGCTGCATTACGGGTTTTGTGCTGGTTGACCATCACCTTGAAGTTGCCACCATGGAGACAGCCGCTCCGACCAACCGGGCTGGATTTGGATGAGGACCCACTTCTTGCTGTGCTTCAATTTCTTCAATGAACTTTCGCACTATTCTAGTTAATACAAGGTTTTGCCCATGCAACATCCATTGCAGCCTGATCATCCTGGAAGGGGGACTCTTGTGTGATTAAGGGCTATATAAGTAAACTTGACTTGAGTATACGGTTACTGAACGACTGTCTCTACACCCTGAGCCACGGCCGCCACCAAAATCGGATATGAAACTATCTCCCACGTGGTTTCAATCCGTCCCGCAATAGTCGGATTTCATGTGCTTTGTGACTGTTCAGGCAACAAAAGAGCCATCCACTTTCAATCTATATGGGCTAAAAATTGGATTTGGGCTGCCAGTCTGAACAAGGCCCGAGGCACTGTGATGTCATCTTCAGTCAACAGCAAGTGACAAAATGGCCGCCCCTTGATGGATAAAAACTGGCGCACTTTACTGCTTAATTCATATTCCACAAACACAATATTGATCAGAATGCCATGTTTGCACTACGGAGGGGGGAGTATACAACATATTAAAGAAAATGTTTTACTTGACTTTTCCCTAAAAACAAATTTTTAACTTAGTGTTACCAAATTAATAAAAACAACAAAAAATTTTGCTTTTTGTTGTTTTCCGAAAATGTTCAAAATATGCTATCAGGCTAATGATTTAGCATTTTTAACCCTCAAAGTGTCGAAATAATGAAACCACTGTGTATTCACATGGTCGAATCTCACTTTTGGCTTTTTAACACAGTGACTCATTTTTAGTATTTCTAATCAAATCATAATTTCTATGACCATTTTTCTAAACCAATTCCTATTTTTTAGCTGTGACTTTGTACATTTTTTTTGTGCTTCAGATACACTGCCGCTAGAGTTAAGTGAAAAGAAAATGGCGCAACAACGGTTTTGTGATGACCTCGCGAGTGGGCAAGGAGAGCCACAGTCGCCCGAACACACAAATATAAATGAGAACACTCACAAGCAGCTGCTGTCAACCACAACACAACTTTTTCCTTTTTAATGTTGAAACTGCGTTACTGTTAATATACAGCCTTTGTCAATAATATTAAACTAAACTAAACTATATATTTTGAATGTTTAATGTGTTTTTGAGGCGGTGTAAGATGTTTGACAAGCACTGGTATAACGCTCAACTTGACGGACAAGATGTTGCAAAATCAAAGCGCAAACACATAAAAAATTCACTTCAGATGAGAGAAAAGGTCTTTTGTACAGCGAATTTCAGGCTTTTGTTTTCGTTCCGTTCAATAGCTACACTCCAGTGAATACAAAATGCCATCCTCGCTTATCAGTCAGACAGCCACATTTCAATTTTAGCACAGATTTAATCTCTTGCTTGAAAACAAACGATCTTTAACCCATTAGCATGTAAAATTGTGATTTTAGTCTTTCCATATGTCTTATTCAAAGGATTTCTAAGGAAGCCTTAAAAGGCAAACCTTCAGTTTTCCATCTGTAGCTGGCTTGGATAGATAGATAGATGGATGGATGGATGGATGGATAGATGGATGGATGGATGGATAGATAGATAGATAGATAGATAGATAGATAGATAGATAGATAGATAGATAGATAGATAGATAGATAGATAGATAGATAGATAGATAGATAGATAGATAGATAGATAGATAGATAGATAGATAGATAGATAGATAGATAGATAGATAGATAGATAGATAACTAGCTATCCAGAAAGCTAGCTAGATAGCAAGCTAGCTATATAGCAAGCAAGCTAGATAGATAGATAGATAGATAGATAGATAGATAGATAGATAGATAGATAGATAGATAGATAGATAGATAGATAGATAGATGGATAACTAGCTATCCAGAAAGCTAGCTAGTTAGCTAACTAGATAGCATGCAAGCTAGATAGAGAGATAGATAGATAGGGATGGATGGATGGATGATAGACAGATAGATAGATAGATAGAATATTTATTGTCAAGTGCCAAACCAGTCAGTGCAAAACCATTCAAGTCATATAAAACATGCTATAAAATATGTAAAATAAATATCTACACATAAAAAATAAAAAAAACATCTAAGATATAAAACCAACTAAAATAAACACACTGTGCCAATTAACCATACACACATCTTGCAGTTGCACAATCCCCTCTATCCCTGAGCAAATCAGTGTTACCTTCTACAGTTATTTAATGCCTTTATTGCTGTGGGATAAAAGCTGTCTGAGAATCTGTTTGTCCTCGTTCTAATTGACCTATACCACCTGCCTGATGGCAGCAGCTCGAACAACGATCAGGGTGGGAGGTGTCCTTCAAAATGTTTATGGAAGAGCAGGATTTGTACAGTTCTACCAGAGAGATGAGAGGGCAGCCAATTATCTTGCGGGCTGTGTCCATGGCCCTCTCGAGTGCTTTCCTCTGAGCCACTGTGCAGCCGGTGAACCACACACACACACATACAATACATTCAAACACTCTCAATGGTGCTTCCTATAGAAGGAAACCAACAGTCTCTTGGTGATGCTGTTTCTCCTTAGCACCTTAGCAGAATATGCAGTCTCTGCTGGGTCTTCTTCAGCAGCTCAGAGGGTGTTCACACTCCGGGTCAAATCTTCCTCAATGTGGACTCCCAAAAAGCGGAAGTCGGCCACCCTCTCTCCACACAGTCCCCTACGACAAATGTCAGTTTTCTTCCTGCTAAAATCGATGATCAGCTCCTTGGTCTTTGCCGTATTGATGAGTAAGTTGTTCTCCCTGCACCACCATGTCAGTTGTACCACCTCGTCCCTGTAGGCAGTCTCAACCCCCCCCCCCCCCACCCCTGAGATCATCTGCAAATTTTACTATCATGTTGTTATGGTGTCCAGGGATGCAGTCGTAGGTGTAGAGTATAGAGTAGGGAGCTGAGAGTTAGCGAGACGTGGTCACCCACTCTGACCTTCTGGCTACGTCCAGACAGGAAGCTGTGTATCCACTTGCAGGTGGGGTGTGGAAAGCCCAGATCCCCCAGTTTGTCCACCAGCCTGTGGTTGAGGATGCTATTAACTCATTCACTGCCATTGACGGCTATAGACGTCAAAATTTCATTTGAACTATTTCTATTAGTTTAATATTTTTTTTCCACTTTTGTTAACAAGAGTATGAAAATCTAGGAAAAACAAGTATTGTACATTTAGAGCAGAAATAAAATGTGTGATTAATCATGAGTTAATTATTGAAGTCATGCGATTAATTACAGTAAAAAAAATGAATCGCCTGATGCGACTTAGAGTATTAAAAATTCGATTACAATTTTTAATCGTAATTAATCGCATGACTTCACTAGTTAACTCACAATTAATCACAAATTTTATATCTGTTCTAAATGTACAATTAACATTTTTTTAGGTTTTTATACTCTTGTTAACATAAGTAGAAAAAAAATTTAACTAATAGAAATACTTCAAATAGATTTTTGATATAGCCGTCAATGGCAGTGAATGAGTTAAAAGCTGAGCTGTAGTCAACGAAGAGAAGCCGCACATAGCTCCCCTGCTGGTCCAGGTGTGACAGTGCAGCATGAAGGGCTGTGGCTATAGCGTCCTCAGTTGATCTATTGACCCTGTAGGGTGAACTGATGTGAGTCCACATTTTTAGGCAGCAATGATAGGATGTGATCACGGACCAGTTTTTCAAAACATTTCATAACTACCGGGGTGAGTGCGGCTGGCCGGTAGTCATTCAGGCTGGTGAAGTGGGTTGTCTTGGGCAGGGGGATTATGGTGGAGGACTTCTGACAGGGTGGACAATGGAGTGGGACAGGGACCGGTTGAATATGGTGGTGAAGACTCCTGCCAACTCATCCGCACAGTCCTTTCAGCACACGTCCTGAAACTCCTTAAGGTCCATCAGCTTTTTTTTGGATCAGCCCGCAGCGTACGCCTGACATCATACTCCTGCACTGTAAGGGTGGAGCTGCCATGGACCATAAAATAATAAACAAACAAACAAATAAATAAATAAATAAATAACAGTACCTAAGTACAGAAGCATATTGCATTCACTTGGAAAAAAAATGTATTTCTGACAAATTTTTGGGGGGAGCTTTGTTTTTGAGTATTTTTTTCCTTATTTTTTTGAGTATTTTTTTTGTGTGTTTTAAAAAATATATTTTTTCTCTGTTTTTCAGAATATTTTTTCTGTTTTTCTGAGTAATTTTTCCCTGTTTTATAAAATCATTATTTTTCTGTTTTTCTGAATATTTGTTTCTATTTTTCTGATTTTTTTAAAGGGTTTTCCCTCAGAGATTATAGAACAAACTACACTACAGTATATACATTCATTCCTTTATTGAGAGCCAGTAAGTAAACATGACCATCTTATTGCATATGGAGGTATGCGGGAAAGTGTCCGCTTCCGCTATTAGCAAGTCTGCAATAAGTAGCTTGAAGTTCAGAGGTAAAAAAAATAAAAATACTCCAAAAAACAAAACACCAGCTCTGTTTTTCGGAATATTTGTTTCCGTTTTTTAAAATAATTTTTATTCTGTTTTTTTGAATAATTTTTTTCCTTATTTTTTAAAATAATTTTTATTCTGTTTTTTTGAATAATTTTTTTCAGCCTGTTTTTCTGAATATTTTTTTCTGTCAAAAAATATTCAGTAAAACAAAAACAAAAAATTGATAAAAATATTCAGAAAAACAGAAAATGAAAAAAAAATACTCCAAAAAACAAAGCTCCCCCCCCAAAAAATAGTCAGAAAAACAGGAGTTGTTTTTTTTTCAAGTGAATGCAAAACGCTTCCGTACCGAAGCACAACAACAACTTTTCATATCCTTCCTCACAAGGTCAAACTCAATCAATGGAAGTATACGTGTGTAGTCCCAATGCATTTAATATGGTCAAGTTTGGTTGAAAAGCCCTTTAAGCTGTTTTGTTTGGAAAAAGTCTGAGTTATGAACATTTAATGACTACTAATAACTTTTTAGACCGAGACAGCATTTGGAGCTGACCTTGGTGCTGCTCATAACTCCTCTCAGGCCTTTTGGAAAAACGAAACAAAAACAGGGTTTTATCTATGAAAACCAAGTCTTGAGTAATTAAGCGAGTTGCTTGCATGACTCACATGCCTCAACTCCTGGAGATGATATAACCACAAAATAAAATACTGGCTAAAAATAATAATAATTCACAGGATTCTCTTTTTTTAATTAAACTCTATTTATGTGTCTCAATACAGAAAAGTTGGCTGCCATTATTATCATTTACACTCATCATACATTTTATTATGTACACCTGCACACTCCAAGGTGGATCAAATGTTTCTTTTGTGAATTATCACAGATGCTTTGATTTGACAATATTTTGCCGATAATGTATCTATTTTATTGTAATGTACATGTCGCATTTTGTGACTTCAATTTTCCAGTTTCCTTGTCATCAAAGTAGTTTTTATCACAATTGAAAACAGGATGGATAAAGAGTCACAACACACTTGATATCCATTTGTGAAACTCCAAATATTTCAAATCACTCTGTTTTCGGGGGCGGTTCTGTCTCATGCAAATGCTGAGACTTTTTTTTTTTTTTTTTTTATCAGTGGGGTTCTTTTTGAATAATTTTTGGCATTTGAAAAAAAAGTTAAAGTTTTGCAGTTTTTCATAGTCACTCCATTATATTAACAATATATATTTGTTAGCTTGGTTGGTTGATTGGTTTTTGCCATGTTTAATAAGTTTAAGTAAAAATAATAATAATAATAAAAAATAAAAACATTAATTGATTGCTTTTGTCGTAGTTAATACGTTTAAGTAAACAATAAATAATAATAATGATAATTATATATATATATTTTTAATCTAAATGGCCCTTAATGCATCTTCCTATTTTACTGTGTGCAGCCCTTGAAGGGAAAAGTTTGGGCAACCCTGACTTAGCTGAACAATATATGTCAAGCTAATAGTACAGATACACTGCAGCTCTGCTTACCTTTTAACTTTGACATGATAGCAGATTCTGGTCGGGTGAAAAAGAAGAATCTTAAGTGTGAATGGCTGTTTTTTTCTTCATTTGTCTATGCGCCCTGAAATTGTGTGGCACTAAAGTCAGCCAAAATAGATCGAAGATAAGCAGTTTACAAAATTGTGCAAATGTATCTCATGTTCAGGTCAATACTGTGTGTTTTTTTACTCATGTGTTTATTATTGTAATTCATCCTCAGTGAGTGACCAATAAAAAGGGATGCCCCCCCCCCCCTTGCGCCCTTGTGATAAATGCTTTGCACTTAACGATTTGACTCTGCTTGTAGAAATTAGATCCACAGGGAGCTGATGGCGCTTGCATGCTGCCCGCACGCACGTCACAGTCTTGACATCAGCACCGAGCTTAAATACCCGCACTGAAAAGGAGCGTGCACGCAAGCAAGCGCGCACGTCCATGCGGGATAAAAAACATGAGCAGCAAGAGCACTTTGTGAATTTGTTTTGTTTTAATATTTGCGGTATGACATGCTATAAGTAAAAAAAAAACAACAACTGTTGAGCCTGTTCGTTTTGCTTTTCTAAATGATGATCAACGACACCATAGCGTGGGACACGAACGGTTCGGAGCCGGCTCTCTCCTTGGGTCGCAACCTCAGCGCCTACCCGACGCTGAGGCTCGAATCCCGGTCACTGGTCACCTCGGCCACCATGTTCGCCGTGGGCGTCCTGGGCAACGTGATCGCCATCGTGGTGCTGTGCGTCTCCAAGAAGGAGCAGAAGGAGACCACCTTCTACGCGCTGGTGTGCGGAATGGCCATCACCGACCTCCTGGGCACGTGCTTCACCAGCCCGGTGGTGATCGCCACCTACGTGGCGAGCCAGTGGCCCGGCGGGGACCTCCTGTGTCACTTCTTCTCCTTCTCCATGCTCTTCTTCGGCTCGGCCGGCATGTCCATCCTGTGCGCGATGGCGGTGGAGAGGTACCTGGCCATAAATCACGCCTACTTCTACTCCCAGCACATAGACAGGACCATGGCTCGCTTCGCCCTCCTCGCGGTCTACCTGGCCAACATGGTCCTGTGCGTCATGCCCAGTTTCGGCTTCGGGCAGCACGTCAAACACTTCCCGGGAACTTGGTGCTTCCTGGACTGGAGGGCGACGGATCCTGCGGGCGCCTGCTACTCGTTGCTGTACGGCGGGGTGATGCTGCTGTTGATCGCCGTCACGGTGCTGTGCAACCTGGCCGTTTGCAAGTCGCTGGTGGGGATGAACCAGAGGACCGGGATCGTCCGGGCCGAGGCGTGCGAGCAGGGCGGCTCCAGGAGGCGCTTCCCCCGGCTGCAGTCGGCGTCCTCGGCGGCGGAGATCCAAATGTTCTGGCTGCTCGTTTTCATGACCATCGTTTTCCTGGTGTGCTCCATCCCTCTAGTGGTAACTAGCCCCTTTTCAACATTGTTTTAATCATTTTTATTTTTATGTTATTTTAGAAAAGTATCAGTCATGGTGCTTTTGAAGCTTTATTGAATCAATGCATGCACTTATGAGAGAAATGTCACAGCATACGACAAAAATGTCAAAAAATTATTAATGAATGACATGATCTCGTCTTAATTTACTGACAAAATCTGGTCGTGTCGACTTGAACACAAAGCTGATGTTCACAGGAAAGTCATGACTTATTTTGTTCGTTGTATGCAACAGGTGGATACACAAGGCAGTTTGCTGCCATCTAGTGGACGAGCAATTACGACATAATGGCATAGCTTGATGAACAACGATTAAACAAAGATATATTTGTAGTTAATAATATTTTTGAAGAATGAAAAGTAGAAATGTGATCATTTTCTGCCGTATCCCTGATAATGGTTGACGATAACATAGCCTACATTGTATTTCTGAGCCCTTTTGCTGGTGTAAAAATAGTTGCGTGAAACGTGACGTCATACACTAATGAAAGCGCTGGTTCAACTCCTATATTGTAAATGTAAAAATAAACATTTTTAAATTGTCTTTCATATGCAATACTATTTGATAACTTTAACGAACACAACTTCTCCCATCCATCCATCCATTCATGAATGCATCCATTGTTCATCCGTCCATCTGTTCTCCCATCCATCCATCATCTGTCCATCCTCCCATCCATCCATCTGTCCATCCATAGATCCTTTTGACAGCTGTTTGTCCATCTATCCATCCATCATTCCATCAATGCATTTATCCGTCGATCCATCTGTCCATCCATCCGTCTATCCGTTTTCCCATCCATCATCATCCGTCCAACTGCCCATCCATCCATTTATCAGTTGATCCATCTGCCCGTCCATCCATCATCTGTCCATCTATCCATCCATCCATCATCCATCCAACTGTCCTGCCATCCATCCATCCATCCATCCATCCATCCACAAATGGCCAGCGTAGCCAGGGACAGCTGGTCTAATGCAACATACATTTCAATTACAAATTAGTGAACAGCGGGCATCAAACCCTCTGAATCAATGTATTATATTTAATTTATATTATTCAAATCACCCCACTAGGCAAACGACCACAAATTATCATCTCCAAGTGCCCACGTCATGGCGCAGATGTGCCAGATGTGTTGGCGACTGGCCACGCCTCATGTCAAGGTCCTCAAAGGCGGTCCTTTGATTGGCCATAATTGAAGTCAGCTGCTACCGCTCCCACAGCAGCGCAGCCCTCACAGACCCACCGGTCTTGCACTTGGCTGCAAAATTACCAACATGGGGTTTAACCCGCCTCTACACAGAAATATACCCTACTGCATGCCATTTTCTGCTATATCAGTATATGCGTACCCTGATTAAGTTGTCTTTCTCTCCATGTGTCAGGTGAGAATCTTCATGAATCAACTTTATGACCCTGCTTATATTTCCGCCGGAGGGAAGCCCGACTACCGCAGCGACCTACTGGCCATTCGCTTCGCCTCCTTCAACCCCATTTTGGACCCGTGGGTGTACATCCTGTGCCGGAAGAACCTGCTCCTGAAGGGCTGCGGGAAGCTGAAGCGGGCACTAACTCGTGTGAAAGAGAGCAGCGGAGACCACATAGGCTGGGTCGGAGGTCAGGACTCGCCTCCGTCATTCAACACCAACGACACCAGCTACGCGTCGATACGCAGGAAAGACCCGGGGCAGTCGACGGACACCGGCGACGCGCCGTCCTTCACCAACTTCGCCATGAGACATGCGTGGGAGTACGACACGGCTCGGGTCAACTTCCACCCGTTCAGCGTGGAAGCGAGCGCGGCGCCCGGAGGCGAGTCCGAAGTCGAGGCTGATGCAAAGCAGCGGCAGGGGGATTCGGCGAAGGCCTCACCGGGACAGCCGGCTTCGACGCGTGTCAGGACAGGCGAGATGGTCACGTGCATGTTTAGCACCCCGAGCTCCTGTCAGTCAGTGAAATGCATCTAATGCAATCAGTGTTTCGCGACTCTTACTGAGCCAGGCACATCTTTTTTTATTGGAAGAATGTCACGGCACATACAGAAAATATGATGTTCTCATCTAAATGTACTCACAAATTTTCTATCATTTAGTAGGAATGGCAACAGGTGGCTACACAGATTCAGATTATATCATTGATCACTAAAAGGGCACTTCTCCATGCAAGAAACGTGAAAACAACAATGACCACCAGGGGGAGCCTGTGAAGCCTGGCAGGTCGCCTGAGTTTTTTTTTTAGATAGAAAAAAAACCACACTCACACATTAGGAAGGAAAGGAAAAAACAAGGCTTAAGTGCTGCACCTTTAAAAGGGGGCACAGTATGAACCAGGAAAACCTCAGCACATAAAGGCACATAATAGAAGACATGACAACAAAACCATTATTCATTCCTATGTATGTATCGTTTTTATACAGCCCTTTGTATTGGATCAAATTCGAATGAGTAGAATACTGAAATGTTTTGACCAAAGAGTTATTGCAAAGCAAAAATGACCAACATCTTAAAGTTAAACGTTAGCAATTAAACTTGCTGCACACAGGATAGAACAAAAAAAATATGGAGGGAAAAAATGCATTTGCGGAAGTGTCACCCACATTTTTCCTATTGTTATGTTAATTATGCATCAGTTTAACAGCCTCTCTGATAACGCTGAAAGTCAAAAATTACAAACCAAAACCACGTTAACCAACTTGTGTTTTTGACAGCATGAAAAGTGGATCCATTGCTGGACATGAAGGTGCTCAGTTCTTGTATCTTTTATTAGAAACTTGGACACTGTGAAAGAAGTGCGGGTTCAAAAAACGATTTTAACTTCTGTGCCAATTTCCAAGCAAGGAAATGTGTAAAAAAAAATATACATATATATGAAAAAAAGTCACTTTTATACCCAATGGGTACAAACTAAACTTAACATGTACTGTATGAATTTGTGTAATTTGTTTGTGTGTTAACACAATGCATGATGTTGTTGAGATGTACTTTTTAAACATGCTGCTAACATTCTCTGTGCCATAGAAAAGTGATACAGGCAAGGACAACTGAATGTAAACAACTTGTCAAAGTCTTTTTTTTTTTTTATTCAACTTGCAGTGTTTTGATATATTTAAAAAAAAAAAAATTTGGGGGGGGGGGGCGTGATGGTTTTGAACGTGTGCAAATTAAAACCACACTGATGAGTTCAGTCGAGTCTCCACCTTGTCATGACGTTCCCATTCGGCCAGCAGGTGGTGCTACAACACAAAAATATGCTAACAGTGACACGATTTAACGAGCGACAGAGCGCCCAATAAAATACTGCATGTGCATAAGACATTATGGTACTCTGCAGAACTATCACTCATACTTAAAATTCTAGTAAAGTAAAGCCTCTTAAGTTTGAATACAATCTGTTCAGTGATTTGAGTTGAATTCCAATTTGTCATATACCCGTCTAGGCAGGGGGGTGCTACCATCCTACTGTTTGTGTTCATGACAAAAACATGGAAAATACTCAGCATAGATGCCGATTTAATAAAGGCGTTAATGTGCGCAGATCACTACAAATGCGTTTTGCTATAATCCAACTTGACGAACACATTTGCCTCTAACCAACCAATCACAGGACGGAAAAGATGCTGACGTCAGCACTCTGGCACTGAGAGGTGAATTTGAAATCTGAAACTATTGCTGATAAGTTACATGGACCACTACTCGTTATTTTTGAATGGGCAGATTAGATTGACATAGTGACACAAAGAGGCTGAAATCTGATTGGACAAAAAAAAAAAGAAAGAAAGAAAAGAAGTCATGTCTACATGCTAGAAGGAAAGGAGAGCAACAGGAGAAATGCTGTTGGAAATATATCAATAGATTTTCAGGGAACACTCATTTTAGAATTGAGGTTGTAATTGTATTTCACTGCAGCTGTTAAAGTTGGTGACTCAATCAATCATCAGGCTCAACGTGTAAGGTAAGAGATATTTATTATGCACACAATGTAATTCCGCTGGATGTCAGTTTGTGGTGAAGCGTTTTTTTTTTTTTATATCAAGGTGTTGTTTTCACAAAAAACAAATGCAGAAAGTGAGCCCTTGCATCGGCTGCGAGGTCTGACTTTTGTTTTTTTGTTTTTAGGAATAGGACCACTCCCAACGAGATTCAGCACCTTTATGAAATATGTACATTGTGAACGGGGGGAAGCAGAAGGAATATGAAATCTGACTTTGGGCAATAAATAGATATACATCTACGATACAGAGTGGAATAAAACAGCTTTCGTACGAAGCTATAATAAATAAATAATTTATCAGAAAATAAATATATTTTACTTGTATACAGTAATACGTGAAGATGCATGGCATCCATTTGGCCCAGCTCACTTGAACGTTGAACCCATTTACTTGTTATTGAACTTCTGGGAAGAGCTGACATCGCCGCGAGTAGTAAATATTGAACGTTTCCACCGCCGTCTGTTTGCCTCGTTTTCCAAGATAAACGCTCGCTCGTTCGCGCGCCGCTCGTGCTGTGTCGCTCGAGTCTCAGACGTTGCGCGGTCACGCGCGTTCAACATCAAAGCAGTCACGTTCACGCTGTCCGTTTTGGTGAGCCTGCGACAAACGCGGGGGGGGGGGGGGGGGAGGAAAAAGCGTTGGCTCGTAACGAGAAATCCAGACTGGCTCCATCATGGCCTCCTGTGGAGAGCAGTTTAAGCATTTATTCAGTATCAAACTTAACTCATTCACTGCCATTGACGGCTATAGACGTCAAAATTTCATTTGAACTATTTCTATTAATTTAACATTTTTTTTCCACTTTTGTTAACAAGAGTATGAAAAGCTAGATTTTTTTTATTGTACATTTAGAACAGATATAAAATTTGTGATTAATCGTGCGTTAACTAGTGAAGTCATGCGATTAATTACGCTTAAAAAAAATTAATCGCCTGACGCCCCTAAATTTTAATCTTTTCATTTTTAAAATTGTAATTAATTGCATGACTTCAATAGTTAACTCACGATTAATCACACATTTTATATCTGTTCTAAATATACCAAAAAAATTCTAGGTTTTCATACTCTTGCTAACAAAAGTGAAAAAAAATGTTAAACTAATAGAAATAGTTCAAATGATTTTTTGACGTCTATAGCCGTCAATGGCAGTGAAGGAGTTAAGATACTAGTACACTTTGCCCTCACTCGTAGGAAAATTGAGCGCACTAGTATAACAAATCATTTTTTTCCACTACTGTATAACATTTCTGTACTTTAGTAGGACAATTTTGGCATACTAGGAGGTCAACTAGTGAGGCGAAACTGTGCACTAGTTGACAGTTGCACGCTACTAGTACCACTAATTGAAGCGATATGTGTTAAATTGTAGATTTGATCCTGCCTTTAGTAGTGCTACAAGCCCGCAGTTGTCAACAAGTGTACAGTTTTGACTCACTAGTAACATGTAGTTATTCTACTGGTATACAAAGTTTGTCCTACTAGTACACTAGTACAGAGGCTTTTAAAATGGATATGGTAGACTAGTAGAAAAACTTATGAACACATTTTTGCCATTACAGTATGACATTTCTCCACACAGTGAATCGCTATAGTAACCATAAGTTCGAGATCAAGGATAAATAAATGATGTCAATAAATGCACATTTTTGCCTCGCTCTAGTTATTTGTACTGTTATACAGTTGTGGAGAAATTGTTACAAATTGTTACCATTGTTGTTGTTAATTGTTGTTCGACTAGTGCGCTGAAATGTCTTGCGAGTGTGGACAAAGAGCGTAATAGTACATGGAATATTGAATAAATGCTCAAACAGCTTTCAAAAACAAACAGGAAGTGGCCACCATCACTTCCTGTTTCATCAGTCTTTGCCGCATTTCTTAAACTCCTCCCACGTGTCCAATCACCGGAGAGGACGGGACTCCGTCAGCCCATGCAAATGCAGCTGGCGGCAGATAAGGACCGGATGGTCCTCCACGTGGTCTGAGCGTCCATGAAGGACACGGGTTCGTAGCGGTCGGGCCGGCAACACGGGTGGTTGCTGACCTTGCGGGCGGTGCGTCGCGGGAGCGAGCCGTTCCGCAGCAGGGCTTTCAGCGCCAGGTCGTAGTTAGTCCGGGAAGACTGGCAGGAGCCCACGCAGAACTTGAAGAGGACGATCTCGTCCGAGTCGAAGCCCAGTCCCAGATCGCGGACTTTCATCTCGCGCTTCTCCACGCGGCAGTCCCGGCTGCTCTGCTTGGGCGGCTTGTTTTTACCTCGGCGTTTTCCGTCTCCCTTCTCAGAGTCTTCTTCTTTCTTCTTCCTCTTTTTTTTCGGCGAGCCTTTCGAGTTTGGGTCGGAGGGGTCCGAGGAACGTGGCGAGCGGCCGACCCAGCCAGCGCTCGGATGGTCGTCGACTTCATCGACGACAGAAGGGTCTGAAAAGGACAAATACTGTAAATATATCTTGAACAAGAGAGGCATGTGCGTTTAACTAGTTCAATAATCGTCGCTAGCCCTCATTAATAAACAATAACTGGGCCTAAATCCGTAAGCGTTTTCGTTGACTCATGACGACGAGACGAAAATGCACTTCAAATTATATGATTTTCTGTCTCTGCTAATCTGTCACTGTGACAATGTCATGTGACAATCAGTGACACCCCCCCCCACCCTTTCAAATCTGCAGCTACCGAGTGCAACATGCGCAAACACATGGGACAGTCAGGAGGTGGATTCACGGTGAAAGGTTCAAAAGAAAAAACGTCAGTTATTAGGGGTATCAGGCGATTAAAATTGTAATTAATCGCATGACTTTAAGTTAACTCACGATTTATCGCAAATTTTATATCTGTTCTAAGTTTACGTTTTCATATTCTTGTTGGGGAATTTTTCTTTAACTAATATAAATATGGCTGCATCTTTTAGTCATTCATACATTATTTCATAATAATTCATAAAATTGAGTTAAAATTAAAAAGATGTGCCGTAAAAAACGAATGATTTGATTTATGGTGAGGTCATTTTTCTGCCACTAGATGGCATAATTGCATTTGTAAAGACATTGGTGACAGCTCAGTGCATTTTGCTTTTCATATTAAGAGCTATGTAATCTTTAACATGAAGTAACTTGTGAAATTCGGCACATTTTTCAAATTGTAAAATACAACTTCACCCCAGTCTCCACAAATATATGCGTTATTATTACATTTATTACTGCTCAATTTTGACGCGGACGCGTCTGCTGCGTAGCGACTGGAATTCCCCCAGTACAGGCGTTCCAAGTAAGGGGCGGTCTTTCATCGCGTGTTCAAACATTGTGGCATTAAAGAAACTTTAAATGAACGCACTCATTTTGACACCCCTAGTTATAATTTAACATAACATTAATCCAATAGCGACAACGTTCCAACAGTGCTAATCCGGCGGCTAATTAATGCTGGCTAACTTACTAGCTTGTAGCATGGAGCCACAGGAGCCACTGTAACTGTGTGTGAAGTTGCTTTTCATCCAAAAGATGAGTGAAAATTTCATGTGAAATAGTTTTATATCAGAAATGAAACTAAAACTAGATTTATTATTATTATTATTTTTTTCTTGGACTAAATAAAGACAAAAATTCTAGATTCACAGTCAACAAAGTTAACTAAATTAAAAACATGATGAGGTTGACTAACTATGATTAAAAACTAACAGGCGTGATTGAAACTGGACTAAAACTGGGACTACATTTTTAAAATGTCTGACAAACTTATTCATAGGAGCTTCATTACCATACAGAAGATGCCAAGGGGCGTGTGGGTCATCATCGTTTTCCTCCTCCTCGTCCTCCATCATCTCTGGCAGGACAGGAAGTCGTGGCTCCTCCTGGCCTCCCAGCAGGCCCGCCATGTGACCCGAGTCTACCCCCGCGCCAACAGTGGCGTCGCCTTTGACGCGGGCTCCATCGACCAGAGGCAACAGAAACAGGAGCACCCACAGCAGAACCTACAGGAGGCATGAGACTGGTAAGAGGAGGTCCTCCTGCGCCACAAGTTAGCCTAGTTTTAGGTAGTCTAAAATTTACTTTGGTCACCAAATTGCCAGATTTGTTCTTTTTTCTTTTTTTTCTCTATAGCTGACTAACCTGCGCCAACATCACAGATGTCGTCTCCGGTCTCTCCTTCCTCCGATTCCTCCATCGAGTCCCACCTGGATGCAATAAGAAAAAAAAAGGGAGGGAGGAATGTGAGAACAAGGCTTCGCTCTGTCAACTTTCCTCCGCCTTTGAAAACGGTAACATAAACTAAAAGCACAACATGCGGGCAATATGAGGTTTTTACACTCACACAATGCTTCAGATACTGTAAA
Source organism: Leptonotus elevatus (assembly GCF_054856555.1). Classification (NCBI taxonomy): domain Eukaryota; kingdom Metazoa; phylum Chordata; class Actinopteri; order Syngnathiformes; family Syngnathidae; genus Leptonotus; species Leptonotus elevatus. The sequence continues at coordinate 7,870,485 of NC_141239.1, read as the reverse complement.
AAAAAAAAAAAATACAACAACAAAAAAACCTGAAAAAGGGGACGTGTCAAATACATCACGTCCTCCATGCCCGAGGACTCCGTCTTTGTGTTTGTGTTTGTTTCCAGCTAGTGTTGGCTTGTCGCTTCTTACATCCACGCAAAACAAAAGGCAACATCTGCGATATACTTGTCAAAAGCATTCTTCGCGACTTATCCCCGAGCCGAGATCACTTCATGGAGGTCCCGGCCCAAAAAGCCCCAGACATGCAGGACAGGTGATAAGGGGTGTCACGGACGCAGATGTTTATATATCGTACGTGCAGCGCCGAGGATCCCGCCCGCCGCTCGTCCCGTAACATGAGGTCATCCGGGTTCCTTTGTTGGCCCCCCTCCCAAATGTCAGACGAGGTCAGTGCATCAGGTGTCGGGAAAGGTCCAGCTCGCTCATCTGTCTTGTATTTGACACTATTGGTGTGAGGGTCAAGGTCAGAGGTTGGCAACTCATTCACAACTCTTTTTAGTCCAGTCGTACGGAGACCCAAGCAAGACATGGCGAGGGAAGTTGTGGCCAGGAATTAGTTTTTTTTTTTTTCTCGTACTGGACAGTTGGATAAGCAACTGGAAACGTTAAGGTTGAGTCGGGGGTTAACTTACCAGTAAGGCCCCCAAATGTCTTACAAAAACTGATTAATAATAACAAATCTCTTCGACTTAAAGCAATTATTCTATTAGTGTTAATTCACACACTTAAAAACACATCAAATCTGTCACGCTCAATCTGTGGTGATCGTTACGAGTCCCCCCCCCCCCCCCCCCCCCCCATCCACCTGAGACTTGATTCAGGAAAATAAACTTGCCGGTCATGAAGAAAATGAAGCAAAGTTATCCCAGTGGAGTGGAGAAGAGGAAAACAAACAGTTTTAGTCCAAACTACTAACAGTCCAGTCGATATTAAATGCTGATGAATGTTTTTGGTATATACTTGTAATGGTTTACTTGCAGTAATGTTGTATTTGCATTTTGTTATCTTGACTTTTACCGCCCTCCAGTGGTGAAAAATATATAGCGTCAGATTACCTTGACTAAAAACGTCACACACCTGGTGGAGTCTTGGCCCACTTCAGGCTGTAGTAAGTGACTATTTGGGATAAATTGTGTAATTTTCCGTAAGCTACAAAGTTGATAAGCTTTTGGAAACGACATGTTGCTAAAAATGTGTTTAAAATGAGTCATATAGACGTTAGCCTTTGTTAGCATATTATGCTAGCAGACCTAGATTGTGCTAATTAAGCTAACTGTTAGCATACTTTTGTTGTGATATTTTCTCTAATTCGTCATGCAAAGCACAACAGTGTAAAAAAATAACTGCTGTAATTTGTACTTTATTTCTTCACATTTGGACAGATGTATGGTAATTAGTGTAGCTAGAAACCAATGTTAGGCAGACATTTTAAGCACTGTTCTCATGTTGAATTTCTATAGTTTAACAATAATGATAAGGGATTAATAATGGACGACCCTAACGGCAATGACATCTCATCTGTTAGCTGTCTATCTTGGCGGATAGAGCAGTACGTGGAGTGAGGACAGAACTTATTCTGTAGTTTTGAGATTTGTTCATTTGTTAGATCATAATGGACTATATGCCACGGAGGAGGCGGGACTTCCGGGTGTTCACCCATCGACTTTGTTTCCGTTTCCGGTTTGCGACGTGTTGGGCCGCTGGCCGGAAATGACGCTGATGTGTAAAAGTCGGAAGTCCGTGGCATCTACCCCATCTTAAAACCTCTTTGGACGGCATAGATGATTGCAGTGGACATGACATATTTGCGTGTCTAAACCAATAGAAATGCATAATTTGGACGATGTCAACACTTCTAGCTGATTTGAAAATGTTGCATATAAGCTTGGTGAGTTTACAACACGCTACAGCTATACTATCCTAGGGTCCACTATTACAAATAAAAACATGAGAACCCCTGAAAAAAAGAAGAAAATAACTTATATCCATGGATTTATATCCATGTTGTTCTTATGTGGGAAAAGAGTCGAAATCAGTAAAATAAATACATTTTAAAAATTGCCCAGCAGAATTTTTTGGGGGGGGGGGGGGGGGTTGAAGGGGTTAAAAAAAGAACATTATTTAGCTCAGGTAATAGTATAATTTTCGCAAATGCACACTTTTGCACATACATTAAAAAAAAGAAGTATTTTAATAAATAAACATTACAAAAAAATTTGAATTTGCTATGAGATGCTGCCATCACTTAGCGTTGTAGTCTTTTTTGCAAAGGCATCTCTGAGCATTTTTGTGCAATTTTTGAGGGAATTTCAATGAGGTTTGCAAACCATATTGTAAGTTCTTAATATTAATTTTAGAACTACTGAACTGTGAGGATTTCTCAGAATATTTATTAGAATATTTAATATTTATTATTACAATTACAGTAATCCGCTAGTAGGTGGTTGATTTTTATTTTATATATTTCCACTATTCGTGTTGAAGAGTGAGAGTGTTTATTTAAGGTTGAAAGTTTTATTTATTTTTTTTCATTACAGTATTATTATTATCATTATTTGTTTAGACATTTAATGCAATGTGTTGTTGAGAGCCTTAAACATCTTCTCTCTTTTTTTAAATTTATTTTTATATATGGGCTTTATTGTGGATTTCCACCTCTATCTGGACCTCCCGTGATGAATGGGCGGGGATCACTTTACTCCCAAAGTGCTGCCTGAAAACCACTTTGACCCTCTCAAGCCACTTAGGACAACCTTGGCCCTGCAGCACGACTATAATAAAGTATCCTGGGCATTCTTTGCGCTCGCTGATTCTGCTGATTTACCATTTCTCAATCACAAACAGTCACCACTTTTTTGCCATTATTCAATGAATTCAACCCTGCGCGGTTCTCCTCATCACAACACGGAGGGTTCGTCCCAAGGGCAACGATAAAGACGGGGAGGAACACGGCGGACGTAATTCAAACAGACAGCGAACACACCATGGCTGCAACCTAAAACCAAAACATGCCGATTCTGAGCTGATTTAACCTTACATACAGTTCATTATCCGTGCGCAAATAGTACGTTCTGGGTCCATTTTTGTTTTTACCCGGGCCAAGTACGTCCTCATATTAATTGCCATATCTGTGGTTTATTCTGCAGGTGCAGTCCAAGGTACCCTCTGACCTCTGTGTGACTTCTGTTCCTATATGCTGTCTCACTGTTTCAAGATTCCCCCCGTGATACTTCAAAGACCAACAGGTGCGTGTTTCTGTGGGAACCTGTGCAAATATGGTGGGAACAAAACCAGTTCTTGCGACAGTTTCAAACTCCCCCAAGGACACCATCCCTACGGTCCTATAAAAATAAACATACATGTACGTGACTTGGACTCTTTTACTGTTTCGAGAGTCCCCATGACCCTTCAAAGACCAACAGGTGTATGTTTTTCGGCAACTGCGGTGGAAACGCAGACGGTTCTCGGGACTGTTTGACAAATTTGACGGTGAAAGAATAACATTTATGCTTTTTTTTTTTTTTTATTGCTGTCAAATGTCAAAACGGGTCAAATTGTTTTCGAACAGTATGTCAGGGTTAAAAGCTGACAGCGGTGAGCGGCGGGATGATTCCGAGGGGTCAGTAGCGTGCGGGCCTTGGTTTGCGGGTCGAGTCCCATTCGGAGTTCCTAATGCCACAGCTGGGAGCGCTTAGCCGCTTTTTTTTTTGCTGCGAGTCTACGGGGGCCCGTCTGCTGCTTCATTTCAGCCTGGCACTCTGGAGCTGTTTACAGTCCCACGCCTGCAGCCTTTTCACGGGTGCGTTGAGGGGGTGAGGAGAGAGGACGGAAAGCCGCTTGAGCGTTTATTCAATATCCTTGATATCCAGCTTAAGGTCTATGTACTAGTGTGCTCTTTAGTTTATCCGCACGAGTAGTGAGGCAAATTCAGCGCACTCGAAAAACGACTTCCTAGCAGCGTTTTTTTCCTATTGTATGACATTTCTGCACACTAGTAGGACAACCTCACTGCAAGTCCACTAGTTGACATCTACACGCTACTAGTACTAGTGAAACACTAAATGTTAACTTGAAGAATTTTATAATCAGATTTATAAAAGTTTTGCATTTGTCATTGGAGCTAGTTTATATTTGATCTTGACTGTTGTTTTTAAATTCAGTTAGTTTTTAGTGTGGGTTTGTTAATAAAAAAAAAAAAGTTTTTTGTTTCGTATTGATACTTTAAAAAGTTTTTTTTTTTTAAATACAATAATAATTTGTCATAATTTATTATGATTTATTTTATTAAAATTATGTAATTAAATTATATTATAATTAATAAATATTTATAATATAATTAAAGGGGAAGTCAAAGTTTTCTTGACAACAATATGTTCTATGCAGCCCCACCAGTCTAAATACGGTATCTGGTTAATATTGCGTTAGTGGAATATGAGTTAAGCAGCAAAATCCAGCAGTTTTGACCATTATCAGAAGGCGGCCATTTTGCCACTTGCTGTCAAGTGAAAATGACATCACAGTTGCTCAGGTCTCTGGTAACAGCCAATCACAGCTCGGCTTCAGCAAACAGGTGAGCTGTGATTGGTCATTGCCTGAGCCCTGAGAAACTGTGATGTCATCTTCAGCAAGTGGCAAAATGGCCGCCACCTTAAAAATGGATAAAAACGGCTGATTTTGCTGCATAACTCGTATTCAACAAATGTAATATTAATCAAAATGTCATGTTTAAACTAGTGAGGTCACATATAACATATTATTGTCAAGAAATGACTTGAATTATTATGACATTCATATTGTATTATTCGTGGAATATTTGTCAAGTGCCAGATTAAAGAGTCACTAAATGTTGCGTGAAGTAAACTACAATTCCCAATCGACTATTCTACCTTTTTTTCGTATATCCGGAAGCATGAAAGTGCCAATGTGGTGTAAATTGTTTTGATTGGGCTATGTTGCTCTACTGTATTGATAAAGTCGTTTGAATGTATTGGTAAAATGTAGGCCAAATGCTAAAAAAAAAACTGTTTCACACATTGTTTGGAAAGAACTGGATGATGAGGCAGAAATTCAAAGTATAGCAAAAACAAATTTAGTCAAGAACGGCGTATTGAAATTGCAAATAAATATCCATCTATCCATTTTCTATTGTGCATGCCTCATTAGAGCTGCTGACAACCTGGTGAGAGAAAGTAGAGTAGAATTTAGACATACTAAAAGCAGGTCTAAGTTGTGGCGCGGGCGGTCTAATGTGATTTTGGTGGATTTAAATCGAGGCGCAGGCGCGTGATCGTATATTTCATTCATGAATATGACAATAGCTTGTGTAAATCCCTCTGAATTCAGTGAAGGAATTATTATTATCATCATCTTACACAATAATTAGCTACCTACCCGTGGTCATATTGTCAAAAACGTCACTGCCGGGTTTTGCTTTTTTGTAGCAGAATACAAATCAGCTGAAGAACATTCAGTTTCTTTGTATATTATTAAATATTTTCCATTTTCAAACATTTGATGATCAACAAGTCAAAAAGATGAAAAGGTGACTCCTAAATCATTTCGGTTTGCAAGCGCAAACTGTCATAATCATTAATGCAATTTCTACCAGTTGCATTTGCAATGAATGAGAGGTTAACGAGATGTGTTTGTGATTAAGAATGTGGGTGCCGACTGTATACTGTTACATGCTCGGAGCTGGCCGCTTGCCGGCGCTCTCTATAAACCTCTCACCTTGTTAAAAAATAAAAAATAAAAAAATAAAAAACAGCACCAGCATCTCTCCTGTTTCACCAAACTCTCATAATGACCCTTTATTAGGGACCAAATAACGCTGTGTGCAGCGCGCGCGCACACGCACGCACGCAAAATGACCTGCAGGGTTAACCTGTCACGAAGGTGGTGCCTGATTGCAGCAGTACAGTAAATCACTGCTGGCTCAATAAAACACACCTGCAGTGTAAGAGGAGATGTGGGAGAGGCAGAACACCGGGAGAGCTGCCTGATCACTACCAGACAGCCAACCATCCGTGGCAGAGGGGGGTAGGGGGGGGGGGGGGGTCCCGAAAAATGCACAATGCTCAACAGCTTTGCACGCTGTAGAATAGATGCATTGTTTTGGCTTTTTACAATTTTGATACGACCAGGATGCCTCAAATTAAACCTGACTTATTTCAATACTTATAAAATAGTTGTAAAACCTGGTTTAAAAAAAAATAATTGCGGGGAAAAAAATGTGCATATACCAAGCACAAATACAATAAATCAGGGGTGGCCAAGTTCGGTCCTCGAGAGCCACTATGCAGCCTGTTTTCCACGTCGCCCTCCTTCAGCTCATCAGCCAGCTTTGTAGAAGCCTGATAACGATCCTGATCATGAATCAGGTGTGTTAGTGGAGAGAAACAAGCGCAAAACAGGCTGGATAGTTAGTGGCTCTCGAGGACCGGACTTGGCCACCCCCTGCAATAAACCAATTACTCGTCCTTATCTCGGCTATGGGCCAAAGAAAAGCCCTGATCATTGTGTCATATGTAACATTACATAAATCGGACATCTCTGCACAAATTATTATTATTTTTGTCCAGAACAAAAGGTATAATGTACTATTTTGTTTCAACAAAAGGTTAAGGTTTTTAGAAATACAGCTTTTAGTTTTTTAAGAATAAAGGTTTCTTTTCCTAAATAAAAGGCATCATTTTATGAGGAATTAACCCAATAAAATATAATCAAAAATATGACGAATTTGAAAATAAAATACACTTTTGGATTAAAAGATCTCCTTTTTTTTTTAGCTTGACAAAATATGTTTTTTTGTTCTTGTAAAGATTCCAACATTCCATTATTTTATCTGATAAATATCAATTTGTTATCGTAACATGATCATTTTCTTGAAAAATTCCCTTTTAAATGGGGTCCCTGCACCCCAATTGGTCAGGTCTGTCCGTCCGTCCGTCCTTAATTATAAATGCGTGCGTGTCTGTCAAATTGACTCCTATCGTTCAAAGAGATTCATAATCACCTGATGAACTGACAGGAATATCGCCGCAAAAGAAACCCACACGCAATTTTTGAGGTCGCCACAACATTTTTAAAATAAAACAAACACATTTGAAAACATTTAATATACCGAGAGGCCAAAAACAATGGATTAAAAAATATATATTGTGCAAATAGTGAAACAGTGTGCAGGCTGAAACAAATCTTCTTCTTTTTTCAAACTAACAAATTGAAATTCTCCTCACAATAATCCATCAATCAATCAATCATGACTACAGCTGTTGCTCTCTGTAGGCGTAAACAGCAGGATTGAAGAGGATTGATACCTCCAGTCATCTTTTTCTCAACAGCAAAAATGAGGCTTAAGCAATACTGCTTTCAAATTTTCTGTTAAACACAATAGTATACATTTTTAACTTGGATGTAAAGGTATTTATACTCGGGGATTTTGTGTGCAACATAACAGCTAAATGCTGCTTCACCCTGTTTGTTTTGAAAATCGGGCTCCATTAAGAGATCCGAGTTTTATGGGGATTTTAAACAAAGCTGGAGTAGGCTTTAAAGTTTTCCCTTGTACTGGACATTTCATATTCAAGTCATTTTCTTTCTACACAAAGTTCACAATTTTACTCACAGTAGGAAAAAAAAGAAGATAATACTGTCATTATGTTGGGGGGGTAATCGTATGATAAGGAGAATTAAAACTAGGGAATACTTGTTTTTTTTCCCTTCCATAATCCTGCTTGATGTACCTAGAAAAAAAATGCCTATCAAAAAAAGTCATTAACATCCTTGTACTTTTTGCCAGTACTGTGAATTTCATATGAAATTTTTTCACGAGCATGAAAGGAGAACAAATATGCACTGGGGGGTAATCGTATGATAAGGAGAATTAAAAGGAGAGAATAGGTTATTGTCCAGGGGAAGCGGGAATGAAAAAAAGGCTAATTGAAGCTCTGAATGAGAGGCGAGATAACATGAAATCGAGGTAGCGAAGGGAATGTCAAAACTGCAAGTGCACTGAAGGCCGGTCAGAGTGTAATCCCATAATCCCGAGCGGGCAGGCGGGATGTAATTGCTCGTTAGTGCCACTTTCCACTCGGAGTTCTGTCACTGCTTGAAAAGCACGGGGGGGGCTGTGCCAAAATGAGAAACAGATAGCAGGTCCCATGCAGACGGACATGTGCGCCCCCACACATGTGGACTCGCCACACACGCACACACATTGTGTCTCTGCCAATTTCTCTCACGTACCGGGGCGGGGGGGCTGGCGGTAATCAGAGGTGCGGACACCAGCGAGCCCGGAGGAGGATGGCGAGGAGTGGAGGGTATCTTTGTGCGTGACCTCCCCAGGTCCCACTCTCCAATCCGCACGTCTCCCACCTGGAGGTTTTATTAAGCCAATAACAACATCCCATTCTCTCGGGTGGGGGGTGGGGGGGGGGGTGGAGTCGGGGGGCAACATATGTGGAGGGAAAGTGTGCTGAGCTGTGAGGAATAATGTGTCACAAGCCGTAGAGGCTGGAAGTGGCTCCGAAGTGGATGTGACGGCGTTCGAGTCCAGCGTCTCGCAGTAGGACTACATTCGTGCATTACTGTATTCCCTCAGCCAAGTTAAGCACTTGACGTCAAATACACTTATAATAGAATATTATAATATACAGATGCAGTTTAATTCATTCCGTGACCATTGCTCATAACACAAAACACTTGTATCCCAAAACATCGTTCCCCGTTGAAATGAATGGGCAAGCTATTAATCCGTTCAAAAACCAAAAAACGGTTGTAATGTGTATTTTGATAAGATAAAATAACACTCAATGATATTGTGCTTTAAAAATCAACATACAGTAATGACATTATTAAATATATTTAAATCATTTGAATGGTGCCTGGCTGCCTTGGCCACCTGGGGGCAGTATACGACAGACAGACGAATGGAGTATACTGCTCAGTGAGGCATTATGCTGCATTCGAGGAAAGCGGGAAGTCGGACTTTTCCCACTTCAAACCAGGAAGTGTGTACGGGAACGTCCCCTTGAACTCGGAAAGCCCACTTGCGAAGTCGGGGATAAAAAAGACCCCGACTTCACCGATTGACTACGATGTGACGTCACTCTACAATGGCGACCCCTTTCGGATACACAGACGGTAAATGGTAAAACATAATTTACTCGAGTATAAAACTAGATAGCTTTTTTCATTCTTAAATATTTGACATAACTTCATGTAACACGACAGTATGCCGCTATCTCCTTGCATGAAGTTATACGGTGAACTAATGAACTGTATGGAATGCTTATGAAATATATAAATACAATAAATGAAGCAAAATTTCGAGAAGGCAAGTTTTCTGGAGGTCAAAATGTGTTTTGAGGACCAAAATAAAAAAAACAATTCATCACTATCCGCCATTTTGGTTGTTTACTTTCACCTCAAACGTTTTCAGGTCGGAACTGGGATAAATCCGATTTCCGACCATCCTCAAACGCAGCATTACGCGAGCCCCTGCGGCCATTTTAGATTGCCGCTCGTTAAGCATTCCTAAACGTGAATACATTGATTTCTCCATGATGTTTTCACATTATCTTTTGTCTCCACTGCGAAAATGCCATCGCAATGGCATAAGGTTGTTCCAATAAGTGTGAGAGAAGTTCTACACGTACGTTTCATTGGCAAGAACGTGATTATAAATCTTCTCTTAGTAATACCTCCAAGTGCTACGTAAAGATTTATTTGCACCATGTTGTCATAACCATCAAGAAAATGAAAGAAAAGTCCATCAAGAAAAAATATGCTATGTAAGTCACGATTCACAATATAAATAATATGCTCTGTTGATGCAAACAGTGAAGTTTGTTATTTGAGAGACCCTAGCGTAAAACACGTACTGATAGCAATAACAAGTTGTTAGTAACAGTGGCAACGTAAGATGGCCGACCTTAGTGCCCTATGGCTTCAGCTGCCATAAGGGATTCAAAATATCTCAACTACTTGTGGAGCTCGTTCTACAAAAAGGACAAAGCGCATGACTGTGAGTGTTGTCTATCTACATGTTGCTGAACCATTTTGTTTTCGGTCCTTTATTTGAAAGGTTAAAGCACTGAAACATGGATGCTAATTAGTGTTAGCATTAAGCTAGCGTGAGCTTTCTTTAGACAGTTGATTAGCTGTTTGCTTTTTGTGACATTTCTTGTTGCTGATGTGCCGTGAGACTTTTCTACTGCAATGTGAAATACATACCTGGGGAAACTCCGCATTTCGTCGTTGTCATTCGTCATCGTAAGAATTTTGGACCGGCGTCCCACAGCGGACTGCGTTTAACCTCAGAGTCGCACCGTATTGTTGTTCGGCCCCGGCGGAGGTCCGCGCTCTACCCGACGCATTGAAAGCCGCACGAGAAGATTTATCGTCATGCTTGGGAGCAGCTCGGTGACATGGCTAACGTCAGCTGCTCGTTCGAGCATCCAGGGATTTATTTTGAGTTGTTTCGAACCACCTGCCGGACTTAACTCTCCTTTTTTAATTCTGTTTTTTCCTCTCTGGGAAAACATCTGGCTCACTTAGCGGCGCCTGCGAACAGCAGATTTGAAAAAAAAACGACGGGCTGAAATCGCATGCCGTAAAAACCAAAACATTAAAAGTGGTAAACACTCTGCAGGGCTGAGGAAGGACTCGTATTTCTCCGTGGAGTCATCAAAAATATTTATTACAGCGTTTTAAGATGCATTTTATGTCACACTGTGGTGATTATCTAAGTGATTACTGGCTTGTGAATACTTTGAGTTAACGAGTGGCAGATTTAAGAGGAGCAGAGCACTTTTCAAGCTTGGCCTCAAGTCAGACAATACAACCTGGACTTAATTAGAACTTCCAATTAGGGAAAACATATTGGGTGCCTGATGAGGAACCTGAGTGAGTGATTAGTGGTTTCCTGCCGCCTTCCCTCCCCACCAAAGCGCTCCAGAGAGTAAAATGTCAAATGGTTCTTTCGCGGCGATGAATGAAGAGAACAATGCGTTGTTTTTGTTTTTTTGCCAAAAGGTGCTTTGACATGATTATTTTTTTTTTTTTTTTTGAGGGAGGACACTGTAAAATACACACAGCCTTAAACATGTCAGCTCATATGGGACAAGCACTTGAAGCAACCTGGAGTTACAAACGTGATGACGTTTTGCGAGAGTCAGTCAGAACCCAAAAATAATTGATGGATGTTACAATAAATGTCAACAACAAAAACATAAAATTGACATATACTGTCCGGAGTTGCAAAGCATTTGAAGATTAGTTAGTTATTTCGTTAGAAGTTAGTGTTAGTCTAATGTACTGAGGGCCCAAAAGCTAATTAGAGCTGCACCATAACACACAAATATGAGAGCAGCGTCCAATACATACATTTTATATTACGTTGTTGGTGGGTTTTTTTTTGTAGATTTTCATACTTCGTTTTTTTCCCTACATTTTCAGACTTTTATACTTTTCTGTCAAATTTCTGACATTTTTGGCAATGTTATGAACATATTGTGGTCATTTTCTGCTTCTCCTTTCTTTTTTGACATTTTATGGTTATTTTTGACATTTTTGCTGCCTTTTTTTGCTATAAATTTTCTGATATTTTTGGCAACTTTATAGACATCTGGTCATTTGGGGGATTTCTTTTGTTTTTGAACATTTTATAGGTACTTTTAAAATATTTTATTTTGCGTCTTTAATCAATTTTCTGACTTTTGGGGAAATTTGTGTACATTTTATAGTCATTGTTATTTTTTTGAACATTTTCTTTTCTGCCTTTAAAATATTTTTTTGGGGGGGCAATTCCATCCATCCATCCGTCGATTTTCATAACCGCTTGTCCTCACAAGGGTCGCAGGGGGCGCTGGAGCCTATCCCAGCTGGCTTCGGGCAGTAGGCGGGGTACACCCTGAACTGGTTGCCAGCCAATCGCAGGGCACACAGAGACGAACAACCATCCACACTCACAATCACACCTATGGACAATTTGTGTGTTGAGTGAGTTCAATTAACCTGCCATGCATGTCTTTGGAATGTGGGAGGAAACCGGAGTACCCGGAAAAACCCCGCGCAAGCACGGGGAGAACATGCAAACGCCACCCAGGAAGGCCGAAGCCCGGACTCGATCTCACGTCCTCTGCATTGGGAGGCGGACGTGCTAACCAGTCAGGGGGCAATTCCAAAGAAATTTAATTTTGTGACTTTATTTTTTTGTTTTTGGACATTTCATGGTTATTTTTGAACATTTTCTTTTCTGCTTTTTTTTTTATTCAAGACATTTTTGACAATTTCATGGACATTTTATATACATTTTAATTCTACTTATGTTTTCATCTACCTTTTGTCTCACTTTTTGGACGGAATTTTTCATTAGACTTCCCCCAGGTGGCCAACGCACATGTTGCTCATTGAATCGAAGCAAACAAATGTATTGTTAATTAAAACATTTTTTTTTTTTACAAGTATTGAATTATGTCATTACTGGAAAATATTATAGAGTTCTGTTCCTGTGAGTACACCGTTTTACTCCCACATTCCAACAAAATATATATTTGGTGACTTGAAGGCTCAAAATTTTCCTTATACGAGTGTAAACTCTTTTTCCACATACTCTATAGGGTTTAAATCTGTAGATTGACAAAAAACTTGTCCCTGTTGTACTCCACTTTTACACTATTTCAATATTTTTGATGAATGGTGTAGGATTTCCAACTCAGTTTGGTTGTCTTTCTCTGAAAAAAAAATGCTTATGCAGACCTCCGAGTTAATTTTGCTGCTGCTGTCATCATGTGTCACATCAAGAAGATTAACGAGCCCGTGCCGGAACAAGTAATCACCTCCACTGAGCGTCACAGATGAGCTTGTATGTTGAGATCATGTGCACAACCTTTTTTCAACAAAGCTTTTCATCACTTTGGTAAAGGTTAAACGTTGTCTCGTCAGACCATAAAACTGAGATATAGCTAGATAAGACTTGTCTCACTAGTTCTTGGCAAATGCCCCAGCCTGGTCTGCATCTTCTTGACAGAGGAGCCTTTGGCCTCTTTGTTCATGTTCTTGACTGTCATCCTCTGGAAGTTGATGCTAATAGTGTCTTTTGTTACATCTCTCAAAAAAAAAAAAATTCTTTCTTCGGGACAAATTTTTGTACTGTGGCTAACGTGTGATTGATGTTTGTTGGCGCCACCTTTAAGTACACAATTGTCCTTACAGACAAACCACGGATCTGAAAGTGTGTGTAAACATTAAATGCTAATGCAATAGCACTCACTTGTCTGTCACATTTCAATATTTTTGCTCACGTGAAAAAAAATGGGTGTGATGTCAAAGCCAAATGTTTTCAGTTAAACTCAAGGGGGATGCGTCACTGTCCCAATACTTTTGGAGCACATTCTAGTCAAATACTAAGGGACGTTAATGACATGAAAAGCAAAACAACAATAATTATGCAACTTTATTGTTTCCAGCAATGTCTTGCTGCTATGAGCGCAACTTCATGCTTATGCGTCACTCCTTTTTCCCCCTTTTTTTTTCTTTAACCATACATTCCACGCTGCACCCTGTCATCATTGCTGGTATGTAGCATCCACTGCTGCCAGGCATCTCAAAACCTGGATATTTACTGCAGTTATCATAGTTTAGCGCAGGGGCATGAATTTTCTATTTTTTAGTCTGCTTGTTTCAAACATTGGAGCGTTAAACCCCTCACTGTCAGTGTCTCTAATATTTAAATTGTCCCCAAAAATAAATAAATTATATATATATATATATATATATATATATATATATATATATATATATTAGGGGTGTGCTCAAAAAATCGATTCTCATTTAGTACGATTCAGAATCAATTTTAAATTATTTTATACTGTCTTGCCTTAGTCTGTGTGTGCCTTTATTTGGAGCGCTGTTCATGTTGTCCCCGGTTTGGCCACTGAGGGGCAGTGTGGTTCCACGCGGTCTAATACACTGTTAAGTTGTAGCCACATTAGAGAGTAGAAGGAAAAAGTCACGATCAAGTTATTCCAATAGATTTTTTTTTCAGCGTGGAGACGTTCTTTTGAGTGATAAAAGTGCCGCGAGTAGCGCGCTAATTAGCATTAGCGAGTCAGACTGGAGTTGATCATTACAATTCTTTGCACATCTAAAGATTGAAGCAAAAATCATTGTCAATCAAATAATTTTTAATCAAAAAGCGTTCTTAATCGAAAATCAATTCTGAATCGAATCTCAGGCCAAAAAATCGAAATCTAATCAAAGATTCCCACCCATATATATGATAATGATATGATGATAATGATGTCCTAATTGTTCCATAAGGGATTTGTTGCTGTCAATCACATGACATCAACAATGACATACCTTTTTATTTACAGTTTAGAAACAAACCGGTTTGCTTTTGCAAAGCTTCCCCTTATTTTTTTTCAGCCAACACACAAACAAAAATGTCAAAACAGCAGTATGTACTTTCTATTTAAATAATGATGTTCTCACCTCATGACTTGAAATGTGGGTCTGTTTAATTGAATACAAAGCCATTATTCTGTTCTATTGGCAACTAGTAGACTCACAATTTAATGATGTACCTTCTGCTATCAAATGGAAGAGAATTTCATTGTTCTGCCTGTCACTATACATCACTGGCATAGATGGATGAAGAGTGTCGAAGAATCCTGCATGATGTATGAAAGTCCAGACAACTCTTTGTTTGCACTACAGGAGTCTTAGACATTGATAAAAAGCTGTTATTGCTGCCTTATCGCACTTCGTATTGGCAACAAGCGAGCTCAGTGTTATTTTTAGTGAACGGAATGAAGTTTAAAGCGGCAGAAAAAGCGCCAAGCGAAGAGAGAAAAGGGCTCCTCGCACACTCAGGAATTCCAATGACTCTCCTGCAGGATTTTCCACATCAGCTGTAACTTCCTACATGGCAACCGCTTCTACAAGATTAAGCTTGCAGGGTCACTGGAAAGTTACGCTAGTGTACAGTTAGCACTAATTACCAGTAGTGGGAAGTAATTGAATACAAATACTTAGTTACAGTTGTTAAGTAGAATTTTCAGGTATGTACTTGACTATTTGTACTTTTTACTGAAATTTTTCAGAGCCTGGCTACAATTTGCTGTCTCACAACCTGCTATCCTATTAAATGCAAAACGAGCAAAACATGCACAGGACCTCCGCTAATTGCAACAACCACATTCAACATTATGGTGAGTTTTCATCACTCTTTCCATTTCTTTCTATACCGGTTAGTTGAAATAATTCGATTAATTGACTTAATTAATTGGCAGATACGTTTTTTAAAACAGGTGTCGTACAACGCTTTAGTCCCTCCCCCTGTGGCTTCCTATGGATCTCCAAAAAACGAGTAGAAATAAAAAAAAATATATATATATTTTTTTTAGATAAATTATTCTTCAAATTAATTAATGATTTCGATTTTTAAAAATGAATAGTTAAATATTCCAAAAAATGTCAGAGTTCAAAGTTGCCTGAAAAAGGAGAGACGTAAGAATGAAAAAGTTTTTAAAATAACCTACAAATGTCCAAAAACTGACATTAAAATGTGCAAAAAGGAAAAGCAGAAACCTACCATAAAATGTGTTTAGAATTGCCAAAAAATGTCAGAGAATTGAATAAAAAAGGCAGAAAAGAAAACATTCAAAAAGTAACCATAAAATGTCACAAAAAAAAAGAAGAAGAAGAAAGGCAGAAAATGATGATAAAATGTCTTTGGAATTGCCAAAAAGGCAGAAAAGAAAACATTGTACTGTATTTGACAGGAAAACCGTTTTTTCCTTTTGTACTTACTCTAATGTACAATTCCGTGTCCGAACTACCCGTATTTAGGTAAAAAGACTTGAACCAGTTCTAATCTTAAGTACAGACTGTCAGTACTTTTGGCATCTCTACTCGCGCACATGCAGACAGCAGACTTGGATCATTTACGCAACGAATCTGACAAAGCGGACGGGATGCGCTTCCCCTTGAGCGCCGAGGTGAAGACGTCCTCCCGACGTGACAAACGTGTGTCCTCGGCGCTCCCTTGTGCGTGTCTCGCGGAGGCAGCTCCACTGCGTCCCTGACCCCAATAACCCGAATTCCTGCCTGATTGAGTTGGTTTTAAAAGGAAGCCACACAGAGCGCGCTCGGCTGATCCTCACCTTAAATGGGAACACATTTTGGACGTGTGGGAGAGATGATCAGAGGGAAAGATTTCCTCTTTCCGGTGCTGGTGAGGGGGGCGGGGGGCGCCGCAGTAAAGGCCTCAAGAGAGAGAGAGAGGCCAAGAGGGAGACAAAAGACAGAAAACACACTCGCGGCTCGGTCTTGCCTTGCATCCTTACACTTTACGCTTGAAAAAGTTGATATTTATAGGCTTTACACAATCAGGATTTCGGGGGCCGATCAGCGAGTTAAAAACGATTTCCAATCAAAATGTTGCGAGTGAAAAATCAAACGACTACACAGACATGAATATGTCACTGATAAAGCAAATCATAGATTTGATTATAGAGCCTTTCGCATACATTTGCAACTTATCATTTTATAACGGGAATTTTCCTGGAACAAATGAAAATAGCTAAAGTAGTCCCATTCTTCAAAAATGGAAATGAGAATGATTTTTTTTTAAATTACAGACCCATTTCTCTACTCCCACAGCTTTCTGAAATATTGGAAAAATTGTATGCGATAAAACTAAACAAGCATACAATTTTAAGTAATAGCCAATATGGGTTTCGTTCCAAATCACTCAACGAGCATGGCATTAATGGAGTTAACTGAAGAAATGTGCACAGCCATGGATAAAAAATATGTTTTAGTAAGCGTTTTTGTAGATTTACAAAAAGCATTTGACACCTTAGATCATGAAATATTATTGCATAAATTGTTTAAATATGGTATAAAAAGTGCCGCACGTCAATGGGTTGCCAGTTATTTAACAAATAGAAAACAATATGTTGAATTCAATCAAAACACAGTTATGTAACTTGTGGGGTGCCCCAGGGATCAATTCTGGGGCCAGTACTTTTTCTTCTTTATGTGAATGATTTTACAACTATTTTGAAATTGTTCAAATGCATTTTGTTTGCAGATGACACCACCTTATTTTATGTCGGGAAAAATATATATAATGTATTACAAGTAATAGAGAAAGAGTTTAAGAATATCATGAAGTGGTTCAATGCTAACAGATTATCTATAAATATTAGTAAAACCAAATTTATGATTTTTAGTTGTAGAAATATGGATTGCCGAAGCAACACTGACTAGCAAGGAACTAGAAATAGAAAGGACTAATGAAATTAAGTTTCTAGGTATCATTATTGATGAACATTTAACATGGAAAGCGAATATAGAATATGTCAAATCTTAGGTGTCACAAACCGTAGCCGCGTTACACAAGGTCAAAGAATCATTGAACAAGAATGCTTTGTTATTGTTATATAATTAATTGATTGTTCCATAACTGATCTATTGCATTGCAGGTGTGGGGGTGTGAGGCCAAAACCTACACTGAATTCATTTTTCTCTTACAGAAACGGGCTATTCGTGTTGTTTGCGGTTGTGGATACAGAGACCACACTAATTCATTATTTATATTTACTATATTTATTTTACTTTACTTTGAATTTCATTATTGCTTTATATTGTCTTTTTTCTTTTACAAATGAATGAAATAAATTTAATTAAAATTGAATCACCAATCTGATCTTAAGATGACGCAATATGTCTATTCAAATAACTTGTTTATTTACTGTTTATTTTGGGGGGAAATTTCTTCTTCTTTTTTTTCAATCAGAGCATTTAGGAAAATAAATAACTAAAGTAAAAAATAAAAGTAATCGTGTCGTGAAAATAGCTCAACTCAAGTTCGTTAATTTTAGTTCATGTTAATTTATTTAAAGGTTTCATTTATTAAAAAATAATTCCTGTGCAAAATGTTCAGACAGCAATAATTTATACTGATTTTAAATCAGTTTTAACATTAAAAAAAATCTCCCACTTGTACAAAATTACAACTCACAATAACATCTGGATGTAACAGAACATAAAAACAACAGCTTTTAATAAACCAGAAGAAGCACATTTTCAACAATTAGATTTTTAAAATGACGATAGGGTTAATTAGATTTATTGCCCAGCCCTAACGCAAATAAAATGGTTTTCCGACATTTGAACAGTCCAAAAAAATGAACACACGAAGGTTATTACTTTGTGATTGGGTGGTTGAGGGCGCGAAGGTGGAACTTCCGCTTCCCAGCGCAAAGCCTTTCGGTATCCTCTCCCACGGCACGCAAGGACGCTAAAAATAGATTAGCTTTCGGGCTCACATACACGAGCACAGAACAGCACAGAACAACTTCGGAGTGAACGGGGTTGTTTTTGCTGTAATGTCCCATTTCGTGGATCCAATCAATGACGTCATTGATTGTTTGGGCAAAATATGACATCAGGCGATCAAGGATCATGCATAAAATGCCAATTATCGTCCAATCACGGTCAAGCCGATCAGATCGGCCTAAGGTTTAACATTCATCTACTGTGTGTAGGGCTGGGCAATAAATCACATTCATTCGATTAATCGTCATTTTGAAAATCGAATTGTTCAAAATGTGCTAAATCGAATTTAGTCTCATGGGTTATTAAAAGCTGTTGTTCTTATGTTCTGTTAGATCCAGATGTTATTGTGAGTTGTAATTTTGCTCACTATGAATGTTAAGTTTATGTTAAAACTGATTTAGAATCAGTATAGATTAAAATCGATAAAAATTGTAATCATCCTGAATGACTGAAAAAAATCTAGATTTAATTTTTGGGCCATATCGCCCAGCCCTAACTGTATGTAAATATAGTAAGTGCTGTCAAGCGATTCCATTTTTTTAAAATTATTCATTGCACAATTTTCCTTAATCGCGATTAATCAAATTTTTCTAATTTTGCTTCTTCTTTTTTTTTCAAAGCTTGTAACAGATATTTTACCTGAGTAAAATTTGGAATTAATGTAAGGTTTTGTTGGGGGTTTTTTTGCATCAAAGACTGTTCTAATAGCTTTCTTTGATCCTTCAATGTAATAAATAAGTCAAAAATACACGTTTACTGGGCTGGCAGTGAACGAAGAAAAATAGCTACTTAATGATGTAAAGTAGAGAGAACACAAAGAAATACAGTAATCTGGTTGAATGAAGTGTAATTAAACTGTAAAAAAAAAAAAAGGAGCTAATATCAGCTGGCCCTAGTAAATAATAATGATTTAAAAAAAAAAGATCACTTAAAAAAATCTGTGATGTAGCTGGTTGTTCTATCAAACACTGTAAAAAGTGATCTCGTCACGGCATACATACACTCACCCCCTTCCCCCTTGACCTTTTTGTGCTCTCGTTGTTATTTCTCTAAATTAAGCCCACGCTGAGAAAAGTAACACACGCACACACGCACACACGCCGCCATCATTATGAGTGTGTCTTGTGTCTGGTTGAACCAGAAGTCTCCAAAGTGTTTCCGCGTCGCCCGCTCGCGCCCCAGACAGGCTGGCTCTAATGACCTGGCCTGATGGTTCAAAGCGGCCCGCAGACGCCATGATTAATGAACGGGACCTGCTAATTTCACCACAATACAGATTATTGTATGCATTAAAAAAACAAAACAAAAAAAACCCCCACTCTAGTTAACATTCTTCAGTATTTTTAGGAAAAGCTGTTCTAAGGAAGGAGATCCGACGATAAAGACGGGAGTTCATTTCATGTTCCGAAAAAAAGGATTAACTGCTGCCTTGCTCGAAATGATTGAAGCTGTTTGAACTTGAAGAAGACAAAGTGCTCCACAACAACTAAACAACTCCAGATCAGAGCTTGGCAGACGGGCAATCATTTCCCTCGGCATTCTTCGTCAAGATTGTCCAGCGCCACAAAAGGCCAGGTCTGCGACAACCGCATGGGAAGCATTTGTCCCAAGGTATCCATTGAACAAATTGGAATTCCTTTTTGTCAGATCATGCCTCCTTCAATTTGCCCTCAAGTCATCGGCGCGGCTCGCTGCGAACTTTAAGCGCTTCCAGATTGAAGTTGCCCTGTGGCACTCCGCGTTGCGTAATCAATCTCCCTCAGAGTCACGCTGCACATCAGGGCCCCCGAGCATGCCGCTATCTCGTTATAGCCCCCCCACCCCCAACACCGTCCATCATTTTAATGGATGTATATTTGATTTCATCGGGGTTATTAGGGAAGTGCGCTTCTGAACTTTGTCACTGTTGGCGTTCTATACAACGGGGATCTTCGATAAAAATTCACGGGGGTTCCGTTGAAAAGGGTTTCTCAGGGCAAGGGTCGAACCTCAAAAAGTTTGGCGTAATTATGTAAATAGGATGTTTTGGAAAGAATGGGTCAAAAGTAACCCAAATTGGGTGATATAGCTAACCCAATCCTGGGTTCAAAACGGGCCAAGCCAATGCTGGGTTGTTTAGACGCCGTCCATTGGGTTGAGGATGAGATTTTGATCCAACAAGAGGCCAAAAGCTACAAATAAATTGCTTACTGGTTTATCAGGCTAGCCGTAGTTAAAATTTGCTAGGTCCAAATAATTGAACCAAACTTGGGTCCCAATAACCCAATCTGCTTCATATCCATAGCTAACCAGCAAATAGGTTAGGAAAACATTTTGTGTGTGTGTGTGTGTGTGTGTGTGTGTGTGTGTGTGTGTGTGTGTGTGTGTGTGTGTGTGTGTGTGTGTGTGTGAAATTGCTACTACTATTTGGAGGGCAACAATGCATTCGCTAATATATGCGTACAGTTTGTGACAGTGGCCTACAGGGAGAAAGAAATGATACACATACTTTACCTTTATTTACAAGTGAATGGTCGTGGGTGCCATGAGCTGTTCCTGACCCGGACCTCAAGTGTGTACAGTATGTCATGTATACCGTATTAGAGCGTGGGCGATCAGAAAAATCTGCGCTAACCTTTGTTGCTGACGGACACTTCCAGCGAAATGATGATGCTAATGCACAGGGTTCGCATGGGTCACTAGTTTAAACTATTAAAAAAAAAGATTTTAAAAAATGTACCGCCGTTACGTAATCAGATTCCCCCCAAAATTTAACTGTATTCCCTTACAGTTACAGGAAAAAAACATGTAATCAGATTACAGGTATATTTATTATAAATGGGGATTACTTCAAGGGATTACAATTTCTACGATGAGAGAGAGAGAGAGAGAGATAGAGAGAAAGCGACAGAGCACACGCGTGTCCTCCACACGCGGGCAGTTTGAAAAAGCTGCACGGACGGGAAGAGGAAATGGCGACCAGTCTTCACTAGAACTTACTCGGAGCGAAAGTTTGACCTGAGAGTCCAGCGGCATGCTACGCGCTTTAGCTTCTTGCTAGCTAGCCCGCTTAGCCTACAACCATAATGTGAGTTACACCTTCCAAACAAATGTTCCTCCCACCAATTCACTATTTAAATCATGCACAACATATACACGGCTCAACTTGTGACTGGGATAAAAGTTCATTTTGCAGTTGATGTCACGCATCGTCATCCTCATTGGATCAATCGATCGATCGATCTATCTATCTATCTGTCCATCCGTCTTGTAATTGTAACGGAATCCATTTTAAAAGTAACCCTCCCAACCCTGATCGTCGTGCACTCTTAAACTTGTCTTGTGTGTAGTTACAGCTAGCTAACTTAGCTTAGCATGGTTTGCTCTAAAGTGCCTAACAGTGATTGAGTGATTGTAATCGATAGAATAATTGATTGTTAGAAAGATTAGAGCCCTACTGTACGGTGAAGAATACAAAATCCACACAGATGCAGGAATGTATTTTCAGGCCGTCACGACATTAATCATAATGACATCAATCACAACGGCAACGCCTGCCTGTTAGTCAGACTGCCAAACAAACATGCGCATATTTTTTTCCCCCACTTTTGTTTGGCCTTGGTGGAGGTCTTCTGAGTGGTTTTGATATTGTGATGTATCATTTTGTCTCACAGTCCAGCATCAATGACTATTAATCTCATTACTGCCCCTTATGTCTTCTATCCAAATTACTCAATAACATGTTTAATTATGTCAATGGAGAAATTGTCTTTGGACTTCACTTGATGAATTTAGTCGAAGGAAACAATAGTGATGGCAAAATTAAGCTTCATGAAGCACTTGTAATATTTTTTGACTCCTCTAGATGCCACTCTTGGTTGAAAGATGCAGTGGAAGTGTAATCAATTTCCTTTGCACTAGCCTTTATATTTAAATCAAGAGCACCATCTAGGGGAGTCAAAAAATATTACAAGTGCTTCATGAAGCTTCATTTTGCCATCACTAGGAAACAACGCGTTTTGCGTCCAGCATCGATCACTACTTTACTTCTTTCTCTTTTTTTTTTTTTTAAATCTTTTCCAAACAATACACAAAAAAACAAAGCAACAATAACAAAGTTATCCATTAACCATTGAAAACATTAAAAACATTCTAGGAAACAACTCAAAATCATGTGAGTCATTAATTCCAAGAGATTCAAAAATGGATAGTTCATGAATCCAAAAAGCTTCTCTCATAAGAAGCTGTTTGATGATGTCACCACCTCTCGAATTAGACACATCATGCCACGTGGGCAAATAAGTACATAGATAACATGTGTAGAAAAACAATTAACAAATTATTTTATCCTGTATTTCTTACCTGAAAGGGGATGATTAAAAGATTTTGTATCAATTGTGTTCCCATAAACTTGCGGAGCAAGCCAATTACTTTGTGGCAGAGTCATTGCTTTGAAAGTCACAAGTAAGTTTCAAGTCTTTGCCTTCAAGACTGACAAGCAATTCACAAGTCCTACACTTTGAGTTTCAAGTCCTTTCGAGTCATTTTAACAACATCAGATGATATTGTTTGGGGTGAACCCAGAATGGTGCAACAGATTTCTGTGTTTGCGTCTCGTTAGCTACGCAGCTAGCAACAATAATTAGCCGATAAACAACTAACATTTGCTTACTTACCGTTATTTGTGCAACTTCAGATGTTGAACAAAGTTTGAAGTTGTTGTCTCTCCGTCAGTGATCCAATCTACTGCAATTCATTTTTTTGTTGACCACCTCATAGTTTTTGTACCCAAACAACTAGTGGTGCTACTGATCATAAAAGTCACGGATCGGATTGTTTAAAAATAATAATAATAATAGTAATGAAATCAGAAAGATAGAACTTTGTCTTAATTTATTTTATAAAATGCTTTTGTCCATTAAATTAAAAATATATATATACAGTATATAAACTCAAAATGTCTAATATGACCGTTAGGATTTAGGAACACAACTTTAAGTGCAATATAAGGCAAGATACATCATTATTTTATACAAGGTCCATGTATAAAATAACAAGGTGAAGGTATCCTGCCTTATTTTATATTGCACTTGTAATGCACTTGAAGTTGTGTTCCTAAAATCCAAATGGCCATATTGGACATTTTGAATGTTTGTTTTTTTTTAAAGCTAGTGCTTTATAAAATAACTACAAATGAAAGCAAAGTTCTATTTATTTATTTTTAATAATGAAAAATGCATCCAAGAGCAATTTAAGGCACATTCCCGTCGTTTAAACAGGGAAAGTGGATTACAAAAAAAGAAAAGCAAGCGAGCCAAGCAATAGCTGTCAAACTACTGTTGCCAGCCAGGCACTCGATGCTAGCGCTAACAGTTAGCTACTAGCCACGAACACCGGACTTGTACCGTATCGTGCATTGACGGCGTAATTAACTTGCGGTTTCTTCGCGTCCTAAATTCACTATTTAATATACTTTCGGGGTGGCATTATGATAATAGTGTTAGAAAATATGTAATTTCAATAAAAACGTCAATAATGCAAGCCAAAATGTCAAAGGGAAGTAGTCAAGCTGGCGGTCACGCCACCATGCAGGCAGACTTCAAATTAAAATCCAGCAAGGCTATTGCATGGTGTCAATGTATTCTTTGGTCAGCTTTATTTTGAAGTTTGCTTTAGCGTAGGCGGGGTGTGTTTGCGTCTTTGCGGCTTCCCTGACATGTCTGACTGCACTGTTAGCCCAGCTCGCACGCACCAAGAGGAACTTACTCGTTAACATACATTTTAATATTCTTGTTTTGGTGGAAGAAGCAAGTCTTCTCAAGTCAAAAAGGCTGAAGTCCGAGTGAAGTCACAAGCCATTGTTGGTCAAGTCCAAGTCGAGTTGCAAGTCTTTTAAAAAATGTTCAAATCGGGTCTAAAGTCGTCAACGCAATCTCTGTAACTCAAACGTCCACCGCTGGTATAAATCTTACATGCAAAACCGATGGAAATTCCACACATTTATAGGGGGAAGGCCAAGAAAATCCCCCACCAGTGGACTCAGTCAGGCACCTGCCTGCAGACATATATCACGTCTTGGTCATGAGCGCTCGTAATAATATTTAATAAGGTGCTCAAATAATTGATCTTGACTTCCCTTTCGGTGTGTTTCCCAAAAGGTTCCCCAGTTGTGGATGATTATGCAACCCGAGAGGTTGGAAATGAAGTTTTCTTGAGGTCAGTGTGGGAATAGAAAAAGACTGCTGAATTGAAAGAAGCTGTATTGGGCTGTTTATTGAAATATTCATTAATGGCGGTTAGCACGTATGCTACACAGTTCTGAGGTTGGCTGAGGCCTTCCTACATGCTAAAGTCGAATACCCCGAGAAATGTTATTCATTTATTCCCATCAGTCTTCATTTTGTAGTATTTCATTTGGCTGCACTGCTCGATTTTTTTTGTTTTTTTTTTGGTCCAATCAGATTTCAGCCTCTTTGTGTTGCTGCCATAGCAATGGGATAAAAAACAACAACAACAGCAACTCAAAATGAAATGAAAAATAACTGTAATAAAAATGTCAAAGCTTATTATAACACCAATTCTGATTAACAAATAAATTACGCAACCGTTTTTATTGGGGGCGGCCATTTTGCCACGTGCTGTCGACTGAAAATGACTTCACAGTGCCTACGGGCTCAGGCAACGACCAATCACGGCTCACCTGTTTTCTGTGTTTGGTCACGTGACATTCACAAGATGAGGCCTTGGACGCTGTAAAATAATTTTAAGTCGAAAGCAAGTGACAAAATGGCCGCCACCTGAGATGGATAAAAACGGCTGGATTTTCCTGCTTAAAGTGGATGTCAATCTTAAACATTTATTGACAATAATATGTTATATGTGATCTCTCTAGTCTAAACATATGTTCATTCTGATTAATATTACATTTGTGGAAAATGAGTTATGAAGCAAAATCCAGCCGTTTTTATCCATCTCAGAGGGCGGCCATTTTGCCACTTGGGCTCAGGCAACAACCAATCACAGCTCAGCTTTAGAAAACAGGTGGGCTGTGATTGGTGTTGTCTGAGCCCTGGGAAACTGTGATGTCATCTTCAGTCGACAGCAAGTGGCAAAATGGCCGCCCCCTGAGATGGATAAAAATGGCTGGATTTTGCTGCTTAACTCTTATTCTACAAATGTAAAATTAATCAGAATGTCATGTTTAGACTAGTGAGATCCCCTTTAATACTTAATAATTAAAATACTGTTGTTTAGACTAAAAAGGCCGCATAAAACAAAATGTTGGACTTCCCTTTTAAAAATAATTAAATACATTTACCAGGCACTTTCTATTAAAAGTCGTAATAACGCTAAGTGATTTTGTCGTTTTCATTGCAAGCCCCCAACTGGCCCAACCAGCAAAACAACACTTAATAGTAACAAACGTCTCGTAAAGCCCCGCGCCAGTTAAAACAAACCAGACGACACATCATCCCGAAGCACGCTAGCTGGCTGTCGCTGACCCGCAGCGGGGCCGGCGACCCCCCGTGACCTATGACCGCAGGAAGTAAAAGCCGCAGCAGCGAGTGTGAGAAGTCTGAGAGAGTTGTCACTCTCATGTCGGGTCTGCGTCCCAAATGGGGTCCAAGTTGATTTTGTGGACCCAAAAGTTACAGCGCCCTCCGCATGCAGCTCATGAAATTAATTGATAGAAAAAGTCTACACACCCCTGTTCTAATAGCAGTTTTTTGTGAAAAAAAAATGAAACCAAGATAAATGATTTCAAAACTTTTTTTCTTGGAGGTAAAAATAAACAACTTCAATGTGATTGCAAAAGTGTGCACACCCTCATAGCTGGAATGTGCCTGTATTCAGAATTAACCAATCACATGACGTTAAATGCAAGCAACTTGTGGGGTCCACAAAATAATGAAATGAACGTTTCGCGACATGTTGCCTGCTGGCGACGCGTCACATATGTTAATTTGCGGCGAAGCGGAGACGACATCAGCCTCGCCTGTGTTCCTCAGGCGTGACACATTGCATGCACATGAGTGTGAGTCAGTGGGTCACTGAGTCAGTCACCGACTGAACTGAGTCAGCCAGGTGCCTTTTTTCTTCATTCTAAAGAGGCCAAATCCTGACAAATGACACCCAAAACACAAACAAGGGCATTCCGCACAAGGACACGGAGGTGTGAGAGAAGAGAGAGAGAGAGAGGGAAAAAATCACATCGCCAAGGGTTCGAAATTCAAAAGAAAGGGTCACGTTAGGCTCACAGCCAGCAGCTCGGTACACGATCAAAACAGTTTCATGTGAGAATGAAGCCACACTTCAGTGAATTCTGCTCTGTCAAAACACATCAAGATTAAGACACTTCAAGTGCGCCTGATCCCTTCGCGGCTATCGGACAGTGTGTGTCTGCTGCTCTCTATGTGTGTGCATATAAGTGAGAGGAAGAGAGAGAGCAACACTTGACTATTGTTATCCGATGGAAAGTAGATAATTCATTTGTTTCGAACATCTATTGTTTCTTTTTGCCTCTAACAGTCACATTATGATGAAGAATTCATAGACACAATAAAAAATAAAAAATAAACACGGTGACATGGGCAAGAAGTACGGTGGCCTTAAAAGGTCAAATGGGTTTTGGTCAATTCTGTGTGGTCTTAATGCAGAGGGAAGTAAACATTTTGCACGTCGTTTTGAGTTTAGCATGGATAAAAGGAAAGGTGGAAAAAAATGTGGGCATCATTTTGTAGTTCTTTTTAAAATGTAAAGTTATTTTGTAATGTTTTTTCCCCCCAAACGGTTTAAGGAAGAAATTATGGGACGTTTGAGATTTTGCTTTTAAATCGTGACAAAAAGGAAAATAAAGAAAAAAATATGGAAATATTTGTTATGCCTTTTTCATTTTAGGGGTGGGAAAAATTATTTTATGTGGATTTAAAAAACTTAAAAATAGGGCCAAAATGGAAAAATGTGGGGATTTAAAAAAAAATTCTTTCATTTTTTAATTTTATTTTTAATGAATGCAATGAGATATTTTCACCAAATTTAGGAATAATTTGTAAAAAATAATAATACTTTTGTCTTTTAGTATAAATACACATGGAAACAAATAGAAAAATGTGGAGCTGTTTTTTAGTTTGTTTGTTTTTTTTACCTTAAAATACGCAAAAAAAAAAGGTATAGCACTAATATTTTTTTAATGTTTCACAATGTAAATAGGAATTAAAAAAAAAGTTGAATTATTTTGATTTTAGCATGGATACAAGGAATAACTCAAACATAGAGAGATATTTTGCAATGTTAAATAAAAAATATAATATTTTTCTTTTTAGAGTGCATGAGCAGAAACAACTGATTTTTGTTGTTGTTGTAGTTTTGGATGAAAATCAAATGAGTTGCACAACTTAGATATTTCAAGATATGATATGTTTTTTGTTTTGAATAAAAGGGGAGCATTGTGGATTAAAAATATATATTTTGATGTTTTTTTTTATTCATAAAAAGTAAAAAGTGGGAAATGTGGAGATATTTTTTAAATTATTTTATTTTATTTATTTTTTTATCATTTCATTGTCATTTTTTTATCAAAGGCAAGGGTTGTCTAGATTGTGGCTAAACACGGCTCACATGTTTTCTGAAGCTGAGCCGTGATTGGTCATTACCTGCGCAACTGTGATGTCATTTTCAGTCGACAGCATGTGACAAAATGGCTGCCCCCCATGAGATGGATAAAAACGGCTGGATTTTGCTTCATAACTCCATAAAACCAAAAATTAATCAGAATACTTTGTTTATACTTGTGGGGCCGCATAGAACATATTATTGTAAAGAACATTTTGGGGGTTAACTTCCTCTCTAAAATTAAATACAACTGAACAATATTCACGCACTAGTTCTTTCCCTTAGCCCATGTGCTACTAGTTCACCGGTCCAACTAAAACCGGCACAATCCATTTCAAAGAACAGCACGTCGGCTTTCGGCCAATAGACGAGCGCCCCGCTTGGAAGACTTCCTGCCTCGACTTCGCTAACACTTCCAGCATCCTCCCACTTCTGCTTCCCTTTCAAATAAACCCTAAATTCAACCCCGTAAATGTTGACTCCAGGTTACACCGACCCACCCTGCGCCGAGCCAACCAGCTGGCAGGTGAAAGCAACACGGTATGAAAAAGCCATCCAACATGAGCCAGTGTTGTCACAGCAAACACGGCGTGACAAATGACGGCTCTCAGCAGCGGCCGGAAAAACAGAAAAACAGCTCCTGATCATCTCGAAGGCGGTCACACAATCACCGTGGCAACATGCTGACACAAAATGTGACTTACCGGATGACGTGCAGGGGTGCGCGTACGGCGGGTCGGGAAGGGCGCCGCCCCCCCGCCGGGTCATCGACGGACTTCTCCATCCGCGGCACCGCGCCATCTTTTAGCACCTTGTCGTCACAGCGTGCAGGAGATCCGAGATGACTGGCTCCTCTTCAGCCAAGGTGAAGGATCCATCTGCGTGCGGGGGCCGGCTGGAGGCGCCTCTCCCTTCTCCCGGGAACTCTTTCTGTGGCCGGTCCCCCCCCCCCCCCCCCACCGCCAGTCAAAGCCTTGCGCAATCTCCGGCCCCCCACCCCTGGACAAGATCGGAGAAGTTGTAAACAGCCAAGTGAAAGCCAGAGCAATTTGTTTGGAGTTGAGTCGGAACAAATGATTTGATGCAATTAGCAATGCGCGGGATCCATCAGTCATACTTGAGATTTCTGCATAACCTTGCGGACGGTTTTCAATATCATGTTTGAAGAGCTGAAAATGTGCAATATGCAGTACTTGTGATAGCAACATGCTTCTATTAAGGCTCATTTTTATGGGGTTTATTAGGGATGGGCGGATATTGATAACTAAAAAAAAAAAGAATATTTACTAGTAAATATTTTCACCAAATTTAGTAATAATTTGTAAAATAAAAATAAAAATACATTATTTTTTTTGTCTTTTAGTATAAATACACGTGGAAAAAATAGAAAAAATGTGGAGCTGTTTTTTAGTTTGTTTGTTTTTTTTACCTTAGAATATTCACTCAGAAAGAACCCTAACCCTAAGTAAATTTTACAAGGAGAGTAACATTTTATTTTATACTTAGAATTTAAGAGTGGGAAAAAAACTTTGCAGGTTTTTCAAGTCAATATTACTTTTTTTTTCTAATTTAATTTATATATTTTTTACAGTGATATACCAGGTGTCAATATTGGACTGATACCAGGCCTTATATAACAACAAATTACATATTTCTATTAATTTCATGTAATTTTAAGGGAAAATGTGATATTGGGATATATAGATATTACTATAAACTTATCTGTCATTGGTTTTGGGGAGAAATGTTATTTATAAAAAAATAATAATAATAAAACACTGGTGGTATCGGTACTTGGTATCAGCGAGTACTAGTATCGATGTGGGGAAAAATTGGCATCAAACATCCTTAATCTCCCTGAAAACACAAAGTGTATAAGAATAACGAAGAGCAAGAAGACGAGGCAAAGAAGGTCCCCAACTAATCTCGATTAATAGTGTTTGTTCCTCACAAAGCACATCAAAGGGTCTGAGGGTTGTTGTATGCTCGCTTTGTATGCATTGCTGCTCCATGCGTGTTAAACTGCAGCTGCTTGAAGGTTTGTGGTATTTCGCTTCATTGATTAGCGTTAAGCTAACAGACGTTGGCGTTTCATCGGAATTGTATAGTATGTGTCAGTTTCACACTAAGCTTCAACTGGGAACAAATAAAACGCTTGAAGCGAGCGTGCTTAGAATCGTATTTGGCGAAAGTCTTCTTTCCTCAAAGTGATGTTCTACAACTTCTTGACAGCGAGAGAACACGCAGGCGTATAAGGAATGCTTTAAAAAAAAAAGTGTCTTTTAATAAATTGAAGTATGTTTTAATGAGTTTAAAGCATGTGGGGTTTGGGAAATTATGAAAAAATATACTCTTCATAGGCTCTTCCGCTATCACATGTTCGGGTCTGGGACGTGTCCCCCCCCCCCCCCCCCTCCCCCGTGATAAATGGGGGTTCGCTGAACAGTCCAAGAGTCGCGAGACATCATTAGCTTTGTTGTTATACGGAATAATGTGGTCATTACAGAACTTTTTTTTTTCTTTTAAAGACCGCAACCAGAAACAGCTACATACAGCAGAACATTAATTACACTACATTGTTATTTGTCACATACATATTTTGATTGATTGACGAAGATAGTCTTTAAAAAAAAAAAAAAAGAAAGAAGCAATTGAGCTTATTTTGGGGACTGCATTTTGTAAAGTATGTGACGCTTAATGAACGCGCGTGCCTCTCTCTATCATTTAAAAAAAAAAAGCGATGTAAACAAGCACTGGACGGAAAAAGGTACAGTAATTGCGCACTATAAGTTGAAATACGAGACCAGATGGGCGAGAAATAAACTTTTAACAACACAGCGCAGCTCGCAGCTTGAAGCCTAATTGGCGCTTGTTTTTCCTTGACGGAAATAAAACTACAGCGTGGAGGACCCGCACGCACGATCGCACGCGCGCACACACGCATACACACAGACATGTACAAAATATTTGTCCTCAATTTGCTTTTGGTTTCTGCCTCTGTGCTGACTCACATCCAACAAGCCCGACTCGAAGTGATGAAGCCAGTTGTTTTTTTTCACCTTCGCGGCTCCCACTAACCTGTTCAGTCCTGCCTCCAATCGGCGCGGATGCTTTTACGCCTCAACCGGGGAAAGTCTCACAACATACGCGAAACTTCCACTCGGCCGTCTTCGTCCGCGAATTCAATCTGAGGAATTCAGAAAGAAAGAAAGCGTCCAAAGAAAGTGGAAAGTCCGTGCGTAATTCTTTTACGCGCCGCCAGAGGTGCTGTGTGGGGATTTCAAAAAGCTTCTCGCAGGTAAGTATCCACAATGTTGAGCGTCTGTGGAGCAAAGCGAAGCGAAGTGTTCCTCGAATGGCCCGCGGTGATGTTTTAAAAAAGAAAGAAAAAAAAAAAAAAAAAAAAAAAAGGAGCGCTGCGCTCCGCCTGTCAGAAACTGGAGCGTGCCGGTCGCTCCTCGAGCTGTTGTGACTTCTCGCGCGCACACGGCTCAAGTGGCTTGTTGTTCCTCGGGGGGAGGAGAGAGGAGGAAAGAAGCAGGCAGGGATGGGGAGTGATTGTCACTGAGTGGGGGCGAGAAATGCACCCGGGATTCACCTTTGGGTGGAGGTAGGACGGTTCGGAAAACGCCAGCTCAGACCTCACCGAGGACTTACTCGACTTAAGCCACTTCATAATTAGTCATTCCCAACCACTGTGCCGCAGCGTGTGATCCAATTTCACGTAATTGGTTTGAAAATAGCGTGTTTGTTTAATGTATCACAAGGTTCGTTTCTATTACAGTTTTTCGCAAAAATAAAAGCGATATTGTACAATTTCGACTTGCCGGTGTTTCCATTGAAAAGCGTTTGGCTTCTGATGCGCAATTCTCGTAATGTCCCGTCTCGCGGGATCTCGCAGTTCCGTAGGAGGTGCTTATGATGTTTACGGAAGACAGACGCCGGGAGTTCTTAATATTACTTTAAAAACATCTCCCTCCCCTCATCAGGCGGGTTCGGGCATTTGGTGTTGCGTGTGTGCGCGCTTATGACTTCAAACTTGTGTTATGGTGCGAACGGATGTATTTTCAACGTCGACGTGCGCCGTATGTCGCGCGATTGCTCGTTGCCAGGGGCAACGGCCATTTCTCATGCAACGACATGGGACGTGCGTTGAACGGCGGCATATTAGCTCCATAACTGAATCGCTTTGTGCTTAAAAAGACTTGTTATCCCCTCCGGAGGCAGCTTTGACACGAAAGCGAGTGGCCCCGTACTTCGTACTTCCTACTTCCGGAAAGATCACATGACTACAGGGAATGCGCAAAAAGTCTTTCCATTACACTTTTATAAATACTTATATTTCGACATAAAACCTTTGGGCGATATTTGAGAGTTGTTTTTTTTCTCCCGAAAATCACGTGTTTCCATTTCCAGCTTGCTTTTGCGCAACTTGCCTTTTGCGCAAAACTGAGGGTAATGGAAACGCACTTACAAGCATCCGGGTCATGGCACCAATAGAAACATTCTGGGGGTATGTTCACCGGTCTTTTTATTTTTATCCACAGCCCACCGATGATCGGTCGATGAAGGGGCATCCAAAAGATTTAGAAAATCTTCAATTGACATCTCATTGACACCATTTTTCAGGGGCATCAATGCACCCCCTGACATACATTATCTAACCAAATTATTTATTTATTTTTATAACCAACAACAGAACATGAGCCCCACAACATGAATTGTGGAGAAATTGCATTAAACTTTTATTACTCTATTTTTTTTTTGCTAAATGGTAGCCAGTGGCACAGTACAGAATGAAATGCCCCTCCTGCACTATAATGGTACATTTGGGCAACCTAACTTAACTCATTCACTGCCATTGACGGCTATAGACGTCAAAAATTCATTTGAACTATTTCTGTTAGTTTAACATTTTTTTCCACTTTTAACAAGAGTATGAAAACCTAGAAAAAAAATTGTTATTGTACATTTAGAAATTGTTCTACAAAAATAATGAGACTAGACTTTATAAGAAAATAAATACAATTCCATGGAAAAATAATTTTTTTGAATTTGGGATGCAAATTCTTCTGCCGGCCTACTTTTGCCGGCCGCTCTCCACCTTCCACACAACGACGAGGCACTCCCTGCACGGCAAACACTGCAGGCCCGCCGCGCACAAAGGCTGGGTAAACACCTCTCCGCCGAGGGCCCACTCACCTCGCAAAAGGCAGAGACAAATGCAGGGAGGATCCCCGTTCTGCGCCTCTATTAATAGACAACAATGAGCTGGCCTCAAGTATGCGGGAATGTACAGTCAGATAATAAGACGGGATCCAATAAGTGCAGGTGAAAGGGGGAGAGAAACTAGTGATTGATGTTTTGTTTGGCGGGTAAAACTCACTTGGGACCACACAGACGAGACACAATGTTATTATAAAAATTCGAAATTTAAAGCAAACATGGTGACGCAGCAAATAGCTGCTATGCTGCGTGCGCATGATTCCAAGCTGTCAACAGATGGCCGAATTGAAATCTTTAAGAAAAAAAAATAAAAAATCTACTAGTGCATCGCTCGTAGCCAGCGGTTGAGGACCGTCGCGCTATTAGCCGCCCGCAGGCTAAAAATACACTCAAAGGAGTGGAGCAGCGGTCCAGTTGCTGCGGAGGCCACAACATGTAACAAGTGAGTCAACATCATCCATCACTGTGAGCGATGAACTTGTTAAGTGTTGTTTGAGGCTTTGGAGCGTGACGATGTTTGTGCAGTCGCCTCGCGCACGTCACAAAGCTCTTGTAAGAACGCAAAACCCTTGCATAACTTTCGACAAGTCCAGAATTTCAGGCCAAATGCGGGATTTCTTTCCATTTACTTCCGAATGTTCCTGGAAAGATGCTGCAAAATTCAGCACCCCCCACCCCCTAGAACAGGGGTAGGGAACCCTGGTCCTGGAGAGCCGCTGTCCTGGCAGTTTTCCACGTCGCCCTCCTCCGACACAGCTGACTCATATTATAGGCTCATCAGCAAGCTCCGAAGAAGACCGACAATGATCCTGTTCATCAAATCAGGTGTGTTGGTGGAGGGAGACATGGAAGACAGGCACGATATTGTCTCTCCAGGACCAGGGTTCCCTACCCCTGTCCTAGAACCACTGGCGAGTTCCTATTTGCAGCTGCGCTTCCGGGAATGGGAATTTTTTGTTCATTCATCCACAAAAATATTCGTGAGGTCAAAGGTAACCGATGTTGGATCAGGCAATCTGTATTGTAGTTTCTCCGACAAGGGGATTTGATAGTAACACGCAATTGAATGAAGTTGATCAAAAGTTAATATATTACATTTAATTATGAGTTCATTGAACTTAGCATATTAACTTTGGATTAACTCATTGGCATTGTTAGGCCTATGTTCTTAAGCACCCCCCTAACGATTTGGTTGTGTTAAAAAAAAAAAATAATAATAATAAAAAAAATATTCAAACCCTCCATGCTTCGGTTCCGAAGCGCGTCTTTTAGTTGCGACTGTGTGGGAGTGTGCAATTTTCCATGGCACACTTGAACGCATCAGGTTCTGACGTCACCCACTTGCGCTTAACATTCACGCTTATGAATGTCATTGCCAAATGAATAGTTTACGTTTTTTTAATCCAATTGTGCGAAGCAATTCAATTAAGTTGGCCGACAATTCTCTTTTTACAGCACTACCAAAAGTAAACAGACTCAACGTGCAACACGAAAGACCACCAAACATTCGAAAAGCGCAGATTTTTCATTTTTCTTTCTTTCTCGCCATTCCACCTCTTTTTACAAGGAGTTCAGTTTCAGGCCTGGGGGTCGCGGCCTCTTCCTTCCAAGTCTTCTGAGAGGAGGCGGGGTGGGGAACCTGTCGCACAGAATCAAAGACCCACCAGCTGAAGTGGCGCAGGCTCGTTAGTGCGGCCGTCTGCTGGACTAACAGTCGGCCGGCCGGCAGCCTCCGGCGGATCCCAGGTGGCAAATATCCTCCCGCTGCATCCCACCCAGTGGAGCTGGGAAAGCTGTTGAGGAACCAGAGCTCTCACAGGCGTGACTTTTTTTTGGGGGGGGGGGGGTCCGTCACCCTATTAACAGCACAATGGCTCGAGCCAGCGCAGTGGAAGGAAGTTTTTCCTCACAAATACTTTATGACTGTACTTTAAGTCGATTTTTCAGGTTTTTGTATTTCATGAGTATTTTTATTTCACTTTCACGCCCTCCATTTTTTTTAAAATGAGATGTCTTAATGTTCAGCTGTGCTGCCCTTTGTGAACTTTTGAGTTGGAAATAAACAATTGAATTGACTTTTTTATCACAAGTATCCCGAGTGCGAGTATTTTTAGTCCGCTCTGGCTTTCGGCGTCTCGTCCTCCCTCACCTCTCAGCGGTGCAGCAAACTCACAGCTGGACAGGCCAAAGACACTCCTCTGGTTTGTTGAAGAGCGCGCGAGACTTTCGCGGCTGCAGCTGACAAGTTGGGCGTTTATGGCGTGTGTGGAACAGGTCTCAAACGGGTCCCTCAAGGCCACAACTGTAAAACCAGATCTACCTTGGATGGGATCACAACAACATTAAGGAATGAGGGTGGGCGCGCAAGTTATTCATTTATTTACAATTAAAAAAAATTCTGATATGTCAGTGTTTTATTATGGTGATTGAGGTTTATACTTAATAATAATTTATCAAAAATAATTAAACCCTAGAATCAGAAATAAACAACTTCCATTACAAACCTTTTTATTGAGTTGCAGAAAGCAATTTACACTTGGATTTCAACAGACAGTAACATTTTCATTTTGATCACTTGCCATTGATGAACAAAAAAAAAAAAAAATCAACATGATTTGATTGAATACATTCGACTTCATCAAGGAGATTTGGGCCCGGTCCACCTGAACGACGACTACACGGGGAGGAGGGGGGAAAAAAAATAAAAAAAGTGCAGCACTTCAACTAAAAATCTGTTTAGCGTCAAAAAGGACTGCCAGACCAACTGTGATGCGAAACCATGCCAAAGTGGCACATTGTCAACATGCAGTGCTGCACATGTCAGAAGGGACTAAACACTTCCCCCGCTGGTGCGTTCAAGGACACCAGTCAAAAAAACACTGGGAGCTGTGTTAGAAAGTAAAGGCAAAATATGTCATACTTGGGACTGGCCATCGTTAGCTCCCGTGCGTCAAATTTTCCAGCAACTCCTAACACTTCTATGAGAACTCTTCTAAATTGTGAAAAAAAAAAATAATTCATTTGTCATCTTTAAAATTAAATACATGCAAATGAGCACATTTGATTGGACAAATAAAGCACGCTAATAAAAGTGACTATAAGTACCCCTTGAGAAGCAAACACACTACCCACAAAAACGACCTCTAAAACTTTTGAATTCATGTCCAACTTTTTTTCCCCCTCAATATTTCAGGAGTGAAAGGAAAAACTTGCGACATTCCCAAAGTCACTTTGATGCCTTTCTGTGACTCTGACAGCATTGTAACCTGCTGATGACACAGACTGGAGGAGTCACAGAAAGGCATCCAAGTGGACCTTGGAGCATATTGTGAGAAGTGTATGTTATATTTTACAGCAGTAGCGAGTGAAAAGTGACTATGCAGATTTGGAGCCTATGGTTAAAAAGGCGACCCCAAAAAAAACAAAGACAACCAGTGTCTTCCTTAACTTATCCACTGCCTGCCCAGTAAAAACAGATTTTTGACGTCTATATCCGTCAATGGCAGTGAACGAGTTTGAATTGGAATTGCACGTACGCAGAGAAAACAGCAGCTATAAAATGGAATGGACCCAAATCTCCCAAATGACACGCGGCTGACGGCTCGCGGCGGATCAGCGGAGCGTTCTCCTCGTTGACGGGTTCCGGGAGATGAAAATGTAAGGCAGTGTGAGCGCCTGCTAAGAGTTCTCATCCGCCGTCCTTTCTGAGCAACACGGAATCCAAGCGCAGGTGCCTTTACAGTAAGTACGCACTTCCAGAAAAGAAGAGAGGTGAAAAGCCACCAGAGAGTGAAACATGGACAAAAACACCGCCGATGATGTCATTCGCATGTTGGCAAGCAAACGTCCAAATTTGGACATTCCTGCCACGAGATTGCTGATTGCGCTTTAATCGATATATAGTACAAAGAGTGACTTGAAAAGATGCAAAGACGACTTTTGAGATGGAAAGAAAACAAAGAAAGAAAAATCCTTCCTGGATTGTGACGCCGCTTCTGCCGCACGAACGAACGAGCGAACGGCCGCCATCTCGGAGGAAGCGCACACGGCCAAGTCAAACGGATTCGGCTTCCCTCGGATGGCGACGAGAAAAGAAAGCAGGCCTGCCTGTGAACCCAACGCCGGGTCTCGGTAACTAAATAAATAATGATTTAACAATATAGATCAAAATTTTTTTTTTTCAACAATCAAAAAGTGTCACCGATTTGTGAAGCGCGGCGAGAGCTGCAGCAGCGGGTGGGCGGGGTGGAAGACGGTTCAACGTTCGGTCCAGCGACCCGGACGAGGCCACGCGGACCGTAACACGCACATACACACACACACACACACACACGAGAGATGAAGGGATGACGAGGTGAAGAAGAAGATTGATCTTGCAAAAGAAAAAAATCATTTGCTTCTTGTTGTCACTCAGAGCGGCGATTGCCAAACGGCGTCGTCGGAAATGATCCAATTTCACTTCATTGGTCCGAAAATGATCATTCATACTTTGTTCATCAATCTATGCCAGTGACGTATAGTGACAAGAGAACAATTATATGCTCTTCCACTAGATGGCAGGAGATACAATTAGTCCGTGGATGGAACTGCTGTCAATCACAAAACAGAAAATATTTCACATCGAGTACATTTGGGAGGAGTGAAAATGAACTGATTTCAGCCTGTATTGACTTGGACACTTGGGAACTATGGTGGCCTAGAATGGTCAAACGTATATGTTTTTTGGTGGTGTGAGGTGATTATTATTTTTTTATATATATATATAACGGCCTCGCAGTGAAAAACATTGATTTCCGTCTGTATTAATTTTCCAAACTGAATTAGATGATAACTATGGTGGCCTTAATGGTCAAAATGGACATATTTGCATGGTGTGGTATGAGATTTTTCGAATGTAACACTGTAGCAGTTAATGCATAATAATTATTTATAAAAAATAAATAAATAAAAATCAGCCTGTGTCCACTTGGTAAGTGACTTTGGTGAGAACAACGGTGGCCCTAAATGGTCCAAAAATGTAGATTTTTGTTTGGTGCCGCGACCTTTTTATTTTTTTCCCAATGTAACAGCGTAGCAGTCAGTTACATCGATTTCAACCCGTATAATTTTTTTGTTACAATAAGATTTTTCTAATGTAAAAAAGAAAGAAAGAAAGAAAACAGCTTTTACAGACTTTGGTGAGAACTATAGCAGCTTAAATGGTGGTGTGCCACGAATTCTTATTTATTAACTTATTTGTTTTTGTAACAATGTTCGCACAAAACAAATAAAAATACAATATTTAGGCCTGTATCGACTTAAACTGAAACTGACTTTTGTTTGGTGGCATATTTTTTATTTAAGAAAAACGGTAAAAAAAAAAAGTTTGATGCTTTTTTTTTTTTTGTAACAGCATAGCAAACAAACGGGACTTCGGTGAGGACTATGGTGGCCTTAAATGGTCAAAAGGGGACATAATTTTTGGTTGGTGTGGTGCCATCAGTTTTTTTCCTAATGTAACAGTGTAGCACCAAAAAGGAAAGAAAAAAGAAAGAAAAAAAATAGCCTTTGTTGACTTGGAAACTGGCTTTGGTAGGACTTTAATGATCAAAATTTTATTATTATTTTTTTTTTTTCGTGTGCTACAAGACTAGATTTTTGGAATGTCAAATATGTGCCTTAATAAATGTTGGGAAAAACAGTTTGCGACTATAGCATCTAATGTGGGAGGCACATGGTGTCAACATTCGATCACTGTGGATTCTGCAGGTGACGACTGACTACAAAAAAAAAAAAAAACATTCTGTGAGATTTGTTTAAATAAATGCTTTGGCGCAATAAAGGTTAGGAAACAACGCATTTGACAATAAGGATTGAAGGCCACAAAAAGAAAATGACTGTGCACATGAGTTGTTAAATCAAACGTAAATGTTCATCACCAGTTAGATGTCAAATAAAGCCGAAATCTGTTGAAATGTTAAGGGGCCTTAGAAAGGATCCATGACATTTCTCTTACGTGAAAAACTGACAGAAGCGAAATGAAGGGAGGGAGGTTCGGGTGAGGATGCTGCTGCAGCAGCTCGTTAAAGTAAAAATCTCTTGCTATTTACACTGAGGAAAGTGAATACATTCAGGCAGCAAAAAGGGGAGGAGCGCCCTCCCGACCGCCGCCCGCCTCTCCCCTGTTCGAGGTACATTTGGCACTGCTAATACTCGGGCCCGCTTTTGTTCCGCCTTGCCCGACTTCTGCAGGTCACGTTATTGGTGTGGTAACCGGAGATTGAATTGGTAAACGCTCAAGTGTTGGCGCGTCCGACGGGAAGTGGGCGGATCCAGTCGTCCCCTCCCACCGTGTGGCCGCGTGCGTTATCCGTCGGCGTCTTTGGTTCAGAAGGCACGTGTGTGTGCACGTCACCACTTCACTTATTTCTGCAAAAATCTCATTTGATATGAAAAGCACCTCCCAATTGTGTGGAGGCCACCTCGACGCTTCTTTTGGGGTCTTTTTTTCTTTTTCTCTTTCCCTGGCTTCCTGTGCAGTAGTCCATAGGGAAGGAGAGTAAATCTGCTCAGATGCCGTTGGTGAGGTCCGAGATGACGTTGGCCTTCACTAACTTGCGCAGGAACTCTTTCTCCTTGGATATGTTGTGCGTCCATGACTGAGAGAAGCAGAAAAAAACCAGAAATATTAACCAAATTGAGGATTGAAGCATTAGTCCTCTTAGCACACTACATCGAAACAGAAGCTTTTTTTTTTTTTAGCCAGCCTATGGTGTTTTGCATTGTGTGTTAGCATTATGCTAGCAGACTTTGCATAAGTTAAGTGGTTGTAAACACAGTGTGCAATTCTCTTTCTCTCTTTATTTAGTTTGACAATAAACTTCAGCTGGGAGTGGCAGTAAAGTGTCTTTTTGGAAAAATTGTTCACTATCTGCCAAAGTGTTCCTTGTAAAGTGAGTTGAGAGGTGCCATGATGGTCTCATTTGCTATCAAAAACTTATTTATATGTGTATTATTATTATAATTTTTTTTTTAAATGCTAGGCTTTGATGCAGCCTCTTAACTGAAAAGAACGCTTAAAGCAATGGTAGTTATTACAAAAAACAGCCAGCAGGTGGCAGCAGAGTATAAGAGATCAACCAGGGCCATGTTGCAAAAAAGCTCCTTTCCCCAGTGTTTTCAACAGGTTTGTGAATAATGAGGAAACTTCTAATGCTAATTGCTGCAAATGGAAATTGATTAATCTTTCTTTTAGTAGGCTCCATGTTTTTATAGCAATAAAACACAATTTTGTGTGGGCCTTGCAAAATCAGTCAAAATGCAGTAAAACAGCCAGGAGCGAAGGGGATTGCTTCAGTGAAAATGGTTGCGAGTGAATGAGTTAATAGACAAGCAATTGATTATTATCAAATTAATCAATAACTACTTTGATTATGGATGATCGGTCTGAAAAAAAGTGCTATCGACCATCTTATCTCCCAGAAGGCAAGAAGTGAAACAGAAAAATAATGAAAGCAAGAAGAAGAAAAGGTCCCAATCTAAACTCCATTAACAGTTTTTATGGTATCGGTCTGAAAAAAACATTCCTAATTTTGCTAATCACATCAATTCGGTACCATGTTTAAATAAAAATGTCAGCCTCTCAACGGTAATTATTCTGATTTCCATATATTAGTTTGATTTTTTCTTCAAAATAAGACATTTGCAAACATGCGCTTTACTTCGGAAAAGAAACACATTCGGACATTTTACAGACTGAATCAGAATCTTAATTAATTAATGTATGTGCATTTTCTGCAATCAATTTGAAATAATGTCCGGTTTTGGAATAAAGGGGTGGAAATTAAAGTTGAATGTTTTTTTTGGATCAGATTCATCGATTAATCAAGAAAAAAAATCAACAAGCGATTACTAAAATAATGGTTAGTTGTAAAAATAACAACATAATTTAAATGTAAAAAAAAAAGAAAAAAATAAGTTGACAGATATTTCATTTTATTTTTTTACATAGTTTCTCAAATGACAAGCGACCTTAAAACACCCCCCCCCCCCCTTTGATGGGAAACAGACTTTTCCTTTATCAACTTCATTATCTGTGCTCAGAAGACCAAACAAGCGCACGGAACAGCAGCAGTCAAGTGCGCCACACGGCCAACAATGAATGGCCGATGATGACAGCGTTGATGAAGACGATAATAAACACAAACAGCTTCACTGAGAGTTTAGAGGAAGGTTATCATCAAACGGCGCTCATGGTTTACGCACGTCAACACCCGGCCGACATCTCTGCTGGCTTGCGCTGCTTTTCAGTGTAAACGGTGAGGACGAGCATGGGAGGTGATTCTGAGTGGACATACATCGAGTGATGGCCGAGGGAATTCCAGTACAAACTCAACATTATAAAAAAAAAAATATTTTTTTTGATACATAATTCGTTGTCTACTTTTCCCCCAACGATGAAATTATACTCTGACAAAAAAATTAATTACCGGATGCAGAACTCACGACTATTAAAATAAACACAAAAAATTAAACATGAAGCTTAACAAGTAACTAAAATTATTCTTAAAGGGATACTTGACTCTGAGACATTTTCAGCAGTAAAAAGTTCAGATTTTGTCCAGAATTAATTTGATAACTTCATTATTTTTCATGTACAAATAAAAACAAATTTTGCCACTTGCTATCAACTGAAGATGACATCACCTGTGCTGAGGAAATAGGTAATGACCAATCACGGCTAAGGTCGTTCCCTATTTCCTCAGCACAGGTGATGTCATCTTCAGTTGACATCAACTGGCAATTTTTTTTTTTAAAGCTACTAATTGTTTATGAAAAATAATGAAGTCATCACATTAATTATAGACAAAATATCTTATTGTTAAAAATGGCTTAGTAAGTCAAGTATCCCCTTTATGATTATTTTTTTGGGATATTTTTAATTTAGATTTTTGTAACAATATATTTATTGTTTTGTAACGACAAAAAACACATTTTAAAATCTTTTTTTTTTTTTTTACTTTTTATTTTGAACATTTTTCATTTTTTTTTTTTACTTTTACATTTTGATTTTAATCCCTTAGATGGTCACAGTGGACGTGACATATTTGCATGTCTAAACCAATAAAACACATAATTTCGCAAGTTTTTTACATGCTTTTATGAAGTGTAATTAGTGTTTGTACTGTAGTATTCATATACTGCAATTGTGCCTTTAAAGGGTGTGGCCTAGCAATGTCAGAAGCTGAAATCCGGTATGACGCAATGTGAGCGTCTGGGTGCGAGTTGTGGCCTCATGAGTGTTCTCATTTTGTATTTGATTTTGTTCCGTTCAGCTGTGACCCCTTGCCAACATGCGCGGGCATTACATATAGCTCGTTTGTAGTAAAGCCCCTTTTCACACTGCACTTGCTCAGCACAGCAGGGCAGAAAGAAGACAGCAGCCCGAGGCATCTTAGCATCATGGCGGATGTTCTCTTGCCGCGCTGTAATGTCCAGAAATCAATGGGTTCGACGATAGCGCTTTGCACCCTGCGCTAAGTGCAGTGTGAAATGGGCTCAACTCCAACTGGGACCGAAGATACCAACTATCTACCAATCCTCACATCCAGATTTAACACTCACCTCTTTGATAGCAGACATCTTGACAGACTCATAATAGTGGAGGGATGCGTGGGGCGTGTTCATATCATAGCCGAAGCCGGCCACTGCCACCTCGTCACAGTTATGCAGCGCCATCGTTATGGCAACCGTGCCTAACGTTGGAATGTTCTGTCACAAAGATACAGAAGTTCAGGATCAGTTTCAAATCATTCTAAAATTTTCCTCACTTGCCGTCCAGCTCAATTGCCTCGTCCCACTTCCACTGCAAACTAAACTTTAATGACTCGGACATTAACAATTACATGTAAGACGTGACCTTCCTTCTATGACACCGTGATCTACAGGCCTGAACTGTGCTTCCTTATCGCCTTGGGCTGCCCCAGATCGTGGGGGGGGTTACAGATTCTGTGTGTGTTTTGTTTAAAGAAGAAAGAGTGGAGGGAGGCC
Source organism: Leptonotus elevatus (assembly GCF_054856555.1). Lineage (NCBI taxonomy): Eukaryota > Metazoa > Chordata > Actinopteri > Syngnathiformes > Syngnathidae > Leptonotus > Leptonotus elevatus. Next base: position 7,827,282 of record NC_141239.1, on the reverse strand, counting down.
CCATTTAAATCATTACCCTGATTTGAAGCCCTCGGGGTTGGTGGACCTCAACAAGCAGCTGGCCAACCCCCTACTGTGTGCTCTAATACATTACATTTACACAGACTGGTACCACCAATCAAGCTACTCGTTCATTTCCACATACATAAACATACAGTATGATGGTCAAAAGGAGAGACGGCTGAAGGGCAAGAAAAAAAAAAGAAAAAAGATCAGAGCATAAAATCCTTTAGCGTTCGACAGCAAGGCAATGATGCACAGAAATACAAAGGCGCTAACACAAATGAGCAGAAACACACTCGCACCAGATGCCCACATGTTCAACACATGTTGGGTTCATGAAGGGGTGTTGCAAGAGCCCCGGAGGATGATGTTCACTTATAACAGTCCCGCTTTACTTTCACGGCTACACACACACGCAAACAAGCGTCTGATGCAGGGTCAAGCGTATCAGTCAACAGCTGGGTCACAGTCCAATACGTTAGAGAATCGATACCAAGAAGGGGAATGGAAAAAACGGGGACTGTCCCCTTTATTTCGACACGGGGATTAAGCCATTTCAATTGTAACGTCTAAAATGAAGTGCAGCACTTTTTGTTAAGCTCGTTTGTTGTTGCAATATGCAACAATTTTGGGATACCAGTAAAATCTGAACAGATCAATCAAAATTGCAAGGAAAACTTGAAATTAGGGGTGTCATAATTAGTGCGTTCATTTTTTTAATTAATGACCGCCCCTTACTTGGAAAGCCTGTACTGGGGGAATTCCAGTTGCAACGCCACGTCAACAATGTATTTGTGGAGACTGGGGTCGAGTTGTATTTTACAATTTTAAAAATGTGCAGAATTTCACAAGCATGTTAAAGATTAGATAGCTCTTTAATATGAAAAGCAAAATGCACTGAGCCGCCACCAATGTCTTACAAATGTAATTATGTCATCTCGTGGCAGAAAAATGACCTCAACACCAATTAACACTCATTTTTACAGTACAGTACATCTTTAACTCATTTGTGTAAACACGTTCTAAAGTAAATGTTTTAAGTGTCCCAAAGGCGTATTTATACGTTTTTAATGTGTGTTTTTTTATGCTAGAGCGTACAGAAAGCAGCCCTAACCGCAAAGAACGGTTGAAGAAATTGTAGTTATTACACAAACGACCAGCCGGTGGCAGAAGAGCAAAGGAGATGAACCAGGACCATGTTGAAAAAACCCTCAATTACTCAGAATTCTAAATAGATTTGTGAATAATGATAAAACTTAGCTATATTCTAATGCTAATTGCGGCAAAACGGAAACGGATAGAAATGTACTTTTTTTCCTGATGAAAGAAGAGACTTTAATCTTTCTTTTTGGTAGGTTTCATGTTTTTATAGCAATACAACACAATATTCTGTGGGCCTTGCAAAATCAGTCAAAATCCAGTAAAACAGCCGGGAGTGAAGGGGTTTGCTTTAGTGGAAATGACTGGGAGTAAAGAATTAATTTAAACTCCATGTTATGAATTATGAAATTACTGTATCAATAATTAAAAGATGCAGCCACATTTCTATTAATTTAACACTTTTCGCCCAAATTTATATTAAGAGTATGAAAACTTGGAAAGAAATATTTTATTGTACATTTAGAACAGATATAAAATGTGCGATTAATCGAGAGTTAACTATTGAAGTCATGCGATTAATTATAATTAAAAAATTTAATAGCCTGACAACCCTACTTGAAATATTGTAGCCATGTGACAAACATTTCCGATTAAAATGTACTGTACTTAATGATCACCAATTTTCCTGATGAATGAATGAAAAAAAATGCGGCTCGATTCATCCCCGTGCGTATTCCTTCTCGCCCCCTCACCCCATTTCTTTCCTTTCCCATCGAAGATAACTCGCAAGCCAGGTGGGAGCATTTTGTGTTCCAGCGACTGCCAACTCTCAATCACTTTAAGAAGGTGGATACTTTGTCTCTTCCCTGTGATCCTAAACAAATTCCTGATTCCGTCCTTCCACAAAGATTAGGAAATTATAAGGCAATTTCCAAGCTTAATGCGGCTAATTCTTGACTGCTGGCTCATCATGAAGCTGCAAGTGTGTGCCTGCATGCGACTTACCCCTTTTCCCATTATGCCATTGTTAAAGGGCAGGCCTATGAACTGGAAGGCAGCCTCTTGGATGAAATGGGGGTTGAGGATTCTCATCTCGCTGGGCTCACGAGGGACGTGCTGGGCCACAGACTTCCAGAAACCCTCTGTACCTCGCTGGGGTGATCCAGGGAGAAAAGACAAAGAAAAGAGAGAAAGGATATGACAAAAATCGGCAAGAAAATTAAGTTGTTATTTGTAGAAACAGAAATATTTTTGAAATTAATTAAAGAAGTGAATATTAATTAATGAAATGAAACGCTACAGTTTATCAAGATTAAAAAAAAGAAAAAGAAGCTAACTCATACGACATCAACGCACGGCGCAGTCACTTCCTGGTCTTCTTCTTCTTTTAAATTACTGGTTGATCACATCTCTATGGTGTATATCGCCACCAACAGCGGCGGAGTTCCATCTCAATATTCGCAAAAGAAGAACAGTTGGAAACGGGTATAACTCGCATATGTCAATTTATGCGCATTTTCAGTAAATTTGAAAAACAAAACAAAATTGAAACAATTGGATGGAAACCTGACTAATGAACCCAGCGAACTGAAGTTACGCCTATACCAGTGCTTCTCAATTATTTTTTGGGGTACGCTCCCCCCAGGAAGAAGAAAATATTATACACACTCCAAAACTCTCCGCTGCGACTATAAATAGTATCAATCGTCTAAAAGAAATGGTTGTAAATACACCTCTGCAGATGAGCTAAAACTCCTTAGGCACTCTCTGACTATGAGAGCACCACTGCCACCTACTGTAGTGGATGAGCAATTACACTTTATTCCAGTACGGTCTCAAAAAAAAAACATTCCCCCCGCCAAATAAATTTCAATAATTTCTATTATTTGGCTGCTTTCCCCCGCGAATAGTGTGGGTCCACTGTATAATTATATTTACAATAACCAACAAATTTGAATATACTCCAACTTTTCCCTCCTTCACTGCTGCGCTGAAACTTTAAACCTGAACTGACATCAAAGGTTAAATATGGCATTTCAAAGGAAGTGATTCCAATCACACCTTGACCTGAGGGCATTGTAGAGAGTTTTTTTTTTTTTTTTTTTTACATCAAGCGATCATCATTACATGCTTAGGAAGCCAGTTAGACAGGCAATGCTGCCTGAACAGAATCCCTCAACTTAATGAAATGCACGGCATGGACAAAATAGCCCAGAACCCTTCCTTCCTAACAATAGTTTTACACCTCCAATGTCAATCTCCTTAGCCCATTCCCCATGTCAGATGATAAACAAAATGACCAAACAACAAACCAGCAGTGCGTGATTGACTTGGCCAATAGTGTGACTTCCTAAAAGGAAGAAAGCCAGCCGGATCATAAGATGTAAATGGGAATCACCTGTTCAAATAGCGCTCGCTCGGTTACCTTTGATATATCCATGCATGACTGTGTGCTTGCGTGTGTGTGTGTGTGTGTGCGCGCATGTTGGCAGAGGCAAACAAGTCTGCTGGATCCAACAACAGTGGCGGCTCTTTTTTTTGCTTTTGGCAAGCTGTAACAGGAACAACAGCTCATCTCTCCTGTCAACACAGCTTGTGTTTGCCAGAAATCTATTTAGCAATGTGTAGATGTGTATACGTCTTGGTTACGGCGAATAAGGACAGTCGAGCATATTTGTCTTTATTCCAGGACAGAGACAAGCTAAACGACACACACACACACAAAATACACACACACACTTTGCACAGCAAAGACCCGACATGTAAATAGAGCAACGTGACGGGGTGGTGATCGCTTTGATGATTTTCACAAATGGTGACCAAAATTTGGCCCATGGGACATTTCTGGCCCGCCACTTACTTGATTAAAGGAGTCTGAGTAACAACTTCTGTGACTCAATAAGTGAAACGTACATTACTAATGCTATGACTACTACTTTTCATAAGGACCTTTCGGGATACTCCAGGTCGTCAGAAGTTGAGCAACTTTAGATTTTTTGTAGTTACTGCTAAGATAATGATTCAGATGGGCGTTCAGAGCACTTGCGCTTTTGTTAGACTTATTTTGACAGGTACTGTGCTAACGGTGTCATTTTTAGCAAAATATTTCCACACAGTTTAAGCACCCCTGCGAGTTGGCTACACCGACCGACTACCTGTTGATTTCAGCCAGGTGTGTGTGTGTGTGGGGGGGGGGGGGGGGGGGGGGTGAATACAATTTAAAAAATACCTCATCGGTTCAATGCTGACAGGAAGCAAAGGAAGAAAATGGATTTTTAAAAATGTTTAAACTTGGAGGACTTAATCAATCATTTAATCAATCCAACGAGTGATGCACCGAATATTTTCGGCCAAAAATGGCTATTTTTGCCATTTTCGGCATTTGGCCAAAATAAAATTAAAGCCGAAAGTATATAGCCCAAATAGGCTGTGGTGACGCAAGGAGAAAAAAAACGCTGCAAGCAAGCGTCTGTTTAAATTGAACAGCCTCTCTTCTTGCTGGGTTTTCACCGTGTGAGTTTGCACCGATCAGTCGCAGCAGCTCCCGGGGTCATTGCGCACACTAAACAATAATACAGTAAATCAGGGGTCAACAACCTTTACTGCCATTTCAGGCCAAATAAATAACAAAAAATCTGTCTGGAGCCACAAAACATGTGAACATTGTGATGAAGGAAACGTTACCCATGAGCTAATTAGAGCTGCACCATAATAAAAAAAAAAATGAAGCATCCAATAATTTGAGATTCATTTTCTTTTACCATTTGTCTTCTGTTTTTGGATTTATTTATTTTCAATTTTGTGGAAATTTTATGGTTTTCCTCTTCCTTTTTGGTCATTTTTAGGTCATTTTACAAAACCTATTAATTAACCCTTCGTCTCTCTTTTTCTGACAACTTTAAAATGTGGACTCTGACATTTTTTTAAATATTTAATTATTATTATTTTTAACCATTCATTCATTTAAATAATATTTTATCCAAAAATTACAAGTAAATATGTTTAAAAATATTCTAGTCATTTTAAATAAATAAAAGGACAGGGACTAAAGAGCCATGTGGCTCCAGAGCTGTAGGTTGCATACCCCTGCACTAAATGGATGAATGGAAAGCTGCCAACACAAGCTCTGTTCACTACTGCGATGGGTTAAAAGTAGAGCACAACATTTATGTAGGCACGCAGATGAGAATAAAAAGGGTCTTCATCTTTAACTATAATTATTTTGGGAATGCTCACATTTTTACTATCTAAGCTGGTAATATATTTTTTTCGTGGTTATTTTAGGTGAAAGCCAACCCCAGCAAGAAACCCGTCCTGTCTCTGCCAACTCGTAAGCTGAACAAAGGACAGGCTGCCGTCCTCAGTGCTGTGCTGAGTGGGAAGAACGTCTTCTTCACAGGCAGTGCAGGTATGAATATGCGCGGCTTTTATAGGTTTTACAAATCGAATTAGCGCTCTATTAAATATTACATCCCGTCAATGAAGATGGGAGCTACGCCCTTTATGGACTTGTTGCCAGCCAATCACAGGGTACATATAGGCAGCAAATTATTCACAATTCACCCGTGGAGAAGTTAGTCTGCTGGTATGACTGATTTATGGGAGCGAGAACCATTGCTTTGGCCAAAACATTCCTAATTAATATTAAACTACACTAATAAACTAACCACCAGAGGGTGCTAGAACTGCACAAATTAAATATTTTTAATATCATGATATCGCCTTTATCGTTACATCCCTACAAATGGCACATAGGAAGGCTGGCACAGAGATTTGAGCCCTGACCCTCAGATTGAGAAGCAGACGTGATAACCACTAGCTTTTTTATTTTATTTTGCTCCTTCAGGTACGGGGAAGTCCTTCCTACTGAAAAGAATAATTGGGTCACTTCCTCCAAAGAGCCAACATGTCTGTGGTTTGGGCACATAAAATGCCAGTGCTAAATAAATATTTTATAATAATATTATAATTGTAATTAATTATAATAAATGCAATGATAGTAAAAATTGGCAATTTTTTGGGGGCGTTTCGGTATTCGGCGAAGAATTTTTTATTTTCGTTTCGGCCAAACATTTTCATTTCGGTGCATTCCTAGTTCCAACGATTCATCTTAATTTTTTGTGACGAAATTCAACAATATTAAATAAACAATTTACAACTATAGTAGTATGGATATTTCCTATATATATATATATATATATATGTATTTATTTATTGTGTGTGTGTGGGGTGGGGGAGGGTCAATGCCCTGGACTGCAAGAATAGATCCGGCCCTGCATAAAGTGGCCATCAGAATCACATAACATTAAAGAAGCTAAACAAGAGTAAATTGTATCAAGCTGACAATCTTTGAGAGAATATTTACCTTTATTTATCCAAGTAAAGCAATGGAGAACAGTTTCTCATTTGCGATGCCGACTGAATAAAATAAAGATCAGCGCGAGTGTGACAAGTTTCATAAACTTGACCTGGAGCAGAAAGTGAAGTGAACAAGTAAGTCACACATTTGCTGCCATACTCTAATTTTCTGTATTATTCGGGCAAAATTACAATACAGTAGTTCCTATTTTTGTTTTATTCAGATCAGCGATTATTCAACAATTTATCAATCTGTTGTTTGTCACAACTAGTCATGTCGAAGGTGCCTTCACTGACCTCCGGAATTTAGAGTGACGTATGATGTGTGTGAACTCAAGTGGAGACTGAAATATGGTAAGTTTTGTCATTTGTGTGGACTACGACCGAATGTAACCCCTGCTGTGGTTGGGCAATAAACCTAAAAAGCATCAGTGTCACAGTGTGCCAGTCGGGACACTCCATCAAGTCCTCGCCCAAAGACAGATGCGAGTCATCTGTTCTTAAGCGGAAATAGAAAAGGACTTTTCACTTCTAGAGTGGCACAGTCATATGAAGTCACTCACAGGGAAAGCTTTTGCTCCAACCAGAAAATAAGATGAAACATCTGATGTTGATGGCTGTGGCGTTCATTTTGTTAGCAGGACAAAAAAAAAAAAGTCACGTACTTTGGAAGACGAGCATCTCCAGACTGATTGTATTCCATTATTTTATTTTATTTTTTATTTAGGTTTTGCTCTGTCCTGTCAGACAGCAGATCCAATAGACCATTTGCACCGACAGCCCGTGATCACATGACTGCCCCATTATGGCCGGCTGAAGTAAATGAATGTTGAATTGGACAGGACACGGAGCGACTTAGCGACTGTTATTATACTAATGATAAGTTATTATTACCCATCTAGCCATGACATCTACTAGTTCGACTGACGTTGGCCTGACAACAATAATGTATACTGATTCAAGATTAGTTTTAACATAAAGTTAACATTTAAAGTTTTTTCTTAAATGCCACAATTAAGTAGTTGGTAGCTATTGTAAACATGACTTGTAAAGCACCCATCCAGCATTCTGTCACTTGTGCAAAATTACAACTTACAAAAACATTTGAATGTAACAACATAAGAACAACAGCTTTTAATAATCCAAAAGACAAAATTCGATTCAGCAAAGATTCGATTTTTAACTTGTTTCTCATGTAACTAACTTATTTTATACATTTACTACAGAGAAAAAGATCAACGTACCAAAAACTTGGAACAGTCTAAGGCTACGTTCACACTGCAGGGTGTGATGCCCAATTCGGATTTTTTGTTGAATCCGATCTTTTTATGTACCGTTTACATTACAAAAACAAATGCGACATCTAATGTGAACGCAACGCGCCCGTGATGCGACTCGCATGCGCAAAGAACACGCGTCGAGTGACGTACACCCAAAACAACGTCGTTGCAGTTTTCACGGAAGTAACCCGACTCGCAACGTTTCACCGCCAGCCAAGCCGCCGGGCTAGGCGACTTTTATCAGCGTCATATGCAAATTTATCTGTGCCAATAGCACGCTAAAGATTGGTGGTCTGGTGGACTCGTTTCGCGGACGTGTTAGGAGTTCGATTCATGATTCTTGTCTGCATACATTATGCAAATTCAGCTGTGCGAACGCCCGCGCTCCTGTTTGGTGGACTGTTTTTTGGCTCCTATCCTCGGCATAAACATGACCTGATCAAAACAATAAATAGTAATTGAAATCAATTACAAAGTGGGAAAAACACTCCGGCAAATCACGATATTCACATTCCTTTTATGCTAAGGTTCCAGTGGTTAACAAATAAATAAAAAGAAATTTACATAAGAGACCCAGTCATAGTGCATAATTATGCAGTGCTTTTATGTCCAATTTCTTACCTTACTTCTTTTGGGGGGTATTTGTGTTCAGCCATTTAAAACTACTGCAAAAAGAAAAGCTTTTCCATAGTGCATCTGTCTAAACAGTGTGCGTTTGCATGTGTGTATTTTCAAGAGGGAGACCCGCGACGCGAGCCGCTTGCATTAAAACACAGTTCATTTTTAAAGTTATATAGCAATCAGCAGCTCGGAGCAGCTCACGCTTGAGCTTTGTAAGCACTGGGCTCCCTTTGGGGTACTCTGAATAACAGAAGGGCACATTTGAACAACGCTCACACAAGGTTTTGAACAAGCACGTGCTTGCCTCGGGCACATTAATTTACGGAAAAAGCCGTATTAAAAGTGTCGATACATGGTTTTATGAATCGATATTGGGTTATGAAAAACAATATCGATTTGATATATCGATATTTTAAACCCAGCCCTACCTATTTATATCCACATACGAAAGAGGCCCAGGTCGGGTGTGAAAAAAGTCACACCCCATGAAAAAAAATTGATACTTGTGAAAAAAATCTGTATTAAGCGAACGCAGCCTAAAAGTGCTTAATGTAAAAAATAAATAAATAATAAAATAAAAACCTTAGCATGGCTTAATGTTAGAAAACTACGATCAATCGCGTGAATTTTCATAGGTGAATGTTGGTGGCAATTGTTTTGACATTTTCGGAGTAGACATATGTCCAGATATGCACGATTAATGGGATTTCAATTCATTTCAACAGGGAAAGATACATTTGAGATACAAGTGTTCTCATGCAAACAAAACTTGTAAAGCAAAGCACCACTGTATTAAGAGTTCAGTAAGCAATATTAAAAAGGTTAAATGAGAGTTGTGTAATATAAGACTGAATAGAAGTAGCACGGCCAGTGACAGTAGCGGTCAAAAAGCTTTCGCAAACAGCCTGAAGCGGTGCAGGACGTTGCCTCCACTTGGCTTGACTGCTTACTGCTTGCGAGTGTGGTCGACAAGAGAATAACTGCTGGCCAGTGGCATTTGAACACAGACAGAACAGAAAGCTCCAAAAGTGGCCCAAGACCACTCACTCCGACACATACGCCAAAAGGTGGACAGACGTGTGTCACTCTCGTGAGAGCTAAGGATGTCACCAAATTGCTGCTGGGGAGGAAGTAGCTTTCGCTCTTGTCCTACGGTTGTTTATGGTTAAATGGGTCTGGGACATTAGACAGTATGTGCGTGTGTCTGCTTTTCAGTAAAGCACCTGTTAAAACAAGCGGGGAATTGCAAAGTAGGATGGAAAAGTACGACACTCATTCTGTAGAACCAAATGTGAAATGATTCACTTTCACTTATACAATTGCTCTCAGCCGGGAAGTTGACCTTTTGTCCCATGGGAGAAACGGTCAAACTGTCTTGATTAGGGAAATCTCTGAATAAAAATAAATAAATAAATTGAAGTCACAAAATACACAATAGGCTAGCAATATACAAGTCCTGGCAAATTATAGTTTCAAAGCTTGCACAGATACTATAAACAAAATAAATTCTATAAAAATAAATTCTGGCGGTTATAGTTGAAAGACCTGATTACATACCCTAACACTTACGTGCAATAATACAATTAAGATAAATCCATGGTAACGTCAACATGATCCCAGAAAAGTATAGGAGTACTGCCTATTGCTGCTATTAGGAGTCAATGAGGTGGAAAAGTAATCCAAACAATAAGAAATGCTCCAGGCTCCACAATGAAAACTTCATTTTGTAATGAATAATGAGGTCTCCTCACAGCAACACGCACATTTTTTTGGGATAGAGTAAAAACCTCAACGCGATGAGCGTATGTATATAGAGAATACAGTATATTTTACTGATTATGCCATCAATTAATCAGACAAAAGTGGATTTTGCATTATTAAACACGGGTAGAATATAATCATGTGAGATGAAGGTATTGTTTTTGTCCACTTAAGGTTGCCATCCTCACATTCCACAAGGTGTATCTGTGACTTTTCATGGACCCGACCTGGTGAGTGACATGGGTGAGTTGACTGGCTGTTAACTGGGTGACTCGGCGTGAGTTGTGGCTCGTGTATGAATGTAGTTATTATATGTTTGTTTTCTTACAGTTTGTTCAACAAAGTGATTCGAAACCATTTGCTGAGGCATTAACAATACGTCCTTACAAGTGACTGTAGGCTACATTAAATTAGCTAACATTGATACATTACGTACAATAGGATCATAAACGTATTATTGTGGTACACATTGCACTTTTTTTATTTTGATTGATGATCCTTATTTCATTAATCATTATTTGCAGCTTTCATTTTTTTTTATAATACCATATATTTATGTATTTTGCGTTGACTATGTTTTAAGTAATCGATACATGTACTTATTTGGCATCTACAACTGAAATCATTGGACATGGGATGGGGTGTGTTGTCTAGATCTAAATTTGTCCTCAGTGATTCTGGTAGAGCATTAAAAAAAAAGTATTAAAGAGTGCCTGCACAAGTTTACATTTTAAGTTTTCAGCACTAGAGATTAAAGTAGAAATGTTACCCTAAAATAACTTAGTACAGTGGTACCTCGGAGTTTGAACATAATTTGTTCCTGCGAAGTGTTGCAAGTCCGAATTGTTCAACCACCCAAAAAAAAATTCGCATAGGAAATAATGTAAATGCAATTAATCCGTTCCCAAGCCCCAAAAACTGAAAATTCCCATTTTAATTTCAATTTATGTTTTTTTACATTTACAGTACAGTATAGTATTTAAACAATAAAAAATACCTTACATTTTTTTGTTGTGGTGTGATGATAAATGCTATGTTAATGCTAGCTTTAGTTCAGTGTTGAGTTTATGTATTTTACATTGGGCATATTATTAGACTACTAAGCAGTCTTTCTGTGCATTGTTTAACGTCAGGCACGTTATTGAACAGCTAAGGGGGGGGGGGGGGGGTCCTCGTGCCAGTATTTACAGAAGTAGTCACGGTAGTTACAACGGCGCGATAATCTCCTTCCTAATTCCGCTGTGGTTCGTAGCACTATGTTTTTCTTTGCTGCCACTGGCACTGTTGTCTTTCTTTGGGCCCATGCGAAGAAAATTGTTGTGGAAAAATCAAAAAGCACTCGCGACTATGGAGCACCTCCGGGAGTATTTACGATCTGACTGGAAATGAGCAGCGCATCGTCAGCATTCGGCATTGCTTGGCTTCACTCGGCTACTCGTTTTCAAGGTATGTTCGGCTTAGCTTGCTTTGCTTGGGGGTTCGAACTTGGAAAATGAGTTCAAACTCCATCCACCAAGGCATTTTTTACTCCGATTTTTTGGTTGAAGTCCGAATATTACGAGTTCCGAGACGTTCAAACCTCGAGGTTCCACTGTAATAGTAATAACCAATGTTGCTTCTCATGAAGACTGAATTGTGTTTGTCATTGTCATAGCAACTACTGGATAGGTCTATGTTGGCACTTTAAACTAGATCTTTATCTTGAATCCTTTAGTCTTGTAAATGTCACCTAACTTTGTGGAAGTGCACCCTAATTGGTTACAATCCCTCTAATACTATTCCAAGTTTCAGTCTCTCCATGTCAACGAGAACGCAGGATTTATAGACGCTCAGTTTATTTGGAAGGAGAATCACGGCCATAGAAATCATCACTAAAGATCTTAATGCTGGGGATTAGTGCAAGATATCGTCAAAGGGCGAGGAGACCTCGTATAAGCCAGGAGAAGTGGGGGATCAAACGCGTGTTATGGGAATGAAGTGAGTACTAAAATGGAAAATGGGCAGCAATTTACAATGGGAAATCTATTCCTTTTCTAATTCGACTATAATATATGCAATTTATATGCTCTACAAAATATCAATAAACTGTTTTTCAAAATGAAATGAAAACGTATTGTACGTCAAAATTATTATCATTATTTTTTTGAAGGACTCTACTTGAAAAGTAAAAAGTGTACTGTATTGAATTAAAAAAACAATCTATAATATAATAGAAATATTGCCTATACACAAAAAGAACACATTTAAACAACATTTTTGCATCAAGTAGATGTCTATATCAAAAGGGCATAAATAAGCAATAGGGAGAGAAGGAAAAAGGGTCATGTGCAAACAAATCCCAAGCAACAACACTAAGGGATTTTAGAACGTTTGGAATTCCGTTGTCATTTTACGGGATCTCTGGAATGAGATTACTGTACATCCAAGACATGAAGACGCCCTTAATTCTTTGACAAGCAAGTATCGTATAAATGCGCAATTCCAGCCCAGTAAACCACCGTCGAAAATTATGTTTATAGTGGAGTTGCCCAACCACAGAGGCGGAGTAGATTCCGGAAGGTAGACTAAGTAATTTAAAAGCAAAAACAATAACTTTGAAGTACTAACAAACACAATTACAGCTGTTTGGAGGTTGTTAGAGGTCGGTTTATGTGTGGCTGCTTGAAAGGAAAATATATTCCACTAGACACATCTGAACATATCCCGCCGGAGGAGCTGGTTGAAGTGGCTGGGGACAGGGAAGTCTGGGCTTCCCTCCTAAAGCTGCTGCCCCTGCAACCCGACCCCGGATAAGCGGTAGTAAATGGATGGATGGATGGACATCTAAACATATCAAACACTATAAATGCATGGTTATGAACAAGCGCAATGTCGCCCACCGAGGAACGAGGGCAGAGGCGTAAATGTCTTTATGTCAAATAACAACTGTGTGCCAACGACAACTTTATTCAGCATATAAGTTATACAATACATCCACCAACATCACATGTGCCACTTTATGGCACTGGCGTCGGTTTATATTGTCGACGTATATTATAAATGTGTGGAAGTACTTTACAAAAAATGAGGCCGGTGGCGCAGTCGCTTTCAAAATATGAAAAATACTATACTACATCAAATATTATACATGCACAAATGAAAGTATAACAGTGAGACGGAGACATTGGTCATTTTTGGAGCTGACCCACTGTGCTGAAAAATTAAAACAATTAATCGACGGACTCAACTTTCATCTCCAGGGTTTCCCCCGGTGTTTTACAGGCCTGGCGGGTCGCCAGGCTTTTTTCTTCTCTACTCCTTTTTGCCCACCCGGCAATTAACACTAATCGGTGCATGTCGCCCGCCCACGTGCGTCGACGTACGATGAATAGTAATCACTGAAAGTCGGCTGTCGTCAATAGTGCATCTAGTTAAACTATTTTTGTCTAAACTGTCACAACTTGCAAAAAGTGGGCTTTAAACAATTTGTGATAAATGTTTCGTCTCAAACAGGCAAGGCATTATATTTTGAGAACTTAAGCTCTGGACAAGCACAAATGGAAATTTTATTTCACATAATTTTATTATCATATTTTTGTAAATGGATATGAATGACAGAACACCAAACTTTTGCCTTCAAACCATGCGTTTACTACTTGCTCTATACCCTTCACTGATTAGTTTTGGAAATATTGTATTACTAGGTATTCAAACTTTTGCTTTCGGTGCATGAACCATTATTACAAACTGAGATTAAGGCTAAAAAAGAAAAAATAGAAAAACACGATTCTGGTGATTGTTACCCTTCTCCTTTTTAAGCATGCAAACAGCAATGAACTACAGACTACACAGTGGCATATAGTTGTAAGAAGAAAGCATAGTGAAGAAGTATTTCTCGCGCGCGAGTGTGTCGGTGAATTGGGCAATTCTCATTTTGTTTAGCCATCCAAGATGATGTCACAGCAGAGGCAAGCTCACCGACCAGCGGCTGAGTGAGACAAAGGAGGACGCTGCGTTATACAGTATGGAGTTATGCACTATACTTAAAAAAGAAAGACTAAATAGGGCCTGCTCTCGCTTTCATAAGCACTGTAGGGATTCAAAAAGCCCCGCATATCCCCTCTAGCTGTTATTCTAAAGGTTTTGCAAAGAAAAAAAAACTGTAAAGAAATGACTGTTGTAAAGCAGTACAAAGATTCATGAAAGCTTCTTCTCTGAAAGGCAAAATGAAAAGAGCAAATGGAGGGATGTTAGTTGGCATTTGAATCGGGGTATATTTTATACATTCCCAGACGTTGTGTCGCCATTCGCCGGCATCTTTAATTTTGAGTCACAGCAACTCCAGAGGATGACCGTCACAGAACCCCACACAACGCGCGCCATTTTGGTTGGTGTGCTGCAGGCCTAATGAGTTATGCATCACTGATAGAAATGTGTGAAAATGTGTGAATGAGAGCACACGGGTCACGTGCATACACACAATTGCATCTCCGCATGTTTTATGTTTCCAATGTATTAGCGAGTGTTAGGTGTGAGTCCGATTAAATAAAGCCAGGATAAAAGTATTTTAACAAGACTGCAATCCCTTTCAAATTAGAGCTAAGACTGAAAAACCTTTGATTTGTAAAGAGACATTGTTGCCACAGCAACAAGTTTTGTTTTGGAAAAAAAAGTCCCACAGGCTCAAATTTTCCCGCCTGACAAGCTAAAACATACTTAGCACACATTAAGAGTGACAAAACATAATTGGATATGTTTTATGAGTTGACGGGATTCTATATGTGTGGTGCTGATTTTTATAAATCTTGAGATGTCATTGAGATGACTGATGTTCGGAGATGTGCTTTTTATTGGAAACATTTTAATAAGGCTTTAATAAGTGCCTCTTTGTCCAGTGAAGGGCCTTGAAATAATCTCAGTTGTAGAGATACTTGGAATGTTCCTGAGAGCTTTTGGGTGACCATGAATAGAGAGGCGATAACACCATTCAAAAAGTTAATTGTCTGTTATATTCAAAGAGATAAGGACACAATATGGTCAGTCAGACAATTGAGAGTTATTCACCAATCTCACACAACCGAAATAACTGACAGAATTAAAACCGAAAATCCGCTGTTACTAGCGAGAATAGAAAGGCCTGCATGCGAGGCATTGTTTATTTTTTCTCCCTCAACTGATCTTTCTTAAGAATTTGAACCATCTTAAACCTCTCCAGCGTAGAGTTAAAATTCATGTTGTCCTCTTAAGATTTCCCAATGAAGGAATGTACAGAATGTAATTGGCGGTTTGGCGGCTACTGTATGTGTTGCTAAATGGTGAACATAACGCAGATACTCAACTCAAGCAGTACAATTCTGTGAGATGATTGGGAAAGGCAAATAATAGAATGAGTGAAATAACCAAAGTGAAAAACTTAACGTCCTTCATAATTTTCAATTCAAATCACTAGGCATTCAGTTAAAATTTTGTTAGGTGTAACTTTGTGTCTAAAGCCTTTTCATCACATTGCTGATGGCGGAAATGAAAACACATGAAAATTGTCAAATATGTTCTTACCAGTCTCTCCTTGAAGACCATCTGTCTAAGCCACTTGAAGTCCAATGGTTTGAAAGCAGTAAAAACAAAAAGTGAATCCTTTTCGTAGTGTTCCGGCTTCTGAATAGCTCCCTCTGGGTAGGTAATTCTCATTGTCGTTTTGGTCCCTACATCCTTGCCATAACCAGCCACCGGGGCTTCATTTAATCTGGAACATAATGAAATATGTTAATGGGAGTTTTGGGCCTGAATAGTCAGTTGTCATCAGCCAATATTTCAATACTTTCAACCGTCACTCGAATGAGCACGTGAAATATTCACCATGTGCACATGCCCGACTTTGAAAGATATTTTGAGTGCTTGCATAGACATCTATGCAGCAAAACTAAGAGTGCCACATCTGAAGGTGGTGTTTACAGTCAAAGTGAGAGTTTATAGTTTACCTATATGTATATTCAATCCAATCCACTTTATTTCTATAGTACATTTTATAAACACGTGTTTCCAAAGTGCTGCACGTTGAGATCCGCACACTATCATACAAATAAAATCTAGTAAAATCAACTTAAACAAAAAAAAACTGTCAATAAAATACAAAAATACAATAAGTAAAAACTAAAAATTAAAATAAAAATTAAAAAAATTAAAATTAAAAAATTTAATAAAAAATAACACGAAAGACCCCGATGACCACACAATGCACGATGAACTAAAATGTGTGTCTCACCTGACCACGACGTCATAGTCGTCTATCCGTGATCCCAGAGACTTGTTGGACAGGATACCTCCATTGCCCACAATGATGCATCTTTTACAGCTGAGACTGAAATGGAGAGGGCAAGGATGATTAGCCAAGAACATATGAAAGGGGGGAGCATCTTGTGAGTACCGTTTACCTGTCCAGTTCATCTCCTAGTCCAAAGTTTTTGGTGGTAGTTAAAATGCTGTCTATGATTCTCTCTGAGGAGGAAAGAAAAACAATCACAAATACAAAAACAAACGTGTTTTATAGTGAAACTTGGTTCAAAAGACTCAACAAACTGCCAAAGGGACTTCACATACCACTACAAGTAGAGCAACCCAGGTGGTCTTAAGATGAGTTGGAGCAGAGAACACCTCTCTCCGTTTATTCAGTTAGCAGATAAGGAGTGACCAAATCAACCCTCAGAAATAGAGGTGACGGAGTTATTGAGGGGTGAAAGGCTGTGTTATGTTCTTTCGAACCTGAACCAGGTTGAGAAAGGTATGTAGGCGTACGAAGAAACTGTCCATAAAAGCACTCAAAGAGGAATGCCGTTCTCAAACACGCGCGAGTTAAGTAGGCGATATTGCGCTCATCTCCCTTGCATGGCGAGAACCCCTGTGATCACAAGGTGAGGAATGAGGATGTTTAGTCATAGCACACATTCCTGCCATGTTCCACAGCGTATTGTGCAAGTGTCATGCTCTCAGCATTAGCCGTTCAATGTATTACCTCTCTGCCTGACCATGTTTAGGCCCCTCATATTTGAAGTTCTTCCACCTGTAATATCTGAATATCCATCACGAGTTTAATTCAGTCCGTGACAAGGCTTGTAACTCAAAGTACTCCTACATCAAATCATCTTTCCCTGTTTAAATAGAAATGTCAATCCATTCCAATCCAGAGAAAAAAATGCAATGTGTTTTTTAATAAAGAAAATAAAATCCAAAGACATACATACAGTCATGACACTATTAATTAGACTATAAAGACTTAGCTTAGCCTAGTCTTCTTTGCAGAGGATCAAGAAGATGCCTGAGTTAGGGGTGGGCGATTGTTAGATTGTTAGAAGAAATGCAGGGTTCACGATCTGTCATTTCTGTGGAATCGTCTGATCGCGACGCAGAGCATTTCAGCACAATTTGACCGTCAGCTGATTTTTCACCACTGACTGAAAAAGACAGCCATGCAGCCTGCCCCTATTTGACAGCCAATCAATGTGGCCAAGTACTGCACACACGTCTTTGCACCTCCCACCCCCCTCCGCGTTACGAACTGCCAAGTCGTAAGTTGTTGTTTTTTGTACCCAAACAGCGCCATTCCTCGCATGTATGCAAATTATAGAAATGGCGCAAAAAATACAAAATGTGCAGGTTTCTTTGTTTTTACAAGCGACCTGTAGTGTTTGTAAAATGATCAGGCCAAGCGGCAAGCCAACACCGTAATGCCAATTTGCAAAAGTTACCCGTCCATGCCAGAACACGACAGGCCACCGTGCGTAGCTTAGCCCCCCAAAAAAGTCTGTGTTGCATTCAAGATCCATTCAGACCATCGGAAACTACATAACGCACGATGCACTCATAAGGGTTGTTAACTTGTTACAATATTGACCTTTATTTATAAAATGTGTTTTTTACTTTGCTACATTTTTTTTTTAACATGACTTTATACCAGTGAAGTTGTGAGCACTTTAAGACATTCGCTGTTTTGAATACAGAGTACACTACTTTAAAACAGAATTCTGACTTTTGTTATTGTTTAGCTGCTTTTCTTTACAAAAGCTATTTATTATTAGTGTTCATTTTCACAAAATAATAAGTGTAGCCTTAACTAACCTAGTATTTATTTAATATCTATTTAATTTTAATTCAAAGAAATTGTGATAAAATCTAAATTTTATAATTTAAAAAAATCGTGATATTCCATTTTTGCAAGATGGCCCACCCCTAGCCTGATTATTTATATTATGTCTACATTTGTCTCTCTGCTGTTTGTGCTCAAATGTCTGTTGCTTAAAAGTTTATAAAACCACAATACATTGTTAGCATTAAGCTAAACAGACTTGACTCGAGCAAACAAAGTTATGTGGTTGTTTTAAATACACAATGTGCAATTCTTTGCTTTGTTTACTTTGACTATAAACTTCAACTCAGCGCGGCAATGCACAGCATCAAGCTTCTTCTTTGAAGAATTGTTCACTATCTGCCAAACGGCAGTACACGTTCACTGCCACCATACAGCTATTGTAAGTCTTACGAGCATCGTTTGCCCTATGTCAAAGCACAACAAAAGAGAAAGATACCAAAGTAATACAGTGGAAAAGCGTGAAAAGAAAAAGATGGCTGGGATGATGTTTCTGGGGCACATAAACACAAAAAAATGTGAGCCTCTACCTAGTGTTTTAGACATTACACAACCCCATTGACTCTGGCAAACAAGCCTAATGATTAGGGAACATTATGGAAGAGGAAAAAAAAGCACCGGGTCACTGTTTGGATGTGGTGTCGATGTCTGGCATCAAGCATCACCCTGAGCAGCATAAACACAGGGTTCAGGACCACACCTGGATCCAAGCAGGTCAAAGTGACAAATCTCAACGGGTAGGACTCACTTTCCAGAGGATGACATGATAGCTAATTGCTGCAAGTACCAAACTGTAAACATTTCTGTCGAGTATGTGTCATAGCACAGGCAAATGCAAATAGCTGTAGCTTTACAAATGTCCACAACGACTCTTCTTGAATGACAAAAAATCTTTAATGGTAACAAAGAGGAGGATTGGAATTATCACGCAATATATAAACACAGACTACTTGCTGGAAATACTGCAGTCTAAACAATATAAAGTAAGTGAGGAACGAATGTTATTACTTTTTGCCGCCTGATGCAATTTTGGCGACAACAGAAATATTACGCCTGCTTGATGTGATATCTATCCATTTGGTTAATCATGATGATGTTTTTGGGGTGAATCAAAGTCAATTTAGCTATCAATATAAACAATTATACTGCCCAATGATTTGTCCGATTTGCCAATTAATGGCAGCATGACATAATGCCACTTACTGCTACTGTAACATCCTACTCTGACAGCCAAAAATAGCAAGCCAGCGAAGGCATTCCATCTGGCTGCATCATCCAACAGCCGTAACATCGCAGCACTTTTGGACAATTCATGTAATGCAGGTACTTTATTACTTAGGACCTGTTTGTTTTAACATGTCATAAGGAGCATGGCCAGACGTTGCGTCAAAGTGCATACAGGCAAGTGCAGGTCCTACTGAGCTACATTATGAGTTGTCTCATGTATCCAGAACACAATACATTTTAACAGGTCAACTTAGTTCCAAATAGACTCTTTAAAAGTATTTTAAACCTTTATTGAGGTTTAAAACTGAGCTACATTATGAGTTGCCTCATGTAGCCAGAACACAATACATTTTAACAGGTCAACTTAGTTCCAAATAGACTTTTTTAAAAGTATTTTAAACCTTTATTGAGCCATGGCAACCATTTTACATTTGAAAAATCTCATAGCCACGTTAAGCCTAAAAAAAAAAAAAAAAAATCACAAATATTATGATTACTAAAATAACGTTCTCATCTCACTTCATTCATAAATTTGCTCTGTGTGAAATTTGGGCCTATTTAATTGAACAAAAAGCTGATATATTCACAGGAAACTATTACTTATTCACTTGAATGAACGGTAACAGGTGGGTAACACAGATTTACTGCAACTTCAGCCAACTATAATGGAAGAGCATTTTCTTTTTTTTTTTTCTTTTTTAAAGAGCATTTTCTTGTTCTTCCTGTCATTACAAGGAGCCAGACTAACTTTTTTTCAAGGTGCACAGTGTAACCTCACCTAAAATATTAGGGCCGCACACTAAGTGTAAAGTAAATATTCACTGTTAATGGGTGTTGTTATTTAAAAAAATAATAATAATAATCTGCAAATTAACTAGTCACACAGGCGCAAGTAGATGAAAAATGTACTTGTTCTGCTACAAATTTTTGCCGCAAAATTCCACCATTCAAGCACAATCTGGAGCCCTACACTATATGTAACCGGCATTGATAGATGAACAAATATATATCTGTTATTAATTAAATGATAACCAAGTAAATAAGCAATTGAATAATTTTTGGGCAATTTAAGTGAAAATGGATCTTTCCCTCAACATTCCTGATGATCTCGCACAGTAAACTTGTGTACTACAGCATCCTGACTGTGAATCATTGAGCCTATATGTTGGTGATGATGAGCATGCAAGATCTGATTTAGTCGTAGAGCAACACACGCAACACAAATATGCACAGCAGACTCACAATGACCAAAAAGGTGCATAACTGATGACGAGTTCAATCAATTCTTTTAGTGTGCATGTAAGCATAGTAAGGAAAACAAAACCGATAATGCATCGTCTTGTCATAACAAAACTATGATTATCCAGATTTAGAATTGCTATGTGGCTTTCTGTTTAAGACACGCGTGCAACATCTCACCACATGAGAACCAATAAAAAGGGGAAACCCGACTGCCATCGTGTTCCGCAGAGAAAAGAGAAACCAGGTGTAAAGCTTACACACAGTGTACGTACACTACTGATAACCAGAATGACAGTGCGGGCATGCGTATTACACAAAAACCCTGAAAGAACCCAGAGATAACATTCACTGTACAAATGCTTAGAAGTACATAACTGAAGCCTGTATAAAGTTTGGTCCTGTGATCCAATGGCATTGTAGTGTGGTTTTGTATCAAATGTTTCATCCATTTCAAGTCTTATTATCAGACTCGAATCAGTGATGCCGAGATAGTCAGCGGATGAGGTCAACTCTTTTTTTTTTTTTTGGGGGGGGGGGGGGGGGGGGGGGGAATGTGAAGCATATTTAAACGCGGCAATCTCAATCAGATGGTTAAAAATAAAAAGCATCAACAGTAAAGGAGTATGATATCATCACCAGGAACCAGCTTTGGGAACAAACTGTTCATGAACGATACAAAAGAGGCCACAATGGAGGCCAAAATCAATGAAAATGTCTTACCTTGCGTTTTGAATCCAAATGGAGGCAAGTAATTGCTGACTTTTGTGAGACGTTTGAAGTTTTGGTCAAGAAACATTGGCGCCGCTTTTGTGAACCTTGAGTGAGACAAGGGAGGAAGGCAAAGTGCAGGAGATGAGTTTATTTGCTCAGATGAACCTAAACTTATTCCTTAAAGAAACATTCTATCAGACTCATTTATTCCACCACGAATCTACCCAAACACACCTGTCTCCAATCTAAAGAGTGATATATCAATGAAAGCAAGCAAATAATTGTAAAATAAAACAGATACTTGAGATCAATGTTTTTAATTAACTACATGACCTGCAAATTCCAGAATCGCTTCTCCCTTATCCTGTGTGTCAGTATTTGTCCGTCGATGACAAATTGATGCTGGAAAATCAAAGGAAGCCATTTCCTGAAAGTCACACCCGAAACGAGAGTGCTGAAATGCGGGTTACCTTTTTCATTGGAGCTACAGGATGGATGTGTTTATTTGACCTACCGCTGATGTGGGGAAACCAGGGAAGGCAACTCTTTTCAGATTTCAAAACAGAAAGCTTTTTCCCCCCAACCATACAGATGTATAAATGTCAATTACAACGCAATTTTGAGGATTCCTGGCTATATTTTTTTTGTAGTAGGCAACAGGTGTAACAGGAGGAGCACTGATTGAGCGCTAGAAATTTATAGATTATTAATATATAGATTCTGCACAAACTCTTAGGAGGCCACAGACTGTCGAACTGACTGATGCCCTGAGAGGCAATCATCCAACAAGACTTTCCATCATCTCAAATATGAGTCATTTAAAATGGGTAGTGATCAACAGTATAGAGCAGGGGTCTGCAACGTGTGGCTCCCTGTGGATATCTAAAAAAATTAAAAATAAATTAATAATATATATATATGACTAATTAATTAATTTAGATTTAAAAAATAATTAAATATTCAAAAATGTCAGAGTCCAAATTTTTAAGTGGTCAGAAAGAGACGAAAGGTAGATGAAAAAGTGTGTTTGTTAAAAAAAAAAAAAAGTAGATGAAAAAGTCTGTTGGTTTAAAAAAAAAATATATAACTATACATGTTAAAAAAGTGACCATAAAATGTCCAAAAAGGAAGAGGAAAGGCAGAAAATTACCATATACTGTACACAAAACTGGCAAAGAAGTCAGAATATTTATTTTAAAAGGAGGCAGAAAAGAACACTTTTAAAAGTAATTATAAGATGTCCAAAAAACTAAAGAAGAAATACCAACAATTACCATAAAATGTCCACACAAACAATTGTGGACATTTTTGTGACAAATTTGCCAAATATGACAGAAAATTGATAGCAAAAGGGCAGAAACAAATGTCAAAAATAGCCATAAAATGTCCAAAAAGGAAGAAGAGAGGCAGGAAATCACCATAATATGATCCTAAAATTGCCAAAAATTTTACAGAAAGAAAGAAAAGTTTTAAAAAAGCATAAAAAACGATGTCTGAAAAATTACACGCACACAAAAAAACAAAACAGAAGATGTAAGGTAGAAGAAAATGAATCTCAAAGTATTGGATGCTGCATATTTTCTGTTATGGTGCAGCTCTAATTAGCTATTGGGCCTTCAGTCTGGGCTGAGGGCCCAGACTGAGGGCCCAACACCAACACAGTTTTGTTCATCATAATGTTCTAAGGTTTTACGGCTCCCGACAGATTTTTTGTTATTTATTTGGCCTAAAATGGCTCTTTTGACAGTAAAGGTTGCCGACCCCTGGTATAGAGCATGTGTATAATATTCCATTAAGGATTGGCGACGGCTTTCCTAACAGAAATCTGAATCTGGATAGCTTGTTGTGAGAACGCTGGGGGTTCACAAGAACTACAGTATGTGGAGCTCAGCAGCACAATGACCAAACATGGCAGAAATTAGTGGAAGGCCTCATAACTTCAACAGTCTCTTTTCCATGCACTCTAATCTGTCTTTAGATAGCTTAATTATTCTCCGGCTTCAAAGCCGGCAACCCTGAGAGGTCGATTTAGAGAGGACAAGCAGCAGCCCTCTTGACGTTTCCAGACATGCATGTGAGAATTTTGTCATAGCAAAACAAATGGGATTTTCATGAACCCATCAGACCTGTAAATAAAACAGAACCCGTGCAAATCGCTTATGCCAGACCAACAGTCTGTCACTGACAAGCAAAGACAGGGGGCTGCTTGTTGTTAAAATGTGAGGGCTCCCAAAACAGCCAAGAGGCTACAACACACATTGTCTTCATTTCCTTTGCAGAAGCCATCTCTCACTGGCGATATTTTCATAACCGTGTCACTTCAGTCAAGTTCAGTGGCAACACTTGATTAAGGCCTCCGGTCCAGTTTGTGGTAAAACTGGAAGAGGGGTTAGATGTGGAAAATTAATTGGATTGTTAAGGGTAAGAGTGTCTAAAGACAAAGTTAGAGGAAACAAAGGAAGATTAGAAGGAGCGGCCTTAGACCTGCCTATTAGGGGTTATGTTTTTTTTCCCTAACAGCTGAACTATACACCACACCCATTTACGCAATACTCTGGAACGTTTAGATTCATCTCACTTTTAAAAATACATTTTAGATTGCCATTATTTTTTACCTTTCAAACAATGCAGTAATCACCAAAACGTGCAGAATAGCGTTGATTCATCCGCACACACAACTATGCATGCAAATACAGACAGTGAGTGGGTTTGGACTAATTGTGCACGTTGACCTATGTGTAGATGGGTTGAACGCAGTCGTAATCAATGAGCTCCCATCGGGGGTTCTGTGTTGTACAGAACTTTGATGCGACACGTGTGGCTGATTAGAAGGAAGTCATTACCAGGCAGGACGTTGTTAACACAATACTGCTTTGTCTGTCTTGTTAAGCCAAGCTATAAATTACCGGCAGCATTTCATCTGAAGGAGCCATTTACATTGTTTGTGTGGGTAATTTATAAAACACTGACAAGACATTTCATTTATACACTTTCTGTTTTAGACTAGCCAATATTGATTTGCCTTTAATTTTTCATGTTTTTTTTTAAAGCAAGAATGCATTACACAAACAGTGAACCCAGAAGAGCTGCGAATAGCAGAAATCTGCAAACAGTTGAAAGGATACTTGACTCATTGAGCCATTTTCAACAGTAAAAAGTTAATATTTTGTCTAGGATTAATCTGTTAAATTCAGTATTTTTCATGTACAGTGGTACTTATGTATAATTCGTTCCTGCGAAGTGTTCAAAGTCCGAATTGTTCATCCTACGAAAAAATGTTTTGCATAGGAAATAATGTAAATGCAATTAATCCGTTCCCAAGCTCCAAAAACAGAAAATTCATTCTTTAATTTCTATTTATGTTTTTTTACAATTACAGTACAGTATTTAAACAATAAAAATTTTTGTTGTGGTGTGATGGCATCAGTGGATGATAAATGCTATGTTAAATGCAAGCTTTAATTCAGTGCAGAGTTTGCGTATTTTACATTGGGCATATTGTTAGACTAC
Source organism: Leptonotus elevatus (assembly GCF_054856555.1). Taxonomy (NCBI): domain Eukaryota; kingdom Metazoa; phylum Chordata; class Actinopteri; order Syngnathiformes; family Syngnathidae; genus Leptonotus; species Leptonotus elevatus. The sequence goes on along the minus strand of NC_141239.1, from coordinate 7,802,349 downwards.
TAAGCGGTCCTTGCGTGCGTTGTTTAACGTCAGGCACGTTGTTGAACAGCTAAGGGCGGTCATCGTGCCAGTATTTACAGAAGTAGTCACGGTAGTTACAACGGCACGATAATCTCCTTCCTAATTCCACTGTGGTTCGTAGGACTATGTTTTTCTTTGCTGCCACTGGCACTGTTGTCTTTGGGCCCATGGCGATGAAAATTGTCGTGTAAAAATCAAAATGCACTCGCAAGTATGAAGCACCTCCAGGAGTATTCACGATCTGACTGGAAATGAGCAGTGCATCGTCTCAACTACCGCAACGTGAGCATTCGGCATTGCTTGGCTCCGCTCGGCAACCCATTTTCAAGGTACGTTCGGCTTAGCTTGCTTTGCTTGGGTGTTCAAACTCCAAAAATGAGTTCAAACTCAGTCCGATTTGTACGAGTTCAGAGACGTTCAAACTCCGAGGTTCCACTGTATTTGTTAAAACACATTTTTCCACTTGCTTTTCAAATCACTGTTCACCTGTTTTCTGGGTTTGGTCAGCAAACTGAGCCATGATTGGTCATTGTCTGATTCCTGAGCACGGGCATCTTCAGTCGACAAAATTAGCTTTTAAAAGGTATTAATTGTTCATGAAAAATAATAAAGTTATCACATTAATTATAGACAAAATATCTTCTTACTGTTGAAAATGGCTCAATGAGTCAAGTATCCCTTTAACGTCGCTCCCCTGAAGCGCTTTTGCAATTGCTCATAGAAGGCAAAAGATGGCGGCAAAGCACTTGAAACGGAGAGGATCATAAACCCCCAAATATCTAGTTCAAGCTCATTTGTCAGTGATCTCCACACTCCGAGTGATTGGACAAAAAAAAAAAAAAAAAAGGAAATAAACACCACTGCTTACCCATGTTACATAAACGACTCTAAGTGGAACAAACAAACCACCTTCACATAAGGCTCATGATGATTGATGAGACATATTATACTACGCTAAATGACAACTTGACCGATGACATCAATTGTCAGAAACTCACCTTTAGCCATTTTAAACATAATAAATGTTTGAGAATACAAGGCGGCTGGATGGCTCAGTGGGTAACACTGTTGATTTTGGACATGGGTACCGGGATTCAAATCCCGGTCAGGGAGAATAGTAACAGCCAGTTGGGTTCTTAGGCTATACGCCGGTCTGGATAAAACTGGAAGGGTTGCATCAGGAAGGGCATCTGCTGTAAAAGCTGTGCCCAAAAAAATATCACACGTGACTTGCTGTGGCAACCTCTGACAGGGAAAAGCCCAAAGTCTGTCCATTCCAGAAATGGCTGCTGTTTGCTGACACAATCAACAGACACAATCAACAGTAAGGGTCCCGTAGTTCCGCTGCCGGGCATGGCGACGGATTGAAAAGTCCTTAGCTCACACTCTACAAGCCGTTGTTTAGTTAAAGTAAGTTAAAAAAGTTAAAGTATCACTGATTGTCACACCGGAATTCGTTCTCCGCATTTGACCCATCCCCTGAGAGAGCGGTGAGCAGCAGCAGGGGCCGCGCTCAGGAATCATTTGGTGATCCAACAGCCCAATTCCAGCCCTTAATGCTAAGTGTCAAGCAGGGAGGCAAATGAGTCCCATTTTTATAGTTTTTGGTATGACCCGGCCGGGCATTGAACCCACAACCTCCCAGTCTCAGGGCGGACACTCTACCACAAGGCCACTGATCTGGTTAAGTCAAAAGCGCTCATCTTATACTCAAACAGTAAGTACACCGCTGGATTTGTCAAGCCTTTCATTATGCAATCCAAATGAAATGGAGGTGAGAAAAGCGCTAATCTTAGAATTGGTGATAAATTGGAATTTAACGGCTTTAATGGAGAACCCCTCCTCCCCCTTCTTAGTCAATCAAGATTGTAAATTTGAAAATGCCGAAGAGCAAATATGCGTGGGTGTACCGTATTGAAATATGTCGGTAAGCTACAATAGTTAAGTTATTCCGGAGAGCAATATTGGAAATCGGGGAACAGATCGATTTGGTGCCTTGGAAAATGATCCTGTCGGTCACACATTGGCATGAAGTCTCACTGGCCTGAAAATATGCCATTTATTAACTTTGCACCAAGAATTCTAAAGGGGACAATGTCCTATAGATTAAACCGCACGGGCAACAAATAAACCCACCCAATTAAAAAAAAAGAAAAAATCAAAGAGCCAATGACATCACACAAGGCCGTGGAGGTTTCTCTAGACTGTATGGGTCGGGTACAAGGAAGCGGGTGATGAGTCATGGTACGATAGACAGGAAGTTGGTTGGTGCAGTTCACAGAGAAAGTCTGTGAAGATCCAGGATTTGATAGGCAAAAGATGGGGGACCTTGTATTCAAATGACAATGACTCTCTTGTGTCAAAGGAGGATCGTGAGGCCAACAGTCAAGTTTTGCGGTTGGGAACGAGATGATAGAACCATGACTGAAACTGAGGAAGATTGCACAGGAATGTGGGGGTTTCTCTGTTTCGATCTCAAAACCCTTCAGGGCGCAGTTGACTGTGAATGGCATCATACATCTTGGTATTCATAAATACAATTTTTCATTTTTCTCTCCCAACAATGACATTAAATTAAAACTGCTTATTTGCAGAGATTGTGACATTTTAATCAAACTTCAACACATCTGTAGCAATCTGCACATTTGGTTTGGATCAAATAAAATTTTGTGTGTGAATAAAAAAGTCAATCTCTCACTTTGGATAGATGCTTGTCATCTTGGCTGCTGCATATCCTGGCTTGCACACGCCTTCACTGAGATTGCCATACTTGTAAGCCAACTCCGGTGGCCTGTAAATAAAAAGAGCACAAACACAAATTTATCATCAAGCCTGCAGTGATCAACGATTATTAATTATAGTGACACATCTCCAACCCTCGAAACCAAACAATCCACTTGAGTGATCCTTAGGATGTTGAATTCCCCAATAGGTCAAACGTGTGGCAAGACAAAGTAGAGAAGCCTTGTACAAATAATCATGACAGCAATGCTAAAACCAAAACCACCAGATTAGCAGCGGAATCTAAAATAATGATTGATTCTGTGAATCTAGTTCAAATAAACAGGAAGGAGAGAGAGGGGTCCGACATGCCACAGTTGTCAGAGGCAGCAGCAACAAATCTACAAACCCTAGGTGCAAAAAAAAAGAAAAAGAAAAAAAAGTATACCTCTATTGTACACTCTATATAAGTATATTGTGGAAGGGCTGTGCAATTAATCAATTACAATTTCAATTATTACACTCAATTAAAAAATTGGCATAATTGTGAACAAAAATGAAAGATTATTAATAATAATTTGAGTTGTTTAAATTTATATATTTGTACCTTTTATTATTTTAAAATAACTAATTTAATAAATCTTGTTTGGTCCAAAAGAAACTTGCATAATTATAGTGTTTCAAAGAAATGTATTTGTCTTGGTTTGGTTCTTTATTGAACATATAAACACAAAGAAAATATTACAAGTCTAAAATATAAATTGAAGTAAAAAAAGATAACAAGAATAGGAAGAAAGAAAATAGTTTATATGTTCAAAAAGAGTAGGAGGAAGTTAAAAAGTCCTACCACCCCTTATTCGTTTTATGTTAATAAAATAATAAGGTAATGCATTTCAACAAAAGGAAATGTATAAACCTTGTCATATATACAAGTGCACGTTAACATATACACACATTTGCCAGTGACATATGTACATGAAATTAATGGACATATACAATAATACATTTATAAATCATATCCTCATACTCGCATATAAAATTTCCATTACACTCATATCGATACATCCAAAGAAATTACAGCATATATACATTTTTGACAGCTCATGACTGATGTAAGTAAAAAAAAAATTACTTTGCTTTTAAACAATTTTTTTAATTCAGCAAGTGACGGACATCTTTTCAGGCCAGTTCCAAAATCATTCCACAAATTAACACCTTTTACAGAAACACACCTTTGCTTAATATTTTTGTAGACACTTGTACTCCTTATGTTAGAAGGACTCTCTCTAATTTCAAACAGCTTCTTTAATAAATAGAGAATGAGTTGGTTCTGTATATTTTGATCGATTTATAATTCTTATGGCTCTTTTTTGCAGTTTGAAAACAGGATCGGTATTTGGTTTATATGCGTTTCCCCAGATTTCCACACAATAGGTCAGATATGGTAATAATAATAAACAATGTAATGTGTATAATGATTTCTTATTCAGGACATCCTTAGTTTTAGAGAGTATCCCTATCATTTTTTATATTTTCCTTTTGACATTATCTATGTGTGACTTCCAACATAATTTTTCATCAATAACTACTCCAAGAAATGTATTTTCAGCCACTCTTTCTATTTCAATTGAATTTACCATAATTTTGACCTTGTTGTGTGGTTTTGTCTAGTACCAAAAACTATAATCTTGGTTTTATTTAAGTCAAACCAGTTTTTTTAATGTGTTCAATTCATTCTCCACGGTAGTCTCCGGAACAGTAGAGCGTTCTGTCATCGGCGAATAAGACACTTTTAATATTTTTGAGACACAACAGATATCATTTATATACAATATAAATAATTTGGGGCCTAGCATAGACTCTTGGGGGACTCCATGAGTAATCTTCAAGTGTTTTGATTGTGTATTGTTAAACTATAAGTACTGATATCTATTATCCAAATAACTTTTCATCCATTTATATGCCAAACCTCTTATGCCATATATTTCCAATTTATTCATTAGTATAGAATGATCTATAGTATCAAATGTTTTTTGTTTTTTTAAATAAAAATTCCAACAGTAATTTTTTTATTATCTATGTTAGTAGATATTGCTTCTACGAGTTCCATGACTGGCATTGAGGTGGTCTGTTTTTCTCTAAACTATATTGATTTTTACTTAAAAGCTTATGTTTTTCAATAAAGTTGTCCAGTCTATATGAAAAGAATTTTCGATAACTGTGGCAGCAGTGATATTGGTCTATAATTAGAGAATATATGAATTTCTCAATTTTTATGAATAGGAATAACTTAGCTATTTTCATTTTTGATGGAAATATACCGGCTTTAAACGGCAAATTGTAATTATGTGAAAGGTTGCACAACATATTCAATAATATTTTTTACTAATGTCATATCAATGTTGAAGCAATCAGTGGACTTTTTATTTTTTAATATTTTAACATTTAATACTTCTGTATCATTAACAGCATTAAGTCACATAGTGGATGGATTTTTTTTTATATACTTATCTATTTCATGTTTGTTTCTTTGCTCAGGGATTTATTTTGCCAACATTAACAAAATACTCATTAAAATTATTAGCTATGTCTGAATTTTTTTCTAAACAATATATATCTTTTATAAATTATTCTGGATAAGCATTTTTAATTACATGATTTAGTATTTTCCATATTTCTTGTGTGTTGCTTTTATTCTGCTCTAGTAATGCATGGTAATAATCTTTCTTACTTGTTTGTATAATATTCAATAGTTTATTTTTGTAGGTCTTGTACTTTATTTCAGCTTCCATAGTTCTCAATTTAATAAATCTTTTGCATAAAATGTTTTTCTTTTTACATGCATTCTCTATCCCCTTCGTCATCCATGCCTTATTTAGACCCTTATATTTTCTTGTGACTTGTATTAATGGACAATGTTTATTGTATAGAGAAATAATGGTAGACTGAAATGCACTGTATGCGATATTGGGATCATCACTTGAACAGACCTCAGACCAATTATATTTTTCTAAATCCAATTTTATTGTTGATTTTATTTATCCTTTAATCAAAATAGTCTTGGAAGATTGCAAAGACCGGAAGATGATTACTAATCACGTTAATAAAAAGTCCACTTTCTATTTTATGGTAAATTGTATTTATAAATGTTATCTATTAGTGTAGCTGTATCAATTGTTATTCTGCTAGGTTTCATAATTACAGGGAATAGATTATTACCATACATTGTATTTATAAAATCAGTTAATTTCTGATGCCCATTCGGATTTAACAAATCAATGTTAAAATCACCACACATTATTTGCGTTCTTTTATCATTTGTGTATTTGAGAATGTCTGTTAGTTTTTCATTAAATATGTCAAGACATGATCCTGGTGTCCTATACATACAACTTATAATGACATTTGGTGCATTTTTAATATGTACTTTAATGGTTAAACATTCCATTATGTTGTCAATGGTGGTAGTCAAATGTTCCAATTTTACTGCTTCTTAGAGAGCTTTGTCTAGAAATATTGTGACAACCCCTCCCCTTCTATTTTCCCTATTTGTTGCAAACAATTCATATCCTTCCAGTTCCATGTCACTAATTTTTTCATTATCAAGCCATGTTTCTGATATGGCAATTATTCTTGAATTTATTTAATTTATTCAGGTATTCTTTGATTTTTGTAAAATTTCTATTACTATTGAAATGTATAATTGAAAGTGCATTTTCCATTTTTATATTTTTGTTGAAATGGTCCGTATAATAGTTGCAAGTGAAACTGCAGTAATCATTTTTGTAGAAGTGATTGTCTTGGTCCAAATTATTCTCAGGGTCAAATGTTTTGTAGTCAGCGTATTCAAATGTTTTCAAGTCCATATTATTTGTGTTCATCATGTTCATCTTTCCTTGTGTTACTGTGTTGCTGTGGATATGTACTTGTGGTGTATTTTTGTCATTATCTACAGTAAGTTTATTGTATTGAATGCCCTGGAGATTGTACATTTCTCGTGCTTTTTGTGGATTATTTGCCTTTATTGAGTTTTGGTGTACTTGTGCAAGCAGGAGTAATCAATTTGTCATGTCGTAAGTATGCAATTTTTTCCCTCTCTCTTGCAGCTCTCAGTTCAGGCATCAGTTCTTTTCTTTTGCTTTTAACAGTATCTGTATAGTCCTCATTTATGAAAATTTTTGTTCCCTTAAGATTCTTAGCTTTTCGTAGAATAACAGATTTGTCCTCAAATCTTTGCAGCTTCACTACCACCGGCCTTGGTCTTCCTTGTCTGTCCTCACTAAATGTTCCTGTGCGATGTGCCCTTTCTATATCAACTGTTTGCTGAATTTTTAGGTTTTCAATTATCATTTTCATAACCTTTCCCTCCGTCTCAGTCCATGACTCTTCTGGTGACTTTGGAATTCCATCAAAGATTAAATTGTTTCTCTTGGACTGTCCTTCCAAATAATCCATTTTGTCAGAGACAACCAGCATACTATCACATAGTTTGAAAACATCCGACTGTGTAGCTTTATTGTGCTACATCGGTTTATCCTTGTCCATTTTTAACTCGTCCACTTCTTTTTGAGTGTATTGTAAGCTTATCTTTATCTCCTGTATCTACGTTTCACAACTCTGGGCCCCAGTTGTTCGTCGCCGAGTCCCGCAATGACAGCGAGCAGCCCAATATTGTGGTGCCTTGAGATACGAGTGACCTGGCTGAGATATGAGCCATCGTTCAGCCGATATTTAGACTAAGTTGAAGGTAAGGAAGGAGCTGTACCTTGTCCACTGAACTGAAGAAAAATATGGCAAATTATTTACATTTTATCTTAATTATGTTATTACTGTATGTTCATAACATACAATATTACAGTCTAAAGGCTATTTTTATTTTGAAAGAAACACATTACATCTTTTTTTCTGGAAGGCAGGTACGGATTAATGGCATTTCCATTCATTTCAATGGAGAAATATGATTTGAGAACCGAGCGTGTGAGTGAGCAGCATGGTCATGGAATGAATTAAACTCTCTCAAGGCAACACTGTATAGAAAAGATGTTGCAAAACCTCAATGTCTAACTGGAAGCGTTCAAAAGTTTGAGGCGAAACACATTTATAACATTGCTACTTTAAATTTGCTTGGTTTGAATAAGAGAGTAAAAAAAAGAAAAGAAAAAAAGAAACAAAATGTACTCACAATTTTGTGTCTAACTGCAGCAAAAAGCCCTGCTTGTCATACACTGGAAGAGAAAGATAAAAAAAAAAGGAAAATCTTTTATTAGAGTGGAACTGACAGAATAATATAATATACTGGGTTAATTAGCATTTGTTCATCTGTGATGGTACATTGTCTACCAGCACGTATTGTAGTTGTAGACAAACACTGTTTTACACAAAAGCACTGGAATTAAGGGATTGAGACAAACAAGCACGGTTAGGGAGAAGCCAGCCAAAACAATCTGTTGAGTCTAAAAATAAAGTGAGGGGGAAAAAGGTTAGCGATCACCTATGGACAACCAATGCGGCGGCCAATAGGTGCCTGCTATGGTGTTGAGGGCAAAGCCATTTAGAGGACACAGAAACAGAAGACATACTGTAAATACAAGAGTGTCTCAAAAAATGTATTTGCACTTTCAATTAGTGAAATAGTTTATTTTCAAAATGCAACAGAATCTGAAGAGATTGTTCGATTTCAAACTATTAGTCTATCAAGTCATTCAAAATGAATCAACTAGGGCTACAGCGTCCAAGTGCATGTACATTTTTCTTATTTATGATGCGATGAGATTGTATGCATTAACTACAGAGGCATGGCCTAGGCCCGGCGCACACCGCAGCCAGAAACGACTGTAGTGGATAACTGAAGAAAAAAATAATAATACAGTTGCCAACTCCCTGTTCATAATCCCTTGCACATATAAGCAACCCGCTGCAACTGAAGAAGTGTGACCTTAGACAATTTTATCGGGAAACAACGGTATGGGGTGACATATACACTGTATTTTTTTTTTAATGCAACCACAAACAACATAGCTCGATTGTCAATAGAAGATGCGGCTCACCCTGGTGGCTGTAGCTATATTTCAATAATTCAACGAGATAAAACAGGTAAGAGATAAAAAAGGAAACAGTGTTAATATTTCAGAAGCTGTTGCTTTCATTCATGGATTGCATTTGTGACAGACTTCAGTTCACACTGTTTCTCAAACACAGCTACATAAGAAATTACAGTATAAATATAATTAAATATTATTGTAAATCACATTGGGCCTCATTCAGTAATTAATGCGAAGAAGTGTGTTTACACTGCGTACAGGTAAAGTGTACATGCCAAAATCACCATCGCATTGATGATGTGCATGTCAGTGAATCAGAATTCATTACAATTGCCTGGCTCATACCCGTGTCTAAAATCCCCATTTCCCTATAAAAGGACATGCTTTTGATGCATCAAAATCAGATACGCAAGGAGGCTTGAAGTTGTAATAGATGGCCCTATAAAAATTGAAATGAGCAATTTCAGAACAGTGGAAAATTAGGTTATAGAGTAAGAGGTAGAAGGAAGGAAAGTGTCGATGTCAACCTGTGCTCATATCACAGAAATATAAATGTAGTGTCACCTGAAGTCTGCACTGCACAGAAAAGTGAAAGCTCATGGAATTTCTGCGACAGATACTAGTCATGCTTTGTCGCTTTGTTTTTTTTTTAATCCGCAGCTACATAAGAAATTAGTTAAAGCTGCTAAACGCAGAAAATTTCATTTTGAATCGCTACTGCCACCTGTGGCCTAAGAGTGAAACTGCACACACCCTTCTCCACGTACACAATGGCACGCGACATCACATCCGCAGACGGAGGGCGGGAAATTCAAACCTAAATCCAGTCTGGAAACTATTGGCCAGTGGCTTGCATGTGTACCCATTGTGAACAGCTAAGGGGTTAACCTACTAGTTAAAAGAGGTTTTGGTCAAATAAAAAGGCTATTGCAAATATATTTTTGGCCAAATTGTTACAAAGAACAGCTTTAAGTATCATTTGTTAACACCATATGTGTTTGATATACTTTATTAGCACAGCTAGCAAGGCAGAGGCCACTTCTTTTTTTTGTTTGGAAAGCTCATGAGATATGACATTTTTTGATGGCAGCTACATCTGCGACATTGCTAAACTGTGAACTTGCGATTCAAATTTTGAATGGCAAGAAAACTAGTAGTCGGCCACTTTTTAAAATTAGTTGCCGAAACCCGCACAGCAGTTAGGTCAGTTTCGGTCACGTTGCTTGGTGTGCGGCGGGCCTTATACGGCCACAATGTATCCCACCGGGCATTTATTATGCCACCACTTGTGCCACAAAAGTCGCTCAACCAAACAATCAGGTTCTTCAAATATCACCGCAAACAAAACTGTTAATCTTCAAATGTAATCCAAGATTGTTATCTCAAATGCTGCCAAGTGACACCGTCGACAGACTATTAAAACCAGCGTATTCCCCCAATTCCCGCGGTGGGATACGACTAATGTGCAATCATATCATATGACCTAATACAACTTTCTCGTGACGCTTACGGTTCTATAGGATATAATGCTTTATTTAGCAAGATACGTAAGCATTAGTGGGCCAGTAGAAAGAGCAGAGTATTACGCCTGTGGTTGCCGAGCTCGTCTTCGCAGAGAAGCTGAGAAGGAGAAAGAAAGACAAGCAAAATAGGAATGCATGACAGCTCATTAGGGAATGATCCAAGCACTGCCCTGGAGGATGACGACGTCTACCAAAAGCAGCCAGGATGACGAGTGTGAGCGTATGCACAGGGTCAAGTCCCCACAGAAAACATTAAGGAAAAGTACAAATTAAGTATAATTGGTATGCAGTTCAGATAATGGATGGATGGATAAAAATAAAAAATAAACGGAATGCAGTTGTACAGCAGACTGCCTGTTACATTTTGTAACCTAGACAGCAGAGGGCAGTATTTCATTACAATGCAAGTCGAGGGGAAGGGACATCACAGCACACACGGCACATTTCACTATTTGGATCAAATTCATATCGAAACAACCTTACGTGTCATTCCTAAACATGTTTTTGTGTGTTAGTGGATAATCATTTCAGCCGGGTTACTAACAGGTAGAGAGGTTTGCCTCTAAATGAGAGTGAATTTTTCAAGGAATGTTCTTCAATTGTTTTTTTTGATTGGGGGAGAAGAAGAAGGATGGGTATAAAAGGTTCACTTGGTGGAGCTGCAGATGTACCTGAGCCTACTATTCGTCCCACGGAGATATCCGTTTCCAGCTCTGAAACACAAAAGGGTTAGTTAGCAGCGTTAGAGGCCACTCTTTGTCAGAAGCATTTAACGTGAAATTAAAGCGAAGCGAACCAAACAAGCGCACAGGAAGGAGAAAGATGAATTAGTAGATTTATTCCCAGGAGGGAATTGCCAATAACCCATTAGATATTCAAAGTCCGATTAAATGGAAACCGCATTAAATCCAAGAACACACTCACTGTTGCTTAGGATATTATTGCAGTTTTATGTTAAGCAACTCATGAAGATGAAACAAACACAAACACCGTGGAGGAAAAAATGGAAGGTAGATGAAAATTGAAAGGCAAAGCTTCAGTTGTTCAGTTAGCAGTGATTTATATTCCAGGAAAATCAACCACCACCACCATCTAGCATCCCACAGCTTGACGGTCACCCAGTTTCAATGGGCGGCCCCCGGGGCCCACTACCTGCAATTTGTTTCACTTCAATGCAGCGAGTGAGGCCTACGGCTGTCACTTCAGCTCCAAGCTCTGAAAACAAAAGGGGGTTAAGATGCTGAAAAGCAATTACCGCTGTAGAGCTGTGAAAAAAATCTTGCCATACAAGTTTTTACACATGAAGGCAACGCAGGCCTTTACACAAGCAAACGATTCACAGGAGACGCAAATGAGGAAAGAGTGAAAATGTTTTCTCAATCGGGCTGCCTTAAATGAAGAGAAAAGTGACGGTGATGCGAAGGCCAGCCCGCACACCGAGAGATGCAGCGACTCTTCGCTGCAAACCGATCGGCTGAGCATTGCACACCTGCAGACGTGCCGCAATGGAGAAACTGCGACCCGGTTTCGATGGTCTTATAAAATATACTGTATTGTACTTTTTTTGCAACCACAATAAAATATGGCGCTGTTGTCAAGGAAGACGTCACAACAGGGTTTCCCCCCAGTGCTTTATTATAGGCCTACTTGTAGTGAGGTACTTTAACACCCCATCACACATATGGAGAAATTGGGAGTATGTTACATAGCATTTAACTGTCGATTGCAAAACAAGGTTAAATCAATGTGCTGACTTTTATTCTAGTCAAGCTAAAAAGCTTGCAAAAAAAACCTAACTTGGCCATTTTTAGAAATTTTCCTCTAGTTGATCACCCTCAAAGTGTCGTTATATTGTTAAAACGGTATATGACTCCCACAGCATTAAAGGATAAAGGAAGACAATCCCTGGAGAAAACCAAGCTGGGTATCAGGAATAAATTACGGTAGGTTCCTTCCAAAGCCACCACGATTACTGACCTTTTAAGCTCTAAAAATGAACAAAGTAAAATAGTGTGTGGTTTTTTTCTGCCTTAAGTACACGTTTATTTGGCGTGAACCTTTGTGATGACAGTCAAGCCAGCCAATGAAACACTTCGTTAATGCATGACGCTTTTATCTCACCAAAGAAAACATCAAGATACTGCCTTGGAAATCCTTTTATTTTTGAAGTTGTTCCCGGCCTTGACTCATCTTCCAGACTGTCGTTGGGGCCACTTTACACTGCCATCACAAACGGTTTCCACCAATAAACACTCAACACGTCACTACCTTGAAATAATTTTCAATCAAGCAGTTGTTTGTTAATTATTAAGTGAAATTTGTTATTTTCTCTTTTGTATTCATAATTGTTCAAACAAAAATTATTATTTTTTTTAATTGTTTAATCCCAACTCAATTATTCGACAGACTTTTCAGTAGGATACCAGAAATCCAAAATCTTTGATAGCTGCAGTCCAACACAAAAGTGACACCCTTTGAAATGTATTGGTCCATTCATGGATCAAACACTGCTGATGTAAACGTTGCCGTTTCGCTCCTTGTTAAACAGCACGAAATTGTGCAAAAAGTACTGGTCATTGAAAAGAAAAGAAAAAAAAAGTCACATTGAGTTCATTTGTAAAGGTGCATTTTAGTTTGTTCTGAAAATTCACCCAAAAGCCAAATACAGTACCCCAAACTTTAGAGTAATATAGTAATATATACACACAGATTTGGATGTAATTGTATACTCCATATTTTACATAACTCTGGACGGGGTTAGACCCAAAAGCTTTGAAAGGGGATAGTCGAGTAAATAATGGGTGTGACAGTAGACAGCAGACTACTTGCACCTTTACTCTTGACTAATACTACAGTCTAATGTATAGTGTAAATATATATATATATATATATATATATATATATATATGTAAATATATGTAAATATATATATATATGTAAATAAATATATATATATGTAAATAAATATATATATATGTAAATAAATATATATATGTAAATAAATATATATATATATATATATATATATATATATATATATATATATATATATATATATATATATATATATATATATATATATATATATATATATATATATATATATATATATATATATATTAAGAAACAAACAACAACAAAGACAGAGACTAGGTTACTGATATGATTGCATGTGTACCCATTTTAGCAATAATCCGTAGCAGGGAATTAAAACACTTAATGGATCATTAACAACCACATTTGAGCGCTGATCAAAATCTACAGGCAAACTGCCTGCATTAATTAGAAAACACTTGCTTGACAAGGAAAATAAGACCCGACCCAAACACTATAGCTGTGGTGAACCATCTGGCTGATCGGCATGAAGCAGCTGGGTTGAGTACGTCTTTATCATTGCCAACTATGTTTACAAGGTCAACGTTACTGCGAACGTATCAGTATGGATTAAAGATCAGATGGAAATATATATATATATATATATATATATATATATATATATGACTAAACATCCACTCACTCCAACAATCTGTGAGTCCATGACAGCATTCTGATGAACGGGACATAATCCTCTATAGGCGAAAAGCATTTCTTCCAGGGAGTAATGGCCACGGCCCTTCAAGTCAATAATGAGCGAGACAGCAAAGTTGAGATGACGAGAGTAGAGAGTGTACTGTATAAGATTTGTTGTGTTGTTCTTTCACCTTCTTCAAATTAACTCACTCTTGTTTTGTTTTGTTTTTTATGGCCAAGGTAGAGTAGCTCTTTGTTTAATTCATTGGAATGCAGGCTACGCTGTCACGCAGGTAACCTTTTACACAACTGAGACAACTACCACCAACGCAGGGTGGAAACGTAAGGCGGATCAGAGAGAAACCAAACAAAAAGGCCAACAGAGCTCTTCTTCTCTTCTTGTCTTTCATTTGTATTGTAATGATATGCTTGTGTTTTTTTCTTTATGTCTGTCTGTGTAGAAGATTGTCAATCAAAGTAAAACTAATCCAAAGTAGTTAAATCAGAACCCCCCCCCCCTCCCCCCCCAAAAAAATCCTACTTTATGAAAAAACTTGAAGCCATTATGAAGAAGTTAAGGGCAGAAATTATTAGAACCAGAGGAAGAAAAAATACATTCAGGCCACCATCGAAGATTATGTCATTCAAAAGAAATCTTGTAGCCCCCTCTGTTGGTATGTGGCAGCAGTTTCAGGAAGTCCCCACAGATATACCACATAAGATAATGAACACAAAGGCAAATAATCCAATTGACAGGTGACTCGGCCTTCGGAGTCAAATCTCTTTCCAGATGATGTGTTCATTTCCACGACAACAGCGTTCTAACACAAACCTTTAGAAAAAGGTCATAAAGTGGAAGTTTCTGAAAACGCCGGCGTTATTGTGAACATGCAAACACTGAATGAAGCATCCTTTTTTGAAAACAGAGCAGCACATTCATTCATTCAATCATGAATGGCAGAGCACAGGGTTATTGTTGCGCGTGTCACACAACCACAGGCTATATGTCGGCCGTTTACTTACGCAAATGTCTAACAGTAATTTAGCACTAGCAGCCACAGTGGCCGTCAAAGTTCTACATATAAATACATATCAATGCAGATTGCCAAATTACAAATGCTATTTTATTGTTGCTTTTAGGCTTCTTTTTTTTTTTTTTTTTTTTTTTTTTTTTGCCCTATGATAGCTTGTTTGCTGTGTGGTTGTCCTGTGGGGGCTAGCTGTTAGTTTCAATAAAACAAACAGGCAGAAGGCCACAAGCTGCTTTCGCTTTCAGCGAGGGACAGGCCAACAAAACATGCACAAGGAACTCTCAATTCAAGTTTTCCTCGCAACATCCACTGCACTACTTTGAGGAACAAAACATAGCAAAAAGTCTGAAAAAAACAAACGGTAATTGGTTGATGAAAGATTATGGAAGAAAATGCGAAACCATACTGAAAGAGACAAATCGGCACAAAACGGAAAACAGAAGAAAAATGGACGTTTCAAGGATGTAATGGCGGTGAAGTCCGACGAGTCGTGTGACTTACGTGGCTTCTGGCCCCATACGTTCGATAGATGTAACTTCCCCGATGAGTAGTAAATAAAGCCTAGGACCAGCATGGGGCACAGGACGAACAGCAGCTTGTGTGTGGGCTTCATGGTCTTCAGTCATTCACATGGCACTATCCAGGTCATCACCTGTGTGACGAGACAAGCACAGCGGGATGTTTAATTTCCACGCTTGATGGGAAAGCCATTTGATGGGAGCGAGAGAACTGTTGACACACAGTAAGAGCCAGATCATCCAGATATACAACCAGTGAGGATTAAGCGCCTGAAAGGGGCGACCATTACAGCGAGGAGTGAGGAGGTACTGTTTTAAGTCGGAAAAATGTGATTAAAAGCACTAAATATTTCTTTGCTGCAGGATCAACTACAATTCTTTCCAGTTTTTCTTTATTCAGCCATATTTATTTTATTAGAAAAATCATTTGCGGAAATCTATTGGTCGATACAGAATAGCTCAAATCTACGTCGAGGTTTAGGGGTGCTAAAAAAAAAGGGTTTAGGGGTGCTTGGGTACTACAAAGTGTGTGTGTGTAAGTGTGTCGGGGGGGTTAGCAGGGTTTTTGCAGAAATCACCAAGTTAATTTTTAGACCTTTTTTATACCATTATGAGAAAATTTTTAGACCAACTTCAAGTCATAGCAAACTGGTGCTTTCTGGTTTTCACGTGTGACTCGAGGGCCTTCACGCCCAAAGTCCCCAACTTTACCTTTTTTTTTTGCATACTTTGCAACGAGACAAGTGGCTATCGCCTTCTACCTCTTCCAAACAGCTGTAAAACTCGGTACTTTCAATTAGTGATGCACCAAGTATTTGGCCACCGAAAATATTTTCGGCCGGAAATGGCAAAAATATGCATTTTCGGCATTCGGCCGAAATCAAATTAAAGCCGAAAGAATATGGCCGAAAGAGGATGTTGTGGTGACGCAAGCAAAAAAAAAAAAAAACCTGCAAGCAAGCGTTTCTTTGAATTTAACGCCAAACGCGGGGCTGAGTGTCCACCTTGCTGCTCGCTGGCATTTCACGGCACATTCATTGTGCACACCGGAGAAGGAGAGGGGCGTAGCTTGGTAAACTATTGTCCAGCATTTCAGTGGGTCAAAAAAAAGAGAGCCCTGTCGTGTACTGCACTACTGCAGCGCCTTCCTTTTTTTCTTTGATTAGAGCCCTTCGAGCGCTTCCACTTTTTCACTTGCATTCTGGTGGCTGTGCTAAATACTTTAGCTAATGTTAGCACTATTGCTATCAACAGATTTAAACAAGTTAACACTTAGCATTATCTCCGGGTGACTACAGACCTGTACAGGACGCCGTGTGTGACTTTGCAGGAGAGGTGGGCCCAAAAAATATATATATTAAATTCTCATAATAATTCTCATTTAGTACGATTCGCGATTCTCATTTAGTATGATTCAGAATAGATTTTAAATGTCCCAAAATCGATTTTATTTAAATTATTTTATACGGTCTTCCCTTTGTGTGTGCCTTTATTGGGAGCGCTCTTCATGTTGTACCCGATTTGGCCACTTAGGGGCATTGTGGTTCCACGCGGTCTGATACACTGTTAAGTTGTAGCCACATTAGAGAGTAGAAGGAAAAAGTCACGAACAAGTTATTCTAATAGAAGTTGTGTTTTTGCAGCGTGGAGCCGTTCTGTTGAGTGATAAAAGAGCCGCGAGTAGAGCACTAATTAGCATTCGCGAGTTTGACTGGAGTAGATCATTACGATTCCTTGAACATCTATAAATTGAATCAAATCATTCTGAATCAAAAATCTTTCTTAACTCTTTGACTGCCAGACGTTTTCAGAAAAGGGATGCCGTCAGTGCCAGCCGATTTAAGCATTTTGACTGATCTTTCAAGGTCCACAGAAAATGTTCTGTTTGAACTATAGAAACACACATACTACCAAATGAAAGATTGGACTTTCATCTTTCATCAGAAAAAAAAAAGTTTGTTTCTACTTTATTCCGTTCATTAGTAATCAACAATAGAAAATGGTTAGTTTCACCCGATTTCGCTTGTTTTGGACTCAAATACGGAGAAATCAAGCTTTTAGTGAAACGATATTATTTCATGCATTCTAGTGAATTTTACACTTATTTTTGTCCATGAATGATGCCACAAACACCTAAATAGTGCTTTACTTCTATAAAACACTACCACCAAGAATGAAAAAGTGTTTTTTGATAGCAAAATACGTTTATTTACATTCAACAGTGTAACAATTTGACAACAATTTGGCAAACTATTTACAAATGTGTGCAACTGTGGTGCTATTTACAAATATGTGGATGTTTCAACGACAGTTTTTCTTTTTGTTTTTTCTCCCCTGCGTGCAAGGAGACGCAACAGCATTTGCACAACAGATTGCCTCTTCGCGTGCAAAAGCTCCACTTTCTTGCAGGCCGTTTTTTCCGGGGAATAGCAAGTATATACTGCAGTGTGTGTTGCCATCAAGCCTAATATCAGGATCATGCTACGGTTACGTTACGGTGGTGTTACGTCTGGCTTCCTCATGTCCTTCAGTTGCTATACCGAGTGGTAGATGTTCTGATCCATCTTATCCACTCCATTCATGGTGGCATCGTAGTCCAGAACCAGTGTCTTCTCCGTGATCAGACTGTACCCGCTCCTCCGATGAATATGCATTGGACTCGGGGTACTCTTCATTGTCCGACAAAATGTCCGCATGTGGAGCTCCGGCGTTAGCAGAGCTAGCCGGTGATGCTTTATGACGTGAGAATAAAGGCCGCGTCCAACTGTGGCGTCCAACTGTGGCGTCAACCTCGGGATTCACCATCATCATCATCATCATCAATCTGCATTGGTCGATGCCAACTCTCCATCGCCCGATCGAATGTCCGATTGTGTAGAAGTACCCGGCCGGCTATTGTGCGCGTTTTCCGGCCTTAGCAGCGCTAGCCGTGCTTAGCCGGTGAGGCTTACTACGTGATCATAACGGTCGCGTCAAGGCTTCCAACTTTGGCGTCAAGCTCGGAGTCATCATCATCGTCGACATCAATGCGCTTTTTAGTATTGATCGATGCTTTCCGTCTTTGAAAAAATGCTCAAGCGTGAGCTGCTTGTAACCGGTTGCCATTGTGGCTTCATCAGCCATTGTCCCCTCAACACTCTAGCTCCGCCTCACGTCTTCTACTGATGCCCACGGTGGGCGGCCCATCCAACCTTGTGCAAAGAGAGTCATCGCTGCCATCTAGGGGCCAAAACGAGTCATTATACTAACCAGATCTGCCTGATACTTTCAGCACAGCTGCCCAAGGCTTTCCTCCATCCGTTTCCCAAAAAAAACCAAAAAAACATAGTGAACGTCTTTTAACGTCCTCGGCGCCCTTCCGTAGGTTTATGCTAAACGTTTTATAACGTTTATGGCGGTCAAAGAGTTAACCGAATATCGATTCTGAATCGAACACCCAAAAATCGGAATCGAATCGAATTGTGAGACATTCAATGATTCCCACCCCTACTTTGCAGTGCGTTCCCAAAGCCGATTGGCTGGTGTGAAGAAATGTATTTATTTTTAAACGTTGATGAATATGAATGTGCGGATTTTAAGTGCACGGCAACGCACGCATCCGTGCCCGCCTGTGCGAACTACTGTACATTGACTCTAGCATTGCACCGCCAGAAAATGTTTACCCTGCGTTTGGTATTAAATTCGCCACCAACGTGTCTGTGGGGTGGACACATTTCAAATTATATTGTGCTTTGTTAAAATGCCAGTTATAAATATTTTATAATAATATTATAATTTCAATTATAATAAATGCAATGATTAAAAATTTGCTCTTTTTTTTTTTCGCCGCTTCAGTTTTCGGCCAAGCATTTCTCATTTTCGGTTTTGGCCAAAAAATTTCATTTCGGTGCATCCCTACTAAGTCAATTCTTGTTAAACTGACATTTACCCATTTGACATTAACATGTTGTCCAGACTATTCTAACTAACTGCATAAACTCGACGGAAACAAAAACTTTAAAGGTACGGTACGCGGTAGTGGACACATTAAGCCACCCAATTCCCAAAAAGTTGGGACACTATACAAATTGTGAATAAAAACTGAATGCAATTATGTGGAATTTTTTATATTTTATTCAGAATAGAACATAGAGAACAGGTCAAATGTTCAAACTGAGAAAATGTATCATTTTAAGGGGAAATTATGTTGATTTTATATTCCATGGTGTCAACAAATCTTTAAAAAAAAAAAAGTTGGGACAAGGCCATTTTCACCATTTTGAGGCATCCCCTCTTCTTCTTACAACAGTCTGCAAACGTCTGGGGATCGAGGAGACAAGTTTCTCAAGTTTAGAAATAGGAATGTTGTCCCATTCTTGTCTAACTCGCGTCTCTCTACCTGTTCAACCGTCTTGGGCTTTCTTTGTTGCACCTTCCCCTTTATGATGCGCCAAATGTGCATTAGAAGTGAAAGAAGTGGACTGCAGGCTGGCCATTTCAATACCCGGATCCTTTTCCTACGCAGCCATGATGTTGTAATTGGTGCTGCATGTGGTCTGGCATTATCGTGTTGAGAAATGCAAGATCTTCTCTGAAAGTGATGATGCCAGGATGGGAGCATGTGTTGTTCTCCAATTTGAATATACCTTTCTGCATTGACGATGCCTTTCCAGATGTGGACGCCGCCCATGCCACACGCACTCATGCAACCCTATACCATCACAAATGCAGGCTTATAAAACCGAGTGCTGATAACATAACTTGGATTGTCTTTGTCCTCTTTAGTCGGTATGATATAGCGCCCCAGTTTTCCACAAAGAACTTGGAATCGTGATTGGTCTGACCACAAAACAGGTTTCCACTTTGCCACACTCCATTTGAAATAACCCCTGGCCCAGAGAAACACCTGGGCTTCTTGGTCTACTATAGAAATGGCTTCTTCTTTGTACTGTCGAGTTTCATCTGGCAACGGCGGCTGTCACGGTGGATTGTGGTCACCCACAATGTTTTCTGGAAGTATTGCTGAGCCCTTTCTGTGATTTCCCTTACATTAAGCATTCCTGTTTGCGGTGCAGTGCCGTTTAAGGGCCCGAAGATCATGGGCATCCAGTAGGATTTTTCGGCCTTGAGATTGTTCCAGATTCTCTGAATCTTTGGATGATGTTATGCACGGTAGCTGATGATTACTTCAACCTTTCTGCAATTTTTTGCTGGTAAACACCTTTCTGATATTTCTCCACTATCTTTCGGCGCAACATTGGAGGAATTACTGATTTTCTACCCATCTTGGCTTCTGAGAGACACTGCCACTCCGAGAAGCTCTTTTTATACTCCAATCAAGTTGCCAATAGACCTCATTAGTGGTAACTGGTCTTCCAGCTGTTTATTTTTATTTTTATAAGTGCAATTGACTTTTCCAGCCTCTTATTGCTACCTGTCCCAACTCTTTTGAGATTTGTTGGCATCATGAAATATACAATCAACATATTTTTCCCTTAAAATGATACATTTTCTCAGTTTAAACTTTTGACCTGTCATCTAGGTTCTATTCTGAACAAAATATTCAAAGTTGGCACTTCCACATAATTGCATTCCGTTTTTTTCCACAATTTGTATAGTGTCCCAACTTTTTTGGAATAGTTACATTTTCATTTATTTTTATTTTTATTTTTTTTATTCTGCCTTTTTTAGGGCAATTCCAAAGACATTTTCTGGTAATTTTCTAACTGTCTTTTTTTGTTTTGGGACATTTTCTGGTTACCTTTTGGACATTTTTAGGTCATTTTGTGTCTCTTTTTCTGACAACTTAAAATTTTGGACATTTTCTTAAACTTAACTCTTTGACTGCCAGACGTTTTCAGAAAAGGGATGCCGCCAGTGCCAGCCGATTTAAGCATTTTGACTGATTTTCAAGGTCCACAGAAAATGTTCTGTTTGGACTATGGAAACACACGTACTACCAAATGAAAGATTGGACTTTCATCTTTCATCAGAAAAAAAGAGTTTGTTTCTACCTTATTCCGTTCTTTAGTAATCAACAATAGAAAATGGTTAGTTTGACCCAATTTCGCCTGTGTTGGACCAAAATACGGAGAAATCAAGCTTTTAGTGAAACGATATTATTTCATGCATTCTAGTGAATTTGACACTTCTTTTTGTCCATGAATGATGCCACAAACACCTAAATAGTGCTTTACTTCTATAAAACACTACCACCAAGAATGAAAAAGTGTTTTTTGATAGCAAAATACGTTTATTTACATTCAACAGTGTAACAATTTGACAACAATTTGGCAAACTATTTACAAATGTGTGCAACTGTGGTGCTATTTACAAATATGTGGATGTTTCAACGACAGTTTTTCTTTTTGTAACACTCTCCTGCGTGCAAAGAGACGCAACAGCATTTGCACAAGATTGCCTCTTCGCGTGCGCCACTTTCTTGCCGGCCGTTTTTTTCCGGGGAATAGCAAGTATATACTGCAGTGTGTCATCAAGTCTAATATCAGGATCATGCTACGGTTACGTTACGGTGGTGTTACGTCTCGCTTCCCCGTGTCCTTCAGTTGCTATACCGAGTGGTAGATGTTCTGATCCATTTCATCCACTCCATTCATGGTGGCATCGTAGTCCAGAAACAGTGTCTTCTCCGTGATCAGACTGTACCCGCTCCTCCGATGAATATGCATTGGACTCGGGGTACTCTTCATTGTCCGATCGAATGTCCGCTTGTGCAGCTCCGCGTTTTCCGGCGTTAGCAGCGCTAGCCGGTGAGGCTTTATGACGAGAGAATAACGGCCGCGTATAGCTTCCAACTCCGGCGAGGTTGACCATCATCATCATCATCAATGTGCATTGGTCGATGCTTTTCGACTACTCTCCATCGTCCGATCGAATGTCCGCTTGTGCAGAAGTACCCGGCCGGCTATTGTGCGCGTTTTCCGGCCTTAGCAGCGCTAGCCGCGCTAGCCGCGCGTAGCCGGTGAGGCTTACTACGTGATCGTAAACACGTCCAGGCTTCCAACTTTGGCGTCAAACTCGCAGTCATCATCATCATCATCATCAATCTGCATTGGTCGATGCCAACTCTCCATCGCCCGATCGAATGTCCGCTTGTGCAGAAGTACCCGGCCGGCTATTGTGCGCGTTTTCCGGCCTTAGCAGCGCTAGCCGCGCTAGCCGCGCGTAGCCGGTGAGGCTTACTACGTGATAGTAACAGGCCAAAGCTTCCAACTTTGGCGTAGAGCTCGTTGTCATCATCATCGTTGACATCAATGCGCTTTTTAGTATTGATTGATGCTTTCCGTCTTTGAAAAAAATGCTCAAGCGTGAGCTGCTTGTAACCGGTTGCTTGGTCTAGCCATTGTGGCTTGGATCAGCCATTGTCTCCTCAACACTCTAGCTCCGCCTCACGTCTTCTACTGACGCCCACGGTGGGCGGCCCATCCAACCTTGTGCAAAGAGAGTCATCGCTGCCATCTAGAGGCCAAAACAAGTCATTAAACTTACCTGATCTGCCTGATATTTTCAGCACAGCTGCCCAAGGCTTTCCTGCACCCGTTTTTGAAAACAAAAAAAAAAAACCATAGGGGACGTCTTTTAACGTCCTCGGCGCCCTTCCCTAGGTTTATGCTAAACGTTTTATAACGTTTATGGCAGTCAAAGAGTTAAATACCCTTTTTTGTATCTACAGCTTTAATTCAATAAATGAATATTTGAGAAAAAGAAAAATAAATATGTAAAAAAAAAAATTCAACTAATCGTTTTAGAGATCTACAGGGACAGGAAAGGGGCTAAAGCGCCACATGTGGCTCTAAAGCCGCAGGTTGGGACCCCTGGCCTAGAGTTTTAAAAGTTTTTTTTGTTGTGGTTTTAAAACCTTTAAAATTGTTTAGCAAACGTTAAGTGAATGTTGTGACTTTGAAAAAACACCGACGTGAAATCGACATTGGCTAGCGTTACAATCGTTCGCTCCTCAGTGGGATACAATCTTGATTCTTTAGTGCTATAGCTACTGTTTTTTAGAAGGATCAGAAATTCCATCATTACAAGCAACTTGTAATTGATCAAAGTGTCGGTATAAATGTATTTTGAAGTGTGTCAGAAAAAGAAAGATGACAGAGAGTATTTGAATTTAAAAGGAGAAGCAATGATGCAATGTTTGTACATAAACATGCAATTGGCTGTTAGCGCAGGTAAGCCAGTCTGCTCGTTGAATGCCTGGTGTATCAGTTGTGGCCAAACAAGTTTGTGTATGAATGTGTTCCTTCGTTCTGTTTTTTTGTTGCAGTTTGTCCAAAGAAGCGATTGACAGCTGTGTCTATCCTCGACAACTTGCAGAGGTGGGGGATTACAATACGTTCTGGAGGTAGCCGTAGGAGGCTATGTTGAATTAGCTAACAATTTACCACATCATTTGAGCAAATACCACCTTGCATTGCCTTCACAAGCCCTCAAATCAAACGACGCGGTAAGATGAGTGACTTCATTAAGATGCAAGTTAGACTGAATGCCATTTTCTACAGTCTAATAAAATTGTAGGCCAGCCTGCACCATAAAATTGTTTTTCTTTTCAGCCTGAATGTCACGCCGATGTGTCAAATTGCTTTGATATGAGTCTTGACCATGTTAATGTTATCTTGGGAGGAGATGCCTATGCGAGCTCTAGCAGAGGGTGTCAGTTGGAGATTCGATTTTGATTAGAGAAAGCGGGGGCTGGTTGGCCTCACCGCCGGCCAAGCGCGAACCTCCGCCCCTTTCTCTCGCGAAGGTCCGCCGCCGCCCTATCGGGCCTGCCTCGCTTGCTTTTGCGAGTGGCGAGCCGGCAGGCTCCGTGGAAGGACGGCCGTGCGGGAAGCGGCAACAGAGTTTGTAATGGCATTTTGTACATAAGGTGGCATTTGGTGATCATCTATTTTTTTTTTTTTAAACTGAAGAGCAAAAAAAGCATGTAGCCTCTATCAATATTTCTTTACGTGCAGACATGAAAGAGTGTGTAGACAGAAACGAGTGGCGCAGGAGCATTGGCCACATCAAACTCATTTTGTAAACAGAAGCGCACGAGCCTTGGCCACAATATTCACAGTTAAAACTAGGGGTGCACCGATGTCCTTAGTTTTGGGGTATCGGTGATCGGCCGATCCCTTAAATATAAACCGATCTCATCTCCCTCTTCAGGGGTCTGAAAAAGTCAGCCATTGTCCTCTTCTGCTGAGACGACTAATAGGCTTTTCATTTTGATTTTTAGAGAACTACTTAATTTGCAGTTCACATTGTTTAATGATTTCCAATAACATAAGATTGGAACTCTGAAGGTGTATGCTGATTGTTATGGGAAAAAAATAATCGAGATCGGCAAAAATCGGGATTGCCAGCCAACTGTGTTACTGTCGGGCTGGCCGCGTCCTGCTTCGGGGAATTCGTTAGTAATTAATCTCGCTACCGCGGCTCATCATCGATGATAACGTTGCTAATTAGCATGGCTAGACACTTTAACATCGATTACAACACAGAGCGTTTTATGTGACGCGAGCACTGAGCTAGCTGGAGGATGGCTGAAGGAGGTGAACCACCCGGCAAACTTTTCCCTCCGTCCAAACAAAAGTCGGCTATATGGGAATTTTTCGACTTTTAAAAAGGAATACTACTTGCAAAACGTGCTTCAGAAGAGTGGCTGCCAAAGAGCACCACCCATCATTGTTTGACAAATTCAAGGTAAAATAACGTAACGCTACGCTATGAGTTAGTAGTGCGTCTTATATTGTTGAACAAATACTAAGCTATCGAGGCTGATATGTGTCTTACTAGCGTGGCTAACATGTTCACATCACAGAGTGTTACTCTTTCTGCAAAATAGTTAATTTTACTGTTGTGCTAAAATTAAATGTAGCCGATGTGTCTATAGTTTTGTTTAAGGGTTCCACCATTTTGTAAATCAGTTCAAAATCGTGACATTATTTTTTTTTTTAAAGCATGGAGGCTGTGCAGAAAATAAACACTCATGCATCAACATTCAATGATCGAATCAATATTGTATGTTTTTGTGTTTATTGTGCTATAGATTAATACTTTATACAAATTGCACGTTTCAGTTTAATTTTGATGTTGTGCCCAATCAGAAATATTTCATTATTTGTTTATTGTTGAGCTGCCGGTTTTGCTGATACTTGAGTATCAAAACAAATAGTAAAAGTAATTTTCACTTAGCATGGCAAACGTTTATTGTAGCAAATGCTGTATTGTATATTTTGTCTAAAAATAAAACTGTTCAATGTGGAATTTTTTTTATTTTATTTACATATATACAAATTTTAGAGCTGTAAATTCAATACCGTGATACTTTAGCTCAAGGTTATCATACCGTCCAAATCTGATATCGGCCCAAGCCTAGGAAGGAGTGCAGGCAGACCCAGAACAGTTCCCTGATGGGGTTCACAAGTTCCAAGTCCGGTCCTCAAGAGCCCTTATCTAGCCTTTTCCCTAATGTTTCCCTCCTCCAACACATCTGAATCCAATAATCAAGATCGTATTCAGCCTTCTGAAGAGCTTGCTGACGAAATGATCATTTCCTTCAGGTACGTTTGAGAAGGGAAACGGGGAAAGCAGGCTGGATATGGGCTGTCCAGGACCGAACTTGGGCACCAAGCCCAACGGCACAGCCTGGAGCCACGGCCAGTGGCCACGGCGGATGCGCGCTTCATGCACTCGATATTGGCGCCACACTGCGAGTACATTTTACAGGCTCTCCTGGAGGATATTCATGAAAAGCAGCCCTCAGTCGTCTTCTAATATCTCTTCAGCCTCCAAATCAATTAAATTCGACTCGGCGGTCGCCATCTTGACTGGTCATACGTACCAATCACAACTCATGTGCACTTCAGAGACAGTCGAAAAACATGGTTTCCTGAAACCGTTACACCCAATATGTAAGCCTTCCACTTTCAGCAGCTTCACATGAAAGTCAACACAATAACTCTTCCACCATCTATGTACAGTAAGCATATTTGTATTTTTGGTTTTATTGCATTGTACTGTGTAAAAATAGAATGTACTGTAAGGAAAAGTGGTTCCGATAATGGATGATGTAATTTAATGTATGTTTTTTTTAATGTATGTAATGTATAGGAAGTAGGGGTGTGAATTGCCTAGTACCTTGCGATTCGATCTGTATCACGATTCATGTCACGATCCGATTAATCGTGATGCGAATCGATGAATCAATTATTGCGATTTTTAAAAAAAATTAAATTTTGAAAATACTAATCAGTAAACTTGTACATGTACACTGTAAGATTTTTATGAAAATGTACTTCAGGCTTATAACTGTGAGACACTGCATTTAACAAACAGGTTAGAATCTGTTTCATGTTTGAACAGCATTGAAATTAAATATTAAGGCTTAATGTTCCATTAATATAAAATTCTTCCATGCTTAATGTCTGAATCCTAACCCTAAGTAAGACATTTTGTTGAATATTTCCATCAAAAATTGATCTTTAAAATCGATTCGGCTACATATGAATCGATACGAGAATAGTGTGCTGTAATATCGCCAAATCCATTTTTTTAACACCCCTAATAGAAAGTATATATAAGGTATATAGGTTTTTTATTTTACTTTTTTTATTATTATTTTTTTTTTAATTGATAAAATTTAATTTTGAAACTAAATTTAACGTCTTTGGCGCCCCTCCGTGGGTTTTTACTAAACGTTATTTAACGTTTTTGGCAGTAAAAGAGTTAACATGATTCGATTTACAAACAAATTAGACTCACAGACAACCACTCGGAACCCATTGTGTTCATAAGTTAAGGACTACTTGTAGTTTTCATCCAAATAGCCTGCATTGAGTCAAGCCTCGGTTTTTGGTCAAAATGCTCCTTCTCATTTTAAGGTCTGAAATCATGTCCAACAATGACATAGCATGAATAAATTTACACTTTATCTGAATCCTTGGTTTCTGGTAAATATTCCAGTTGTTGTATTTTCTGTCTATTATGTTCATTGATGCCACAGCGCTTAAATAAACGGCGAAAATTGTGGGGGAAATGTGGGGTTTTCTGAAATTTTGAATAGCTCCAGTGACCTATAGATTTGACAAAGAGCTTCACAAACAGGCTAAAATGAAAGCTTAGAATGTGCCCTTTAAAACGATACCAAACACAACATTATCAACCACTGATAAGTGTCTTGAACATAAGCACCAATGTCAAAAATGCATTTTTGACATGTAGGTCATTTATTCAGGAGGTGATAACTAAAAAGCTACCAGTCTGAGAGGTCTATTATATCAAAACATAAACTAGGGACGTATAGGTACTTTTTTTTTTTTAATAACTAGAATTTGCCCACCGAGGTGGTACCAGTACGTCATATTTTCGGCTTTGGCCCAAGGACTAATACTTTAAATCAACTTTTTGGAGGACTAATTTTAACTTGAGTTGCATTATTCTAGAGTAACAGCACTCTTACCCGAAGTTTGGCTATTCGACCCACCTCTGTCAATACAAATACATTATCTCCCCCAAAGTGTAAGAAACGCCACAGTTGCTAGCTGAACAAACATAACGGAACTTTACGCAGCCAACACAACACGTCAGCCTCGCTGCGTGTATATATATATATATATATATATATATATATAAAATATATATAAATATATACATACATACACACACACACAGGACGGCTATCGGAAAAGAATACGTAAGCGTTTATCACGGTCTCAATAAATGACCCGATAACCCGAGATAAACGTGAGTGTTACTGTGTTGCGTTTATGTCAGCGAGCGATAATGTTAAAACGTTAGCTTCCCTATGCTAACGGAGAGGGGCATTTAGCCTCCATGTAGTAGTCGCCAGGCCTGCGGTAACAACACGCCACTGGTCGGCTAAATGTGGCCGGAACATTCGGTTCATTGGTACAGCGAGAAGCGAAATAACGCAAGGAATTTCAGGTATTGACGAACAAAAGAAGCCGAGATGTATTTTATCAGTGCGCATTGGCAATGTACAAACAAGAAGAGCCCCAATATGACCTGAATTCCCCCATTTGTATCGCGTATGAAGGAGGCAGAGAGTCTAAATATAAAAATAGAAAGAATTTTTCAAAAAAACAGCACTTTACCTTATCTTGTCCTTCGAACCTCTCCCAATCTTAATCGCAGTAATGGATGGGATGATAAAAGGAGCGAGTTTTTGCTCCCCTCCAGGCCATGACGGTGAAACCCGAGAAAGTAACCAGAGGGCTCCGGACGCACAAGAAGAAGAAGACTGCCTGCTTCCACCGTTCGAGCACGCATACATCAAGACATCAAGTAGCGGGGAAACAAGCACGTCCACCCCGGGGTAGCGTTAAGACTGTCACCGTTGGTCACATGAGGCGTCTCGGTAAATTAGGAGTTACCACCTCCACCCCCCTCTCATCTCCTCCTCTTGTTTCTTCTCCCAACCCCTTCCCTTTCGTTCTCCTCCTCCTCCTCCAATGAATGCGACCCCCTCTGCAAGTCAGCTGCCCCTGGATGCTCGCATTGAGGTCGCTTTTGACTCTTGCAATGTGCCTCCACGTCCCGTGATATTGTTGCAACTCGTGTTGGGGAGAAAGGGTCGGGGCAAAAAAAGCCGAAAGTAATAAATGTGGTTTGTTTGATGGACACCCCCTCCCCACGCGACCTCCTCTTAATGGTATGTGCCGCGCAAGCAGTATTGTATTTTTTTTCTGGTCTGGAACACCCGCAGGTGAGATAATCATTTCAAACCTTGGAAGACATTCAACTCGTAAATTACTGTGTGTGGGGGGGGGGGGTCTGTCATCCATCTACCCATCCATCCATTTATCTATCCGTCTATCCAGCCATACGTTTATCCAGCCATCCGTTCATCCATCCATTTATCCATCCATCTGTACGTTTAACCATTGATCATCCATCCATCCATTTCGCCATCCATCATCCATTAATTTATCCATCCAACCATCCATTCAGACATCCATCCATTTATCATCCATCCATCCATTCAGCCGTCCATCCATTCATCCATCTATCATTTATCTATCCAACTGTTTATCCATCCGTTTATCCATCCAACATCCATCCATCTGTTTATCCATCCATCCATTCAAACATCCATCCATCCGTTTATCCATCCAACCATCCACTTATCCAACCATCCATTTATCTGTTTATCCGTCCAACCATCCATCCATTAATTTATCCATCCATCCAACCATCCTTCCATCCGTTTATCCATTCATCCAACCATCCATCCATTTATCCAACTGTTTATCCATCCATCCGTTATCCATCCATCTGTTTATCCATCCATCCATCATCCATCTGTTTATCTATCCATCCATTCAAACAACCATCCATCTGTTTATCCATCCAACCATCCGCTTATCCAACCATCCATCTGTTTATTTATCCGTCTATCCATCCATTCATCCATCCATCCATCCATTTATCCATCCAACCATAATGCTGAAGTGCTGTATAACTTGTGCACCTCACACTAGGATAAGATAATCTATTGGCACACACAGAAAGTCAATAAGCACTTAATTTTGGTCGGGGTTTGGCCATGTGAAATATTATCTCATGGTTTGCAACATCATGTGAGAGGAGGAATCGAATGTTTGAGTCAACTGCCTCTTTCAATATTTTCCCAGAAGTGGGCGGCGTACAGCGTCAATGAGGACATCAAGCTATGCTATTAATGTGCAGCCTCTGTGGTCTGTTATTGCAGCGAATGTGAGTGGCATTTTACAATAGCTGGCAGTGACAAGATGTGTACGTAGATGATTTGCAGGGTGTGGCGGGCTCCATGCGGCTTGAAAGCCAAAACATCTTTGTAGATAGACAGTGTTGACAGGCAGGTTTAAAGAAAAATGAAAATTGTGCAATAAACAAAAATTTCCAAACGCAGTTTTGACCTTTTTTCTTCTGTATAGCCTTGCACTAATACCGAAATAAAAATGTTTAAAATCAACCCTGAAAGCTCATGTATGAAGTTAATTTATTAAAAGCTGTAGAGCCATCAATGCTATCACAAAAAATGCTCTGTAAAGGCACGCAATTGCCAAAATAAAATAGCTGAAGTCATTTTTTCAATTTCTCAGAAGACAAAAACTTGAACCAAGTAGAATACTAAATATATTTATCAATTTTCATTTCATGGCTAGAATTGCAGTTGATGTGTTGAACTGTAGGCGATTTTAGCAGAGGTAGCCAACATCATGAGGATATTAATGCAAAAAAAATGTGGGTTTTTTTGCCCCCCCCCAAAAAATGATATGAATCAGTTCCAATATTTATCTAGTAAGTAGTAAAATGACAAAAACAAACAAAATAGTAAATAAATAATTCTCACCAGAGATGCTGACTATTAAATGTGTGCTAACAGACATGTTTTGCCAGTTGCACTTGGCTAGCACAAGTTTTGCTCTGACCAATCAATGCAAAATGCTGACATCGTCGAAGGCCAGCTTGCTGTAATTTGGCATCTGATTGGTTAACGAATGCTGATATAGTTTCAGGCAAGTGCCATTATGAAAATATATTGTTTATGAATAACTAAAAAAATGTATGTGTATCATATTTTAACTACACCAAGTGTCACCAAGAATCTGATGATGAACTGTGAATGCAAAATGTATTCTTAACATCGACATCTGTAACAATGAAATGTTGTATGTCTGTATTGTAGTAACCTGAGGAACCCCTGCAATGGAGTCTGAAATGTGATTGGACAAAAATATATATATATATATCATACACCTCTTGGAAGCAAAATCACTACAATTTCATGGGGGGAAATAGAATTCAGGTTGTAAATGTAGGTCAGTATTTCTTTTAATAATTACGCCAGCAGAGAAGGCCTGACTGGACCCAAACGACTGTTGTTGACAGGAAACCACAACCGCTATCAAACGTCTCCTGCCAAGATGCCGTTAAACATGTGACACGTTTGTCCGTCGGGCCTTTTACGCTATTGTACGGCAGGCACAAATCCATGCTGCTATTTCTCTCACCTCCTCCACTTACGCCATTAACTCAGTTCACCTCGTTTTCATTCATTCTAATGTCATCATTGACAAGGCCTTGCATCCCACGTAAGCCGTTTTCAGGCAGAGGACCAAGTTACAAGAGCGCATCGGGGACCTGGGAGACTTCCATGTTTGTGTGTGTGGCAAGGTAGCAAGCTGATCTATAAATATTCAATCAGGCAGGAAACATAATCTGAACAGCCACTGTTCTCCCTTTGGAGGTCAGTCCATCAGCAGAAAGCCAGGAGAACAAACGGCGCATGCAAACACAGATGTACGACATGCACACAACAGTGGCGGGAAGCAACAAAGAACAAATGATCTGTTACTGTACTGTAGATTAATTCATTTAGTTAGATAAAAAAAAAATTTTTTTTTTTTTTTTAAAGGAACCCCGACTGTCATGACAAGTTTGCTCTATATTACAAGTTTTTCCTTGCAAATTTGCCACTTTATAAAGTGGCAGATGTGCGAGAAAAAAACTCAGAAACTTACGAGAAACACACGTAGCGTAGCTATAGTCTAATCATGTGAGGATTCGTTGGTGGTTAATGGGACACCGTTTATAAAATAAAAAGGCAGGATGGAGACGGATTCATTCTTAAATTAAAACTTTACTCATCATACACGGCAGCTAGAGCGGCAACACTTCCTGATCCCCTATCAGCTGACTAACATTAACCAATCAGAAGCTAGCATACTTTAGGTAAATGCAAGTGAATGACGGAGAGCAGCAGATTCGACACATCAACTTAGCTACTCGTACAAAAAAACACCAAAATGTATGAACGTGTAAATAATAATTCTGGAAACATAAATGTACAAAGTAAATATACATTTTAACAAATTAACTTAAACTTCTCAAAGCGAGGCGTCTTTTCCGCTGGCCAGTGACCGTACACAACGCTTCAAAGAACGAAGGCTAAACACAATATGGTTAATCTAATAATACGTCGTCGTAACTATGAGATTCATTTTTCAAAAATCATTAAAAATTGAACACATTTTATTTATTAGTTGTTATTTTTTTATAGAAACTTTATTTGGACGTACGGCGCCATTGTTATTTACGTCGCAACGCATTCAGTGCGTAGTGAAGCAATGTGGAACGCCAATAAAGAAAGCAAGGTAAGCCTCCGTAGCGTTCCTAAAGGGACGATCAAAACTCTTGAATGCCTCTGGTGAATGACTCATCTCCCGATCGCATGTTGTTTCTTTAGGAACGCACTGAATGCGTTGTGATGTAAATAACAATGGCGCCGTACGTCCAAATAAAGTTTCGACAACTGAAAATGATTTTTGAAAAATTTATCTCATAGTAACAACCCAAAAAACTTGTCATGACAGTCGGGGTTCCTTTTAACATTTTATTTTAATATTGCGTTAGTGGAATATGAGTTAAGGAGCAAAATTCAGCCGTTTTATCCATCTCATGAGGCGGCCATTTTGCCACTTGCTGTCGACTGAAGGTGACATCAATGTTGCTCAGGTCTCAGGTAACAACCAATCACAGCGCAGCTTCAGAAAACAGGTGAGCTCTGATTGGTTGTTGCCTGAGCACTGAGCAACATTGATGTCATCTTCAGTCAACAGCAAGGGGCAAAATGGCCGCCCCCTGAGATGGATAAAAAAATGGCTTCATAACTCATATTCCACAAATGTAACATTGATCAGAATGTCATGTTTAGACTAGTAAGGTCACATGTAACATATTATTGTCAAGAAATGTGTAAGGTTGATTTCCCCCTTTAAGGGTTTCGTCAGGTGAAGCCAGGCAGGTAATCTAAATAAAGTTGCCTTACCTTAAATTCAAAGTGTGAGTACGCCTTACCACCTTCTTGCACTGTTTACAATACACCATTATTCTGAGCAAGAACCAGTGAGTCAGCGTATTGTTCGTCCTCTAAACATGCGTGAAAGGTACGAAGCTACATACATGGCGTGCCTCACAAGGAACTGTTCGAGACACGGAAAAGCACTGTTTGTTTTACTCTATTGTCTTTGCTCGACGGACATCCGAAGCCAAGATACGGAAAGTAGGCCACTTCAGAAGTAGAAGGATCAATATGTGGGGCTTTTAGTTTAGTTGTGACTAGAAGCAATTCAACATCTAAAAAAAAAAGAAAAAGTTTTCAAAGTTTTCCAGTGTATGTTTCATATTTGACAACGAGGCGCTCTAAAGCGGCCATCAGAAGGGAAGGTGCATTTTCGGGCTGTAGCGTTAAACGAATGCGCTCAAGTTCTTAGGCCTCTAATGTGTCACGTGGTGCCATTTTAGCTCCGCCCCCAAAATCAGGAAAACCTGAAATGGTGAAAAAACTCCTTAATGTGAAAGCACCACAAAAAAGTACTACATAGTTGTCAGTCTTAAAAAAAAAAAAATTCTTGACAACAATATGTTCTATGCAGCCCCACTAGTCTAAATACGGTATTTTGGTTAATATTGCATTAGTGGAATATGAGTTACGCAGCAAAAATTCAACAGTTTATATCAAAAAAAATATATCATAAGGCGGCCATTTTGCCACTTGCTGTCAAGTAAAAATGACATCACAGTTACTCTCAAGTAACAATCACAGCTCAGCTTCAGAAAACAGGTGCGCCGTGATTGGCCGTTGCCTGAGCCCTGAGCAACTGTGATGTCATCTTCAGTCGACAACAAGTGGCAAAATGGCCGCCGCCTGAGATGGATAAAAAGTCAAAACAGATGGATTTTGCTGCATAGCTCATAATCCACAAATGTAATACCAATCAGAATGTCATGTTTATACTAGTGAGGTCGCATATAACATATTATTATCAAGAACTATTTAAGGTTGACTTCCCCTAAAGTCCATTCAATGCCAGCCATTTTAAGAACCTTCTTTATGTGACACGTTGGTGTTGTCCATATACTGCAAAAGGTGTGGATTATAAGGGTGAGCGTTATCTCTAAAACACACATCACTAAAACAGGATGCTCATAATCTCCAGCAAACACTAAATGTTGACATCAAATCAGTATTTAAATACTGTAATTTTCCACTGAATACCCAAATTTATGATCTGTCAACAACTGAAGTCTTCTCATATCATAGCCAGATTTTATGATTTTGCCTTTGAATGCCAACGCAATGAATTTAAGAATAAATTCGAGAATTACAGTCCATTAATCTGTACTCTGTAGCACCGACTATCACGTTAATTATTTAGCTCCATTCAAAAAGGGAAACTCATTTTTTTTTTTTTTTTTCCTCAACGGAAACACTTCATGTTTGTATTGTCATTCCTTCCCGAAATACTCAAATAAAAATTTCCACAAAAGTGGAGCATCAAAATCTCCCATTTGAAGCTTTTAAACAACCAAAAGTCGGTACGGAGAACGCTTTATCAATCTCCAAAGTTTGCGCCAAATGCCACCTAAAAAAATACGTACCAACATCATAATATTCAAATGCTGTGGCAAAATGAATACATTACAAGTATTACAAGATAAAACATTTATAAAAAAAAAAAATCATGCAAATTTACTAAAAAACAAACAAACGCAAGTTCAATACAACTAAACTTTTCCACTTACCACTAGAGGGAGCCCATGTACCACTGTAATAGAGGTCCGGCTTCGTAAGTCCCAATTTGGCAAATGTCGTGCTTTTTTTTCAAAAATCTATCCTTTTGGTCAGTCCACGTGTAGGTGTCCTTTTTACTAACTACTGACCAATCGAAAGTGTTGAAAAGTGCTCGCTCTCTTTGATGATGCAACGATAACTCATTCACTGCCATTGACGGCTATAGATGTCAAAAATTAATTTGAACTATTTCTATTAGTTTAACATTTTTTTCCACTTTTGTTAACAAGAGTATGACAATCTAGAAAAAAATTATTGTACATTTAGAACAGATATAAAATTTGTGATTAATCGTGAGTTAACTCGGGAAGTTATGCAATTAATTACGATTAAAAAAAATGATCGCCTGACGCCCCTAATTTTTAATAATCACGATTAATCACAAATTGTATATCTGTTCTACTACAATAAAAAAAAAATCTAGGTTTTCATACTCTTGTTAACAAACGTGGGGGAAAAATGTTAAACTAATAGAAATAGTTCAAATGAATTTTTGACGTCTATAGCCGTCAATGGCAGTGAATGAGTTAATGGTTGAACAAACATGCAAAGTGACACTTTCGGAGGTACAACGTTTCGGCCTGACGCCAGCCATATTGACAGATTTTTTAAAAATATTTTTAAAATATTTTCCTTGCACAAATGCCTGCTCCAAGAGTTCAGCGTTTTCAAATGGAAAAAAACAAGTAAAAGGCTTTGACAAAAAAACAAACAAAAAAAAGAACTGAAATTGTCTCGGACTGAGCTGACGGGTTGTGTGAGTTTAGATGTGCGGACAGAATGAGGGGCCGTCTTGTACCGACATCCTACATTGGAGGTTGTCATGTGAATCAAGTCCTGTTTGACCGGTGAGAGCAAACAAACTGGCAGGACGACGGTCGAGCGTGTCTAGTCATAATGAAGTCATGCATGCGTACAAACACTTTGGACTACAAGATCCTCATTGTTGTCTTGCGCATGTCTCAGCTGTCAAGGCATTTCGATAAGCTTTATAGCTGTCACGCATGATTTCAAAACATTTTTCACTTTCACTATTAACAAAAATAAATAAATCTTTTGAGAGGGAAAGTAAAAATAACTGGTTGCAAAAGTGTGCACACTCTTATAAATGGGATGCAGTGGAGCCAAGCATGTATTCACCTAATTTCCTTTTTTCATTTTTTTCATATCATTAACCCAAAAAAAATCTTTTGAAAAAGAAAGTAAAAACAAAATAACCTTTCGAGAAAGACAGTAAAAATAACTGGTTGCAAAAGTGTGCACACCCTCTTATAAATGGGATGTGACGCCTAACATACATTCACCTAATTTCAGATTATATTTAAATTGATATTATTTAATTTTATTCTTAAACGTAGTTATTGTTTTGGTTTGGTTTCGTTTATTAAGCAGGAAAGTAAAAATAACAGTGGTTGCAAAAGTGTGCACACCCTCTTATAACATATTTGCTTATTTTCAGAATTTTTTTTCATTTTCTTTTCACCATTAACATAAAATAAATCTTTTAAGAGGGAAAAAATAACTGTGGTTGCAAAAGTGTGCACACCTCTTTATAAGTGGGATGTGGCTACACAGTAGAGCCCATCAAAAACCCACCTAATTTCAGATTTGAATAAATAAATAAATAAAATAAAATAACAATTTAAAAAAATGTATTACATTATTATTCATCTATTTTAAAACCATATTTTATTTTTAATTGTTTTTTGTTTTGTTTATCAGCATTATTTTTAAATAGTTAATTTCATTTTTATAATGTATTTCAATGGCCGTCAATTTTGCGTAGATTTGCGCTAGTCACCACCTTATCCACTCTATTCATCTTCAAAGTCATGATAAATAAAATATTGAAAGGCCTTGGATTAACCCCAATAAATTTCAGCTGTTCTAGGAGGCTTATCCCGACATTTTCTCCCTTTTAAGCAGAAGCCAGTTTTGTACTAAGACGGATTACTACTTGCAGGCCTCGGTTCCTTCTGCCACCAGCATGCTTGACTGTTGCTGCATGTGGTGTTATTTTGTCCATAAGCAGTGTTGTGTTTCCTCTAAACATACCACAATTTCACACATGCGCTTGGGAGATTTTGTTATTACAACAATTGAAATTTAATTCATAAACGATTTATCTTGGTCTTGAGGGGATTCGGTAAATGATGAGACGAAGGTGAGTCGACGCTTTCCTCTCCACAACAAAATTGGAGGAAAGAAAGTATTAGTTCAACCAAGAAATTGCTCTGGAATAAAAATGCAGTTAGTCTACTATAGTACTGCCGCACTTTTAGGGTGACGATGCTCTGTTCGTAGAGCTCGCGAGCTATTTTTTGGGCGCACGCACACGCCCGGGGCAAGTTGCTGCATGAATAACAGGAAACGCACTCTTCCTACGTGAAACTCGATCGCCTCAAGGACGGTTGAACAGATACTGGAATCTAACACCTGTCAAAAGTGTAACAGTAGCCTTGCTGCGAGCGGTCGCTTATTACTGGTGAATGTTTTACTGTGGTGTTTATAAGTGATAGAAATAGAAACCCTTGTATCGTTTGCTTTATAAATTATTTTCTGCGGTCATGTTGGTGACGTTTTTTTTTTATTGTTGCCTGTGCATTATTCGACATAACATTAGACCAGTGCTTCTCAAATAGGGATTTTTCTTGCCGTACTAGAAAAAAAGTGCAATTATACATCCACTACAGTAGGTGGCAGTGGCGCTCTCATTGTCAGAGTTCGCAAGTAGTTTTACCTCCTGGTGCAATTTTATGACAAATGATTCTATTTTTTGTTGCAGTGGTGATTTAGGAGGGCTAGAAATATTTTCTTCCTCCCCGGGAGGGGGGTGGGGGCATAGCAAAAAATTATTGAGAAGCACTGCATTAGACGTAGTATTTTGGCGACAAAGATGGAGTTTCAATTCGCTTTGCTGCCCTCGTTCCTCGCCACCAGTGCCAAGGTCTGGTAAACCGGTGATTTTTTTCCAAGACTTGCGGCAATCAGAATGGCCAGACATCTTCTCCACCGAGCATTTTAGCCAGGTGACGGACTCTGTAAATTGGTGGATGGTAAAACAAGATGCCAGAAATTACTTCGTTATTAGTCACTCCTGTGGCTCCCTGTGGATCTCTAAAAAAACACGGTATATATATATATTTTTTTTACATATTTTACATTTTTAGATAAAATATTATTTAAATTAATTAATGATTTAGATATAAAAAAATGAATAATTAAATGTTTAAAAAAGAGCCCAAATTTGTTGGTTGTCAGGAAAAGGTAGATGGAAAAAGTTGTTCCCTAAACATGTTGAAAATGTGACCATAAAAAAGGAAGGGGAAAAGCAGAAAATTACCATAATGTACAAAAAAAAATGCCACAAAGAAAGTTAGACAATTTATTTTTAAAACGGCAGAAAGGAAAATGTTAAAAAAATAACAAAACAATGTTCAAAAACAAAAGAAGAAAGGCAGAAAATTACTATTAAATGTATTTGGAATTGCCCAAAAAGTCCGAAAATTCTTCTTTTTTTTTTAAGTCAGAAAAGAAAACAAAAGAAGAAATCCTGAAAATTACCATATTATGTACAAAAAAAGTCAAAAATATATTTTTAAAAAGGCAGGAGAATATTTAAAAAAAAATAACTATAAAATGTCACAAAACAAAAGAAAAAATCCCCCAAATTACCATAAAATATCCACAAAATTGTCCAAAATTTTCAAAAAATTGATTGTAAAAAAGGCAGAAACAAATGCCAAAAAAAAGCCATAAAATCTAAAAAAAAAAAAGGAAGAGAGGCAGAAAACCACCATAATACAGTAAGTTCATAAAATTACCAAAAATGTCATACATTTGACAGAAAGGCAGAAAAATGTATGAAATATTAAGTCTGAAAAATAAAAAAGGAAGATGAAAGGTAGAACAAAATGAATCTCAAAGTATTGGATGCTGCAGCTCTAATTAGCAGTTGGGCCCTCCGTACAGTAGACCAACACTAACACACTGTTTCGTTCATCATAATGTTCAAAGCTTTTGTGGCTCCAGACTGATTTTTTGTTATTTATTTGGCCTAAAATGGCTCTTTTGACAATAAAGGTTTCTGACTCCTCTCGTAGACGACTCGTTTGACTAGTCAACTAATCAGATTAGCGCCAACACAGCCCTTCAGACATGTTCCCGTGGATTACGTTTCATCTCTCCTTCACAACCGCAAACCACCACCATAAGAAGATTACGCAACCTCTCTGCAGCAGCGTTCTGCAAGGCAGGACGTCATTATGTGCATATACAAAACGAAAAGATGATGCGGGCTCTCCGTTAGCCGTAACTTGAGGGCCACACAGAATAATATTCGATAAATGATGTAGTGTGTGTCTCAACTCAATTTTATCACTAGAGCATTTTTAACAACAACCACGGCTGTATCATTCCTCAAAATGTGCGTAGCTGTATAAAGGTATAAATAAATACTCAACTACTATTACCACTACAAGTTGTAAACTTGGGTGGGATTAAATGGAACAGTCCTAAAAGGTTAAGGTCCAATTTGGAGGAAAGGAGGTATTTTGTTTGTTTCTGAGCGAGTGGCCATTACATGTGGAGTCCCTCAAGGGTCAGTCTTTGGACCCCTATTAACTCATTCACTGCCATTGACGGCTATAGACGTCAAAAATTCATTTTCACTATATTAGTTTCACATTTTTTCCCCACTTTTGTTAACAAGAGTATGAAAACCTCGATTTTTTTGGTGCATTTATAACAGATATAAAATTTGTGATTAATGGATTAATTAAAATTTTCAAAAATGTAATCGTCTGACGCCCCTAATTTTTTATAATCTTTTCTTCTTCGTTTTTTTTTTATTAGGGGCAATTTTTTATTGTAATTAATCACATGACTTCACTAGTTAACTCAAGATTAATCACAAATTTTATATCTGTTCTAAATGTAAAATACATATTTTTTCTAGGTTTTCATACTCAAAAATGTGAAACTAATATAGTGAAAATGAATTTTTGATGTCTATAGCCGTCAATGGCAGTGAATGAGTTAAAAGGGGTCCAAAGACTGACCCTTGAGGGACTCCACATGTAATGGCCGCTCGCTCAGAAACACACAAAATACCTCTTTTCCTCCAAATTGGACCTTAGCCATTTAGGACTGTTCCATTTAGCCGTCAATGGCAGTGAACGAGTTAATTGTGCAATCTGTAAAGTATATGTTACCTTTGACTCAAATACTCCAGAACGCAATGTCAAGCCCTCCTCACGCCGCGAGCGACATCCCGCACATAACAGACGCGCTCTCATCATAACGCCTCTTCCTGCTGTCTGCCGCCTCATTAAGCAGCAGACAGCAGCAATGTAAGCCTAAGGGTCCCCCCCAAAGGGCTTAAGTCTACCTCATCACATGATGGATCGAGCCCATAATCATCTGAGTGATCTTGCGACTCTCAGAATGCAATCAGTCTTGGCAAAAACAAAAAGAAGAAAAACATGTTTCTCTTCTTGTGTGGCTGGGAAAAAAAATAAACGATCACCCTGAAGCAAAACATCAATATAAAAGGCACTGATAGTTTGTAGTGATAATGTGGTGACGATGACCCAAATCTTTGACCTTAAGCTTGCTTTCTTCTGTGTTTTGCAGGTCATGGAATGTTCCCTGGCAGGCTCCGAGGGATTAGGAATGTGAACTATTGAGTAAATGTCAGCTATTTCTGAAAAAAAAAAAAGATCACCGGCCTTTGCCTTGCAGGACTTTTTTTTACTTACTTGGCTCATAGAACGTCTTCAAAATTACGAACGAAATGTGATTTGTTTGAAAGGTTCATAGCAAGGTGAATTGTTACAAACAAGTATTTTATATTATATTGTTAGTCCCTGTAACGTAAACATACGTACGGAAACGTATAGATGCTAAATTGCATTTAAACGTATTTAAATACATTGAAACATATATAAGTACGTTTGAATATTTACAAATATTATATATTAATCATTTTTGAACGTACTGGTATAATGTCGACCAAACGCTTAAAAAAAATAGCATTTATTTTTACTTGTGCATGTGCCCTGTGGTATTATGGGAAATATGCTAAGTTTTTAGCAATTAGCCTACACATTTAAACGTATTTACAAGTACAGTCAAATGTATTTGCAAGTAATGTACGTTTGACCGTATTTAAATACATTTAAACAAGTACGTTAGAATATTTAAAAACAATGTTTACTTACATTTCCAACAAATTGGTATATCCATCCGTATAGACCAAATGCTAGAAAATTCTTTGCGTGATGGGCGTGCACTCGTGGTTGACAACGAGGCACTCTAAATAAGCCACGCAAGCTAACTCACTGCAGTGAAGACACATTTCTGGGGCATAGTAGGCATAGCTAGTAGGGGTGTGCCAAAAAATCGATTCTCATAAGAATAGCGATTCTCATTTAGTACGATTCAGAATCGATTTTAAATGTCCCAAAATCGATTTTATTTTAATTATTGTATACTGTCTTCCCTTTGTTTGTGTGTGCCTTTATTGGGAGCGCTGTTCATGTTGTACCCGATTTGGCCACTTAGAGGCAGTGTGGTTCCACGCAGTCTGATACACTTTAATCCAATAAAAGTTGTTGTTTTTTTTGCAGCGTGGACCCGTTCTTTTGAGTGATAAAAGTGCCGCAAGTAGAGCACTAATTAGCATTAGCGAGTCAGACTGGAGTAGATCATTACGATTCCTTGAACATCTATAAATTGAAGCAAAAATCATTGTCAATTTTGAAGCAAAAATCGTTCTTAACCGCGCACCCAAAAATCGGAATCAAATCAAATCGTAAAACATTCAAAGACCCCTAATAGCTAGCAAGCTAGCTAGCCGCCGCATATCACGATATCAACACCGAGGTCTACGTAGTTCTCAGTCTTTGCATGTTTGTTTTTAACTACATGATAGAGAAATAATATAAATCCCTTTTCTTGGGAATAATTATTGCTTACACAACTTAAAATGTTGATGTTCTGCTACAAAGATTACCCACATGCCTTCCTCTGCTATATTGATTGTTGTAAACCGATAGTAGGTACATGTTAACACATTTCCTAGTTACTAGTTGACTTGTGTTTGGAGAAGAACAGTGACCTCCACGCATGGGTCACTGCTCTTACAGAATATTTATTTACAGCAAGGCACGGTCTTTGTTCAACATTGTCAGCGAGCCACTCAAAACCGGATTCTCAGCTAGCATTGGCGTGCACAAGAATGTTTCATGTGGGAATGTTTGGCCTCAGTAATGTGCTTGCCAAGATACGGTATCACCGGGGTTACAGATTAAATCCCCAAACAAAAACCGGAATTATTTTTGGAGCCAACAGGAATCAAAGTCCTTGAGGGTGCTTAAGGTCTGCTTCCTGGCA
This sequence comes from Leptonotus elevatus, assembly GCF_054856555.1. Classification (NCBI taxonomy): domain Eukaryota; kingdom Metazoa; phylum Chordata; class Actinopteri; order Syngnathiformes; family Syngnathidae; genus Leptonotus; species Leptonotus elevatus. Next base: position 7,759,959 of record NC_141239.1, on the reverse strand, counting down.
TGTCACAGTTACGCTGCTCTGATTCTTCTTGCATTTGATTGGTTTGTATTATTAAATCGAATGAAATGGACGATTTTGACTTTTAGAGAGGATATGAACGTCTCTTTCCTTACCCGTCCGTTATGCAACAAGATCATCATTTTGACTTCCACATGCGTAGGATATTGCATAATCAGCTAAGTGTCACAATAAGCGATTGCTCTGCACCGATTTACCGGAAGTCCGCTCAACTATTCCTTCCTTTCCATTTTCTTCAGTTTTTCTGATTGTCGTCCCTTTTTTGCATCACCCGCAATCATCTGCTGTGCTCCAACTTCAGCTTCAAGTTCTTCCACAAAACGTCTTGACATACTTGGGAATTCTTTTTTTTTTTTTCCGTCGATAATGGCAATGCGTCCAGACCCAGAAATAGCAAAGCAGTCCCAGAGAGTGTGAGAGTAGCAGCAGTGCTGTACTTTCGACATTTATAAACAAATTGTCTTACCGTGGGCTGATGGTATTTTTGTTGATGCAAGGTAATAATAAGATCCATTATGTTATTAGGTTAATGCTAGTGCTAATGCTAGAAAAAAATAAATTCCACTCTGCACTGATACGCGGACTGATATAACATTTAAAAAACGAACTTATGTAGGAATCCAGACAATTCAAAGTGGCTCACTTATCTTTTCTCGCAACTGTATTTACTTTAGCAACAACGCTAAACCTCAACCAACACTTCTATCCTGCCAAACAAGGATACAGGAGGGGGGGGGGGGGGGGGGGTTGGGGGAAGCTAGCTGCTGGTCTTTAGCTGCTACAGTTAAACACGAGTCACAGCACACATAAGCACACCTAGCCTCTAATTACACAAATGCCACAACAGCTAGGCAAGGGCTAATACCCTCATGCTAAAACTAGCGCCACATGACATCGGCAGCCAAGTGAACGGTTGGTTGGTATGAACTCACTGGAACGTTGCCAATGTCACGGACTATTGCACTGAGAAGCCTTCAAAGTGCTTTATATTTTGACGAGTCATTCACCTACTAATGACGCAGCATCAGGAGCAACTGGGGATTCAGTATCTTGCTCAAGGACACTTTGACATGGTGACAACGACCATGGATTGAATCCATATACCCGATAAGCGCGCACACGCGCGCGAAACTGTGAAAACAAGTAACTCACTTACCGTCAGACAATTAGTCACACAATTTAAAAACGCACCATTTTGATGACCCCATGGAAACTCAAAGCTGATCCAGGACTGACCAATCAGAGAAAAAAGAAAGGGGGGGGGTGTTGTCGCAATCATTTGGTCAATTTGGTAATTGACTCATTGTAATGAAAGATGTACTCAGCAACAAAACATTGATTTCAACAAGTGTAAGTGTGTTTTATGTGTAACGGAACGTATGGTGTTCCACAGGGTTCAATTCTGTGGCCTTTGCTGTTTTCATTCTATCTGCTGCCTCTGGATTTCATTTGAAAGGAAAGTCAACCTTAAACATTTCTTGACAACAATATGTTATATGTGACCTCACTATTCTAAACATGACATTCTGATTAATATTACATTTGTGGAACATGAGTTATGCAGCAAAATCCAGCCGTTTTTATCCATCTCAGGGGGCGGCCATTTTGCCATTTGCTGTCGACTGAAGATGACATCACAGTTGACCAATCACCGCTCAGCTGTTTTCTTAAGCTGAGCTGCGATTAGTTGTTACCTGAGCAACTGTGATGTCATCTTTAGCCGACAGCAAGTGGCAAAATGGCTGCCATCTGATAGTGATTAAAAACTGCTGGATTTTGCTGCTTAACTCATTCACTGCCATAAGTTCATAAAAAAAAAAAAAAAGATTATTAAAATTAGGGGCAAGAGGCTATTTTTTATTTATTTATTGTAATTAATCGCATGACTTCACTAGTTATCTCACGATTAATAAAACATTTTTTTTCTGTTCTAAATGTACAATAAAAAAATTCTAGGTTTTTCTGCTCTTGTAAACAAAAGTGGAAAAAATGTAAACTGATAGAAATAGTTCAAATGAATTTTTGACGCTTATAGCCGTCAACGGCAGTGAATGAATTGAAAAAAGAAAAAACATAAAAAATTCGGGGTGTCAAGCAATTAAAGTTTTAATTGTAATTAATCGCATGACTTTAGTAGCGATTGCTTAAAAATGTCATATCTGTTCTAAATGTACAATAAAAAAATTCTAGGTTTTCTTACTCTTGTTAACAAAAATGTGAAGGAAAAAAAAGTTACAACTAATAGAAATAGTTCAAATGAATTTGACGTTTATAGCCGTCAATGGCAGCGAATGAGTTAACTTCTATTCCACTAACGCAATATTAACCTAAGAAAACAGCGGTGGTTGTTTTCAAGTGCGCTATAAATAGACTTGAATAGTTGGAAAGCGTGTAGGAAACTGGTGGGGTTCGGCACCTCCAACAAGGTTAAGCACAACTGCATTAGAATCACTGACACACACACATGCACTTGTCTTTTCTTATCCCAAACTTTACTCAAACAGTCGAGGGTTTACAAAGACAGACTTAATGGTACTTTTGGCTTGAGACCAAACAGCAATCAATCGCTAAGCGGTACAAGGTATTATTTGACCCTCACGGAATATCATCCGCACCATGTTGTTCATTTGGGACTCAACTACTACTTTCTTACTTCATCTCTAAAACTAGCAGTCACCAGACAAAATGAAGAAAAGTTTAGCTCTTTCGCGGCCACGTCCGCATTGACTCCAGAGAAATTGAGCCCCAAAAAAACCCCCCAAAAAGCCGGAAAGCTGTTAAGTGTGCCTGAAAACCTGCAATTTTTTTTATAATAAATATAAATACATCTGAGGTTTTCTACAAGCCAAAAGGACAAAAATAGTTCATTTCCTCAAACGGAAGTCGCCCGCATAAACAAAATAATTCGTGATCTTTAAGGGGGGGGGGGGGGGGGGGGAATAAGGCTCGAGTACATTTCTTTACTTTCCACAAAAAACTAATTGTAATGAAGTTTATTGGGGATTTCCATGTGAAATGTTGAACTTCTTTGGCCAAATGCGACGTGACAAGTCTGGAGCGATTCGGTACTTGTTCAACATTTCCAGTTATGTTTATATCACTCTCTTTAAAAGTCACACAAGTGAAAGACAACAACGAGAAAATGGCTTTTGAGCTGCATATAAGCTGACATAGGAAGGGGTGTGGGGGAGGGGGTGGGGGCATCTCGCCTCAATAAGTAGCGCAACTTTTGACCTACTTGATTCCTGGCTGATGGCCCTCCAAAAAATAAATTAAGGATAAGGAAGTCTACAGGTCACGATATGAAAGTGTTATTCAAAGCACATCAAAGTCATTTAAGTCCCAGCCGTACTTTATAAATATGAAGCCTGGCAGGCCGTGGAAGCAAATGAGGGGAGGGGAGGGGAGGGGAGGGGAGGGGAGGGGAGGGGAGGGGAGGGGAGGGGAGGGGGGTATTGGACAAACGGACGTCACTCCATGATGGCCCGATAAATGACGGGCTCGATGTAGTCCTCTCTGTAACGAGAGTTGATGACCCGTTGCCGTTTGGAGTTCTGTTTGACGCCATCCGGCGTGAAGAGTTCAAAGCGCATGTCCGACGCCACCGACTGCGGAGGGAAAAAAAAGAAAAGAAAAAAATAATAATGTAACCTGGCCAAGGTCAAACTGCCGTGTTGGCACCAGTCTGGGACTTACCAGTCGCGACTTGACCCGTTTGGGCAGATCTTCATCTAAAGTGTACACGTCTTCGCGCTTGACGGAAATTTGGGATTCGTCTTCAAATTCCACCTGAAAGGCAGCAGACGTGCACATGAATTCACCTTTTGAGCAAATGCATTACATCATACTTGAACTTTTGTCTCATGTTCAACTTTTGATTGTAAATGCAAATGTTTTCAGTATACAGCAAAAACTAAAAACTTGACCTTGGAGGAGATTGTAATTAACTCATTCACTGCCATTGACAGCAATAGACGTAAAAAATTAATTTGAACTGAATTAGTTTTTTTTTTCTTTCCATTTTTGTTAACAAGAGTATGAAAGCCTAGAATTTGTTTTGTACATTTAGAACAGATATAACATTTTTGATTAATCGTGAGTTAACTAGTGAAGTCATGCGTCACCTGATGCCCCTAATTTTTAATAATCTTTTCTTTAATAATCTTTTTTTTAAGAAAAGATTATTAAAAATTAGGGGCATCAGGCGATTTTTTTTTAAAATCGTAATTAATCGCACGACTGCACTAGTTAACTCGCGATTAATCACAAATTTTATATCTGTTTTAAATGTACAATCTTTTTTTTTCTAGGTTTTCATACTCTTGTTAACAAAAGTGGAAAAACATCTTTAACTAATAGAAATAGTTCAAATTAATTTTTGACCTTAATAGCTGTCAATGGCGGTTCAAATTTTTAATCGCGTGACTTCACTAGTTAACTCACGATTAATCACAAATTTTATATCTGTTCTAAATGTACAATAAAAGTTTTTCATAGGTTTTTATACTCTTGTTAAGAAAAGTGGGGAAAAAATGTTAAACTAATAGAAATAGTTCAAATGAATTTTTGACGTTTATAGCCGTCAATGGCAGTGAATTAACATGACACAATGTCTGTATAAATGTTGCTAAGATTTATATAAATTCTCAGATGAATTAGCCAGATGATGCTACATTGCAATTTAGCTGCATTAACATTGCCCTACCAGGTACATAGGGATGGAGTGCGACGCCACAAACTTGGCTCCATACACCAACCCGTCGGTCCATCGCACCGACACGTGAGCGCCCCCCGCAGGCGGCCCGAGTCGCACGCAGTCCCGATTCTGGAGACAAATGAGAGCAAACAAGTCAGGACGCATAAATGGCACCGGGTTCCTGGCGGAATGCCGCGCGACGCTTGCTGACCTCGATGTCCTCCGGTAAGAGGTTGTCGCTGTACGAGCCGTCGTCGAACACCACCTCGTAGAAGGTGGCGGTGGTCAGTTCCACCACCTCGCTGTGGTAGTAACGGCCGTTTCTGTATTTGCATATCACCCGCTGCCCCACCGACAGCTCTCGCATGGAGTCCTTGTTCCGCTGTGGACCACAACAGGATGTTTGTCTTAAAAAAAACGCTCACATGATCTACGCCAGTGTAACACCTTTATTGCGTCAAAGCACATCTTACATGCGACAAATATGTCACAAAAAGTATATATAGTGATCGCCGCAGGAGGTACGTTTGCAGAACCTATGAAGTAAGTCAAAATTTGCAATATATGATTTATGTTTGTATGTATGTATGTATGTATGATCTTTTTTTTTTGGTAAGGTCCAAGAGTTGTGTTAGGAATGGGGAGGTGTATATATGTTGTTTAGATTTTGTATGTCAGTTTTTTGCTAATCATTCCTTCTTATCACTGTGTATCCAACTGTTTATAAAAAAAATAATAAAATAAAAATAAAATGTAGATAACACTTCATAAAGAAAAAAATTTAATGGTGCCAGTATGTACTAGTTAACCCAAAGGACAACGTGAGTAGCCCATAGGTCTGTTCCTAAAATAGCTCACCAGTGATGGGATATTGTAACTTACCAAGAAAAATGTAAACAATAAGAATATTAACATTTATTTACTTAAATTTAACATGTTACACATTTCTTAATGCACCAAATTGAACACTTTGTTGAAAAAGAAAATAGTTTGTATTTAATTTTTATTTACCCCAATATTTATTTATTTATTTTAAAGGGGGGAAAAAAAAGGTGATTTTAGAGATGTAATTTTAATAATTTTTTGCTTATGGTTATCATACCATCAGAATCTAATATCGCACATGCCTAAAGTGAAAATATGAAAATGAAATGTGAGCTGTGAGTGAATGCTGAAGCTTCCTCCTAACCCTTGGGTTGTGCCCCCATTGTTTGTAAATTGTGATGTGAACAATACACAGTCATTCATTCATAATACATCTAGAATTGTAACCAGAGTTACTATTTAGAATGCATTTGTTAGGGGGGGGGGGGGTATGGGCATGTTTGTAATGAATAAAAAAAAAGCTCTATATAAAAACGGAAACCAGACAGCGACGTTTCGACTAACATTTGGACGAGTTGGCAGCTACAGGCGGTTATACCTCAGTGATGTTATTCGCTTTGTGCCGAGGACAGGTGATGAAGACAATGAACGGCCAGTCGTCCGGGTACATGTGGACGCCGGCGGCCTGCGCGCAGCTGGGGTGGAACGCCGTGGAGCAGCGGCCGTGGGAGCACTGGACGCAGCAGCCCGTCGACTCCCTCTTCATCCGTTTCCTGCAGAAAACGCATTTCTGCCGGAGACAAAGAGTCAGAGGGGAAAGGTTTCAAGCGGTGGGGGTAAAGGAAGGGAAGTGCAACGGGAAGGAAAGGAGGAGAAAGGAAACAAGCGGGAGAAAGACCACAAAAAATAAAAAACGTTTCAAAGGGATTATTCGACCCGGACACACACATGAACAACATGCTGTGGGAAACTCAACAGCTTCCTTCTAAAGTGAGACTGACATCATGTGTGCTTTTTATTAGACTGATACTATTTAGAAGACTGACTAAAACTCCTTTGAGATTTAAAACAATGACAATGGAGGCAAGGCTGGCTATTGGGTTCAAAGCAATAAATCCTTTCCACACATTTTTGTTCACGCGTCGGGCTCAAACGATAAAACCCAATAATTTGATTACAAAAAACAAAAGTCGGAGCAAAATCTCACGCCTCAAAAGTTTCAATCGCACACATCACTCAAGTTTAGTTCAAACATGCAGTCGAAAACAAAACAAAACAAAACATTCCAACCGAAAAGAACTTGGACTGCTCGTCTGAAACGGAGTAGGAACAAGTCAAACGTAGTAAAGTTGTTGCGACGTCAGTGAACCAGGAGAAAAGCGTTTGTAAGGCACAAACATTCACTCAAACATTCCAAATTTTGGGATCATTTGACACTTATCGAGGAATGCCGCCAGCTAACTCTACCGTCATACTCTGGCGCCCACGTCACTCACCAGCGGACAAAGACACTTGCACCTCACATGCATGTTATTGTGGTTAATAAAGTTATTATCATTTTTAAAAAATCCCTTAATTTATCTATGGGATAACCAGCAGAATGTTTCTAAAAAATTGTCGCTAGCTGCAGCCCATCACCCACTGCTACGGTTAAATCACCACACTCGAGGACTGGGCGATAAAGCCCAATTTTTTTTGTTATCGATTACGATTTTAATCTAATAAACCCAAACAAGGTTTCATTCATTCGAAAATAATTCCTGTGCATGTGTAGACAACAATCATGTAAACTGATCGTAAATGAGTTTGAACAAACTTTCATACAAAATTCATAGTTTGTGCTTAAATGACACAATTCAGTAGTTGGTAGCTGTTGCAAACACGTCTTGTAAAGCAGCATTCTGCCTCTTGTGCCAAAGTTACAACTCAAAAATAACATTTTTGGATGTTAATCTTCAAATTTTCAACAATTTGATTTTTAACATCACGATTAATGGAATTAATTAGATTTATTGCCCAGCCCGACACCACATCAAACTTTCATGTAGCTTTAGACTTATGACAGGCCAGTTCATGATCAAAAATATGACCCAATTACAAATCCTTTGCATTCAAAACACTATTGGAACCGCAACCCCCCCATTATCTCAAATTTGAACTAACCAAGAAAACAAAAAAACGTTATCCCTTCAACAACAGGAAGGATCCTAGAGAATCATTCATGATCCGTGCACGCTCATGCGTCGGGGACTCTTACCAGTCTGAAGCGAGGCAGTGGGATTGCAGACAGATCGATGGGACGCCGCTCTGTGATGTTTACAAAGCGAGCTTCCAGCACAGTGATGGCGCACAGCACATGAACCCACCTGCCGCACGGACAAACATGACATCGAGTCAAGACAAACAGAACAATGTCCAGGGTGCAGCATACCTACATTATTTAGACAAGCGGTTAATTCTCGTGTGTTTTTACTCCAAAAGACTACTTTTACCTAAGTGGGAGGGAACAAACTTACAATTTTGGCTCAAATAAAACATTTGGGACAAAATGTTACATCCCTTTTGAATAGAACCACAGCACAAAAAAAGGGGGAGGGCATTTAAACGTTTTCATTTGTATGTAGAGAATACATAACTTAACTTTTGACTGGTGGTCAATTTTAAAGTTATTTTCGTGTCATTGGGGTAAAAGTATTCAAGTTTTAACCTCATTTATACGATGAAAATAGTAACAACATCAGGGTGTGTGTGTGTGGGGGGGGGGGGGGGGGGGGTCTCAAGCTCTGCCCCTTTAAAGGGGGGCACAGTATGAACCTGGAAAAAACGTCAGCACATAAAAGGTGGTGGGAGGTCAATGGCACTGAACAGGCCACTTTTATTAGCTATTAAAATAGCAAATATAAAAATTTGTCAGGCAATTCCTCACCTTTTGACAGCAAATAAACAGTAAACGCAACGACACGTGTCATAAGGCCACACACTGCACTCGTCATGTTGCCTGGACTGTAGAACTTGTAAAGCTTCTCCAGTCTTTGTCAAACATGTCAAGGTAAACAATCAAATCACAATCGCTGACGGGATTGCTGGGATTACTTACTTGTCATTGTTGGCTCTCTGCAGCGCTCCACCTCGGAGAGAACACAGACAGCAATCCTAGTGCAAGAAAAAGGGACGTTGGATCTGTTAAGAACTGAAATGAAAAGCCCCACTCAAGAAACAAAAAAAGTACAATTATTTGTCTCGTAGATTCAAAAAGAAAATCTAGATACAGTACTGCAAATGAAATGCTATTCCCATTGCTTTGAAAGACACACGGTACTGCCCACTGGTGGTCAGCTGCGATCATTAGTGGTGCAAATATTGGGCAATATTCCCGGATTGTTGCATAAAAACAAAGCAGAAATGCTGATAACAACAGATAAGATACAGCCCAAAAACAAAACGAGGAACAATGTATTCCACTAACAATAACGCACAAAGGAAGGGAACACTCACAGCAGGACAAAAAAAACAAACAGGAGGAGCCAAGTTGACAAAAACAAAAGTGCTTTTGTCCCGTTTTAGAGTAGATTACTATGATTTTTTTTAATTTACTATGTTTTTTTTAAATTTTCTTTTTAGCAGTATGGGTTTCGTTCAAACCTTCACAAAGCTCCATGTGGAAGCTCACGGTGTTTAATTGAAGCTTATTAGCCGAACAACCGCCGATGAATAATTGAAAGCCCCGGTGCACAAACCTCAAAGGTAGCATCAGCTTCGCAGCGAGCACACAGCCAGTCATCCTGCTCTGCTTCCTCTCTGGTTACACCATAGCAACCTGAGCCAGACAAGAACCGGGGTTTCCCATTACATTTCACGTCACTTTGTAGTATTTTAGGATTGTTTTGTTTTTCAAATGTCGTTTCCTGAAAAGCTAAAACGAGCTTACTGGTGTGTACTCGGACGCAGCATTGAGAACAGCTGAGCAGCCGGCTGGTGCCGTCCTCTGTGATGTGAGGGTTGGACAGCTGGCCTCCCCCGCTATCACTCGCCTTGTTGGTGTGCGTGTTGAAGCACATTTCAGGAATGAGGGGTTTGGACCACTGGCGACCTTGCCGCTTCACCAATGTCACACCGGAACTGCCGTCGCTGGCCTCGGACTAGAAAGGGGGGGGGGGGAGAAGAAGGTGTTTACGTGGGCGTAAAAAACAAGACAAATTATAACTATTTTTATTTGGATTTTCAACAATTGTGAAAATAAACCTGAATGAAAAACCATAGAAATAATTTAAAAAAAAAATCCTAAAATGGACTATATGAGCGGTGTGACGTATTTTTGGGGAAATCACAATGTACCACCCTTCCCTGTAATGGCCACCTTCAGAGAACCTTCAAATATAATTTTTTTTTTTTTTTTTTAGGGATAGACCAATTATCGGCCGGGCTGATTATCGGCCTTTGTATGAATCTGAAGGCCGATAAAGCTAGTATCTCACTGAGCAGTGAATGCTTGCGAATGTAGCATATTTAGTGTTTTCATCAGGATTTGTTAGATGTTCACAGTTTTTATTTTCCCCCAAAGACATTTCGGAAATATTCACACAAAGATCTCTTGAAACTTTTTACCAATCCTGACGAAAACCCCAAATTAGCTACATTCGCATTTCACATGCATTTGTCGCTCAGTGAAATATTCACATTTCCACTTTATAAAAAAAATATGCGGACACTGGAAACTCCCTACACTTTTTATTAAAAATAATAAAAATTAAGAAATTATGTTGACATTTTGGAAAACTATTTATAGTAGAAAACTTTGCGAAATTTATTTACTTGCTTAGTTTTTAATTTACCTTAACAGATGCTGGTGACCCTGGAAGCTCCCTGCAATTTTTGTTATGCTTTTTTTTTTAAACAAAGCTGTAATTTTTTAAGTACGTTTAAAATGAAAAGAAAACAGTTTTTTGTTGTTATTTTATTTTGACGCTAATATTTTCTCTTTTACTGTAAATGAATATCGGCTTGAAATATCGGTTATTGGTCGGTCGCCTTGACTACTAATAATCGTATCAGTATCGGCCCATAAAGAAAAACCCATATCGGTCTATCACTATTTTCTTTTCATTTAATAGTAGAATATTGGCTGTTGGCTGAGTCATGACAAACAGGGGGAAAGACGGTAGGTGGTACCGTGTGGACTCTGGTGGTCCCGGGAGAGGAGCTTCAATACATATTTACATTAAAAAAAATACAACATAAGTTTAATAGACAAAATATCTTTACTAGCTACTCCAACAATAAGTATGGTAATAATCATTTTAGGCGATGACGACATTACCAGAGCTCAAGGCGTCAAAATGATGACTCTGGGAAATCTTGTTAGTAGATTTAAAATTCTGTTTATTGAAAGGAGTGGCTCCTGTTCTTGTTGAGTTTAAAAAGGAAGCCAATCTTAAACATTTCTGGACAATAATATGTTATATGTGACCTCACTATTCTAAACATGACATTCTAATTAATATTATATTTGTGGAATACGAGTTATGCAGCAAAATCCAGCCATTTTTTTTATCTATCTCAGGGGGCGGCCATTTTGCCACTTGCGGACTATAAGCCGCTACTTTTTTCACTTGCATTCGACCCTGCGGCTAATACAAAGGAAGCTATAAAGGAAGCACAAGAGCGTCAGGTAGAGCAAAATAAACCAAGCGAGTTCGAATACAGTAGGAGAGACCGAATGAGAGCGAGACAATTTGTGCCCCCATTATGGAAAAGAAAGTAGCGGCCACCCGGTGACGTAGCATTAAAACACCTGCGGCTTACAGGTGTAACAAACTCGAGTATATGGTATAAAAAAAATATATTGCGAAATGTACGCGTTTTTCGTGGTGCTGCAATGGATGAATTTTCCTTTAACTCATTCACTGCCATTGACGGCTATAAACGTCAAAAATTCATTTGAACTATTTTTATTAGTTTTGCATTTTTTCCACTTTTGTTAACAAGAGTATGAAAAAAAAATGTCATTGTACATTGAGAACAGATATAAAATGTGTGATTAATCACGAGTTAACTAGTGAAGTCATGCGATTAATTACAATTAACATTTTTAATTGCTTGACAAGATGATTATTAAAATTTTGGGGTGTGATAATTAATTATTATGAATAATCATAATTCATCGCATGACTTTAATAGTTAACTCACGATTAATCACAAATGTTATATCTGTTCTAAATGTACAATAAAATTGTTTTTAGGTTTTTATACTCTTGTTAACAAAAGTAGAAAAAAAAAATTATTTATTTTTTGATAATTATAACCGTCAATGGCAGTGAATGAGTTGGAAAAAAAAGATACAAGATTTTGTGTTATGAGTGTCATCATGGAATGTAATCTACTCCAATGTCTCCTTGCCACTCTAGATGGAATAACAGAGTTTAACAGTAAGAGGAAACTGATGACGCGTTAGCAAGCGAATCTAGCTCACCTGGTGGTGGGTGTAGAAAAGCAAGCAAATGGAGCAGTAGGGAGCCTGTTCACCCATTCTCTTATTGTGCTCCCACTCCACGTGGGGGTCGAAAGGCCGACACTGCCACAGCCGCCTGAGTGGCTTTGCCCACTCCTCTTTCTCCTCTTGCTCCACTCCCACATCCTGACACATTTCTACAGAGTGGGATGAAAGGCAAAAGATATTTGAATAAATAATACTTTTAAGTGTCCCTGTAAGGTCATTGAGCTTGGAGTGTCAATTATATTTGTCTTACCATCATCACTGTATGTCTCTCTGAAGAGAGGATGTTGGCGTGAAAGTTTCCGGAGCTCTTCATGTTGCTGTTGCTTGGTGACCACAGGCATGCAGTAGGACTGCTCTTCTGACACCTGGTGGTGAAATGATATTTAGCAAGGCAAAGCCTACCTTTGAACAAAATATGGCGCTTGTCTTCTTTAGGACCGAAGGTGAGTTAGGGCACCGTGGACTAATTACAGTCTGGCCCATGGGCAATTCAATTTCAGTCAAATGAACATGAGATCCCTCAAAATTCAGACGAACCAGTGTTGGATGCTCTGTACTGGTAACGCTTTTTTTTTTTTTTTTTTTTACATATATTTTAGGTCTGGTCTCATCATGACTGAGTAATCACCTTTATATGCATTGACTGTTTGACAGGAATGGTGTCTTTATCCAAAAGAGGGCATTGGCTAGTCTGTTTGGAAAAAGATGAACACAATTCAGCACACTTTTGGCAAGTTGCTAATAGAACATTTAGTTAGCGGAGCCACGCCTTGAGATACAAGTGTTTTTTGTGTTTTTTTTTTTTTTAAGATTTCAGCTGTCATTCGGCTGACTTTTTTGGGGGGGCAAATAGTCAACAATTATTAATAACAATAATTTTTTTTAAAGAGCTTTCAAGCTGTTTAAAGCGGAAATTTACTAATTCACTGCCATTGACGGCTATAGGCGTCAAAAATTCATTTGAACTATTTCTATTAGTTTAACTTTTTTTTTCTTCTGTTAACAAGATTATGAAAACCTAGGGAATTTTTTTTTTGTACATTTAGAACAGATTTGTGATTAATCGTGAGTTAACTAGTGAAGTCATGCGATTAATTACAATTAAAAATTGTAATCGCCTGACACGATTAAAAAAAGAAAAGATCATTAAAAATTAGGGGCGTCAGGCGATTACAATTTTTTATTGTAATTAATCGCATGACTTCACTAGTTAACTCACGATTAATCACTAATTTTCATAGCTGTTCAAAATGTACAATAATTTTTTTCTAGGTTTTCATACTGTTGTTAACAAAAGTGGAAAAAAAATGGTAAACTAATAGAAATAGTTCAAATGAATTTTTGACGTCTATAGCCGTCAATGGCAGTGTATGAGTTAAGTGAAACATTTTCTTTGTGATGATACGTTCTATTAGTCTAATCATGATATTCTGGTTAATAGTCTCTTTGTGGAATAAGGCAGATAAATTGCAAACAAAATCAATACAAATATCAGCCATGATCTTCACAAGCTGAGCCTGTGTGTACTGTGACGTCAATTTCAGTTGACATTGTAGAGTGTGTTTTTTTTTTCCTTATTACAATACAAAACATTGGGGAGGAGGCATGTCACAGAATGAATTAAACTCTTATCTCAAGGCACCACTGCACCTTCAATTAGTAACCATTCCAAGCTCTAGAGGAAAACGTGCAAACGAGAGAGCCAGTACAGACCCACCATCATGTTCATGTTGTCAAAAGGCCAAGATTATTAGATTAAATTCATTTTTCATTCTTATGAAAAAATTGTGTAGCTAACAGCTGCTTTAGATTAGTTGCTCATGCAAATGCAAAGGCGGCATGCACAATTTTTTGTGGTAAAAATTAAACCTTAATACAGACCTTTCTTTTGTTTTGGTTCTGAGATGTCTCTGTTTTGTCAACCTGGGTGGGCTGTGTTACACAGGTGGTCTCAGCATCGGCCTCCAGCGCTACATCCTGAACATCAACAGGCACGGAAACGCCTGCCGCGTGGTCTTTCTCCACAGAATGTTCCGTTTGTGTGAGCTCCGCTTGGCCGAGCGATATTCTAGATTCCGGCCTGGGCTCCGCGGCGACCGCGAGCTGCAGCTGATGAGGCTGGTGCTCTCTGGCGTAGCTGTGCACCTGCAGCATCGTGTGAACCTGCTGCTTCTCTCGCGGGTAATTGTGCACTTGCAGGATGTCTTTTTGAGTGAGAGTCCGATGGAAGAGCAAGCTGGCCACACCCATTTTACGGGACGCTTGTCCCGTGCCGCTTGTCGCTGTGGCTGACAGGTCGCCGTTTTGGGAATAGGATGAAAATGCGGGCGCGCGAGTCTTGGTGTAGTGCGGAGTGTGTCCCGAGTCGGTAGCGCTTAAGCCCCTGTGAAACGGATCTGTCAACGTGAGCTTTGTTGGCGTGACAACCAACTTTGGTGGGCCTGTCAATAAAATCAGTGTGTGATGAGTAAAAGGGGATGATGAAAAAGAACATTTTGAAAGACAAAGTGAAATGTCTGTTGGTAACAGTGCACATGATACATACCTTTATTTCGCTTGCCATCCTGTGGGGTCGGACGTGGTGGCAAAAGATTGAGTCTCGGCCGCTTGGCATACAGCATCATCTCCTCATCTGTGTCTTTAGGAACAACCTCGTCGGGCAGCTCCAGACACACCCGGTGTCTCTTGGTCTCAATTCTTTGCAGTGGACTAAAGATAACAAAAGAAAGAAATTGATTTTTTTTTTTTTTGTCAGACATGACCCAGTTGTTCAATTCTCTGTGATATGAACCTTTTTAACCCCCTAGCCGGCCGTTAAATACGCGTTAGTCACGCTGTTTGTTAACCGAACCGTCAAAGTTAACCGTGCCGTTCACGCCACTGGTTAGCGCGATATATCCCACAATTCCTCTCTTTGTTCACTTCCGGGTCGACGAAAGAAATGGATACTATCCAAACGACCCCTGGCACTCGGCGCAAAAAAAAACAAGAAGGAACTTTTCTGCTGACTTGGCTCAGGGTGTAGATACGGCGGTTCAGTAACCAGAAGGTCGGCTGTTCGATCCCCGCTCTCCCCAAGTCATGTGTCGTCGTGTCCTTGGGCAAGGCACTTCACACACATTGCCTCCAGTGTTACTCACACTGGTATATGGAAGGTGCGAATGTTTGGTGGTGGTCGGAGGGGCCGTAGGCGCACACTGGCAGCCACGCTTCCGTCAAGCCTGCCCCAGGGCAGCTGTGGCTACTTAAGAAGCTTACCGCCACCACAATGTGAATGTGTGAGCGCACGAATAATGCAACCTCTGTGAAGCGTCTTTGAATGCCCAAAAAAGCGCTATATAAATCTAATGCATTATTATTATTATTACTACTAAGAAACTGTTATTCAACCAATGGTTGAAGCAATTTAGTTTTCGTGAAATAATGTATTTTTTATTTTTGTTATTCATTATTAAAAAAAAAAATTATACTGTGTGTATTTTCAGTGAATATTTTGTGTAATATTTTTGCCAATATTATTGTAGCATATAATATTGCATGTTTTTGTTTCTCATAATTGTGTCTAATGTTTTTAGATATTTGTATTTTTGACTGATTTGTATTTTTGGTGTAATATTTTGAATTATTTGTCTTGTTTTTGTATTTGCATACAATTAATGTGTGTATTTTTCATCTAATATTTGTAACTATTACTAATATTTGTAATTGTTTTAAATTAAAATTAATTTAAAAAATACTTTTAAATTTAAATTGAATAATTAGCCGCTATTCACAGTGTTGTTGTTTGATTATTGACGTGAAAGCAAACAAGAACTATCACAGGTAACCTCTCTTTGGAATCACCTCCCACTAAATGTTGAAGCCCCCCCCCCCTCTCTGTCCATTCTTAGAACTCATCTTAAAAACACATTTTGAACTCTTCATCAGAATAATCACCAATGTCAAAGTCAAGAACTTGATAGACTCTTTTTCTTGCGCTCAACGGGCATCATGAAGGCAGCATTAGAAACAAAGGCAGACTTAAAGGATCTTTGTGCAGTTTCTCACTTTTTTTTTTTTACTCGCGACTGCCACCTCTGGCCAAAAGCGTAACTGCAGCATCTGTGTCAGGCTCGTTCATTTAGTACGTGCATGATCTTAAAGTGACAGCCACAGTACACAAACGAACACACGACTTCAAATGAGGTAAGAAAAACTCCGCCCTTCCCCAAGAAAACTGTGGAGTGCGTGGGTCACTTATAGGCTACCATAACTCAGGCTCATGACAGCTTTTGGCGAAATGTCAAAATATCCTGTCACCCAGCCTCAGTCATGTCTTTTTTTAAAACTTGCCATAAAGAGAGATGTTAGCAACGAGAATAGCCAATTTCAAAAACAGGAGACGGAAATTTTGGGGGGTTTCTTCAATTCATACGTCATTACTCAGAAAGACAAGCCGAGGAGTATGCAAAGTACCTCGGAGATGAGGCCGTTCTTTTGAGTGATAAAAGTGCCGCGAGTAGCGCGCTAATTAGCATTAGCAAGTCAGACTGGAGTCGATCACTACAATTCCTTGCACATCTATAGATTGAAGCAAAAATCAGTCAATCAAATCATTTTGAATCAAAAATCTCTCTCAATCAAAAATCGATTCTGAATCGAATCGCAGACCCAAAAATGGGAATCGAATCGTGAGACATTCAAAGATTCCCACCCCTAGTGTTTATTAAATATTGCGCACAAGTAATGCTGATTTTTTTTAACAACCCCCGAAAACTAATACTGAAACTAACTAAAATTAACTAAAACTAAGCAATCTTAAATAACCAAAACAAATAAAAAACACCCTGAAAACTAATTAAAACGAACTGAATTAAAAAAACAAAACTCTAAACGAAATAAAAACTAAACTAAAATGAAAATTCCAAAACTATAATAACCTTGTTCCGCATTCAGTGAGAATTGGCCGTTACAGTCCGGAAAAACGGTGCACAAGTCTTCTACATTCTCCAAGATCGTGGTCTGCAGTAAATGATCATGAAAAGATTCTTATGCAACCCGCGTAAGGGTTAGCGAGGTGAGTTAGAAAGGAAGGAGAGCAGTCGGAAAACAAAGGGGTACTTCTTCCGTGTTGAGCACTCATACTGTTGTAGCGTCATGTACAAGACGTAAAAGGCCATACAAGAAAACGTAGGTGTCCACAGTAAAGTAGAAACATGTTACGCTGATACGTGCTAAATCATTATTATTCCAAAATGTAATCCTGACAATCTCATGGACCACAAATGCACCCTGCATTAGTGTACATGTAATATGAGGGGTTTTCTGCATTTGATTTTTGCACTCATGTTCCTCTGAGGGAAACCATAACTACTAATGCAGCCCGCAATGAAAATAAGTTTAACCTGCCTGCTGAATCGAACCGGATATTTACATATTTACATGTGACAAACCTCTTCCGCTCCACATCATCCCGACCGCTATTGATGGAACCACTGCTGGTATTGTCGATGATATTAAAAGAATCGCCCAGGAATTCCTTCGCCTCAGGGGTGGGCCGGGAGTGGTTGATGGCCGCCGTATCTCGCCCTGCCAGCCACTGTTCGTAGCGATCTGGCTGGAATTTCTTGACAAAAACGTCCATGGAGATCTTCACCATGTCTTTGCGGCACGAGCACTGATCGAGAAAAGCATAAAAAGTTACGCAATTCAGTCATCCACATTCTCTACTTTGCAATGCGATGTTTTGTAGCAGAAAGTAAAGACGACAGTAAACCCCCTTTTTATTGATGTGAATATGTTCAAGACCTTTCAACTATAGATACAAATCCACAATAGAGACACCGGATAAAAAGAACAGTTGTAGAGTAGAAGAGCAAAAAAAAAAAAAGCAAATGAATGAGAATTTTTTCCTGTCATGTTGAATCATTCTCACCAAAACTGCTTGCTTGCCGTATTCGATCCACCGTTGTGTGGCAAAGTTGGTGGATTCGGCACAGTTGAAGCCATGGTTGAAGCCAGCATGGTAAGCATAGGGGAACGTGACCATGAACTCGCCAGCATATTGGGTAATCTGAGGGAATCGTTACATTATTGAATCGTGTACCTTTAGAACCCTGGCAAAATGAAATCGTACCTTTTCAAAGGGAATGCCATATTTCTTCAGTATTGAAGGTGATATCAAGGTCATTTTATGCCTCAGGAAGGCTTCACAGGTTTGCGCACTGCCAGAAAAGAAACCTGCAGGAGACACATGCCGAATGTTAGAACCAGTGGGTGCAAAAATCACTTCCGCGTTGAAATAAATACTGCAGTGATGTCAAACCTTGAGCCAGACGCTCAAATCTTCTCCCGTGCTCAGGAGGGACACAGTACCTGCAAACATTCAAATGCGTATCGTCACTGAACATTCCATTGGACTTTCGAGAAAACAGCATTTATTGCTACCTTTACTTAGTACTTTTTTTTTAAAATTATTTATTTACCAGGATTTGGGTTCTCCGAAGTGCAAGTAGTTAATACTGTAGAGGTCCATGTCCTCAGTGTGCCATGCAAAGGTGGTCTTCCACATACCAAAATACAAGTAGGGTGTATTGACACCCTCAATCGTGATGCCACTTTCACATTCCACCGTGTCCAAAATGGTATTTAGATGACAAATGTTCCACTCTTTGACTTCCTGCAAAAATGCACAATAACATAAGAATGAGATCAAAGGATGAACATCGTGCCATCCGATTTGTGGTCATAAACAGAAAAACTACCGTAATACTAAAGTGTCCAATTACAATTTCAATTATTACACTCCACAATTACAAAATTGGCATAATTGTAAACGAAAATAAAAGATTATTAATACTCATTTTGAGTTGTTTAAATGTATATATTTGCACCTTTTTTATTTTTAAATGTTTTCTCCAAATACATACATAATTAGTGTTTCAAATAATTGTATGTCTTAATTTTTTTTTATATTATTATATATATTTTTTTGTACCAAAAAATTATAATTTGAATAATCATTATTTCAATTATTAACAAAATAATCTGGATGCTTTTTTTTCCATAATCGAGCAGCCCTACAGTGTCCCAAAAGTCACTACATTTGTTTTCTATTTCGTTTTTGGTATGTATGATACTTGAAACAAAATAGACTGTATTGGAACATTTTACATGTTGTGCAAATTGGAAGTTTCTCTTTGATCAACAGTCGCACAGAAGATGAAAGAGTGTTCCTTCCATGAATCAACAGCAAACATTTGCTGTAGCCCTTTGAGTAGTAATATCAGGGAGTTTACACATTTTATTAAAAATATCTTTAGTAGACATTATGTTCTGGCTCATTTTTATAATTGTTCATGATGTAGCACCTTTTAACTCATTCACTGCCATTGACGTCTATAGCCGTCAAAAATTCATTTGAACTATTTCTATTAGTTTAAAAATGTCAAGAGTATGAAAACCTAGATTTTTTTTTAATTGTACATTAAGAACAGATGCAAAATTTGTGATTAATCGTGAGTTAACTAGAGACGTTATGCGATAAATTACAATTAAAAATTGTAATCGCCTGACGCCCCTAATTTTTAATAATCTTTTCTTTTTTTTCTGCATCAGGTGATAAACATTTTTGATTGTAATTAAATCGCATGACTTTAAGAATTCTAGGTTTTCATACTCTTTGTTAACAAAAGTGGAAAAAGTGTTAAATGGTTAAAATGAATCTCTGACGTCTATAGCCGTCGACGGCAGTGAATAAGTTAATTAATATCAAATGGATTGACAAAATATACACCATTTCACCAACTGATGGTTTGCAGAAAAGACGACTTTGTTTGGATAGATTTTCAGCTCAACAAAACAGCATGTTGCCGGCCATCTTGTCACTGCCCCTTTGGCTCATGTCAGTTCAATATCCATACACTAGATGGCTCTATGCAGGGGTCAGAAGTGGCATTCTGGACTTTTGAAGTTACATTTTTAACACACGCAGAACAAAAGTTTGTTATTTGGGTAGCAGAATGGGCTCTTTGCACAAATCCACTATTTCCTGAACTCAGTACCACGCCTTCATTTCCTGTCTTTCATGATTGGACAAACTGATTAATCCAGGTGTGTTTGGCCATTGTGGTCGTGGTTACTGAGGTCAGGCGCACCTGGATTAATCAGTTTGTCCAATCATGGAAGAGAGGAAATGAAGGAGTAGTGTTGAGTTCAGGAAGTAGTGGATTTGTGCAAAGAGCCCATTAACAGGGGCCAAATTTGACCCCGTGGGCTTTTGCTTTTGTGTGTGTATTCTATTGCCCTTTATATATCAAAACAGAAAAGTGATAATTGAAAGAATAAAACATCAACTCACCGGATTGTATAAACTGCCACCAACGTCTGCCCCATATATAGGAGGATTAAATGTCACATTCTTCCAGTACTTCCTTTCCAGTTCATCAAAATCATCATAGTGAGGGCTACAGAACCTGCAAAAAGGGACAAAAGAAATTTAATAAATCCTAAAAATAAAAAATAAAAAATCACAGATGAACAATGGTGCTGTCGAATTTGTTTTACATACTTGTCACTGTTAGCAAGCTTGCGGAACTCTTTAACAGACATCGACTTCTTCTGAATGTTGTACTGAGTGAAAAGGCCCGACTGGCCTGTCACCACCTGCTGAATTGGTGCAGGAATCACCAAATCGTCTATATCATCATACGAGTGTCTGGGCTTCCATTCCTTCGGTGGGACCACCTACAAGTAGGGGGGGGGGGGGGTCCAAGAAGTGTTATTAGGCTTAAAATATCCGGATCTCTTGATTAGCTGGTCATTGTTTGTTTGTATGCACACTGTGACAAATTCAAAAAACACTATTAACTCATTCACTGCCATAAATTAATAATAATAAAAAAAGATTATTTAAAATTAGGGACAAGAAGCGATTCAATGTTTTTAATTGTAATTAATCACATGACTTAACTAGTTAACTCACGATTAATCACAAATTGTATATGTTCTAAATGTACAATAGAACAATTCTAGGTTTTCATACTCTTGTTAACAAAAGTGGAAAAAAAAATTAAACTAATAGAAATAGTTCAAATGAATTTTTGACGTTTATAGCGGTCAAGGGCAGTGAATGAATAAATAAAAAAAAGAAAGAAAATGTTATTTAAAATTTGGGGCGTCGGGCGATTGAAGTTTTTAATCATAATTAATTGCATGACTTCACTAGTTAACTCGCGATTAATCACAAATTTTATGTACAAAACTAAATGTACAATAAAAAAATCTAGATTTTCAACAAAAGTGGAAAAAAATGTCAAACTAAAACAAATAGTTCAAATGAATTTTTTACGTTTTTATAGCCGTCAATGAGTTAATGACACACAAATATAAAATTGCCACTGTCACTTCAAGTACAATTGATGCACTAAGTTGTTCAGTATCAAGCACATACTTTGGCCAGGCCAGCTTTGTGTGCCCCCTGCGACTCCATGTAGGCGACATAGCGGCTGAAGTTCTTGAACTCCTCAACAGTGGGGTAAAATGTCATGATCCCCTTGGAGCCATGGTTTTGGGAAGCGGTGTCTGACGCCATCCCAAAATTGATAGCGACTCCTGCTGATTGTAAAGAAAACTTTGGTTACATGTGGAAATATATATATATTTTTTTTTAAGTGTTGAGCTGGCGTCATTTCCCGCTACAGGTTGCAGAGAGATCATCAGGTGTTGCTGGAAATTATCCAATTTCACTGAATTTTTTGAAACCACAATTTGTTCATCAATCTAAGCAGTGCACATGCAGGCAGAACAATTAAATGCTATTTCATTAGATGGCAGAAGGTGCAGTTAACCCGTTGACATTCATTCAACAAAGCAAGTGAAAGTTTCGATTACATCAGCTTTGTGCTCAATTAAACAGGCCCAGATTCCATACTGAGAAAACTGTCAGGGAGTAAATTTAGATGATTTTATTGACATTTTTGTAAGTTAATTTTTTTTTTAATGGTAAAATGGTAGAACTTTAAATAACTTCCTACAACTTTTCAGCAGTACACAATGTTTCGAAATAGGATAGTAATATTTAGTTAACAAGCATTTTCTTGTACTAACTGAATAAACCTTTTGATTCGAGTTTCGCCATTTGTAATTGTTTTCTTGTACCGTATAATGCTTGTGATTTTTAAGTATTCCTACAGAAATTCAATGTACTTAGGTATTGGTCATAAATTAGAAACGGTGTGAATAACAGTGCTTGGGCCGCTTAAAAAAAACTTGTATAGTTAAAAAAGTTATTACAGTATTATCATTATATTAATTATTAGGGAGGAGCTAACACATTGCCCGTATCTGATTGGTTAGACGAGCGTCTCTTTAACTTGATCCGACCAGTCGGCTAGCGTTAGCTCAGATGCTAACTCGCCCGAGCGTTATCATTACGTATTGCATTAACAATTGTCCACCGACAGCAATGAACAACATTGGCTTTCCTCGTTATTTCAGCGTATCCCACATTAGCAACAGCTATTCGCGCAAGATTGTAATTCATAATGCGATCACAAAACAGCGAGATAGTGGACACCTTGCATGGGATGTGACTATTTTCAGTAACACTACATTTCTTTCCACTGACATTACATTTAAAAAGAAGACTGGAAATGTAATTGTTCTGACAATATGTCTTGATTAAATGTCAAATTACAGCTATCCCACTCCGGAAATGCTATTTTACTATTTTCTTTATTTATCAATAACTCATAAGTGTTCCAGGAATTAAACTAGACCCCGATGCAACCACAGGCTTTGGCTGTCGTTGTTGCAGTCCGGGGCGACCAAAGCTAACAGATTAGCATTTCGATTTGACGAGCCTCATGATTCTCGTAAAGTCAAGAGCAGACGCGACGTTTGATTACTCACCGCTTACTCCCCCACGGACAAAATAATCGTCACCAGTGATGTTTGTTTTCCGTAATCAACAATTCACGCGGCGACAGGCATAGAGGAGAACGGCCAATTTGGATGTGAGTGCAACGCGAGCCTCCATTACCTCAGATGCGGACGCACGACGCTCGACTGGCGGATGTTGTTTACCACATCACGCACGGGACACGTTCAGCCAATCAGAGCACGGAGGACGGCGACGCTGTGCCGAGTAGGTAGGCTACTGTAACAATTACTTACTGTTCGGTACTGCAATTAATTTAATAACTTTGATTTACTAGTATCTATCCATCCACCCATCCATCCATCTATCTATCTATCTATCTATCTATCTATTATTTGTTTTAATAATGTAATATCTTTATTTCTTTATTTGGTTGACACCCACCTGGGGAGATTTGTTCTTTCTACTAACCCAGAAAATTGTAAAAAACAAACAAAAAAAACCGCTGTCTAACTTTCAATGTTTTCTACAAAAAATGGGGGGGGGGGGGGGGGTAATAATAACAACAAAAACAAAATATTGAAAAAAATCTGGGGGGATAAAAAACCCCCACAGCTGCTGAAGCACGAGAATGCGGGGTTCTACTCTATTAATTTAAATCCGAGTCTGCACACAGCTATAAGTGCCTCTAATATCCAGTGTTGCCCTAAAAAAGTACTTGGTTATAGCTACAAATTACTTATTACACAAAGTATTTCAGTTAGCAAAACATATGCTGCTTTGTAAAAGTAAGTAGTTACTCAACAAAGTAATTAAATTAACTATTATATTTTTCTGTTATCTGTGTCGCTGATATTTTAACCAACGAATCACATTGGTCCACCCACAATCATGGAGGACCAAAACTGCCAAAAATTTAAAATAAAAAAAATGAATAAATAAAAACGGATATAAAAAATATCATTCAAAAATTAAATTAAACAAATAAGTATAAATTGATTAATTTGATGACTCCATTACTTGACATTTATTTAGAAATTTATTTTTTAGATTTTGAATCTTGTTTTTTTAAATTTATTTGGACTTTTAATTATTTATGGAATATATATATATATATATATATATATATATATATATAGAGAGAGAGAGAGAGAGAGAGAGAGAGAGAGAGAGAGAGAGAGAGAGAGAGAGAGAGAGAGAGAGAGAATTTGTTGTATTTAATTTTTTATTATATTTTTTTACATCTGTTTTTATTTTTCGCTTTTATTCATTTATTTAATCATTTATTTATTTTAATTTTGGCAGTTTTGGTCCTCCATACATAATGACCTCCCAGCTGTGTTATTGACTTGTCATGGTGTGGTGGCAATGATTTAGAGGATCAGGTTATTTTCGCAATGTGATAGAATACAGTTGATGATATTGCAGCATTTGTTCCAATGTGACCAAAACCACTAATTACTTGATGAGTTATACAATAATGTAACGGAGTTCCTCATATGGGGAAAGTAATTAAATTCGATTATTCCGTTACTAGAAAATGTATGTCGTTATTCCGTTCATAATCCCTTCCCGGGATACTTTAAGTGAGTTTTTGCAAAAGTTTGCAAGTACCATGGTTGAACTTTTTGGGCCCAAATTCCAAAAGGTATGTTTGCCAAAAACAACACTGCTCACCACCATAAGAATAACATAGCTACTGTGACACATAATGGTGGCGGCATCATCTATCTTGTAACAGAAACACCCCAAGACTGTGAACATCATTTTTATTTCATGCCAGAAAAGGCACATTCATACAGTGACTCCGACGGTGTGGATCGGCTATACGTTGTTTTATGCATCCACAATCAAGCAGTGCATATCTTATGATTCCCATGAATAAATGCAGTCAAAACATTAACACATTTTGTTAATCACAAGAAGATATAGCACACTGAAATCACTTACAATAAGTATGCACACTTGTAGCAGAGGAGGAAGTACATGTGCACCCTGTAGTCCATACAGTTTTACTGACCTTTAACATCAAAATAGACATGTAGGACAGAACGTTACATCGGTAGCATTGTTGGTTTGGGGGGAAAGTCCATCGCGATTCAATTATATCTGAGTTCTTCACAATTCCACTTTGCTCTCGTTGCATAAAACGTAAGTTACGACTTAGTTCTATTTCGTCCCTCCCGACCGCCAGATGGCGGTGCTTCAAGCACTGAATGTTCCTTGCGCATGCGCGAAGGGAACGTCAGTGCTTGAAGCACCGCCATCTGGCGGCCGGGGGGACGAAATAGAACTACTCTTGTTTGAGTTTAGTTTATTAAAAGGACAGTGTGCAGTAAAGATGGTTGCACCAGATTTAGCACAATGCTACTTTGATTTGTTTTGGTTGACTTAGATTTGATTTGATTTGAAGCACTGTACAACCAGTTTCAAAACCACCATGACACCTTCCGCCATGATAACCCGCCGTCAGCAGAGATCATAAAAGACTGTGCTTTGACTGGTACTTTACTGTCCCACTATGAGACAAGTCAACACCCATGAATGAATGTCTTTGAGTGAGCAAAAGGCTGAGATCATTTATTCTTCTCGCCGCCAAGTGGGTGGACCGGAGAGTTTGCATTCGTCCGCCAAAAGACACAAAAGCTCAAAGCAGTTGTTACGATTACAAAATGATGAGGCTACGGCAGCTTGTGGGATTTTAGAATGAATTCAAAAATACAGTGATGCCTTGAGAGATGAGTTGATTTTATGTCACTATACTCGTATTTGAGTCTTTGGCTATAGACGTCAAAAATTAATTTGAACAATTTATATAATTTTTTCCCACTTTTGTGAGAAAACCTAGATTTTTTTTAATTGTACATTTAGAACAGGTATAAAATTGGTGAATAATCGTGAGTTAACTAGTGAAGTCATGCGATTAATTATGATTAAAAAATTAATCGCCTGATGCCCCTAAATTTTAATAATCTTTTCTTTTTTTTTAAAGAAAAATGAAAAGTTTATTGAAAAAAAAAATAATTACTTTTTTTAATTAATAAAAAAAAAAGAAAATATGATTAAAAATTAGGGGTGTCAGATGATTAAAAATTTTCATAAGTAATTGCATGACTTCAATAGTTAACTCACGATTAATCACAAATTCTATATCTGTTCTAAATTATTTTTATTTTTAGGTTTTCATACTCTTGTTAACAAAAGTAGGAAAAAATGTTAAACTAATATAAATAGTTCAAATGATTTTTTTACGTCTATAGCCGTCAATGGCAGTGAATGAGTTAAGAAGGAAATTTGCTTGGTTAAGCTTTATAAAAACATACAGTATTCATATAATTTGATAGAATGTAAAGAATTACATAGTTTGTGCCTCTTAATTAAATCCTTGCAGCTCCTTCTGGTGGGCGCGATTTGGCCACCAGGGGCAGTATAATACATGCAGACACAAGTGAATAACAGTTACTCTCATGACTCTGTTAATGCTAGTCATAGTAGTCATTATTTATAGGAGATAAAAATAAATAAAGTGCCCGTGAGTGTTATTATTTTGCCTGTCTACATCTTCATGCAATATTTGGGTTTAAATAGGTGCCACATAGATGCTCTTATGGCATTTGCCATTAAGCGTTAGCATTAAGCTAGCAGATTTACGTGGTTTTGTACACAAACGGTAATTCTCTTTTTTTTATGTTTAGTTTGAGAGGTAAACTTCAACTGGGAGCGGCAATAACGAGCGTGAAGCCTCTATTTTGAGGAATGGTTTGCTACCTGCCAAATTGCTACTTGTTGTGGAAACTCTTAAATAAAAAGAAAAAACTCTTAAATCAAGTCGCTCGCGTCGCAAGGCATCACTGTATGTAAGACAATTGCAGCGCCTCAATACTTTTCTTTTGACATTATATAATACTGAAGAAATTCATTTGCTTATATTTCGTTATATACTAAATATTCATGCAACAACATAGCCTTTAGGTTGTCACTGTCAGGCGAAATCCTTGCAAATAGATCATTTTTCTGGGATTATTTAACATTGTATTGGTAAATAAAGCTCTTTTTTTTTATAACACTTTAGAATAGTTAACTTGTAATAATAGGCCCACTTTGGGACGTACCAATTGTTTTAATTTGTGAAAAATAGGCTCCGCCCATCAACAAAGATATGTGGACAATATGTGAAAAATGTGCAGTATATGAGTTCAAATATGTGTCTGGGTCGTTCTGTATTCTAAGTAAACGTTGCATAATTAGTATCGCTGTCCGTCCAAGATTTCCACTGGACATCCACACATGTAAGCTTGAGCCAATTTTGAGCGTGTAACCTTTGCACTTGCAGCATTTGACACGATATAAAAGACGCAGGCAAAGAAACCCGCGCTCACATTTCATGACTTTTGCGTGTCGCTTTCTGAGAAACACGACACACTCATGACACGACTCGTAACTTCTGACCTCCAGTTGTGCGCACAAAAACGGTAATAAATAAAAAGGCCCGATGAATTGATCTTTGCGTCTCTCATCTTTATGTCCATCCATTCATTGTTGTCTGGTTGGCAGTGTGCCATTAGTCCAGCTTTATCTCCGAGCACCAGCGGCCGCGCCTCATCCTGGAGACGCGGCCTTGTATGTAACAGCTCTCAGCCCGGAAGCAGCCTGAAGGACATTTCGACATCAGCCCCCCCAAAAAAAGGCCATCCGCTTCATTCCTTGACAAGAACCTCAAAATCCTTGTTGGTTATTTGTCCGTGGACTTGTTGATTCTCAGCGTGTGGAGTGCGTCACTCGATGCGGCGCACTTCTCGGCCTCCGTCTTGCCGCAGTCTTTTTTGGACACGTCGGGCTCCCATAGAAAGAACTCGTGAAGGAGGGTGTTGACCGTGTCGGGACACTCCATCATCACCATGTGGCTTCCTTCCTCGATGACTTTTAGGAAGGCAAATAGGAGGATCTAAAAAGGGAAACAAACATGAATGCAAATAATACACGAGTGAGCACAAAAGGGTTTGGGGCTGTTGGGTGACATTTTAGAATGAAATCTTTACAGGTGAATTTAATTTGACCGTCGCTAAACTTGTTTAACTTGTTCAAGGGTTTTTTGCACAATCTCCACAATGGAAATTACACAACGGGCATTTCATCCCTGAAATGGACACCAACTTCTAACCCGGTCTGTATGTAAGCCCATCCCTGACATTATTTATTTATTTAGTTAGTTATTTTACTGTAAAAGTTAATTTTAGCTGGTGGGATTTTTTTTTTTTATTGAAGACCATTTCTATGGAAGTGTATTGCATCCACTTATTTTTGGACGTTTTTTTTTTTTTTTAAATAACTATTATTTATTCTTTCTTTTTTTCAAGGTTTTTGTTGTTGTTTATTTTTGTTTTATGGATTTTTTTTCTTTATTTTGAATATTTTCTGTGTTTCGGAATATATAGTTTCTGGTTTTCTTTTCTGTTTTTCAGATTGTTTTGTTTGTTTTTTAGAATATTTTTTTTCTGTTTTTCGAAATTATTCTTTTTTGTTTTTTGGAATACTTTTTTTTCTAATTTTCAGAATATTTTTACCTGTTTTGGGGATTTTTTGTGTGTTTGTTCTTCAGAATATTTTTTTCTTTTTTTGGGGGCGGGGGGAATATTTTTTTCCGTTTCCGTTTCTTGAAATAATTATTTTCTGTTTTTCGGAATAATTCTTAGAATATTTTTTCCCAGTTTTCAGGATAATTTTTTCCAGAATATTCTTTTTTTCAGTTTTTTGGGAATATTTTTCTCCCCCGTTTTTGTATTTTTTTAATGATAGAAAAACGACGAAAAGAAAATATATTCCAAATAACAAAATTTAAAAAAAATCTTCAACCCACCCCTCACCCCCCCCAAAAAACGATTTTTTTTTCTTCAAATGAATGCAATACGCTTTTCGTAGAAACAGGCTTCTGACAGTTAAAGAAAATTAAAAATCCACTGTCAAAAACAGGCTTCGAGTGGATTTAATAAAGAAATATGGTGGAAATGGGCTTCCGTATTCCTGTGACTCTTCCAATCTCCACTTAATTTTGTTGCAACCTGCAGATGACCCGCGGCTGCAGATAATATCAGTAGCCATTCCCTCTAATTGAACCAGGAAATGGCTCTGTTGGTCCTTGCTGTTCCTTAACACGGAGTTGAACGACACGACTCACTATTGAATCAGCTCTTTGTTAGAAAACAGCAAGTCGTGCATTCAAAAGACAAGATCCCAAACTTTTTGTGAGTACTGGTACCTCTGCCATGCGTTGGTCCTCATCCATGGGCACAAACTTGTCACACATGCCGTGAACCAGAAGGATGGGCACAGTGAGCTCAGCATGGTAAACCTCATCACCTTCAGGCCAGTACTGGCCGCTCATCATGGCACGCAGCACGAACGGGGACACGTTGAAGGCGTTGCCCTGCTTCAACAGCTGCTTTTCTTTGGCACCCTGGTGGGCAAACCCAGCTCTTGAATTGGAGGGGGAGAAAAAGGGGGGACAGATTGAAAATTAAACTTGATGATGTCGCGTTGCTGTGACGTGTTATTCAAAGCTAAAGAAGTCAACTTTGTAATCTGATGTTTGTGCCGAGCGAGGTTATTATAGTTAACTAAAACGAATGAAAAAACTAAAACTAAATGTCGAAAAAACAATTTTGTTAATGAAAAAAAAAGCTTTTTAACTCATTTATTGCCATTGACGGCTATAGACGTCAAAAATTCATTTTAACTATTTCTATTAGTTTAACATTTTTTTCCACTTTTGCTAACAAGAGTATGAAAACCTAGAAAACAATTATTGTAAATTTAGAACAGATATAAAATGTGTGATTAATCGCTAGTTAACAAGTGAAGTCATGTGATTAATTACAATTAAAAAATGTAATTGCCTGACGGTCCTAATAAAAAAAAAATTAAAATAAGGGGCATTTAATCGTAATTAATTGCATTGACAATTCTACATCTGTTATAAATGTACAATAAAAAAATCTAGGTTTTCATAAAAAAAAAAAAAGTTAAACTAATAGAAATAGTTCACATGAATTTTTGACATCTATAGTCGCCAATGGCAGTGAATGAGTTAAAAAATGAAGTTTATAAAACTAACTAAAACTATAATTAGAGCAAAAAATGTCCTTAGTTTTAGTCTTTGGTAATCAATTTAATGCATGAGCCTTTGGGGATGATTTATTTTGATATTAACCGGGATAAGGACATTTGAAAGTGTCTCACACAAAAGTGACGTCATCTAGCAGCAGCCAATAGAAAAGCACCTTCAGATGACGTTGCTCCCATGGTGTTTTTTTTTATTTATATTGCGCACAAGTAATACACATTTGGGGAAAAAAACTAAAACTAATACTGAAACTAACTAAAACTAAGCATTTATGAAATAACTCAAACTAATCAAAACTAACAGAACCACCCTGAAAACTCATTAAAACTAACTAAATGTAAAAAACAAAACTCAAAACGAAATAAAAATGAACTAAAATGAAACATTCCAAAACTATAATAACGCTGGTGCCGATGAACTTACTTGAGGAAACTCCAGGCCAAGCACGGGGACAGACAGTGGAGGACACAAGATGGCAGCTGGAAGATGGAACAGAGGCTAGGCTCCAAGGCTGTGGGACCACCTCCATTGATCATCACCACCTTGTGGACCAGGTCAGGATATTCGTGGGCCAGGAACGTGCAGAAGGACACCCTGTGGGACGCAGCGTCAAGTTGCTACTGACTCGAAGGAACGCGGTCGCTCGCTGAGACTTTGGGGAGTACTTAGTTGGTTTCAAGACTATTTCATTATCTTTACAGGAATATTTCAGTACATTTTAATCAGTATTTATTTAGGTAACTTTTTAGAGAGTATTTTGTAGTTAATACAAAATAGATAATAAGCAACTATTTCCCAATATTTAAGAGTAGAGTAAGTAACTTTTAGTGTATGTTTAGTAGGCGTGTGCCGAAAAAGCGATTCTTATAAGAATTTAGTACAATTCAAAATGGATTTTAAATGCCCCAAAATCGATTAAAAAAACGTTTTTTTTATTCCCTTTGTTTGTATGTGCCTTTATTGGGAGCGCTGTTCATGTTGTACTCGATTTGGCCACTGCGGGGCATTGTGATGGGCCATAAGGGTCCGTGCCAGTCCAAGGTTGGATTTTGCTTTGCTTTTTAATTCTGCTACAAACACCGTTCAAACAGGAGCCCGTTTGAAGCGATATGTCAGCGCATCCGCCATATTGGACGTGGCAATTGTATTTGCCATTAAATCGGCAAATATTTAGTAAGCTTGGGTTAGAATGGGATAATATAATCAAAAGGTGATGGTTCCCTATTAATCCAATGAGTTGTGGCTTGATGACACATCTCCAAGGATGAACTGAATGAGGCATCTTTTCAAATAGCTTCACTTTGCCTCATCCAAAATGGCTGCGGCGTCAACGTACTCACCACGGCGTTGCTGTCAACTATATGTGTATGCACTGTAAAAATGCTGGTCAGCGGGCGCCATTCAACGGATGGATGCAAGGCAGTGCTACGTGAATCCACCCCCCCCCCCCCCCATTAAGCCGGGGCTCTGCTCTGCTTGACTCACCCATAAGAGTGGCCAATGAGGATGTTGCGTTTCCGAGCGTATCTCTTGAAGATGGCGCGCAGGTCCTCGGCCAGGGCGTAAAAAGTGTACGCCGCCGCAATCTGCGGGGCCGTGCTGGCTCCGTGTCCCGCCAAATCCGGCGCGATGACCTCATAGCCCAGCCTGGAGAAGAAGTCCAGTTGACTGCTCCATATGTCCAACGAGCCTCCCACACCGTGCACAAAGAACAGCGCCACATCCGAGTGCGTCCCCTTGCAACTGGAGATCACCCTCTTGGAGTCGATCAGCACGGTGCGCTTTGGCTTCCGGCGTCGGCGGCGAGGAGGCGGGGCGGGCTTTTGGTCGCCAGCAGGTGGCGGTACGGCAGGCGGAACGGGTTTAGGGTCCGGGGAAGATGCCAGTTCTTTGTAGTCGGCCAGCTCCACCTCTACGGTACTGCACGGCTCCACGTCGCCGTCCTGACACTGAAGGATCTCCGAGTGCAAAACATCGCCAAGATTCTCGATCACCAGCTGGCCGTTGCGATACACCGTGATCTTCCTCTTGCAGTGGACGCCGCTGCTGGCGTTGGTGTCGTTTTTAGGCTCTCGGGCCGCGATGTGCTCGTCGACAGGCTGACGCTCGGGGACGATGTGACGGACTCGCAGGACCCGTCCGGGTTTCACCTCCACGAACTCGAAGCCGTCGGAGGGCTCCGTCGACTCCAGTGGTAAAACGAGACGGGCGGCCTTCCCAGTTAGGCAGCAAAGTATTCCTTCTGTGATAGTGGTCAGCATGGTGACTTCCTGCGGGAACAACAAAAACTGCACATGATTTCTGTGAAAAATATTGAGTAGAGACAAATAGGCCTACAGTAAAAAAATAAAATAAAACAACTTCATGTACTATTGAGCTACTTGCAGACTACTTTTTTTTATTTTTTTTATTAGAATATATTTTTAATTAGAAAACTGCTCACTTGGAAATGGATGTCACGCCAATACAACAATTATTTTATGCGTACATTTTTTAGCTCTTTTTCTCTTGACAAGTAAAATCCTTCATTGTCCTTCATATTGAGTAGAGACAAATAGGCCTACAGTAAAAAAAAAAAAAAAAAAATGCATGTACTATTGAGCTACTTGCAGACTACTTTTTTTTATTTTTTATTAGCATATATTTTTAATTTGAAAACTGCTCACTTGGAAATGGATGTCACGCCAATACAACAATGATTTTATGCGTACATTTTTTAGCTCTTTTTCTCTTGACAAGTAAAATCCTTCATTGTCCTTCAAATTGACAACAAAATGATGTCCGGTCTTCAAAAAGCTCATCTATTACACTCACCTCAAAACAAAAAGTTGGAAGCTAGGCAAAGAGACAAATGGGCCACGGGACTAACTACACTGTCTAGTCTGGTGTCTACAATGTCATTTAAGACTCAACATTCACATGCTGGACTGACACATGTTATTTATAACACTTCCCTTTTAGCATAGCCACATTTGGATATCCTGTATAGATACTACCAGTACAAAAATTTGAAAAAGTTTCTCATTCAATAGCTTATCTGTAGTGAAGGACTGATTTTTTTTCATTTCCACTTAATTTTACTGATGCTCAATAGTAGTTATTGCATGAGGAGTAAATTTGCACGAGTTAGGCCTAGTCCACATAGGTCAGTAATCTTTACTATTAACTCATTCACTGCCATTGACGACTATAGACGTCAAAAATTCATGTGAACTATTTCTATTAGTTTCACATTTTTTTATATTTATATTATATTTATATTTATAACAGATATCAAATTTGTGATTAATCGTTAGTCAGCCATTGAAGTCATGCGGTTAATTACGATTACAAATCTTAATCGTCTGACGCCACTTATTTTTTTTATATTTTTTTTCTAAATTAGGGGCGTCAGCCGATTAACATTTTTAATTGTGATTAATCACATGACTTCACTAGTTAACTAACGATTCATCACAAATCTGTTCTGAATGTACAATAAAAAAATTCTAGGTTTTCATACTTTTGTTAGCAAAAGTGGAAAAAAAATGTTAAACTAATAGAAATAGTTAAAATGAATTTTTGATGTCTATAGCCGTCAATGGCAGCGAAAGAGTTAAAAGGGTTATTTTAGGCCAAATAAATAGCAACAAATCTGTCTGGAGCTGCAAAACATACGGAGAGCTAATTAGAGCTGCACAATAACACAGAAATGTACAGTGTCCAATACTTTTACATTTATTTTCTTCTACCCTTCGTCATCCATTTTTGGATTATTTTATTTTATTTTTTGTTATTTTTCCTACTTCATTGTCATACGTTTTACAGACTTTTCTGCCTTTCTGGCAAATTTCTGACATTTTGGGCAATTTTATGAACAAATTATGGTCATTTTCTGCCTCTCTTTTTTGGACATTTTATGTCTATTTTTTATTTATTTATTTATTTGTAAATTTGCTTGCAATTTTTTGATGCTTTTAGTTAATTTTTGGGACATTTTAAGGTCATTTTTGGGCTTGTTCTTTTAGTTTTGGACATTTTATAGTTCCTTTTTTAATGTTTTTTCTCTGCCTTTTCTAAAATCAGTTTTCTTAAGTTTTTGGTGGCAAGGTTGCAGTTTTCTGACTTTTTTGTTTGTTTGTTTTTAGCAATTCCAAATAAATTTTATGGTAATTTTCCTCCTTTCGTGTTTTTTTTTGGGGGGGGGGGGCATTTTATGGTTACTTTTTGAACATTTTATTTTCTGCTTTTTTTTAATTTTATTCAACTCCCTTACATTTTTGGCAATTCCAAATACATTTTATGGTAATTTTCCTCCTTTCGTGTTTTTTATTTGGGGGGGGGGGTCATTTTATGGTTACTTTTTGAACATTTTATTTTCTGCTTTTTTTTTTATTCAACTCTCTTACATTTTTGGCAATTCCAAATACATTTTATGGTAATTTCCCTCCTTTCGTGTTGGGGTGGGGGGGTCATTTTATGGTCACTTTTTGAACATTTTATTTTCTGCTTTTTTTTTTGTTATTCAACTCTCTTACATTTTTGGCAATTCCAAATACATTTTATGGTAATTTTCCTCCTTTCGTGTTTTTTATTTTTTTGGGGGGGGGGGGCATTTTATGGTTACTTTTTGAACATTTTATTTTCTGCTTTTTTTTTTATTCAACTCTCTTACATTTTTGGCAATTCCAAATACATTTTATGGTAATTTCCCTCCTTTCGTGTTGGGGGTTTTTATTTTATTTTATTCAACTCCCTTACATTTTTGGCAATTCCAAATACATTTTATGGTAATTTTCCTCCTTTCGTGTTTTTTATTTGGGGGGGGGGGGGTCATTTTATGGTTACTTTTTGAACATTTTATTTTCTGCTTTTTTTTAAATTCAACTCTCTTACATTTTTGGCAATTCCAAATACATTGTATGGTAATTTCCCTCCTTTCGTGTTGGGGGGGGGGGGGGGGTCATTTTATGGTCACTTTTTGAACATTTTATTTTCTGCTTTTTTATTTTTATTCAACTCTCTTACATTTTTGGCAATTCTGTGGACATTTTATGGTCAATTTCTGTGCCTGTCTGTATGTAAGGAAAGACGTTGCTTTCGTGCATTACATAAAAACACACTCTCACCGTCTCTAGGAAACAGTGAGAAGAGTCACATCTTTTGTTACCTGGTAACCAATTGAGTGAAGGAAAATTCTAATATAACCCTATTTGGACTACTACAACAACAAAATGTCATTTAATTTTATTTTTATTTACCCATTGTGAATGTTATGAACTAAATAGACACAGCTACTTGATGTAGATGTTACGCGTCATGTGTAAGAAAGCATCAATTGGCAGGCTGCACATTTGGTACTGAAACCTTCCCCTTCATGATAACCACACAATTGCACAAACATCAAAAGGGAATATAACAGCCTGCGACTGTAATATGTATATCTGGAGTGTCTCCCAATTCATATTTATCTAATAACATGACAAAACCAAACCAAATTGAAATATAATAATATAATACAACAGTATTTGTCGATGCCACTGACTAGAGCAGGATGTGTACGGCACAATAAACATGTGGTAACAAAAACAAAAGTCAAATTGACATCGAACACTTACATGATACCACAAACGGTAACAAAATACAGTAAACTGATAACGGTCACGTGGCCACAATTGACTCCGAGTCCCTCAACGCGTAAATTGGCTAACAGCCAGCCAACTCGACATCGTAACTCATTCACTGCCATTAATTCATAAAAATAAAAAAATTATTATTAAAAATTAGGGGCAAGAGGCGATTACAATTTTTAATTTTAATGAATCGGATGACTTCATTAGTTAATTCGCGATTAATCACAAATTTCATATCTGTTCTAAATGTACAATAAAAAAAAATCTAGGTTTTCATACTCTTGTTAACAAAAGTGGGAAAAAAATGTTAAATTAATAGAAATAGTTCAAATGAATTTTTGACGTCTATAGCCGTCAATGGCGGTGAATGAGTTAATTGCTAACTACCATGTCACTCAACAGGCTACATTTTTAAAGCCACACACATTCAAAGTCACAGATACTACAGTGTTGAAGGTGCACATATGCATATTTTGGTATGAAAAAAAAAACCTATATATTGGCACCAAGGCACCAAAATGTCGTTTTAACGCAACTACCCTGCTGACCTACTCTCAATGAATCCCACTCATCAACCCTCAAAACAAACAGACTGCACGATCTGTCCTGTCTGCACTGCAGAATAATTAGGTTGATTCGTCTGCCAGCTGGTACACCGTGTGCTGCTCTATTGATTATTATTATCATCATCATTTTAATTACTACAGCCTGGATGGGCACACATGTTGCAGCATGGCGCAGTTTGGCACCAAACGCGCCCACTTTCAGTCATGCCTAATGTCACCTACTTCTTTTTTTTTTTGGTGCCAATTCTTGCAACAATCGTGTTAAAACGCGCACGATGACTGTAATGACTCAACAATAACAACAACAACCGTCTCCAAGCCGCATACAACCGACACAGGCAATCAAGCTTAATAATCTTAATAATGACTGCGCTTTGCATGATAGCGCTGCATTTAATAAGATTAAAAAGGAGAAATGCCACATCACAGCGTGCAAGGCTGTATTACTTGATCAATTATTGATTCTTATCTTTTGTTTTTGCGCCACTATACAGAGCAGGTGCATTGTGTATTGATGCAGATGATTACACAACATTGCATTACACTGCACGTGAGAATATACCATATCCTGTGTTCTTACCTGCAGCTCAGATAGATGAAGGTGTTTAGAAGTCAACCAGATGACCGCCGAGGCCCGACAAAACCATGCATTTGATGCTGCAAAACAGTCAAACCACCTCCATCATCATTTTTGAGAAGACTATAAAATGACCGGGAAGGACGTTCGAGCGTGCATGCATAAAAACGTCCAGTTTGAATTGTGATAAAACGCCCATCACGAAAAAACTAAACAAAAAATGCAATGTTGTTGTTTTTTTTTCTTCCTCTCCCCTTTCTCGGCATCAGTCACTGCGCACCAAGGCAGAAAAAGTACCACCCAGCTCCGTTGCCTCTTTCTGCGCAGAGCCGGCTTCACTCCTGACAGGCAGCAAAAAGGGCCAATAGGAGCGAGCCGAGCGCTCCGGCTGTGGCCAATGGGAGCGCGTTATGTGCTTGTTGCTAAGGCTTGGCAAAGCAATGCAGCCTTTCCTTGCGCTTGACTGCAGGTCACGGAAAAGGACTCCGAGGAGTAAGCAAAGCCGCCATGAGGCTTGTGGTTTGTTCATTTTTATCAATAATGAACACCTGCATGATTCTAAATGATTTCCCCGTGTCTCACCTGTAAACATTTGTTACAGTGCTATCTGGCGGACAGATAGATTGGAAACAGATCGTATGTTCTCCAGTGGTTGGGATGTAAATACTTCTAATACTAAAGTAACATCTTTAGGTATCTCTCCGTTGCTCAGGGTTGGCAAAATGACCCAATCTATCTCTGATTTATGTAGAAGACTTGTGTGAAACAAACAAATAAATAAATGATTTGACTCCTTGGTGACAAAGTATCCAGCGTCTGTACCAAGTGAAAGTACAGATACTTTTGTTTAAGACAAGAAAGAAAAGTACAGGAGGCAAATGCTGGGCCACAAATACATTGTGCTCATATACACAAGGTGTCAGAAGTAGTACACATTGTCTAGATTTAAATTGAAGTATAGATATGCGTGTAATAAAGATTCTGGTAAATATGACTACTGATTCAACTACTTTCCTATTAAAAACAAAGGAAAGACTTTGAAATTTACTTAACCACAATATTAAAATTTAATTTTTACTATCAGTTATATATAATATCCTTTTTGATATCTTGGCACAACGGAAAGTAATCATACAGAAAATACCAACATTTTTTTAAAAAGCAACCTAAATTCTGGCAGGAAAATCAGGATTGAACTGAAACATGTCCTACAACAAAAAAAACCAAAAAAACAACTACAACAACTTAGAAAATTAACCTTAGCAGGGACAAATAAAATATTTCCTTATGTTTACTTTGTTACTTTTGTTGTTGTTGTATATGCAGTGGCATCCCCGGAGCTGCAGGTGGCGTCATTGTACCAATAACGCGATATTCACTTCCGCAAAGCACAATTCAGACGTAGAAGAAGATCCGTGACATTCAACGTCCACATGCCTCAGAAATTCTGCTAATTTATCAAAAATGAATACTTTACTCGCATCTTTTTCCCGTTTGCGCGGAATAACCCATTCAAGCAGGTAATGAAGCACTCATCTTATTTCCTGTAAATGTCGGAGATGTGCGTTTTAATTTGACGAGTAAGCGTAGCTTGACGCTAGCAGCCTGCCTAGTCGACGCCATGTAATTCAATGTTTACTATTATAGCTAGAGGTGAATATTTTCATTAATTATTGAATAACATACTGGTTAAGATTTACAGTAGTGCCATTCGTGTCTACCTTGCATTCTTTATTTGAAGTAGTATAATGCTCAGATTGTGCATCTTTCGCAGTCTTAAAAAAAATTATACTACTGTATTAATTAAATTGTCATGATCGCGGCCGCTTTGGCCAATCGAAACCCATGTGAACTACTTTAAAAAATGGTTGCTTTTAATGGATGGAAAATGAGTTTTACTGAACATCATTCGACATAACTCATATTTGTATCATTTGGCTCTCAGATTGTGCAGTGACCAAATTGTGTTGATGACGATGAGTACTAATAGTGTTTTCTTTTTCCTCCCCCAGCATCCCAGCAGTAAATGGGAAGTCTCACCTCCGATTATTCAGCAACTGGCTTGTTCCCAGAGCTCCTGCGGATCAGCATATGTCCAAAATAGGACCGCTTCATTCCCAAGCCGAGGGCACGGGAGTCTTCCGGCAGCTTCCGTGGCAATACCAGCAAGTGCGGACAAAGAAAAGAGGAACCGAGTATCAGCCCAAAAACCTGAAACGCAAGAGGACCCACGGCTGGATCAAGAGGCTCAGTACACAAGGAGGAGTTGAGGTGCTCCTGCGGCGAATGTTGAAGGGACGCAAATCGCTGTCACACTGAACGTCGCGGTTGGAAAGCAAGACTTTGGAGACTGTCTGGTTCTGAACTCCTGTAGGCGTTTGGCAAGAGTTTAAGAACTTGTGTATTGTGTGGAAAAGCGATACTCGGTGTGGGTTGGGCATTCGTCACTCATCAGTGACGGGTGGGGGGGGTGGGTTGGGGGGGATTGAAACTGGCCTTGAGAAGTACTGTAGGTGGATTCTATCACCAAGTTCTGTATTGTTCCTGAATGAATGAATGATTTCTTAAATGACACTCAACATCTTGGCTGTTTTTTGTTTCTTTCCTGTCTTTGTCACTGAAACTGACGGCTTGTCCTCAACGATCTCACAAGATTTAATTGAAATGAAAATAAGAATAATATAAAAATAAATTACATGTCAATATTTGAGGGTTGTAGAATCGGCACCTTGCTGTCATGGTCACCATCAGCATACTATATCCAAAATCACTAGAGAACCCAGGCATGTTTTTTTTATTTTTTTATCTGTGATGTTTATTAAGTGTCAACGCATACGCCCTTGACTTCAAGTGGGCTTCATTTGCATTAGGAATACATTCACTAATTCATGTAGCAAAATAATTCATACAAAATAAAATCCAATTTGAGAAAAATATAAGACTTTTCATGGTCACAGTGACGAGAATGTGAGCTATTGCAGAAGAATATGTTGGCTTTTTTTAAGGTGCTAAATAACACATCATGAACAGGTGACTCGTGCACAGTATGCATTCAATTCAGGCTGGAAAAAGGAGGACCAAAACCTGGAATGGGGACTGAGCCATGCAACAGTTGAAATCTCAAGAGAAAAAGGTTCATTCAAAGAGTCACATTCACTGTACTGTACATGTATTTACACGGAAGCTGTTAGAAGTGGTACATAGTTGGATGTTTTGTGCAAAGTAAGGTGCATTTAACTGTTGACCTCATGTGGTCTGCCAGTATGGAAAGCCGTTTGAGCATCATTGATATTCATCTTAACTCATTCACTGCCATTGACGGCTATAGACGTCAAAAATTCATTTGAACTATTTCTATTAGTTTCACATTTTTTTCTACATTTGTTAACAAGAGTATGAAAACTTAAAAACAATTATTGTACATTTAGAACAGATATCAAATTCATGATTCGTTTCGAGTTAACTAGTGAAGTTATGTGATTAATTACAATAAAAAAAAATGATGCCCTAATTCAAAAAAGAAAAGATAATTAAAAATTAGGGGCGTCAGTCGATTACATTTTTAATTATAATTAATCGCATGACTTCAATAGTTAACTCAGAATTCATCACAAATTTGATATCTGTTCTAAATGCACAATTAAAAAAATTATACGTTTTCATACTCTTGTTAACGCAAGTAGGAAAAAAAATTGAAATTAATAGAAATAGTTCAAATGAATTTTTGACGTCAATGGCAGTGAATGAGTTAAGCTCTAATATGTTCTTTGTGTTAACTTATAAGACAATTCAGCTCTGTAGTGGGAAGGTGTGTTATATTTGGCATAAAAATAACAGC
Organism: Leptonotus elevatus; assembly: GCF_054856555.1. NCBI lineage: Eukaryota > Metazoa > Chordata > Actinopteri > Syngnathiformes > Syngnathidae > Leptonotus > Leptonotus elevatus. The sequence continues at coordinate 7,719,353 of NC_141239.1, read as the reverse complement.
AGGTGATGAAAAGATCTGCCTACGGTGCTGGTCTGGGCCTGCTTTGCAACTACAGGATCTGGACGTGGGTAATGAAAGAAAAATAAGGAATGTAAAAACAACAAAATAGAACTTAAGGTTTTGTGTTGTCAAGTCAAAGTCATGACTAAATGGGCAGTTTATGCTCGAATATCAAAACAATTGTGAATAATAAGCCAAAGCTCTCAAAGTTATGCAATTGCCTATTGACGCCACAAGATAGCAACAAAGCTTTTTTAAATCAGACAAGAAGAATGACCCGACTAAATGAAGCCTCCCCTCACTTTAAAAAAATGTGTTGCCCCAAAGATGCCGCAAGATTGCACCAAAGCAATACCCACCCCACCCAAAAAACAAAACAACAACAGCAGCAGTGAATCTGCAAACGGGGGTTCACTGTATATGGACCTACAGAATAAATGCTAAAACGGCTTTCCATTATGGTGGACCAAAACTGCCAAAATTAAACATAAATAAATGACTAAAAGAAAAAAAAAAAAACAAATTCTAAAATATTAATGGAAAAACTATATATATATATATATATATTATATATATATATATTATATATCCCTAAATAAAAAATAAATAGAAAAATAAAAAAACGATTGAAAAAATTATAACACATATGAAAATAAATGTCAAAATAAATATATAAATATAATTAAATATCAATCAATAAATAAAAACGCTCTGCTCTCATATTTCAACATATATTTTTACATTTATTTATATTTTTTTTGAATCTCGTTTTTTATTTTTGTATTCATCTCTACATTTATCTATTTATTTAGGGATATATATATATTTTGTTTTTATTTCCATTTGTATTTATTTTTTTGTATTTAACATTTGAATAATAATTTTTCTATCCGTTTTTATTTTCACTTTTAGTCACTTATGTATTTATTTAGTCATTTATTTATTTCGAATCCTGGCAGTTTTGGTCCTTCATATTCCATATGCCAGACTTGACATGTGTCACTACTGTGCAGGTGTCCGTCTTCGAATTTAACCAAGTCACTTACATTGCAGATCATGCATCTTTTTTTTCTTTTCTTTACGCTAAAAATGTTTAATAATTCTTTGAGCCCGAGCTTTCTAAGTCAGCCTCTCCTTTATCAGACTCATTTGACAGCAATTCCTCATGAGTTGAGTTGAGGTCAGCCCTGTTGCCATGACAACAGTCGGGCTGGCTGGGAGGCTGCGTCCCGTTCGCGCACACCACCGTTCCCTCCGACTTGCTGAAACTGAACAGCTTACCCGGACTGAATGTCCTGTTGGGAGACTGATTCCGCTCCTGGCCACTAGGGGTGGCCGAAGAGCTCCCCGTTGACCCGGGCGAACCGGCAGCTGTGGCCGGCTCTTTCTTCGCCTCCGTCGACTTTAAAAACTTGAGGAACCCTGGCAGCTTGGCCTCCCCGCCGGTGGGCGACTGAGCCGGGGAGCGGGAGCTGCCGGAGTAGAACTTACCCTGGAGGGGGATGATCTGCTTCAGCTTCATCACGTTGTTGTTGCCGAGCAGAGAGCTGGGTCTTTTGGGCTTGCCGCCCGCCGCTTTTTCGTGGTGGTGCTGGTGATGGGCGTCCGACTTGTGGCACTCGCTTTCCTGACGCGCCTCCGCCTGACGGTGGAGGTCCTCCTCCTCGCGCCGGCGTCTGAGCTGCTGCTGGAAATGCTGCTGCGCCTGCAGTTCATGCCTCTGGATGGGAGGTGAGAAGTGAAGAGGCTCAGTTCTATTAAATGGTTGATATCAACATCAATATTTACAACCTACATTCCGATATTTGTTCCATGAAATTGTATTAATTTAGTTGAAAAACTTTGTTTTTCATTTTGTAGCATTTCTATTGGCTGCAGTGTTTGTAGTATGTGTGATTTTTTTTTTGTCCAATCAGAATTCCGCCCCTTTGTGTTACCAAGCCAATTCAATCTGCCTTAAAAGAGGAAGTCAAGTCAAAAATGTTCTGTACAATATGTTCTATGCTTGTTTTTGTGTGTGTTGTTTTTATCCATCTCAGGGGGCGGCCATTTTGCCATTTGCTGCTGAAAATGACATCACAGTTGCTCAGGTAACGACCAATCACAGCTCAGCCGGCAAATGTCACATGACCAAACCCAGAAAACTGTCGAGCCCTGAGTGGTCATTACCTGAGCAATTGTGATGTCATTTTCAGTCGACAGCAAATGACAAAATGGCCGCCCCCTGAGATGGATAACAAGAGGTGGATTTTGCTGCTTAATTCATATTCCATAAATGCAAGATTAACTCATTTGCTACCATTGACGGCTATTTCTATTAATTCAATTTTTTTCTACTTTTGTTAACAAGAGTATGAAAACCTAGAATTATTATTATTTTTTTGTTTATTTAAAACAGATATAAAATCGTGAGTTAACTAGTGGAGTCATGGGATTAATTACGATGACAAATTTTAATCGCCTGATATTTAATAATCTTTTCCTTTTTTAAATCTTTTTTTTTAAAGAAGAAAAGATTATTAAAAATTAAGGGTGTCAGGTGATAATTTTAGTTTCATTGTATTTAATCGCATGACTTCACGATTAATATATATGTTTTATATCTGTTCTTAATGTGCAAAAAAATTCTAGGTTTTCATACTTTTGTTACCAAAAGTGGGGAAAAAAAAAGTTTAACTAATAGAAATAGTTAAAATGAGTTTTGGATGTCTATAGGCGTCAATGGCAGTGAATGAGTTATCAGAATGCCATGTTTAGACTAGTCTGGCCTTTCCCTTTGACTTAACTTTATTTATAGAGCCCAAAATGACGTCAGATTTTTTCCGCTCTCTGATTGGCTGCTCAGAGCAAAACCAAGTTTGACGAGAAAATAATACATCGGTAGCAAATTGCATACATTAAAAGGGGAGTTTGCACTTTACTTCCACCCAAAAATTCTTACGACTGTATTTATGACATGACAGTAGTGCATGTTAAATATGATATATGGACAAATCCGACATCTCTGTGCCTCTAATTTGATGTACAACAAGCATGCTGAGGAAAAACAACCAATCAGAGACGACTGACACATTCATGGCGGGCGCAAGATTTTTCTAATGTAAAGCATATACTAGGATTATAATACTGTTGTTTTGGATTTTTTATTGCAGTCCCGTCAATTTTTATTTCGTTTTAACTTAAGCTTTTTAAATGAAGTCAGTTTTCTTTTGTTTTTACTTAATTTTTTTGAAAATGCTTAATTTTAGCTCTTTTTTTTAAAAATTGTTTTAGCTTTTATTATTATTTTTAAGTATATGGAGTATTTGTTGAGTAGATGGTTGGGAAAAAAAAAAGTCCCTATGTCTTGTGTAATATATTCAACTACAATTTTCAAATAACGGTTTGATCTTCCTTCCTCAATAGCTGTGGATGCACAGCTATAACAAAATAAATACATTTAAACTGCAAGCTCATGTATGATATTTAATTGACAAAAGACGAAAACATTTTCGCCATAATTATAGTAAGTTTTATAAATGTAAGATGCAGTCTAAGTTATTTTATTTTTTTGCAAAGGACTTGCGTTTTTATTTTATTATTTTTTGTTAACTACTGTACCAAACACACACACACACACACACACACACACCAAGGGACACGTAACACAATTATGACATCACATTTCACATCCGGAGCAAGCCTTGCGACGGCCGAAGGTCTTTCAAGTTATATCCCAACTATACCTTGAAAGCTTCCCTTCGTCGGTATTCTAGCTTGGCCATCTCTTCTGCTACCCAAGCGGGGATATCAGGGATGGCGACATGGATGATGTACTTTAAGAGGATGGCAAAGTGCTGTAAACCACCACACAGACCATAAGAGGCGCACGGCTCAACACATCAAGGTCATATTTTGCGTCTCATTCTGAATACACAATACAACATGACTGCTGTGAGCTTTTGTGTGCGTGGGTTCTAAACACACAGTAACAAATAGCAAACCATGCATAATATAGAGCTTTTTTTTTTTTTTTAAATGAAACACACATTCCTTGATTTGACAGATTTTCAGGAAAAGGGAAATGCAGAGTAGGAATTTTACTATGTGGTGACAAAAATATAGTCTCCATCCATCCATGTTAGGGTCGCAGGTATGCAGGAGCCTATCACAGCTCAGTACGGGCGAGCGGCTAATCACAAGGCTCATATAGACAAACAACCATTATTCTATTCTATCAATTAAAAAAAAAAATGAGAAAGATTTGCAACCAATAAAGGCTGACAAAAACCATATGATATTGCCTCAAATAGTGAATTTTGTGCCAGGTGGATCATGCAAATGAAAAAAAATAGATGCCTCATCGCAAATACACAACTCCTTTTTTTGGGCTTTTAGCACAAGTGGGGGCTTCTATTTCGTCCCCTGCCCGCGACCCTACTGAGGACAAGCATGTCTTCAAATGGATAGATGCAATGTGAATATGAAGTTTAAACTCAGCTACCTTAAGAATTTGAGATTTGTATTTACTTCACCATTAACTCATTCACTGCCATTGACGGCTATAGACGTCAAAAATTTCCTTTGAACTATTTCTATTAGTTTAGCATTTTTTTCCACTTTTGTTAACAAGAGTACAAAAACCTAAAAAAAACATTTGGTGTTCATTTATAAATTTTTTATGAATAATCGTGAGTTAACAATTGAAATTAATTACAATTAAAAATGACGCGATTTAAAAAAAGAAAAGATTATTAAAAATTAGGAGCGTCAGGGGATTATTGTTTAATCGTAATTAATTAATGACTTCACGAGTTAACTCACAATTAATCACAAATGTTATAAAAAAAATTCTAGGTTTTCATACTCTTGTTAACAAAAGATTAAAAAAAGTTAAACTAATATAAATAGTTTAAATAAATATTTGACGTCTATGACCATCAATGGCAGTAAAAGAGTTCAAATCATGACATTTCGAAGATTGATTATCGTAAGACAATGTGCCCATTTTCACCTCATACTTGAGCTACCAGCTTGTTTTGCATTGGATGGAATGGGCTCCTTGAAAGCTTTTTCAGTTGACAAATTGATTCATAAAGTGTTTTGAGACAGAAGCCAAATGCATGTAGTCCCAGACAGACTACAATAACTCATTCGAGGCGTAAACTACTTAAGAATGCTAAAATCTGTGAGCCAACTTCCCTGAACATAAAAAAACCCAAAAAACACTTCAAGTGCCATCTGTTTACCAAAGTCTAAATTCAGTAACATGTGCACACAAACACACCTAATTGCAGTCACTAAAAAATTTCAATGTCAATTGTTTTGTTGATTAATCAGAATTTTTTTTTTACGTTTTAATTTCCATAATAAAAAAACAGGACATGATTTCAAATTGGCATTGCAGAAAATGCACAAAGAACATGTCAGAAAATTGGCAAAAATATTGATAATTGTGATAAAAATAAATAAATAAAAAGCATGATTCAACACACAGATAAATCTGCTTTCTTGAAGGACGTAGGAAATCAGAGAATATTTATTGTTGAAAGGCGGAAATTCAGAGGTATATACAATTAAAAGAAAAAATAAACAAACTCTCTAAATGATTAATCAATCCTAAAAACAATGATCAATTCATTTGATAATGGCTTAGTTGCTAATTAATTGATTAATGGTTGCACTGGAAAAAAATCTTTAAAAAGTCACAAAAGAAAAGAAAAGTCTACAGTCAGTATTTAACTGCTTTGTACCACACATTAACAGTCAAAATTTAATTTCTGAATCATTTAATGTAATCTTTAATGAAAAAAATTAGCTTTTCTTTTAAAAACAAAATTTCTCGTGTATACAGATACATTTTGTTAAGCGTCCTTGAAAAGCACTATACAAATCATCCATCCATCATCTACCGCTTATCCGGGGTCAGGTCGCGGGGGCAGCAGCTCTAGCAGAAAAGCCCAGACTTCCCTCTCCCCAGCCACTTCAGCCAGCTCCTCCGACGGGATCCCAAGGCGTTCCCAGGCCAGCCGAGAGACGCAGTCTCTCCAGCGTGTCCTGGGTCATCCCCGGGGCCTCCCGCCGGTGGGAATGCCCGGAACACCTCTCCAGGGAGGCGTCCAGGAGGCATCCGAACCAGATGCCCGAGCCACTTCAACTGGTTCCTCTAAACGCGGAGGAGTAGCGGCTCGACTGAGTCCCTCCCGGATGACCGAGCTTCTTACCCTTTCTCTAAGGGAGAGCCCGGACACCCTTCGGAGGAAACTCATTTCGCCCGCTTGTATCCAGGATCTTGTTCTTTCGGTCACGACCCACAGCTCGTGACCATAGGTGAGGGTACGAACGTAGATCGACCGGTAAATCGAGAGCTTTGCCTTTTTTACCATAACGGACCGATATATGGAATCCGCATCACTGCAGACGCTGCACCGATCCGCCTGTCGATCTCCCGCGCCAACCTGCCCTCACTCGTGAACAAGACCCCAGGATACTTGAACTCCTCCACTTGGGGCAGGATCTCATCCCCGACTCGGACAGGGCCTCCGCCCTCCACCCTTTTCCGACGGATTTGGAGGTGCTGATTTTCATCCCAACCGCTTCACACTCCGTGTACAAATCAAGTTCTTTTTACCATTCAACTATTTACCATCATTAGATGGCATTGCTTACCTCCAGCAACACAATGGAGACGACGGTCATCTCGGGACTCAACCAGGGGAAAAGACGCTGCAGCTGACCACACTGACCAATCAGGTAACAGTTAACAATAATGGCTATCAAGCCCATGGCCTCCATTGCTGTCTAGGGGTACACAGAAAAAAAAAAAAATTGTCCTCAGGTTATCATAGACGGCAATATGACGAGTAAGGCTTTTTGGGCCGAGCGCTCTGACCTGCCATTGCCCAATGTTCTCCACCCTTTGGCCAAACGGCCTCTGCAGGCCCGTACAGAGCTTGAGGGCGTCACTGCGGATCTCGATGATATTGTTGATGAGCGCACACATGGCCGCCAGAGGAAACGCGGAGGAGAAGAGCACCACGTAGCCAAACTGAATGAACATCTCCTGGTAGTCCTGAAGTGTATCCTGCATTGCGTAACACTTTTGTTTAACACACGTTTGATAACATGAACGGACTAACACATTTTGAAAGATGCCTTTCTGTGATTTTGTGGGGGCGACCCACCTCATACGTCTGCATGCAGCTTTCAATCTCAGCCTGCGCTAGAGTGACGGTTTGGGGTTCTTCTGGTGGATCAATCCAGGACTTCTTGTCCTCCTTGACCTTGTCCACAGTTTTTTTTCTCTGACGGAGATAGTTTGATTCTCTTGAAGAAGGTACGGGGGTATTCTCTTTGGAGTCCTGTCAATGCAAATCATTTGCATAATTTGCACACTTCCCTCGGTAATCGGTACAAAACTCTGGCCGATAACGTTGATTCTGGTAACACTTGACAACTCAGGTACTCTTTGAGGAAGCCAACATAAAAGTACTTAAAACAAGCTTAGTGTCATGTTTAATAAAGCGACCCCCTGCCTCATTACAAATTCACCTATTCTTGTTTTTGTCCGTTATTTACTGAAAAACGTATATATTTGTCCAAAGTGGCCACATAATGGCGCTGAAGCTTTGGCTAATAGGAAAGTAGTAATTGGTGTCAAGGAAGTATTGTTGATGTGATGCATCTCGACTGAGTCTTTGTCTGTTGGGTCTGAGTTAGAGCTGTCACCATTAATTGATTAATTGACAAGTCATTGATTATCAAATTAATCGATAAATATTCGAACAATCGCGTAATTGTTTGGTGCTATTGATTCACTTAAAATTGTACAATTGATTACAGCTTTAACAGTAATAATGGATAGAATAATTATTCAGTAGTGCATGACATCACTAGTCAAAGTAGTGTTTTTTATTTTGTCACCTTTTTTTTTTTTTAAAAGTGGAAGTCAACCGTAAACATTTATTGACAATAATATGTTATATGTGACCCCACTATTCTAAACATAACATTTGGATTAATATTACATTTGTGGAATATGAGTTATGAAGCAAAATCCAGCCGTTTTTATCCATCTCAGGGAGCGGCCATTTTGCCACTTGCTGTCCACTGGAGATGACATCACAGTTGCTCAGTGCTCAGGCAACGACCAATCACAGCTTACCAGTTTTCTGAAGCAGAGCTGTGATTGGTTGTTACCTGAGCCCTGAGCAACTGTGGTGTCATCTTCAGTGGACAGCAAGTGGCAAAATGGCTGCCCCCTGAGATGGATACAAACGGATGGATTTTGTTTCATAACTCATATTCAACTAATGCAATATTAACCAGAATACCGTATTTAGACTAGTGGGGCTGCATAGGATATATTATTATTTAAAAAATAATAAAATAAAAAATTGGGGGGGGGGGGGGTCTTTGTTTTGGGGATCATAGATTTTACAATATTAACTAAATAGCAGGGTTTAACTCTTTGGAAGCAAACTGGAAATGAAATCCTGGCATACTGCAAGCATACCTGAGCCAGCAATTCCAGGTCGCTGTCCTCGTCACAACTGTCAAAAATACTGGATGGATCCATTCCGTCCTCTACCAGGGTGGGACTGTCCTCAGGGAAGTTGTCATCCGCCGTCTGCGCTTCCGCCGCCACGTCCTGGTAGTCGACCTTCTCCGTGAAGCTGACTTTCCGTTGCTTCAGGGCGCTGTCATTCATATCCCACTCTTCTTCCGACAGCCTGAATCCAGCTTTTAAATCCCCTCTCGTCTTTGGCTGAGAGGCCAGGCCCGCGCTGTCGCTGGCTGGGAGCCTTTTGGGCCCCAGGAAGGAGTAAGCTGTCATTGAGGCTTGCGCCTTTCCCAGAGCCAAGCGGCCGTACTTGAGCATGATGGCTTGTAGGAGCTCCCACAGTACCTTGGGGGTGAAGACGCCCAGCTTGTTTTGCTCATAGAGGTAAGGCTGGAGGACCTCTTTAATATTCTGGAGGAATTGACGGAAAATCAGTAGTGTTGCGAGCATCTGTGAAGAAACGTGAAATAGGGATTTAAGGTTATACAAACGCTATGATGCGATAAATATTATGATATTGTGGGGAGTTTGGCGATATATAAAAAAAAAAAAACTCACAATATTGTAATATTATAGCTCACGATATTGTAAAAAAAAAAAAGCACATATATATAAAAAAAAAAAGCACATTGTGTTTTTGTACATAAAATACCCGCCCCCTGGATATAGAAAGTTTACACACCCTTGTTCAAATGCCAGGTTTTTACCATATACTACATTTATCAAGGTACAGTAATTATTTTCAAAACAGGAAGAGCCTACTAAAACATCCCAAATATACTTGCGGTTAATCAGAAGCACTTTAAACGGTGGCAGCTGTGTAATGATCCCCATTTAACATGAGTTTGAATGTGATTGGTTAATTATGAACACAGCTTCATCCCAGTTATGAGGGTGTGTGTAATTGTGCAAGCATATCAGTTGTTTACTTTCACTTCCCCTGTTGAAATGATTAAAAAAAAAAAGCATTATTGTACAGTTTATAGGTCACATTAACTCATTCACTTCCCAGCCATTTTCATTGAAGCAACCCCCTTCGCTCCCGGCTGTTTTACTGGATTTTGACTGATTTTTCAAGGCCCACATAATATTGTGTTCTATTGCTATAAAAACATGGAACCTACCAAAAGAAAGATTAGAGCCTCTTCTTTCAGCAGGGATTTTTTTTAAAAATTCAATTAGCAGTAGAATATAGCTAAGTTTCATCATTATTCACAAAAGGGTAAAATAGCTTTTTTGCAACATGGCCCTGGTTGATCTCTTATACTCTGCTGCCACCTGCGGGCCGTTTTTGTAATAACTACCATTGCTTCAAGCATTCTCTTCAATTCAGAGGCTGCATCAAAGCCTTCTGTATAAAAAAATGTATAGATACGTCTTTGGGAGCATAGCAATATTTAAAACAGAATGTATTTATACATTTTTGGTAGCAAATAAGTTAATAGTGGGCAAAGTTTTGAAATAAGTTGATCTAGCACTCATTGTTTAATCTAAAGAAGAAAAAGAAAAAAAGAAATCCAGGCATATAGATGCGCTTTTTTCTTCTTCTACATTTTCGTTTTTCAATGAATAATAATAATTCATGTAGGAGTTGCTTTTATTCAGCATGATAGCATTCATGTCTCACCTCCCTGAGTCGCTCCATATCCTTGAGGTAGAATCCAATGTAGAAAAGACTTAGGTAAGAATTGATGAATTCAAACTGTACAACAACAGAGAGCATCACAAAAGTCAACCACGTGAATATTGTGACACCCCTCAAAGTGAATGAGGGTCGACTTACAAAAACCATCTTGATTATGAGATTATTGTCGTAGGCACTCTGAAGTCGATAATTTTCTGGAAAAATAAGCAGAATCACCTTGTCATTAAAACAAATCATGCGTCAATATTTAAATGTTCAAAAAAAAAAAATGGTGATCCACTATTGTTGCTTACCCATGTCATTGAGCCAATAGGCAATCTTCTTATAAACCTCATCACATATGGTGACAGTGATTGCCAGGAGGATCTTGGGAATAAATCTTGTGATGCCGGGTAGCTCCTGAATCTCCATGACCACTTCCTGGAAGGTCAGTTAGTATGAGCCATACTGCTTATTCATTCATATTTGCACACGCGATCCCTGCGGCTCTTCGAATTGTATAGAATACTTGAATGTGTTGTTTTGACCTGGGAGGGGCCAAGTTATCCTTGCCCAAATCAACTCTACACTACAAACACACACACACACACACCTGCAGTTCCAGACAGAGGAGCATGATGACGAAGACGAAACAGAGACAGAGGAGGCAGATGGGGAGGCTGACCAGCCATCTGAACATCGTCCTCTTCCATGGAGGATAGTAGAACTCTTCACAGCCTGTTATGGGACTGCAGCGTTTCACACCCTGCGGGTAGAACATGAAGAACAAAAAAAAAAAAAAAAAAAAAAAAAAAAACATTTAATGATGAAACACCATCAACTGATAAAGGGTGGATTACAAATGTTTAACAAGGTGATTATATTGTGATAGCTTTGCAATAAATTAATTTCATATTTGAGTATTCAAGGAATTCCTTCTAACGTGCAACAAGGGTGCAAAATGAGCCATAATGCATTTTCCATTTCATTGAAGTCAAATCAGAATTTTCATATGACAACAAATTAAATATGTTTGGCCCAACTCACAGCAATTACTTTGGGTGAAAAGAACGTCATTTTAGTCATTACATTGGTAAACATACTTGAGACTATAAATGGTTTGCATACAAACTTCTATCTAATCGATTTGAAAAATTTAATAGGTACTCAGAGGAAACATTGAAATTATGATCTCTTACACTCAGAAACACTACGCGGGGTTGTCAACAGTTCAAAAATCACTTAAAATCATCACGAACACCACGACGCCCAACGTGGGGCTCGAACCCACGGCCCTCAAATGACTACCTACTGTGCCCCTCGGCTAGCTACAAGACTGTCTATGATCAGTCAATTCAAACCATTTAGTTCCATTGTCATTAGCCAACCAAAATGCTTACTTTTCATTGTGCTCCATTGTCGTTCGCCAATCAAAGGCGTTAGCGGTAAAAAGAAAGGGAGGACGATAAGAGGGAGAAAAAGGTGATTTATTTATTTATTTTTTTAACTCACCAACGTCAGTTGAGGGCTGAGAGGTGCAATTATAATAAGCTACATTGTATTTCAAATCTTAAAATTATAAATACTTTTAAAATTGTCTACTAACGGTGCATACCTTTCAAAACGTGTGGACCACCTGCTGTTTGTATTCATTTTTCTTAGATGTATCAGATTCGCACAATAACAATTGCATTTGTGAACCTCTTTTGCAGATGCATTTAAAACGCAAATTCTGATTTTGAGGAAACTTTGATGTCAAGAAGCCAAATATTTTCCTTATGTTTTGAATTGAAGTCTTGTCCACAAATAACAAAACCAACACTGTAATTAAGTATGGTATTGTCGAACATCTATTATTAACACAGTATCAAACCACATCGTGTACTTTCAACTCTTTAATAGCAATTTAATAAACAAAACTATGCAATGTAACACCTTAATATTAAACTGTACTTCATTTAGTTTTACCTTTACGTTTGCACAGGGAGTCGCTTCGCTTCCATGTGTGTGCGTGCGTGCGTTTCAACGCTAACGCGTTTATTGGCGAACGACAATGGTGCACAATTGAAAGAAAGCATTTTGGTTGGCTAAAGACACTGGAACGAAATTGATATAATTGGCTGACCATCGACAGACAGTCTTGTAGCTAGCCAGGCTACAACACAAAAATTTATAAATAATATCCCACCGTTCAATACGAGTCCAGACTCGTGGAAATAAATATTTCTGCCTTGTTATTGTGTTTTTTTTTTTTAAGTTTTCAGAGGCTCGACGAATGTACTGGTCTCACTTATGTGACCACAAGTGGCGTATTATGAATTTGACATCAATACTAAAGATGCTAGCATGCAGTAAACATTGAAATGCTACTATTACCCACCACCTCAATAAAAGGGACAGTCTCGTTCACAACAACAACAAAAGCCTACGCCCAACGTGGGGCTCAAACCCACGACCCTGAGGTTAAGAGCCTCATGCTCTACCAACTGAGCTAGCCGGGCGGCACATGTAAAAATTAGTTACAAAGCAAGTCGCTACCCAATTACCATAACATTTCCAGCCGTGTCAGTGTCATTGATCGTAATAAAGATTCCAGAGGATATCACGCGTAGTACCTAACAAGTCTTTGTTGGTAATGTACTCTTTCATTTGAGCCTGGTTAAGTGACGTACTGCACTGTAATCGGAATTCCTCACGAATACTAAAGGTGCTAAAGATGCTAAACTACAGTAAACACAATTCATTATTGTCACGGTGAACAAAACGTTTAAGCCATGTGCTGCGCTGATATTTAAAACGGTCGGATTCATTTGTAGGCGAGGCAAACTAAATAAAATGAAACTAAATGTGTTTGTAAAAAATTAAAATATGTCACTTTTTAATGATCAAAGAATCCAATCTCATCCAGTTAAAAATAAATCAATTTTGTAAAAGAAAAAATACAGTAAATGACGGCAATTGTGTTTATTGAGTTCAAATATGAGAATATGAGGGCTACATTTATTAAATGTGTTTAGACAACTGGCCATTTGGTTTAGAGGACTGGCTTTTGTGTTTTGGCATTTGAGAAAAACTGTAATATCCATCCAATAGTTCATTTTCTGAACCGCTTAATATTCATTTACTTTTTATTTATTTATTATTATTTCTAATAAACCGAGCATTTAATGAGATAAATAAATACAATATTTCAATTAACCAATTTGAATTAATGCAAATAATATTACAGGACTCTGGATAATATAGATATGTGGCAGGCCGGATATGAAAAAAAAAAGTTGTATGATGGCCCACTTACCCTGTCAAAAAAAAAAAAAAATAATAATAATCCATTCTAAAGATGTCAGGATTTAAAGGATCTTGGCCAGTGCTTCTCAGACTTTTTACACAAAGTAAAAACTTTAAGATTTCTTTGAAATGTAAAGTGCCTTACAAATTATTATTATTATTATAAAAAAAAATTGCTCTTCAGGTACCATCTTAATGACCATTTAAACCTAAATAATTATTTGAAAACAAAGAGTTCTAAAAGATTAAAGGCAAATGTACCATACTTACGGAACTGTACCGTACTTAACAAATATACTGTACTTGGTATATGGCACTATAACATGTACAGTTTGAACATTTAATGCATTGATTTTATTTTTATTTTTATGTAGGCTACATCAAGAGGGAGCCCGCGCAACACACACTGAGAATCGGCGATCTTGGACTTGCGCATCCTGATTCGGTCCAAAAAATCCAATCATTAACCCTGAGCTCTTATCTTTTAATGGCAATAAATCATGCGCACACCCTAATGGCTACACTGTATTACCACAAATCATCACTTGAACTAAAAGCATTTATAGAAAGATTCATAACACACTGTTGACAGGCACAAATGAATAAAATTAAAAAACTACATTGCGGTTGCAATCAACTGGATTAAACAGTGATCCTTACCCTGAATTGTGGTCTTGGCTCCTCCAAGGACTCTGCAGGGGTGTCAAGGGTGCCCCACCTGTAGGCCAGCTCGGCTTCTCGCCTCTTCCAGCGCTCCAAAAACAAGGTTGCCCACACAACATTGAAGAGTGCAAACACCACACAGCAAACATCCTGACTGGTCTAAACAAAACAGAGACAAATGCATGGATACTGTCCTTATATGTCCACTGATGTCATGTAGTCATTTCTCTATCCCTTATTCAAAATGGTTGTCAAACTGGGGTCTCTGAATGCCTGGGGTTACACGAGCTGTTGCTTGGGCACTAGTGGTCAGTTCTGCCTCACTAGTACTGTCAACTAGAGTCGGACTGATATGAGATACCCGACCCCACATTATTCACACCAGTGAGCAATTGACCCGTTTTTACATGTACATTTACAAGAGTCAGATGTTTTTACATACATACAACTTTTTTATGTATGTCTTTATTTAAAATTTCACTGAACTTAATGAAGTGCCGCTTTTTGCTTTTGTTAAAATTAAAATAAGTGAAAGTTTAACCTAAAATGGAAAACTTTATTTACTATAGAAAAATATTTACTTTTTTGTTAGAATTTTAAAACAAAGCTGTATGTTTAGCATATAGAAGGCTTTGAAAGCCTCTAACCTGAAAATGTTTGCTTAAAGCATTGGTAGTTATTACAACAACAACAAAACGGCCAGTAAGTGGCAGCAGAGTATAAGAGATCAACCAGGGCCATGTTGCAACAAGCTCTTTTCCCCAGTGTTTTAAACTGATTTGTGAATAATGATGAAACTTAGCTATATTCTAATGCTAATTGCTGAAAAATAGAAACAGATACAAATTCTTCGATTATATTATCATAATATTTTTCCTGATGAAAGAAGAGACTCTAATCTTTCTTTTGGTAGGTTCCATGTTTTTATAGCAATAGAACACAATAATCTGTGGGCCTTACAAAATCAGTCAAAATCCAGTAAAACAGCCTGGAGCGAAGGGGGATTGCTTCAGTGAAAATGGCTTGGAGTGAACGAGTTAATAAATGCTTAATTTTTTATTTTTTTAATGCTAATTTTTTTTTTTCACTGCAAAAGAATATTGGCTCCAAATATCAGTTATCGGTCTCCTTGCCGACTTATATCGGTATCAGCCCTGAAAAAAAAACACATCGGTGTATCACTAGTATTTAGACTGCTGGGGAAACGCATAGAAAGAGCCGTGCCCAGACTTGACGGCCCAAACGTGCTACGTATATGCTTTAAGATACCTGATCAGCTTCTGCAAGTATCCACAAGAGAAAGCCAATGACGGCAGGATAAAGCATAGAGTTGGTGTAGAAACCAAGCCAGGCGAAGTACATGCTGATCTTCACTCCGAAGTAGTCGCAGATATCATCTGCAGCATGGAGGAAAACACCGGCAAATATCATACCTATCAAGGATGTATCAAACAAATGCTCTTTTCCAGTTACTTACCCAAAGGCTGCCTTTCACAAACAGCCTGGACCCATGACGTCATCAGCTGATTTAGGATCCTCTGCTCGTGGAGAGGAAACATTTGATGGATCACGCCACGGGCCACCAGCTCTGGAACTAGATAACAGTCCAAAATGTCATACATTGGTGTCAGCCTTTGGAAAAAAAAAAAAGTACAGTAGAATACAGAGTAAGGATGAAAAATGAAATGGAAAAAGTGACACTCAATGTAAATAAGCTTACTGATGGGTTGTCCCTCCAGAAAGTGAATGTTGTGAAGCACTTCCCCTTGTTTGGCTCGCAGATTGTCGAGCCAGTACTTGATGATGCTCTGACGCTCCTGTAAACAAAAGTCAAGGGTAACCAGGTTCAGGTTTTCTTTTTCAAAGGGGAAGTCAACCCAATTATTATTATTTTTTTTACAATAATATGTTCTATGCATCCCCACTAGACTAAATATGATATTCTGGTTAATATTAGTGGACTGTGAGTTAAGCAGTAAAATCCAGCCGTTTTTATCCATCTCAAAGGGAGGCCATTTTGCCACTTGCTGTCGACTGAAGATGACATCAATGTTGCTCAGGTCTCAGGTAACAACCAATTACGTCGCAGCCTTAGAAAACAGGTGAGCTGTGATTGGTCGTTGCCTTGGCCCTGAGCAACTATGATGTAATTTTCAGTTGACGGCAAATGGCAAAATGGCTGCCTCCGGAGATGGATACAAATGGATTTTGCTTCATAATGCACATTCCATATGTAATATTAATCAGAATGTCATGTTTAGATTAGGGAGGTCACACATAACAGATTATTGTCAAGAAATGTTTACGGTTGACTTCCACTTTAAAAAAATGGGTGACAAAATTAAAAAAACTACTTTGACTAGTGATGTCATGCACTATTGAATAATTATTCTATCCATTATTACTTTTCAAGCTGTAATCAGAGCTATTGTACAATTTTAAGTGAATCAATGGCTCCAAACAATTACGCGATTATTAGAATATTTATTGATTAATTTGATAATCAATGACTTGTCAATTAATCCATTAATATTGACAGCTCTAACTCAGACCCAACAGACAAAGACTCAGTCGAGATGTATCACATCAACAGTACTTCCTTGACACCAATTACTACTTTCCTATTAGCCAAAGCTTCAGCGCCATTTTGTGGCATCTTTGGACAAATATATAAGTTTGTATTTGTTTTCACAACACATTTTCAGTGTTTTCCTCACGTGACGGATATGGTAAATAACACCTTTCACTTTTAAATGATGGCATAATGGAATGACATCTATTTTTCTCGAGCAAATTTCATGAAAGAAATACAACATCCCGTGAACCAGTACAATACAAAATGTAACCAAATACTGGAATCAAACCAGCATTTTTGACATCCAACCTGCGATGTAAAAAAGCAGAGCTCGCTCTCTATGTTCTCATAGATGTTGTCCTCTTCGCAAGAGAAGCGTCGCATCCCGCCGCCAAACTGCGGCTTGACGGCCTTGTGCATGCTCATCTGTTCCGCTCCCCGCAGTAAACTGAGGACAAAAGTGCAGCAGGATTAATATGGATGGAAAAAATTGCACTGCGCAAGAGCTCGACTGTTTCTGTTTAGGGGTTCATCGAGAGCATGCAGGAAAAAAAGTTCTCAAACTTTTTGGGTCAAAATTTTCAAAAGACCCCCTTCATAATCATACCGTATGTGTCATACAAATTATAAAGTAGCATATTTTTCAAGATTTTTTTTTAATTTATTTAAAAAAAAAATTGTTCCGATAACCATCATCTCAATTGTTTATTTGTACTTCATCTTGTGATTTTTTTTTTTGTTACAGCTTACAGATAACGTTAACTCATTCACTCCCAGCCATTTTCACTGAAGCAATTCCCTTCACTCCCGGCTGTTTTATTGGATTTTGACTGATTTTGCAAGGCCCACAGAATATTGTGTTCTATTGCTATAAAATCATGGTGCCTACCAGAAAGATTAGAGTCTCTTCTTTCAGCAACAAACAACATATATTTATATCTGTTTCTGTTTTGCAGCAATTAGCATTAGAATATAGTTTAGTTTCATTATTATTCACAAATCTATTTAGAATTTTGAGTAATTGAGTTTTTTTTTTTCAACATGGCCATGGTTGATCTCTTTTGCTCTGCAGCCACCTGCTGGCCGTTTGTCTAATGACTACCATTTCTTCAACCGTTCTTTGCAGTTGAGGCTGCATCAAAGCCTTCTGTATGCTCTATCATAAAAAAAAAAACACTGGGACACTTAAAACATTTTAAATAAAACATATTTATACGATTATGGGAGCAAATGAGTTAATGGTGGATTTTAAAATGATTGATCTTGGTCACAAGATTCTTTTCATATCTCCAGGACTGGACTGGCCATCTGGCACAAGGGGAGATGCCCGGTGGGCTGACCTCTTTTGGGGCCGATGCAGTGCTTTATAATTATTTTTTCCTACACTTTATCCCTAGAGACTGGCCCACAATTTAGAGGGACCAGTCTGTTAATCCACTTTGAATATAGATAGCAAGCTAACTAAGAACAACAAACATCAGTGGCAGAACTACATGTTTGGCAGGAGTTGGGCGGGGCCGGGCCGGGCCGATGGGCCTAAGTGAAAATGCCAGGGATGATTTTTTTGTGCCAGTCCAGCCCTGCATATATCAAAAACTTGGATTTTAATAGGGGTGTGTAGACTTTTTATATCCACTGTAGGTATGCACTTTTTTTTAAACTATCCAACAATTTGGATTCGGTTATGTCTCGCAAACCCCATCTTAAGAACCATTGCACTAGACCTTTCAACAAACATCAACAACAAATACTTAAGTGGTAAGTTAGTCAGACGTTTGCTACTAATATATTCTGAAGCTCTAACGAACAGTAAATGAGCAATGAGCAATGCGCATGCGGCACTTCCTGTCACAGCCTTACTTCTCAAACGTGGTGGTGATGAAGAAGGCATAAGCTTGGGTATGTTTATGCTGCCGGACTTGAATACTGACTTGTGGGATTCCGACCCGGATCTGATTCAGGAGCCACAGCAGAGTGTGGTCATCTATTGAATCTAGAGAGAGCAAATCATAAGAGAGCATTTATTGTTTTATTGTAAAGGCATCCATTTTCTACCACTTTTCCGGTTGAGAATCACATGGAAGCTTGAGTGGTTCCCATCCGATACAAACCCCGTCAATTACAGGGGCTGACACAGAGGCGATGCGAAACACTATTCACACATATGGATAGGATCAACGCTTCTATTAAGGCTAACATCCATGATTTTGGGCTGTGTTGGCAAGCTAAAAGAGAGAAACTGTGATGGTTGCATTGCTCACCACTCTGATGCCCTTGCAAATTCGGTCTGATGAAAATACATCGTGACATTCTTGCAGTTGCTTTCGTTTTGAGCATGACTCAGCAGCTCCAGGTGGCATGCAATTTATAACTCCGCTCGATGGATTTTGGTATAACACTGAAAAGACGAGAGGGCTACCGATACCAATTTCAGGTCGAGTCAAGTTTATTTTTTTTTTCTTTATTTTTTTTTCTTTCTTCTTTTTCTTTTTTTTTCAAGTCAAGTTTTGTATCCCAGACGGGCTTTGTTGTGTATATACTTCGTCTTTGAATCATGGATTTCGAGTGTTATGCAAGGTTGTGAGCTAACAGCGGATTTTTTTTCAGAACGAGGCAGACAAGGTTAAATAAATCAAGCTACTTTGCAACATTACAATAGAAGGACATCCATTAGCTGTCTGGCGGAGACTCTCTCCTGTAGCTTGGTTTTCAAGGTTGAACTATTACGGTTTGTTTTGCGATTCAAACAGTTCTGAGGTGCCCTGAATAACATGGCTGTGCTCACAAAAGATACTAGGGATGTAACGATATTGGCAATATCGTGATATCGCGATATTAAAATTGCCACAATATCGTCGTCATGTCACAATATTAAAAGCAAGCACATCTGTTAAAAAGGCAAGGTTGTTTTCCATTTGTGCAGTTCTGGCACCCTCTGGTGGTTAGTTTAATAATGCAGTTGACTTTTAATTAGGAATGTTTTGACCACTGCGGCAGTTACCGCTCCCATGAATCAGTCATACCAGCAAATATTTAAACATCTCAGTTGAAAAGCATTACTTTTGGCCCGCTTCAGCCGAACACAGCATTGTGAATTACACAGACCGTGATACTTTGCGCCACTAAGCCAATATGAGCACAACAGTAACGTGACATGGCATGACATGATATGGCCAAGCCTCTTCTTTGCCACTGCGGTTATTATGTATAATAATAACACAATATTGTCCTTCTTATTTCAATCTAAACTTATTTTTCTATAATATCATGAGATTTTATAGGGTATCGTTAGCTTTTTTTTTTTTTATTGTCAACCTCCCCACAATATCGCGATAATTATCGTATCATGAGGTTCATATCGTGATGTTGGGATATCATTACATCTCTACTATTTACAGACCCAGTTGAATAATTATTATTTTGATGTTTAATTTTTACCGTTTACTTTCAGCTCATGGATGGGTGTCAAATAAATGTCTCAATGAAACAAAGCATTGGTCTAGATGCTGTACAGTACCTGGGAATGTCATCAGGATGTCACAGTTTTCCGTGGGAACCATCTTCAGCCAGGACTTCCTCGACAATATGTAGTGTCTGGCCTGCAGGAGCCTCTTTCCAAACAATTTATCTAGAGAAGTGATAGTAAGATGTAAAGTTGCATTTTCTACAAAGGTCCATATTAAAACATCCATTTCAAACTAGCATAAAAATATTTAATGTATTCATCCAGCGATATTTTTTATTTTATTTACATTACTCCACTGTGCCTGACTGTTATTTATGGGCTTTCCATCTCAACGAGCCTAAACTATCTGAAGCACTGACACATATTTACAACAACAACAAAAAAGCCTAATAGCAAAAAGTCATGTTTAACTTCCTGTCACAGCATCAATAAAAAACTAGTGCTGTCAAAGTTAAAGCGTTAATTAATCACAATAAATTATCGCATTAATCATGAATTAACGTAGATTAACCGCACTATTAATTTTGCACTATTAATAGATTATCCTTTAGCGTGACAGCAGATGGCTACGTTTACGGTAGCGCATGTTGTGTTTGAGCAATAAACATAATTTCATGCATTAAAGTAAAGCATTTAATGAATGTTTGCGTATCACATTTAGAATATTTGTTCATGTCAAAATATCGAGGTCATTTTTTGTTCCATTTTAAATTATGCAAGTAATTAACTGATTAGCAAAAGAGGAGGATGAGCTTGTGCAGTGGATCAAAAAATGTTGAAGACGTCCTCATAAAATTAAATGTCAAAAGAATGAACACATAATCGGTGCTCTTCTAATTTGGTGTGGAAATTTTTTTGATAATAAAAGCCTTTTTTATTAGGGGATTAATCGTGATTAATCAGAATTCTAAAATGTGATTATTCTGATTAAAAATTTTAATCGTTTCACAGCTCTATAAAAAACGCAAATGTGCTTGTGAAAAATTGTGTCATGGTCATTCCAAAAGGTTGAATCGACCAAACTAGAGTCTTATTTGTTGAACTTGCTATGTTTGTTTAACTAATTAGATTTCAAATTAAATGGCTCACAATAACCTCCGCATTTTCCATCTTCTGGTCAGAGCAAGTTTGAGTAGCGAAACACGTCTGTCTGATCTGCCACAGGGCTCCAGACTGCCACTAAATGGTGGCATTTTGCTCTTTAAATTTTACAGTAGAAGTAAACAGACTGAGTCAATTTGTAATTACTAATTTTGGAGAAACAAAATTGCTGACACACTTCTGTCCGACTCCGATGTGTGGAACTAATATCTAGTTTGTAAATTGTGTACAACGTGTGCCCCAAAATGTTCTTTATGTGCTCTTAAAATTGTTAAATTAGGGTTTACTGTGCATGTTGTAAATTAATCCGGTGCCCGGTATATTTAATCTGCATTTTTGGTGCGTATGACTGACTTACTTTATTAGTTAAAAAAAATTTTTGGGGGTGATTTCTATTAGATAAATAAGGGACTATAGCTAGCTAACTTTCGGATTAGCAGTTCATGTTGTCAATTGGAATACACAGCTTGCCATGGTTATTCACTCTATATTTTAGTGTTGTCTTAGTACAGTTTTATCATTCGCTGCGCTCAAATGTTGTTGTACTACAATGACAATAATTTATATTTAATTTTCTGGTGGGTGCACCTGTGGACACCAAACCACCCCCCCACCCTCTTCAGTGTACCGCATGTAGCATCCACCACCATTTCATTAAACCACATCTAGGTCCACTGGGAGTCATTCAGTAGCACTAACATCATCACATTGCTATTCCTTCTTATTTTCGCCCCCCCCCCCCCCAAAAAAAAAGCATGACCCAGCTTCTCACTAATCTCTTCTTGACTTTAACCACGCGTGGCCCATTTTAATGGTGTCTGTTATGTACTTACCGAGCACGCCGTATGTTGCTGAAGACAGCCCAGGTTGGTGCTGCTGGTCGTCGGTCCGACGCTGCGTCTCCCCCGCGGGCGTCCTCTCCATCCTCTCCGCTCCACCGTGTTGGTTGTCTGCTGCATCGCTGTCAGCCGCATGCATGCTGCTTCAGCTTCACATGTATCCAGGTAGGGAGGGAGGGAGGGTGACGCTGTGGTGGGGGACCACGGTTGTGCACACACACGGCTACTTTTTTTTTTTTTTTTAATGCACGGCCATCGCATGCGAAGTAGAAATCCTTGTGATACAGGACGAGGGGGAGGAGAGCGAACATGGTCATGGAAATGACACGTTAAGGTGCCCCCGATCGTGACTGGCTGGTGACGTAACGGCAGAGGAGGGGAAACGCCGCCTTTTAGGGGCCTGGGAACAAATGAGGCAAATCTAGAAAGCATAATTGTAGCAAAACAGAAGCCTTTCAACAGATCGACATCCCTCTGAAAACACACAGACGACGTTTTTTTTATTTACTTTTTTTATTAGCGCGGTGTTAATACATGTGGTTAATGGTTATACAAGTCAATTGTATCGGCTGCCATCTAGTGGAAGAACGTATTTAGTACAGCCTCTCACGACAAGTCACTGACATAAATAGATGAACATTATATACTGTACATTTGAAGTCAATTAATAAATCATTTTAGACAAAGTAAGTGAAAGCATAATGATCTTGGCACGGTGGTTGGAATGAAATGGTTGCAAATTTGTAGTGTGCATTTAAATTGTACACTAACATATTTCATGTTGGCTAAACTTTGACATTTAAGTACAGCGGCTGCCTCGAAAATGCAAACAAAGTCAACTTGAGGATCAGAAGAATGAAAGCTTAGTTCGTTTTTAACTTGATACCGTCAATTCAAACAAAAATACCCTATATAGATTAAAAGTAAGAATGAAATGATTGTAATTTCAAATTAATGAATCATGTCGTGTGTTAATCAAGTTCACAAAATTTCAATTCCAATTTTTTTTTTAAATGTAAATGTTAAATGATGACTGAACAATTATTTAATTAAAAAATATGGCAACAATGTATATTTTACCATACAAAATATAAAATGCCTACACACTTCTGTTAAAATGCCAGCCAGGCTTTTGTGATATAAACAATTGAGAGCAAGATGAATCATTTCAAAACGTTTTCTGTCATTTAATATGACCTGTAATTTGCACAGCTCAACGGAATTTTTTTTTTAACATTTCAAGTGGGGAAGCAAACAACTGAAATCATGCGGTTGATTCACTGATTGTCACGCCCACCTAAGTTTGCACAAGTGTGCACACCCGCTTGTAACTGGGATTCAGCTTTGTTCAGAATTAACCAATCACACTCAAGCTCATGTTAAATGGGAGTCAGCACTTTTGATAAAAAAAAAAAGGATGAATTATTATTAAATATGCAGTCAATTATAGCTCACCATTCATTGGTTTAATCTAAATAAGCACTTCCTGCTTAAGGAATAATTTCTTGTCATTGTCTTCTTTGTCAGAAAAAGTTTTTCCTTATTGTAGTATACATTGCACTTTTGTTTTTTCGTACTGACTAATTTGACTGATTACAATTCACGTTCTGTACCAAATTTGAACTGCAAAAGTATGTGTCGATGGGGATGTCAGTGAGTCACAACGGACACTGGAGGGCGCCACAGAATAAGCCTAAAGGGAAACATGGAGAGCAAAGGAACTGCGATTATTTTTTTTTAGCTCCGTAACCGTTCATTCTATCTACAACGCTTTGTCCTTTTACTTTCACGTGTAAACAATTACCACTCACACATACGCACGGTCAATTTAGAATCTTCAATGAATACAGCTCCACACAGGAAAAGCAGCGCCGCCAATTGATCCAGCCAATTTATTACCAACCAGGAAATTGTCTTGCCCATTGAGTTACTCTTTTAACGCGACCTATTTGCTATACAGGCTGACAACATAATCGTTCTGGACAACTCTTTGCAGTGACTGGTGCGTCCCTTGATTCAAAGCATCAGAAATTAAATCTTTAGCTGTGGCTTTAGCTCCATTTTGTGTCATTAACAAGCAAATGCTCCGTAATCTTTTGCAGATAGATCCCCTTGCCTGTGGTGAAAGGTTCCCAGAAAGTGAAGGATAATCAATGACACAGAGGATTAAGGCAGGATTTTAAAGGACTATACTAGCAACTTTGACAGCCACAATAAATCAGTGATTTATCCATTTATATTCATGTATCTGAATGGATGTATGTATTATATAGCCGACTGCCCGCCCGAGTGGCCAAGACACACACACCGGAAGGAGCAACACAATTTCCATTTGAACTGAAGCTGAAATTGTAAAACGGTTTATTTGTTTATTTATGCCATTAGTGTATGTTATCGGAGATAGCATTTAAGAGTGGGTTAGGGTTATTCTTCTTTAAGAACAAATACATTACAATTTGAAGTGAGGCTGTAACAGTTTAAAAGCATTTTCATTCATTTCAGTGGGGAAAGACGATTTGAGATACAAGTGTTTTGAGTTACTCCTACTCACAGAAGGAATTCAACTATTATGTGAAGGCATATTTGTATTTCTTTTCATTACACTTTCATAATATATATATTTTTTAAAACTACTTTTGAAGCGTATAAAAAGTTGCAAGCATCCATTTCACGTTATGCTGACATCACATCCACTGCAGGACTGTGGTATTGTCCTTAAAAACGGAAGCTACTGATGGATGTTATGTAAAGTATCCGAAAGCAGCAAACGATTGAGTCTTTTCCTCAGCACAATTCTTCCACTGAAAGAGTCAAAAGTAAAGGTCACCGAGAGTGACATAAGAGGAAACCCTCTGCTCGGGGTATACACGCAGTAGTTCCCCTCCCAGCTCAATGGTTTTAACAGGCTAAGCCATGGGACCAAGAGACAGTGCAAGCAAATAGGAAACGCAATTAGAAGTCAGAGCAAAGGAGGACATTAGCAGCCACAGACAAAAGAAGTCAAATTCGTACAACCCCAGGTGAGGAAGGACGTTGTAATCATAAGCAACCATTCCCTTTCCTGCACCAGGAGGGCCTGGAAGGTAGTGAGCCAGGCTGCGACACAATAGACCCCTCAATGTTCGTCATCCCGTTGTCACTGCTAGAAAAAGGTTTGATTTTTTGTTGTTGTTATATTCCGCCTCTTAGGCCTGTGCAAATCACCAAATTGAAATGTCACATAAAGTGTGTACAGTATACTCAAATAATGATGATTTTTTTTTTCAATAACGAGATACGTGCCGA
The DNA here is from genome assembly GCF_054856555.1 of Leptonotus elevatus. NCBI lineage: Eukaryota > Metazoa > Chordata > Actinopteri > Syngnathiformes > Syngnathidae > Leptonotus > Leptonotus elevatus. The sequence continues at coordinate 7,693,970 of NC_141239.1, read as the reverse complement.
ATCGTCTTTTATTGGAAAGATGCACGGCCCTAATATACATGCATACACACATAATGTCACATTTATAGTACCATGCCGTCTTGAACGGTACCATATCGAATAGAATCGTAATCCCACTGAATTGAATCGTTCCACTGAGTTTGCAGACTTGCACGCTAGACCAGTGAGACGAAACTTCAAAGGTTAGCTTAGCACTAGCTGGCTGGTATGACAGAACACAGATGGATTTTAACTTTATCAGAAGCGAAAAAAACACCCTGGGTTCTGCCGGGCTGGACTGAACATCTGGCATCCAGGGCAGATGCCCGGTGGGCCGGCCTATTTTGGGGCCGATGCAGAGCTTTTCCATTATTATCTTCCTATTTAGCACAAGATACTGGCCCACAATTTAGAAGGAGTGGCGGAACTATATGTTAGGCAAGAGCCAGTCAAAATGCCAGGGCTGATTATTATTATTTTTTTGTAACAGTCCAGCCATGGTGTATGGCGAGGGATCATGGAGGCTCAAGCAAGTTATTTTAAACTAAAAAAAGGAAAACTTTTCCATAGGTTGATGTGACTGTGTTCACGCGTCGCCGGCTGCACACAGTCTTGATAGACGTAGATCTGTTTACAAAAAAAGTGAATATGAGCCTTGGTAAAGTGCTTTGGACAAAATATTGTGTACATTAAGTACCCTTTATTTACCATTATGATCATTTATGATTTTTTTTTTTACTATGACGTGTTTTTTGGTACAATTAAGCCTTGTTTCCACCAACGGTACCTCCCCTCCCCTCCCCTCCCCTCCCCTACTCTACTCTACTCTACTCTACTCTACTCTACTCTACTCTACACCAAAAAGCAATAATTACGTCACGTTTTGGAACTGGGCTACTTTTTTTTTTAGAACCACAAAGGAGCAGGTATCAGAAAAAGTGAGTAGAGTAGAGTCGGGTAGATTTGTTGGTGGAGACGGGGCTTTTGCAGAGTAGAGTAGATACCGGCGGTGGAAACGAGGCTTTAGTAACCCCCATTTAACGTGCACAAATAGCCGTATGGGACAGCAGCACTGAAATATCAGAAGGAAACTTGTTTGCTGCTCATTGGAAAACCTTAAAAAGTGTACAAAACAACTCACCGCCCCCCCCCCCCCCCCCCATTTAAAATATGCCCATTAAGGTTAAATTCCTTCCAGAACATTAGCCAATGTGTTTTTGAGGAAAAGGAATGAATACTGACGTGCGCTGACAATGCAGGAAAACATTTTGAAATGAGGGTGAATCATGTTTGTACAGACCAGTGCGCAAACATGACCTCCAGCCAGACCGACTTGGACAGTGAGATGAACCACAACCCCAAAAAGTCCACAGCTTTTAATATTGTGACTATCTGGCCCCTGCACAGTCTATATGTGGAAAAGTACTTGATATTATACAAAGGAAATCCTTTAGACGAGAGTTGTTAAGCATTAATTGGGAGCACAAAAAAAGACAATACACGCTGGGATTTACAGCAGGCACCAGACATCCTCTCACAGTAGAACAGACAGGATGTTTGTGTGTTCCTATAGTGATGTTTTGCTGGCAATGTACGATTCATTTGGTCTCTCTGGCAAGGAAGATTTCATTAAATGGAAATGATCCGTTCCATTAGATTGTGATGGAAAAGTGATTTTTTTTTCTAAAAATGATAACAGCCAAGCAAAAGTACTAATGAAATGTTTTATTGGGAAAAGTCACTTATTTGATTCAAATTGTTAACAACATAAGTGCCAGCCTGAATGACTGATTTATCTACATAACAAACAAATCATTTTAATTTCTAGCAAGCACGCTGGTATTTTTTAATTAATATTACGACGGTAAGGTAAAAATTATTTATGCTATTAGATAATAAAATATTGCTGTTCTGATCACTTGCTAGATTAATTTGGATTTTGCTTACTAACCATGTTCTTTTTTTTTTTTTTAATAAATTGTATTTATTTTTTCATTTTGACAAAAAAATCTCAACCAGAATTGGCTTTTTTTTAAATTTACAGATATTACAAATGTTTTCATTTAATCAAATCCCTTAACATAAATTGAACAATATCCATATTCAGTTGTCACTATTTTTCATGATCTTTGATTTCAAATAATAGGTGATTTTTAAAACAATTAAAAATGTAATGATGAATTCTGTACATCACTAGCCTAATTGCATAAGTCATTTGTAACTTACTACCACAATGTCAATAACAAATATTTATGTGCTTATATATTTTTTTTTCTCTATGTGTGTGTAGATTCTTAGTCATCCAGGTCATAGTAATCCACAAAGGGTTTAATCTAGGCAGCTAGACGCGTTAGTTGAATTGTTCCTTGTTTTCCAAAAACTGTTCAAAAACGACTTAGTAAAATATGCTTTTAGATAAACGGTTTATAATACCATTAGCCTACCTACTAGTATCATTCAAAAAAGGCTATTACGCTGTTTGGATAATGATATGCAATGATATCAGAATATTTGAACAGTGTCTGAAAACAACACAACACATTCAACAAACAAGAGTCCAATAGCTTTGATTTAAATTTGTGGATTACGATGATCTGAATGGCTGAGAGTTTCACAAAGGGGAAAAAAAGCCACAATTTATAGTAAGTATACTGGTGTTTTTTTTCTTCAAATTGGTATTGTGACAGTTAAAAAAAAAAAAAAAGACTCAGGCAATTATGCTGTTAGTTTGACGATAGAGTACGAGAAGGCAATTACTCGTACATTTATACAATTCTCATCATTGTAATCACAGCTCTGTGAAGAAAGCCATAAATACAACGTGTCCCGCGCTGAAAATAAGTTTGACACCCGTGCTCCAAATTGTACGCTTTATTTCCTCTCTGTTGTTATGGAAATCAAATTGCAGTACGTGCAACCATTAAGAATCATTATTTTTAGCCAGACTATATTATTTTACAATGAGAGGTTTTGACACTCATTTGATTCAAATTTAGCTGCCCCTGTGAACCTTTGCTAGATAATGCAGCATTTGGATTTTGTTTATATCATGGATTTCCATGTTCTTTTGAGTCAAGTACATTGTATTGTTTCCATCGACGTTAGTGGAGGTTCCTCCCATCTGCCGCCACCATAACTTGTGACAGGTTGGCAGGTAAATGTAAACACGGCGGATGGATTTAATCGTCGTGCCAGTAAATCCGGTCTTCTTCGGAGATCATTAGCAAGACAATAGGTGACGCACGCAGGGACAAACAGTCACTTCCAAGTCGGAATGAAGTAATATCTCAAATAGATTTGTTTATTAAAAAGAGACGTGCACAAGAACAAAGACTTCTGTATTTACACGTTTAAAAATACTATGTGGGATTGCTCTCGTAGTTGTACACAATTACAGATATATATGATTAAAACAGAGTTCGCATTCTAGATTAAAAAAAAAAAGTGCTTAAGTTTGTCTATCCTTTTGAATGTGCATATTTTAGTATTAACATCTTCAATAGAGTAAGTACGGTTAATACCATGAAGAACTTGATGATCTGATAAATTCCTTGCAGTTTGCTGTTTTTCCTTGACAAACTTAACCCATCATTCTGGAAAGCTCTTGTCTCTCTCTGAAACCACACAGTCAGATATTGGATGCAGATTATTGTTGTGCAATGTAATTCAACAAATATCACATCACTTTACAAACTACAGCATCATATTTGAAGTAACAAAAAAACAAAAAAAACAGAGGAGCCACATGGGAGCTGAAATAGCCGGCCCGTTTCAGGGAGCCAAGCCGAGAGAAGCGACTCTCGAAAAAGAGACACAATTCTCCTAACTGGTTTGGTGAGGTTGGTGTTCGTAATCAGGCCTGCGCCATCTCAGAGGAAGCCCTTCCCGATGTTAGTCATCAAGTGGCAGGATTTTGAGGACAGCAGCAACGAAGCAGACGACTGACTTTTCTCTCCCATTGAAGGGTTAATTTATGGTTAGTTCAAGAAATTGTCATTCTACTTCACTTACCTGCTATTGTTTTTTATTCACAAACCATAATGCAAACCATTTCAGTGTATTTGTATAGTTATGTGACAATTTTGGACTTGTCTGTTTTTAAACTAAATGATTTCCTTGGAGTTGTCTGATTTTGCAATGAAACAACAAAGACCTCTTTGAAAGGCTTTTTTTTTTTTTCTCGATAAAAGTTGTATTTCTTTCCCCCAAATTAGCCTCTTAATTCCTTCATATAGTGTATATTGACATGGAAAACCCTAAATGCTAATTATTAGCGTGAACCTAGAGCCGTAGAAAGAAAAAGTAATCTCAATTCACACATAAAATAGATATGTGAGGTTTTGTGTTTTATTTATTAATTGTGACAATGTCAACAAGGTAATATTAGTAACAGCTCTAAGAGTTCATTTACTGTAAACGAACAACATTTAAGGGATACTTGACTCCAATTTGGCAATTTTCAGCAATAAAAAAAATTATTAATTGTATAAATTAATTATTTTTTATGTACAATTAATACCTTTAAAAACACATTTTGCCACTTGCTGTCAACTGAAAATTACATCACAGGTCAGCTCAGAGTTCCGATAACGACCAATCACAGCTCAGCCGTTTTCTGGGCTTGTCCATGTGACGTTAGCAAACTGAGCCATGATTGGCCGTTACCGGAGCCCTGAGCACACGTGATGTCATTTACAGCCAACAGGAAGTGGCAAAATGTGTTTTTAAAGGTATTCATTGTAGAAGTTATCAAATTCATTCTGGACAAAATATTTTCTTCTTACTGCTGATATTGGCTAAATGATTTTGACATTGTTCAGTTCGCACCGCTCTGATTGTGTTAAAATTGATTACCTTTGTAAAGGCATTAAAAACGAACAGAGATTTGAATTCACATCTTGCGATAAAGCAGACATGCTAACCACTATTCCATCATCCGGCCTTTTACAATTATACTTCTATTATTGAAATAATACATAATGATATTTGATTTTACTGAAATCCTTGTTTAAGTCTTAATATATCTTGAGTAAAGTACTTGGGAACACAAGTACAATCTACAGCTCGACCAATTCATACTTACTGAAAAGCGTAAGAGGGGTCGATGATACGTTGCAGATCTTGAAGGTGCTGTGCAATGCTGACTGTATGCACAGAAAATAATATATTCATCAGTCAAGTTCACGGACAAGACATTGGAATGTACGCAATGCAGGTTTTTTTTATTACCTGATCCACCTCCTAGACCACCAGTCCTCCCTGTTCCAAGTGAAGATCCACTTGATGTTCCTCTTCCTATTCCACTTCCTGGCTTACTTTGTCCTGTGTTACTGTTAAAAAGGGGGAATCCAGAACTGGGTGACCCACTTGATCCAAGGCCGGAGGAGCTTTTCAGACTTGAGGTTGGTTTATTATTTAACCCAGACGAGCCAAGACCCGAAGTGCCCAAACCAGATGATCCTTGCCTGTTTGATCCTAACCCAGTCGAGCCAAGACTTGAGGAACCTAACGCGGTTGAGCCTAATTTGTTTACTCCTGACCCAGCTGAGCCAATGGTTGAAGAGCCCAAACTATTCAATCCAAGTTTATTTAAACCTGACGCAGATCCAAGGCTCGAAGAGCCCATCCCTGTTGATCCTAATTTGTTTAATCCTGACCCAGTTGATCCAAGACTTGAGGAGCCTAACCCGGTAGAGCCAAATTTATTTGATCCTGACCCAGTTGATCCTAAACTTGAGGAGCCTAGCCCGGTTGATCCTAATTTGTTTAATCCTGACCCAGTTGATCCAAGACTTGAGGAGCCTAACCCGGTAGAGCCAAATTTATTTGATCCTGACCCAGTTGATCCTAAACTTGAGGAGCCTAGCCCGGTTGATCCTAATTTGTTTAATCCTGACCCAGTTGATCCAAGACTTGAGGAGCCTAACCCGGTAGAGCCAAATTTATTTGATCCTGACCCAGTTGATCCTAAACTTGAGGAGCCTAGCCCGGTTGATCCTAATTTGTTTAATCCTGACCCAGTTGATCCAAAGCTAGAGGAACCTAACCCTGTTGAGCCTTGTTTGGATAATCCTGTCCCAGTTGAGCCAGGACTCAAAGAGCCCAACCCAGGTGAACCTAATTTATTTATTCCTGACCCAGTCGATCCAAGACTTGAGGAGCCTATACCAGTTGATCCTAATTTAGTTAATCCTGACCCAGTTGAACCAAGACTTGAAGAGCCCAGCCCAGTCGATACTTGTTTGTTTAATCCTGACCCAGATGAACCAAGAGTGGAAGAGCCCAACCCCGTTGATCCAAATTTGTTTAATCCTGACCCAGTTGAACCGAGACTCGAAGAGCCAAACCCTGTGGATCCTTGTTTATTTAATCCTAAACTAGTTGAACCGAGACTTGAGGAGCCCAACCCAGTTGATCCTAATCTGTTTAATCCTGAGCCAGTTGAGCCAACACTTGGATTCAACCCAGTTAAACCAAAATTTGAGGAGCCCAACCCAGTTGATCCGGGTTTGTTTGCGCCTAAACCAATTGACCCTCCTCTTCCAAACTGTCCTACACCAGCTCCCGGCAGGCCACCGAATCCAGTCTGAAATCAGAATAAAGTCATGTTAATTTAGAAAAACAAATTGAATTGAAAACCAATGCCATGATCCCACAACCACATACAAACGTACCTTAGGCATACAGGACAAGTTGAGCTTCCTGACTTGCTCTGTGAGATGTTCAACTTCTTTGTTTTTGTAGTTGACGCTGTTTTCAAGAACTTCAATATCGCCCCTCAGCCTCGTTTTGTCCGACAGATGCCTGTCAACGTCATTGTCGTGTTTCTTCTGAAGCTTCTCTAGGGTCTGTCTGTGCTCCAGGATCAGACCTGTGCGGTTTTGACTGCACACGCGGTAGTCATCAGACCGTCGCAGGTTCTCAGCCTTCAAGCGACTGTTCTCAGACTGGATCTCAGACATCTGATTGCCTACATTATTCAAGTAGCTCTGGAACCTGTCCTCCACCTCTCGAGACAGACTGGTACAGTTATTGCGGATCTGCTCGAGGTGCTCCCTCTGTTTCTCACAGGTGAGCTGGAAGGCAATGTGAGTCGGGAAGAGGGATTCAATCTTCAGTAGAAAGGCTTTTGAGACATTGGAGACGCCGCTCAAGGACCGGACAAAGTCTTGTTTGCATTTTTCTTTGTTAAACTCAATTTCTTTCAGATGAACCGACTTGTCCCTTCTTAGATGGATGGCCTCCAGGTTAAGGTTATCCCTGTCTTTGGCAATCTGGTCCATTTCTATCCTCATTCTCTGTGTTGTCTGTGTAAAGTTGGACTCCACAAGTTGAAGTCGAGCTGTCACCCGCTCCATCTCAAACCCACAGCCTCCAGTCGAAGGCACCGATCGCATGGCTTTAAATTAAAAAGGGGAATACACATTAGCAAACTTATATCAGAAGCTGAATTGAACAAAGATGCATTTATTTGGATATATTCATAAAGTGATTCGGGGTGTCAAACTATAAAATGTTCTACTTACGGTTGGTTTGTTGGCAATTTGAAGGAAAGCGGGCCTGGTTCTTGCACATCATGAGCTCCATATTGGTGTGTTGCTGTTTGTTTTATGGTAAAAGATAAACAAAATCACTAAAACAGTAAAAACAATTTATGACACTGATATACCATAACGCAACAGTAGTATATATCAAATAATACACATATTTTCTATATTGTGATTGTGTATGGTAAATATCTTATGTCTCTAATCAATTTGCCCCTATTAGGTAGTTTTAGCTAAACAAAATATAAGAAACATTTATTATGATGTTGCAAACTTCTACGCCACTACAAAATATAACCATGATACATTGCATATTAAAATAACTGACAAGAAAACCAAGAATATTAACGATGTAAAAAGAGATTTTCAACTAAATGCTTACACAAATATACCGTAGGTGACACAAATAATAATGCTCACGTTAATATATTTGCTTTCATCGTTAAATTTGCTCACGCTAAAACATCTTCAAACGTACTCACCAGCCTCTTGTCCAGGTCTTGAATAAACATTGCAGAGATATTTGACAAGCGTCTAATTCTCAGCAGGTCCCAGTCGTTGCGAGTCTTCTCAGTCAAGGTGACATTGAGTAAGGTGGTCAAATTCCTCCTCTGTTGCCTGAGGGCGACGTTCTCAATGGACAGCCGACTGAAGCTCTCCTCCAAGTCCAGTATGCGCGTTGTTGATGCGGAGTCCTGCGTCTTACCGTAGACCAAGAAGAGAACCAGGCTGACTATGATGAGCGACTGAATCAGTGAGGAAAAGAAGAAGATGATCTTCAAGTAGTAGCCACAGCTCTTGCCCTTTGACCGATACCGCATCTTCTTCTGGGCCTGAGGGCTGGCCTTGGACACGTGAGCGTAGCCGCTGCTATACATGATTGCTGGTTGCCCGAAGAAGGCCCAAGATAAATGAAGAACAAGATCCTCCTAAGCACTCTGCAATCCAGATCACATCTATGGAGACCCTGGCTTATATGAGAGAAGCTTGGAGCCGATGTCCATGTATTGTAGGGCTGGTGCCCGTTTGTCTGACCAAGCGCAAAACACTACAAAAAATGGACCAGACGTTTCCTTTGTATGGCGATGAAAACATGAGAATCGATCAGATTGTGGGTGAGGTGTAAACATGGGTAGGAATTTATAAACTGCTCGGCCGCACACTTCCCATGATGGGAAGTCAGTTTGACGTTCAGACCCCTCCCATCATCCCTTCTCAACCTACTACGCGGGGGTGGTCCGTCTTTCTGGGATAGCGCACGTGGGTCTCTATGTATACACAAGTACAGGATGCATTGTGGTACTATGTTTACTTTTTCAAATCACATCTTCCGCCTTTTCATTTGTTTTAAACAATCTTATTTGCCCCGAGATGTGAAAGGTCTGTTTTTCCTGCAAACTGGCACGAAAGTTGACACTTCACAGAAAACACCTTCAGTTTTTTTTTATTTTTTTTATCTCTTATTATAATAACGCCATCCATCCATCACACGGTGCGAAACTTTGCCCTCGTCCATGTGCCAAAAACATTTTTATGGGATCATGAACAGTGTTTTCCGGCGCACAGCCGCCGGGAGGACAATGGCTCGCGTTGTTCTCTATGGGAGGCTCTTTGATGCATTGAGTCTCAGTCCAACATGATGACGTGCGTAAGTTGCCCTCAGTCTCACAGGACGCATGCACACACACGGGTTCTAAATGAAAAGTAAGGGCTTGACAGTAGCAGTCACCACTTTTTTTCTCCCCCTGCCAGGCATTGTTGACATGCCAGACCTCATCTTGACAGGAAGCAGTAATTCACAGAGATGTTGATGGCCAAAGGTTTCTAATGTTGTGGACTGTAGATAAAAAGGCGCCAACAAACGGCGGATATTAGAGAAAATGCAAGACATAAACACGGTGTAGATTGAATTGAATTTCAAGTGGGTTGTTTTTGTAAAAACATCAAGTCAGGAAGATGTACAGTGCAGCATTACGCCCTTTTTGAAGATCTATTCATGGGGTCGTTGGCTGACAACTGATCACTTTGGAAGACTCGCATCGTTTCTTCCTCTTTGCGTATTATATGCACGGTTAACGGTTTCATTTGGTTTGTTTCATTGTATAAGTCAATGCCCAGGCAAGTAAAATATAAGTTAATCAGTAGTTAAATACTGTAATTTAAAAATAACCCAATTGGTTGAATTTTAGATTTTGGGGTATAATGTGTGTATCGTTTCTTAGTAAGGAAATGATTGCAATACACAGTAAATATTTAAGATGAATACTTAATAAAATAACTACATTCATTTATATATCTGCACTTCTTTTTTTTTTTAAACAGGAGGATCTCAGTTTGTAGTTTACAATGTAAAGTGTTCTCCATGCAAATAAATATAGATTACAGTAATTATGACTCTAATACGACAAATTTGGGTTATGCTGCCACCGTTTGAACGGAACCGGTCTTAAGCCAAGGAAAACCAGCAATTGATACGGCACTGCTATTAAGCCTTTAGGCAAGTGTGGATAGATGAATCACTTTCATATTTATATGCAATTTATTTTTGTTCAATTGAATTAGGTGTTGTGCAATTCCAAATATTGAATTGAACTTTCTGAAGGGTTCACGTACGTGCAGTGTTTTGATATGCTTATGTTTCCATGTGTACCAGAAATAATAACAGTAGTCAAGTACAACAAGCAAGCAGTCATGGATTGCACTGCCGCTCAGTGGAGCACTCCGACAATTACAGCTGAACAAAAGATTTAATTTTGTTTGGACACTGGAAAGCATCTAAAAAATTTTTTTAGCGCTATTGATGATGGAGAACGCAACAAATCAAGTTTAGTCGTATATAATGATGATGATGATGTCGTTTTTCTTTGTTAGATGAATCAAAATTGTATAGGCCCATTCCAATGATCCAAAACAACATATTCTCGGTGATCTTATACTGTTGTAAAAATACACTAAAATGTCATTATGACAATAGCAACAATTCAAAGACCATTTTTATAGATCAACTGTTGCCAACGGATTAAAATAAGCCGAAATTGGTTCTTCCTTTACGTATTTGCAGGCTCGCACCATTTCCTTGATGATTTCCTTGAATCAGAAAAAACTGGCAAGTGTCAGTATGTTGTGAATCGGGATCACACGGTTTACCTCCAAAGAGGTTTGGCTAATTTTTAACATGCTCTAAAGGCTGTGGTGACTCATATGACAGACACATGCGACATCAGGTGACTGGCCTGAAGAAAGAGCTCTCTGTACTGTGCATGATAGGGAGAGAGGGCGGGAGTGCAGGGAAAGTGATAAATACTTCCTAAGCTTCTCTTTTAGCACACATATAAACAGTACAGCGCTAAATAAGTAAACAGGCAGAGAAAGAGTGTGGACATTTTGTTACATTGTACATCATCTGTTGATTTCAAAAGTGTTTCAGCATTCACACTTGTTATTCTACTTTTATATTTATGATTATATATTTTTTTGCTGTTCAACTACTTCTACATTTGTCGACCGATTCAAACCATTCCAACTTCAACAAGTTCCCCAAGTTCACGCTTGGCAGTCTATTCCTTTTCTTTCTTTTTTTTATCACTCCTAACATACACAGTTTTCCCACAATTCAACAATTTTCAACCCAAAAACGCCCCATTCAGTTCCAATGAATACATTCAACCATTCACTCCCATTCAAAATGATCTTCAGCTCATTAAATTCACCTTGGGATCCATTTTCCCATGTTTCCCAATTCCCACATAGCAAAAATCTCATATTTTTCACTAAATATTGCACATTTTTGACCGACAAAATTCCTCACTCCTTTCGAGGGAATGGATTCAGATTTGGTTAGCTATTCAAAATTCATTCAATTAAATATATTTTACCTAATTCCATATAAATAAATTCATTCGACTCCAACATACCAAAAATTCCTCTCTTTTTTTTTTTACTCTGAGCACATTTTCGCCAATACCATTTGGCCTAATAATTAAATACCATTCAATATTTCAATATCATTCCACATCATTCAAAGCATGCATTTTAACTACTTAACAGGCAATATTTTTCAATTTTATTCAAAACCATTCTTTTTTCTTTCTTTCATTTAACCAGGTAGGTCCCATTGAGATTAAAAACCTCTTTTTCAAGAAGGTGGACTTAACTTACCGAATCTGAAATATTATTTCTGGGCAGCACAATTGAAACCTTTGATTTCATGGATGCAAAGTGATGCTGATACGAGATGGTTAAGCATTGAACAAACAATGTGCTCTGTGCCTTTGCGAGTATTGCCATTTGTCGACATTCCGGTTTTGGGTTTAAGAAGGTGGACTAAAACCAAATAATTAGCTTTCGGAAATGGGTTGAACCATTTTTATAGTCTTTGGTATGACCCGGCAAGGGATTGAACCCACAAAATCCCAGTCTCAGGGCGGACACTCTACCACAAGGCTAATGAGATGAGGGTTTGGGTAAATTGTTTGGGTTTAAGGTTCAGATGCATTTAGCTTCAAACTGCATAAGTACAATTAAGACACAGAGGCAATTATATATCAAAGCAAGTCTCCCTCATTTGTATTTAATTGTTTTTTTAATACCTGTTTTTCACGTAATGCCAAGCGGCGGCGCTGGGAATAAACAACAGGTTATAAAAAAAATTTTTTTTAAAGATTTTGGTGTCAATGGCGTGATGTAGCTCTCTTTAGAAGTGGCTTAAAAGACAAAACGGTAATGCCTAACAGTTAATCCCCCTCTTCTATCTCCTGGACCCAGCAGATGTTTTCCCTTTGACCTGCACAAAAGGCTTCTGTTTTGGTTTCTCGGCTCATCTTTTCTGCAAAGGTCACAGGTCACCCTGGTCTCAGGGAGGAGCTGTCACGACAAGTCTAAACAGTGACGGCCATTGGGGCGTGATGAAAAACGGTGAGAATGCTGCACCGACGCCTCATGATTACTTTAAGTAAAGGCCTACCTCCCATATGTTGATGTGGTTAAAGCATCGCTGCTCACACCCCGGGATTGAATTACACGTGTGGTATGCTTAAGGGAAGGGAGCTGGCCTAACTTAAGACGTGCAGTCATGTGGCGGGTGGGTGGTTCTCCATTTGCAAGAGGGACGGGGGCCTCTATACAGACCTTAAAGGTTAACTCAAATGTTAAGTGAATCGATGGCTGACTTGAGCAGGGCCTGCCTTACCCCGAAATGCCACGATGATGAGGTTAAATGTCCAACAATTTTGTAGCTTTGAGCTATCGGACCACCCCGCCCCCCCCCACGAGCAACACTTGAATGCATTCATATTATTGACACGGTGTGGGAAGACAGAAATGCAAAAGGGATACATACTAAATACTTCAACTGAGACCAGAGCACTATGCCCGTTGTCACAATTATACATTTATTGCACATACAGAATGAATTAAAAATAATAATAATCCAAGAAAATTACCCAGTGCAATATTCTGTTATGCATGTAATGCAGATTCAAACTGCAGCTGTCGGTGTGCCGTTCTGTGCACGTGTTGACTCAACATGCACGTCGACAGAAATATTTTGCTTCCTCAACAACGAGTAGCGACTTGGTTCAAAGGTCATGTCACTTCTGCCCCCTGTGGTATCCATCACACCCCCACTGGAAGGGGAATGACAGACACGGAGGGGTGTTTCCTCGCTAAAAGCAGCCTACATTTCTGTCTAAAAATACATACTGTTTGTTGGGGCTTTGTATTTAAATTTAGTGGTTACAGCATTGGGCACAGATTATGATAACTACAGTACAACGGTATTCGGTAAGAGTGCACACCTCCCACCAATGCCTTACTAATCTATATTAAAATATTTTGGCTGTCTCATTTGGCCGTAAAATATTACAAACAGTACAGAGAATGATTTGACTTTACACCAATCCGACGTGGAAAGTCGGTAATTGGTTGGGCGTCAGTATGCGTCATGTCATATGAATGGTGTTGAACGCATCGCTGTGACGTTTAAGCTGTTGTCAAACGCGTTTAGGGGGCGTTTTTGGCCGATTCATCAGATTGAATCGGTGTCTGAGGGTTGTGACATTTGATCACTCTGATTGGCTGTTAGCTAGCGACGGGACACGAACAGAAAGTGACGAATACGATTAAACGGTTAAGTAATAAAAAGCCTTCAGGATTTCACTCGTTTTGCACTAGGGATAGACCGATTATCGGCCAGGCCTTCGGCATTTTGGTGTACATTAAGTTTGGCCTTTTTAAAAAATCTCCCGGTCATAAGAGATTATCGTAAATTTGGGTAAAAATCCTTGCCTTGGTTAGGTGGCCGTTGTGACCAGTCGTCTGAAGTCGAATTTTTATTATTCTTATTTTTTGGTTTACTTTCTAAGAAATGCTGCACAGCCTGGAAACTCCCTGTGCTTTTTGCTTTGTTAGAACTTAAAACAAAGCAAAGTGAAATGTTACCATATCAGTTATACCGATTTTTTTTGTGTATAAAACTGTAGGGAGCTATTTATTATTTTAAATTTTCATTGAATTTTCTAAGACATGCTGCTGAGTTTGGAGCTCCTTGCATATATTTGTTTAAAATTTTAAAACAAAGACGTCTATCGTCTAAAATAAAAACAACCAAATTAACTGTTAATTTTCTAGAATTTTACATAAATATTTTTTACCTAAATACTTCCCTTTTTACTGCAAACGAATATCGGCTCGAAATATCAGTTATCTGTCTTGACTACTAGGGGTGGGAATCTTTGAATGTCGCACTATTCGATTCGATTCTGATTTTTGGGCCTGCGATTCGATTCAGAATCGATTTTCGATTGGGAGCGATTTTTTTATTCCAAATGATTTGATTGACAATGATTTTTGCTTCAATCTATAGATGTTCAAGGAATTTTAATGATCTACTCCAGTCTGACGGCACTTTTATCACTCAAAAGAACAGCTCCACTGAAAAAAACAACTTTTATTGGAATAACTTGATCGTGACATTTTCCTTCTACTCTCTAATGTGGCTACAACTTAACAGTGTATTAGACCGTGTGGAATCACACTGCCCCTCAGTGGCCAAACCGGGTACAACATGAACAGCGCTCCAAATAAAAGGCACTTACAGACAAAGGCAAGACAGTATAAAATAATTTAAATAAAATCGATTTTGGGACATTTAAAATCGATTCTGAATTGTAATAAATGAGAATCGTGATTCTTATTAGAATCGATTTTTTGGCACACCCCTATTGACTACTATTAATTGGTATTGGCCTATCTATTTTGCACATACCACCGATTGCTTTTGGACGTACAATGCTTGTCTAGACACACAATACCCTGCAAAGAGCCTGGTGGTAGGAGTGCATTGTGAGTGATAAAGATTGCGGTATGCTTTTGTTTACAATTGTATATCCCTAATGTGTAGGGATAGATGTGGGTCTCGCCCAAATTGTCTGTGAAATTCCAGCTTGTAAACCACTATAATTGACAAAAAGATTCCTGTCGACGGTGATGTTGTATTGCTTTGGATTTGAGATTAGCACAGGTTTTGAATACATAGAAAACAAAGATTAGGGGGTGAATCTTGGCTAGTCACGCCAATAATGATGGAGAAATGGCAACACATTGGACATGTTAGATACTATATGCCTGTACTCTATCAGAAAAAAAAGTTCAATACTACTTATATATACTATTCTGCCTTCCCTGTAGGTGCGGTGTGCAGTTTGTCAGTTAAAGCGAACAGCTCTTCAAAAAGAGTCTACAAGTGCTTGTTTCAGGCCGTTTATTGAACACTCCCATTTAAGTTTACTGTCAAGAGAATAACATTAACAAAACACATATCTTCATTTTACAAAAACAAATCCTCCTAGCTTAAACCTAACACTCAATATGAAATGCCATTAAAAAAAAAATCTGCACGGAATTTGCATTGTTGCTGCATAAACCTTTAAATATACGAACACAAATGATGCATGTTCTTTTTTTCCCTGCCGAAAACGTGAATTTGCTGCAACTTAGCAATGACAGACTTCTTTGTCTTTTCATCAAAAGTATGTCTTATCTGGATGCGAGAACCACACCGCCCCCTGGAGGCAAGCTTAATCTTACACATCCCACAGAACCACACCAGAAGACACAAGCGGGCAAACAGTGGCCTAATTAAGGGGACTTTTATTCAAATTAACACACGCTCTCTCCTCCCCCCCCAACACACCCCTCTGATGACCTATTAGTCGCACAAAGGCTAGCACAATGCTTCTCTGTGACACACACATTGTGGTCTCCGGGGGGTTAGCTAGGAATGCTATAAAACTGTGTGTGTGTGGGTGCGGAGGAGGTCAGAATGCCTTAAAATCTTTAACCACATCACGTAGATAAGACAACAGGTTGCACACCGTCCGTCTTCCCGGGCGCTTTCATGTGTCCACATCTGTGACGGCACCTATCGCCCCAAACCCCTCCGCGCGCGCACACACACGCACACACGCACTTACAAGGAGATTCATTACTTATCTCTTATCCGGGGGTTCTTCTGGGTGCTCTCCTCTTTATCTGCGTTTGACCTCGGGCTTTTTACCATAGCCGGGGTGCCAAAGTCTGTTTGACCTCTCGTTGTGTGCTCCGCTAAGCGCCTGCGAAGTGAGCAATGACCATAAAACGTTAACCTTTTATTAACAACACAATACGGTGTCCATATACAAGAGAATTGAGGGGGGGGGGGGGCTGGGGTGGAGGGTTTTGGCGTTTACATGAAATAAAGAAGCAAAGTTCATATTTTGGCCATTAGGGCTGACAGTGAATAGCTTTCTGTGAGACAAAAGGCCAGATTGCTTGTATTTGTAGCAGGGAGTCATCTGGTATTGTGTGTATGTGTGTGTGTGTTTTAAGGCCTTGGGGTCATGCTCTTTGCATCCCAGCAGAGAGATCCTTCACATTTTTCTTGTGTGCCGTGTGTATGTTGTGTGCTGCCCCACGCAGCCCACTCTTTTTGCTCTTTGACTCCAATGGCCATATAAGGCATACAGCGCCATGGCAACCACAGGGCTTGAATAGTAGTGTCAAATCCCACAGAACACACACACACACACACACCCCTCCCCCTCTGCACACACTCCTCCCTCCCTCTCTTGCTCTCTCACTTGCTTTGCTTTATCTCCCTGTGTCCAACACACAAACAAGCTAGAGGGAGAAAACAGACACACACACGAAGCAAGAGGAGCAGGGAAGAATGCAAACGTAGACAGGACAGCCATCCAACTTGTCTGTAGCTTTGGATTTTCTCCTGAATGCTAACTGGAAGTGTGGAGAGAGAGAGAGAGAGAGAGAGAGAGAGAGAGAGAGAGAGAGAGAGAGAGAGAGAGAGAGAGAGAGAGAGAGAGAGAGAGAGAGAGAGAGAGAGAGAGAGAGAGAGAGAAAGTAAGCACACCCTTTTTTTGCCTTCCTCCCCCCACCTCTTGCCATAGGGGAAGGCGCGCACACACTCACACACACAAATGAAAAGCAGCAGCTAGGCCGCACATCATTAGTTCTTGGTGACCAAGCATCAACAAAAGGCTTGCAAACGAGAAGCTCGGAGCGAAGCTAAGGCTTGTGTGAAGGAGGAAAGGAACGCAAAGGACAGCACTTCCTCGTGTTGAGCACACCGCCTTGTGTACGTGTGTGTATATTTTGGAGGTCAACTTGACAGTCCAGACACGTTTTTTTTCTTCTTCTTCTTCTTCTACCGGAGCCTTGAAGAGAAGCCTACAGCCATTGGAGCAAATGACGTGGAATAGCTTCACTTTGTGGGTCATGATGGTGCCGCTGAGAGGATTACAGCTGAGTAGGAAAGCTGCCCTCGCTCTCTGGATGGAGGACGGGAAGCTCTAGCGGGAGAGGATTTATAGCTACGAACGTATTCATGTTCAATTGGAGGTAAGCACTGAATGATTTATATCAAGAGGGCAACGGTATGGGGAAGAGGGAATTCAATGTTAAAGCCTCCCCAGGCTTGTGCCGCACTCAAGCCCTATTTCAGCCATTAGCGGGAGAGGCTGAGCTGTCCATCTATCTCTGTGTATGTTTGTGTCTTTGCGCTCTATTTATCACCTCCATGTCATTTACAATGGTTTTCTCATCTCTCCACAGTCGCCAGTAGACATTGTTTACAGTGGCGAGGACCGTCTGCCGGTTTGGTCTCCATCCAGGATTCGACGGCAGTCGAACCAGCCTTTAGGGTTGAACAAGAGGACAAACGTTGACATTTAGAGGCTAAAAATTGAAAAAGTTACACCACTCAGACTGTTTCCAGGTCATAGTGCAGTGGGAGGGGACTGCTCTTGTTTTTTTCCTGCCAAACACCCTCCCTCTTGCTTTTCCCCTCTCTCGCATTACTGTCTTTCCAAAACCTTTTTTCAGTCGTCTTTTTTTTTTTTTTTTTTAATAAAGCTTCTAAAAGCACCAAAGAAGCTGCTAATATTCATGTTACCTTGACGTTTCTCGGCTGCCTGACTGTGGCGTGCTCTTCCTCGGTGGTTCGGTAACCAAGCGATGGCCATGGTGAGTGGGGGCTGGGGAGATCCCAATGGCGGCACCAACGGACTGGGGGAAAAGGGCTACCTGAAGCGGGAGGATGAGGACGGCTCTCCCCAGGCGGGAGGCAGCGACATGGAAGCCGGGGAGGACGACAAGGCCTGCGTGTTGGACTGTGTGGTGTGCGGGGACAAGTCGAGTGGGAAACATTACGGCGTGTTCACCTGCGAGGGCTGTAAAAGCTTCTTCAAGAGAAGCGTACGACGTAACCTCAGCTACACGTGCAGGTGAGAGGGGTGTGATAGGAAATGTGTGCTGTCTGGTTATGAGCCGACATTTTTGTAGTTCTGTTGCCCGATTAGCAAACTAGCCATCTATTCGGCATGGCTGTATTTTCGCTCTCTAGGTTAATTGTTGTCAAACTGTAGATCATTGGTTGTCAAACTTTTTATACCACATACTATCTAACTAAAAATACGTACCACCATAATTATCAACGTTATTTAAAAGCAGTAGTACTAGGCCTAATATTTTTGTCTAAATGAGACAAAATTTTCACAATTTGATTTGTCAAGCAAAAACGATACCTCTGCCGTTATGTATGTATGCATGCATGTATTTATGTATTTATTTTAATAACAACATACTACACAATACGAAGCTCTGTCACTTTCTACCAACAATGGAAAATTCCGAAAATCTGGGCATTTCTGATATTTCCGCAATGCCAACACTTCATTTCCATTGTGTATTGTATTGTATTGTATTGCTTTTGCATGTGACTAGCATACAAACCAGGCTGATTTTTATAGTAGTCAAATGACATTTCATCACTTTTTGAAATCAAAATAATCCTCACAAATCAAATAACGATCCAAAGTCCAATGCTTTCCAATCAGCCGAGTGCTTCCTTTCACTGAGTAAGACCACCATTTTGACTTGTGACGTAACCTCAAAATTGTCCATGGCTGAGCTTACATGGAGAATTGTATTCCGATTAGAGCGAAACCGAATAACCAAATGAAATAAAAATGCGCCATAAACACCAAAACCACTTTTCTTTAGACTGATACCAGGACGAGTACTCACTATTGAGTATTCAGCCATACCGATACAAAGTACAGATGCCACTAGTACTTATAAAACGTAACATTTTAATAAACACAATTACAATAGATAGGGCAAAGACCTTTCTGATAAGGGTGTCCTGACAACCTTTTCACTTCAGATACAATGCCAATATTGCAGCCTAGAGAAGCCGATATGATATCAGCAGGAATGATCCAAGCTTTTATTTGTTTTAAAGTATGAAATGTTAGAGGAGACTCGATCAAGTGATTGTATTCAAACAAAGAACAGTAACCAACAGTAGATATGAGAAAATATGACCCGTTTATTCCAAACAGTTGGGTTACATAAATTCAACCTCAAAGACGAGAAGATGGAAGGAAGTGTAAAATAACTGGAAAGGAATGGGCTTGTATATATTGTAGATATTGGCATCCTTCACAAGTACACAATACCTTAAAATAAGGCTGATATTGGCCCGATACCTGGTATCTGTACTCACCCATTCCTATAAACATCTCCATTGGAATGAAAAGGCTGTATCAGAAATTAGAATACGAATGGAGTTTTATTCAGTGGTATCTTCCTTTTGCTAATCCAAACAAACGTCATGTAAACTGTTAAATCGGAATATCCTGCAGATGACGTAAATGCGTAGGGAGGTGTGTCTGCTGTCTGTCAAAACAATTGCAACTATTGTGCTAAATGAACTAATGAACTCAATTTTGATCAATCATGTGATGATGTCATATTACATTGATCCCTGTGTGCATGTAAAATGGCAGATTGGACCATGTAAACGGTTGACCAGAGATAATCAGTGCAGAATGACAAAAAAAGTCTCCATGTAAACACAGTTGTCGCCATATAACGGCGTACACCTGTGCCACGTACATAATTTAGAGAAATTCAGAATCAATATTTATCTAATACGGAAGCGTATTGCATTCACTTGGGGAAAAAATTCCTGTTTTTCTGACAATTTTTTGGGGGGGAGCTTTGTTTTTTTAAATCTTTTTTTCCGGGTTTTTTTTTTTCCAGTTTAAAAAAAATCTTCAGTTTTTCTGAAAAACTTATTTTTTTTGTTTTTCTGAGTAATTTTTTCCTGTTTTTATAAAATAATACATTTTCTGAATATTTTTTTTCAGTTTTTCTGGTTTTTCTCAGAGATTCGAGAACAGACCACAATACAGTATACACATTCATTCCTTTATTGAGAGCCAGTAAGTAAACATGACCATCCTATTGCATATGGAGGTATGCGGGAAAGTGTCCGCTTCCGCAATTAGCAAGTCTGCAACAAGTCACTTGGAGTTCAGAGGTAAAAAAGAAAAGAAAAAAAATCTCCCCAAAACAGAACACCAGCTCTGTTTTTCTGAAAAAAAAAATCCCCATTTTTTTGAATATTTTTTTCCCTTGTTTTTCTGAATATTTTTTTTCAGCCTGTTTTTCGGAGAGAGAGAAAGAAAAAGAAAAATCAGTAAATCAGAAGAAAAATATATATCTGAAAAACAGAAGGAAAAAAAATACTCCAAAAAACAAAGCCCCCCCAAAAAATTAGTCAGAAATACAGGAGTTGGTTTTTTTTCAAGTGAATGCAATACGCTTCTGTATAACAACATAACAAAATCATAAAAACATTTAATACAATACATCATACTTGCACTGAGAGATGACGATTATTACATGTAATGATGTGTCCAGATTGCTACTGTCATATTTTTTGCTCATCAAAGTAGGCTTGAACAAGTTTTGCTCTGACCAACCAATCAGACAATGGAAAAATGCTAATGTCCGATTGTCCGTGCTTGAAATCGGATTGGTTATGCCTTACTGATAGTCTTATTGCTAGTAAGTTCCAGTTTTGATCGACGTAACAGCACATTGAAGCTGAAATAGGTTAATTGTTTGTTTGTTTTTGTGTGCCAGAATTATGATTGTATGCTAGTTGCACGTATTTAATCTTTTCCAAACCTTACACCAAATGCCCAAAGACACCTTATCTTGTGTTTCGTAAACTAAAGTTACTTTGCAGCCATGTATAAAGCAAACTGAACACCTTCCCACATTTGCAAGATTAAAAAGTACTTGATGGCCTATTATAGGCCTCACCAACCACGATGTTATTTGTTTTCAGGTCTAATAGAGAATGTCAAATTGACCAGCACCACCGCAACCAATGCCAATACTGCCGCCTCAAGAAGTGTTTCCGAGTGGGCATGCGCAAAGAAGGTAACTATTTTGTCCTTAATATGGCACCATATGCTTTTTTTTAATGTCCAAAATTTGAATTCAAGTCACTAGACACCGCGATTGAGCATTGCTTTTATAATCCTTTTTGAACAGTTTTCATTATACCACAGACTTGTTTATCAGGGCCCTATTGTAGCTGAGTTAACTACCGATGTGTGTCCAGTCAATGCCAATGTACGAGCAGCCTTAATCTGGTTTATCTGGAGATAAATGCTTTGCTAAGACACCCGAGTCCCTCAGCCTTAAGACAGTGGTTGAAGCTGGACTTTAGGCCTTAAGGCACAATCCAATACACTCAAGTGACCCATTGATGGGGTGGATTGCTTGTAGTGGAAACCTTGGTCAAATGTAGTTTCATTCAATACTTTAAAATTACATTTATACGAGCAAGGTTTTTAGCCTATACTGTATTGTTTAAAAGTTGCGGGTTACTTTGAAATGTTTATTTTTATTTTTTAAAGGAAAAGACAAATTTATGATGTACTCTATATTAGGGACGCACACCAGTTTTTGCAGACCAAGTACAAGTACTTAACATTTAAATTTAAGTACTTGCCAATACCAGTCATGATATTTAATAATACTTTTTCAATTAGCAACTAGTACTTTTCATATATAACATTTTCATACACAAAAAACAATGACACATGATTTTAAATAAATACCTATATAACCCAATATAGCAATTTGCCTTAAAAGTAGATTAAATAAATGATAATTTTCTATGATCTTTTTTAAATTTCTATTAGGGGTGTTCGATCGGTTCGGCAATATATCGCGATATTACAGCGCAATTCTCGAATCGATTCGATATGCGGCCGAATCGATTTTTAAAATTTTTATGGAAATATTCAACAAAATGCTTTACTTAGGGTTAGGATTCACACATTAAGCATGGAAGAATGTTATATTAATAGAACATTAAGCCTTAATATTTTATTTCAGTGCTGTTCAAACATGAAACAGACTGCAACCTGGTTGTTAAATGCAGTGTCTCAGTTATAAACCAGAATTTTCAGATAAATAAATAGATTTTCTTACAAATCTGTATATGTACACGTTTACTGATTAGTATTTTCCAAATTTGAGTTTAAAAAAATCGCAATAATCAATTTATAGATTTGAATCGGGATTAATCGGTCTCGAATCGACCGATGA
Organism: Leptonotus elevatus; assembly: GCF_054856555.1. NCBI lineage: Eukaryota > Metazoa > Chordata > Actinopteri > Syngnathiformes > Syngnathidae > Leptonotus > Leptonotus elevatus. Next base: position 7,671,477 of record NC_141239.1, on the reverse strand, counting down.
ATCGTGATACGAATCGATTCGCCAGGTACTAGGCAATTCCTAATTTCTATACATATACTTACAGAAATTGCATCTTAATGGACATCTGTTAGACATGTATCTAGTGTTGTTCCGATACCGATACTGCATTAAAACAGTGGTATCGGTGAGTACTAACAAGTAACATGCCGATACCATTGATTCTGACGCGGTCGGCACCGCGTCCAAAACGCGGAGGGCAGCACGGCCGAGGCTTTTCGGGTGAACCGACGATCGGTAGCAGCCAGGAGTCGACAGGGTCCAGGGTACGCCACAACGGAGTACATCCATGCGTTCGGGAACGAGACGGGGACGAAGCTTGCTCCAGCGCCCGTTTTCGCTTCACTAGCTGGCCGCCGCGTTTACCCCGGTGCCGCTGTCAACACCGCTATGAGTTGTTTACGTTTTTATATCCCGCCCCCGTAAAGAGGTTGCCGGTTGCTTATAGGAATAATGACTACCGCCGCCGATGGTACGGAGGGGAATTACTTTTGCCGCATGTGCTGAAGCTACGTAATAGTCTGTGTCGGTGCGGTGTGTATTTACTTCATTTTTCTTCGCGTCGGATTGGTGTATCTAGGCTTTTGGAGACAGTCAGACCACTGTTTCAAGATTGTAAAGTAAAAAAAAAAGAAAAGAAGAAGAAAAAAAAAAGATTGTGAAGTACAATTATTAGCATTAGCACATTATTATTTGGCAACGGTAAAGTCAATGAGATGTTTTGTGTTCTGTAGTAGTAGACGACTGTCTCTTGTTCCTAAAACCCTTAAGTGTGATTTCTCTGATTTTTTTAAAAACAAAATAAAAGTTAAATACATTTCATTTGGCTTTATTTTCATGATTTAGTTTCGATTGATTTCAATCAAATAACCCTGCCCAGTACAGTAACAAGTGAGTGTCAACAAAACCAGACGTAGTCAGAGTGTTGTTTACCTTCGACGGAACAGAAACAGAACATAAAACATGTTAATGAGACACATTATGGCTCCCTGTGGAGAAATTGTCTTTGCCTGGGTGCGTCTACGGGGAGGTCGGAGTTCAGGGTCAGCCACAGAGCAGCATTCCTGTGGCTGATAACGGTTCAGCTTGTTGCTTTGTGGACAGCTGGAACATGGTCACGGAGCATTCTCTTGATAACCTTTATCTAGCGCTGATGAAAAGCATTGAGGAGGTCTAATTTGCATCTCGAAGAAAAGCCGGCTAATCGGCTCAATCCCGCCTGCCTGTAATCTGACGTATACCGCTGGTTGAACCCAGTTTTAACTTTTTTTATTCCCTTCCCGTTTTCTTTCCCAAATCCCCCCCCTCCGCCCAACCCGCCTTCATCTTTATCTGCCCCACTCTCTTTTTGTTACCCGTGAACCTTCCTCTCCCCCTTGCTCCCCCAACCAAACTACAGCAGTTCAACGCGGCCGCATCCCACCGCAGCCTAGTCTCAGCCCGACCCTCACGCCTATTGGCGGCACCAGCGGCCTTGGAGGCGGCGAATTCTACAACAACAACAACAACAACGGAGGGAGCGGCGGTCAGCCCGTTTCCGAGCTCATCTCGCAGCTGCTGAGGGCCGAACCGTACCCCAACAGCCGTTATGGACACCAGTACAACCAGCAGGCCGGTCCCGATAATTCCATGGGCATTGACAACATCTGCGAACTGGCCGCCCGGCTTCTCTTCAGCACAGTGGAATGGGCCAGAAACATCCCTTATTTTCCCGAGCTGCCGGTGTCTGATCAGGTTAGTGAAACTTAGTCAACTGAAAAATATGTATATACCAGTGTGTATTTTTCATGACTTAGTGTTTGTGGATAAGTCTGCGGCGCGCACACACATTTATTTTTAGGACAAACATGACGCTGTTTCAAGATATTCACACACACTCCGTCCACAAGGAGGCAGTGTTGCTGTCTCGAGCCGTCTCCCGTTTCTCGCTAAAAATGGGAAATTGAAAAAAGGAAAACGAGCTTTTATCTGATTCTCTATTATGTGTTTATTTTACACAAGTCAGGAAAGGAAATACAAACTTAATTTGGCTCCCTGGAGCTTGTTTTGCCTTCACTCGGAAGACACTCTTCTTCCTGTATTGTTACCTCTTTGGCTGCTTCTGCTTTAGCGGAGTAGTAGAAGAAAATTTAACAGTAGAAAAAGAAAATCAGAAATAAAAAAAACATGTGAAAATGTCGGATATATTTGTGTGAATAATTTTGAGACAAATCTCATACAAATAAGATCGGGAAACTCTGTCTGAAATGTTCTTTACATAGTAGCGATGGGCATTTGAAGAAACTTTATTGACAAACTAGAGAATCATCTTAAAGTAGAAGTCAAACATTTTCTTCTATGCGCACCAATATTGTGTTTGTGGAATATGAATTAAGCAGAACAATCCATCTGTTTGTATCCATCTCAGGAAGCGGCCATTTTGTCTTGTACTTTGCTGTTTGACTGAAAACGACATCACAGAGCCTAAGGGCTTACACTGCAAAAACTGAAATCTTAATTAAGATATCATTTTAAATGTAACCTAAATTTGCTTATTTTGATTTGGCAAGTTATTATGAGTATTATGAGTGAGTTATGAGCATATATAGTATTATAAGTATGAAAACAATCAGTGCAATATGGTTCATTTGTTATATTTACTAAGCTAACTTTTTACTTGTTTCACTACCAGTCTAGTGGTAGAGTGCCTACCCTCAGACTTCAAGGTTGTGGGTTCAATTCTCCTCCAAGCGTAAAAAAATACTCATGTATTTTAAGAAAATAGTTCTATTTATTACAGCTTTAAAAAGGTCAACATTACTTGTTTTGTGTCTGAAAATACTATTTTCAAGATTGCAGTGGTTGATATGGGCCTAGTATTATTTTCTTATTTTTCTAAATCTTACAGGTAAATTTAAGTAAACATTTCTTGTTCTGTTGGCAGATAATTGTGCTTATTTGAAGTAATAATTTTCTTATTTTACTATATATTTTTTTCTTAAAATTTCTACTGTCCTTTTTGCAGTGGAAAACGACCAATCACGGCTCACCTGTTTTTTTTTCTCTGGGTTTGGTCATGTGACGTTTGCAAACTGAGCCCTTAGGCACCGTAATATCATTTTCAGTCGACAGAAAGTGGCAAAATGGCCGCCCCCTTAGATGGATAAAAAACATGTGGCTTCTTCTGCTTAATTCATATTCCACAAACACAATATTAATCAGAACACCATGTTTACTGTTTAGACTAGTGGAGGCACATGCTTTAGAACATATTCAAATTTATTGGGGTAATAAATGCAGCAGTCACATTGTCCTCCTGTCCCAAAGTAGGCTTGGATAGGCTGTCCTAATGAGGACAAGCAGTATTGTATGGAAAATCAATAGATGGGATGAGAAAATCACCTCGTGATTGAGTGGCAACTAGTCCAGGGCATAGTCTATCTTTTGCCTGATGTCAACTGGATTAGGTTCCAGTACCCTGCGATCCTGAACTGGATAAGTGATATGGGAAATCAATAGGACGAAAGAATCTGAATGAATGTTCTGAATTTCTGTTTTATCCAGTGTTGTATTAAGAAAAAAATTGCGGCGGAGCCGCCACTGAAGAGGTCTGCTTTGCTCGTTATTATGCCTGAGATCAATGATTCCCAACCACTCTGCTGCGGGAAATTCTACACTAACACTTAATTAGGGATGCACCAAAACCAGTTCTAGTGAAAATACTTACGTTTGAATACTCTCAAAAATTGAGCACCAATACTTAATAATGCCATTACATTTTGCAGCGGTTTTCAAAATGTGTTTTATTTTATTAAAATATTGTTCAAAAAGACAAATTTTCCTGCAACATGGCATGTTTCACTCAAATAACACTTTTTAGAGTAAAACATGTCGTTACTGACATTTTAACAAGTAAGTAGAAGTAGTGGTGTGCCAAAAAAATTGATTTTCATTTAGTACGATTCAGAATCGATTTTAAATGTCCCCAAATCGATTTAATTTAAATTATTTTATACTGACTTCCCTTTGTTTGTGTGTGCCTTTATTTGGAGCGCTGTTCATGTTGTACCCGGTTTGGCCACTGAGGGGCAGTGTTTTTCCTTGCGGTCTAATACAGTGTTAAGTTGTAGCCACATTAGAGAGTATAAGGAAGAAGTCACGATCAAGTTATTCCAATAAAAGCTTGGGTTTTTTCCAGCGTGGAGCCGTTCTTTTGAGTGACAAAAGTGCCGCGAGTAGCGCGCTAATTAGCATTAGCGAGTCAGACTGGAGTAGATCATTACAACTCCTTGCACATCTATAGATTGAAGCAAAAATCATTGTCAAACAAATCATTTTGAATAAAAAAATCGCTCTGAATCGAATCACATACCCAAAAATCGGAATCGAATCATGAGACCATTTTATCTCCGTGTGTTAAATACTAAATAAAGCGAGTAAAAAATATATAAGACTGCTTCTTGTTAATACAAGTAAAAATAAAATTTTAAACAACTGAAATAATACTTTATCACACCATTGCTTACTTCTAGTTGATGTGCTGCGCTGCATCACCCAAGTCCATCCGTTATTATTATATTTTGATGCCCATGCGTCATGCACTGTAAAAAAAAATAAGCGTCACAGTGAAGCATTTCTGATTAACATGCTAACCTAACCGCAGGTGGCCCTGCTGAGGCTGAGCTGGAGCGAGCTGTTCATCCTCAACGCGGCCCAGTCGGCCCTGCCGCTCCACATGGCGCCCTTGTTGGCCGCGGCGGGCTTCCACTCGTCGCCCATGTCGGCAGAGCGCGTTGTATCCTTCATGGACCAGGTGAGGGTGTTCCAGGACCAGGTGGACAAGCTGACCCGACTGCAGGTGGATTCCGCCGAGTATAGCTGCCTCAAGGCCATCGCGCTCTTCTCACCAGGTGACAGCCTTGTTCCTTATTCGTTGATCTGTTTTTGTTGTTACAAAATGTACTGCAGCATCATGCCAGACTTAAGGACGCACTTCTGCCACCTACTGGATGATCATAGTCGGGTCAAGTACCAACCCTGGCTACTTTATTAGGTACAACTAATCAGGGCGATGGATGGATGGAAAACAGGTGGTCGTTACCTGAGCCCTCAGGTACTGTGATGTTGTTTTCAGTCGACAGCAAGTGACAAAATGGCCGCCCCCTGAGATGGCTAAAAACGGGTGGATTTCGCTGCTTAATTCATATTACACAAACGCAATATTAATCAGAACGATATGTTTAGAGTACTAGTAGGGGGTGCATAGAACATATTATTGTGAAAACATTTTTTGACTTAACATCAATTTTCACAATCGATGAATTTGATATCACTGGCCAACAACACACAACGGTTTAGGGTACTTAAATATGGCTCAATCGGAAAATGAAATTTTTATCTGAATTGGATGTTGTTGTTTTTTTAATATAGATATTCAATATTTTGTTTAAAAAAAGTGCTAATAATACTGAAGCTATGATTTTGGTATTCCCTTTATGCTATAACTGTCTTTTGGCAACCATTAGTATCAAGCGAAAATTTGGCAATATTAGCGGTAAATAAATGCAAAAATAGGCGACATCAAAGCACAAACACTGCTTTTACTAATGATCAAAGTAAATTTCGTAAAAAATGTGAACCAAAGCAGATTAATTATCAATCAACTGTCAAAAATATCAATACAGTATCTCACTTTTCGCTGGTGATACGTTCCAAGCCACCCCGCAGTAAGAGAATTTCCACAAAGCAGAGGTTAACTTTTAATTATAATTTTTTTTAATTATTATAAAAAAAAAATTATTATAATTTTTTACAATTATTTTTTTTAAATAATTTTATTTACAACCTAAAAACTTGTTACACTTAATAAATTTAGCTTCTAAAATGCAAAATGTAGAATAAATGCCAAGCTGCTGATTATAGACTGCATTCGTAAATTAATGCGAATGGGTCTGCGCAGCACATGAGGACGATGATTAATAACTGCGTTAAAGTTTTTATTTTTAATCTTTAACTCATTTGCTCCCAAAAACATATAAATACGTTCTGTTTTAAGTGTACAGAAGGCTTTGATGCAGCCTCTCAACTGCAAAGAATGGTTGAAGCGATGGTAATTATGACAGAAAGGGCCAGCAAGTGGCAGCAGAGCAAAGGAGATCAACCAGGGCCATGTTGGAAAAAAACCTCAATTACTCAGAATTCTAAATAGATTGGTGAATAATGATGAAATTTAGCTATATTCTAATGCTAATTGCTGCAAAACGGAAACAGATAGAAATATATATATTTTTTCCTATTGAAAGAAAATACTTTCTTTTGATAGGTTTCATGTTTTTAATCCAGTCAAAATCCAGTAAAACAGCCGGGAGTGAAGGTGGTTGTTTTAGTGAAAATGGCTTGGAGTGAATGAGTTAAATATCTTACTTTAATCAGAAACTATTACAAATGTCACAAATTAAAATCCGTGATAGAGTGAATCCGCAATAACCGACCTGTGACGTATAGCAAGGATGCACTGTATCTAAAAAAAAAAAAGGGGGGGGGGGAAGAACCGTTGTTTTTTACGGAAGAGGATTAGGGCCAGTGAAGAAAAAAATAAAATGGTTGGCGGGATTCTCACTTCATTCTCAGAATTCTGACTTTAATTACAGAATTCTGACTTTAATCTTAGAATTCTGATTTTATCACTTTAATCTCAGAATTCTGACTTTAAAGTGAGAATTCTGACTTTATTCTCAGAATTCTGACTTTTTAATTACAGAATTCTGACTTTAAAGTGAGAATTCTGACTTTATCACTTTAATCTCAGAATTCTCACTTTAATCGCAGAATCCTGACTTTAAAGTGAGAATTCTGACTTTATTCTCAGAATTCTGACTTTCCCCCACAATTCATAGCTCTACGTCACAAAGTCAGAATTCTCACTTTATAGTCAGAATTCTGAGAATAAAATCAGAATGCTGCCAACCTTTTTTTCCCCTTCTTCACTGGCCCTAATCCTTTTGCGTAATTTTTAGATTCAGTAACCCAAAAATACCCAGAAATGATTAAAATATTATATTTAAAAAAATGTTGGCTAGTATAATTCATTATTTGTCGATTAATTCTTGCACCTCTAGTGTTATATAAACAGAATATGTGTTACGGTGGGTAACAGATTGTGAGAAAAGATGATGCAATTAATGCAAAATAAATAAATAAAACTCAAGCAAGTGAGCCATTGGTGAGTCAGCATTGCTCACCATGCTTTGCTTAGTTGTGAATCTGTAAAAAAATTATTTTATCATTAGAAGCCCTTTTGTTTATTTTTGCTTTATAGTTTGAGGTGTAAAATAATATAAGCAATGTTATTTAATCTGCTGTTTCTTTTCCCCAAAAGCTCATTTTCTCATCTTTTTGGCCAGGTGTTGCCGGCTAACCGCCGTTAACACGTCAATCCCAACATAGATCAATTGAGCTCTTTATGTAACCCGCCCACAGCATTAAGTAACTCCCTCCTCCGTCTCCGTCCACTAGACGCCTGTGGTCTGACAGACGCAGTCCACGTGGAGTCCCTACAGGAGAAGGCTCAGGTGGCTTTGACCGAATACGAGAGGATGCAGTACCCGAGTCAACCGCAGCGCTTCGGCCGCCTGCTCCTCCGCCTCCCCGCTCTACGCGCCGTACCCGCCAGCCTCATCTCCCAACTCTTTTTCATGCGCCTGGTGGGGAAGACCCCCATTGAGACGCTCATCCGGGACATGCAGCTCTCCGGAAGCTCCATCAGCTGGCCCTACGTGCCCATGTGATGGCAATGAACAAAATGAAGTAAAACCAAGGAAAATTCGCCAAAGTTCATCCTCGGATCGATGCACAAAAACAGAGAAGACGACTATTATGGACTCTGTCTGCTTGAACGTTAGCTGGTCATTGGTTGCTATATTTTACAGCAGTTGCAAGAGACCAATACCTCATTTAACATCAGAATGCTTTCCATCTGATATTAAAAAAACAAAAAATAAATAAAACTCTGTAAATGTTCCTCACCAGAAACCGCCTTCTTTTTAACAACCGCCTTGTTATTAGGTATAAATTTAGGACTCGTACAAGCATCTTAAACATTCAAAGTTGGGATCACTTTCTGTCTGAAAGAGAAATCAGTGTAAAAATTACCTTAAGGGGTGTCATTATGTTGTTGTTATTATTATTATTATTATTGAGTAGCCAAACCGTGGAAAACAAACGCAGAATCAGAATTTTCCCATTTGAGTTTAGTTTGGGAATTGTTGGTCGGCTAACGCCTCGCTGTTGGCCGGCTATAGCTAACGCCGCGCCGTTGGCTGGCTAACGCCGTCCTAGCATAGGGTGACCAGATTTTCACAATTAAAAACCCGGGACACTACAAATTTGCTGAGAATCAAACATGCAATACATTTTCAGCAGGAACTATTTATAACACATTTAATCTCTTGTCAATCTGGTGACCAGTGGTTGCGTTATTACGGTACTTTAGCTAATATTAAATGCTACTAAAAGCAATAAACCATTTTTGCTCGGTTCTCGCTGCTATTGGAAGTTGGCTGTGCTTCATTGTAACAGTGGAAATTAAACTACATTTCCCATGATTCTTAGACACGGAAGCAGGAAGTAGTTCAATTCCGGTATGACCAAACAACGTTAACATGAATGTGAAAGTAAATAGGAAATCATTTAACAGTTAAATTCATTTTTGGTTTATCGTATGACTCGCTCTGACAACTGTATGATTTGACATAGGCCAACACATGGCACAAACAGTTGACCTGCTGACTGGAATAAAAAAAATAAACAGGATGCCGGGGACGGACGGGCCCTGCGTAAAAGTTGGGACTGTCCCGTTTTAACCCGGACGTCTGGTCACCCTATGCTAACCTCGCCAGCCGGATTGATGATCGTGATTCACTCGAGGGAGTTCTTCAAATTATCAATCTGGTACTTCACCAGGCAGACCCGTTCGGGAAAGGCGGGGCTTGCTGTACAATACTTCGAGCTGATTGGACAATGCGGCATCGTCGCACATTTGTTTTGACTAATCAAGGCAACGGGGGCACGAACATCTTTAGCAGATAAAAATGCACGGAATGCCTCTCGCTGTTCAAATTCAACAAGGAAATTGTGAGAAATTCTGCGAGAACAGAATTAATTGCAGCATCCATTAGTCTGTCAGGTTTGTTTGTTTCCCCTCGCCATCAGCGCTTATTGGTTTCGTCCTGCCTAAAACAACGCCTGATTGCTCCGACCTGAAAAAGGTCGGCTGCTAACTTATCAGCGGAAGCGGTACAAGATGTATTCTCCGGAGTTTGTGAACTCACAACTACCGCGAGAATTCATCTTGCTGGCAAGGTTACCCTATGCTAGCAACGGGAATATTTGGCCAGCTAACGCTTCACTCTTGGCTGGCTAACGCCGTGTTAGCAACAAATGAAAGGGCCCTGTGAGAGAGCTTAGCGCTAGCTAGAATGAGGCTAATAGTAACATAGGCTAGGCTAGGCTAGGTGGATTTAAAATGGGACCAAAGAGGCAAAAAAAACATTTGTATTCTTTATTCTGGTGTTGGCCAAGGGTACGGTTTTGAAAGTAAGTTATTTTAAACAAAAAAGGATAACCTTTCCATGTGTTGATACGAAGATACAGATGCAAACATGGCGTTGTAAACATATGCTCTAGGCGCTTTATAAAAGTGCACTCCATTTTGTATTTTGATCAAATTGGATTTTTCATTTGTTGGACTATTGACACAGTTTTCAAAAAAAAAGTACATTGAGTAACCCAATCGGTCATTCTGTGGCTAATGTCAACGCGAATGCGGATATTTGAAGCGAGTCGGAGCCTATTTATAACAAACACTAAGGGTTTACGTTAACTGTGTTGGAGCTTTTTGTGTGTAAATATAACGAAGCCAACTTTGATTTCTCTTTGCATGTTCAAATGTTTTGGCGCACTTCTAAGTTGTTTCATCCTTTTGTGTAAGTAATTCCTTTCGAAATACAAGTGTCGCTTTCTCTGTTAGTTTCCTCATTGTGTTTCTATGCGTTTACATAAAAATACCTCTCTCGAAAGACCCACGTTCCCACTCAAGACTGAGCGCTGTTGTACTTTGTAAAACGAAGCGAGGCCACGTTGAAATGGATGATTACAAACTGCACAAGGAGGATTTTGAAAACCAAAATGTCACACGTCCGCCACTTGGCGGGCTGAAGAAGGCCCCCCTGATTGACCACCAGGACTTACCTCACGCTCGTAGTTTGAGACGCTTTGCTGTTTTAACAAATATTTTAGAACAAAGAAACAAATCAAGCCGTAATCCTTTTTGCTTCTTGCTTTGAGCCTAAAAGTGATCTGGATGTGCTTCTTTTCGTCAAGTCACACATCCACGTCATTCATGAAGGTTAGCTCGACAGTACAATTAATGCTTTCTTAGTTTTTTGTGTTCCTGAATTCTTATGTATATGGCAAGGTTATTAAAAGACTCAAAAGATAGCAAACGTGTGTCTTTTGATATGTATGTTTGTTTTTTTCAAACTTGTTGAAAAAGTGTTGTAATTACAGCTGTATGACGAATGCCAAATAAACACTGCAACGTGCACCACCACTGTCTAATTCTATGAGGTCCCCAATTTCGGTTTTCCAGTAAATAACCTAAGTATTAAACAACTGTGGATTGATTTATTTTGTTGCTAATGTGTCATACGTTTGATATGAAAATTCTACACACCCCTGTTCAAATGCCAGATTTTTGTGATGTGGAAATGAGTAGGGCCTACCTGTAAAAACTCAATCGATATATATATTTTTTTAAACAATTTCAACAGTTTAAAAATTTCATATTTGGAAAAAAGTGTGGTTGCAAGCTCTCATCACTGTGGACGTGCTCAGAATTAACCAAACCACATTCAACTCTCATAATGGGAATTAGTACACATCCACCGCCTTTTAAAATGTATGTTATTAAGCCCACATGGAGTTCAGCTGTTCAAGTAGGCTTTTCTGTCATGTGCCTTGCAGAAGTCTGAAGTGCAAAAAGTTCTGACTTTTGATGACTTTTCTTGGTCTCATTTTGTTTTATCACAAAACCCTTCATGGAATTTGACCGGGTGTGTGTAGACTTTTTATATCCACTGTAAGTGATGTTCTTTCACAAAAGGAATCATTTTATTTCAGATTTTCAAGTTCACTCGCTGTGCTACTAACACCATTATGACATGGTTGTAAACAAAGTGACCAACATGTTTTTTTATCCAGTTTGTCAGTATAAACATCCACAGTCCAAAGCTGATTGTGTCCTTGTTTCTTCAATGTCAAACTGATAGACATGTGCTAACAAAGGCCTTGGTCGAAGTTTTGTACCAGGCGTTTGATATGGAACAGTTTTTGCCGAAGTTCTTTGCTCTCCCTTTTCTTTGCTTGATAATCTGGTGCCTAGAAGAAAGACCAAGGTTGTTATGGAAAATAATTATTTAGCATGTATAAAAAAACAAAAACATAAGTTTGTACTGTATTGTGGACACCTGTATTTTCTTTAACAATTGGCTTTTCATTTCTTGTACGTGAAACAATATCGAAGTGACCTTGACTGATAAGCCTGCTCGGAACAGACTGCCTGCTTTCCTGTCTAGCTCACCCTCCCTTCACCTCCCAAAAACCTAACGAGGTTGCATAAAAATCTTCCCGTGATTATTTACTGTGCACTCTCTCACAGACCACTATCTTGTAGACTGCTCTGTTAGACTTGTGTATATTTGAAGCTTCAAATTAGGGCTGTCAAAGTTAAAGCGTTAACTAATTAATTAATCACAAAAAAATTATCGCATTAATCATGCATTAACGCAGATTAATCACACTATTAATTTTGAGTGCAGATGATCCTTTAAGCTTGACAGCGGATGGCTACGTTAAAGGTAGCACAGGTTGTGTTTGAGCAATAAACATAACTACATGCATTAAAGTAAAGCATTTAATAAATGTTTGCGTATGACATTCAGGATATTTGTTCATGTCAAAATATTGAGGTCATTTTTTTTCCATTTTAGATTATGCAACTGATTAAAAAAAGACAAGCGTGTGTAGTGGATCAAGAAATGTTGAAGACGTCCTCATAACATTAAATGTCGAAAGAATTAACACATAACAGGTGCTCTTTGAATTTGTCGGGCAAAATATGTTGATTAAAAATACCTTTTTAATTAAGTGATTAATTGTGATTAATTAAAATTCTAAGATTTGATTAATCTGATTTTAAAAAATAATCGTTTGACAGCTCTACAAATTGTTTTCAAGACTGTTTCATACATCTCGCCTAACTGCTAAAAAATTCCACAATTGTTAACAAAAAAATGAAATTGAAAAAAAAAATATTCATAAAAAACGAAAAACTAGCTAAAACTATATTGCACTTTTAACAAACTAATCATAGCAAAAATGTCCTCTGTTTTTGTCAATTAATACTCTTACAGAGTTCATTTCAGATGTATTTATTTTGGTATTGCTGTAAAAAAGAATGAAGGTCAAACAGTCATTTGGAAATGAAATTGTAGTTTAATTAAAAAAATTATATTTTTAAGATTACTATATACCTCTGCAGCTATTTAGCTAATTGCGATCGGCTGTAATATGCTTCAAAATACGGATTCTGCACATATATACTTAATAGGGCTGTCAAATTTAAAACATTAACTCTGGAGATTAATTTAAATTCTTTAAAGTGGAAGTCAACCGTAAATATTTCTTGACAATAATATGTTATATGTGATCTTACTAGTCTAGACATGACATTCTGATTAATATTACGTTGGTGGAATATGAGTTAAGCAGCAAAATCCAGCCGTTTTTATCCATCTCAATGGGCGGCCATTTTGCCACATGCTGTCAACTGAAGATGACATCACAGTTTCTCAGGGCTCAGGCAACGACCAATCATAGCTCACCTGTTTTCCGAAGCTGAGCTGTGATTGGTTGTTACCTGGGACCTGAGCAACTGTGATGTCATTTTCGCTCGACAGCAACTGGGAAAATGGCCGCCTTCTGATATTGGGGTTGACTTTTCCTTTAAAGCGTTTAAAAAAAGAAAAGAAACCTCCATTAACCCCGTTTTATTTACTTCCACTTATCCACGAGTAGAAGCAGAAGTGGAAAAATTAATTGCAATTAATCGTGATTAATTAAGGAAAAATTTAGCAATTAATTAGTTTTTAACTTCTTCACTGCCATTGACGGCTATAGATGTAAAATTTTTATTTGAACTATTTTATTAGTAAAACATTTTTTTCCCACTTTTGGTATAAAGAGTTTGAAAACCTAGATTTTGAACTATTGAAGTCATGCGATTAATTACGATTTACAATAAAATAAAATAAAAATCTTTTCTCTATAAGGAAAAAGGATTATTTATTTTTTTCCGTAAATTAGGGGCATCAGGCAATTAAAATTTGTAATCGTAATTAATCGCATGACTTCACTAGTTAACTCACGATTAATCACAAATTTTACATCTGTTCTAAATGTACCCCCAACATTTTTTTTTCTAGGTTTTCATACTCTTGTTAACAAAAATGGAAAAAAATGTTAAATAGAAATAGTTCAAATGAATTTTTGACGTCTATAGTCGTCAATGGCAGCGAATGAGTTAAAAATGTAATTGCTTGACAGCACTAATACTTACCCTTTTGAGATCTTTTAGTCTGTTATATTCATCGGCCACACCCTGAGGAAAGGAACCACAATAATCAGCTTTTTTTTTTTTTTGTGCCCAACATGGATTTAAACGGAAATGTGTAAACGCCCCATGCATCTGAATTACTTTTACCCCCCTCCTCATGTGTTTTATGTTCCTAAGAAAGAATAAGTCATGTGTACAGAATGCCTGCAGTCTATCGGAGCAGCTACCTGGTACTTGACGGAATCCTTGTCTAATGAGTCCAGTTCTCGACTCAGCTTGTGAATCTGGTCACAGGTGTCATCCATTTCTTCACACAGGTTCTTATAACGAGCCAAGGAGGAGTCAAAATCCCGCCTGTACTGCCGACGCTGCTGGTCCGAGATGATTTCGGGGTACGGTCTGCACAGGGGCGTGAACGTAACAAATGCTTTATTTAATTTGATTGAAGTCATTTACACGAGCCAAAGCAGCCTCACTGCACATATTTTTTACATAATAGCGGTGCTTGTTTATATTGCATCCAGTGAGAAATTGATCATGTTATCTTTCCATTACAAACCAGTGTAGCAGTAAAGTGACTACATTTACTGTGTAATGAAGTAGCAGCGGCGGATGAAGTCACCTGAAGAGATATTGACCTTGGTCTTGGTCCAGCTCATTAGCGGTGTCCTCTCCAGTGGTGTAGGCCGCCTCATTTCGGAAGTCCGCCGTCTCCCGAGCAGCACGATCCCCGCGGTTCCTCCGGTCCCTTGAGGCGGGTTTCCTGCCGCTGTCTGCGTCACTGCTGCTCTGGTGCGGATGCTCAGCCTCTCGATGCCCGATACTGTTCTCGCAGGGGCTAGAAAAATACACAATAAGGCAAATGAGTGTATATTGGAGATATAGCCAAAAGTATTGGGACACATTTCCATGAGTGTTTTAGCAGCGCTATACTTTTTTCCACACTTTGTGTTACATTTTTGTTACAGAATTGAATACAGTGGAGAGGCTATAGCGAAATAGCGAAAACCCACAACACACCTGTTACTGTTCAAATTTCCATCACTGTTAACAAGGCCTGTATGGCGGCAGTACGACGCCGCGCTGTTTCCCCCACGAAAGTCAGAAGCTACTTTCTCTGATATAACAACAGTTGGAGCCTGCTGGCTGCTGCGTCCCTCTCCGACGTGGTTTACCTACAATGGAGCAAAGAGACACAAACCGAAGCGGGCAAAAGTATTCTGATTTAAGTAGAAGTATACTCACTTTTAGAGTAATATTTACATTTGGAAAAGAGTAAAATAAAGAATTAAATTACATTTAAAAAAGTCACTCAAGGGTTGAGGAACGGACTCACGACCTTCACCTTCACAGCTGATCTACTCCCTGAGCTCCTGCTGGGTACTGTTAGTATATCGCCTGTGTCAGCTGGAATCTTCCGAACTCAGATATCAAAAACATCGCCAAAAAAATGATGTTTTTGGTCTCCTCTAGTGTGGCAGTTTCTCGTGAGTTTCTTCCTCAACCCTTCAGTGACTTTTATTTCCCCCCCCCCCCAATTCTTTATTTTGTTCTCTTCCAAGTGTAAATATTAGCCCACTCTAAAGCTGGGTCCATTTGGTTGCACTCTAAACAGAGTCAAATTTACTCTACAGAATTTATTGTGTAGACTCTTCTTTCACCCCCCCGCCCCCCAAATTATGTATTTTGTCAGAGCAGACAAATGATTATAGGAGCAGAAAGTACAAATAATTTCTTTCAAATAAAACATCATCAGAATACGACGGCGTCTTAGGGCCACGTATAAATATGTTTTTTTAGAGAGCGGGGGCAATATTCCGAGAAAAAAATTTGCGGCTTTATAAAGTCGCAAATTTGCCACTTTATAAACTTGCAAATTTACAATTTTTTCTTTTTATTAAGTGCCAGATTTGCGAGAAAAAACCCCTCAGAAACTTACGAGAAATACACGTTGTGTAGCTTGAGTCTAATCATTAGAGGATTCGTTGGTGGTTAATGGGACACTGCTTATAAAATGTAAAAGCAGGATGGAGACTGATTTATTCTTAAATTCAAACTTTACTCGTCATTCACCGCAGCCAGAGCGACAACACTTCCTGATCCCCTATCAGCTGACTAACACTAACCAATCAGATGCTAGCATACTTTAGATAAATGCGAGTCAATGACGGAAAGCAGCAGATTTGACACATCGACTTAGATACTTACAAAAATACCAAAATGTATGAACGTGTAAATTCTGGAAACATAAATGTACTTATAAATATACATTTTAGCAAATTAACTTAAATGCTTGATCGTCCGGGTGTGGACCTTCGCAAAGCGAGGCGTTTTTGTCGCTGGCCACTGGCCGTACACAATGGTACACAAGAGCGAATGCTTAATATCATATGGTTAATCTATGCTAAACAAGCAATTACTATCTCCTTATTTGGAAACCCGACCAAAAAGTATTGGCACAAACAGTCGAGTAGTACGCTATGTGTATTTCTTGTAAAATTTTCCCCCCAAAATTTGCGCAAATCCGCCACTTATAAGCTCGATTTTTTTTCTCAGAATATTGCCCCCGCCCTCTAAAAAAATAAAATTAAATTAAATTAAATATATTAAAAATATATATATATATGTATATATATATATGTGGCCCTAATACGCCATCGTATCAGAAAAATACATGCAGCAACCTGAAAAATCTAGCAGCTTCTCATTTTTTGTATTCAGTTACTCAAAGAAGCTATTTGCACACTAAAAGCAAAACAGTGTGTTATAATTGTTTCATGAAGTACATACATAGAACATGTAACGGTGGATTTCACTTTTATGAGTCTACACATGAGACAAGCTGTGCAGGAGGAGTGCACTTTAATATAATCAGGAGCACATTAGGACATGGTTAAAGTGAGGGTGAAATCAGTAACATTTTACAATACAGTTTCCAATAGTCAAATGCGGCCATTTGTATCCGAAGCAACAAACCATCGCGCTATTGGTAATCTGCTGTCATATGTTGTAATGCATCATTAATGACCCGTCGTCTTTGACCTATATCTGGATAAAGAGTAAATGAGCACGGTATGGGAAGAAAAGCAGATGGTGAAATAGATCTAATGAACATCCGCACAGAATGGAAAGCATCATGTGGCAACTGGAGGTGATCTAATAGAGCCGAGCCCTTTCTCTTGTTTGTCTAGTCACTGAGCCTATGTTCTAATGGGCTTTGCCATAATAAAGGACACAAAGTGACTTATTTAAAGACTTGGTCAAATAAATTCAGAATTTTGAATTTAAATACATTAGACATTGCAGTACATGTTGGAAGATGATGAAAAAGTCAAAAGAATAAGAACTACTTAGAACTGAATTGAGACAGGAGAGTGCTGCGTGCTAAACGTAATTTTTCTTCTAATTTCAGTTTTCTTGATTTTTTGGGGGGTATTGTCTAAAACACAGGTGTTGCCCCTTCCCCATTTGCAACTTAAGTTATTGTACTGATCTAATTTTATCACTACGGCATACTAGATAGCGCTATCTATCTATCTATCTATCTATCTAGCGCTATCTAGTGTGCCGTATAGCTAGGCAGCTAGCTAGCTATACCTTCAAACTGAAAATGTGGCTTCCCTAAATGCTACAATTTACACAGCAGCTCAGTGTCATTATTTAAATTCACAAGGGAAGAGGGAACGCCACAGACTAGACCCCTGCCCGTCCCGTTGCCTGTTAGCTTATGAGCTAGCTAGCGGTTAGCACTTTCTCCTGTGGCAATGCCAGCCACTTGAAGCTTTAAGTGGATATATTAGATATAATAAGGAGCTAAAACATGCGGTTATGTGCAGGCATAAGAACGTTGTTTAGACAAAGCAGCATCTATTTTTCAGTGGAGCGTGCTTTCACGCATTCAGTGGACACACCTGTAGCGATATAGCGGTTATTTAAAAAACATTTTTTTAAATATTTTTTCAAATTTACAACATATATATTTTGTCTTTAGAGGGACTTTAATGAATACAATTCCCAAACTTTGTGAGTCTAAGGACAACTAACATGGAAGAACATTTTACAAGGTCCCCCTCATAACCCTAAAGACAATTAAACAGACATATGATGTGTACGATAAGGAATTATAAAGTTGCCTATTTTTGAGGGGGAAAAAATCACTTAACGCTAAATTTAAAATTCTGATAGAAAAGTTGTATGAATAATACAATTGAATAAAGTTTTTTTTCTTTTTTTACAGATGAAAATCAATACAATATATCCCAGAAAAGATAATCTTACCAGAATAGTTGTATTTTTCCAAAATCATCAATATTAAGATTCTGATATTAATTCCATGTGGGAAAACAATCACATTTTAACAAATGAATTAAAATAAATAAATAAAAACATCCTTGTAACATTGTGCGTTACATTCTTGAAAAGATGCCTTAATTCACTTTAAAAGAAAAAAAAAAAAAAAGGATCTTAACATTAACCCCAGCATATTTGCTTTTTGGCATTTGGGAATTATTCACAGATTTTTTTTTAATTCTTTTTTTTTTTCAAACCAATCATCAGTTATTTCTGATATTTCCGCAATGCAACCCAATCCAAATGCTTCCTTTAAACAGCAAACAGTGTATTGTATTGCTTTTTGCCTGATACAAGCAAACCATCCAGGCAGCTGGTTAAAGTAGTCAAATGATATTTCACCACATTTTGAAATCAAAATAATCCTCACAAATCATACAACGATTGAAAGTCCAATGCTTTTCAATCAGCGGAGAGCTTCCTTTCATCGAGTTGACCGCCATTGTGACTTGTGACTTAAACTCTGAATTTTCCCATTCACAAAGCCAAATTTCTCAAATTTAATCCATGCTTTAAAGTATTTTTGGTTGATATTAGTCATTACATAGAGTCTCTTAAATTTGTAAACAATAAGAAAGGTCAAAAAATTTTGAAAATATTTTCTAGTTTGTCTGTCATTTGTTTGTTTCTTTTTTATTTTATTTTAGGGTTATCATATAAATTTGTAATTTCAGTTATGATGTGAAACTGAACTGGATTGTCTAGTGTTTGTATATATATATATATATATATATTGTTTTATATTTGTTGTCATATTGACAAGATTTAAGAAAATAATATGTGCTCAGGCTAAAGCAATACTGTTATTGCTTTGGCGCCATCTGGTGGCAACATAACAGCATTTCCAAAGGCAATTACGTCATCGTAGGGTAGTTCTTGTTCATAGTCATGTAAATAATACGTTTTCAACATTACATTCATTCTGATATAGTGTCGTATGTTAAAACTACTACTCCTGTTCCTGTGTTCTTTCACTACAAGCAGCATACTTTTACGTTGCTTAACTTGCTGTGCGAAGTTGGCCAGACTTAATCATTTACTGCCACCACTCTGTGGGGGTTCACCCAGCAGCACAGAGGCAACCCGACCCTTTATACATTATACATGGCCATACATTAAATATGCCTTGCCTGCAAGGCAAAGCATCTTCATTGCGGTACACTAGTGGCCCAGCATTCAAATGAAGCCGCCTCAAGATCACTGGGAGAATGTAGGCCAAGGCATCTTTGGATAAACTAATTGTGTTGCCTCTTTCCTCATAATAAGCTACACCAGAGAGGATACCGCTGCACTAGTGAAGGCCACACGAGGCCCCTGAGCATTAAACGAAGTTTTCAGCAGCATGCCAAATGTTACAGCAATCAAAGTCAATGTTACATTTTGGCTTGCGACTGAAAGCTTCTTATATGATAAACACATTGATAACCTAACATTTATATTTCAGTAATATCCTCAATTGTTAGTGGAAAAAACTCACTTATGCTATTTTTTGTGCTATGGTCAATGCCATATATGATATAAAAAATAGATGAATCTTTTCAGTCACAAGATGACAAGATGAATGGCGTTACTTCTTTATTGTCACAAGAGATCCGACAATATGCGCTGTCAATGCAGCGATCGCTAGTTAATGATCAATCAGAGTGAAACTTGGGTGTGCCTTAGATAAAGAAAACTATCTCAAAGTCAACAGCACCTTGCATGAGAGCATGGGAAACCTGGTCAGAGTAGTCAGTTTCCAGAAAAATCCACTGTGATTATGTGTCTATGTATGTATGATGATGATTTTCTTGACCTACAAACACACGAGGCATCAAAATTAACTCATTTACTGCCATTGACGGCTATAGACAATTAATTTAAACTATTTCTATTAGTTTAACATTTTTCCCACTTTTGTTAACAAGAGTATGAAAACCTAGATTTTTTTTATTGTATTAGAACAGATATAAAATGTGTGATTAATTGTGAGTTAACTAGTGAAGTCATGCGATTAATTACGATTAAAAATGGTAATCGCCTGATGCCCCTAATTTTTTAATAAGCTTTTCTTAAACAAAAAAAAAAGATTATTAAAAATTGGAATAAAATAATTACAATTATTACAACAAAGATTATTAAAAGTTAGGGGTGTCAGGTGATTACATTTTTTTTATTTTAATTAATCGCATGACTTCACTAGTTAACTCATGATTAATCACACATTTTATATCTGTTCTAAATGTATCCCAAATTTTTTTCTCTAGGTTTTCATACTCTTGTTAACAAAAGTGGATTTTTTTTTTAAACTAACAGAAATAGTTCAAATGAATTTATGACGTCTATAGCCGTCAATGGCAGTGAATGAGCTTAGTGGCCATTTTGAAAGTCTCTATTCATCCATTTTCTAGCTACAGTTAGTTAGCTGCCTGCTTACCAGACTTTTTTTTTAAAGATAATAATAGTAACAATAATAATAATAATAATAATAATAATAATAATAATAATAATAATAATAATAATCTCACCCAATTCTGTACATTCTGCCCCTCGGATTGTCTGACCGGTGTCTTGTCCCAGTAGATGTTAGCTTTGCCATGGCGCCAGATTTTGCTGCGAGTCTTCCAGGAGTAGAAAGCGGCCAGTGACAGGGCCAACACCACCATTAGACCCAATGCTAATGCTACCGCCTGAGAAAAGCAAGCATGGGATAAAAGGAAACTGCAAACCTTTGGTCGCAAGCCAAATTCTTAATGGCGACACAGTCATCATTACACGTTTTTAGGAAATGTCCTTCTGACCTCCTCTGGGTCCATGAAGCAGTAGTGGTACAGGTATTGGCTGTACATCGGGAACCCCCCAGGAAAGCCAGCTCCTACGCTGCCACTGAGGCTGGGCCTGTCCGGAATGTTCTGGCACATCATCAGGATTGGATTGTACAGCATGCTCTGTGAGCTCTGAGACATTGGGTTGACCCCAATCACAAAGATGATGTCAATGATGCCCTGCAAGTCAAAGAAAGACAATCACAGTCACTGCGTAAGGTTCAATGGACCGGAACTGCAACTTTACTTCTGATTTTCAATGTACAGTGCAGTGCAATGTCCTCATCCTGGTTTCAGATTATTATTATCATTATTATTAATATTATTATTATTATTATTATTATTACACTTCAATATTTTGGATCATCAAGCCAATTCTAATGTCTCACAAAAACAACCCAAATGAACAGTGCAATGTCCTCATCCTGGTTTCAGATTATTATTATTATTATTATTATTATTATTATTATTATTATTATTATTATTATTATTATTATTATTATTATTATTATTATTATTATTATTATTATTATTACACTTCAATATTTTGGATCATCAAGCCAATTCTAATGTCTCACAAAAACAACCCAAATTAATATAAAATGCAGTTTTAAAATATTTTATTTTGTTAAAGGACAAAAATCTAAACCCTGGCCCTCTTAAAAAAAAGAAAAAAGAAAGAAAGAAGTAATCTCATAATACTAATACTAATCATGTCAACAGTCTAATATGGTGGTGGCCATTGTGCTGGTTAGGGGATGCTTTGCATTTTCGGGACCTGAAAAAGCTTAATTAATGAAGCTGTTCAATGGATAATTAATTCTGGTGTTAAAAAAAAAATCCCTTAGTAAATAAAATCCTCAATCCGTGAGCTAGCTTCAGACGTCACAAGATGGTCTCAAAATAAAAGCATTACTCTTCTATTAGACAGGGCTTGACAGGGTTGTCATTGTGAGATGATAAAATTTGTTGATGAAAATATGAAAATGAGCATAGCACATCCTCCTCGCAGTTCTGAGGGTGAGTGTTCGAATTCAGGTTACAGCCTTCCTGTGTGGTCTCCATGTACTTGCATGGGTTTTCTCCTTCTCACATTCATAAAACATGAGTGTTAGGCTAACATTTACGTTACGTTTAATCAACCGAAAACATTTAAACAGGGGTGTGTAGACTTTTTATATCCACTAGCACTGTACACTATTCTTGGTGAGACAACTGTGCTGTTTAACAAGTGGAAAAAAAATCCTATACTATAAGACCAAGGTTCAAGGTATTTCCCTTTAAAGGGGGGCACAGTATGAATCTGGAAAATAAAAGAGTTACTCACCAGATAGTACTTGAGTATTTTTTTCACTAAGTACCTTTTTTTCCTCTCTTACTCTTTTCAGACCTACCTATTACTTTTACTTGAGTCATATTATTCTAAAGTAACAGTACTCTTACTTGATTACAGTTTTTGGCTTATCTGCTCTGCCCGCGACCCTAAAGAGGACTATCGGTATGAAAAACATCTGCATGGATGTTCGATTTTCCTCACCTGAAGGACAGCTAAGATGGTGTCACAAATGAACACAGTGAGATAGAAGCCGGACCCTCTCGCTGCCCGCGAACGGGAGAAACCCCCCACCAGAAACCCCAGCGAAACCAGGAAGTTGATGGCAGCCATGGAGATCATCGCGGCCTTGGCAGACTGCGGGGTCATGTACGAGCTACTGTAACCATAGCTACCTCCATAGTACCCCTGCCCCGCCCCTGGAACACCACCAGCACCGTACCCGAATCCATTCATGTCCCACACCAAGGTTGACGCCACGCAGGCGAAGATGAGGAAAGACATAAGCACCGTGGCTCCGTGGAAGGTTTTCACGAAACCGGGAGGTGAAAACCACCTGTAGAAGTGTTGAGGCGTCCCGTCCGTGTAGTGGAGGTCTGCGGGGGGTTTGGAGGTGTAGCTGACATAATGGCTGTGGGGGGAGGGCGCGCTTCTTGGTGGATGGAAGCTGTGGGAGGTCGTGCTGTAAGGCGGGCTGTACAGAGGGGGGCTATCATAGTGCCGGGGTTCATACATGGTTGAGGACCACGATGACTTAAATTTCACCTGGAGGAAGGAGAGACAAAAGAATGTTGTTCATTTGAGGTTTCTTTGCTGATTTAGATTCAGTTCATTTCAGTGGACACGGGGATATTTGCAGGGGTGGCCAACCTTTTTGAAACATAAAAAAAAAAAATCTGAAATAACAAATTTGCCTGTAATACTCTTAATTATGTGTTATTATTTACACTGGTGAACACATTTTAATTGATTATCATTTTTTTTAATCAATGATGCAACTAAACTTTTGGAAATTAATCTTGATTCCATATCTACTCTCATTTTTTTTTCTCTAGCACATCAATTTTAATAATAATAATAATAATAATAATAATAATAATGACCGTAATGATCCCTGTGGTTGTTGGTGCACTTGGTACAATGAAGAAGGGTATGGTAGAAAACATTGCTGGGATCCGCGCGGATCCTCAGACGGGTGCTTAGCATATGAACGGAATAATTGACGTGAGTGACTGACGCCCTCGGTGCATGGTTTGCACCCGGCTGATACACAAAAGGAACAATAATAATAATAATAATAATATTTGGTAAAATGTGTATTGAATGAATTTAGGGTAAGGTTTAGCAACAGTTGGAATCCCCCCCAAAATATATATATATTTTTTTAAAAGCATCATAGCTATAAATTGCACAAGCTTATCTGGGTCAAACTTTTATTTATTTTTAAGGAAAATATCTCAAAAACCCGATGCGCTAGGGAAAAAAAGGAACATTGTTTAAATCAGCGTAAAAAATAAGTTTTGGGACGCAAAAAGCCTTGTCTGATTAAAATTGGACATTGACAAGTGTCTATGTGAAGACACTATATTAACTCGTTCATTGCCATTGACGGCTATAGACGTCAAAAATTAGTTTAACATATTTTTTCATTTTTGTTAACAAGAGTATGAAAACCTAGAATTTTTTTGTACATTTAGAACAGATGTAAAATTTGTGATTAATTGTGAGTTAACTAGTGAAGTCATGCGATTAATTACGATTACAGATTTGAATTGCCTTGATGCCCCTATTTTTTTATAATCTTCTCTTTTTCTTTTTTGTTTTTAAATATATATTTTTAATTTTTAATAATCTTTTTTTATATAAGGAAAATATTATTACAAATTAGGGGCGTAATCGTAAATAATCGCATGGCTTTACTAGTTAACTCACGATTAATCACAGATTTTATATCGTTTCTAATACAATGAAAAAATCTAGGTTTTCATACTCTTGTTAACAAAATGTTAACCTAATAGAAATAGTTCAAATGATTTTTTGACGTCTATAGCCGTCAATGGCAGTGAATGAGTTAATAAGTTCTCACAATAATAAAACAACAGTGATTCAATGAGGTATGAAACAGACAAATATCAGTATGCATCATAGCAAATCAAAGTTTCTATTTTCAAATGATCACTTCTATAAAATTCCAAGGAAATTACAATTTCCGACACTGGTGAGCTATTCTTATATATTTTTTTATACATTTTTACTCAAGCATCTGCATTTCTACGTACGTACAGAGAATGGGTACTTTTGCTACTTTTTCCCTCTGACTGTGTTGCTGGCAGGTTCAGCTCCCACTCAGTGAGGGTGGGGCTAAAGATGAGTATGTCTGCCCTGTGATTGGCTGCTAACCAGTCCAAAACGTACAATTTGAAAGCACCATTTATGTTGTATTTCTGTACTTCACTGTTCTTCGTTGACCAAAACCTGCTCTCAGGTGTCACCAGCCCTCACAATTCACCTCTCCTGTGGAACTCAAGCCAACTCAACAGGCTTTTAATAATTCAGACTGAAGACAGATGAGAGGCAAGGGCAGCCATGTTTGGTGTTTACTGTAAAGGGAAGCAACTAGGGTTATAAAAGTTTTGGAAATTTCATTATAGTTAGTTTTTATTTTGTTTTTTCATTTTTTAAATGAAGTTTGTTTTAAATACTTTTAAGATCAGGTTTGTTAGTTTTTATTAGTTTTTGTGTGTTTTTTAAGATGCTTGGTTTTATTATTAGTTTTAATTTTGGAAAAAATTGGCATATTGTGTGCAAGTTTAAAAAAACATCATGATAAGTATTGTGTAGCAAAAACTCAACAAAATGATTACATAATACAAGCAGTAAAGTTCCAGCAGATGCGTCACGACCCTAACGTCTTCAATAAAGCTATTGTCCCTTGTTTACCAAGTCGGCAACTTCTAAAGTGGTGAAATGTAGTTCCAGTTCATTTTTTAAAAGTCTTTTCATTTGTATTTTATTTCATTAATAAATAAATCATTTTTGTATTTTAATTCTAGCTATTTTCATTAGTTTTCATAATCTAAAATAACATTGCTACCAACATGTGTTCCTTCCTTTACTGTTGCGCTTCTCAATTAATTTTTGTTGAAATTAAATTTTTGTTACCACAGATAACTTCAGCTATTCATGGTTCTCAATTCAAAAATATTATTGTGTGTGTGTGTGTGCGTGTCTGTGCGTGTGTGTGTGTGTGTAAAACCGATCTCAACTATTCAGTAAAAAAAAAATCTATCTATATCTCTCTCTCTCTCTCTATATATATATATGTATATATATATATATATATATATATATATTAGATATTAGGGTTGGGAATAATATATATATATATATATATATATATATTAGGGGTGGGAATCTTTGAAAGTCTCACGATTCGATTCAGAATAGATTTTCGATTGAGAACGATTTTTGATTCAAAATGATTTGATTGACAATGATTTTTGCTTCAATCTACAGATGTGCAAGGAATTGTAATGTTCTACTCCAGTCTGACTCGCTAATGCTAATTAGCGCGCTACTCGCATCACTTTTATCACTCAAAAGAACGGCTCCACACTGCAAAAAACAACAACTTTTATTGGAATAACTTGATCGTGACTTTTTCCTTCTACTCTTTAATGTGGCTACAACTTAACAGTGTATTAGACCGTGTGGAACCACACTTCCCCTCAGTGGCCAAACCGGGTACAACATGAACAGCTCTCCAAGTGAAGGCACACACAAAGGCAAGACAGTATAAAATAATTTAAATACAATTGATTTTGGGACATTTAAAATCGATTCTGAATCGTACTAAATGAGAATCGCGATTCTTATGAGAATCGATTTTTTTGGCACACCCCTAATATATATATATATGTCTTTTTGTGCTCTTTTTACACCCTAAGATGCCAAAAGGTGCCTAATAGGAAAGTAGCAATAGGTGCCAAGGACGTATGTTGAAATGATACATCTCGACAGACAGACATCGTTGTATGTCGGGGTGGAGCTAAGTTTAGCCTGGGTCGTTAAGGGAAGTTATGGCTAGCATTTGCTGCAAATTCATGTAAACGCAAACATTGGTACATTTTCTTTTTTTTTTTAAATCTAATCTTCTGTGAGCCAATTTATTAGGATCATTTTGTAAGATGATTTTGAAAACATTTAAGTGTTTTAAGATCATAGTTTGTGGCATGTTTACTGTAAATATGAACTTTAAATTTGCAACAACAAAAAAATGTTTTTTTTTTGCAGGACTTATTCGTCCACATAGGGGTGTGAATTGCCTCGGACCTGGCAATTCGATTCGTATCACGAGTCATAGGTCATGATTCGATTAGATACCGATTAATCATGATATGAATCTATAAGTCAATTATTGTGATTTTTTTAAATTCAAAATGTTGAAAATACTAATAGTGACAGACAAATGCAGCATCATGAAACACTTGTGATACTGTTTGACTCCTCTAGATGGCACTCTTGGTTTAAATGGGCTAGCTAGCTAGCTAGCTAAACAGCTAACCAGGCAGACAAACGGACAGACGGACAAATGAAGCTTCATGGAGCACCTGTGATTTTTTTTTTACTCCTCTAGATGGCACTCTTGGTTTAAAAGCTAACCTCAAGTAAGATGTTTTGTTGAATATTTCCATCAAAAATCAATTTGGCCGCATATTGAATCGATACGAGAATTGTGCATGGTAATATCTCGATATATTCCATTCCTCACTTTTTACACTCTATTAAGATTACATTTGAAATTGACATTATTTGTTTTTAAATTAAACCACAAATTTAAGAGACTAAATTTAAAATCCATTCAACAATAAAATTCCTTATTATTATTGTTATTATTATTATCAGAATATACTGTCGCAAACATTCACAATTTACAAAGATAAATTAATACTGTATATGATGAGTTTTGGTGGCCACTATCAGAGTGGAATTGGTTTTCAGTTACGGCCTCTCATTCAAAAGCAACTGAAGTAGCACAAAAGCACCTTTAAACTGTTGACATTAAACCAGAAAACACAGCACAGCAACCTACCTGAACTTTCAACTTTGGACCGGTCAAGATGAGCCCGACACTTTAGTCTAATTCCATTCCATACGCGACGACCTTTTTCAGTTCTTTTCTCATGATTGGACAGCAGGACACACGGTGGACTTTCTTCTTGTCGCAGCCGGTGGAGCCGCTGCCACTCCGCTCGCGTCTCAGCTTGGACGCGCGGTCGAACAAAAAGTGAGCCCTCGGCCCAACCCGCGTCGGCCAACACGTGTAATGTCTGCCCTATGGCTCCACTTTAGAAGGCAGGGCTTAGAAAATAACAATATAACATAAGTAACATAATAATAATAATAATAATAATAACAATAATAATAATAATAATAATAATAATAATAATAATAATAATAATAATAACAACAATAATAATAATAATAATAATAATTATAATAATAATAATAGAGTACAAAAATTTGATCTCAAGGTCCACATTTGACTTTTAGATGGGCCAACTAATTTCCAATTAAATAAAGAAAAAAAATGTTTGTAAAATATGTAAAATACTATTACAGTATTTCAATAATAAAATATAAATTCTTATTAAAATACTGTACACTCAAAAAATTCCTTTACAACTTGCAAATGTCACATGACCAAACTCAGAAAACAGGCGAGACGTAGAGAGCCCCTAAAAAGACATGGGAGAATTTAAAATTATTTATATATGTTTCTCGTCCGGAGGAGAAACTTTCTTGTTAGGAAAATAACGTTTTCTTGTTAGGACAAGAAAGTTTCTCGTCCGGACGAGAAACTTTTATTTTTTTCTTTCTTTCCGTATACGGAGCCCCCAAAAGTGACATGCGAGAATTAACAAAATAAATATACTGATATTTTATTTATTTATTTTATTGATAAAATACAAATGAACAATTCTTTAACAAATCTTGTCAATGTAACAACAAACAAAACAAAACAAAAAACAAAACAAACAAACAAATATATACAAATACTCAGACATTCCAGTTCAATGTCACAATATAACTGCAATAGCTGATTTATATTATAACCCTAAAATAAAAAAACATATATATTTTTTTAAATGACAGACTTCTACTTAACAAACTAGAAAATATTTTCAAAAATCTTTTGACCTCTGTTATTGTTTACACATTTAAGAAACTCTATGTAATGACTAATATCAACCAAAAAATACTTTAAAGCATAGATTCAATTTGAGAATAGGAAATGTCCCTATTAAAAACAAAAGACCAACAACATTACACATATCTGTATCTTTGTATGATTTGTCGTTAGACTCGTTACCTACTTATGTCCTCTCAGGCATAGGTTTATTAAAAAAATAAAATAAAAAATAAAAAAACCTACTGGGTTTATTTAGGACTCTAAATTGGTGTGAATGTGAATATGAATTTGTCTCAGCGTGCCCTGTGATTGGCTGACGCAGCATTATGAGGACAAGTCGTATAGTAAATGGATGTCTGGATGTGTTGCAGTAAATTGAGCTGTATTCAATTTTGTTGCATTTTGTACTTCAGCTATTCAGATTCGGATTCACATAAGGAGCTATTATTGGATGTCTCCATGACATGGAGTCCATGTCCTCCATTTTGTGTCCGTTTGCATGTAAGGTTCAATCATGAAGACCTGCAATTGGCATTTAATTTCATTGCCATCCCAAACACGCAAGTCAAAGACATTGATCATTTTGAAATGGTTGTAAAGGCCAAGTAGTGCAAATAAAACATAACACAATAGTAGAAAAATATAACAACAAAGTAAAAGTCATCGTATTAATGTGTATTCACAACAATACGATAAAGCAAGCAATTTTGTTATTTTTTAAATCCAGTTGCATCTTGGTCAAAGGCGCGGATTCTGTTTTTTATGTGACTCAGTTTGGCTTTCAAGTAGTCACAACGTTGCTTTTTCTCCAGAAAAGTCAGCTCCTGTAACAAGAAAATAAAAAAACACAAAATCATTCTTGATTCTTGATCCACTTCTTCTACTCTGCCTGCTCTCTATTTGTTACATACAGTTTGTGTGATTCAAATGAGATTTTGCACCGCTTTGATGGGTTGAATCATTGACTGCGGCTAAAAAGTGGAAATGAGCTGCTTTCTCAACAAGGATAATCATCATCACTTACGCTCTTTTTCTGCTCGTATTGCTTCACGATGCTTTGAATCCTGTTTCGGTCCTGAAAAAAAAAATTGTATAATATTAGAGATTTACTGGATGGAATAAAATGTATTAAAAAGTCTACACACACTGTTCAAATTACAGGTTGATAAAGTGAGACCTAAAATAAAATAAAATCCCACCATTAATTCATTCATTGCCATTGACGGCTATAAACGTAAAAAAAAAATCATTTGAACTATTTCTATTAGTTTAACATTTTTTTCCCACTTTTATTAACAAGAGTATGAAAACCTGGATTTTTTAAAAATTGTACATTTAGAACAGATATAAAGTCATGCGATTAACCACGATTAAAAACTTTAATCGCCTGATGCCCCGAATCTTTAATAATCCTTTTTTTTTAATGGATTTATGGCAGAAATCTTTTCAAGAGTGGAAGTAAAAATCCAACAGAAATAATGTACATGGCCAGTTCTAAATAGCAGTCAGTGTTAGCATAAAATCTTTACGTTTTTGCTAGAAAGCAAAACATATGTCAGGAAAAGCTTTCTCAAACATCTGAAATGTATTTTAGGTTAATCAGAGACATTTTAAGCGGTTGCAGGTGTGTGCTGATGACCATTTAACAAGAGTTTGAATGTGATTGGTTAATTCTCAAGACGACTACGTTTCCAGTCATTAGAGGGGGTGTACACTTGTGCTACTGCATTAGCCGAGTTGCTTATTTAGTTGACTTTTTTTACTTGTCTTGATAAGATGCTTATTTTTTATTTGATTTTACTTTTCTTAGTCTCAGTATTTTATATCACAAAAATCTGGTGTTTGAACAGCCAAATTAAAAAAATACTTTATTTATTTAGTACCGTTCAGTTCCAGTCTACTTAAATGTGTGCGTCCTTTTGGCTTGTACAGTTGATCTTATACAGTACAGTAAACCCCAACTCCATTGCTGTTTAATCAGTTTAATCATTGATTAATCTAGTCTGCTACTATTTCGCAGATTTAAATTTTTTATTTTCATTTTAATTTTTAAAAAAAATATTTTTAGTCAAAAACTCAATTTTGGGCTTTAAAATCGGCTGCATCTCCACTTTCAACCACAAGATGGCAACACACTTATTTAATTTGAGACGAAGAAGAACAAAACAGGAAATACTGTTTTGTCAATTTTGTTGAAAAAAAAGAAGAAGCTTTTTTAGGGCGACAGAGAGCGGAAGCTGTTGGTTCATTTTATAATGTACGTCTTTGGGAATGATTATTGTTGTATATTGTGAGATGATAAGTTAAGTTTGTTAGTTGAGAAAAAAAAAAACATAATTTGTTTCCTGTAAACACAGAAGGGTTGGTAGACTATTTGTGCATTATGTTAGTGTTATCCATTGCTGTTGCGCTCTATGTTTTTAAATGTTTAATGCAACTGTAAAAGTGTATCTAAAGGCCTTAAAAAAACACAAGTGTCGTTCATGCCTGTAGAATATTTAAATAGGGTTGGTGTGGTCTGGTAGGGGGAGGGGGGGGGGGTTGTGTAGTGTTACTATAATTGCAGCAAATATGTGAAATATGACATATCCTACCTCTCCGCTTTTTCCATCTGTGACGAGTCGTGCCATGACGACGTCCAGCTCGCTGAACTTATTGAGAGTGGCACTGATGTCTTTGTAAAGGTCTTTGTACTCCTGATACTGGTCATTGAACACAGCTTTGTATTTTTCCCTTTCTTCCACACAGCTGATTTCCGGATACTTCCTATGAGGACGGATACGACAGTTAACTGTCACACGGGCTCACGGATGACCATTCATGCAGATGTCTGGAAATTGTTGACTCACATGATGTAGTCTGCGACGATGTGCACTTCGGGGATGCGCGCCGGAGCTGCTGCTTTGTTCTGACAGGCGGGGCTCTTCTGGATGTTGGAGGTGAGTACATGCTGCTTGTTTGGACCTTTGTTTCCTCTGCTGTCTGCTTCAGTGGAGAATGATATGGGTTTTGCTTTTAGTGGGGCCAGGAGGTTGGTGCGAGGGCTCTCCAATGGATTCTGAAAGTATAAAAAAAAAATAGCACATTTTTGCCAGCATCTGTACAAACACTACTCACCAAAACTTGTTGTGCTTTCGGGTGAAATTTCAGGATGAAACTAAAATTTGACTTAACTTCTCTAAACTTTTGAATGCAGGAGTGAGTCCAACTGTACTATATTTGACCAAAATTAGCATAATTTAAATTGGGGATAGAACAAATATCGGTCGGGCCGATCAGCGCTGATATTTTTAATTTTTTAAATTTTTTAATTAATTTTTTGTTTTTTTTTAAAAAGAGCTCAATATTGTTCATTCGGTAATGTCATCATCATTGCTCTTTTTTTTCTTTTTCTTTTTTGTATGTGGGTGAGTATGTGTGTATTCGTTAGTTCACCAAAAACCTATTTAAAAAAAAAATCCCATACCGTTCACCTAAACCGAACACCGCCATCAGGAGACCCGAGGAAGGACCAAAGAAAACAAAGGAAAGTGAAATCCAGCACCGACCAGAAGATACAAAACACGGTGCTCGCTGCTGTATGTTTCATTGATTAAAACAGGCCCTGCGTTGTTGTTAAAAGCCGCTGATATTTATAGCGTTTTGACAAATATCGGCATTGACCTTGTATAAAAAAAAATCTTACGATCATTTTAAATTCGTGGTAACTTCGGGGAACTTTTTACCGCTACAGTATTTAATGTCCAGTTAACTTCATAAGAGATACTGCTAACGCTGGAAACTCTGCAGTTGCGCCTTTTGTTTTTGGTTGGAATTAAAACTAAATTAAGTGAAAATTTAACATTGAGGATATTTGGACATTTTTGAAAACTTATTTACTGTCGAAAACAACAGGGAAATATTTACTTGTTTAAGTTTGCATTACATTTTTTTAATACACGCTGACGACCCTGGAAGCGTATTTTGTTAGAATTTTAAAGTAAAGGTGAATTGTTGAAGAATAAAACAAAAACAACTCCTATGCCTTCCCGTGATTCTTCCAGTCTCTCTGCTGTCACCTGCAGGGTTATTAACGGAAATGAAATAACAAATAACTAAAATTGAAAAACATTTTCTTAAAGAATTTAAATAACTATGAGAGTGCTTAAAAATGAAAATAAACAACTGAAATGACATTTTACGGTCAAAAATCTAACGTCTATAATTACAGAGACAATTCCTTTGTTTTTTTGTCTTTGTCATTTAATTTAATTCAAGATCTTAGGGTTTATTTAAAAAAAGTATATTGGCTCAGACGGTTTTACAGCAGCTGTATGCTTAACTGGGTTGGGGGATGTCGTTGATGTTTGTCAACTGTGGACATGCCCTTTGAGACTTTTGTGTGATTAAGGACTATATAATTTTTTTTTTGACTTAATGGCCATACGCAATATTTGATTAGCTGACATCTTTTGTTGAGTTTTTGTGCCAAGACATACTGTGAACTTTTTTTTAAAATCTTGCACATAAGAAATACTCTTTATTAATACATACTAAATCTAATACTAAAACTAATAAGAACTAAACTAAATCAGAGCATTAAAAAAATTTTTTTTGAACTAATAAGCCGCTCTATTAACTAATTAAAAGTAACTGAATTTGAAAAAATAACAGTCAAACGTACTATAAACTAACTATAATGAAAAATCCAAACTATTGTAACCCACTATAAGCTCAGTCGCCACTTCTTTCTGAGAACATTCTGGCTGAAACCTCGCCATTGTCAGTTTCAATTCACATGCATGATAATTGAACCACTTGATTTACTGCACCTTGTAAATGTTCGCATTGCATCTCATTAAAAAAAAATCCCACTAAATTATTGGGAGAGCAGGATCACTCCAACTGCCATACATCGTCTCCACACATGTGACAGCACAACTTACTGCACCTTGTCTCTTTGTGTCAAGTCAATTAAATGATGTTAAAGTGTTTGCCAGCAAAATAAGCTGATGCACCAATACCAAATAAAAGCACTGCAGATTGTCTTGACGGACGTTAAATTACATCAGATTTGCTCTCCCTTCTCTTTTGTTCTGCGGCTGATTTTGGCTTGTGTGCTTTCATTAGTGGGATTGATAATGTCAGTTATTATAAATCTGGAGCTTGATAAAAATAAATAAATAATCTAATTAAAATAACTTGGCAGACGTTTTGGTGATGCGATGCACGAGTGGCATTTTAACTTTTGTATTTGCTGAGTGTGAAGTGAAGCACTGGAGATTTAAAAAAAAAAAATCATATAAATAAGAGATAAGATACAAATCAAGTGACCGGGGAAGGTTTTATTTTCTTCCATCTGGTTAATGTGCCAAAACATCATTGACTGGTCCTTGTCAGTCATTTTTGTCATTTATTTTGTGTTGTTCACAACTGTTAAAAGCTAAGTAGCATGCTAGCTCTTTGGATGTTTGGATGTTTTGTCCCCGGGTCCTGTACCGGCGTCCCGCTTTTTGCCATGTGTATGTCAATCACTCAGTTGTCATAGCGGTTTATACGACAAACCCATTTAAAAGGGAATCCAACTGTTAAATTCCTTCCTTTTTATTTATTTTCTCATTCGTATCTAATCAGCAGCATGACTGGCTTACGTAGCAGGCGTTGACTGGAAATTTCAGAGATCACATGACACTTCCCGCTAACATTTTATGTCACTCTACCATTATTCCTTGTCACTGATGTGAAGCGCATCAATCCGAATTAGTGACAGCCAGTATTACTGCATCCAAATGCAAAGGTTATGGGATCGATCCTCAAACCTGGTGACCATGTTGAATTGCCCTTGAGCCAGACACTAAACCCTAACTGTCAGTGACTGATGTCTTTAGTACCTCTCCTGTGGCTCTCAGAGGAACACAAAAACGTTTGTAGAAATTAGAATTTTTATTTTACATATGTATTTTTATTTTTTAGATAAATTATTTAAATGAATTATTTAGATTAAAAAAAAAAAAGAATAACTAAATGTTCAAAAAATGTCATCCACATTTTTAAGTTGTCAGAAAAACAGACAAAGGGTAGATGAAAAAGTTTTAAAAAGTACTTTAAAAATGTAAAAAAAGGAAGAGGAAACGCAGAAATTTGCCAAAAATATCAGCAAAATTAATAAATAAAAAGCAGAAAAGAAAACTTTCGAAAACTATAAAATATCCAGAAACAAAAGAAGAAAGATAGAAAATTACCATTAAATGTTTTTGGAATTGCAAAAAAAACGTTAAAAATTTGACTTAAAAAAAGGCAGAAAAGAAAACGTTTAAAAAGTAAAAATAAAATGTCCAACACCACAAGAAGAAATCCCAAAAATTACCATTAAATGTCCACAAAATTGCCCAAAAATGTCAGAAAATTGATAGCAAATACTGCAGAAAAAAAAGTCAAAAGTAACCATATAATGTCCAGAAACAAAAGAAGAAAGGTGGAAAATTACCATAAAATGTCTTTGGAATTGCCAAAATGGACTTAAAAAAGGCAAAAAATAAAACACTCAAAAAGTAAACATAAAATGTCCAAAACCATGAGAAGAAATCCTAAAAATTACCATGAAATGTCCACAAAATTGCCAAAAATGTTAGAACATTTATATAAAAAAATGGCAGATTTATTTCCAAAAA
The DNA here is from genome assembly GCF_054856555.1 of Leptonotus elevatus. Classification (NCBI taxonomy): domain Eukaryota; kingdom Metazoa; phylum Chordata; class Actinopteri; order Syngnathiformes; family Syngnathidae; genus Leptonotus; species Leptonotus elevatus. The sequence continues at coordinate 7,636,478 of NC_141239.1, read as the reverse complement.
GTAGCCATATGTCCATATGTCCATTAAATTGCTAAAAATGTACGAAATTTGACAGAAAGACAGAAAAGTCTAAAAATGTATGAAAATTACCAAAAATAAAAAATCCAAAAAGACAAGAAGAGTAAAGGTAGGAGAAAATGAATGTCTACGTATTGGATGCTACTGTCGTATTTTTGTGTGGTGGTGCAGCTCTAATTATGTCTTGGGCCCTCAGTACATTAAACTAACACTAACACACTGTTTCCTTCATCACAATCTTCACGCTTTGCCGCTCCAGACAGATTTTTTGTGATTGATTTGACCTAAAATGGCTCTTTTGACAGTAAAGGTTGCTAACCCCTGCCCTACTGTGAAAGCATGTCTATATGCACCCTGGGATTGAACCAGTGCACTAGTGGCTATACCTCACCTATACACCCACCTCACCTCACCCCACCTATCACCTAATTGAAATGCAGCTTTAGTGTTCCTCACCATCGCCTTGTCCTCAAAGTCTACCCTCTCCCTCCGCCTGGCCTCGTGCCGCCACATCTTCAGACAGACCAGAAAACTTCCCAGATACATGGCCATGTTGATGAAGATGAAAGCAGTTCCCGCCATCTGGCCCCCTTCCACTCGGCACAGACCGGCCAAGATGGGGTTGATACCGACGGTCATGTAGCAAAGCCCCCCGCGGTTCAAGTCGTTCACGTACACGATGGCCGACGCCATGTAGAGTAGGAACAGCGTTAGGTTGATCAAGGCTTCGGTCAGAGGCCACCAGGGCGCATCGAGGAGGATGGTGCGATAATACATCGTCATTCCCAACACTAGGAGGACCACTGTCAACACCCAACACACTCCCGCCACCGACACAACGAAGGGGGTCATAGGTCCATTGTAGCTGTACCCCGATAGGCCCAGTCCGTTGTTGTAGACGCCGTTATACAACCCGTACGTGTTGGACCATTCGCTGTCTTTGTGGATGTAGGCGATGACACAAGCGACGACCAACCCCCCGAATAGAAGCTCGATGCCAGCTAGAAGTCGCAGCAGGCCCGGCCATGACTTCAAGTAAGAGTACTTGAGGTTGTAAACTTCCAACTTCGCAGCGTAGTACTCGGCGGGATGGATGCTCGTGAGGAGAGAATCCTCATTTGGGCTTGGGTTGGTTTCTTTAAAAAAAGGCTTTTCTAGGGTTTCGTCCCATTTCTTGCGCTCCAGGAAGGGACTTACAGGAGGGCTGACACGGGTTCCGTTAGGGAGGATTTTTATCTGACCACTGCTGGCTTCTGAGTCATCCGCACCGGCACTGTCTCGTCCCCACTTCCACTTTATGCTGCCCCATGAATTGGGGAGGAGGGATTTCAGCGTATTCAAATTCCCCTTTATGTCGTGATTGTCCTTCTGTACATAAGGCGGTGCACTGGATGTTCTGCTTGTGGAGTCATCATCACCTGCGCTGCTCTCTGGTGTTGGCGTATGAATCACCCACACAGGCACTCCAGTGGGCTTCTTCATCGTGTGGGCTAATTTCGGTGATTCACTGAAAACAGAGTCATGACATAATCACTTTGTTGAAGAGAAACCAGATGCTGTTACTGTTTAATGTCTCTGTATACAAAATAAACCTTGAGTTATTGAGGTCGCCACAAAAAAAAATGGTATTAGCTTATCGTAATAGTTTTGCCCAAGGATGTTTAAACTTTTTATTCCAAGGGCCCACATTAGCCCACGGAAGATTCTGTTATGTGATGAAACCTGAAGTACTTACTTCAAAAGAGCTCAACACTGCTTTTCATCGAAACAACACTTTAGAATGAAGCATGGTGATTGGCAGCATGATGTATTGAGGCTGTTTTTTTTTTACAGGTGGAACGGGGAGGGAATTATGAACAGTTCAAAACTGCAGTCAGTGTTAGCACAAAACAACAATGTCAAAATAGCAGGAAAAGCCTACTAGAACAACTGACTTTATTTGGTGTGACTCAGAGGCACTTTAGCTCATTTCCTCCCAAAAACGTATTCTATTTTAAATATTACCATGCTACCAAAGATGTATTTATATGTTGTTGTTGTTTTTAGCATACAGAAGGCTTTGATGCAGTCTCTGAACTGAAGAGAATGCTTTAAGCAATGGTAGATAATTATTACAAAATTGGCCAGCAGGTGGCAGCAGAGTATAAGAGATCAACCAGGGCCATGTTGCAAAAAGCTCTTTCCCCCACTGTTTTAAACACATTTTTGAATAATGATGAAACTTACCTATATTCTAATGCTAATTGCTGCAAAACATAGAAATATACTTTTTTTTCCTGATGAAAGAAGAGACTCTAATCTTTCTTTTGGTAGGTTTCATGTTTTTAGCAGTAGAACACAATATTCTGTGGGCCTTGCAAAATCAGTCAAAATCCAGTAAAACAGCAGGGAGTGAAGGGGGTTGCTTCAGGCAAAATGGCTGGGAGTGAATGAGTTAAATGGCGACAGATGTGTACTTGAATTAGATTTTTTAATTCTGAACGCCGCTTCATCCCAGTCAGAACAAGGTGTGCACACCTGTGCAACTACATTCGTGAGGTATTTCATTTTTCAACTCTTGAACAGGGGTGTGTAGACTTTTTCTATCCACTGTATGATACATTAGCAATCATTTTAGTTCGTTTTTACTTCCTTTTGAAGAGATCAAGCAAAATTAAATTGACTTAAACAGGTTTGTGGTCACATTAATGGTAGAAGAAACAATTTAATTGTCACTATATAATTTTTTGTATTAAAAAACTGGCATTTGAACAGGGTGTGTCGATTTTTTTCTTCTATCCACTGTATGATACATTAGCAATAATTGCTGTTTGTTTTTACCTCCTCTTGAAGAGATTACAGTAATTTCTGGACTACAAGCCGCTACTTTTTTCACTTGCATTGGACCCTGCGGCTAATACAAATGTGCGGCTTATCCATCAGATCACAAGGGGGCGCACTATAAAAGAAGCGCAAGCGCACCAGGCATAGCAAAACAAACCAAGTGAGCCCAAATACAGTCGGAGAGACAGAACGAAAGCAAGACAATTTGTGCCCTTATTATGGAAAAGAAAGTAGTGCGAACCCGATGCGGTAATTTTAAAACACCTGCGGCTTACAATCTGGTGCGGCTTATAAGTGTAACAAACTTGAGTATTCCCCAAATTTAGCTGGCGCGGCTTACAGTCAGGTGCGCCTTATAGTCCAGAATTGACTGTAAACAAAATTACATTGACTTAAATAGGTTAAGGTCACATTAATGGTGGATTTTTTTTTGTGGAAATGTCACTATTTCATTTTTTTACATTTATATATATAGAGAGAGAATAATACTTTTTCTATCCACTGTATGATACATTAGCAATAATTTCAGTTCGTTTTTACCTCCTCTTGAAGAGATTAAGCAAAATTCAATTGACTTCACATTAATGCAGGGGTGCTCAAGTTTGGTCCTCGAGAGCCCCTATCCAGCCTGTTTTCCATGTTTCTCTCCACTAACACACCTGATTCATGATCAGGATCGTTATCAGGCTTCTGCAAAGCTTGCTGCTTAGCTGATCATTAGATTCAGCTGTGCTGCAGGAGGGAAATATGGAAAAACTGGCTTTCGAGGTCCGAAGAAATGTTTTAATTCTGACTATTTCATTTTTTTTATATAAAAAAAAACAACTGCAATTTGGACAGGGGTGTGTAAACTTTTTCTATCCACAAAAGAAACAGCTAGGTGATAAAGCAAATAGTCAAGGTTTTTCAAGATTGAGCAGCCTCAACATCATATCTCTACATTTCAGAACCAAAACAAACAACCTGTACTAAGCTGACCTTGGCACGGAGCAGAAAGTGACGCAAACGCTCACTTTACAATTCACACCATTTGCTTTTGTAACTGATTTATCTTTATCACCGGGACGTGAATAGAAATGTTTGTGGAAAGTTAAGTGATGAGAATGAACTTCTCTTCTCCTGCGATTCACTCGGTGTAGGAAGTAAGTAAAACGTAAACACAGGCAAACAACACGGGCTGTGTCAAATGCTAATTTCAGTATACGATGCTAAAAAACAGACAACTGTACAGATTATAACAAATGTACTGCACTGGAAGTGCACTGTATTATTATGCAAAGCTTGATTCTTTCGCATACCACTAGAGGGCATTATCACTGATGGTACGAACTAGTACCACACTTCAAGAGCCACTGCAGTAGACCATTTTTTAATATATTTTTTTACACATGTTAGCCTCAGTCATTCTACTAGTGTTCTGATTCGCCTTCCTAGCGAGGTCATCGACCCTCAGCTGGATATCAAGATATGGAATAAATGCTCAAACGTCATTTCATAATCACATTTCTGAGTGTGAGAAAAGACTGAGTTGTATGTAACACAACACAACATTGGACTTTAGTCCATCATAAAAGCGTACTTGCTTACTGTACAACAAAACAGCACCAAACCACAACAACGCTAGCTTGAAAATGTCACTTAGCTGACAATGGAAACTCGCTCAGGGCCAGACTTACCTTCAGGCCTTCTCCATGTCTTATTGCTCCGGTCGCGGCGGTGTTTAGTTTCTGCCCCGGAACTGATATGGACAACAAAATGACTACTTTGCCCGCCGGGCCCACCAGGCCCAGCCGTTCTCAATCTCTCTCAAGTGACTCACTGTCGGCTTTTGATATTCGCTCAAACACACATGCGCGCACACACTGAGGGCGAGTAGGTGGGAGGTGAAGCTTAAATATTAAACCTGGACTGCTTGTGCTGACTGGCACAAGTACAAGTCATGTGAAAGAGTGAGTGAAAGAGTGAGTGAGAGAGGGAGAGAGAGGGAGAGAGAGAGAGAGAGAGAGAGAGAGAGAGGCAGGGAGGGAGGGAGATTGAAAGTTAAAGTTTTCTCTCAAACTGAACATAAAACAAAAGGAATTGTACATGATTGTGTATTGAAAACAACCACATAAATTTACCTTATTCGCTATTGATAGTTGCTAGCTTGATGCTAAAACACAATGCAAAACGCCATTGACAGGCTCATGAAACTAATATATATATGTATATATATATATATATATATATATATATATTAGAAGCGGCATGGTTGTTCAACCATTAAAATTCCATCGTCAAAGAAAGCAAGACATTTTCAACGCTACAGATTGGTCAATAATCTGTAGAAATAACAACAACACGCACCGACTGACCAATAATATAGATTTGTGAAAAAAATCTGAAATTTAACAAATTGGGACATAGGAGGTTCAGGCTCTAGCGATATATTCTTTTTCAGCTAAAACTGCTGCAGCTTACTGAGTCATTTAGTTGTGAAACTTTTCTTTGTGTGTGTCTTAATGTCTGGTTCTACTGCCCCCTATCAGCCAAGATGCACACACCAGGAGGAGCACAATGTGTGGCTGCAGCCGATTAACGACGTTTCCATTCATTTAAATGGAGAAAAATGATTTGAGATACATGTTTGATGTTATAAGCATTGCCACGCAACACATTAAGTAATTTGCTCCCAAAAATGTATAAAAACGTTTTATTTTAAATATTGCCAAAAACATATTATTTATACGTTTTTTATGTTTTTTTTTTAAATGCTAGAGCAGAAGGCTTTAATGCAGCCTCTGACCTGTTATTACAAAAACGGCCAACCGGTGGCAGCAGAGTATAAGAGATCAGCCAGGGCCTTGAAGCAACAAGCTCCTTTCCCCAGTGTTTTAAACAGGTTTGTGAATAATGATGAAATTTAGCTATATTCCAATGCTAATTGCTGCAAAAGTGGAAACAGATACAAAGGTGCCCCCCCCCCCCGATAAAAGAAGAGACTCTAATCTTTCTTTTGGTAGGTTCTTTGTTTTTATCGTAACAGAACACAATATTCTGTGGGCCTTGCAAAATCAGTCAAAATCTAGTAAACCCGCCGGGAGCGAAGGGGGTTACTTCAGGCAAAATGGCTAGGAGTGAAAGAGTCAAACTCTTAAACCACTGATTATTTAATATTCTGTTCTCAGTGTAAATGGGCATTTTAGGACACATGTAACCACCACCAGCATCCACTGGTCTGAGCATAGCTGTTTCCCTCTAGAATTAATTTATTTATAAATATATTTTAGGAATGTAGTTATTTTTTTCTTTTAGAATTGAAACTACATTTCATTTATTTAATGTTTAAATAACAAAAAACAAATACAATGAAAAATGTATAAATTCAACATTTAGTATCCATGATTTCATCAAACAATTGTTTGATTGCATCAAAAGTTGAATGCATTATTTTAGTAATAAATTGCAAAAATATGAGTAGAATAAACAATTTTACATATACAATTATATAACATAAAAAAACGATTAACTATAATTACAGGAAAGAATTGGAATTCATTATTTTATTATAAAATTAATCAGTTTTACAAATTTTACATGCATTAAGCTCCTACATTTTAAATTATTTTGAATGCAACTTTAAACTTTTTTATTTATTTTAAACCTCATGCAAGAATGACCTGGCCCATCTGTCAATTTATCAAATGATGTATAAATTCAACATTTAGTATCCATGATTTTATCAAACAATTGTTAGATTGCATCAAAAGTTTAATACATTATTTTAGTAATAAATTGCAAAAATATGAGTAGAATAAACAATTTTACATATACAATTATATTAACTATAATTACAGGAAAGAATTGGAATTCATTATTTTATTATAATATAATATAATATAATAATCCGTTTTACATATTTTACATGCATTTTAGCTCCTAAATTTTTAATAATTTTGAATGCAACTTTAATTATTATTTTTTTAACTCATGCAAGAATGACCTGGCCCAGCTGTCAAATTATCAAAGTTATCAAATTCGCCACTAGAGGGAAGCAGACTCCTGGTTTTCTTCTGACATACCCCTGCATACAATTTTTTTTTCCTGCTCGTGCTCTTTTTTTCCCGCCTACTGGTTATCAGATTTTTTCATTTTGTTTTTCTACCTGGTCTAACATACATTGCTTAGAGACCCCATCTTCAACTGAGTTGGGAATCTCAACTGAGGAGAAAATTTTCCAATGATAATTTATTTAATGTTTCAACTTAAATATTCATTAACCTGTTGAATAGAAAGAAGCTTAACCAAATTCAATTGAATTAAATGCCCCCCCCCCACCCCCTAAATGCCATAGAGATTTAAAAGTTGATCATTATAATGTCATGATAACAAATTCATATTTTTCAGAGAAAACAAAGTGTATGTTGTGAAAATAACGTACACTTTTCATCCAAGAAATAAAAGCTGTACTAATCTTTACATGAAGATAAAATGTGTATTGTTGGGCTAAAAAAAAATTCAAGACAAAGTCCTAAAATTACGACATTAAAGTGAAAGTTTAACAAGGCAAGTAAGTCATATTTTAGTGAATTAAAAAAAATCTAACTTTATTTTCGTAATACTATGATACCTTATAATTCTTGAAAATACACATTTTTTGGGGGAAAAAAAGTATGGCTTGGAAAAAATATTTATGCAGGAATATCAAAACATTTGAACTGAATCATAGTTTAAGCGTTTTTTTTTTTTGCAATTTTTTTTTATTTTAAAACTTTTTCTACTAGATAATATGACCAATGCTGACTTGAGCATAACCGTTCGTATTGCGTCTTTTAGTAGGGGCGAGCCATTTCGAGCCCATTTTCGGGGGTGCTCAAGCACCCCTAAATCAAACCGCAGCACCTCTAAAATGTTGCCGTACCTAACAGTACTTTATTCAATCTTTATATATCTTAACAACTAAATTACAGCAGCTGTATAATGTGACATCCCGTCTGTAAATGCAGTGTTGATTTTCATGCAGAGACAGCTCAGGGCAAGGACACCAGGAATGACCCCCGACTCCATTCACCACCCACCCACACACACACACACACACACACTCGGCAGTCCTGGTGACCAATAGGCTCGCGGAAGCACATCACACAACCCACTTCCTCAAGTGAATAGAATCCCACCAGTGGCCCTGCCTTGCCCGGGGCACCCTCGTCTGCTGCCGCATTGCGTGCCCCCCCCCCCACTCCCACCCCCACTCCACGGCACAAGTAGTCATAAGTAATGTGCACATGGGATGTAATAGTCATGCAGAGGGAGGATATAGAAGATGAAGATGTGAGTAAGTCAAAGCGCACATTTGTGTGTCTCATATTAACACAATGAATCGTTAAAATGTTATTCTTTCAATTTGTTTGTGTGCTTATTTTATACTGTGCATTCACATGGGCATTATTTAAGGTTTGCATTTTACATGAGAACATTTCCACACTCCGCCTCCAAACTAAAAAGTCACGATTAGTAAATATAGTGGTACCTTGACCTAAAAATTTTATTCGGAACTTGAACCATTTTCGTCTCAAACCATTGTGTCCCATTGAAATTAATGGGAATGCAATTATTCCGTTCCAGACTTCCTCCCAAAAACAAAAAAAACACAAAAATATTGTATATTATTAGCTAACGCCAATTTAAGCTGGGAGGGTTAGTTTATTATTAATTCTTTGACTGCCAGACGTTTTCAGAACAGGGATGCTGTCAGTGCCAGCCGATTTAAGCATTTTGACTGATCTTTCAAGGTCCACAGAAAATGTTGTGTTTGGACTATGGAAACACACATACTACCAAATGAAAGATTGAACTCTCATCTTTCATCTACCTTATTCCGTTCTTCAGTAATCAACAATAGAAAATGGTTAGTTTCACCCAAATGGCTTGTTTTGGACCAAAATACGGAGAAATCAAGCTTTTAGTGAAACGATATTATTTCATGCACTTTAGTGAATTTGACACCTTTTTTTTCCATGAATGATGCCACAAACATCTAAACAGTGCTTTACTTCTGTAAAACACTACCACCAACAATGAAAAAGTGTTTTTTGATAGCAAAATACGTTTATTTACATTCAACAGTGTAACAATTTGACAACAATTTGGCAAACTATTTACAAATGTGTGCAACTGTGGTACTATTTACAATTATGTGGATGTTTCAACTACAGTTTTTCTTTTTGTGTAACACTCCTCTGCGTGCAAGGAGACGCAACAGGATTTGCACAACAGATTAGTTTCACTGCGATTGCCTCTTCGCGTGCAGACGCTACACTTTCTTGCCGGCCGTTTTTTCCGGGGAATAGCAAGTATATACTGCAGTGTGTGTTGCCATCAAGTCTAATATCATGATCATGATACGGTTACGTTACGGTGGTGTTACGTCTGGCTTCCTCATGTCCTTCAGTTGCTATACCGGGTGGTAGATGTTCTGATCCATCTTATCCACTCCATTCATGGTGGCATCGTAGTCCAGAACCAGTGTCTTCTCCGTGATCAGACTGTACCCGCTCCTCCGATGAATATGCATTGGACTCGGGGTACTCTCCATCGTCCGATCGAATGTCCGCTTGTGCAGCTCCGCGTTTTCCGGCGTTAGCATCGCTAGCTGGTGAGGCTTTATGACGTGATCATAGCCGCCACGTCAACGCTTCCAACTTTGGCGTCAAGCTCGGAGTCACCATCATCATCATCATCATCGTCATCAATGCGCTGTTTAGCATTAGTCGATGCTTTTCGTCTTTGAAAAAAATGCTCAAGCGTGAGCTGCTTGTAACCGGTCGCCATTTTCGCTTCCTCAGATTCTCCCCTCAACACTCTAGCTCCGCCTCACGTCTTCTACTGACGCCTACCCGATCTTGTCCAAAGAGAGTCATCGCTGCCATCTATGGGCCAAAACTAGTCATTATACTAACTAGATCTGCTTGATACTTTCAGCACAGCTGGCCAAGGCTTTCCTCCACCCATTTCCCAAAAAACAAACAAAAAAAAAACATAGTGAACGTCTTTTAACGTTTTTGGCGCCCCTCCGTAGGATTTTACTAAACGTTATTTAACGTTTTTGGCAGTAAAAGAGTTAAAAAAAAAAAAGATATATACAGTATATTATTGCCAATTTTTTTTGAACTTTTTAAACAAAAACATATGTGAAATAAATTTAAATAAATAATGAAGATGATAAATGAACACATCACTTTTTTTGAAGACTCCTGATGGCGATTACAGTGAAAAAGGGAGCCATGGGAGCCATTTTCCAAAACGTTTGAAGGACTTTTCTGGATTGCCGCACGTGATAACAACATGTGCACACACAGTGATACTTCTAGTCCTGACACATGGCTCGAGGCACGAAGGCAAGGAAATCCTCCTTTCTTCCTTCCCTAGCAAAAATGAAGCTTACTGTACAGCCTCATTCACTCTTCTTTTGTTCTTGACACACAGAGATGGAACAGCAGAGAGAGAAATTATAACGGAAGCCGATATAAATGACACTCAAAAAAACATTTAGTGGAATGAATAGGCCCTTCACACCCACTCCGCACCTCTAGCTCGGTGTGCATTATGGGAAAAAAAAAAAAAGGGCTGTGAAGCAAGATCAATACTTGTATTTTCTCGGATTTCTCAAGTGTCCAGCAAAGCCCGTTTTTGCTGCTGGTGATAGGCAGGGCGCGAGGCATTATTCAGGTCCGTGCTGCATGTCCGTGCACGGACACACGGGGAGAAGAACATGCCGGGCATGGATTTAGTAATTGGCTCCCCCTTTTCTGCCGCAAGCTGTCCTCAAAGGACCTTTGGACAACCTGGGATGATCCTCACACTGCAAGAGAACCTCCCCCATTTTCTCCAAAGTGCAGCATTCTGAGCTTGTCTTGCTTTTTTTTTTTCTCTCCCCACAATACCACATTTCAGGTTTTTATACTGTAATACATACAATAATGTGTACAACCAGTCAGGGTCTTCGAGGACTTCTCTGCTGGCCCAAACACTTTCAGAATTACAGATCTACATTTATAACTTATATGAAATAATACTCATTTATTTCCAACAGTTTTTTTTGTCTTCATTTCATAGCATGTCTTGGCTTTGTCCAATCAGATTTCATTAGTTAGTTAGATTAGTTGCCCAACGGCCTCACTATCTCAATTGTTGGCGTCAACCACACACACCCATTGAAATAAAGTAGATTTTTTTTTAAACCAATCACATTGAGAGACTTTGACATTTTTACATCCTCTGATTGGTTCAGCTATGTTTATCCCTCTGAATGGTTGATCTTAAATTGCTAACCAAATATTGATTTGCAGTGGAGGATGCTGTCGGCATTGATGAAAAAATTATTTCCAAGGCGCAGTTTAATTACTAGGGGGTGTCAGATGATTACAATTTTTAATCGGAATTAATCGCATGATTAGTTAATAGTTAACTCACGATTAATCACAAATTTTATATCTGTTCTAAATGTACAGTAAAATATTTTTTTCTCTCCAATTTTCATATTCTTGTTAACATAAAAGATACTTTTTTTTTAAACTAATAGATCTATGACTGCTTCTTTTAATTATTGATAAAGTAATTTCATAATAATTCATAAAATTGAGTTAAAATTTAAAAGATGTACTGTACTGTAAAAAACGAGTGTTATTGATTTGTGTCGAGGTCATTTTCTGCCACTAGATGGCATAATTGCATTTGTAAGACGTTGGTGACAGCTCACTGCATTTTTCTTTTTATATTGAGAGCTAACTAATCTTTGTTGATGAAAATGTTTCTCAGTCCTGTCAAAGAAAATAATTAATTAATATTGTTAATAATTGTAAAGATAAAACATCTCCTGATTGTGATCAACTTGATATGAAAACAGTGAAAAAGATAGCTACGGGAATTTCTAAACCACTTACAAACATCGGCAACTTATCATTTCAAATTTCCGAATAAAATGAAAACGGCAAAAATTATTCCAATCTACAAAGCTGCGGACAAATACAAGTTCACAAATGACAGGCCTGTCTCGCTACTACCACAATTCTCTAAAATTCTTGAAAAACTTTTCAATAACAGATTCATAGAAAAACATAAAATACTTTCTGATAGTCAGTATGGATTTAGAACAAAACGGTCAACTGCACTAGCTTTAACAGAACTTACTGAAGAAATGACTGATTCCATCGATAAAAAGGAACTTACAATCGGACTGTTCGTTGATCTACAAAAAGCATTTGACGCTATAAACCAAGATATATTGATTAGTAAATTGGAGCGTTGTGGTATTAGGGATACAGCCTTGAATTGGATCAGAAGTTATTTACAAGAAAGATCACAGTTTGTGTATTTGGATATAGTATGTGGTGTCCCTCAGGGGTCAGTGTTGGGGCCAAAGCTGTTTATATTGTATAATAATGATTTGTGCAACGTGTCTCATATATTAAGTTTGGGTTATTTGCAGATGATACAACTATTTTAGTTTCTGGTGAGAAAATGCAGTTTATTTTAGATACAATTACCTCCGAATTTAAGAAAGTAAAAAAAATAGCTTGATTTAAAAGCAAGTTATCAATCAATTTAAACAAGACGAAATTAGTTGTGTTTGGTAAAATTAAAATAGGGAATAGGGAGATTGCAAATTGAATGGGGGTAATTGTTGTTAATAAAATCTGCTGGAAACCACACATTGAATACTGACTCTCTAAAAGCATCTCCATCCTGACAAAAATCTAACGCTTTCTCAACCAGAAATTATTACACATTCTGTACTGCTCTCTAATATTACCATATTGAAATGATTGTTATTGGAGGTTATGGTTCGAGGGGAGTTCATAACTTAAAGACAAAGTATTCAAGAGCAACATTGAAGAGTTTCCGTACATCATGTGGAGTGAACATTTGGAACAGGCTGAATACCGATTTACAACAATGTCCAAACATAGACCAGTTCAAAAGGAAATATAAAATCAACATTTTTGAAAAGTATCGGGTAGAAGAAGTGCTTTTCAATGGAAAGTAACATTGATTGATGTTATTATTATTATTAGTATTGTTGCTATTGATAAGGAAAAAAACTATATGTATATGTAAAAGTATGACAATATATGCTTAATAAAGTTCAACGTGTTCACTATTAATAATTACTATAATAACCTTTGTTTGTTATTAATAATCAAGATATATTAGCTGTATACTAGCCGTTTTTTTGCTTTGTTTACTTTACATACCTACTATTTATTGTGTGATGTATGTTAAAAGGGGTAGGACCTGATATGTTTATGCTTCTTCCTACTCCTTTTTGAACATGTATGTGTAGCTCATGACTGGGTTTTATTTTATTTTTTTATTTTATTTTTATTTTATGTTTTTTTTATATTTTGTCTTTACACATGTACGTTTATAATCAGTTTTTTTTATATACATGTTCGAAAAACGTTTTTTTTTTTTTAAGGATCTTTGTGCAGTTTGTCACTTTTTTACTCGCGACTGACACCACTGGCCCAAAGCGTAACTGCAGCATTTGTGTCAGACTCGCTCGTGCAGGACATCACCCTCTACCACTCCACCCCTCCCCTCCCCCGAAAAACTGCAGGGTCCGCACACTCTACTATAAAGGCAAGATAAAAGCTGATAGGTGCAGTCAGAGTAAAACAGTCAGGGCTCTTCGTACTCAACTGGGCATTGGTGGAGCATGCATGATGGAGAAAAAGCTTTAATGCACCTTTAACATGAGGTAACTTGTGAAATTTGTAGAATTGTAAAATACAACTTGACCTCAGTCTCCACAAATATATGTATTATTATTAAATTTTATTACTGCTAAATTTTGACGTGTTTGCCGCATTGCGACTGGAATTCCCCCAGTCCAGGTTTTCCAAGTAAGGAGCAGTCATTAATGGCGCGTACAATTTTTTTTTGTGGCCTTAAAGGAACTTTAAAATCACTCAAAATGAACGCACTCAATTTTCTAGTAATTACATATCCATGCAGTAGGTGGCAGTGGTGCTTTCATTGTCAGAGAGTGCGCAAGGAGTATTCGCTCCTCTGCTGTGGTGTACTTCCAACAGACAAATGACACGAGCGTTTTCTTTTGTACATTATTTTGCGAGGTGATGGTGGCTTAGGTCACTTAAGGTTGGAAACTCGCCGCTTGCCGCTGCGTCTGACTCGATGATAAAAACAATACGTCGTGCAATTTAGCTCTCATGAGACCTTTTGGGGTTGTGGAACAACATGGACAGGGTGACTGACTCTGCCACTCTGCCGGGATATCGGACTGGTGCCAGCTCCCTCCTGATTTGGCTGTAATTAACCGCGCTGAGCCCTGTTTGTGCATGTAGACATGAAGAGACGCTTGTTATTTGACTGTGTGCGTGCTACGTGTTTCACCTTGGAACAGGGCCTCAGCAGCTGTCTGCCCTCTGATACAGCCGTCGTGTTTATATCAATACAACCCCCCTGCAATCCCGTTTAACGTTATTACCAGGGTTGGGAGGGTTACTTTTATTTTTAAATATTCTGTTACAGTTACAAGTGACCTGCAATTCTTTTAAAATTAGTAACGTAATCCAAGTACCATAATATTAATGTAATGTAACTTGATTACTTTTGGATTACTCCAATACTGAGTATGCTCATAAAGACAAGATACAAATAAAAATCACCACAATATATATTCAATACGATGTGCCCCTGCTATTTGCGGGTGAGAGGGACCCGGGCAGCCTACAATTAGCAAAAATCCTAGTGTAATTAAAAAGCATGGAGGTTATAGATTGATTGATTGATTGATTGATATATGCTGTTTTTGAACTGTCACTGAAAGCATAAATAGATAGATCAATCCATCCAATGAGGATGACGATGCGTGACATCAACTGCAAAATGAACTTTTAAGTTTAGTTGTGTATATGTTGTGTGTGATGTTTAAATAGTGAAGATTTGTTTGGAAGGTGTAACTCACATTATGGTTGTAAGCTAGCGTGCTAGCTAGCAAGAAGCTACAGCGCGTAGCATGCCGCTGGACTCTCAGCTCAAACTTTCGCGCCGAGTAAATTCCAGGGAATACCGATCGCCATTTCCTCCTACCGTCTGTGAAGCTTTTTCAAACTGCCCGCGTGTGAAGGACACGACCAGTCAATTTGTTTGTCCCCACCTCTCTCTCGCTTTCTCTCTCATCGTAGAAATTGTAATCCTCGAAGTAATCTCCATTTTTAATAAATGTACCTGTAATCTGATTACATGTTTTTTCCTGTAACTGTAAGGGAATACAGTAAAAAAAAAAAAAAAATAATAATCTGATTACTAATTCTCATACTATTTTTTTCTCTTTTAAAAGTGTGGCCCTAAAAGTCTTTCAACAACTCTCACAAGAAACGGAGAAGATGTGGTTTGATTATATTATTAGTGTGATGGAAGAAAAATAAATAAATACAGAGAAGAGATTTCAGAGCATGTATCAATGGGGAAAGTCTTTAATGTTGTGACCTTGGTGTCTCTCCTTGCTAGGACAACAGTTGAGCTGTAAAATTCAAAATCAGCAAAATGCATACAGAGAACATGTTCAACCCATTTGCCATCCATTGAACGTCGACGTATTCCTGTGCTACCACGTGCACGATGCATCATGATGAAGCGATGTGCGCAGAACAATAGATGCGTTACATTTCATTTTAGGCGAGTGTTATTGTTCAATAGAGGTGTGTTGATTTCCTCTCAGGGAGATAACAAGAAAGGGGGATCTCTTATCTAATGCCAATACAAGCCGCTGACTTTTAATATAAAATGTTTGGTGTTTTCGAGAGGAGAAAATGAGTCAGGTATTTAGTTCTGAATCAGTGTTTTGGCCGAGCTTTGTATGTCATACAGTTGATATAAAAAGTCTACACACTACACAAATTTTTGTGATATAAAATATGAGATCAAGTCATTTCTAACATTATGACTTATAACAGCTAATTTGAAAAACAAAAACGATAATTTTTTTTAAATGACATAACGTAAACAAGGTCATGTGGTTGCACAAGTGTACACACCCTCTTATAAATAGGAATGTAGTGTGTTCAAAACTCATGTTAGAAGGGAGTCACCGCACACCTGTCGCCATTTAAATTGCTTCTGATTAACCTCAAAGTTCAGATGTTCTAGTGGGCTTTTCCTGACATTTACCGGTATGTCATTACGTCCTACATCATTTTTCAAAGGCATGTGTCAAGAGTACGGAAGAATCATCAAAAATATGTCACAATTGACATTACCAAGAACTGGACATCCCTGGACGACAAAACGAAAACGTACAGCATCACTCATCATCAATACTGAAGGAGCTGCAGGAATTTAAGTACAAGTGACAACAATCGGCCATCTTCTTCATGTGTCTGAGCTTTTAGTGTAGTGTCAAGATATTGCAAACAAAAAAAGAACACTTGAAATTTCCCAAACACGTGTAAAAAAAAAAAATGTGTCCAATGAAAGACAGGTTGAACTTTTTAGCTATAATGGCAAAATGTGTTTTGAGCAAACACTACACTGCTCATCACCAAAACAACACCCTTCCGACAGATTTAAATTGGGGCCGTTTTTCTTCAGATGGAACCATTCCTTATAGCAGTCAGGTTTAGCACAAAAACTTCAGGCTTCTGCTAGACAAGAAAATGCCAGGAAAAGCCTTCTAGAACATATGAACTTCATTTGGGTTTAATTAGAGACATGTTAAGACTTTTAGAGCCCTCTATTTCATGAGTATAACGCCCCCCCCCCCCCCCCCCCTTCGCTAAACCCCTGGCGTATATGATCTGACACATGCATTGCACGGATAATCCATTAGAGGGCAGTATCACCCAGCTGATGGCTTTTCCAGCGACCTTGCATGATTACCCCAATTGAGAAAGAAGAGACACCTATTTCTATTAATAGTTAGAAATGTTCCTTCGGATTTTTGGAAATACTAATATGTTTCATATGTCTGTTTATTGTTATATTATTGGAGGTTTCAAATGTACGAATTTAAAGCATTGTGACCGGATGTATCAAATATGACACAAATCAAAAGTCATTTGTGAAAGTTGATTTAAAAAAGAAAAGGAAAAAAAAGTATTTATTTAATACTATATATTATTGAAACAATTTTTTATTGTTTGTTCAAAAGGACCAATAAAGACTGTTGTTTACAAAGAATCTGCATTTTCTCTCATATATTTCATGGTTCAGGCTTTATAGGGTTAACATGATCGTAATTCATTCAGAACACAGCCACACCCTAGTTTTGAGAGGGTGTGCACACTTGTGCAACCACATTATCTCAGTTTATGTCAATGCCTCTTTTGGAAAGATTTTAAAAATTAAATTGCGATGTACAGGTTGTAGGTCACATTAATGATGGAAAATACAATTAAATGTAAAATAATATATTTAAAGCGTTTGTGCAAGAATGTATCAAGAATTCTTATATATATTTTTTGGAAAAAAACATATTTTTAATATCTATTGCTATGTAACATCAGTAGATCACTAAATTGGAATTATGTGGAAAGCTGAATTTATGTAAGTAGTTCAATTTAAATAGAGAAAGTTGTATCTATTTATTTTTTTAAATCGACATATGGGCGTCAATTCATTTGAGTGAAGTGAATTTTTACATTCTAATTTATTGAGGTTCACTTGTGAAAAATATTAAGTTCTTACTTTAGTTACTCTTTCATATTAATCACATGTAAATCTTCCCTCTTATGCCGCACAAATGATGAATCGTGTCTCATCTCTGTGTTTTCCCACTTCGGCGTGATGACACCAGACCGCCCAACCTCGTCTCACCAAATATGACACACTCACGAAGCACGACCTGAAGCTTCCCCCTGCTGTTGTAGTTATCGTTTTAGATTTGAGGTCTTCGCTGCAGGCCGTTTGGGAAGCCGCTTTTGCGCGACCTAATGATGACAGATGACAAACACGAGGCTAAACCTCACAACGTAATAAGGAGATTGAACCATGAGCAGGCGTCAAGCCGCCTGCCATTAGCTGTCCTAAGTAATTGGATGACATTGATTGAAAGGGAGGCCGTAATGACGGGACGGATTCTTTCACACGGCATGGAGCAATGGGGGGGAGTGTAGGCGCTGGACAAGATGGGGCTCGAGGTGGGCACAGGAAGGAGTCATGCTTCATCACTTCCAGGTGAAAGGGGGGGAGGGGAAAAAAAACCTCATGCTTAATTCAGTTCCAATCATAAAAGACTGAATATGTTCTTAAATTGAATACGCGATGGTGGGTTCAGAGTAGGGCCGAACAATTCCTCAATTTCGAATTAACACGGCAATGCAAGTTTCAAATTGCAAAAGCTGCAATTTGAAAAAGGAAAAAAAACAAAACAACCTGTGCTGCAGTCGGCTTTATCCGGTAGGTTTCATTTTATTTATTGATTGTAGGGGTGTGAATTGCCTAGTACTTGGCGATTCGATTCATAGGTCACGATTCGATTTGATGCCGATTAATCCCGATATGAATCAATAAATTAATTATTGCGATTTTTTTAAAACTCAAATTTAGAAAATACTAATCAGTAAACTTGTACATGTACGCTGTAAGATTTGTATGAAAATGTATTTATTTATCTGAAAATTCAGGCTTATAACTGAGCCACTGCATTTAACAAACGGGTTGCAGTCTGTTTCATGTTTGAACAGCACTGAAATAAAATATTAAGTCTTAATGTTCCATTAATATAACATTCTTCCATGCTTAATGTGTGAATCCTATCCTTAATTTTAGCGTAGACTATATAACACATCCAAAAGGGTCTAATAAATCTGATGTTTTTTCATCATAATGCATATTCATTTATTGCTTGTATTTGTTTAAAAATACATGGGAAGAGGACCTTGAAAACGTAATCACATATTAAATCGTAATCGCAATATAGGGGGAAAAAAAAATCCCAATTAGATTGTTTTTCGAAATCGTTCAGCCCTAGTCTGATGTCTCACAAAACATAAAAAATAAAAATAAAAAATAAAAAATAAATTGTTCATGTCAAACTATCGGGGTCATTTTTTTCCTTTTAAATTATGCATGTAATTAACTGATTAGAAAAAGAGGAGGATGAGAGTGTGCAGTGGATCAAAAAATGCTGAAGACGTCCTCATAACATTAAATGTCGAAAGAATGAACACAGCAGGTGCTCTTTAAATTTGGTGGGAAAAAAATGTTGATAATAAAAGCCTTTTTTATGAAGTGATTAATTGTGATTAATCAAAAACTTTAAGATGTGATTTAACTCATTAAAAAGTTTGACAGCTGTAATATATATAATTTTCTTTTTTCTTTTTTCTTGTATAACCTCAACAATCTCCTCATGTCGATTTCATTCGTTCCAATGGGGAAGCTTTCTGGAGCTTTTACATGGCTGTGCGGTTGCTAGGCAACCAGGCTAGACTCCCAATACTTGACTGAGCTTAGTCAAGAAGGATAGACTCGTGCTTGCCACTCTTAAAACACAATGTTGTTACCCTTTTGAAATATGAAATAATGATAACCAGAAGCACGAGTTTTATTTTGATATTTTTTGCTTTTAAAAACCAATCGAGTATTCTGTACCCATCAAAGTTTCTTCAGCACTTTTATTTGCGTCCTTTCAGAACTGTTTTTTTGTAACCATGGTTTTCCTTTGTCTTGTGTTTTTAAACAGGGAATGCATTACAGAATCACATTTAGTGCAACTCTCTAGATGCTAATAAAAAATAAAAATAAAATCTGTGAAAAAAAAAAAGGAGAGACAAACGGAGAAAAAAAAAAAAGTAGTGGACATAATTAAAAAATCCAAATCATCTAAATTCAGCAAGCCATCCAAGGAACATTACGTTCGACTGTCATTTTTGCACGGAACCATGCAAGGGAACAGGATGTGTTGTTATTTTTTTTTCCTCTTTCTTCCTTTTCTCACTTTCTACCGTTTACACCAGCAGCCCTCGAGACATGCCATTATCTGGAGAGCACGGGGAGCTCTAATTAGTGGTGCTGAGGAAGGTACACTACATTTGCCCACGGTTGTGTACGGGTGTGCAGCGTCGAGCTAAAAGTGAAACTCATTTTCATACAAACACACACAGAACATACTTTTCGCTCGCTCTCGGAACATTCTCCTTTTTTCCCCCCCCTCCCCTCCACGGTGTTAGTATAAATAGAAAAGAAAAAAGGTTCTCAAAACAAGGTTTGCTCAATGGAGGCCGTGTTATGCATCATTTTAAGACGATTTCTTTTGATATTCGGAGAGGAATGTATCTGAAAAGGGAATGCAATGCTGTAGTCAGACTGTTAACATCGTAAAAAAGCTCTGAAATTAGTAATTAAATAACCCTCTACTATTTATACATTCAGGCACTGAAAAAATCACATGTCAATATGTAACTAAAAAAGATAGTCGCTCTCATTTTCCCTTGGTAAGAAGAACAAGGAAGCTGAAACCTTGAAGTTGGCAATTGTGTAAATTTTTCCTACCCAGTAGTAATGCCGTCGCGTCCCCCTTTTGCCCCGCCCGTGCGGGACACGTTCCTCCTCGCCATTTTAGTGCAGTCTTCAACGCTGTTAGCCCCCCCCCCCCCTCCCCCCGGCAGCTTTTGCCCTAACCTACGGGAAAGAATCCATGTCGGCAGTCTTTTGAAAGGGAAATCCAAAAGTTTTGTCTCACCCTCCTCACCGAATACCAGTAGGCCGCACTGACCAAACCAACCCCCCCCCCCCCCCCCCAGGTGGTTAAGGACTCTCCGGTGTGATAGCCAGCTCTCACCCCAAGTGACCCTGACCTCAGTCAATTTTAAGGGCTTTTACAAAAAAGCTAACTTGAACAGCCATACAATGGCTAAAACATAAACCATATCTCTACTTTATCTCGGTTTATCAGTCTTTTCTTTTCTTTTTTTGTTTGTCAGATGCATTTGTATTTTTTCTGGATCTCTATTTCCCCCTCCCTCCCCCCTTCCTCTATTAGAGTTGCTCTGCTCCAGTCCTGCGCTGAAACGCTCAGTCACAGCGGGAGAGAAATTGGTTTTGGGATTTAATTGGTGTTAAGGAGGAGAGGGGGGAGCTCAGTCCAGCGACGGACTCTTTGAGAGGGAGAAGAATGAAGTGATGAGATGGATCTGGAAAAAGTGCTTGTTGGAGGTTATCCGCTATCGGAGGAGGTGTGTGGTGCGGTGGACGGCGAGCGCCGCCTGCGGGTGGTGGACGTCCAGGAGCGCTCGGAGCGTTCGGAGCGCTCCGAGGCTAGCGACGCGGGCCGGAAGCGGTGAACAAAGCCGTCCAGGAAGTCCTGCTGCTGCTGGGTTATGGCTTGGGAGATGAGGCAGGGCAGCGCCTGCAGGCTGCCCGTCACCGAGTCCAGCTTGTCCTCCAATGTGCCGATTCGCTTGTCCAGCTCCTCGCTGCGCTCTTGGAGTTCTGACACCAGGTCGTACATCACATTCTGGGTCTAAGTGGAGACGGGGTGGGGAAAATGGGGTTGGATAAGTGAAGAGCTCAAATGGAAAAGGCGTCATTTAGACCAAAAAATGATCTCGTTCATACAGTAATTGAGAGCAAACGTGAACTGAAGCGTATTTCTGCTTGTTGAACGTTTCCGTGGTTTTTGAACGACAGTTCATTTTTGTTCAAGAGTGGCTGGTTTTGTTCGATTAAGGGTCAACAACGTTTACTGTCAAAAGAGGCATTTAAGGCCCATTTTTAAAAAAACGAAACAAAATCTGTTTGTAGCCGCAAAACATTTGAAGATTGTGATGAAGGAGAACAGTGTTTAGCGTAAGTCGAATGTGGTGAGTGCCTAAGAGACAACATCGAATACGTAGAGATTCATTGTCTTTTACCTTTCCTTTTCCGTTTTTGGATTTTTTGGATTTTTTTATACTTCGGTTTTCATGACATTTTGAGACTTTTTGCCTTTCTGAAATTTTTGGCAAATTTTCTCCCTCTCTTCTTCCTTTTTTGGAAATTTTATGGCTATTTTTGTGAATGTTTTTTTTTTTTGCTATCAAATTTCTGACATTTTTAATATATATATATATATAAAACGTGTATATATATATATATATATATATATATATATATATATATATATATATATATATATATATATATATATGTTTTTTTTATTTCATGGTCATTATTTGAACGTTTTCTTTTCTGACTTGGTACTTTTCGGCTTCTCTTCTATTGTTTTTGGCCATTTTATGGTTACTTTTTGAATATTTTCTTTTATGCCTTTTTTTTAAATCAATTATCTGACATTTTTGACAATTTCAATTACCTGCTTTTACTCTTCCTTTTTTTGGGGACATTTTATGATCATGTTTTGGGCATGCTTAGGTCATTTAAAAAAAATAACTTTTCCATCTACCTTTTGTTTCTCTTTTTTGACAACTTTATTCATTTATTTATTTATTTAAAATATTTTTGGGGGGCTTTTTAGTCTTTAACTGACAGGACAGCTGAAGAGTTGATCGGAAATGGGAAAGAGGGAATTTGAATATTTAAATATTTTCTTTATTTATTTAATAATTCATTTAAAAAACAATTGATCTAAAAAAATAAAAATACATATGTAAAAGAGATATTAGTTTCTCTTTTTTCTTTTCTTTTAGAGTTCCACAGGGACCCGCAGGAGAGGATACAAAAGAGCCACATGTGGCTCCAGAGCCGTAAGGTTGCAGACCCGTGTTAGACAAATTGGCGGAAACCCGACTAACAACATGGAAAGTGAACATTCAGTTCCGTGTTTTGTTTTAGTCCCTTCATAGTAGATTTTGGTTAGATAGGGAGATGCCGTCCTTTGTCTGTGAGTCTGTCCATCTTCTTAGTTCATTTTAATACATTTATCGGTGCATTTTTCATGTGATTGGTCTTTTCTCTTTTGGCAGTCCGTTGTTTCACAATTTTCACGCTCGCATGCTCCCTTTGGTTGCGTAATTACGGTACACGAGGAATCGTCGTGTCTGCTTTGGGGGTCAATGTTACAGCTGAAGCCGAAACCTTACACTGTCAAAATGCTCTAAAATGGTGGACAGTCTCGGGAACTCTGCGTTGAAAACAGCTGACAGCGAATGAGTCACAATTAATGCCGCAGATGTGCTCATTTGACCCTGACAGCTGGCGATAGCTAGCAGGCTAGCTTTTGGGGGGTTTATTTGACAACCACTTTTGTCATCATTCTCAGTTCAAGTCATTGATAGTCAATTATTTTCTGAAGAACGCTAACACTTCCTATTTACAAGCAAGAAACTAGATTAAAAGAAAGGATTTGTCTTTAGGCACTTTACGGAGTTTGCATGTTTCTCGCCGTGCAAGCATCGCTTTTCTCCGAGTGCTCTGGCTTCCTCCCACATGGCAGTATAGAAAATGGATGAAGAGACTTTGTTCTTGTTGCACCATTAAATGTGCTTTCGACAGTCTCCCTCCTTCATGCACTACAGTAGTGGTATTATTGATTCAGCATTTTTTCTTCACCAGTACACTTCATGACTTGATTTAAACATAAAAGTCACCTCTTACATACTGTAACTATTTCCTCAATGCTAGAACCGACTGCTGTGTTCTGATTCTCGGACAGGCAGCTCAGCGCCGTAATGGGCGTTCCGGGCGTAATGGAGGGCGTGTCCTTGCAGAATAGCAATTTGGTGGCAGAAAGACAGAAAGTCAGTTTAAAGTTACGCACCATCAGACCACGTCTAAGTGGTGGCGCAGGTCATCTAAAGTATTTTTTTGGTGATTATGAACGGGGCACAGGCAGACAAGAGTCAGATGTCAGAAACATTTCATTGATAAATATGGCAATCAAGTCTTCTGAATCATTGTAGAAATCAGTTCATTGAAGGCATTGTTATTGTTTTGTTCTTATTATCAGTTATACGCGAATGATCGGGGTGGGGATAAATGAATGAGGTCCTTGGATACATTTACATCGCCAGCTCATTCTGGATTTAATGAGGGTACGAACGAAGGAACAAAAACTAAAGCGAAAAAACTAAAATTCAAAAAACATTTTCGTTAACAAAATAAAATAAAAATATTGAAACTAACTATAACTACATTTTACATTTACGAAACAAATTAAAACTAACTATAATTATAGCGAAAATGTCCTTCGTTTTAGCCTTTGGGTCGTGTCACACAGAAGTGACGTCATCTAGCAGCAGCCAATAGAAAAGCACTTTCAAATGACGTTGCTCCTCGCTGACAATTTTGCATGTTTGACTTTTGGCTCCAATGGCTCGCCTTGCCTGTTTTTACATTTAATTCAGCTGAAGCGCAACGCTAGGTAAGAAGTGCGTTACTTTTTTCATTGTACCATGGCATTTATTAAATATGGCACACAAGTAATAAACCCCCCCAAACTAATATTAAAACTAACTAAAACTAAAATAATACTGAGCCGCCCTGAAAACGAAATTAAAACGAACTATAATGAAATTTCCAAAACTATATTAAGCCTGAAGAACAGAGACAATGCTCTGGTCAAGCATGTCTCCGTGCAAACCACTCTTTTTGAAATACGCCAGCTTGTGCATGTTTGTGAAATTACCAACACCTTGTCTAACTCGCCTCTATGCAGATTTTCGCCGTGCCGGACTTTGGGTACCAGCATGTATCTAGTACTCTACTCTTGTAGCTTCTTGAGAGGAAAATAGAGAAACACCTACAGTACAATACTTTAAAAAAAAAAACCTCAATATCCTTCAGTTTAGATGCAACCAACAAAGTAAGATAAGTCTGACTCCGACATAATGAAGTAAGGATGACCGCAAAGATATGAAAGCCAATTTGTCAAATTCAAATAACCGCAGCGGCTAAGGGTTCTTAAAAAATAATTTTGCCGAAATTACGAGTGTAGATGAAAGATTTTTATTCTAAATGTGACACTGCGAGAGGCGAAGGAAATGTTAGCAGGGAGATTGAGAGACGAGAAGCGCGGTGCGGTTTCAGCAAGTCAGCAAAGATTTTATCTAACTGCCAATTTAACAACCGCCTTCTCCATTTATAGCCAGAGATGCTCTTTAATGTCTCAAGTATTAGCTTCATGTTCCTCACTCACGTAATGAGAGGCTTTTCACAGTCAACGTGGGATCTGCCAATGCCAGCGCTTCTACATCTTGTAGCAGGATACATTCGAAAACCATATGCCATATTCTGCTTGTCTTTTCTAGGAATTTGTCCACCATACGACACAGTAATTAACTCATTAACTGCCATTGACGGCTATAAACGTCAACAATTCTTTTTAATTTTTTGTATTAGTTTAACTTTTTTTTTTATAGTACATTTAGTTTTGTACATAAAATTTGTGATTAATCGCGAGTTAACTGGTGAAGTCATGCGATTAATTACGATTAAAAACTTTAATCGCCTGACGCTCCGAATTTTTTATAATATTTTCTTTATTTTTTCTTTTTATTCATTCACTGCCGTTGACTGCTATAAATGTCCAAAATTAATTTGAACTATTTCTATTAGTTAAAAAAAAATATCTACTTTTGTTAACAAGAGTATAAAAACCTAGAATTTTTTATACATTTAGAACATATAGAATTTGTGATTAATCGTGAGTTAACTAGTGAAGTCATATGATTAATTACGATTAAAAACTTTAATCGCCTGACACTCCGAATTTTTTATAATATTTTCTTTCTTTTTTCTTTTTATTCATTCACTGCCGTTGACGGCTATAAACGTCCAAAATTCATTTGAACTATTTTTATTAGTTAAAAAAAAATTTCTACTTTTGTTAAGAGTATAAAAACCTATAATTTTTTATACATTTAGAACATATAGAATTTGTGATTAATCGTGAGTTAACTAGTGAAGTCATGCGATTAATTACGATTAAAAACTTTAATCGCCTGACGCTCCGAATTTTTTATAATATTTTCTTTCTTTTTATTTTTTTATTCATTCACTGCCGTTGACGGCTATAAACGTCCAAAATTCATTTGAACTATTTCTATTAGTTAAAAAAAAAAATTCTACTTTTGTTAACAAGAGTATAAAAACCTAGAATTTTTTATACATTTAGAACATATAGAATTTGTGATTAATCGTGAGTTAACTAGGGAAGTCATGCGATTAATTATGATTAAAAACTTTAATCGCCTGACGCTCCGAATTTTTTATAATATTTTCTTTCTTTTTTCTTTTTATTCATTCACTGCCGTTGACGGCTATAAATGTCCAAAATTAATTTGAACTATTTCTATTAGTTAAAAAAAAATATCTACTTTTGTTAACAAGAGTATAAAAACCTAGAATTTTTTATACATTTAGAACATATAGAATTTGTGATTAATCGTGAGTTAACTAGTGAAGTCATATGATTAATTACGATTAAAAACTTTAATCGCCTGACGCTCCGAATTTTTTATAATATTTTCTTTCTTTTTTCTTTTTATTCATTCACTGCCGTTGACGGCTATAAACGTCCAAAATTCATTTGAACTATTTTTATTAGTTAAAAAAAAAATTCTACTTTTGTTAAGAGTATAAAAACCTATAATTTTTTATACATTTAGAACATATAGAATTTGTGATTAATCGTGAGTTAACTAGTGAAGTCATGCGATTAATTACGATTAAAAACTTTAATCGCCTGACGCTCCGAATTTTTTATAATATTTTCTTTCTTTTTTCTTTTTATTCATTCACTGCCGTTGACGGCTATAAAAGTCCCAAATTAATTTGAACAATTTGTATTAGTTAAAAAAAAAAAATCTACTTTTGTTAACAAGAGTATAAAAACCTATAATTTTTTTATACATTTAGAACATATAGAATTTGTGATTAATCGTGAGTTAACTAGTGAAGTCATGCGATTAATTACGCTTAAAAACTTGAATCGCCTGACGCTCCGAATTTTTTATAATATTTTCTTTCTTTTTCTTTTTTTATTCATTCACTGCCGTTGACGGCTATAAACGTCCAAAATTCATTTGAACTATTTCTATTAGTTAAAAAAAAAATTATACTTTTGTTAACAAGAGTATAAAAACCTAGAATTTTTTATACATTTAGAACATATAGAATTTGTGATTAATCGTGAGTTAACTAGTGAAGTCATGTGATTAATTACAATTAAAAACATTTAATCGCCTCTTGCCCCTAATTTTTAATAATCTTTTTTTTTATTTATGAATTTATGGCAGTGAATGAGTTAAACACAAATTATTGAGTACAGGTACATTCCCAGCATTAATTTATTGTACAGCTAGATATTGAAGGGTGTCTCCAAAAAGGAGACAAAGTACCGCACAACGCACACCGATGCAATGCGATGTAGGAGCAGAGGAGGGGCAAGTAAACACACATTAAAGGAGGTGGCCTTGTGACCTTTTAAAACACACAGTGGAGTGGAAATGCCAGCCACATCAAATGAGGCTGCAGGATGGCACCTCCCTTTGAACCGTGTCTCGTCTCCGCTGCGCTCTGCTGCCTCGCCTCATGTCTGCGGCAGGACGGAGGCTGCCGAGGCACGATGCGTCGCCCTTACAACCCTTCTGTATGCCTCCCGGGATCGAGACGCCTTCTCTGGCCTCTTTAACGCCGAGATTGTGGTCTCTGCCTCGCAGCTTGGAACGTACCCTGTCAGTTCAGATAGTGTCGCCATTGTCGGTTAGGCTGGATCTAAGTGCTTAAATCCTATTTAATGCCTATATCTGATGTAGCGTATTTACATGTACACTCAAGTGATCCATATCTGACCTACACAATGTCTGGGATTATATCACGTATTCATTCTGTTCACGCGCTACAAACCTGCACTGTCTGACTGTTATTGGCCAGCTTTTCAGTCACCGTTAAGGCAATCGTTATTTTTCTAAGGCAGTGTGTTCGGCCTAACATTCAGTATTTAATTGTTAATATTGTCATGTCCCAGCCATGTGGGGCTTTGTTTTTTAAGCTCGAATGTGCTACAATCCATATCAGTTTTTTTTTTTTTATATATATGTATTGGTAGGTTTTTTTTAAGCTTTGTCAACAGCACCGTGCAACGTACCTTAATGTTTTCTTTAGCTGACACACTCAAAATAGTGACTGGATTTCCAGCTTGGAAACGCAAATCTGTCTTCTTCCTACTTTGTTATTTTTCATGTGGTCAAAATGTGACAAATGGTTCATACGTAGACGGGAATGTTCATTGTGAAGTCCTTGGAATGCTTCACTTGAAGCTGGAAACAATTTAGTTCATTTTCTTATGGACGTCGATATTGGGCATTTTGACAAATATTGGTATCGGCTTTTTTTTTCCAAAATATGACTGCCGATAAAAGGTGAAGCTAAAACCATTTTAATCTCAGAGAACTATTTATTTAAATTTTCAGTTAACTTTATAAGAGATGCTGCTGACCCTGGGAACCTTCTGAACCTTTAGATTTTGTTCGACATTAAAACAATGAAATGTGTTTCCAGTTTCTATTGAACTTTTTAAGACATAGTGATAACCTTGGCAGCTCCCATAACATTTTTTTTTTTAGAAATTTCAAATAAAGTATATTGTCTAAGATACAAAAAAAAAAAATTATACATTTTGAAAAATCTTGAAAATTGTTCAATAAGCATTAATGCTTAAAGACATTACAACAAAGTCAAGATTGGCATTTGTATTAAAAAAAATTTTTACGCCAATATTTTTTTTTACTGAAAATGAATATCGGCTTCAAATATCGGTTATCCGCCTCCTTGACTACTAATAATCGGCATCGGCCCTGAAAATAACATATCGGTCTATATCTATTCCACGGTGTTTACCGTTTGCTGTGTGTTTTTATCTCGAAATGTGTCATATTGCTGCATATTGCTCAGTGTGTTTTTCCTATGTCTCACAGTGCCTGATTAACGAGGGGGGGCGTGTCCCTTTGCGCCGCACCTGTTTCGCATCAGCCATTAGGACTATATGTTTTTTTTGTCCTCGCTACTAGTAGGGATGGCAGAAATGGATCAAATCATTTGAAACGATTGATTCACCCAAAGAATCGATCTTTTGGAACGTTCGAAACATCTCCCCACAGCGACATCTGGTGGCCAAGTGTAAAATATTACAATCATCAGTGTTGGCAACTCCCCAGTAAGGAAACTAACTATTGGCTGTCTGTCATTACCTAATTTACACAACTGGCCATCGGGCTGTAATTGTAATGGACGCCATAAGAGAGAGAAATAATATCATGGGAAACAAAAACCCCCACCCCGTCAAAATAACTCTAAAAGTACAAATGAGCTTTTTGTTGCCGATGCTTGGTTTGTTTTTAATTTTGCCTCTCAACATGACTTAAATGCTTTGATGAAACCCCCCAGTGCTATCACATTTAATCAAAAGCTACATTTCAAAGGCTTTTTTTTTTTTTGTGACAGGGCATTAAGTTTTGACAGAAAGTATTAGAGAGGAAAAAGACCTGCAAAAACATGACACCCGTAGCGGGAATTGAACCTGGGTTATGGATCTTTTTCTCAGCCCATTGTGCGGGTGCGTTACCACGAAACCAACCGCCGCGTTCAAGAGGATGTTGACATTTTATCATGTAGGGCGATGAATCAGCAGGGCAATTTTACATACAAAGTAATACTTAGATTGGATTTATTTCAGATTCAAGACATTTTAATGGTCGTATTTTTATTTAATTTTAGAAAAGGCACTTGCTGAAACAATGTGACATTTGAAGGCGTAATGGAACGCGAAAGGCAACTGTCACGTGACGTCCTGATTCTGAGACAGATTTAGGAACACAAGTTCCGCCTGGGTTCCGGTACGTACCAAAACAGAGTTTTGATTTTGCCATCACGAGCTACTAGTTCGATTCTAAAGCTCTCGTTTTGGGTACACGTAAGTTTTGCTGCGTCTCTTTTTGTTCCCACCTTTGAGTGGTTGCGTTTTCATAGCTATAGTACTTGTGTTGATTTTTTGTGTTTGTGGTTTGTAGCCTTCGGGTATTTTTTGTGTTTGTGTTAATTGCATTTGCAAGTACTTTTTGTTAACCTTTTGTCCTGGCTTTCGACCAGCGCTTTGTGTTTGTGTTCGTTCACGTGTTTTGGTGTATAAACCACTCGCATCCTTCCTCTGTGGTTCTGGGATCCACTCTCCGTTCATACCGGAAACCTAACAGAAGGGAGTCTACTCCTGTATTTTATTATTTGTTAAAGGGATGCTTGACTCATTGAGCCATTTTCAGCAGTAAAAAGTGAATATTTTGTCTATAATTAATGTGATAACTTCATTATTTTTCAATAAATGTAAAACTTTTTTTTCACTTGCTGTGGATTGAAGATGACATCACCAGCGTTGAGGAAGTAGGTAACGACCAACCATGCCTCAGTTTGCTGACCAAATCCAGAAAACAGGTGAGCCATGATTGGTCGTTACCTACTTCCTCAGCACGGGTGATGTCATCTTCAGTTGACAGCAAGTGGATTTTTTTTTATATTTTTAACTGTATTCATTGTAAATAAAAATAATGACGTCATCACATTAATTATAGACAAAATATTAACTTTTCACTGCTGTAGTATCCCTTTAATTATTCGTTTTGTAGTGAAGACCGTAACTGAAAAATGACTTACCGCTGCACTTAAAGGGATACTTGACTCATTGAGCTATTTTTAGCAGTAAAAAGTGAATATTTTTGTCTATAATTAATTTGATAACTTCCTTATTTTTCATGTACAATGATCACCTTTAAAAACAAAAATTTCCACTTGCTGTTAACTGACGATGACATCACCTGCGCTGAGGAAGTAGGTAACGACCAATCATGGCTCACCTGTTTTCTAGGTTTAATCAGCAAACTGAGGCATGATTGGTCGTTACCCGTTTCCCGAGTACAGGTGATGTCATCTTCAGTCGACAAGGGGCAAAATGAGTTTCTAAACGTATTCATTGTTCATGAACAATTATGAAGTTATCGCATTAATTATAGACAAAATGTTATCTTCTTACTGTTGGGTATGAGTCAAGTATCCCTTTAAGAGTTAGTGACTGGAAATACCACTTGACAGTGAATGGTGTACGGGTCAGCGCATACATTGACAATGTATATGCAGTAACAAATTATAACTGTAGTCAGATTACTTAACCGAGAGAAGTAACTGGGTATTTTGCGTAACATTTGACTTTCTAGCACGTTACTAGCATCAGTGCTTGTTATGCTAGGTCACGACTTAGATGCTACTTGTATTTTTCACTTAGTCATACAGTAATAATTGCTACTAAGTTTGACAATAAATCCTAGTCAAATACTTTTTGGGAAGACTAAGCACAGAGTCAGAATTTTAAAAACCATAAGCAGCATATTTAGTGTTTAAAAACTCAATGAAACTTGCCTTCGCCAGGTCCACCAAGGTGTTGGCCTGATCATTGAGCTTCCTTTGCTCCATCTTCACACTGCGCAGTCTGGGTGTAGACATAGGGAGGTCGAGATGGGGGGGTGGGGGGGGTGTGTGTGGTTGAAAAAAGATCGGGGAGGAATCCAAAAAGAGTGGAAGGTAGCAGGTAGTGTGGGGTCATGAAAGGGCCGGTAGAGAAAGAAATGAGGAGGAACAACACCATTTGTTATCAGAAGAGTTCTCATCAGATGAAATCCAAATAAAAAAAAATGTCACTGCGCATGCATCGTAATTACAGGCTTTCACCTTTATCATCATACATACATATATAATATATATGTATAGAAATTCAAGCATTTCCTGGTCTTTGTCAACTCAATAGCAAACCAATACATGCAAAATGACGGAAGCATATTACATCTGCGCGCGGCGTTTACTGCTGCTTTTTCCGAGATGAAAACGAGACGATGTAGCATTTGCTGGTGTCAGTGAAAAAAAAAAGAGACGCAGTGCATTACTATCATTGTTGTTTCATTCTAATAGCTGCAGGAAGCGTTAGCTAAACTTGCCAACTAAGCATCCGATAACTCACGCAGCTACCGCGGCTAATGTAATGAATTCAATAAAGTGCGACTTAACTCCGCTCAGTGGCAAATGCGAAAATAATGCCATTGCGAAATGAAAATTACATTTCCGCTAATATGGAGGCACAAATCAACACAACATTTTACACGCGACGTGTTATTGCCAACGCTTAACGCGCATGCCGTTCAAACGTAAAGCTTTTGATTTGCGTTATTGTCGTTGCGTGTGATTTGTCAGCACAAATGCAATATGCTTCCGTTCTCGAGCACCCCTTCAAAAATCCGTCTGAAATAAAAACATTCTCATTGGTTGTCACCCAAAAATAAGACATTAAAGAAAACCAGAGCATGCCCATTGTCACTGCTACACCCAGTCCAGTGCCAGGAATAATAAAAACAAAAAAAAAACAAAAAATTGTTTATCTGCAAGCGTGCAGTGACTGAGAAGTGGGTGTGTACACAATGAAATGTGTGCGTCTGTGTACATGATGTGTTTTATGTGGATGCCACGGATGGGGGCCTGAAATGGGATGTCAAATGACATTGCTTCGCTAGCATACTGTACATACAGTACTTGTGGCGTGATAAACACAAGTCGCTGTCTTTGCTGAAGCACCCGACAACACTGTTATGACTGACTCGAATGTGCCATTGTGGGCAGTGGCCGTCACCTGGACGTGTGCGGGGAGGAATTTTTCTGTTCAGCAAATGATGAGACAAGATGGCATTCACTGGCTTTTTGTTCATGTGCAAATCGCTTCACGGGAGACGTGCGTGCCTGAGTAGGTTTCCGCGCTTGCGTCGTGTGGGCAAAAATGGCCCGACTTTTTTTGTGATATGAGCCATTGTTTTCTTTCACTTGTGAACAGATTTACAATAACGACATCAAAAACGGAACCGATCAGCATTAGTGGCAGAGCCACGTGGTAGCCAGGGGTGGTCAGGAAACACTAGTGTTAATTTCCTCAACGAAAACTAAACAACAGTATTTTCGTCAACACACATTTTTCACCGGACGAAAACTAAAACCCCCATTAATAAACAATAACTGAGACTAAATCAGTATGCATTTTTGTCGATTTATGAAGACGAGACGAAAATGTACTTCACTTAACTCATTCACTGCCATTGACGGCTATAGACGTCAAAAATTCATTGGAACTATTTCTATTAGTTTCATATTTTTTTCCCACTTTTGTTAACAAGAGAATGAAAACCTAGGGAAAAAAATGCATCGTACGTTTAGAACAGATGTAAAATTTGTGATTAATCTTGAGTTTAAATAATTAAGTAATCAAACAAAAATGAAAATATTATTAAAAAATTAGACGATTAATTTTTTTAATTGTAATTAAATAGTTAACTCACAATTAATCACACATTTTATATCTGTTCTAAACGTACAATGCATTTTTTTCTAGGTTTTCATACTCTTGTTAACAAAAGTGGAAAAAAATGTGAAACTAATAGAATTAGTTCAAATGAATTTTTTACGTCTATAGCCGTCAATGGCAGTGAATGAGTTAATAAAAACTGGACTAAAATATATGGATATTTTAGTTCATGAACAAAGACAAGACGAAAATTATATTTTGTCCTGTTAATCTGTCACTGTGACACACGGTGGGTTTCCATCCACCTATTTTGATTCGAATTTTCAAGAATTGCGAAAAAGAAACTGAATGGAAACGGCAGAAATTCGAAAAAAGGCCCAAAATTCGCCAAAAAGTTTTTACGCTTGGAGTTTTTATTTAATTTTTTAAAACGTATCGAAAAACGGATAATGCGCATTTTGGCGAAAGGTTTTGCGAATAAGCGACTACAAGATCGGATATACATACGTCACACGCACGTTTGTCGTCACAATAAATGGCGGATGTTAAAGTAAGATATGTTTGGGGAGACGAAGAAACGCGATTCTTTTTTATAATTAATTAAAGAAAAAAACATGAATGCAATCTTAGATGGCTTTATTAACATCAGCTCTCAATGTAACGACACACTTCACTTACATGCGGGAGGGAAGCCGACAAGACAAACGACTTCCGTTCAGTCCGTCAAAAGCAACATTCCCACCCGGAACTCCCCATTGTCCCAAAGTTCCGTCGCTACGTCATCTCGCGGGGCATATTCGCAAAAGAAAAGCGGATGGAAACGGGCATGTTCGTTTTGCGCATTTTCACAAAATTTGCATACAAATTTGCATACAATTTGCATAAAAATTTGCGTAAACATTTGGATGGAAACCTGACGACTGTCATGTGACACACCCCCTTTCAAATCTGCAGCTAACGAGCTCAACATGCACAATCAAATGAGACAGACAGGAGGTGGATTCACGGTTAAAGGTATAAAAAAAAAAGTAAATTATATTTATAACGTATCATTAATCTATAACGTTCCAGCAATAATGCTAATCTGACCGCTAACTAATGCTGGCTAATTTACTAGCTTGTAGCATGGAGCCATAGAAGCCACTTGTTGATATACTGTAATTGCGAGGGAAGTTTTTCATTTAAAAATATGAGAGAAATTTTACGTGAAAGCCGAAATGTTCAACATTATCTGCTGACAAAAAAATAAACGGGTGAAATGATGACATTTTTTGTTGACTAAAAACTTTGGACTAAAATAAAGTCTAAAATGCTGGATTTAGTCGACTCAAAGTTGACTAAATAAAAACAGGATAAGTTTGACTAACCATGATAAAAATAAGAGTAATTGAAACTGGACTAAAACTGAGACTAAATTCAAAAAATGTCTGATCAAATTAACACTACTGTCTTTAAAACAGAATGTTAGATTTTTACAGTCAATGTCAATTAAAATCATTACTTTCTCACCATAGCAAGCAAACAAAATGGGTAAGAGAACTCATACCATCCACACATTTCCAGAACCTTGCTCAACACATTCATAATACAAGCAGGAACAAATCTAAGTCAATGTAGCATTTAGAATTGTAAAGAATAAAAAACAAATGTTTTTTGTCTCATTGCGATTTACAGATATCATTTGAATGAATCGGCCATCAATCACAGTGTGCTATATGGAGATCACTCTGATTGGCTGTTTACTAACAAATGCAAATCAGTGCATGAGATATAGTAGAGATTCAAATTCAAAAAACTTTATTTGTCCCCAGCGAGCGATTGAAGGCACATAAAGCAGCAGGTAAAAACAAAATAAAAAAACAGTGTAAAAATATGATCAATAAGACTATAATAATGTTTAAAATGCTAAAATGCAGAAGGTAGCATTACTGCCCAAAAAAAGCAATAAAATAAGGAAATAAATAAAGAAGAGAGGAGGAAAGAGAATGGGGCAAGAAGAAGAGCGATAAAAAATATTAATTATGAATTTATTAAAAATGTTAAAGGTTTTTTGGTAGATAATATTTGTACATAAAAAAAAACCAAGGACAAATAAAATGGCATTTTTGTAGTAAATTAAACGCAGAATTTTTTTTTACTTGATCCTGCTTGCATTATGAGTGTGGTGAGCAAGGTTCCGGATATGTGGGAATATTATTTCATGAAACCCTGATGCCAGGGCCAATTTTATTTATTTATTTATTTATTCATTAATTTTTTGTGTGCCAGTCTAGCCCTGGGTAATGCAGTATTTTTGCACTATACCATGAAAGCCTATAAATAAATAAATAAATAAATGTAAATGAATAAAATGTGTTAATTCAGAAGTGTGTACTACATTAGTAGCCCATTAATCAGTAAGTGTAGCTCTCAGTAAAAAAAAACAAAAAAAAAACGTTTTGTGACCCCCGATGGAATAGTTAACCCTTTAAAATGTGGTCTGACGACAAATGTGCAAATTTATATCGGCGAAGCACAAGAAAAAAAAACAAAAAACGAAACATACCTCAGCTAAACGGAATTTTTATTTAACACTAATGTGCGCAAATCTCTCTATCATTGATAACGTTGGACATAAAAAGAAAAACCATTAGCTTCAAAACAACAGCAACCATTTCAACCACATTAGAACTAACGACACGTGCGCTGCTGTGTGCGTGTGTGTGTGTGTGTGTGTGTGTTCACAAAAATAAGTGGGCGTGCACAATGGGTTTTTGTTGATGCAGGTTAATATAGCCTCCAGAGCAGCTATATTAATCATGGGCAAACGTAGCACAGGACGTTTGAAATGAAAATGAACTGCTGGCCAACAAAGCTCAAGCTCATTCTCTGCAAGATGCGTATTTTTTTTCGTTCTTTCTTTCTTTTCCTTTCATACGCTCGCCCACGGCAAGACCCCCCCCCACCCCCCTTCCCCCCCACTATCGACACGGGGTGGCGGAACGTGGACGCTCATTTTTTTGTTTCATTCCATTCAAGAGAGCATGGCAAGCGAGAGAGAAGTAAATGGAACGCCGACTTGAGCGAAAACCAAAAACAATCCCGGCGTATATTTTTGGTTTGTCGTCGTTCTTATTTTTTGGCAACACACACACTCGGTTCATGCATGTCAAAGGCAGACATGGGAGGAGAGAGGAGGATGTTGAGGAGACAGAAGGAGGATACATAGAAGACTCAACTTACTTCTGAGCTCTGCGGTGATAGAGCAAAACAAAGACAGAACACAGTACAAGTTTTAACC
Source organism: Leptonotus elevatus (assembly GCF_054856555.1). Taxonomy (NCBI): domain Eukaryota; kingdom Metazoa; phylum Chordata; class Actinopteri; order Syngnathiformes; family Syngnathidae; genus Leptonotus; species Leptonotus elevatus. Next base: position 7,600,089 of record NC_141239.1, on the reverse strand, counting down.
CCACGACATTCACCAAACGACTGATACCTTCACAATTCTCACTGTAAGCACAGGGTCAAAAGGTCGGGTCGGCGGGGAAAGGGAACAGAGGAAGGGGGATCGGGGACCGTTACACTAGATTGTAGCGTGTGTGTGTGAGGAATTGAATTGAATTGAATGGTTGATCCTGGAACTCTTTATAATACATCGTAAATGGTTTCTACCACTAAAATCATCTTAGATTGGGCATTATATGGATTTTTATTTTTTATTTTTTTGCGGTACAAAAAAAAAAACGGGACTTACTGGTGAATGGCTTGGAGAAACTTGCGTTGGTGTTTCCGCACCTTGGCGTGATCAATCTTCTTGACCAACTTGGTGTGTTTGTAGATGAGCCATGTTTCCCTGAGTACATTGGCAGCTGTGTTCTTTACCTGGGAAGCAAGGAAAACAATCCGTTATTACGGCAAACAATAAAATGTGGGTGTCGGGAATAAAAAAAAAAATACAGAGGTGCATCTTGTGATGAGGAGCCAGACGGAGGAACTACGAGTGGTATTCATTTATACATCCATTTGCTATTGTGCCTTTCCCAGAAAATAGACTGTATATCAGGCTGATGACGTGATATCGGTGTCGTAATATCGGAGCATATTTATGATTTCAAATGCGAGCACAGGCATAAAGTATCGACACTTATTAATAAAAGTTTTATGATTGGCAACATTTTGTTCCTAGAGCAGTTTATTTATTGTGTGCATACTGTTGCATTCACATTTATGTTGTTTTCTAACCTTTACTATTATTCTCGGTACTTATTATTCTCCACGCTTTTTTGATGTGCAAAAACTCCCTCATAATACATCTGATTTACACTGTTCAAATTTGCTTCAATAATTCACGCCATCCTGGGAAGTGGGAATATATCGTCTGATTCCACATGAATTGCAGTTTTCACACAATTAAACGTTTCATATCAATGGGACAGACATTCAACTTTTTCTAAGTCAAACTTTCCACGGCCATTTCCATACATAGAACTTAACATCATTACCAACTGAAACTCTGAATACTGCTCAGTGGCGCAGTTGGTAACGTGCATTGTCCACTAGGGCTGTGCAATTAATCGAAATTACAATTTCAATTATTACACTCCACAATTACAAAATCAGCATAATCATTTCAAAAATGAAAAAAAGAAGAGATTATTATCACAAATTTTTGAGTTGTTCAAATTGATACATTTGCAATTTATTTTTATTTTTAAAATAATTAATTTAATAAGTTGTTTCATCCAAAAGGAACTTGCATAATTAGTATTTCAAATAATTTAATTTGTCTTCATATTTTGTATTCGTTATTTTTTTTTACATTTAAACATTTTCTTGTTTTGTACCCAAAATATAAATGATTGTCATATTGTCACACATGCTGCACTCCAACTTCAAGTTTTTGACAACACAAATAAATAATTATATATTATTATAAATATATATTATTATTAATTCTGTTTGGTCCAAAAGGAACTTACATAATTTTTGTGTTTCTATTTTTTTAACCCCTTCAGACCCAATTTTTTTCTGCTGTGCAAAATGTATTTTTTTTTGCTGACCCAATCCACCCCCCCCCCCCCCCCCCCCCACACACACACACACATAAGAACATCAATTTGGGGGGGGGGGGTGTTATCTCATGTTTTTAGTCGACTTATAGCGGACGCCAGGATAATATGGCTGTAATGTGTTGTAAACTTACCCAGCTTATATGCAACATTTTTAACTTGTCTATCATGCAAATCAACTTGCGATTGTGATTGGTTAGTTAAGATCCAATCATGAACCAGAAGTGTTGACATCATCCAAATTTGGCATTTTATTGGTTTAGAAAGGCGTCATGTCCACTGGGACCATTTATGGGTCTGAATTTGTTAATTGGTCTTAATATTTTCACAAGTAAACATTTTCTTGTTTTGTACCCCAAAAATATTTTTTTTCATAATCGAGCAGCCGTATTGTCCAGTACCCAGGAAGTCGTGGGTTCGAATTCCACCTCCGACTGTACATTGCAAATGTATCCATGGCCGTTATGCTAAGTGATATACATGCATACCAACTGACTATCATATCAGGAAATGCAATATAATTTCAAGGTCACGGTTCGATTCCTGTTTGGAACACTATTTTGTTGTTGTAATTTTCACACAATTTATGTTTCTATATCCTTCGTAAGTATTTCGCAAGCATTCCACATGCATTCAGCTTTCAGCATTCACACGCAATATCTCCAGAAATTGCACATTGCCTTGTTTTTAAAGAATTTCTTACGGAAACTGTTTTTTTTAACTTGGTAAAATGGAGGTAGAAGTGTCACCGAATGGAATGTGTTAGACTTGGGAGGATCCATCATAGTTTTCTGAAGCACTTAAGTTTTGACGTTTACAATATCTTTAATGGCAGCGAGTCGGCCACTCACTCGTTTGCAGAGTTGCGTATCCATCATGAAGTTGTGAACATGCTTCTCTGCCTTGGTCAGCTCCAGTTTCCTGGCCACCACTGCAACCACAAGTGCAGTGCAGCCAGCTCCCTGTTCCACAAACACATGTTCAGACTCACAACATATGGTGGAGGAGGTGTTGGAAGATTTTTTTATTTTTTTTAACCTTACCCTACGCTATAAAAATCAAACATTTTGACATGAGAAATAATCGTGCCTACTTAAGACTTGTATTAAAGGCTATCACAGAAAAACAAAAGAAATGATCAAGTAGTATGGGTTCTTTAGTGATGGGGGGGGGGGGGGGGCAGTGGTGAACTTAATGTGGAAAATCCTATTGTGGAACTCCACAGCAACGGATATAGTGGAACTACTGTACATGTATGGGATACATAACGACTTAGTCAGCAAAAAGGAAGAAAAACCGAATTTTGAAGCAAATTAGCCAACTCTTAATTTTAACACTTAACATTGGGTACACTTGAATATTTTGAGAATAGCATTTTAAAACTATGATTTTTTTTTAAATTAATTAATCATTACAATTCAAATCGAGCAGATTTCTAGAAAACGACATGCAGCGATGGTTTTAGACTGTTGTATTTGGATTTGTGTTGGAATACAATACAATACAGTCATTGACTTCACTCTCATATTAAAACTCGCAAATTATTATTTTTTAAAGAAAATAAGACTTTTAGCGCAGTATTCCTTTTTTATTTTATTTTTTTATAAAAATGACTTCACTTCCATAATTTAATTACTTGTTTTTAAAGACATATAACCTTACTATTTTGTCGTAATAGTTTACATACTTCATAACTTTTTCTCTTCTAATAGTGCGATGGTCTTCATCTTTTCTTCCTTCAACTTTCTTTTATTCAGGCAAATATTTTTTCTTTTAGTAAAAAGAAAAAAAAACTCTTAAGAAATGTGAATCTTTTTTTGTGATCCTAACAGATTGTTTTCAGCAAAGTAACATATTGCTTTTTTGTAGCAATTCATTTCAAGTTAAAACTGTGGCGACGACAACCTGAACTTATTTAATGAGAAAATAATTAATGCATAAGCGGCTTTTGAAAAAAGGAACCTACCATAATCCCTGTAAGCAGACACACGCCTTTCCCGCAGTACGTGTGCGGTACCATGTCCCCGTAGCCAATGGAGAGGAAGGTAATTGAGATGAGCCACATGGCTCCCAGAAAGTTACTGGTCACTTCCTGTTTGTCATGATACCTGAAGTAAGAAAGACGAGCAGAGGTGGGAGACACGCAAGTCAGTAAGACGGCACGCAATTTGGGGAAGGGGAACATGCTGAGTCAAAAGGTGTGGAGCTGGTGCCAACCAAACGGAAGTGGTGGGCAAGGTGTCATTGTATGATGTATGAAAAGGTAACAAAGATGAAGGTCAAAGCAAGTCAGATTGATGGAGAATCGTGTTTAAGAGTAGGGATACACTGATACCGATACCAGTATCAGGTAGTGGTAAAAATTCTCTGATACTGTGTGTGACAGCACTTTTAGGTGATTGCAAATGATTCTGTTGAAAATGGATGTTGGAGTCTTTAGGCAGAGGCGAGGCCACTGCCAACTAGCAAGCAATTAGTTTCGGAAACCCTGTCGCCTGCTCCGCTCCTTTCCCAGATTAATACGTTTATTAAAGATTGTTTTTATTATATATATATATATATATATATATATATATATATATATATATATATATATATATATATATATATATATATATATATATATATATATATATATATATATATATATATATATTAAAATAAAAATAATAATATAATAATAATACAAAATTAAAATGGAAAATTAACTGAAAATACATTTGAGGTTTTTTAAAACTAATTAAATCTATGATTATAGCTAAAAAGTAATTTGCTTTCATTTTTGGCAATATTTTTAGGGTTTATTTTAAATGGATTTATTTTTTGTATTACTGCTCTGCCGTACAAAAGAAGGAAAGTCGAACAGTCATATTTTATTACACAATAATTAGCAGCTTTTTTTTTTTACATGACTCGACAAATACGCCTTACATTAAAGAAAAACTAAAACTAATGCTAAAACTAGTTTAAAAAAAACTAAAACAAATAATTTTCCCAAAAATAAAAACTAACAAACTTAAAATTCAAATTAACTGAATTTAGAGAACACAAACGTGAAAATAAAATAAAAACTATTACGAAAAATCCCATGCATGTTCATAATTAGGTGTTCATATTCAGTTTATTTATTTATTTATTGTAATATGCTCATATCTGCTGTTGAATCTGTGTTGACTGTAAAGTGACATTTTACAGACGGAAATGCACTTTGAACTAATTTGCAGTTATATTATAGTATGCAATAGTAATGAATATAAAAGTTTATATTATTTTTCAACCGTTAGTCTGGTAGTTAATGGTGGCTTCTTGATTAGTGCAGTCATCATTCTTTACACAAGCACTCATGGAACGGCAACGTGAGCTGCATTCAGGTACACTTTGTAACTGAATGTGCTTGGGTTTATTTTTTTTTCTATGCAGTTTTATAAAATTAAAACATTTACATTTGAATGCTTTCATTTTTGCACACTTATGCACAGTTGTTATTGTTATGATTGATTAATTATTTCTTTGTACTTTTTTTTTTTTAAATATGAGATTTTATTCTGTTTGTGTTGTAATGACTAAAAAGGGTCATTTTAGAATGCCGCTTGCAGACAGTTGCGAGAAGTGATCACATTTTCAAGTATCTACGAGTACTCAAATATCGGTGGGGTATCGGTGCATCCCTATTCAAAAGTGGTTGAACTTAACCTGATGTGTACTCAGTCTTGTGATGTGATGAAATTATATCAAAACCAAAGCACCAAACATATTTCAGGTTTTAGTGACTGGTGAGAAGATGGAAACCAAGGAGCATTCAGTAGCTGTAAAATGTACATGAATCAATGAGATGCCCACGAGAGAGGGAATGTGTCTTTGAGATGAGGAACACCACAGGTCAAACCGGATTTGAACATGACAACCCAACATACTGTAATGTCAGTTTATCCCAAAATAGATGTGCTTCTGCATTCAATTAAACAGCTGCCATATTCATATTTTGTTGAAAATCTACCACCATGGGGGGTTTAAACTGCCCCCCAGCAAGGTTGGAAAATGGAAATGATCGCTCCTAATTATGTTGCCTGCTGAAAATAGATGACGGCCATGCTTGAATTGACAGTCCAAAGGCCCACTGTGAAGATGCAAAGATATTAGAGAAAAAGACACACTGGTACATAGCCGCATTGATGATGACATTCCCAAACCTTTCACTGAGACAAACGTGCCTTATCCGCCCGCCCCCATTCAATTCGGCTGATTATTCCCAATGGGCTGTCTAGGAGGAGATCAGATATGATTTAATTTGGCATAGAAAATCGAATATTCATTAAACACTTTGGGACAACGGTGAGCTAACATCCTCCCGACAAGACAATGTATGTCAATCTCATTTCAAGAACGGGAATTCAGTCTCGCCTGATAATGAATTGCAAATTCAAACTCCAGCGGTGACCCAGCACGTGCACTCAAAATTTCCCAAATAATTAGCTCCCCCCCACGCAGTTAATTAGCACACAACAGAATACGTAGATATATGAAATTTGTTGGCGTCAAAAATTTTTGTGTGCAGAAGTGTCTGCTCCTCCCAGGCAGCACATTGCTCTCAGGTATCAAGTCAACCCATTTCTTCCACCAGTTCTTCAAATGACCACTCGCCTTCCTTTCATGCTCCAAAACGAAAAATGAGCACTTCTGTTCTCCTCAGAATGACAAAAAAAAAAAAAAGTGCAGTCCGCGGGATTCAAGCTTCACTGATGACATGCAGAGAAGCAGTCTGTACAATACCATGCAGGAGTTTAAAAAATATAAAAATAAAAATGTTTGCATCCTGCATGCTTCAGAGGCAGTATATTGAGAGCAAAGCTGGGGGGGGGGGGGGTCCCTTTTGGAGAGAGCACCTCTGAGAAATACTGCAGTATCGCCACATGGAAGCGGCTGGTATGCCTTCTCCGATGGATCGTTTGTAAATAGTGGCAGAGTATTTGGACGTGCTCATTAAGTTTCATACCGCTGTCTCTCTTTTTTAACCTGCATCTCAACATTTCACCAAGCTGCCCTTTGATAGTTGCCGGCGGGCTTAACTTGATCACTATTATGCTCATTTCATTCATCTCGCCATCAAGGCGACTCAAAGCGGGCTAACTTGAATACGGCAGGGAAAACCATATAATACAGTGGAACCTCTAAAGTCGAATAAAAGGTTGAAATTTAACCGGAATGTATTCGCGAGGCTCGCTTGAGCTTTTTGTGAACTTTTTTTTAGCTTAAAGAGAGACCGTTAAGAGAAGAAGAATTTAAAGACATACAGTGTATACGGTGGTACCTTGACTGATGAGTAGGGCTGCGGCTGTAAAATAATTTTTGAATCGAGTAGTTAGATGAAAATTTAACACAATAACATACATTTTGTGTGTGTGTGAGGTCCAGGTATTATTTTTGGCCACTCGGTTTTACTGTACAGTTGTACTGGTAGCCCATTCCGGCCAATAAAAATAAATAAATATAAAAAAGTTTCCCTTTTTTTCCCCTGTGAGAAGCTGATGTCTGCCAATGCTACTGTCTGTTACTGTCTTAAAGCAACACTAAGGAACTTTCAATTTATGTTGATTATGGCGGCGCCATTTGGACAAAAGCGGTAATGTTATGCCTGATGGAAGACCACATTTCCCATGAGGACAAGTACATTACGCCGTTTGTGAGCTCATGCCAGCGAGTGAAAGTCGGACCAATGTTGATCCTTGACTGTCCTTTTATCCGCTTCCCTTTTTCTTTTTTGTCTCCTCAGACAAAACCTTTCAGTTGTTTTGCAGCTTCTGCCAGGAAAGCAGTAATCATGCGTCCACATTCAAATTGACTTCTGTAACGAATGGGTAAAAAGGGTGAAGTGACGTATGCCAGTCAGCACATTTCCTCACAAGGGTCGCGGGCTTCGGGCAGCAGGCGGGGTAAACCCTGAACTAGTTTATTATTATTATTATTATTATTATTATTATTATCCATCCATCCATCCATTTTCTTAACCGCTTAGTCCTCACAAGGGTCGCAGGGGGAGCAGGAGCCTTATTATTATTATTATTATTAGGGGTGTTAGAAAAAATCGATTCGGCAATATATCGCGATATTACAGCGCGCAATTCTCAAATCGATTCGATATGCGGCCGAATAGATTTTTAAACATCAATTTTTTTATGGGAATATTCAACAAAACGTCTTACTTGGAGTTAGGATTCACACATTAAGCATGGAAGAATGTTATATTAATGAATATTAAGCCTTAATATTTTATTTCAGTGCTGTTCAAACATGCAACAGACTGCAACCTGTTTGTTAAATACAGTGGCTCTGAATTTTCAGATAAATAAATACATTTTCAATTTATACATTCGTATCGGGATTAATCGGTATCGAATCAAATCGTGACCTATGGATCGTGATATGAATCGAATCGCCGGGTACTAGGCAAGTCACACCCCTAATTATTATTATTATCCATCCATTCATTTTCTTAACCGTTCTTAGTCCTCACAAGGGTTGCGGGGGGCGTAGGAGCCTTATTATTATTATTATTATTATTATTATTATTATTATTATTGTACTGGATGTAATGGCCCTCGATAAATATGTATGACTTTTTTATATGGCTTGAAAAGGCGCAGCCTAGCCTGGTGAGCGACGTGGGCTAGCTGTTAGCTGGCTAACCTGTTAGCTGGCTAACCTGTTAGCCAGCCTGTGTCTGAGTGACTGTGTTAGCTTTCGTATAAATGTGCTTATTTATGTGTACTTGTTTTTACCGTTTACTCAATCAAACCATTGGAAGAGCATGAGCTGCTTTGTCTGTCCTACACCACTTGAGTGGCATTATAATACGTTCTTATTAGCAATGTTAGGCTATAATAAATAAGCAATAATACCGTACTTTATGTTGGTAATTGTAGGTGTGCTGCTGTACGGTAGATGCTACGGACTTTTACACATCAGCACGGTTTTCCGGCCACTGCAGGCCGCGTTCCAACACTCGCACCCCCAACCCTGCGCTCCCCCCCAACCGCGCGCTCCCGCTCATCGATGGGAAGGCGTCTCTGCTATCTGCCGAGGGGCACAAAGGCGGAAGCGCAAGTACTGGGACGCCGCCCACGCGTCGCAAACCGGAAACGGAAACAAAGTGGATGGGTGAAAACCCGGAAGCCCCGCCTCCTGCGTGGATCATCACATTTCAATTGATCTTCCTTTTTAAGTGGGAAATGATCCCACAACTTTGAAATTCATGTATTTTTATGGGCGCTTCCTTCCTGGCTCGCGGCCTTCATGGTGACTTATTTCTACGCTGAGTGTGATCCCTGGGGAGCTTGGATGCAGAGATTCCTCTTTGACCTTTTATTGTAATGAAATTATTTGAGATATCGGATTAAGCGTTGCAGCCTTGTTATAGGAGTTTACTTGTTTCCGTTTAACTCAACTTACTTGAATCTTGCTCGTATCTTGGATTTTTGCTCATGTCTTTAAAGCTGAGACGGATTGTTTTTTGTTTCTAATTGACACGGGTGGATGGGACCGGCGCAACATTTTGTAAATTGCCCACCTCTAAATAGAAATGTTTTACCAACACGACAGTTTGACATTAGAACAAATTAATTCTATTAACATAATTTCCAATAGGAAAATGTATTTGCAATAGCCGGTTAAATCAAACTTCTTCTAGCATACTGGAACAAATTGCGTTCGACCTTAAAGGTTCCACTCAATTACATTACACTAAGAGTAGGGCTAATACGAAATAAAATTAAATGACACCTTTTTCTATAATTGCCTACTTATATAGAGAGCAGCATCTCCAGTGAGAAATAGAGCAAAAGAAAGTCATTTGGGAGCTGAGACAGAAGCGGATGAGAAGTATTTGAAGGCTCTCAATATACTGTGTTAACGTTTGGAATAGCACGGACAAGAGCTGGCACCACTTTCGACCTATTCAATGACAAGAGCTTTGATCGTTTCACCCCCACCTGCCCCCTAATAAAATCTTGTGGATAAAATGTGAAAATTGTGGATAAGGGCTATAGGTATCAGAACATAATATATTTAAATAGTCATGAATTATACAATATATTAGGGGGGGGGGGGGGGTTCACTAAACTGACCTGATCAATCAGTCAAACTAGTCATCTATGACCACTACAATAATAACCACTTCATTTCTCATATCAGTTGTGCCCGTTTCATAAAAAGTGCTAATTTCCTCTGTCTGTGTGTACGTGAGAGACTGAAAGCTGAAATAAACACATTGAAGATGGAGGGTGTGAGAGAACCAGACACGCGTTACCACATGCACACGCATTCACACGAACCAGCAGCATGAGAGCCAATTTGCCCAAAATATTCTTCAATATTCTTCTAATTTTACATCAACATAGTTCCAGATGGCTTTTATGCTATAATGAAATTATTTTCGTTCTAGGATTGGTTCAAAATGACGGCTTGCTTTTTAAAAGGTTGTCTTTTATTGGGCTAATTCATTCAATCTGTAAAAAACCCCCATGACACGGTGGTCATTTAGAATCCTTAGCCTATTTCCAAAAAAGAGCTGTTACGCAATACTTGAGTCTTGGATTCCAAACGTCATCCTTGTTTTCTGTTTCAAGCGGTTGACCGTTGATTTCCGCCACATTCCTTTTTCAGTTTTATTTAACATTCTGCAGCAACTCTCTGACAATTACTTCCACTTTCCGTAATCCCCTCCCGTTGGATTCACGTCAACAAAAACAAATGAGAAAAAAACGAAAAACAACTTTCAACAAATGCAAATCTTACATAAATTTGAGCACTGACTGGCAACAAGTCGCGATGCCCCTTGCACTAATCCGAGTCAACAGATCAACTCAAGAGATGAATACCTAATTGCCAGGATGCAAACAAAGGCAAAGCAAGCATATGTGGCAGCACGTACAGTACAATGTGGATTGGCACAGTTTAATGACACATGCGTTTCATAATGTATGAAAGAATAAAAAGGGTGAGGAACTTGCGTACCACAACAGCAAATCTACGAGGTAACATATTGACGTTAGCTAGATACAGAGGTAGCAAATCCAGGTCCAGAAAGTAAATACCCTGCCACAGTTTGGCTTTAGCCCCTTGTGCTAGCTAGCTAGCTAGCTCCCTAGGTTATAAACGAGCACCATGGGAGCTAGCTACCTAGCTAGCACCTGGGGCTAAAGCAACACGGTGGCAGGGTTTTTAATTTCGGATTTGCCACCTCTGGCTAGATAGTTAGCAAGCCATAAGGGACAATTACCTTATTGAATAAATGGTAACAAAATAAATACACAATACATTCATACACAAGCCGCTAAGGCCACAACTGATGTCCGGAATTCAACGCGCTGACTGAGTAACCAAACATAATAACATCCAACTCGACTTAGATTTGCTGACGCACACGTCACTCACCAGGCCAGACACTCCCTTTTACAGCTTAGGACATGAAGATGCCGACCCCAACTGGACTACCCTCTGCTCATATTTAGCCAAATGCTACACAAGTTATAGGGCTAGATAATCAGAAAACTGAATGAGTGACTCTAAACGGAATATTCTTCAAGTCCGCAACCTGACCCTCACCCAATAGAGAACGCACTTCACTCATAGAATACAAACGTGGTGACGGCAAAAGCCACAAACAAGCAGAAAGTGGATGTGGTTGCAATGAGGGCTTGCAAAAGGGAGGAGAATCACAATCATGCAAGTCGAGCAACTACTTCTCTTCTCCTGCACTCTTGCCGGAGCGACACTTGGACAGTCATCAAATGTCAATAACATGAAACTATTGCCATCACAACTTGATAATATCCTATGTCCTTGACTTTGAAACAGTCCTTGTATTTAGTCATCACCAAGGTTATTTTAGTCAACTAAACCTAACGGAAAAAACTCAAACTAAAATTCAAAAAACTATTTAACAAAATAAAGTAAAAACGAAAATGCTCTTTACAAAAAGAAAACTAACTGAAACTACCTTTTATGTTTACAAAACTAATTAAAACTAACTATATTTATAGCAAAAAATGTCCTTCGTTTTAGTCTTTGGTAATAAATTTAATGCATGAGCCTTTGGGGATGATTTTAAATGTAATTTTAAGTAGATTTATTTTCATATTAACCGGAATAAGGACATTTGAACGTGTGTCACACAAAAGTGACGTCATCTAGCAGCAGCCAATAGAAAAGCACCTTCAGATGACGTTGCTCCCATGGTCTTTTTTAAATATTGCGCACAAGTAATACACTTTTTTTTTAACTAAAACTAATACTGAAACTAACTAAAACTAAGCATTTATGAAATAACGAATACAACAGAACCAACTTGAAAACGAATTAAAACAAACTAAATTTAAAAACCCAAACTCAAAACAAAATAAAAACCAACTAAAATGAAAAATTCCAAAACTATAATAATCCTGGTCATCACCCCTCTTCCAAAAGCGACTATGAGCAATGAAGTACAATAAGCTGATGCAAAGTTTCCCCTCATAGATATAATTGAAAGACCGACGCTACCATGAATTTGTATGAGCACAAACCGCGGAATTCCACAATGTCATAACACATTTTCTGTATACAACTGTCACATTGCCAAAAACAATAATAACTGTTATTGTTCATACATTACGAAAGCATGGAAGTACCATTGTGGAGCAAACAGTTTTGACTGGTCTACGTCGTTCATATGTACTGCAGTTTTATCGACGGTATTGATCAAGTTATTCAAAAAGTATTGGTAAAAAAAAAGAAAAGTTTCCCATAATGCCACAGGGTATTTTCCCATAATTCCAGTGGCTAATGCAACAATCGTGCATGTGCAAATCAATATCCCACGGGACAAAAGTAATGTTTATTTTTATTTTTTTTACCAATACCGTACATTGCGAAATGTCAATGTCAGCTGTACGTTTCAATGACTTTGCAGTACGTTCAGACAACTTTATCAAACTACTTTGCAGTACAAAGTATGCTCGAACGACAATAGCCCGGTTAAAACTGTTCACTCCAAATTGGCAGTTCCACGCTTCCGTAGTTACATAACTTATCTGACCAGTAATAAACGTTAGGGAAAGTCTTCGCTCACTGCTCTTATTTAATCGGATGATCAATAAATAATTAGTGATTGGTTGACTTGACAAAAAATTGGAGACAAAAATTCGAAGACTTTCCAGAACATTGTAGAAAGTATTCCCTCAAGAGTGGAAGCTGTTCTCGTGACAAATTCCATGTCGTATTCCAGTTTCAGAGACCCTGTAAATGTATTATCCAGATTTGCCGATACTTGATCAGAATCAATGGTAGTGGTGTGCAGGTCAATACTGAAAGTGAAAATCGTAAAGCTTTGATATGAACGGAAATCTGCGGTATTGAATATCTCAAATCAATGGGATACGTCCCATTGATTCAACGTCTGCACTCATTTTTCACCATAAATGCAAGGCAATTTCTTAATCAAAATTTTGCGTGGCTTTATTGTCATACCTTATCAATAAAGTCTCGTCCAGCCATATCTGCGTGCATGTTTTACCTGTCAAGGAGCTTAGTTTCATGTTGACCTTCATTTTAAAATAAACAACACTAGTGGGGGTTTCCATCCACCCATTTTTATTAGAATTTTCAAGAAATGCGAAAGTAAAACTGAATGGAAACGCTAGAAATTTGAAAAAGGGCCCAAAATTCGCAAACATTTTGGCTATGGAAACAGGTTTTGCGGATACACGTCGCACGTTTTGACCGGATTTTACGTCACACAAACGTTTGTAGTTACAAAGAAATGGCGGACGATAAAGTAAGGTATGTTTGAAGAAATCTTTTTGGAATTAATTAAAGAAGTGAATGTTAATGCAATTTTAGATGAAAAACAGCAAAGAAACGCTACGGTTGATCAAGAATTACAAAAGCAAAGTCATACGACGTCAACGCACGGGCACAGTCGCTTCCTAGTCTTCTTCTTCTTTTGAATTACTGGTGGATCACATCTCTATGGTGTATAGCGCCACCTAGAGCGGCGGAGTCCCCCTCTCAATATCCGCAAAAGATGGAAACGGGCATAAGTCGTATGTCCGTTTTGCGCATTTTTAGTAAATTTGCTTAAAAATTTTCAAACTATTGGATGGAAACCCACTTTCAACTCATTTAATGTTGGGAAATTATTTTTACGTATTTTGAGTATCAAGTTCCAGACATTCAATCCCAAGTACATGTTGATACTTACAAAAAAATAAAAATAAGAAGAAGAATCGCGTGGTAGGGTTGAAGGATAATCAGAAAATTCCTGGCATTGAATTTAAGCACCGATCAAGTGACGCCGGCAGTATTTCAAAACATTATGTTTTGCGATGCAGAATGTTGACTCACGTCTTACGTCTCCATTTAATTAATCGAGGAAAACGATCGTGACAGCACTTTAGTGAATGATTATGTGTAACGCATTGCTATCAATCAACTGAATAATTAAAGTGAAAGTACACTCTTTGTTTGCATGATGGATTTATGCCATTCTTGTTTAACTTGATTTAAAAAAAAAAAAAAGGCAGGATATGACGCTGCGGTCTGCATGCATTCGTTCGTCTCAACTTCAGCGCAGTGCAGACCATAAATAATTTTCTGTCAACTGTCACTGTTTCACCGTTTTTGAACAGGAATTCTGCAACTATAAAATTATATTAAATTAAATACAACTGAACTGTACACACAGTAGGCAATAAGACTTACTTCCTAGTGGTATTCATACGCCATAAAGCATTATTTTACACATTTGCTAATCACCCTGTTTTCTAAATCTAAATCTTATCAACACATGGATCCACTCTACCACCTGCTAAAAGAGCTATTTCTTGATCTACCGGGCATCCAACACAAAGTACTGTTCGCAAAGCCCTTCATTTTAATATTTCAACGCCGAGTTGTGTCTCTGGGGTTATCAGATATCAAGCACTCTATTACAGTGTTTCTCTGAACCGTTCGGCTGAGTGCTACTGTGTCATAGTCTGCCAGTCCGTGTCTCTGCAGGGGCCCATCTTACATGAAAGGAAACCGTGAAGAAAGCTTGCCAAACTTCACAACAACAAAGTGCCCATTAAAAAATGCATTCCACAGGTAGCTTTGTGTTGGTTTTGTTTTTGTAAAATGAGGCGCGCAGCGTTCAGGGGGGGGGGGGGGGGGGACACAGGCGCGCTTTGAAACACAAGCCCGGGACACTTACGCATTTAAGTATGCAGCGCGAGTAGTCATACAAAAACACATCTGATGTACTAAAGCCACAACATCACTCCATCAGGACGAGGACCAGCGAGCTTTAACCTTGCCAACTTTTACACATAAAAAAAAAAACCCATCTGGCCACAGAAGTTGAATCTGCAACAACTTGTACAGCAAAAGTGATACGTTTATAGTTTTGTTCTGTGTATTTGTCACTGGACTTGAATAGATTTTTCAGGTATCTGTACTTGGTACTTTCTAATCCTTACTTTGCCGCCCCCTCAAAAAAGGCTTTGTACTTTTTTCATGAAGTTGAGGCAGAATTCGTACTTTTACAGTCTTTTTTTAATTTAATTTTAGTTTTTTTATAAATCCTAGGCAGAACTGTTGGTTGCTTTTTGCCCCACTGTTACATGGTGTTCCACAGGGTTCCATTTTGGAGCCTCTGCTGTTTTCATCTGTTGGTGCATGGTTTTTCCTTGCACTGCTACTGCTGTCATCTTTCAAAAAGTTATTAAAAGATACATTACACATAAACTAGCTAGTTCCTTATAATTGAAGAAAGCAATGTAATTGTATCTTATTCTCATTGTATAATCTGTTTGTGATCTTATTAATATTTTGTATGGTTGCTTGTCTGTTTTTACTTTATCTGTTGAGTATTGTTTTTGTTTTGTGTTTTCATTTTTACTACATAGAGGAATTTTTCGACTTCCTCTTTAAATTAAAAATGTGTGCCAATTTTTAAAACATTGGCAGTGTTTAAGCAAGTTGATCCTAGTCAGAGGTGACAAAACTCAATTCAAATCAGCTCAACTCAACCGCCACCAGGACCAAACACCATAACTTATGTAAAATATGTGTATATTGTTGCATCTGCGCAGCATGAGGCAAAATGGAATCATATTTTAAACTAGGGTTGTCAGGCGATTTAAAAATTGTAATCGGAATTCGTCGCATGACTTCAATAGTTAACTCTCGATTAATCGCAAATTTGATATCTGTTCTTGATGTACAATAAAAATATTTTTTTCTAAGTTTTCATACTCTTGTTAAAATAAAAGTGGGGGGGGAAATGCTAAACTAATAGAAATATGGCTGCATCTTTTAGTCATTGATACAGTCATTTCATAATTCATAAAATTGAGTAAAAAGATGTACAGCACTGATTTGTGTTGAGGTCATTTTTCTGCCACTAGATGGCATTATTGCATTTGTAAGACATTGGTGACAGTTCAGTGCATTTTTCTTTTCATAGTAAGAGCTAACTAATTTTTTATTTTATTTTTTTACATTAACTAACTTGTGAAATTCTGCACATTTTTAAAATTGTAAAATACAACTTGACCCCAGTCTTCACAAATATTATTATTATTACATTTATTACTGCTAAATTGTGACCTGGACATGTCTGCTGCGTTGCAGTGCAGGCTTTCTAAGTAAGGGGTGGTCATTAATCGCACATTTTAAAAACATTAGTGGCGTTAAAGGAATTTCAAATGAACTCGAAATGAATGCACTCATTTTGACACCCCTATTTTGCTTCTCTGGTAAAAAAAAAAAAGTGTTTTAGCAGATGGTAACATATTGCTCAGTTTTAAATGGCATGAATGAAGGTCACTCGCAACATTTCTCTCAACTGTGCAGCAGTAGCTTACACACTCAATCAAAATGATTAAAAATAGCTTCTATGCCTGTTTCATGAGAGGGAGCCTTTTTAGCCGTCTCTCGCTGTCAAAGTTGAATTAAACCTCTTTTCTTTAAAAAAATAAATAAATCATTTCAACCACACAGACATTGTGCACACAATCCTGACATTGGATTTCTTATTAAAGGTGCTTCTCAATACCAAAGGAGGCTGCTCTGTCATTGAGGCCCGACAACGATTTCGTCCATATTCCATAAGACTGTAAGTACTGCTTTTTTAAACATCATTATCATTATTATTATTACATGTAACTAAAACAACGATTTAACATTTCTAATGTAATGCATCCATATTTTTTTTAATTAAGACATTTGTAATATATTGTCCAGTTATAATCGGCTGGTCCTTTTCGTTCCACTTGATATAGATACCCTCGATATATACTTTTAACAACCAAGTCTTATTTGGCCGTCGGGAAATAAATGTTGCTCTCAGAGATGAAGTGCAAAAGCGCATCAGTTACAGTGAGGTTCACCTTCATGCTTTAAAATGGACATTTAAAATGTGCTGCCTCTGTGGACACGCACAGGCAGATACAAGACGAATCCCTCAACTAGATAGGAATGGGGGGGAAAAAAAATCACAAACACATTCTTTGACTTGGGAGTTAAGTGAACTTATAAGTGCTTGAAAATGTTTGAAATATTGTATATGTCATTTAGGAATGCTTTTTCCTGTGGCAAACAGTTATGAATGGATTATATTTTCAGGTCTCTCATTAAAAAAAAAAAACACACACACACTTAAGAGTATCTCTGAAACCCCTAAAATGTCTTGTGTAGACATTAATGAGCTCACATTTGCAGTGGATTATCAATGGGCAGTTTCCAGCAGGTTCCTTGACACCGAGACGCATGACGAGTAAATGACGTGAAAAGCGTGTGAATGTTTGATGCAACAGCTAATTGCGTGTTGGCTGTTTGCGTCTGAGCGGCAAGCGCGCGGCGACGCTGATAATGTGTCGCTTTCGGAAAAAAAAGGTCATCAGACCGTACGGTGGCCATTTGCCCTCAAGGTTGAGATCATTCACATTAACTGCCCTCCATCTTTGTGCTGCGTCAGTCGTCTCAAACAAGCAAGGAGCGACATAAACAATTCACACGCTATCAAGGTGCAGCAACACGAACACGATCTTTCTTTTTTTTTTTGTTGCCATCTGGTTGTCCCCATTGTTAGCTCTTATTATGTGAATGCTGAGTCGAGCATTCACGTTAAAAAATGTGTAATAGGATTTCTCAGCAGATTAGAACTGTATGAAATTTGTATGTGACTGAGATGAACAGTGCATCTGAATATGCGGATGTAGTTCCCTACTATAGAATAACCTGCACATTTTAGATTATTCCCAGTAATTCCTTTAAATTGTGGCAAATTCTCATATATATGGTTTTTGCTAGGTCTGTCAAAATTAAAGCGTTAAATCTGGAAATTAATTTTAATTCCTTTAAGCGTTAAAAAAATTAACTCCGTTTTATTTACTTCCTGTTTTGGCCTATAACCTGCAGCACATTTTCAGTTTATTCCCAGTAATTCCTTTAAATAGTGAAAAATTCTCGTATATATGGTTTTTGCTAGGTCTGTCTAAATTAAAGCGTTAACTCTGGAAATTCAATTAAATTCTTTTAAGCGTTAAAAAAATTAACTCCGTTTTATTTACTTCCTGTTTTGGCCTATAACCTGCAGCACATTTTCAGTTTATTCCCAGTAATTCCTTTAAATTGTGGCAAATTCTCGTATATATGGTTTTTGCTAGGTCTGTCAAAATTAAAGCGTTAAATCTGGAAATTAATTAAAAAAAATGTAAGCGTTAAAAAAATTAACTCCGTTTTATTTACTTCCTGTTTTGGCCTATAACCTGCAGCACATTTTCAGTTTATTCCCAGTAATTCCTTTAAGTAGTGACAAATTCTCGTATATATGGTTTTTGCTAGGTCTGTCAAAATTAAAGCGTTAACTCTGGAAATTAATTTTAAACATTTTAAGCGTTAAAAAAATTAACTCCGTTTTATTTACTTCCTGTTTTGGCCTATAACCTCCAGCACATTTTCAGTTTATTCCCAGTAATTCCTTTAAATTGTGGCAAATTCTCATATATATGGTTTTTGCTAGGTCTGTCAAAATTAAAGCGTTAAATCTGGAAATTAATTTTAATTCCTTTAAGCGTTAAAAAAATTAACTCCGTTTTATTTACTTCCTGTTTTGGCCTATAACCTGCAGCACATTTTCAGTTTATTCCCAGTAATTCCTTTCAATTGTGGCAAATTCCCGTTCCTATGTTTTTTTTACTAGGTCTGTCAAAATTAAAGCGTTAACTCTGGAAATTAATTTAAATTCTTTAAAGCGTAATATATATTTTTTTAATTCAGTTTGACTAAGTTCTTGTTTTTGCATAACCTCCAGCCGAACTTGAACGCAGACAAAGTATAGGTCTACGACTGTACATATAGACGACTATAGGTCGTTTTACTTTTAGTTTTATTCGACGCTTGTTGGAGAAATCACAAGTAATTTGTACACTTTACAAAGCCAAATTCAAGTAGCATCTTAGGTGTGCGTCTTTGGTGCATCATCTCAGAGTAAAATACCCTGCTCAAGTTCCCTCCACGGGGCCTCACAAATCAACCCTTGTGAAGTGTGCTGCTTGTGAGCACAACGAAGCCTGGAAGCAAAAACTTCTGAGAATTGTTTCCATGAGAAAAAAATGGCCCGTAAAGCTGCGTCCATTTTGATTGTTTTGTTTAACAGTTGTGCTTTACAGAAGTACTCCATTCAAAGATGGAAGAAAGCTAGCAGAACAGTCTTTGGTTCTAAATATAGTTTCTATTTACTCATTCACTCCAAGCCATTTTCACTGAAGCAACCCCCTTTGCTCTCGGCTGTTTTACTGGATTTTAACAGATTTTGCAAGACCCACAGAATATTATTGTGTTCTATTGCTATAAAAACATGGAACCTACCAAAAGAAAGATGAGAGTCTCTTCTTTCATCAGGAAATATTATATTTCTATCTGTTTCCGCTTTGCAGCAATTAGTGTTAGAATACAAAAACAACAAATCATTATTCACAAATCTGTTTAGAACAGTGGGGGGTAAAAGTTTTTTGCAACATGGCCCTGGTTGATCTAACTCTGCTGCCACCTGCTGGCCGTTTTTGTAATTACTATAATTTCTTCACCCGTTCTCTGCAGTTCAGAGGCTAGCATTTTTTTTTTTAATGGATAAATACGTTTTTGGGAGCAAATGAGTTAATGATTTTACATCAGTTACAAGATTCGAAAAAGAAAAGTAGGAGCAGAAGTAGAAAAATGTGATTAATCACAATTAATTAATTAAATTGTGCGATTAATTAGTTTAAAAATAATAATAATAGCTAGACAGCGCTAGTTTTCCCATTACAAATTAGCTCTGGAAGTAGCATTTCTAACCATTTACTTATTCGTTTTGACTGGATTTAAATCCCTAGTGCTTGCCCACCCATGTTGGTATCTCCAGTGACCATAGCAGCTATGTTTTGCCCTGCACACTTTTTCCCTGCTGGGTGTTTCTTTGGTCTGACATTCATACAGTGCGGCGCACTTTTTAGACTGCGGCTGTTTGTATTTTCTCACTAAGCAATACCACCATCTGCATAGAGGTGTATCAGACTTGAACCTCAAGCCTGATCATCTAGAGGGGATTCCCTATGAGAGAAAAAACTTCCTCAGGTAGCCTATAGGTCTCATATCACCTGGAAATCGAGCACTTTGTGTCAGTTAACAGCGTTGGAGTAAAGTAGCAGACAAAGAGAACTAGATAACAGATTTTAGAGGGGGAGAAGAAAAAAGAAAAGAAAAAAAGAACGCGATACCAGGGAGGCAAGCAAGGCATGCATGAGAGTGTGTAACTGAGTTTTTGGGGTGGATTAGGCCTGCTTGGCTCGGGATGGATACGGAAAGGCAAAGGGATGGGGGATCAGTCGTGGGGAGGGATGAGGCAAAGCATGCCACGTTGGATGGGTACAGTAAGAGATCTGCGGGGGATCAGTCAGGAGTAGAAGAGAGAGAGAGAGAGAGGGAGGGAGCTGCAGGGCAGTGAGGGAGAGTCCAGAGAGCTTAGTTAAGGAGCTTAGTTGAGCTAGGTTAGCTCTGAAGATGGGCTGCATCAAGACACAAGGCAAAAAGGGGCCCGGCGTTAAATCCATCCATTGCAACATTAATATTCCTTCCAACTCTACCTTCCCTTCAGCCCTCCATCCCTCAATCGCTCCGTCCGCTTTGGTGTCTTTCATTCCCCTCATCTAGGCATTTTCCAGACAGACTCCATGCTTGTCCAATCTCACACCGCATTGCCCTGTGATGGGCTCAGGAGCGCCGTCAAAGTGCAATGGCGCCGTTGACAGAAGATACTCAAACAGCACTTTTGGGAAACAAGCGCCTCTTATCCCCCGCCCTTGTTGTTGTTGTTGTTGTTTTTTCACACTTGAAATGATGGCTTAAAAATGTAAACATGAAAACCTGCATGCTGTTTTGATGTTTACTGGAGGTGGTGGTGGGCTGAGGGAGATGTGATTTATGGATGAGAATTGGAACAAAAACTGGAGATGCTGCAGTCGGCACTCAAAGTCCCCTTCAAAAATGTCTCCGTTTGGAAGCGACTTAGCTGCCTATTATTCTACTGCCTTACACTTTCCATACATCATTGCTGCACTACATCGACATCGTAAACATACGCCCCTGACCAGTAGTTACATTAAATTGCATTAAACGACTTGACATCTGTCCCCTTCTTGGATGCTCAGACTCTCTTGCAACAGACTACTTTCTTTATAGCAAAAAGAAAAGAAATAAAAAAATTGCATAGAGCATGGATGAGCATTTGATTGATTTAAAACAAAACTTTGTTGTTTTTTTTACTTAACAAACCCAAGAAATTATTAAAAAAAACGCTGATAAATATTCAAGATACGTTTTTCACTATGAGCGGAGGGAAATGGGGAAAAATCCCGTAAAATCCAGGAAAAAAATCAAAAATGTGAAAATATATTGAAAAAAAAAATGAAAACAAAAAAATCTACGCGAGTAGGCATAATACTTTTTTGCTGATTTGGAATGATATGCAGGGCAAAGGTGCGGAGGACCCAAAATGCCGAAAAAGAAAAAAATACATAAAAGTAAAAATAAAAAACGGATATAAAAATATAATTCAAAAATTAAATACAAAAAATAATAATAAATGGAATAAAGACAACAACAAAAAATACATAAATAAAAGTAAAAATAAATACAACAATAAAAAAACGAGATTAAAAAGATGTAAAAAATAAATGTGGAAATAAAAACAAAATAAATATATAAATAGATGTGAATATCAATTAATAAATAATCATATACACATTTAGGACCGCCCTCTCATTTGAATAACATTTCATGACGCATTTCATGCTGCAGCATGATATAAATAAATATGAGAGCAGAGCGTTTTTATTTATTGGTTGACATTTAATAGTATTTATATATTTATTTTTGTATTTATTCCCATATTAATTTTAATATTCGTTTTTATTTTTTGAATCTCGTTTTCTATTTTTGTATTTATTTTTACTTTTGTTTATTTGTGTATATATATTTTGATATTTTAATTTCAATTAGTATTTATTTTTTTGAATAATTTTTTTTAGATCCGTTTTTATTGTTTTTATCTATTTATTGCATTTTTGGTCCTCCATACAAAGGTAGCACTTCAATAATATTAAAATTGTGAGTCAGTTGATTTTTGTGACGAAAACAAACAAAATGAGCACTCATGTTGGTTTCTTGTTCAACAGTTATATGCCGTCCTTGAATGGTATTTTTTTTTTTTTATGAGAGCCCTTTGCACTGGAAAAAAATAAAGTATGTGTTTATTTTGTTGTTTGCTTCAAACCCTTTGTTATTGGGTTGTGATAATGGATCTTTTATACATTGAGAACTTTATTATCCCCAAAAATACATACATCTAGATAGGAAGTGCGTGTCTATGTATACCCCCCAAGAAAACCTTACAACCCGCCCCCAGTAGTGCTAATGAAAAATCTTTACCCCCCCTGCATTGAATTTTCCCATCCCTGGTCTGTGCAAACCATTACAGCACTGTTGAATTAAATTGTGAAGGGAGACACATAATGAGATGGTAATGAAAGAACAGAAAGGTTTTTGCTCCTCAAACAAATCTTGGAGTTGGTGCTAAAACGACTTTTGTGCAATATGGATCTATAGCAATTGCATCAAGAAAAGGAGGGGGGAAAAACAGAAGCCACAAAACGCTCGCCGGCCAACTTGGGAAGGTGACTTGAAGGACGAATCTCCTCCTCCTCCTCCTCCTCCTCCTCCTCCTCCTCCTCCTCGACCCGACCGGCGCAAAAATAGTGAGCGAAGAGACGCTTGCTTCAAAGTGCTGCTCCGCTATGCTCCTAGCCCCTAAAAACCTGGGAGGGATCCCCCTTGAAGGATGGGGTCACCTTCATGGCTAACTCTCGAGGTCCTCCCTAATCCTCCTCTGCAGTCTCCACACTAAATTTCGGGAAGGACCATTCATTAATTATTTTAGAAGGGGGGCTTGCCCCCTTGTCACCACTAAAACCCCGCCCACCCAAAAAAATCACGCTCAGGAGAGCAGTGGCGCCAGCTCGGTGCAAAAAAAAAAAGTTTTGTTTTTGTTTTGTTTTTCCACAGCTAGAGAGTGAGGACTCACATGGTATCCCTATGGAGCAGCATAGTGGGGAATAGAAAGTACAACAAAACATTATACAAACACATGCACACGCTCACACATACATGTGCATGCTTGCACCCATTCGTAGAAACACACCCGCTCGCATGTTATTTCCGATACTGAAACCAAATGACATGCACTGGTCATGGGAGGTGTTCCGAGTGTTTTTTTTGTGTGAGGGCAAACCAATCACTGCTTTTTGTTGGACAATCGGACCTTCTCATCTAATCCTATTTTAACCCTGTACGGACTCGAACACACAGCTGATATTTTTTTATTTTAATTTGTAAAAAAAAAAAAAAAGAGAGAATGTTTACATGACAACGACCTAGCAAAAACAAAATGACCTTTTCATTGCAAAATGTTGTCAAAATGTTCACACTGAGCTGCAAAAAATGCGCCATCAGTGTGCGTAGATGACATATTGAAATGGAGGGTAGAATCCGCGCAGCCAGAAGTGCTCAGCTGCGCCCCTTCTCCGATTTGAGCACTCAAGAGACTATGGGCCTTAAATGTGCATACCGGTTCTCTATTTTTGTAGACCACCGCTTTCAACATTAAGACCAAAACAAGTCTTACTGAGTCAAAACTCAGATGAGAGAGATTTATCCAGGTATTTTTTTTTCTAGCAGGTAAGACTGCCATAACAGCCTTTCCTGTAGGACTTTCTAAACGAGCTGAACGACACCTGTAGAACATCTGGAACACCGCTGCTCTGGTCTTGACCAGAACCAGGAAGTAAAACCACATCAGTTTGTGCTCAGGTCTCCGTACTGGCCTTCTATTGCTCAGAGAATAAACTCAAACTCAGCTTTGCTTGAGTTTAAGTCTCTCAATGGGGCACCTTTGACTTCCCATCTGACCCATCCCAGACATTGACTACGTTTACATACAGTCAGTAACGCTTTCAAAACTCGAATATTGCCAATATTCATGTAAAAAAACGGAATAAGATCCATGAAATATTGGTACCTACTTTGAACAGAACCTTGGTTTGTGTTCTGTGCGTGCTGTATTTGCAAAAAATCTTGATATTTCGAGTACAGGAACTACTTGGTATGCGCGGCGGCCATCTTGCGTTGCCGCTCGCACAAGCGAGTCCAACTTGAATACATTGATTTTTGCCGCGGTGTTTTCATGTTATTTTCTGTCTCTAAGGCGAAAATTCCATAGGACTGTGTGTGTTTGTGTGTGTGTGTATAAATAAATATATATATATATATATATATATATATATATATATATATATATATATATATATATATATATACACTCACATACATGCGTGTATATAAGTCCGTGCGACAAGCTGACAAAACTGAAACCGACTTCTCTATTATTGTGGTGAGTGACATGAGTATAATGTCTTTTACTGTATTTTCACGACTATAAGGCGCACTTACAAGTCTTAAATTTTCAAAAAAAATCGACCGTTATAGTGAGGTGCGTCTTTAGTATGCGAGTTCCAAAATCTGTAAATGTTGTTGAGCGACTTGGGTAAGCGCTCCGCTTGACTGTCTGTGTGGGAGCATTTCTGCCGACAGTCAAGCATAGCAGTGCCGACATAATGCTTATATACAGGAATTCCAGCCCTGGTTGAGGACTGGCAGGCATGAGAACCGGAAAGACTCAACTGAAAAATGACGTGAGTCTTTTGGTTTCTCGTGACGTCATGGTGCTCACTGCTTTTGCTTTCGCTAGATTAGAGCGAGTTATGCCACAATTTGTGAATGGAATTGTGCATGCTTGGGTACACGTGTCTGCTTGCGCTGTTGTTCAAAAACCGGCATCATTTCTGAGGAGCCGCACGGGAACGAGACTGACTCTGACAATACTACAATGACGGGGGGGGATATCTGGCATTATTTGATGGAGATTTAGCTCAGCTGTTCCTTTCAGATACAGAAGATGAGGACTTTGAGGGATTTGTGGATGAGGATTGATCAAAAGTAACGTGAGTTCATTGTTAAATACTTCAAAGTACAATCAAACTCACTGTTTATATTGTTAAATACTTCAATAAAGTACAACCGAACTCAGTTTTGCTCTGCTGCCTTTTTAAAAACATATGCTAGCATGCTTGCTAGCGTATGTTTTAGCGTGATAGCATGCTACCATATGTTTTGAGCTGTATGTTTAACCGTGCCTGCGGTGTGCCATATGTGTGTGTTAACTACACAAAAAGCACCCCGTAACTGAGACCGCGCCTTTTAGTACCTTATGGTCATAAAAATTCGGTATTGGCCATAATTAGTTTTAAGTGTAAATGATTGAGGCACTCAAAGTTGTTGCGAATAAAAGCAGAGGCCTTTATTTTCACATGGCCAGTTGATTAAAAAAATTGCCAACGCGTTTTGGCCTTTGCGGGCCTTCGTCAGGGCAAGCTCCACGCTCTGGTTGCTTGTAAATGACGTCTATTTGGGTCATGACGTCCGTGCGTTCACAGTTTCGATCGGGATATGTTTGCGGGAGTAACGTATGTTTCAGAAACAGGAATTTTGACCTTAGCCTGAATTTTGACTGCATGTAAACATAATCACTGAGAACCTGAGGGAGTCAGAACCAAACACGATGGAGCTACGTTTCAGTCCCCTGCAGCTAAAGCCCAGGACGGTCTTCCTGCCATTGTTTAAGCCCAAGATAAAATCGGCAATCGTAATTGTGTGATTTTTTTTGCTGAGTATGAATTGCCTTGCAGTCTGCAAATAAATCCTCTCCGCCGCTTTGAGACCCGTTTTCAAACATTTGCATTTGCAGGCTTCAAAGCATCGTTGTCATGTAAACAAATAGCCAAACGGCACATTCTTGCGATATTTCTGGATTAAAAATGAAGTCCTGTGAGAATGGCACCTTCGTTTAACAAGCCGCCACTTGTGCTGCTGAGTGTTTCCCTTTGAACACACTCTCTCTCAAACTGCAACTGTGACGTCGGTAACTCCTCACTCTTAGAGGAGCTCAGACACGGTGTGATCTTTCCATCGCCGGGTTCCCACCTGAGGTTTTAACCCCACTAGTATCCCGCATTTGCAGGTTTTGAGGATCTAGGGTTCGTCGTGCGAGGGGAAGTGGTTAGTGAGAGGTGTGAACTCAGTGGGGTCGTTAAAAGGAGAGGTTGGGGGAAAGGGGGCGGGAGGCAGAAGCAGGCGAGGTGGGCTGCAGGAGTTCACCAAGCATCCATAACTAGGGCATGGCTGCAAAGAGTGATAGCAAGCCTGATCCTTAACTTTTTTTTTTATCACGCGGTTCTGACAATCCTTAACTTTTTTTTTTATCACGCGGTTCTGACCAGACCTGCCGTGATGGAGTTCTCAACCTTCCCTACCCTACCGGCTCCCCTTCCCTCCAACTATGCAAAGATGACTTAAAAACATCAAAGCTGGCATTAACGTCTCATTTCCTTATGTAAATGCCAAATGAGGAAGGGAAGAAAAGTGTTTCCTTCCTCGCTTTCTTTTTCGTTTCAGAAACATAGCTGCCCCCCCTTGAGACAGTTGCACAGTTTGGGGCAGAAAACGGGTCGGGGATCCAGGGGGGGGGGGGGGGGTGGACGGGGGGCTGCTCTGCATTACCAAAACAAATCATTCAGCAAACAAACAATTAGACACTCATGAATTATGGACAAGCCGTAGAGCAATAAACACAAGGCGTGGGGACTTGTGCAGCGATTGCTCAGCTAATGAATCATGTGTCAGGGTGCTGTTGTTTTAAAACAGGCAGTGTCGTGAGCAGGCTGCTTGTGCATGTGGCTGCCTGTCCATGTGTTATATGGAGGACCAAAACTGCCCAAAATAAAAAATAAATAAAATGACTAAATAAATGAATAAATTAATAAAAGTGAAAATAAAAACATCTTGAATTAATGAATATATATATATATATATATATATATATATATATATATATATATATATATATATATATATATATATATATATATATATATATATATATATATATATATATATATATATATATATATATATATATATATATATATATATATATAAATGAAGTATAAATACAAAAATAAAAGATAAGATTCAAAAAACACAAATAAAATAAATAAATATATAAATGGAATTAAATATCAATCAATAAATAAAAACACTCTCACATTTATTTATTTCATGCTGCACAACTTGCGACTTGAGTTGCTCGACAAGTCGAGTTGACAGTGGGCAAGATAGTCGAGCCGTTCACTCAACCAATGAGGAAAGGCAATTTGCAAAGGCGGAGTCCAACCCAAGACACGCTTAGGACCGCCCCCTCGTTTGAATAACATTTCATCCTGGGCATCTGCAGCATGAAATAAATAAATGTGAGAGCAGAACGTTTTTATTTTTTTGATTGATATTTAATTCTATTTAGATATTTATTTTTGTATTTATTTTGAAATGTATTTAAAATAATGTAATGTCATTTTTTATTTTTTACTTTTATCTATTTATTTTGCGGATGTATATATATATATATATATATATATATATATATTATTATTATTATTTTATTTTTATTTTTTATTTTTTTTTAATCGTTTTTTTATTCTCACTTTTAGACATTTATTTATTTATTTAGTCATTTATTTATTTTTTTATTTTGGCATTTTTGGTCCTCCATAATGTTTTATTGTAACACTTTCTGTGGATTCAAGTGCAAATTAGTGATGGCAAACAAGGTAACGCTGACAGGTACTAGTGAAGGAAGCAAGGTGTTTGGAAAATCCATAAAGTGTTTCAACTTTGACCCCAGCATGATCCAATATTGTTGTTTACCTCTCACAGACGCGCACAGTCCATGCAGCAATGATCCAGGACGATATACTGAACACTAGCAGAACAGTTCCCGGGCAGATGGTCATGAGCGTTTTCATGACAAAGCGCGTGTTGAAGTTGATCTTGTTGAGGGCGCCGATGCTGCGAGACGAGGCGTCCGTGAACAGCTTGCTGTGAAGTAACATGACCCTGCCGATCAGGTAGAGTCTCAGGAACATGGGGATGGAGAGGATGATGTCCACGTCGGCGTCTGCCACGGACGGCGTGTACGTAAAAGCCAGCCGGGCCTTCCACGTGAAGACGTACTGGCCGGGGATGGGATGGATGGCACACACCAGCAGCTCCAGCACAATGAAGAAGATCCGCTCATAGGTCATGGCTATCCTCCAGTCATCTGCACCGTTGTCGACCATAAACAGCTGGGGACGAGCAGACGACAAGATGCCGGTTTTAGCACCACGCTAATACGAACTCGTACTTCGAAAAGCACTTCCCAGGCGTGTCAGAAAAGTTCCAGGATTGCTGCTGCAAAATATTTCAAATCCAAGCTACTAGAATTTTAAAGCAGATTGTCTAAAATTAAAATTAAAAAAAATCGACATTTTGCCAATCAGGAAGGTTGTTCAATAAACAATAGAGTGATGTAACAATAAAGCATTCCAACAAAGTTAAGAGTTTGAATTTATACTTAAAAAAATAATAATAATATTTTTTCTCTTTTACTGAAATTGAATATCGGCTCCAAATATCGGTTATCGTCTCCTTGACTAGTAATAATCGGTATCGGCCCTGAAAAAAACATATCGATCTATATCTAATTCAAATCGATCAGACTGGCCCACGAATATCAAAAATCCACGTATAATTGACGCCCGTTGAAATGCATTAGGAGGGGAATGGGGGTCATTCGAACCCCTCAAAATCTTCAAAGAACTACGGTACACATTCATGATACGTATTCCCAAAAATAGCAGGAAACTGCAGAAAAAGATTTTTAAAAAATGTAAAGAAAAGAATCTGCGAATATACGAATATGTGGATGCCAAACCGTGAGAATGTGGGGGCCAACTGTACTCAGAGTGTTAAGTAATACTTACTATTAATAGTACTGTACTTTTGTTTGTAAATCAGTCAGTTTCAGTGATTTTTTTTTTTCAAACAAAAGCATACATATTGTTATCATTTAAAGACCTACATTGTTGAACTATTTGAATTTGCCTTTTGTTTAAGAGGACTTAAATTGTCCAGACCCACTTTTCTTTTTCAAGAAAAAGTGGGTGTGGCTTGCCAGGCTAGTGTATCTGTTTGGGAAAAATAAAAATGCTTATGATTAGCATAACTTTTATGATAATATCATATCATATCATAAAATATGGCTACATGACAAAGCGATTTCTTATTTTCAACATTCTTCATGCTCGGCATAAGCCAATTACCAGTTTGATGGTTTACCGTGATTTTAAAATGGCTGTCACCGGTAAGCTGTCAGCTCTTTTCTTTTTTTTAAGTGGATGTCTAAGCAGGGCACATCTGATTGGCTGCTTGCAAAGTTGAGTAAATAAGCCAACTCTTTAAAAATGAACGGATTCCAATTAACCCCGCCCCCCATTCCACCGGCATGTAACCTAGAAGGAGGGCGGGAGCGAGATGCAAAACGTGATTAGCCCACAGGTCTTTTCTAAAAAAAACATCACCAGTGATGGAAAGCTGTGACTGTGAGAATTAAAACAGAGGAAGAATTATAACGTGTATTTAACTTAACAAGTTTTACTCTGTATTTCATTTGTAATAAATTGTGTTCAATGGGGGGAAAAAATGCTGTTTTTATGTACTTAAATGTTTTTTTAAAGCTGTAGCTTTAATACCATGATACCGTAATACCACAATATTCTTGCTCACCGTTATCACACTGCCAGAATCTAATATCAGCTAATGCTTTCCTACATTATCATTGTACGGTTTTGCAATCACAAATCTCACTACAAGAAAGCACGAACTGCTGGTAATAAAAAAAAAAAAAAAATAAAATAAAAAAAAATTCCTGTCATTTAAATTTTACATCACAACAATTTAGACTCACCTGGATTTCCCGTGCGTGGTACATTATTATAAGACCAAGCAGTATAACAGTGGAAAGGCTGATAAGGCATTTCAGTGCAAATGAATATGAAGATTCCTATAACGAGAGAGAAAAACAACACCATTACTCTTAGACATGACACACCAAATGAATAAAACATTGCAGTACAACCTCTACTTGTAAAAAAAAAAAATAATAATAATTTAATTTACATTTTCTAAATAGACTTCTGTTGCATGTTGCAGCTCGACAACAAAGTCACACACGCGGCAGCTCGGTAAACGACCGATTCCAAAGCCGAAGCGCATCATAACGTCGGATCTCATCCCTTATAGATTTAAAAAAAGTTGGAACGGAAAACAAATGGCTCCATTACTGGCTCAGGCAAGGACAATAAACGTCCTTATATAAACGCACGTATGTACAAGAGGCTCGCAAAGCGGACAATGCGCGCACAATAACCTATTAGCTTAAAAGTCGAAGTGAGGCCAGATAATGCGCACAAACACGGCGGACAGGACGTCGCTAAACAATGACGCTGCAGGTGTGTAGGTGCAGCCTGATATTATCCACGGACGTAGCAATTAATCAAAGCGCAGCACTAACAGGGGGGGGGGGGGGGGGCTTTCCATTTAATGGCAGGTGCACAAAAGGCAAGGCTAGCATTAGCAGAGCCCCACCACAGAGAGCGTCAATGGTGATAAATAGACCAGCTGGATGCCAGAGTTGCCGCGTTTGTGTGCGTGCGTGCGTGCCTGCGTGCGTGCGTGCGAGCGAGCGAGCGAGCGGACACATTAGGGCCATAGATCTCGAAAATGAGAGAGTGCAAGAGACCAGTGCCTTTGCCGTTTGATGAATCTCCAAACAGCTGCCCCGGCCACGACAGGACGGCGATCATGCGCTTGTCGGGACATCGAGTGACAAAAAACAACGCCTGGAAGAATATCGTTCCGAATTGTCAGCGCGATGACTGCGAAAGTTGCCTGCTCATTAGCTCGCCGCGTCCTTCTGTGGTCTTGATTAGAAAATGTATTTTTAGCTATCAGCTATATTGCTTTGCCCTTCGGGTCGGGGCAACATGTTCTCAAGGCGTTCTAACGTCTCAAATTGTTTTAAGAAGTCCCCGGTGAAATAACATTGAGTAAACCAATTAATCCACCTGCCAGAGGTTCAAGGAGTTTTCAATCCCAGAGCTCAGAACCTCTTAATGTCTTTCGCCCCGTTAGGGTTTGAGAAAACCTTTTCTGGGCCTCAAGCGTTATCTGATGTGACGTGGGATGGAAAACATGCCACGGTTAGTAGCCGCCTGGTTTGGGATCGGCGCAGGACGTTTTCTATTTTCAAATGGCGGACTAACCGTCGGATTTAAATCACACTCCAAATTAGTATGTTGATGCTAAAAAAACATAGCTATGCTTCATTACTCTAACTGAGAGAAATGAATAAATGTATCATTCTGTGATTTGTGCAGCAGCAGACCAAGGATGTATTCAAGTTTTTGTGCAGTATGTGATCGGTTATATTTTGCTATGGCTACGGGTTATGTTTGTGTATTCTTTTATATCTGGCGTTAGCGTAGAAACATTTTTCCCTGTTTGTCTGAGTTACAGGCTTTCCCCTAAAATATGTTACTCATCTATATTTTGGCAGAGGTGGGCATTCCATCAACATTGACGTCTGTCCTTCCTTCCTTTCCTCAGTCTCTCCTTTGGTCTCTTGAGGTCTCCCTGATTTGTTGGAATTTAGATGTTTCTGGGGTCGGTGAAGGACTCTGGTGTCTGGTCGGTGCTGGATTTCACTTTCCTTTGTTTTCTTTGGTCCTTCCTCGGGTCTCCTGACGGCGGTGTTCGGTTTAGGTGAACGGTATGGGATTTTTTTTATAGGTTTTTGGTGAACTAACGAATACACACACACTCGCACGCACGCACACACATACACATACTCACCCACATACAAAAAAAATAAAAATAATAAAAATAAAGAGCAATGATGATGACATTACCGAATGAACAATACTGAGCTAAAAAAAATAAATAAATAAAATAATACATTGACGATGGCCATTTTGTTAACGATTGACGGTAAACCCTGAAATTTGACGAACAAAGCATTGACACGAGTTTTTTTTTTTCCGTCCGTCAATGTAATTGGCAATCCGGCAATAAATTGAAGAATCTGTTTGACGGATGCCCATTTCGAGTGAGAGAAATATTGATGGACGCTTATTTTTGCTGCGGGATCAACGAATGACGGGTTGACGGGCCGGGTTGAAATATTGACGGATTAACAAAGACTGTCAACGATTGCCGAATGACGGACGCTCAAAATTCAGTCACGCACCCACCTTGGTTTTGTTTCACGTGCAAATCACTCAAAAATATTGGCAAACGTAGAATTAACACTCGAAAAAATGCAAATCTGTCCAAGACCTACATGTCATGGAAGACAATTTAGAAAAAACTGTGTCGTCAGTTGTGTTTAGAAAATGGTAAAAAAACACTTGTGGGGACTTGGCACGGTGCAAGAACTAAGACAAGGGCAGGCAAAATTCTCTCTGACCCTCCACATCCTGGGCACCACCTCTTCCAGCTCCTTCCCGATAGCTTCTTCCCTCTTGCCATTAATTCTCTAAACACTTGAATCAAAGTTCCATAGTGGCACCTTGCAAATTTTTGCCAATAGTTGCTTGTTACTCAAAAATGGTCTCGCTCATTCTACAGAAGACAACTTCCTGTATGTTTTTACATACTGGACCAATAAAGAAGATTCTGATTCTGAATATGCATGTATGGTAAACTAAACTAGGGGGATAAGACTGTTTTCTCGTACGCTATTAAATGATCTCGTTTTTGGGCCGCCTTGCTATCACACGAATGCTAATGTATTTGACTTGGATTTATTTATCTGAAGTGTCAACCGTATATTGCAGGTTATCCATGTCGGACATTCTTGGTTTGCGCAACTTTTTGTGACGTTTCGTCAACGGGATGACACAGTGTTGACATAATCCTGTTGACATGACAGCTTCCAACCTCCATCTGAAAAATAGCCCCGACAACTCCCAGTGCTCCGATTCATGCGTCGCACGTGCACAACATACCTTAGTGTAAACCCCCCATGACAGTTCAGTCTCCGTCACCATGACGACGATCCCAAACATTCCAAAGATGAGCGCGTAGTCGCTAAGCCGCTTCCGCTTCTCGAACAGCGCCCTCCGGTGGCCGAGCTTGTAGCCAATGTCCCTGTTTTTCTTTTGGGGCGCCCTGCCTCCGCCGCGTCCGCTGCCCTCCCTGACCAAGCTCTCGTTGGACGCCTTGCTGGGGTCTTCGCCGCCATTCCCCTTGGACACCACCACCTCCAGGCCAGAGCTGTGCAGCGTTTGCAGGGGCTGCGTTTCCGAGTCAAGCTCCGCGAGGTTGCGGCGCGACGAGGACGCCAGACTGCCCACGAGTGGTCTCACCACGCCGCCATTGTACTTGCAGGTGTTCATGGCTATCTGAGGGAGTCGGCCGCTGCTCTCGGAGAGGGAGGGCTTGGATCCAGCATGGCTCGGCTTCTTTTTCTCAGTAGTGGCCTGTAAAGAGGAACAAGAGTTCAAAATGTCAGTTTTTTTTGTTTTTTACCTTTATTTAACTGGGTAAAAATGTTGAAAACGAATTCTCATTTACAAACATCTTGAAGACACTAAATAGAATGTCGACTATGAAATGTATCCATTTTCCGCTTATTCCTCACAAGGGTCGCGAGGGTGCTGGAGCCTATCCCAGCTGGCTTCGGTCGGTAGGCGGGGCGCACCCTGAACTGGTTGCCAGCCAATCGAGACTGTAATGTGAAACGGTACCGTTCAAAAAGAGAACGTTATAGACTCTAAGCGTATTTACGCAAAAACTTGCTACAGTGGGCTGAATTAATGAGGAAATGACACGTGCGGCTAAAGGGAGGCGGGGACAGAGAAAAACTCGCAGTTCATTGCGATAAACCTGCTACCGACCAGGTTAGGTTCATGGAACTCTGTTACTACGGTAACCGAGCGAGCGCTTAAATGACCTCTTTTTATCAAACAGCCTAGAGTTACCTCTTTTTCTCTGTTTTCAGTTAACCTCCCTTTCTGAAACGGAAAACGCAGAGTTTCCCCCACAGATCAGGGGTTTATTGACTCGGGGTTCTCACTAAACCCGCTTTGTGAAATAAAACCCCATTTGTTCATATGTAACGCATATATTCTCATTTCAACACATAAGCTGTTTAAAACGCGGTCACTTTGCTGTTGAATTTCTGTTGCGGGCATGCGTGCTGCACGTAAAAAAAAAAAAAAAAAAAAAATTGCTCTAAAAGAAATAAATAATGAATGCACCTTAATGTATAAATAAAACAACTGTATAGAACCAATAGTGAAGACCAAAGTGCAGAAAATTGAATCTTTGCGCTGCACAAATTTCGATATGAAAGATTGATGCTCGGCATGACCCCGTTTCCTGTCTACCCCCCCCCCCCCCCCCCGCTGAGCGGAGCAGCAGGCTGCCCTATCCAGAGGAAAGGACCTTCTCAAATAAGGCGCCAGGCAGGGACACAGTGCGGGATCCCGCCAATTTCTCCGCAAACATAACTGAATACAACACAAAAGGATACCCTGAGCAGATCAAATGTGACTGGAGAATATTTGGCACTATTAAAACCGGGATAACCACGTTATTATCCCCTATACGGATAAACAGGGCTCAGGTTTATTTCTTGAAAGTGTCTTCTCCAGTTCTGCAGACCAAAAAAATAAAAAAATAAAATCTATCGGTACAAAAGGTCAAGACCGCATCTAGCCGCCTGTCTATTCTCTAGAGACTAAAGCAGATTATCTAAATGGGTTATGAAAACTTCACATGGAACAGTTGGTGCGTGCGATGGCACCACTGGCCCGCTTTATTAGCCCCGACAGAGCATCCCTAATGCCTTTAAATGTGCTGGTGGGAATAAAGAAGGGAGACCCCTAATGGAAATGTACTAACTCCCGTCCGGCGATGCTATCGTGGTGTGCATATTGTGCCTCCATGAGAACAGGACTGAAGGTTAAGGATTAGCGCAGCCCGTAGTGTTTCTAATCCCCCTTTTCTGTATTAAATTGCCTTTTAATCTGTGACCATTAGGACCCTTGTACACAGTAAAGACTGTACAGTAAGTGAACTATTGGTTTTAATGAGGGGAAATATAGAAATAGATGCAGTGGATGCTAATCTAACAGTAAGTGCTTTTTTTTCATTGTAAGGCTGGGATTTAGGAAACTAAATACTGATCATATTAATTTACTGTCAAATCCCCATGTATAATGCGTCCCCACAAAATCACCCTTAAAAATCTGTTTTTTTTTCCGATGTACTTGTGTTATAATACGGTCTCCCGATTCGCTGGTATCCTTCATTATCAGATTGAATAATATTAATAAGGATTTAAAGAATTTGAATAATGCGTCAATACTTTTAAAGGGGAAGTCAACCCCCCCCCCCCCCCAAAAAAAATGTTTGCCCAATATGTTCTATGCGGCCCCATTAGTATAAATATGGTATTCTGGTTAATAAGAGTTAAGCAGCAAAATTGCTGTTCGAATGAAAATGACATCACAGTGCCTGAAGAATCAACTTTTTGCTCAGGTCTCAGGTAACAACCAATCACAGCACAGCTCCAGAAAACAGGTGAGCTGTGATTGGTTGCCTGCGCCCTGAGCAACGGTGATTCCATTCTCAGTTGACAGCACGTGGCAAAATGGCCATGGCCGCAGCCTGGGATGGATAAAAATGGCTGGATTTTGCTGCGTAACTCATATTCCAAAAATGTCATATTAATCAGAATGTCATGTTTAGACTAGTGAGGTCACATATAACATATACATACATATAACTGTTTTTAAGGTCTTTCAAAGTCATGCATTTGAAAATCTTGTTCTTGCACTGTACATACGCTCTTGTACAGTAGTAATTTTTGTAAGCTGCTTTTGAATCTCTTACTCTGTAACTGCTTTTAAATGTGCTTTTAATTACAATATGTGAAGCATATTAAAAACTCATTCACTCCCAGCCATTTTCACTGAAGCTACCCCCTTCGCTCCCGGCTGTTTTACTGGATTTTGACCGATTTTGCAAGGCCCACAGAAAATTGTGTTCTATTGCTCTCAAAACATGGAACCAACCAAAAGAAAGATTAGAGTCTCTTCTTCTATCAGGGAAAAAAAAGTATATTTCTATCAGTTTCCGTTTCGCAGCAATTAGCATTAGAATATAGCTAAGTTTAATCATTATTCACAAATCTGTTTAAAACACTGGGGGTGGGGGGCTTTTTTTGCAACATGGCCCTGGTTGATCTCTTATACTCTGCTGCCATCTGCTAGCCGTTTTTGTAATAACTACCATTGCTTCAACCGTTCTCTTCAGTTCAGAGGCTGCTTCAAAGCCTTTCTGTATGCTCTAGCATATAAATAAAAAAAAACATAAAAACGTATAAATAGGTCTTTGGGACACTGGTAATATTTAAAATACAACATATTTATACGTTTTTTGGGAGCAAATGAGTTAAGTTAGGTTGTATATGAAATGTTCTTTAAATCATTGATTATTTTTTTTTCTTCTTCTTCTTTATTTACCACCGTAGGTTACTAGTAAAAGTTTTCATTTTTTTATTAAGTCCCCTTATATAATACCCCTCTCAATTTGGAATCATTTTTGCGATATGTCAGTTGTTCCTACACATAAGCATAGTAGCCTTGATGAGTATAAATACACCTTTAATATAACTGCAATTTGAATATCAGTATAAAAAAAAAATACTGAAAACACTCAGCATCACTAACATCATTACCAAAGCTTGGCCTGCTTGAC
Source organism: Leptonotus elevatus (assembly GCF_054856555.1). Classification (NCBI taxonomy): domain Eukaryota; kingdom Metazoa; phylum Chordata; class Actinopteri; order Syngnathiformes; family Syngnathidae; genus Leptonotus; species Leptonotus elevatus. The sequence goes on along the minus strand of NC_141239.1, from coordinate 7,563,119 downwards.
AAATAGAATGATATTGATTGTGGAAAATTAAACTGCAATACCATTTCATTGAAAGCGATTGGGAAAGGCCCCCCCCCCCCCCCCCCGAAAATCAATCTCGGCATGAATATTTAAAATGTCTCTGTGAGTGCATTTACTGATTCCTCGATGTACGGGAGCTCAGCCTGTCAGTCTTTTGAATGCTTCACAGCCGCCGTGTAAGCGTCACGTTCTCCGTTTGTTGCATGCCTCCAGGACTTTGTTGCCCAGGGGCAGAGAGTAAATATGTCTGTCATTCCTCCAGGAGTATTTTTAGTCACAGGCGAACTTTCTCTATTCTCCGATGCGCTTGATATGTAAATGTGTGTAATGTCGTCGCGGACGTGGACGAGAAGGCCCAACTTTGAAGCTGACAGAACTGCTTTTGACAGAGGACCGTTATAGCCGTCAATATGAGAGATTTAGACATTGAAGCACTGCTAACGTTTCGCAGTATTGTAGTTGTCTTGCAGTTAAGACGAAATCCCTGAAGGCTTCACAAGAACAGATTTGACTTAACTGCTCTCACATTTCAAAGAAAGTTTTTTTTTTTTTACTTTGCCCAGATGCACTGCAAGTGGGACTGAATCGCCATCCCTTGCATAAAGTGTCATTTCATTATGTATAAATGTTCATGCAATAGTAGAAACCAGGGGTGCGAGTTGCCTCGTACCTGGCGATTCGATTCGTATCGCGATTCATAGGTCACGATTCGATTCGATTCATCCCCATACGAATCGATAAATTAATTATTGTGATTTTTTTTTTAACTCAAATTTAGAAAATACAAATCAGCAAACTTGTACATGAACGTTGTAAGATTTGTATGAAAATGTATTTCTTTATCTGAAAAGTCTTATAAGTGAGCCACTGCATTTAACAAACAGCAGTCGGTTTCATGTTTGAACAGCACTGAAATAAAATATTAAGGCTTATTGTTGCATTAATATAACATTCTTCCGTGCTTAATGTGTGAATCCTAACCCTGAGTAAGACGTTTTGTTGAATAATTCCATAAAAAATTGATGTTTAAAAATCCGCGTGTTGAATTGATTCGAGAATTGCGTGCTGTGATATCGCGATATATTGCCGAATCGATTTTCTCTAACACCCCTAAATGAAACGCAATCAAGCTCGATCACGTCAAGATCAATTTCTTTCTAATGCCGACTTGTGTTATTTCAGTCTTACAACTAAAACAAGTGCCGCCCGCGCTCTTTGCCGTTCACTTGGAGGGAATGTAAATATGAACAAGACACCTTCAAGTCAAACAGCCCACCAGCCCAGAAATCAATGTTCCTATTAGTGTTTTGTGCAGATTGCTGATCGACATTGGCTGACCGAGCGTGTAAAATAGATTGCTGGAGGTGTCTTAGAATCCTGGACATGTGCTGCAAACGAAATATTTCAAGCGGGTTACATACATACCAAACATCTGGCCAGATTTGAGCATTTTCCCTCCTCGCAATCAAAATTAGGAAAGACCCGATTGTCTGATGTCTCCGAAAGATCATGCTTAGCAATTATCCTGTCGTCTGGAGGGTGTTAAAAGTGATTTTATTTCTCCCTGATCTGCTAGGAAAACATTTAGGACCGACAAGCGTGAATGATAATATGTTTTCGCTCACAAATCATCACAAATCACTCATCCCGTGATTGTGACGTGAAATGGAACAATAGCCAATTAGCAAGCGACCTGAAGCTGGTTTTGTTGCTTGGCATCAAACGGTGGAGGAATTGTTTGTGTTATGATTGATTTGCCACAATAAAAATGTCAAGAAGACCAGATAAGTTACCACCGCCACTTCTTCACTAGTATTTTTTCCGGGAGTGTGGATTCCCCGTGGCACCATTCTGCCTCTCAAAGGTCAGTCTTGGTACTACAACAGACATGTTTTGTTTGTAGTTTTCTGTACAACGCACGCGCACAAGGACACATTTTTTTCAGTGTGTCTGGTTTTATACATTTTGATGAGAAAAAAAATCGTATGCGTGTAGCCTGCTTAAGATCATTTGTTTTGGAAAGCTGGTCAACTTTGATTAGATTTTTTTTCCTGATAGGAAATAATGGAACTAGAAACACCCAGATCCATCGTCAAACTGTCGAGTAGAGTTTTAAAAAATGATTTATTGTAAAGCAATTAAAAAAAAAATTGCTGACTCTGGAGTCTGTGCATCACGGATTTAATTTGTACTGCACAGTTTTGCGCAATGCTTAAATGAATGCAAAACATCGGATTGTTGTTGACAACATGTGGGGAAAGGGTTAATGATATTTTCAGATGCAAAACACTCAATTCATTTATAATGTCAATTGTTAGTTAGCGTTATTGACGATACGAAAAAACCTTTTCCGAACACAAGGGTATAATATCGTACCCCTAATGTGGTTTCCAATGACCGTTTACACGACGATACATCAGCGTAATAAGGCCATGTTGTGACAATCATGGGCCAAAATGGGAGCCTGGCATGTACAAAGAGAACGATCCAAGGAAGGTAAAGGGTAAATGCACAGGGGCTCAGGGCTGCTGTTACATCCTCAGCTTTAGTTACCGCTTGCCAGTGGTCATTTATCATTGAACCAGGTCAAGTCTGTCCTGAATATGATTGATAGATAGATAGGTAGGAAGGAAGGATGGATGGATGGATGGACACCAAACAATGACTTGTATCCCAGAAACTTGTAAGTCTTACATCTCAAGACACACCACTGGACTTCCATTTTGTCAGTAAAAACCAGAAAAGTCCTCCACAGACATTGCGACAGAAGCCCTCGTATCGCATTCCAAACCACTAAACCGCTTCCGTCGCTTTTCACCTTCCCCTGAAACCCGACTAAACGGGCAGCAGACGAGCACAGAGAGGGCCAGCGTCGCCCCTGTTGCTGCCACAGCGGAGACAGAGGAAGGTTGCCTGCCCGGCCGACCAAACGGCTCAATTTCATTGTGAATGGCACGCGGCGTCCAGGCCTCTATGAAATGGAGCCTCATAATCAAATTGAAAAAGCCTCAGTGCAGAACAGTTTAAATGACGGCAAGTCTCTGCCTCGCTCTTCTCTCTCCTGCCAGCTCAAATCCAATAGAAAATCCTCATTGTTTAGTGACGTATGGGGTGACTGTGCTGCGATTTTATTCCCCCCCCCAACGGTATGTTTGTGAGTTTAGCTGGGTGCACGTACACATACAAATAATGGTCAGTCAGGGTCGGAAACCCATTCTGTGCTGGTGTGAACATGATCCGAAACAGGAATACGTGTACAACCTAAATCCTAACATCTTATTCTCTTCATTTCATAGTGTTTCTCTTGGCTGCACTGCTGTATGTGGATGTTGAATTTGTTGAATTTGTTGTTGTTGTTGTTGTTTTTTTGGGCCAATCAGATTTCAGCCTCTATGCGCTGCTACGTCAATCTCAATCTAATCTGCATAGGGCATTAAGAATGTTAGACCATGTGACTTAAAGATCATGTAAAACAAAAATAGATGTCCTGTAAAAATGTTGTGAATGTCCAAAGAAGCCTAGCATAGCATAGCATAGATCAACTGACCTAAGTTACACAACTCTACTGTAAAGCAACCAGTATTAGCTCAACTAATATAGCCAACCCAACGACTGCTATTAAAGTGAATTGTAATCCAAAACAGGTGGCATTAAGAATGTTACCCCGTGTGACTTAAATATCATGTAAACAAAAATAAGTCCTGTAAAAATGTTGTGAATGTTCAAAGAAGCCTAGCATAGCATAGCATTGATCAACATAGAACTCTACTGTAAAGTAAACAGCATTAGCTCGCCTAATATAGCCAACCCAACAACTGCTATTAATAAAAATGAATTGTAATCCACAACAGGTGGCATTAAGAATGTTAGCCAGTGCGACTTAAATATCATGTAAACAAAAATAAGTCCTGTAAAAATGTTGTGAATGTTCAAAGAAGCCTAGCATAGCATAGCATTGATCAACATAGAACTCTACTGTAAAGTAAACAGCATTAGCTCACCTAATATAGCCAACCCAACAACTGCTATTAATAAAAATGAATTGTAATCCACAACAGGTGGCATTAAGAATGTTAGCCAGTGCGACTTAAATATCATGTAAACAAAAATAAGTCCTGTAAAAATGTTGTGAATGTCCAAAGAAGCCTAGCGTAGCATAGCACAACTGGCCTAAGTTACACAACTCTACTGTAAAGTAAACAGCATTAGCTAACTTAATATAGCCAACCACCGCTATTCAAATGAATTGTAATCCGTAACAGGTGGACACAGCCGCTGGTGCTCGCTTTATTGAACAGACGGTAACAAAATACAGTAAATGCAAGCACATGAGTTCGACATGCCAATCGCCTTAACTGACACTGTCGCTCAACACACGGAGTAGCTAATGCTTTAGCTCGTTAACACCTAGCCAACTGTTCATCATCATACGCTCACTTCCACTTTACTTTAAAGGCACACAGACTACTGTGTACTGTAGATATGAGGATGGCGACCCCCGAGTGGACGAAAAATAATAATAAAACTTGCACCTCACGTGCGTATTTATCAGATATTATAAATAATCTAATAAATATTTGTTTGATAGCTTGTGGATTCCGTCTAAACGTTATTGGGTTTATTAAGGTTATTGTGTTTTTATATACAGTGCAGAAGAAGCCTACTCGTGATTTCTATAATTGAGTTGTGAAACAGTATTACCTGTAACAGGTGTCTGTATTTCAAACTGGTACCAAAATGCACGGACAGCTACAGACGCGTAAAATATGCGTGCTAGCCAAGCCTCAGCCAGGCTTTGGCTTATGTTAAATATTGATGCGGAAACAAAAGCGCGAGGATTGTTTGAGAAGATTCATGTGCATGTGTGAGCGTACTTGATATTACCCATTAGCATGAGACGTAGTTGACATGAAAGGATGGTGTGCAAAGGAGAGAAGGAGCTTCACACTTCGATTGAGATCAAGCAGTGAAAGGGACATTAAAAAAGAAAAGGGGCTCAATAACAAAGAAGGAACACGGCTCTCTGCGGATATCTTTGCCAGGCCCTGCTGTGATGAAGAGGCGGGGGCAACGCCGTCCAGTTTGTCCCCGCACGCTGGATGCTGCCACATTTCTGTGACAGGCCAGCAGGCATGAGGGGCGACGTGTCCGTCCCCAACCAGCATGTGGATCATTACTCCTCGCTGGTGAGAACGGAGGAAAACTGCAGTGTCTGAAGCCACACATTCATTACGGAAATCTCCCTGAGCGCCGCGGTGACGGAAACAACAACAAGCGCATGAAAATATACCGTTCAGATGGATGCGGTTGCTGGTGTGGAGTCAAGATTCAGATTCATCGCATAGCTAAAATTGCAATGAGTGGTCGAAAGATTTGAGGCGATAAGAAATCGGAGACACCCGGGAAAGGAATTCACGAGCCAAAAGTAAACATTGGAGGATCAGAGATTAGCATTCTTTTAAAGATACGAATATGGTTCCTGCAGGGTTTTGGAACTACAAAGGGAAGATCGATGGACTGGAAGCGGACGCTTTTGCATGTAACATTGGGGGAAATGCAGAAAGGTTTTGGTGGGGGTGCCATTTTTGAGATTTACCTAGGACAAAAGCTTGTTACCACAATAAAACCGGACTAATCGAAAATGCCTTTCCTTACATGGTTTCTCTGTGTCTCGCCAGTTGTTTTTTTTATGGCGGGAGGGGGGGGGTAAGATCGTGGGGATGTTGGAGGGAGGAGTGGCTTTTCTTTTTACTTTACTTTAAGGTGCTATACAAATAAAGTTTGTTTGATTGATTGATTGATTGATTGATTGATTGATTGATTGATTGATTGATTGATTGATTGATTGATTGAATGAAAACTGTTCCCCGAAGATTCTCTCAATCCTAATCCTGACAACATCTGGAATTGTCAGGATGATTCCACCTTAAACACTTGACTTAACTAACCATTGAAAACAGTGTTGTTTCATTTAAAGACTGGCCACAAAATTGGAAACATATTTTTCAATGGACAGTATTTATATGGAATCATAATTTGTCATTTCAATCAGTAGTAAGGTGACATTTCGGCAGCTTGGTGATGAAGTGCAGTCTTCACGAGTGAAAATGAAAATAGCTCATCGAGCTGAGATTCAAACTCTGAACTGTGGCACGTTTGAATGAGACAAAAGTCATTTCAAGCTGTGTGATAGTAAAACATTATTCATGACTTTTTACCAAATTAAGTTAGAAGCCTGTTTAAACTGTTTTAAGTTAGGGGAAATACATCATATAGCTTATTTAATTAACAACATTGGGGAAAAAAATGGATTTGTTGAACCCAGATGGGTTGATTAGTATTACAATATCTTGATTTTATATACAGTATTATCTCATGGGCTTATATTTATTGACACAAGTGACTATTTCTGACATAGAAAGACGGGCTTGCTCTTTCTCTGACTACTATTGTGGCCCCCGAAGGAAAAACCCAATCCAGTGACTCGTCTTATGCAAACCAACAACAGCCCTAAAAGAAGCACTAAAAAATGTAAAGAAAAAAAATCATGCACACAAAACTCCCATTGCTTTCGCTTGAGGGACAATATATACATTTTCTGAGGTGATGAGATGGACTTGACACAAAATAATAATTAACCGTTTAGTAGTAGCCCAAATGGTTATTTCAGCTATTGTACACTAAATGGGTCAATTAATTAATACCGAGCTGAAGCTACTATTGTTCTCTTTTGTAAGCGGTATGCTGTACATGGCCAAGCAAGAAGTCGGCGATCTCTATTGTTTGACTCTTTGTCCCATTCAATAAATACCTGAAAGTGCAAGGGCCACTGTGGCTCTCCTTGCCCACATGCGAGGGCATTACAGTACCTTCATATTCAAATTACATTGTTAGTCTTGGTGTTCCACAAGGTTCAATTTTAGGGCCCCTCCTCTTTTCGTTGCATTTGCTGCCCCTGGGTTTCAAAGAATGGCGTTTCCATGAGCTCAGTATTGTTCATTTTGGTAATCTTACCGATTCAACACGTCATCATCCTTGCTCTCTCTCTCTTTTTTTTTTTTCCGTTATTGGTCCTTCGCTTTGGAACGACCCTCCATTAAGTTCTCGGCAAACCCCCTGTCTGTCCATTTTTAAAACTCGTCTCAAAACCGAGTTGAGTCGAAATAGAATGCTACTTATGCATCGCAGCATCCTCAAACTTAAGTCTTTCGCTTGCTTGACTTTCAATTAGAGATTAAAAAGTTGCTAAAAACAAGCGAAATCCCCTGCAGAGAAAAAGGACAAAGGCGCATGCCTTTGGGAATGTCTTCTTGTCAGGACTAATAACACGTTGTGCTCAATGCTATGATAATTAGCTCCCCGAAAGGTTATTGCACGTGTACTCGTGTGTCTTAAAAAGTAGGTCCTGTGGCTCCAAGTCATCGGGGGAGGGTGCAAGCGCTTTTCCTGTGGGACACCCACCACCTCATTAGGAACAATTTCAATTTCCTGCAAATTACAGGGGAGTGTCATTAGAAACTTCATTTGTAGATTGGGGCCATAAAAGGTGAAGTGTGCTTGATAAAAATTATGTGCAAATTAAACCTGCTAATTGTGACAGTCATCAGAACCACACCATGTCTCGTCCTGTCTAATATCCACACAAAATATGTGTATCTAGTTGTATAAAGAGCATTTTGGTGTGTGAAATTAACTAACGACACCATCGATTGAGAAAGTCGCACGAATTTTCATGTTTTATCAGCCAGCCTGAGCTCACAACAGCCAACTCGACACTTTTATTCGTTGACTCCCACGTCACTCACCAGGCCAAGTCTTACATTTTAAAGCCACATACACTCAAAGTCACAGATATTATAGGATGGAACTTGAGAATGGCGACCCCAAGTGGACAGCAATAATACATGCATATCACATGCTCATTTATTTATTTTATTTGATTACTCAATTAATCAATGGGCTATTGATATAATTTTTTTTTTTATTCAATAATGGCGGCCCTACTGTATATATCATCTGGCTGCTATTCTTTATATCTGGTTTTCATCCCTCCACACTTAGGACGAATATCTGAATTCACGTCTCCTTTCTTCCGCTCATTATGCCGTGATGCATCTCCAAAGAAATAAGAAAAGGGTCACTTGAGTCATGTCGTGTAAATCCAGCCTAATTGGTGCTTAAACAAAAGTGGACGTGGACCGAAAAGGGCCACTCGAAGCAAGCTACTTTGCACTTGGGGAAACTTCTTCAATGACAAAACATCATTTCAGGCCATGTGGTGTTTATGGCTGAGACGGCATATTTTACTCAGCTCATTAACATATCTACAAGGACTTCAGATATTAAGTTCAAAGATAAATACAGTCATGAATACTGAATGATAAATACAGTTCGCTGATGTTGAAATCCATGTTAAAGCCAGTGATTAGTGAACTCGTGATTTGCCACCTTCGTGTGGCAAATACCTGAGGGAATGCTGCACTCAAATGCAGAAGAATAACCAGACCACCGACGGTGCAAATAAAGCTTTGTCTGTGCGGATCCAGAAGACTGAAATGTGTTCATTAGTTGACTGCCCCCCCCCCCCCCCCCCCCCTCCGGGAGCTGTTTGACATCCCAGCAGGATGACGGTGGCCACAGAGATTATCACCCTTGAGTGCTACATATCCCTCACTGTCTTTAACTCATTCACTGCCATTGACGGATATCAAAAATTGAAAAAAAAAAAATCCTTTTAACTATTTCTATTAGTTTAACATATTTTTCCACTTTTGTTAACAAGAGTATGCAAACCTAGGATTTTTTTTTATTGTACATTTAAAACAGATATAACATTTGTGATTAATCGTGAGTTAACGAGTGAAGTCATGCGATTAATTAAGACGCCTTTTTTTTTTATAAAAAATTAGGCGCGTCAGGCAATTAATTTTTTTAATTGTAATTAATCGCATGACTTCACTCGTTAACTCACGATTAATCACAAATGTTATATCTGTTTTAAATGTACAATAAAAAAATTCCTAGGTTTGCATAAAAATAAATAATATATAAATAAATAAAATATGTTAAACTAATAGAAATAGTTAAAAGGAAAACATTTTTTTTCAATTTTTGATAGCCGTTGATTGCCTGACGCGCCTAATTTTTTATTTAAAAAAAGGCGTCTTAATTAATCGCATGACTTCAATAGTTAACTCACGATTAATCACAAATGTTATATCTGTTCGAAATGTACAATTAAAAAAATCCTAGGTTTTCATACTCTTGTTAACAAAAGTGGAAAAAAATGTAAACTAATAGAAATAGTTCAAATGAATTTTGGACGTCTATAGCCGTCAATGGCAGTGAATGGGTTAATAAATACGCTTACTCAACACGCGACGACAATATCAGTACACAAACGGCACCTTGCGTCACGGCGAAGGGACTCTAAGTCATTTTGAGAATGAGCCTGGAGTAAAGTCAAGCAGAGCCCCCCCCCCACCCCCCCAAGGGAAAACACATCAATAGCATAGAGAGAAGCCAGGACAACCTATAGCACAGAACGGATCAATACACAACAAACTCAGTAAAGATTGACTTGAGAGTTGCCTGGATACGTCCTGCATGAGATTTATGACGAGGATGCCACCAGCCAAATGGAGGACGTGGGGACAGTCAGGAAGAGAAAGTCAAAGGAAATTGCTTCTTTGCATTCTGGTATCGTCAATCCTCCTTAGCTTGAATAATAGAACTTTGCATGTATACATACTTTATGTATGTCTATATGTATATAGAGTGTATATGTGTTCAGATTCCCTTTAAGCTGAAGTATTCGACCTGTGTTGCCACAGTTACCTTGAAAAAGTAATTTATTACTTAAGTGATTCCTTGATTTAAAAAGTAACTAAGTTAGATTACAAGTTATTCTATTAGTTTCTTTCGGCAGACACCAACAACTCAGTTTAACATAAAAATGTTTTTGGACAGTTTTTGTCAAAACTTTATTGGAAATGCATTTAAAGTTTAAAATGAAGTTTTTATCAAAAATAAAATAAAGACAGCTTTTTTTGAATATACAGTATGAATGTGTTTGTCTAAAAATAACTATTTTCAGACTTCTTAACATAAATATATATCGTTGTTGTCCTGTGAAAAAACAATTATGTCCATTTTAGTATTTTTTTTGTTGTTGCATTTTTACATTTTTGGGATGAAACTGAATGCAGACATCTCAAAAATGTAAAAAAAAACATTCACAATAATATTTTTATATTTTTATATTCACTGAGGTTGGACGTAAGTTGAATGGTGTGAATATAAGTACTCGTAATTTATTATCTTCTAAATGCCAACTAAATTAGCGCATGCTCAACGGTTAGCTATTGCGATTAGCATTAGCACACTAGCGATTACCACTTAACTCATCCAACGCCATTGACGGCTATAGACGTCAAATATCCATTTGAACGGCTTTAGCGGTGGATCTCAAACATCGTTAACGTTCTTTACGTTATCAACCATTTGCTTCCCCTCCGAAAAATGAACCCCAACTGACAAAAGCGTAGAAAAAAAACGAGACATTATAAATTGAACATGCAACGAGAAAATTAGCGAACATGAGCCGCTATCAGGTTTCAGTCGCCTCCCCTCAAAGAGTGAACTCTCGCCATTTGTCAACCGGCTCCGGCATAATGTCCACTGCAGCCATCTTCCATACAGTCAAGCTAATTGAATATTGTTATCTTCTCGGAGCCACCCACTTTTCTTTGACTAAAGTCAAACACAGACCAGCCGGGAAAAGCAGCACACGTACACCCACGCATGACCGTTTTAGTACTTCACAGCCCTGGAAGTAATCTCTGAGCTCGCTGAACCCCAAATCAGACACCGGCACGCTTAACCACAGTCAGCCCGTCACGACCCTTCTTTCATGGCCATCTATTACATCTTACATGATAAAAGTTCAGAAAATTGTACTAATGGCCCCGAGCTACAGTTTCCCAGCAGGACTTTTTTTTTTTTTTTTTTTTGTTATGGAGAGCCGCATTTGCCTAATGCTCCTCGGGCTCTTTAGTGTAAATTGCTTCTATGTCAAAGAAGAGGCAGCTGAAAATGGACTCTCGCTGGAAAAAAGCAGGCACAGATGCGTGGTGGCTTTGTGTGTGAAAGGGTTAAAGAGAAAATGCCCCGTGACAAAGACGGGGAGTGCGCAGACCTGAGGCCTATTATGGGGTTAACAGTCGGTGGGAGGCTGATAATAGAGGCTCGAGCAGCTGTATGGGGAACTGCAGCACGCAGAGAGACAAACGCCGGAGAAAGCAGTGAGCCACACACAGAAGTGTCAGGGAGGCAAATGGAGGGAGGCCACATCATTGCCAGTGTCGTGTGAAAAGTCTCAATATAGAAAAAAATAAGATCAAAACATGCATCATGCTAAATATTACTACTGGATACTTCATACATAAATACGAGGGGTGTCAGGCGATTATCAATTTTAATCGTAACAAATCACAAGACTTCACTAGTTATCTCGCGATTAATCGCAAATCTTATATCTGTTCTAAATGTACAAGAAAATCTACAATGCATACAAAAGTACAAAGTTTTCATACTCTTGCTCTTTCAAGTGGGAACATTTTTAATAAAAGTATTTCACAACAATTCATCAAATTGAGTTAAAATTAAAAAGATGTACTGTAGTGTCAAAATCGAGTGTGATATTGAATTGTGCTGAGGTAATTTTTCCGCCACTAGATGGCAGCTCAGTGCCTTTTTCTTTTCATATTAAGAGCTATCTAATCTTTAACTTGAAGTAACTTGTAAAACTCATTTTTAAAATTGTAAAATACAACTTGACTCCGATCTCCACAAATATATGCATTATTGTTAAATACTGCAAATTTTTTACGTGGACGTGTCTGCTGTGTTGCGACTGGAATTCCCCCAGTGCAGGCTTTCCAAGTAAGATTAATGACCGCCCCGGTCATTAATCGCACGTAAAAAAAATATTGTGGCGGTACATTAACTCAAAATTAACACACTAGTTTTGACACCCCCAATTAATACATCATTTAATATTCAAATTGTATAGAAATGCCAGTTTGTCTTCTTTTTTTCCTCTCATTTGATTACTTCAAAGAAAAATGTATTAGTCAATTTATACTGAAAGTGAAGTGGATACATCGCAACATATCTAATTCCGGAGCCTCTGAAGGATCTAAGGGCTCGCTTCTTCGCCAATCACAAGAAGGAGCGATGCAATATCGCCTGATAAATCTCCATTCAACTCGAGCTGAGCGATTTTGAAAAATAATCGGTGAACCGCCGCTTTTAAGTGACAGAAAATATTTCTGAGCACTTTTGCAGTCCACTGTTAAGCCTGAAAGTGGGACCCCCCCCCCCCCCAAAAAAAATGCCCCTCCAGTCATTTATTTCTGCAGCCGGGTCCGATATATCTATTGTTGCGTTGGTGGCAGGGTTTGGTGGCAAGTCCATTTTTGGTGGGGCCGGGTGGGGTGGAGATGGGGGCGGGGTGGGCGCCAAGGGAATATTTCGCCCAGGGCGCAAATCTAGCCAGAACCGCCTCTGACTAAGGGGCGAGTGACAAGCTAACGTATCTTTACTAATGCTCGTTACCAAACTTTCAGGTCATGTAAATGACATAGCAGGTCACATAACACAACCTGTTAAATATTAAAAATTAAACTCAGTTCCTGTTTGTTTATCAGAGCGAAACATTTTATTATGAAAAATCTGTCATTTCTATTTTAGTTATTTTTTGCTCAGTTAAAAAAAAATGTAAAGCATATTTGTATTTACACTGTAACACATTGGCTGTAGAATTTACAAGAAATAACTGGCAAAAAAGTTGCCACCTAATTCTTGTAAAATCTCAGTGTATTACCGTATTTTTACAAATATTTACTGTATAAAAATTACATTTACTTACTGTATTTACTTTTACAGCAATTCAGCGTAATCTAGTTTACAACCGCTTCTTGTATTCTACTTGTATTGACTAAATAAATAAATGACTAAAAGTAAAAATAAAAACGGATAAAAAAATATATAATTAGAAAATTCAATCCCCAAAAATAAATATAAATGGAAATAAAAACAACTATATATATATATATAATACATAATACAGTATGTCATTGTAAAATCCATCCATCCCTTTTCTTAACCGCTTATTCCTCAAAAGGGTCGCTGGAGCCTATCCCAGCTCTCTTCGGGCAGTAGGCGGGGCACACCCTGAACTGGTTGCCAGCCAATCGCAGGGCACACAAAGACAAACAGCCATCCACACCTAGGGACAATTTGGAGTGTCCAATTAACCTGCCATGCATGTCTTTGGAATGGGGTCGGAGACCGGAGCGCCCGGAGAAAACCCACGCAGGCACGGGGAGAACATGCAAACTCCACCCCGAAAGGCCGAAGCCACCGTTGTAAAATCAATTCTCATTCTGCAGCAGAGTGCATAAATGAATGTTAGCTATAATGTTGCCTGTTTATCAGAGAAATGCGACGTGAAGACGATGTAGACTGCCCTTGCACTAAAATATTACTCTTTAATTGTGTTGGTGATAATACAGAGTCCAGAGTTCTCCTGTAGATCTCCCGCTAAAACCCGACAATCTTTACAGTATTTACCTTTAATCTGCATATATACATGCCAAAACATAGTTGCTGTAAAATTTTGAGTATTTGACCGAGAAATGACTGTACTTTGTTTTTACCCATAATGCACTTTGTTTTTTTACCCATAATGCACTGCAGTATAGTTAAATACTGCTAAACTTAAAAACAAGATATTGCTGTAGATGTTACTTTTTCCGTTCCGTTCCGTCTTCAATTCCGCTTATCCGGGGTCGGGTCGCGGGGGCAGCAGCTTTAGCAGGGAAGCCCAGACTTCCCTCTCCCCAGCCACTTCAGCCAGCTCCTCCGACGGGATCCCAAGGCGTTCCCAAGCCAGCCGTGAGACGTAGTCTCTCCAGCGTGTCCTGGGTCGTCCCCTGGGCCTCCCGCCGGTAGGACAATGCCCGGAACACCTCCCCAGGGAGGCATCCGAACCAGATGCCCGAGCCACCTCAACTGGTTCCTCTCAACGTGGAGGAGTAGCGGCTCGACGCCGAGTCCCTCCCGGATGACCGGGCTTCTCACCCTATCTCTAAGGGAGAGCCCGGCTACCCTGCGGAGTTACTGTAGATTTTAAAGAAATTTGTTACAGCGTAGTAATTTTTCTTTATTTTTTCTCTCTATGGACAAAATTGGAAAAAAAAATTCAGGATCTTTTGTCTTTTTTTTGATTCAGGATCTTGATGATGCAAAACACATGCAAAGAGCATCAACTCTTAACAAAAAAAAAATGCTGAGTAGAATCTTCCACACTTATCCGCGTTTGTTCAGCTTGGTAATTCCTTTTTTTTTTTTTTTTTGCGTAATGAATTAAACGAGTTTCATTCAGCTTGTCTTGTGTTTGTGAAGCCTGTGTGTTGGAAAGGAGCCACTGTGGTTGGCAAGGGACAAGCGCACCCATTGACGCACACTGTTTTGCATATTTAAACACACAGAGTTCACAAGCCTCTGATCAGCGACTGGGGGGGATTTTGTTGATACCGTCTTTCCGTGGAATCGCTCTCGTCAGTACAAACATAACAAATGAGACGTGCCCTTTAGCTGTGACTGAATTGTCCGCCGTGAATATTTAACAGTGGCCCGAGGAGGATGTGATTGAGTTTTACGGGGAAATAGTTGAGTCATGTTCTCGAAATGAAGTCGTGCAGTCAAACTCCGGCCTCGGGTTTGTAAAGACCTGTTGATGGAAAGATGCGACGTATGCGGTACACGGGCCGTCCCAGTCCACGCGGCTTCCCTCGCAAAAACAAAAACACGCTTCCACAATAGCAGCTTTCCCAAATCGCGCGTCTTCCTGGGCTGGCAGGCAAAAAATGCGTGTCGACGGCGAGAGCAAAATAAGATGAAACAACACATGCGGGGCAGCATCTCGCAAAACATTCACAAATAACCGGCAGACAATACCGAAATGATTCAATGAGCCGGCGCAGCGGCAAAACCGGGAAATGAACACACACGCACCTGCTCTTTGACACCCGCGAACACAAAGCAATCAATGTACAGCTGAATCTCTCCGGGTTCCCGCGCCGCGCGGCGAGTGACAAATATCTGCTTACAGCTGCATAACTCACTCGCTGAGGCTTTTGTGTGTTGTGATCACGCCGTAATGTAGGAACAACCTCGGATCAATAAGCTAATTAGCCATAAAGCATATGCACTTTGGTCATACATTATATGCCTGGCATCCCTTGAACAGCATCTCGCAGGAATTTGCATATCAATGAGCAACGGATTTTTTTTTTTTCATGAATACAGAGATTTGATTCTAAATACTTTATACGTGTTTGTAGATAATGATTTGATCTGTTTTCCTAATTTTGTGGGCGTGGCTATAATGGCGCCCTAATATATAAGAACTTCAGCGCTTTTGCTCGCATCAGAATCAAACCGTTCTGAATTCATTACTGCACTACCGGTCACTTAAATGATGCGATGATTTCTCCACGTCAACTGCACAAATATCATTTTGCATTTGAATTATTGTAACTGTTACGCAGATCTGAACGGAAAATGCAAAAATCGGCTCTAATTTCCCCAATCGATCAGTGATGTCATTGATTGGATCCACACAATCTCGTTCAATCCAAAGTGTCTCAGCATATACAGTCGGACTTATTTTCAAAAATTTTATCCAATATTTGAAATTTCCAATATATTACTTTTTTTTTTTTTTTTTATGTATTTTTCTTTCTTTTGTATTTTTATCCATGTATTTATAAGTTTATAAGGGGATCATTTTTTAGGGTTTAATTGTTGTTTATTCCCAATGCATTTCACTGGCAGTCAATTAAACTTTTATTTGTATTATACTAACAAAAAAAATTTAAATCACGTTTTCTAAATAGATTGGCTCGATTGGTCCACCTTCTCATTTGATCGGTCATTTTTAAAGGGACAGTGTGCATTATTTAGTGGCATCTAGTGGTAAGCTAATAGAATGCAACCATTTTGAAGCATGCTCACTACGGGGCCTCACGGCGACCACAATTTGCAAGGCTACCACTATGTGGAGTGAACGAGGGAGCCAGCAGGAGCTAGCGGGAGCGGCGAGCAAGAGTGGCTAGCAAAAATTGGCTGGAGCGGCTAACGAGCAAGATAATCATTTTTATTATATAAATAAAGAAATAAACAATAGGTCAGGATGTGACAGCCAAAGTGTGAATGGGCTTCTTTGCTAACTTTAGAGCGCTTCGTTGTTGCGTCCTGTGTAGGCATTAGCATGTCTCCACAAAAAAAAAAAAAAAATTTGATACCGTTTTTCAATACTCACGATTTGATTTAATATGGTACGGCTCATTTGATCATCTTACACATCTGTATGAATTGATCAGTACTGTAAACGTTCAATTTCCTTCTAAGATATATCTCTCCAATAAAAGACGATTTGATATGTATCTCGATATATTTCAAAGTAGAGCGCTTGGGTTCGATTCAGTGCACTCGCATCTTTTCAATCGAAAAACAATTTTCTGGTTTAAACCCGTTTTTGAGTTGATAAAAGAAAAATGCTAGATGCAGTAGTAGCATCCACGCTATAAAAAAATGTTGTGAGTTTCGTCACAGCTGCATACTACGCCCCCAAACAAAAATGTCGCTCTGTGATTGGTGGAAATCAACGGGCTCGGAACAAGATGTATTCTCCGGAGTTTGTGAACTCACAAATACCGCGAGAATTCATCTTGCAGAGCAAGGTTATTGAACCCCAACTAAAAGAAAAAAACAACTCAGTAAATTATATTTTGGGGTAAACAACTTGCTTGCCTTGTTGCGAACATCGAAAAATAGATTTGGCAATATATTGCGATATTACAGTGCGCAATTCTCGAATCGATTCAATATGCGGCCGAATCCTTTGTGATGGAAATATTCAACAAAAAGTCTTACTTAGGGTTAGGATTCACACTTAAAGCATGGAAGAATGTTATATTAATGGAACATTAAGCTTTAATATTTTGTTTCAGTGCTGCTCAAACATTGCAACCTATTTGTTAAATACAGTGGCCTTAAGTTTCAGATAAATAAATACATTTTCATACAAATCTTACATGTAGATGTACAAGTTTACTGATTAGTATTTTCGAAATTTGAGTAAAAAAAAAAAATTGCAATAATCAATGTAGAGATTTGTATCGGGCTAATCGGCATTGAATCACTTCTTTGCGGTGCGTCACATTTGTTTTGATTTTATAGGGATTTTGAGAAAAGCGGCCCTGCTACAGAGTAAAAAAATAAATAAACTGATTACTGATTAGTATTTTCAAAATTTGAGTAAAAAAAAAAATATATATCGTAATAATCAATTTAGAGATTCGTATCGGGATAATCGGCATTGAATCGAATCGTGGCCTATGAATCGTGATACGGATCGAATCGCCAGGTACTAAGCAATTCGCAACCGATTTATATTAAAAAGTTTTCTCAGCTTTCGAGCAAAAAACAATTTTTGTTTCGTTTTTTACAGTGCATTTCTCAGCGTGTGGTACTGGTATTTGATTGACAGCTGAACAGCTTCTAGTGCATTTAAGTGTGGCGTGATTTTGAACAATTTTGAACCTCATTTTATATACCTGCTAATTTTTTACCCAACCCACTTCTTTGCGGTACGTCACATTTATTTCGATTTTACAGGGATTTTGAGAAAAGCGGCCCTGCTACAGAGTAAAAACATTTGCCATGCGGTGACTCAGTGTGCGCGTGAGCAGGCGAGGCTGATGGCGACTGAGGAAACCCCGAACACGCTTTCTTTCCACCCTTTGTATTCAACTGGACTGCAAGTAATTCAATCCGCCTCTCCTTGTGCCGGCTCACTCAAATGAAACGCAAAGCGAATGAACTCTATCAAGTGGAGCGCCATTAGAACACTGGCCGACGTATCGTTCTTTTTTTTCTTTTTTTTTTTTGTGCGTGGGTGAGCCCGGGGCGCGCGCGCTACCGACGCGTACACGTGTGCGAGCATGTGCGAGCAATGACTTGTAAACCCAAAACGCAATCTCCAGCGCAAAACCGCTTGACCAAACGCTTTTACCCGGCGGGGAGAGCGGCCGCTTGCTGTAACGCAACGTCCCCGGCCCGCTTTCTCCATAGCAACGCACATGGCAACGCGTCTATTTCAGAGCGGCGGTTCCGGCGTAGCACTTAAAACACACACAAAAATAAATAAATAACTTGGAGAGAGAGAGAGAGAGAGAGAGAGAGAGAGAGAGAGAGAGAGAGAGAGAGAGAGAGAGAGAGAGAGAGAGAGAGAGAGAGAGAGAGAGAGAGAGAGAGAGAGAGAGAGAGAGAGAGAGAGAGAGAAAAACAAAACAGCCATCAATTATTAAAAAGAGCTCCACGTTCATACTTACTGTGTGTGTGTGCGTGCGGTGGTGCCAGCTGCTGCCGAAAACTGAGACCTCACGCTTCATCCAATCGTTATCAGTTATCTGCAGCGGGCCTCGTCACATGCAGAGGATGTGAACTCGGACCTGCCCCCTCGCCTGACATTTAATTGTTCGCCGCCGTGTGTTTACTTTCAAGGTGTTGGCTGTCCTCGCAGCCACGAAAGGCAAAAAGTCGTTGGAAAACATCGAATGGGGGGGGGGGGACGTTGCGGGGGGAGAAAAACAAAAAAAGGGAGGCCCTGGAACAACACGGAGTGGCGCGATAGAGAAAGTTCGAACCGACGTGAGGTTTTGCCAAGGCAACAAATGCTACGCGTCCACGTCAATCGTCTCTGGCTCACGCCGAGGCAAACTGCGTAATAAGCGGAGTGTTCTATGATGGATGGGAACAGAGTTGACATTTTGTATGTACTCACAATGAGCTTCTACAAAAATAAAATGACGGGTACGAGAGATCCAGCCAGTACGGCGGGGCTGAACGATTATGGAAAATAATCAAATTGCGATTTTTTTCCCCCCAAAAAATTGTGATTGCGATATTATATGTGATTATTCTTTTCAAGGTCCTTTTCAATGAATTGTTTTACCCAACAAAAAGTTAATTATAATAAATAATATCAGATGTATTATTGATTACAGGATTTTAATATAAAGGCAAATGAAGCCTTAATATTAGGGGTGGGAATCTTTGAATGTCTCACGATTCGATTCCGATTTTTGGGCCTGCGATTCGATTCAGAATCGATTTTCGATTGAGAAAGATTTTTGATTCAAAATGATTTGATTGACAATGATTTTTGCTTCAATCTATAGATGTGCAAGGAATCGTAATGATCTACTCCAGTCTGACTCGCTAATGCTAATTAGCGTGCTACTCACGGCACTTTTATCACTCAAAAGAACGGCTCCACGCTGCAAAAGAACAACTTTTATTGGAGTACCTTGATTGTGACTTTTCCCTTCTACTCTCTAATGTGGCTACAACTTAACAGTGTATCAGACCGCTTGGAACCACACTGCCCCTCAGTGGCTAAATCGGGTACAACATGAACAGCGTTCCCCAATAAAGGCACACACAAACAAAGGGAAGACAGTACAAAATCATTTAAATAAAATCGATTTTGGGACATTTAAAATCTATTCTGAATCGTACTAAATGAGAATCGCGATACTTATGAGAATCGATTTTTTGGGCACACCCCTACTTAATATCACAGTTTTTTCTACAACATTTATAGTTAGCTACAATTTACCACTTCAACATATCGAACTTTTTATGTTGCATAAAACATGACACACTGCATTTATCAATAAATAAAATAAAAAAATTGAATTTAATTTAACAAAATATATATATATATATATATATATATATATATATATATATATATAAAATTTAATTAAATTAAAAATGTGCGATCTCCAGTCAGTAAACTCACACATGCTAAGATTTTCCGATTTGATTTCCACTAGCATTCTGTAGCAATCTTTGTGGGTGGGTCGCTGGTTGTGTAGTTTCCCAGGGTCTGGATGGGCCGTGAACCCCTTACGCTCTGTTTCAATGCGCATTTAAATCCCAGTTTCTCAAGATTACGTGATCTCGTTTTTTAAAACCGAAAACCGTTAAAAGTGCAATTAATCCTTCAGCCCTTGGCCACGTATAGATTTTTTTTTTTAGAGGGTGGGGGCAATATTATTTAATTGCGAGTTCATAAAGTGGCAGATTTGCGACAGAAAAACTCAGTAATTTACGACAAATACCCGTAGCTATATTCTAATGTGAGCATTCGTTGGTGGTTAATGGGGCACTGTAAAATGAAAAGGCAGGATGGAGACGGATTCATTCTTAGTTTAAACTTTACTCGTCATACACGGCAGCCAGAGCGACAACACTTCCTGATCCCCTATCAGCTGACTAACACTAACCAATCAGAAGCTAGCATACTTTAGGTAAATGCAAGTGAATGACGGAGAGCAGCAGATTCGACTTCAACTTAGATACTTGTACAAAAAAATATTATGAATGTGTAAATAATAATTCTGGAAACATAAATGTACAAGCAAATATACATTTCAACAAAATAACTTAAATGCTTGATCGTCCGGGTGTGGACCTTCGCAAAGTGAGGCGTCTTCGTCACTGGTAGTACCCAACGCTTCAAAGTGCGAATGCTTAACATGATATGTTTAATCTCTGCTAAAGCAATTACTATCTCCTTATTTGAAAACCCAACCAAAAAGTATTGGCACAAATATTCGAGTAGTATGCTACGAGAGTTTTTTTCCTCGCAAATATATTTTTTTAATCGCAAATTTGCCACTTTATAACTACGCAAATGTATTACATAAATGTATTTACGTAAATTTTTGACTTTATAACGTTTTTTTTCTCAGAATATTTCTCCCACGCTCTAATTTTTTATTTATTTATATGTGGCCCTAATACATCGCCATAGGGCAAGCCACCAATCTGTAGCAAAAAAAAGTATAATGCTAGCGTCGGGTCGAAACCTTGTATCTCCAATAAGGGTGTTCCATATCATACCTTCTACGATATTACCGGTGTCTTTTTTGTGGGTGATATTGACGTGACGACGTTATGCATAACATCATACGTCTTCGTGTCTATTTGGACGTACATGCGTCGCTCTGTCGGCAAAGTGGGCGTAAGCGACATTCATCGTGTGGAGGCTGTTTGGTTACAAGAGGTCAGATATGATGCGAAAAAAAATCGTTTGCAAATTGTGCAGGACAACTGTTGCCGTTAAAGTTAAGAGGACACGCGCAAGCTAAAGACACGCGAGGAGGACATGGAAGCAACTCGTGTTGTTTGGCGTGAACAAAAGTTCATTACTGGAGCACCCATAGTTGATGTGACTTTGTTATGCTAACCGGCCGCTAAGCTAACGTGCTCCTCCACGAGACGGCGCGCGCGTTGCTGTTGCGCAGCGGCGTATTCGTACCCGCTAGTAATGTCTACAAGCAATCACGGCATTTTCTCGCTCCTCTTATTGACCAATCAGAGACATTCACGGCAAAATAACGCTCACAGGAGGGTTGCCGGTTACGGCAAACATTTTTCAACAATACACTTGCCTGCGATGTGCAGAGCATGACGCCACAGACTGGCTGCTACCGTATCATAAAAAAAAGAAAGAAATTGCCTCTACAACATGAGGATCAATCACACGGGAGAAAATAATGGACTTTCTTGACTCATGCAATTTACCACTAACTTCTGAAGGTTTGTGTTTTCTTTGTATTTGCTAAGTAAATGTGCTTTATGTGCTTTAAGCAGTTATGTTACAATTAGACCTCGCAGGGTAAGCACTACCTGGCCTGTTCTTATTTCCATTTCATTCCATTACGGTTGCTATATTTGCACTTTGTTTACATTTCAATTGTGGAGAAAAAATTGTCTTAAATATTGTGCTGCAATAAAAGTTCTATTATTCCAAAGCACCAATCACAAATCTATTGTTCAGTAATTATTACCAATATCGTCCCATAAATCGTCACCGCAAATTTCTTTGAAATATCGTGATATAATTTTTAGGCCATATCACCCACCCCTAATCTCCAAAATTGTCACTTTTCTTCAGAGCAGGCCATTTTCAACACTTTTGATTGGTCAATAAATTGTAAAAAAATAAAATAAAATAAAATTATAATAATAATAATAGTAACACCCAGATGTGTGGACTGACCAATAATATAGATTTTCTAAAAATATCAAATTTACCAAATTGTGATTTATGAGGATTTGGGCTGATGCCAGTGATATATAATCACAAATCTATTGTTCAGTAATTATTACCAATATCGTCCCAAAAATCGTCGCCGCAAATTTCTTTGAAATATCGTGATATCATTTTTAGGCCATATCACCCACCCCTAATCTCCAAAATCGTCACTTTTCTTCAGAGAAGGCCATTTTCAACACTTTTGATTGGTCAATAAATTGTAAAAAAAAAAAAAAAAAAAAAAAATTATAATAATAATAATAGTAACACCCAGATGTGTGGACTGACCAATAATATAGATTTTCTAAAAATATCAAATTTACCAAATTGTGATTTATGAGGATTTGGGCTGATGCCAGTGATATATAATCACAAATCTATTGTTCAGTAATTATTACCAATATCGTCCCAAAAATCGTCACCGCAAATTTCTTTGAAATATCGTGATATCATTTTTAGGCCATATCACCCACCCCTAATCTCCAAAATCGTCACTTTTCTTCAGAGCAGGCCATTTTCAACACTTTTGATTGGTCAATAAATTGTAAAAAAAAAAAAAAAAAAAGTAATAATAATAATAACACCCAGATGTGTGGAATGACCAATAATATAGATTTTTCAAAAAAATATTAATTTTATCAAATTGTGGATTTGGGCTGATGCCAGTGATGTGTACAGTTGCCTACACTGTAAATAATAATAATAATAATAATAATAATTCTACCATAATTTTCAATTATTAACCTATGTTCATATGTTTAAATGTGAAATAACTCTTTAAGGTGAGTTGTTCGAACAAAAGTCAAATTTGAAGATTTGAACATTGATTTAATGTGCTAAGTTTAAAATTAGAAGCCGGATCTTGTAGCCACAAAGTCATATCAATGCGCCACGCAAATAGTGCCTGAAAGTTACATTTGGTATATTTAGCATATTATATGGACTTCAGTGGAGTAAATCAATCCTTTTATAAACACTCTATCATCCTACATGTTTAAAAAACAAAACAAAAAAAAGGCTATTGAGGAACCTTAATCTAAACAAAAGTGATGGCATTGTGGAAGAACACAACAGATTAGTCTGCTATCTGCCGGTAATTGCCGATGGAACAGAAGTCACACTGTTATGGTGGAACAATTTAGATTTATGAGTTATGGACAATTTGAACCACTGTTGCTTCATTAGATGAAAACATACATTGGTGTATGCAAATAATTTAGCGCATCATGGTGATTTTTCAAAAAAGATTCTTATGTCAAAGGCCTTCTTTTTTTTTTTTACACAGTGTACAGTTTGTGCGTGTGTGTTTTTTATTATTATTATTTAGTAATCGGTTGGAATCGCAATATCAGTTTGGATTTAAAAGATACAGGTGCATAGAATCAAACTGAATCAAATATTTTCAAAATAAATCCAGATACATATCCAATAGTCTTTTATTAATCATTTTATTGTCCGTTCATATGCTCAAAGTATGTTCAAATGACAACATATCGAATATTTTTAGAATCCATATCCCATTGAAAAATCTGATTTCGAAAAACGATGTTGTACTCGGCAATCTTTTTGAAACGGATTCAGTTACTGTCTCGGTCGTTATTTTCCAAAGTAAAAGCAGACATCTTGTTTTGATTCAACACAAAAGATCGTTTTAAGCCGCCCGATTATTGAAATAGTTGATTACTTCGATATTTGATTACTTGTCAATTAATCTATTACTTTTGACACCGAACTGAGCCACAATTTATCGCATTGAATCATATTCCCACTAAATCAAATTACATTTAAAGATCAAACCATCCTTGAATCGTGCACTGTTTTGAGATATGTACCAAATTGCCGATGCGCAACTCCATTATCCACATATGTTCCCGTGGCTAAAAAGCGAAGCGTGGAGAGTCTTTGTCACCAAAATGCTCAAGAAAAGAAAATGACTCATTTCTATTAACAGAGCTATTAAAGAACAACCGTAGCAGAAACAATTCAGACACTTGAACATAGCACAATTTACAAACAATAAATCAGGCAACAGAATATTGCACTAGCTTGAAAAAAAGAGGCTAATCATTCAATAGCCAGTGGTGCTATTGTGATCAAATCTTCTGTAATGTCAATTTATTGCTCAGTAGCCTAACATGCTTGTATTGCGTAATTTGTGTATGGTTTTTATTAACATCAGGCGTTGTAGTTGATGTTTTTGTCCAAATTAAACCCACCCAAAAATGGCTAATTAGCTTCAGCAGTAAGCTAATGGCCGTCATGGCATGTTATTTGTGGTTCACGCGCAAAACAAAAACATCACAACAGTTGATGTGGCGTCTCAGTAAGTAATTCCTCGATTTGAATGCATTTCTCTTGCAGCAGGTCGTCGGTTCTGTGTGTGAGGCCCAATTCGCCCGTTTGGGTGTGAGTGGCCAATTTGATTTTTTTCGAGATTGTCCAATTCAGTCGCGCTCGTCCCCGGCAGGCCTTGGATCTTTGCTTCCCTTTGTTATTGGTTGTGAGTATGTTTGTGTAAGCAGGAATACATGGAGAGAGAGGGGGGGGGTAAAAAAATCGGATGATTTTGATTAACTTTAGCGGACTGCTATACAATCACCCAAAGAACAATCCATTACATTTTGGAGACTTTCCAGAAGGTTTTGTTTGTTTCCAGGATTACACAAATACTCATTCACTTACTCTGTCGGAGACACTCATTACACTTTGTTGCAGATCCAGTTCAAGGTGCTGATTCAAGAAATTTTAATGCACCTAGTATTGCTTTTTTTTTTTTTTTCTTAATGATACAATATGGTAACATGCACCATGGAGGTATCTATAAAGACTTTACTTATTACAGTTTTTCTTGGCCCTCAATTGTATCGAGCCAAAGTTGGTTTGGCAACTTTATTTCTATTATCATACACGAGGCAACTCGATCTCAATGTGCCTCACGCAACCAAAACCACAACACCGAAAAAGCATTTGCAAACAGAACCGCTGAAGACGTTCGCAAAGCAAAGAGAAGTAGTTGATTCTAACTATTAAAAGAACGTACATTGGCAATATTTTAACTCATTCACTGCCAAGGACGGCTATAGACGTCAACAATTAATTTTACCGTATTTTTCCCGAAAAAAATCGCAAATTTGACATTTTATAATATAAAGTGGCAAATTTAAAGTGAGAAAAAAACTTGTCAACTTGCGAGTTTATAAAGTGGAAAATTTGCGAGTTTATAAAGTGAGCAAAAAACTTGTAATTTTGCGAGTTTATAAAGTGGCAAATTTTATATCTGTTCTAAATGTACAATAACAAAAATTCTAGGTTTTCATACTCTTAACAAAATTGGAAAAAAATGTTAAACTAATAAAAATAGTTCAAATGAATTTTTTATGTCTATAGCCGTCACTGGCAGTGAATAAGTTAAGCAAAGAAATAAACTAAAAAAGACCATATTAGAAAATTGATTTAAAAAATGCTTGAGACTGACTTCACCTCTGTTGGCAACTTATTCCATTTGCGTGCAGCATAACAGCTAACAGCCGCTTCACCATGTTTGCTTTGAAACCTGGGTGCCACTAATTGACCCGAGTCTGCAGATATACTGGGCTTATATTCAATTAGATTTTCTTAATTCATGACCAAAACCATTCCGAGATTTATAGACCAGTAGCAGAATTTTAAATTCTAATCTACGGTTGACTGGGAGCCAGCGTAAAACCTTTAGGACTGAAGAAATCTCTTCTGATCTCTTAATTGAATTGGTTAAACTGATAAATGGATAAATATAGCTGCATGTCATCTGCATAGCCACGGTAGTCAACATTGGCCTTCGGAAGCATCCTGACCCCAAGGGTAACATATATAGAGAGAACAGACGGGGTCTAAGGGTTGACCCTTGAGGGACCCCACATGTTATTGCCATTCATTAGAACACAAGGCGGTGACTGCCAGGTCTGTGCAACGCCTGTGAAAATCTGCACACCTTGGAAGGAAGGAGGAAGACCACCTTCATAGTGGTCTTTCTTTCTGACCACCCTTGTACTATGTTTCTTATCCTGGTCCATTTACACGTGGGTAGGTATAAATAAATAAAAATCGGTTGTCTGTTGTCTGACCTCCTTTCCAAGGATGTAAACTGTAAACCTTGGCTTCAAAGATTTTTTTCTTCCAGGTACTCTCCATATGTTCCGCCTGTTAGTTTTATCAATGAAATACTTCCTCGTCGGACTGTAAACGCTCACGCGCCGAGCAACGGCCACAGTAAATCCCGCAGACGATGCCAATGAGACAGTTGGACGAGCGACACAGTTGTGTTGTTGACCTCGCCAACGTCGTCCAGGTGACTTGGGAGCATGTTACAGGATTGCCCGTTGACAGCAGCATTCCCGGAAAATAGCTTTCCATCCTTTTTGTCAAGCAGCCATTCTGCAAATGACACATACAACCTTGACTTCTCCTGATCGGAGCCTCGTCACTTTTCTGACACATGCTGGAGCAGTGTGTGTGGGGGTGTGTGTGTGTGTGCGTGCGTGTGTGTGTCATAACCGGGCAAAAAAAATAAATGTGACAATAGACCAGCTGATCAGCCAATGAATGTTTTTTCTACATTTCGCAATCTCCGTATTTTCTGTTGCTTTATCGCCATCTCAGTTATGCGCACCACCGTCATTAAGATCCGTTCATGTAACCAGCTAACAACCAACAGCGAAGAACAAGCTAAATGCTGATTTTCAAATGTAAAACGGGCAAGACTGTCAATGAGTCTCATCAATACCAAGTCAAAGTTATGTCTTTTATCGAATTTTTTTTTTTACCGAGTAAGTCCATAAATTGGTGATTTAAGTCTGACTTGACTCGAGTCATCTAAGCAAAAATGGCAATCAATACTCAGTAATCAGCAATTACTGGATTATTAGTCATATAATAAAATCATAAGAATATTTTGTGATTTCATTTAGCAATGCTGTCTACAAAATATCAAGGATGGGCATAATAACTGATTAATTGGCTGTTAAAGGGGAAGTCAACTCAAAGAGAAACAATTCTTGGCAATAATATGTTCAATGCAGTCCCACTCGTCTAAATACGGTATTCTGGTTAATATTGCATTAGTAGAATATGAGTTCAGCAGCCAGATCCAGCGGGTTTTTTTTTTTATCAATATCAGAAGGCGGCCATTTTGCCACTTGCTGCTGAGTGAAAATGACATCAATGGGCTCAGGTCTCACAGCTCAGCTTCAGAAAACAGGTGAGCTGTGTCATGTTTAGACTAGTGAGGCCATTATTGTCAAGAAATGTGTAAGCTTGACTTCCCTTTAAGAATCAAGTACATTTGTGTTTGAATTGATTATTGATTAATCGCATCTTGAAACAAATTGTCTTACTTGGATAGGATGCTGCCCAACTTCCCATTGCTAAAACTACTAGCAGTTTGTGTATTTATGGCAGCCACATAGCTCAGCCTTCCAGCCCGCTAACGTAATGCTAACGCTAGTTAGCAATTAGCATCTATGTTCCGGCGCTACAACTCTTTAAGGAATAGATTGAAAAAACAGTGAAGCGCAAGTAAAAAATAGAAATGTAGCTCATATAACACTACTCACCATCATTTATTCTTTATCCTCTGAGAAGAATAACTATATTGGCGCTGTACTGATGAACTAAGAGTAGCTGAGAAAAAAAAATGGCAAAAACCTCAAATACTTACACGTCTTGCATTTTGAACTTTCCCTGTTGACAATTATAACATCCAAAAACATACGCGTGGTGACCGATGACCGTCATTTTCTTCCTGAAAGCAAGACTCGGAAATAATCCTTTCTAGATATGAGCAAATCCAGCAGTATTGGTCGTCCACAGTGTCCCTGCAGGGGATATCACCATAGCAGTAAGTGGCAGGCATTAGAGTACTTACACAGCCTATCACAATGGACGCAGTAATGCATCTTTCAAAGCACAATGTTATTGAGGCAGGACACAATATCGCGCTACCCCCCACCGGTTCAGCGGGATCGCTATTAAGTTTCAGGGTGTGCTGCGGGATACTGTAATCGTATACACTTTATCAGGCTTGTTCTGTCGCAAGTGTTTTGCTTATGGGATTTCAAACAGGGGTGGGGGGGGGGGGGGGGTGGAAGTGGGGGGGGGGGGGGGGGGTTATGGACTGCCTCATTAAGAGCACGTCGCTAAGATGTAACCGCGATCCCCCAAATATCTTGGAGCAGATCAGCGTGTCATATCGGAGTACTTGGCTGATCGCAGCCGGTGGAAAGTTTTCAATACTGAGCCAGTGCTCGTAGTGGGAGTTTTCCATAATGCAAGAATTTGGCGTTTGGATTATTGCTAAATAAGCAGGAAGTGCGCTGGAATTTTGCTATGCGGTAACGAGTTGACAAGTGGCCGTCTGTGAAAAGTGGATTCGATCAACCGAAGCGCTTAATTCCGGTGTTAAATGCGCTAGCCGTGTCAATCTTAGCTTAGCGATTAGCGTGGCTTCTATTTTCGTCGCATCGATGCTTTGTCAGAAATGTAGCTTATTTGTCGCCCGCAGAGGCAATGATCGCTGACTTCAGAGCAACCCCGCAGCATGTTTCGCCGAAGCAATAGCCAGCTGAACCTTGTTGCTAGCTAGCCAAGTTGTGCTAACAGCAGTGGGCGATGTTAGCGATGCAGCCCAGCAAAGCTTTTTGATTTGTTAATAAAACTGTTACGAGGCACTAAAATGCTAATTTTGCCTCTCTAAGGGTGTATTCAGACCAGAAAAATCTTTTAGTTCGCTTGTTTGGTCCGGACCAAAAGCGGACTTTTTTTCTTCTTTTTTTTTTCGTTCGGTGCGGTGGACTATATTGCGTAATCACATCGACCCGCGTGACGACCTGTGCTCCCATTGGACAAAAATAACGAGGGCTGAAGGCATAACCAAACCCGGAACTAGCGGAAAACGTGAAATTCCGACGTGCTGCGTTACTGCTCTGCATATTTGTGGCGTTATTAGATGCAAGATATTTTGCGCGCATCAAGAGTAGCTCATTCAACGGAGGTCCCGCGACGCTGTTCCTCATTTTGGAACGCGTCGTCGATTGCGTGCAGTAGCTCCGCGTGCCCCGCCCCCACCACAACATGCTAACAGCAGCATGGCTAAACAGAATACGGATAGTTATGAATGAATTTAGCGCAATATTCCTCCCGGCGATGGCTGGCTACGGTGGCTTGTTAAGCCCAAAAAGGCGCATATGTCCTGCAGTTGGAGCGGATCAGCCGTGGTTTGCATTCAAACTGCAAAGCGAACCGTACCGAGTGCGTTTGGAAGCGGCCCGAGACCGCCTCCAAAAGAAAAGTCTTCAGCTCACCCTCGACCCTAATGAGGATCCAAAAATGGTTGAATGGAACCTGCTTCTCATGACTTGGTGCTCTCAGTGCGGAGCCTCCATCAAGGCCACACAATCATGTTTTGGATTAATGGTGAACTTTATAGCTTGACTTTATAGCTTGACTGGTCCTCCTAATTTTGCCAGTCAAGCCCGACCTAGCATTCATGCATGGATCACTGAGAATTTAGGAATGCCCTTTCGCGCAAAATCCTGCTAACACAGTGATTCCTAACCGGTGTCATACACTGGATGGTGTAAATATATATTAAAAGAGAATTAAAGTATGTATTCAACCGGAGTTTGAATTGGAATTTTTATGATTTGAAAAGGGACAATGCACACTAATCAACATTTCACAATGTAAATGTGCCCAAGTTCGCTAAATCAAGCTTCTTTTCATTGGCAGTCCCTTGAAAAAATCACACATTTTAGTGCACATCGTGCTTTGAGCAGCGCTATCCGACGGAATTTTTTTCCTTTGAAGTTTAAATATAACTTACTTCAACTCCCAGAATCCTTTGCCATACCCTGGCTAATGGTTAGAATCCAGGACGTTTGTCTTGCTTTGATCCAGTAAAATTTATCTTTATTGTGTCGTACCAACGAGCTAGCGCTAAGCTAACCTGCCGTCTCCAGGCTGTCGTGGGGTTAGCAGCGAAGTAACAAAGACAAATATGAATATAAATATTCCCATACGGAAACGTCACAAAGTGTGAACATTTGGATTCAGCGTTCGTTTTCAATGGTCAATTCGCGATTCAATTTGAGTCATCACTGATCCATGCACGGCCCCAGTAATTATTGTGCATACTGTGCAGGGGTGTCAAAATTAGCGAGTTCATTTGAAATACTTTTAATGCCACTATTTTTTTTAACACGCGATTAATGACCACCTGTATTTATTTATTTTAAATAAATAAATAATAAATAAAAATGACCACCTGTATTGAGGGAATTCCAGTCGCATCGCAGCAGACATGTCGTTAAAATTTGGCAGTAATACATTTTATAATAATGCATATCCAGTATTTGTGGAGACTGGTGTGAAGTTGTGTTTTACAATTTAAAAAATGTGCAGAATTCCACAAGTTACTTCATGTTAAAGATTAGATAGCTCTTGATATGAAAAGAAAGATGCACTTGGTCTTACAATTGCAATTATGCCATCTAGTGGCAGAAAATGACCTCAACACAAATCAATATAGCACTCTACAGTTTTACAGTAGGCCTACGGTGCATCTTTTTAATTTTAACTCAATTTTATTAATCATGAAATTACTGTATAAATTACTAATAGATGCAGCCATATTTCTATTAGTTTAAAAAAAATCCACTTTTATGTTAACAAGAGTATGAAAACTTTTTATTGTACATTTAGAACAGGTCGAAAACTTTTTTAATTAATTAATCAATTAATCGTGAGTTAACTGTTGAAGTCTTGCGATTAATTACGATTACACCTTACACCCTTAGATGAATGTAAGTCAGACAGAATGATGACAGTTAACAACGAAGGCTACTTTCACTTCAGTCATTTCAGGGTTCTGCTGATTCTCCAAAACGGGGCCAAGTTCAGAAGAGTCGTTGAAGGCGGTTCGAGGTCCCACCCTTTGTTACACGGTGCCAGCTGCAGCATCTTAAAAAGGAAGCCCGGTGCATTTATTTGGATGCCGCCTTCTGTGCTTGTCTCGAATCTCTTGTCATGTCAAAAGTTGACCTCACCGGCACCTTGAGCAAAAACGCTGAGGGACGGCAGTTTTAAGGCTCTTGCGAAAAAAAGGGAAATGAACCCTTATCATTTTAACATGCATCCCGTAAGGCATCTTGAGAATGTTCCCATGCGGGAAAATTTTACAAATGGATGTGAAAGCGCAATTAATGTAGTGAGTATGGCAAGTGAGGAAGTTGGGAGATAATTGTTTCATCAAACCTTGGACAAAAAATGGAAATATGTCAAATCCAATTAAGGACAAACAGGGCTATAGTTAGACCTGAAGTGTTATTATTATATCCATCCGTTCTTTTTTCTCCCGGATCGGCCTCATTACGGTCACGGGTGAGCTCGGGGGCTGATCCCAGCTGACCTCGGGCGATACAAACCCCTCGAACCTCGACATCGTTGCGCACCGTTGCATTTAACTTTGAAGTGCAACACATTTGCATTCAATCTTACGGAATGCTATTCAATCTGGCCAATGTGCTTTTTCTTGCTTGGCTGCTGCCGACAACTCATCCTTTCTTCAAGAGCTGAACACACACAAAAAAAAAAGCAGACCTCTGATCTCAACACAATCCTGTCCAGTATATCCTAAGTGTCTGATAACCAAGATCTTGGCAGCGTAACTATCCCACTTTCCCTCGACCCGTGATTGAATGCCCCGCAAGAGTTTATTTTATGAGCACTGTCTGACATAATTTACTCAGGATGTCTATATTCATGTTGTTATTTAGAATCTCTCAAGCAAAGCAACGTAGCGGCCGTCTTGACACATTCATTGCGGTGTGTTAAAAAAAAAAAAGGAAAAAAAGTTACAAATAAGCCCGCTGAGGTTTTTCCTCTCGACTGTATTGTACGTCTTATCCATCATACTATATATTGTACTTCATGCGTATTTGGAAAAAGACACAAGATGTCGTCGTTACAGAATTGGAGGGCATTTCTCACCTATGAATTTTCCATTCATCCTCGCACAAAATACAAAGACAAAATGTGGCTGTGAATTAATATTATTTAAAAATATCAAGCCGTTTTTGAGCACCCCCGTATTTTTTCTCTCTTTCTGCTCAACTTAACAAAATGTAGCTTTTCTTTGGTTTGATGTTGTTAATTGTTAAAAAAAAATGGTTTCATCACAAAGGTGTTTTAAATAACACTAAACTCCTTAAACTTGTGTCTCTAAACATACGCACAAGACATTTACTAAGGCATTTTTAACCATCTAGAAAAGTAATTATTGAAGTGCTTTACTAGCCCCACTAGTGGCATGTGGGCGCCCTCTAGTGGTACGCAAAAGATCCATCCATCCATTTCGAAATCACTAAATAAAATGTTGAAAATGTGTATAATGCTACAGCTGCTTTTTTTTTTAATCCAGTAGAATACATTTGTTAAGTTTCAAATACAATATAATTGCGTGTTACAATAATATTAAATCGACTGTAGGCTACTTTGTAGGATTAAAAACCTCAGCCTCTTTTTTTTTTTTTATAAACACAGTCTATGACAGGCCTACGCTACTGTATTTTAATGTTGGTAATTATGCTAGTACTTGGAGAGCGTAGAATATGTGGACTTGGAACTTGGTGTAAAACATTTGAGAACCACCGGTCCAGTGGAAGTGGAAAAAAACTGAGCTCGGTCGGCTCTTTGCCTCAGCAGAAATGACACATTCAAGCTAATTGCTCGGACCATGGGTAAGTCCTGAATGTAATGAAGTGTGTTACTCACATCAAAGCAACCCTGTTACTCATATTATCAGCAAAAGATCAATTCATATGAAGGTTTGTCTTTTTTTCATCATACAGGTAGAGCCAAGTTTGTTTTTAACCAGTTAGCGTAGCATATGCTAATGTACATTGGGGGGTACAATCTGATGTCAGTATTGATTTTTAACCCTGTTACTTAAAAAATAAAAAAATAAAAACTTTATTTAGAGTAATACAGCAGTGCCTTGATATACAAATAATCGGACTTTGCCTGAGTCTGACCTAGCCCCCCCCCCCCCCCCCCCCGGCTTTAGAATAAAAATTTGAGATAGCACTGAAAAGGAGCATAGAATTCAACACATTTCGCAACAAGCATCAGTTAGATGGTAGATAGTGAACAATTATTCAGAGAAAAAAAACCTTCATACTTTTCATTGTCACTTGAAGTTGAAGTTTGCATCAAACTAAACATAAACCAGGAAGAATTTCATGTCATGTGTTTAAAAGAGCCACAATACTTTGCCTTAAAGATTGCTAGCTTAATGCTAACGTATAATGGGAAATGCCATAGATGAGTTGAGGAATTGCATCAACAGGTATGTAGTGGCGTTAATACTTTGAGCAATAGAATGGATCCTATCGTCCATCCATGGGTGGGGGGGGGGGGCGGCTTAGACCCCCTAGACCCCCCCCCCTTCCTCCCCTTCACCACCACTACTAACAAAATAATTCCAGTACATGAAAAACCTGCGAAAAATATTTTCAAGGCAAGGGAAACGGTCGTTTAAGGAAATATAATTGTGCGTCGGACCCCAATTCGGCTAGCGACGCCCTGCACAGTTTAACACAAACCATACATCGACGCTAACATGCATATATTGGCTATCTTCTGCGTAAACAACTGCTATTACTGCCGCTTCCTTCAGTCGCTTACAGTAGTTGTGAAACTCTTCTTGGTTTGTCTCTGCAATGACACTGCCTCCAGTGGCCAAGTTCACGCTCACCCAAAAAGCCCAGATGAATTCAAACTAAATTGTCCTCCATGTATGGAATCGCCGCTGCACCTTCGCAAGCGCAACGCGAGCCGAACGCACTCGTCGAAGTGAGTTGGGAGGAATGTGGAGGCCTTTGCCGTGCGTGCGGTTGCCACGCAGTGCCAGGTGCAGTTCCAGCCGGCCGCGGCCACATTAAAGCTGACACTGAGCAGAAGCCTAAACAAGAAAATGCTTCCCTGTCTGGGCCGGGTGGGGGGGTGGGGGGGGGGGGGAAACAACAGGCGCTTTTGTTTGCCGAATCACCTGCCATGGGAGCCTCATTTGAATATTTCAGTGGGCTGTGTTGTGTGCTAGAGCAAAACAACACCGCAACACGGAACAGGTGTGTGGGGCCAATAGAAACATATGCGAAGAGACCGTTAGATTGTTGATAAGACGTATGACGTATTTTTTTCCCCATTGGAAAACATGCGGTCAAATCATAGCTTCAACAGCACACATATTAAGAGGGGGGGGGGGGGGCTGCAAATCATACGCCAGGCGTGGTCATTGAGTAGAAATGTATGCATGTCATTGACTATCATGACACATGAGTCTGCGGTCTACCTTGTGGAGCTCGATGCGTATCCTCTCCTCTCCTTTATGCGGGCTCTCGGGCCACAGGTGATAGCTGGAGCCGTAGTTGGGGCTCTCTCTGCTGCTGCTGTTGCTGTTGCTGTTGCTGCTGCCGCCAGTCGCGCTCGACTTGGCCCGCTGTGTCGCCGGGGGCGGGTCGCCTGCAGGCGCGGGGGTCCTCGCGCAATTATTGCGGTCTCGGGCTTCTTCACAGTGCCGACCCGGCGTGCCCGTCTGCTGCTGCGGCAGTGGAGCCTGGTGGGTCCTACATAGCTCGCCGGAGCCGCTGGCGCAGTGGTTGATGGGCAAGCTGCTCCCCACCAGCAGTTGCTGCCGCGCTCTTAATTGCGGGATCTGTTGCTCCTGCGTGTGAGGCTCGGGTGCTCTTCTGTCGGTGCACCTTTTCTGCGAGTTCGCACGGATTCCTTCAGGGGAGGAGTCCCTCTGTGGGAGTCTTGGATGACAGTGCTGCTGTTGTTGCTGCTGTTGTTGCTGTTGCTGTTGCTGTTGCTGTTGCTGTTGCTGTTGCTGTTGCTGCTGCAGCTGCCTGTGGTCTCGTTGCCCTCCTGCTCCTCCTCCTCCTCCCCTGCAGCGTTCCACGATGCTTGCCTGTTGGTAATTACTGGCACTCCTTCCCAGACGATCCTCTCGTTTGGATTCCCGAGAAAACAGCAGTGAGGAGGAGGAGGAGGAGGAGGCGGTGGTCGGCGGCGGCGGCGGTATAGGCGGGGGGAGAGGCGGGGAGGAGGGCTGCGGTGGCGCGGCGCGGTTTTGTGAATGGTTCGCCTCCTGCGTGGAAAAACTGCAGTGGCAGCTCGGAAAAACCGGGGCCGGGGCCCAGGGATCCCGCTGCGAAGCGGCCGGCTCCCCTCGGCCCGCCGGAGGTGGCGCGTCCCCGCCGTGCGGCGCTCTCCGCGCGGGCTGCAGGCTCACGCACGGGAGCTCCTGGAGGCTCCGGCGGTGAGCGTCGGTGGTCGAAGCGCGGTCTCGGTGGTGGGAGGAAGAGGGCGGGGGCGGCAGGCTGAAAACAGGCGCGTCCGGCTCCCCGCTGGCTTTTTGCTGGGGGTTCTGGTGCTGGGAGGCAGCTCCCGCGTACCGATGCCGCATCCCCTCGATGGCCGAGGCTCGCTCTGGTTGCTCCTTGGACGTGCGCCGCTCCGACGCCCGTTCATTGCGACCAGCCCCGCGGAATAGGAGCGACTTGTATCATTGGTAGCTTGCGGTGGCCGGGACCTGCCTTCAAACGTCACACTTGTGCCAAAACGCCGCCTTCGACTGGAGACGGCGGGTCCGTGCCCGTGCTATGCGCACAGGTTGCAGCGGAGCGATCGCGATCGCGTTCGCGTTCGCTGGAAAAGAGGGAGTCAAGGATGAAGAAAGGTGCAGGTGGGATCCTGCGCACTGCTTGGACGATCGTCTCAATCCACCGCGGATCTGATAGATCCACTTTGGCCATGTTGCCGTAAACACCCTGCATTGTCAGAAATCACTTTTATTGCCACGTCACCACAGGCCTGTCAATTGCGAACATCCAAGCAACTCTTCAATAAAGCTTTTTTTTTTTCTTTTTTTTTAAATACACGCACTTGTTGGTTCTCATGCATAAAACGTGTCTTGAATCATTTAAACACTGGTTTTGTGTTAACCTTGCAGAAATATTGAAAGTGTGTGAGACAAAAAATACAATTGTGACCATAATATACTATTAATGTTATATTTGAAGCTTTGGAATCGGGACGACTTCCCACAAAAAAAATATGACTTTGAGGCTTGTGGCTTGCTATTGTTGAATTAGCAAATTGAGTGATGCGCTAAAGCTAAAATGCCATTTTTACCCAAACGTCCAAGCAACTCTCATTAAAAATTTTGAATGGAACATATTGTTTATTTTATGAATGCACGAACTTGTGTTTGAACATGTGTGTGTATCCTGCTATTGAATCATTTAACAAGTGTGCGATCTGCAGGTGCCACTTCATTCTCGCCATTGCTACCTGTATGGGTTTGCCATTCTCTTACGAAGTGGTCGTGATAGATTAAGCAGTTTTGATGCTTTCAAAACTAAAATAAATAAACAATAGTTTTAAATGGAAGAAAACGTTATCGATCATTTTTTTATGAGATGTTTGCGGGACGGCAGGAAATTGCCTGTTCGTAAAATATACATTTGTGAGGCAAAATATTGTCTGCCTCACTTTGCACTTTTTGGCCTTTTTTTTTTTTAAATTGTGGATTTATGCAATATCCGCAAAACTGCATATGTAACACACAAACATTAAATACAATAGCCTGACGATGCAAAATTAGAACTGTCTAAAAACATTATATTGGATACAGAAACAGGCAATCAAGGCTCCTCAACCCCGGATTGTGGAATCTGAGCGTACACTAGAAGTGTTAAATTGCATACGAGCACAGTATGGAATGCTACTGGATCTTTGATTTGATATCCTTGATATCCAGTTTAAGGTCATACGATGGTCAATGTGCACGAGCACTTGGAAGCACATCCGATCGTGTCAGTAATCGGAAAATTCGATTCCTGCCCTACTCAAAATGAACGGACAGAAAACACAAGCACTGTCTTTAACATCCCACACAAATTCCTTTTTGCACCAGATTGGGTCAGTATAATAACAAAATTATTCATTTAGAATGTGTACCTCTGCCAATGGTATTAATCGGTTCAATTGACTGTATATTTTGTAAATGGCTTAAGGTTCTGCTCTCTTTGATTTGTGAGCTGGGCTCTTGGGTAAAAAAAGAAGATACTTTTTCTTACTTATTTGTAAAAAAAAAAAATAATTAAAAAATCAATGAATTGCACCACATTGGCCCCTGGAGATGCTGGCCCACCGGGCATCTTCCCGTAATTCCAAAGGGTCAGTCCTGCCCTGCTGTACGGTGTTTTGTGACTATAACACATTTCACCTTTTAGTAGTACAATGAAATTAATCCTTGCCGAAATGTCTGTTACGTAACTTTGCTCTTCAAGGTGACTTTAGGAAAACAGTAGAAGCTAATTTCACTATTCTACCAAACTCGAACGAATTGTCTTTTCTTTATAATAGGGATGTTTTTTTTCATGCGCATGAATACTCAACTCTTGAGTAGTCACTGATACCGATACCAAGTACTGATACCACTTGTGCTGTTGATACATAACATTTTTTCACCCCAGATAATTTTGAAGAAAGACCTATATATCCCAGTAGAGCAATTTTCCTTAAAATTGCATGAAATGAATGACCATTTTCTTTTCCTATAATTTCAAATTTGAAAGTTCTTGATTGTCACATCTGCCCAATAAAACATGAACATTTTATTGTGCCGTTGACGTAGTTTTCTTTCGATTTCCCTCATTACTCTGCATGCGTGAAGAAATTACTGTAACGACACGATCACGTCGTATATCACACATTGGCACGAGAAATTCCTAAAGCTCAGCCATATGAGGCAGCGAGGGCTCCAAAGACTGCAACGGTGGCACAATTAGCCTTGACGCTAAGGTCCACTCTGTTTTATGGCCGCAGGGATCCGCAGCCGCAAGCCAGGGCCGCATTAGAAACCTGATCATTTTCATTAAGTAATTGGCTGCTGTGACCTGTGTGAGTTTCTTGGCAAGATGGAGTTTCATTTGTTAGTTTGGGCAGCAATGTTACTGTTTCCGCATGAATAATTAAATCTAACTTTACAACTCCTGGACAATCAAATAAACACTCTTTCACTGACTAGCCAAAGCCCACATCACCTCAGTTTTGCTTATTCGACTTTTTTTCCTCACTACCCTTAACTCAATTGCCTGCTTTCAATGTATTAGTTTATTTAGCAACTGTGGCAAAAAAAAAAAAAAAAGTGGTTAAAAAAAAGTGTTTATTTCTGTTGGTTCTTGCAGAAAGAGCAAACATGACATCAAAATGGTAAACGGGAAAAATATGGAGGAGGCCAACATGGTGAAAGTTGATAAGAAACCCATAATTACCAAAGGGGGGAACCGAGCAGAATGAAGCGGCGACATGTGTAGCGTGTGCAAAAAAGAGAGAAAGAAACCAATAGTGTGCACGCAGGTTGCACAGATCTCTAAATAGAGAGAGTGCGATAACATAGCTCCGATCTGAAGCATTCACGAGAAAAGAAAGGAAGAGTGTTAGAAATTGGGAAGCAAACCAGAAATAATCACACAGAGTTGCGAGGGATTTTCCTCTTATCTTAGCGCAAAATCTTCCAGATAAGAGACCTCCCTGTTATTAGCATCTCGATTCCTGCTGATATTTGTATAGTGGCCTTTTGTATACAGTGTTACCCTGTGATATTGCAGATTTTTAAGCAATCTTTTTTTTTGGGGGGGGGGGGGGCAAAATTGGACCCCCTGCTATAAAGTGGATATAATTAGACGGCCATTTAAATGCGTTTGAAATACAAAATTTGAAGAAAAAAAAAAGAGAAAACCCCCACAATATTTCAAAAAAATATTTCGATTTTTTTTTCCCATTTTGCAGGTGTTGAACCGCGAGCCAGAATTTATATACGGCATCGTAATGAGCAAGAAGAAGAGGCAGAGATGGTCCCCCAACTAAACCTCAGTAATAGTTATTTGCGCGTGTTGTGTGTGTTATAGCAGCAGTTGTTTTAAAGGTTCATAATTCCTGCTCAATCTAGATATATATTAGCATTAAGCTAAGACTAGACTTTCGTTTATAATTATCATAACAGCTATGATAATTCGGTTAGCCTCTTCATGATGTTCTACATGTATATTAGCATTAAAGTTGCTCTATGGCGGAATTTGCACCCCCCCCCCCCCCGCCCCCAACTTCACAATAGCCTTTTGATTTGACCATTTATGACTCAAACATCTTCTAATAAGCATATTCGCACCTGTCCTCAATGGGTACGCCTACAAGCCTGTTGTCAATAGTTTTCAGACTGGATTCGGGTTCAAATTTCTCACCCTCGGTCTCTGGATGTCACGTCATGTGCGTATCATGTGCGGACTTTTGTTTATATTTACATAACAGCTATGCTAATTCTATTAGCCTCTTATAGTATGTTAGCATTAAGCTAGCAGACTTTCACTCCTCAAGTCTTTATTTTATTTGATTTTTTATGGGTTTTTAACAGTAAAAATTGGACCCCCTGCTATATAGTGAATATAATTAGACGGCCATTTAAATGCATTTGAAATGCAAAATTTGAAGAAGAAAAAAAGAAAAAAAACACATTATTTAAAAAAAAAAAGTAGATTTTTTTTTTCCACCAATATATGCATTTTGCAGGTGTTGAACCGCGAGCCAGAATTTATATACTGCATCGTAATGAGCAAGAAGAAGAGGCAGAGATGGTCCCCAACTAAATTTTTTATTTTTTTTAATTTACATGTCAGCTTTACAGTAAACGTCAACGGTAGTGAAAAACTAACAGCTTGAGCAAGCACGCTTTGAATTTAATTTTGAGAACTTTGCGAGTGAGAAAATGAGAACAAGGTGCCAAGGAATATGTTAAAAGGTGTGTTGTAGTGGGTTTAAATGTGTTTAAAGCATGTAGGGAAGGTAACAAATATTTTTTATATGGTCTCTCTATAGATTGGAATTGTACCAATTGCGGGGGTGGCTGTAATGTATCCAGCACGATAAACATGGGTTCACTGTACTTGCCTTTTATGCCTTTTATGCTTTGGGCCATCTTACAGTAATTTGTGAAGTGTGTTTGCCAGATGTCCTTTAAACACCATCCGTCATTTTACCTTGCCAGCGTTAAATGGCTGATTTAACTGGTGTTACATCTCGGAGCTTGGTGTCTTGCCCAAACTCATTGACACTGCAAAAAGCCTGTTTGGAATAATACGAAAACTGGTAGGGGTGTCTTTTTTTTTTTTTTTATGATATTCTCTCAAACCACCAGGTCATCAAAGTGTCATAATATCATCCAGATAAACGTCCGTGTCCCTCCAGTAGTGAACTGCAGTTCAACATTTGTTTGCTTAAACTGAGTTTTATCCCACCCGGGTGCACACGGTAATGTAAGTAATATAATGTCCTGCTGCAGTGATCCAAGTGCCCCAAGGGTCTCGGTGTCGGCAAAGATGAGTTTACTTTCAGCAGGAAAAAAAAAAAATCCCTTCATGGTTGGGATGATGATTAACACTGATGGTATCTCACGTTTAGAACGACATGAAAAAGCTTTTGGTAGCTAGACATTGCAGTTCCCTCTAATATGGAGTCAGATTTAGTGTACCTCATTTATGACAAACAAGCTAATATGGCTATGCTAATATACTTGTTACCAAAGTTACATACAGTCATATTAAATACCTGAAAGCAATATTGGGTAGAAGTATCAGCATTGTAGCATAA
Source organism: Leptonotus elevatus (assembly GCF_054856555.1). Lineage (NCBI taxonomy): Eukaryota > Metazoa > Chordata > Actinopteri > Syngnathiformes > Syngnathidae > Leptonotus > Leptonotus elevatus. The sequence continues at coordinate 7,522,108 of NC_141239.1, read as the reverse complement.
AATTATTTTCATTTGTTTTATTTTTTTACGTTTTTCAAGATGCAGTTAAAGATCTGTGCGTTAGCTAATGAGCGACGTTAAGCTAGGTCATCATGTTAGCCAGCAAGCTCATGATAGCCCAAATTGGACTTCACTGGATTAGTTTTACTATCAATTAAAATGTAATGCCTCGCTCCGGACCGACAGGGCTCCATGGTTTAGGATTTAGTCAGCAAAAATGTTGAATTGTATTTTTATTTTGTGGTAACGAGTTAGGTGAATATTAGTGGAATAAAAGTAGACATTTTAGAAAGGAGTTCAAGTGGAGTAAAAGTGAAAGTTGTCACAAATATAAATAACAAAGTGAAGCACAAATATGTGATTCTCCTGAAGTTATTAACCAAGTATTTGTACTCCGTTACATGACTTCTTCAATTAAAATCAAATAAGTTAAAAACAAATTCTGCGTTTCTGATCTGAGTCTACAATTGAAATTAGGGATGTTCAATACATCTTTTTTTTCAGACCGATACCATTGCAATTTTTCGCCTCTTGAGTTGTCACCCATACCAAGTACCGATACTTTATACATATCATACATACAATTTCCTCCCCCCCAAAAAAATATGACAGATCATTAAAAAAAAAAGACGTATATGTCCCAATATTGTATTTTTCCTTAAAATTCTAATTAATTAAATTAATGGCAATTTTCAGTTTCTCTAATTTATCATTTTTAGCTCCTGATCATAGAACGGTCACAAGATACCAATATATGCCACCGTCACGTTTGCCAATACCTTTAAATAAGGCCGGATTCCAATACCTGGTCATCTCTAATTGAAATGTGAAAAATTTGGTGTGGTTGTGTATTATATTGAAAACAAAAATAATAAAAGTCAGCCACTTAAAAAATAAAATAAAAACTGAACACAAACGGATTGAAAAGCTACTAAAAATGCAAAATTTGACTTTTCTGTTCATTGTCTGTCTTTGATTGTTGTCATGCCTTTGAGGACAGCCATCTTGTGTCTTTTTCAATTCCAAGCATGCCACCGTTTATTTGACAAACTCACATGATGGCCAAGTATAAAACATCGGGAGAGGTGAAGGGGGGGGGGGGGGGGGGGCGAGGGTGTCTCCATTCAGTGTTTCGACTGCCGAACAACAAAGTGACATATTCTGTTAGAGAGAGTGAGAGAGAGAGAGAGAGAGACGCCGTGCTCGTGTAAACGCGGCTCGCCCAACGTGATGAACAACCTGCGATGGTAGCGATAAGACACAAGTCGTGACTCAAAGCGGGGCTGCTGCATTCCGGCATTGGATGCAGCCGCTGTGAAATGATACCGAGGGCAAGGCCGAAGACGGCGCATCTGCGAGATAGGCGCTGCCAGCCACAGTGGCGGGAGCGGCGGATGCCGGAATGCATCTCTGACAGTGAAGATCATTAGTTTGATTCGCTCTGGCTTCTCAAATGACTTCAGGAAGCGGGCAGGTATGGGGAGTTTCAGTCGGGGGGGTTGGGGGGGGGGGGGGGCAATTACTACCCGGGCCTTCGGTGGGGGATTCACCCGACTTAGTCCACCTCTGTCGCGTTACTATTATCGAAATCATTAATACTACAACTGTGCCACATCATCTGCAGTAGTTCAGAATCAAACAACTTATTTAAATAAAGCACACATACTCACCAGATGCTGATTAATAAATTATTATTAATGTGTGTAGATCACTTCAGACGTGTTTTGCTCTGACTAACCGACAGAAAAAAAAAGCTCACGACGTTGCGAGGACTAATTAGAAATTTGTTTGGATTAAGAAACAGTATCATTGCTAATATATTGTAAAATCGCAAGAATAACATACACCACCCAAAATCACCCTTAAAATAAATGTTTTTCTTCTTTGTATTTGTGTGTAATAAGGCCCCCGATTTGCAAGTAAAGATTCAAAACATACCAATATGGTGTTAAGACTTTCATAGGGGTGGCCAAGATTTGGGGATATCAATAATCGTCCAATCCCTTCAGATAAAAGCCATCTCATCTCCCTCCGCAGAGGTCAGCCACTGTCCTCTTCTGCTGTGAGATGACTAATAGGCTTTTCATTTTTATGTGAGAGAACACGTTTGTTTTGTGTCACAGTTATTGTTCAATGTTTTACAATTTAACACGATGAGAACATTGAAGGTGTATGCAGATGGTTACGGAAAGAAAAAAATCGGGATTGGCAAAAATCACGACTTTTGAAGATTAGGTGATCAGCCAGAAAATGGTGATGGCTGCACTCCTACTTTTAAATCCAGGTAAAAAAATATATATATATTTTCTCATATCTATGATTAAGGTCTTTCAAATAATTTTTCAAATCATGTTTTCCAAAATATTTTTCTTGCACTGTTGCTCTTTTAGCTACTTTTTTTATTTCTTGACTTTTTTTTCATGTCTTTAACTTTGTAACTGTTTTTAAATGTTGTACTTTTAAAGCAACACTAAGGAACTTTCAGTTTACGTTGATTATGGCGGCGCCATATGGACAAAAGCGGTATTGTTATGCTTGAAGAAAGACCACATTTCCCATGAGGACAAGCGCATTGCGTCGTTTTTTTTAGCTCAGGCTAGCGTGTAAAATATGGGCCAATGTTGATCCTTTTATCCAGGTAGCTTCCCTTTTTCTTTTTTGTCTCATCTGACAAAACTTTTCAGTTGTTTTGCAGCTTCTGCCAGGAAAGCAGTAACCGTGCGTCGACATTCAATTTGACTTCCGTCTTTGTAACAAATGTGTAAAGGGGGAAGTGACGTATGCCATAAAGTAGTCGGCACATTTGTAGTTTTTTGTGTGGCGGTGTTCCTACCATCCTCCTCAGTTGCTAAGTGTCACTAAAAATAATACCGACCCCCTCAGGCCATGGCAAGGCTACCATTCAACTAGTTTTAAGTTGATGTTTCATCAGAAGAGTTCTAAAAATATTTTATTAAGGTTGAAAAGTTCCTTAGTGCTACAGTGGAACCTCGGAGTTTGAACGTCTCGGAACTCATACAAATCGGACTTCAACCAAAAACCCTGAGTAAAAAATGCCTCGGAGTTTGAACTCATTTTCGGAGTTCGAACACCCAAACAAAGCAAGCTAAGCCGAACGTATCTTGAAAACGTGTAGCCGAGCGAAGCCGAGCGAAGCCGAGCAATGCCGAATGCTCACGTTGCGGTAGTTGAGACGATGCGCTGCTCATTTCCGATCAGATCGTGAATACTCCCGGAGGTGCTCCATACTCTACTTTTGATTTTTCCACAACAATTTTCATCGCCATGGGCCCAGAGAAAGACAACAGTGCCAGTGGCAGCAAAAAAAAAAAAAAAAAACAGTGGAATTAGGAAGGAGATCATCGCGCAGTTGTAACTACCGTGACTACTTCTGTAAATACTGGCACGAGGACCCCCCCTTAGCTGTTCAACAACGTGCCTGACGTTAAACAATGCACGCAAGGACCGCTTAGTAGTCTAACAATATGCCCAATGTAAAATACTTAAACTCGGCACTGAACTAAAGCAAGCATTTAACATAGCATTTATCATCCACTGATGTCATCGCACCACAACAAAAAAGGCAAGGTATTTTTTATTGTAAATGTAAAAAAACATTAATAGAAATAAAAATGGGAATTTTCTGTTTTTGGAGCTTGGGAATGGATTAATTGCATTTACATTATTTCCTATGGGGAAAAAAATTTCGGAGGTTGAACAATTCGGACTTTGAACACTTAGCAAAATCAAATTATGTTCTGTCAAGGGTAAAGTTTGGTGGAGGACCCAAACGCAGGGAAGCAGGGCAAGAAGGCAGAGGTGATGGACAAAAAAAGGAATTTAATTATTCAAAACAAAAGCAAACTCCAAATGGCAGTAAAACAAAACGTGGGGAGGACAACAAGGCAAAAAAAACTGGCAGCGTGACGGGAGGAAAAACGACAACGAATAGAGGAGAGACAGGAGACTCAATACACACACACTAATGACACAACAAGACACACCTGGGGCAAGACACAAGTGGCCGAGAGCACTGATTGGCTGACACAAGGAAGGGCAGGATTACACTTAACAAGACCAAGGGAGACACACAAGGAAAAACAGAACCCAAACATGACATGTTCAAACTCCGAGGTACCACTCTACTTAAATTACAATATGTGAGTTATGTTGTGCATGAAATGTGCTATAAATTATTGTTTGCATTTTCTTGTTTACAACCCTTAAGCACTGCCTCGGTACTGTGAAACGTCTAAACAATGTGAAATTGTTGTTTTCTTATTAAGCCGCCTGTTTGACACCTACCCGCCCCTTCAATCTGGGATCATTCTTTTTGCAAACAAATGAGTGTTATTTCACTGAATTTTGCAGGAGTTTAAGTTACATGGGCCAGTACTATTGATTCAAAAGGCTCTGGGCAGATTAGATTGATATGGCAACATAGAAATACAACTAAATATCTAACATCAATTAGGCTATTCGTGGGTTTCGTGGGAAATTAATCTCTTCTCCATTATTTGCTGAAAAACGTCTTTGTGCTAAAAACCAATAATAAGAAATACTGGTTTGGTACCATCTTGGTGTCAAGCAACTATGTTGAACTGAAGGTAGGAGCTTCATTTAATCAGGCCATAGCTTTGTCTAATTGAAAAAAGTGCTTGGACGCCTTTTGCCAGGCTTTTTTTTTTTAAGGATATAGGGATTCACTCTACAGCAATACTTCTCAATTATATTCCTTTACGCCCCCCCCCCCCCCCCTCCCCTCTAGGAAGAAGAAAAAATTTCCCGCCCTTCCAGCTCTCCACTGTGACTATAAATAGTATAATTTGTCTATGAATTATTCATCTGCAAATCATTGTATAATAGAATCAATATTAAGGAAAACAAACATAAAATAGATCAACTTATAACAAAGAATAACTTTATTCAAATTGTTTTCCATTCTTTATCAGAAAATATTTGAAACGTGTCAGTTTGCCTGAAAATTAAAACAATAATAATAATAAATGAGAGTGCCACCTACTGTAGCGTATGTGCAGTTGCACTTTATTCTATTATGGCAATATATATATAATCAAATTTTGGGCACCCCCCTTGGCACATATATATATATATATATATATATATATATATTAGGGGGGTGCCAAAAAATCGATTCTCATAAGAATCGCGATTCTCATTTAGTACGATTCTGAATAAATTTTTAATGTCCCCAAATCGATTTTATTTAAATTATTTTATACTCTCTTGCCTTTGTTTGTGTGTGCCTTTATTGGGAGCACTTTTCAGGTTGTACTCGATTTGGCCACTTAGGGGCAGTGTGGTTCCACGCGGTCTGACACACTGTTAAGTTGTAGCCACATTAGAGAGTAGAAGGAAAAAGTCACGATCAAGTTATTCCAATAAAAGTTGTTTTTTTGCAGCGTGGAGCCATTCTTTGTGCCGCGAGTAGAGCAGTATTTAGCATTAGCGAGTCAGACTGGAGTAGATCATTACGGTTCCTTAAACATCTATAAAATGAAGCAAAAATCATTGTCAATCAAATCATTTTGAATCAAAAATCGTTTAATCGAAAATCGATTCTGAATCGAATTGCACACCCAAAAATCGAAATTGAATCAAAGATTCCCCCCCCCCTAATATATATATATATATATATATATTTGAGAAAAACTGCTCAATTTGTACTGAAAGTGTTGCAGCCAAATGAAACCCTTCGCAATTTCACAGAACTTCGTGGAGCAAATATTAATATTTAAATTGTAAAATTGCAGATCAATATAGTGCACACAAAAGCATGCGAGGGAACCACAAGATGACTCGAGAACGATCCCCCATATTAATGAGCGGCTATTAGCTCTGACAAGCGTCTTCTGCATCTCACAGGAAGAATAAGGAGGCCATTAGTCAACACATGCAGACATTTCCTCTTCTGCTAACCACACCACACTATTCATTTACTGAAATATTATATTGGCCTCATTGTTTATTTATGAGATGATGATTGATCATCAAAGTCAAGAGTGACAAAAACAAAAAGATGGCTAATATATTAATACATACCATTCAAACGTTAGAAATGTCCATACTTGCAAAAAAAAAAAAATAATTCTCTCTCTCTAAATTGTCTCTTTCTGGTCAATTTCTCGGCCACCATCCGAGACGTTATCTCACCAGTCTTGTGTTTGGTGCCTCTTTGCTCTTTGGGCGTGGTGGTGCGAGCTCGTCTTGCAAAGCAGCTGCTTGCATAAAAGCGCAGCAAACACCTGCTTGTTTGGACACGACCACTGGACCGTCAAGCTCCTTTCACTCGTGATGTCACGCCATTACCTAATCAGCACGTTTGTACGATTTGTACAGCCGCCCTTTGTGTGCGTTGAGGTACATAATGACATTATGCTTCAATGTGTGGCGGGGAACATATATGGCACGGTACCTGCGTGGGCGGATGAGACCGGCCCAGGGAGGCTGAACTTTTTTTATTTTATTTCTTTCAAATATGCTGATGAGGGATAAAGCGAGGAGGACGCTCATCACTAATGCAAAAGTTCAAAGACTCGGCCCGTGTCTCATCATCAGAGCCACGGACACAAAAGGAGGTGAGCGACTGACACCTCCCACTCCACCATCTATATTGAGCAGGGCCCAAGTAAAAAAATAAATAAAAAAACAGGGGAGCACCTTTTGCAAACAAGTGCGTTTGCATCTTAACCAACACACCCCAGTCAGGTAAAAATTATTATGATAATAAAGCTTTTAAGTGAGGTAATCATGATAATAATTAGGGACGTTCAATACCACTTTTTTTCAGACTGAAAAGTACTAAATTTTTAAGTAGTCAACGATACTGATACCAAGCACAGATACTATTAGTACTTCGTTTTGATACATAAAATAACCTTTTAAAGAAAGACCTATCGATATATCCCAATATGAAAATTAATGGCAATTTTTTATTCTTCTTGTTTCTAATTTGTAGTTTTTGATTGTATCGGCCACTGTTGCGAGTGCCGATACTTTGATCAACCCGATACTGATAGCTGGTATTGGTACTTGCCTACTTGCCTATCCCTCGTGATAATAACAGTAATAATGTACAATACAGGTGTAAAATAAATTATTTTTATTTTTAAAAAATCATTCATTCTTTTGATTTAAATGTAAGGTTTATAGGCTAATTAATGAATAACTTATGTAATAAAATAATTATTGCATAAGTCAATTTTTGCTATAATATAGATTGAATGTGGACAAACCCAAACTGATGGTCTTTGGAAAACATAAAATAAATTGGCGTGCAAATAACAAATGCCCCTATACTGTACACAATCCAATTTTTAAGCATAATAATAAACCTCAAATTCTGTTGTTTTACAAAAAAATATTAAATTTTTAAAAGTGCATGTATATTTTTACTTGCAATAAATAAGCGAGACAATTATTTAGTAAACCCTTAAATAAATACAAATCAGTAAACACATTTAGAAAAATAAATGCAGAAGATAAAATTGTTTATTTCAATAATACATTTTAAAAAATCATTCACTTTTTATATAATTGTTTATTATTATAATTATCTGATGCAATTGAATTAAGCAATATTAGCGAGAAATTAATAACTTCATTACTGCCTCTAAATTAATGCCTGCTAACTAAATTCATGCAACAAAGGATATACTTTGCTGATTTATTTTTATTTTTATTTTTATTTTTATTTTTATTTTTATTTTTATTTTTATTTTTATTTTTATTTTTATTTTTATTTTTATTTTTATTTTTATTTTTATTTTTTAATTTATTAAAAAAATATATATGTCATTATTCAATAAAAAAAATTAACCAACTAACTAAAAAATACTACTGTACACGAAAATTCTAAGAGGCGCTTGAATAGTTCAGTTAGAATTGTTACAACATGAGAGGATAAAAACAATCGGTTCCAAGTGTTGAAGCTTCTCCTCCACGCAGTGAGAGTCTGCTGGGTGTTTAGCAGTGGAGGTGACATCATGGCTCGAGGGGGGGTGCACACTTCTCGGGTGACAGAAGAACATAATGGCACTAATCTTTGTGCTGACGTGCTTTGGTACAACAAGCTATCCGTTTGTTTTTTCATCAGCTCTTTCTAAAATGTTACATATTTATGGCGCCTCATTTAAACGGAACAAAAGGAGCCGCTTTGGTTGGCCATGATTGGTCGGCTGTGACCACTCCCACAGTGACGTTGCCCTCCATTTCGCAGATCCACTCGTCTGCATTCTTGAGCGAAATGACCAACATCGGGTCTAACCTGCCTCTGCACAGAGATTTACACCAGTCGCGAAAATAGTCCATACGAGTCGACCAAAAGTGACACGAGTGATGAAGAAAACATTATTAGTGAGACGCAGTTCAACTCGTGAGCTAAATTGTCAAAGAATGCACAAATCAAATCAAACTTTATTTATATAGCAACTTCCATACATTAAAATGCAACTTAAGGTGCTAAAAAATTTAATGTATATCAATGTAGTGCACACAAAACCACAAGCATATTAACTCATTTGCTCCCAAAAACGTATAAATATGTTCTATTCTAAATGTTTTAAGTGTCTCAAAGATGAATTTATACGTGGGTTTTTTTCATCCTAGAGCATACAGAAGGCTTTGACGCAGCCTCTCAACTACATAGAACGGCCGAGGAAATGGTTGTTATTACAAAAACGGCCAGCGGGTGTCAGCAGAGCAAAAGAGATCAACCAGGGCCGTGTTGCAGCAAGCTTATTTACCCACAGTTCTAAACAGATTTGTGAATAATGATGAAACTTAGCTATATTATAATTGCTAATTGCTGCAAAATGGAAATTGATAGAAATATTTATTTTGTTTCGTGATGAAAGAAGAGACCAATATCTCTTTAGGTAGGATTCCATGTTTTTATAGCGATAGAACCCAATATTCTACGGGCCTTGCAAAATCAGTCAAAAATCCAGTAAAACAGCCGGGAGCGAAGGGGATTGCTTCAGTGAAAACGGCTGCAAGTGAATGAGTTAAATAAATGCACAACTAAGCCGTTCATACTTCGTTTCCATGCACACATTTCAGCGCGCACACTTCTGCAGCCCTGCAACCAATCGCAATCATAAACATGTTGTAAATCGAATACTGGGGGAGTTTGCATTTCTTTGGGAGAAGGAAGAATACTGCACATATTTGTAAGAAAGCAATTGTGCTCAACATGCCAGCCGTGAGAGACGGTTCCGAAAATGTTGCACCCAGCCCCCAAAATTTCACATGACACATTTTTATACCCTACAAACATAACAATGAAAAACATTCACGACGATGACAATCAAAATGTTCGATGCGGCTCAAATATTGAATCTCTCACTCGGTTCACAGGATTTCAAATCAATCCAAAAGTCACGCACTTTAAATGCAAATGTAGTCGACTTTAAAATAAATAAATAAAAATCCAAATTAGCTGCGGGAGTACAAAGTAAAAGAACGGACGTACCTTCTCCGAGGTGGGTGTTGTACATTGTCTCTCTCTCTCTCCTTGAAAATGACTGGAAGAAATAAATAAATAAAAAAGCAGGAGTCTCCGATACGAGCAGAGTCTCCTTCTGTTCTCGTGGCGGTATTTCCCCGTTTTATGATTGCAACCGAGAGCGACTGCCTTCTGTTCTCCACATGTTTTAGTCTACGCGCGTCTTGCCTGTAAAAAATCTTTTGCTTGGCGATGAAACAATTATAGGAGGCCGTTGAACATGATTTACAGTCGATCGATTTGATTTTTTTTTTAGACTTTTACTAGTTGAGGGACGATGACGTGAAATCTGTGACAAATCAAGAAAAGCAGCCAATGGATTGAGGGGGGGGGGTTGTTAGTGAGGGGTGGGGGGGGGGGTGACCTTGTGTGTGCTGACGTCCCCATCCCCTCTCCCCCTCCTCCTGAATGGATGCGGGGATCCCTGATGCTATTTTTAGACTGGTGGTGAGCGGTGCGTGCGTGCGTGCGTGCGTGCGTGCGTGCGTGCGTGCGTGCGTGGGTGGAGAAGAAAAATAGACGAGGAGGAGGAGGAGGAGGAGAGGAGCAGCCGCGGGGTGGAAATGAGGAAGAACGAGATGGAGGGAAGAGGAGGGGGTTCCCATGCCGACTTCATCTGCAGCACACGCTCGCTCGCACGCGCGCACACGCGCAAAAAGCCCAACTGTGAACGCTTCGAATCGTGACCAGACAAGAAACAGTGGAAGGCTTCGCGCAATGCAACTGCTTTTTCTTTCCACCAGCTGTTAATTTAATTTTCTGAATGATGCTATGCTGGGAGAATAATAATAAGGATGGGGATGAATGCGGAATTAGATTCGTCCTATACGTCCCTTTTTCCCGTGCGAGATTTGATCAAATGTGCATATGTGCGGGCGTTAATGTGTTTTTTTTTTATTGTCGATGAAATGACGCATGTAGACATTTTTTACAGTGCAGGTAACTCCCATAAAGTGGTGACAATCTTAGCACAGTGTGCCTTGAGCGTTCATTTTGTTCTGTGACCATATTCAAAAACACAATATTTTATTTTATAAAAACATAATAATATCAGAATTAGAATGTGCATCGTGATTCATTCATTTTGGCTCCTTCTTATGTGCGTAATTTGGCCACCGGGGGCAGTATAATACAGTCATGCAGACAACCAACAACAAAAAAAGTAACCCTATAAATTTCTCTAATATGAGTTATTTTTCGCAAAGAATAAAGATAACATGCCTTTGAGTGTGAGTATTATTTTTTACAATATCTGTCTATTAGGTATGGGCCGATTGCTGGTTTGGCGGTTTACCGTGGTTTTGATAAGTGCTAATAATGGCTGTCACCGGTAACGAGCTCTTCTTTTCTTTATTTGTGGAGGCATCTAAAGAAAGGCACTATATGATTGGCTGCTTGCAGAGTTCAGTAAATGAGCCACCTCTTTGAAGGTAATTGCCTCCAATTAAACTTTTCTTTTTAGCAAGACAAGATTCTAAAAAGCACAGATGCCATTTTGCTCGGATTAATGTGCATTGTCCTTAAAAAAAAAAAAAAAACTTGCCAGCATGTACTAGTTTGCCCCAAGGACAACATGAGTAGCCCACGAGTCTGTTCTAAAAATAGCTCACAAGTGATGGGACAATGTGATTTACTAAGATTTAAGCATACTAAGAATATTAACATTTATTTATTTAAATTTAACCTGACGGCATGTTTATTCTGTACTAAATATTCTGTTTGTTTTTTAAAATAAAATAGATTAAGTTCAATTGGGAGAAATTGTTTTTATTTACCCAAATATTTCAAAGTCATATTGGAGCTGTAATTTTTATACGGTGATGCCATGATATTTTTGCTCACAGTTATCATACCGTCACAAGCCAGTATCGGCCCATGCCTGCTGTCTACATGTGCTGCTGCACTGTTTGTGTTACAACGCTGTCACATAAAGGCTAATTGTTATTATGTCTATGTCGATTCCCAATATGTGCTAGCTCATGAGGTCTAGCATATAAAAGCAATTGAGGAACCGACAACAAGCAAACAACCTTGACTGAGACCAGGAGGACATCACACAAAAGCCAATCTGTAAAAATTTGCCTTAATGTCGCCTTTGTTTTTGTGTTTCTTTTAGGTCGACTGTCTTCTTTTCATTGACAAAGTCCCTCTTCTGTAACCAGCGAAAGGTCCCAAAATGAAGCTGTAAATCTAAAAGGGGGAGGTAAGTGGAGGGATGCTTGGCTTGCAGGGAGCAGTTTTATTATTTATCACTGGCAGGCTATTTTTAGCTCCGGCTGCCGTGTTGGCGTCAAGGGTTTCCGGGTGCATGGATGGCAGGTTTCCCCGTCACCCGCAGGTCACACGGTGGGGGGGGTGGGGGGGGAGGCCCAGGCGTAACCAACACGGAGGTATGGGGGATCGCAAATGCCCTCCAAATGCAACAAATGCAAATTCTATTCAAATCTGTGACTTGTGTGCCATGGAAGGAATATAGCATATTATTAACTTTGATGTTCTGGAAATTGTAACATTAATTAAGGGATGTGTTTTCATACATCTGATAAGTGATTCCACCTGAAATGGTGCAGCAGACAAATAAATGAGAAAAAGAAGAAATCACAATTTTTAAATGGGACAGAATTGAGCAAAAGGGGACGTGCCCAAAAAATCGATTCTCATAAGATTTGCGATTCTCATTTAGTACGATTCAGAATCGATTTTAAACGTCCCCAAATATTTGATACTGTCTTCCCTTTGTGTGTGCCTTTATTGGGAGCGCTGTTCAGGTTGTACTCGATTTGGCCACTTAGGGGCAGTGTGGTTCCACGCGGTCTGATACCCTGTTAAGTTGTAGCCACATTAGAGAGTAGAAGGAAAAAGTCACGATCAAGTTATTCCAATAAAAGTTGTTTTTTTTGCAGCGTGGAGGTGTTCTTTTGTGATAAAAGTGTCGCGAGTAGCGCGCTAATTAGCATTAGCGAGCCAGACTGGAGTAGATCATTACGATTCTTTGCACATCTATAAATTGAAGCAAACATTTTTGTCAATCAAATCATTTTAAAGCAAAAATTGTTCTTAATCGTAAATCGATTCTGAATCGAATCGCGGGACCCAAAAATCGGAATTGAATCGAATCGTGAGACATTCAAAGATTCCCATCCCTGATGACCATGTCCCAGACTTGACATTAAAATACCTGAGAACTGCTTTAAAATTGACACATCAACATGACATGTCTCTTTCAACAGTTTAAGGAAGTTGTGTAGTGTGATGGGAAAAAAAGCAGCATTGTTTTCCCAATCATTTAGATTGTCACACTTTCCAGGTGAAAACAAAACTGCATGAAAGTGAAAATTTGAAAACAATTAATCGTGTAGTTTCATTTGGCCTTTCTCTTTATGCTTACAAAAGGGTCTGAACTTGGTGCCATTATTTTGGATTTTTGACAATTCCATTACATTGTGGAAACATTTGGTGGATATGAAAAGTCTACACACCCCTGTTCGAATGCCAGGTTTTTGTAGTATAGAAAATGAATGAAAACAAAATAAATAATAATAAATAAAAAAAACTTAAACCACTAGTGTAGCCTGTAATCCGTACAACTTGATCGAGTTTTTATTTATTTATGTACTTATTTATTTATTTATTTATTTATTTATTTATTTATTTATTTATTTATTTATTCATTTATTTATTTCAGCTTTTCAGGAGGGAAATAAAAAAAACAGTTTTTTTTTCCTTTTCACTTATTTACCGTATTCTTATATCTATGCATGTTCAAAATAAATGTATAAATAATTATAAATCAAATGTGTTTGCACAAGTGCACACACCCTCTCATAACATTGACGTGGCTGTGTTCAGAATAAACCAATCACATTCAAACTCATGTTAAATGGGAGTCAGCCCACACATGCCACCATTTAAAGGGCCTCAATTCTGGTACAACGATAACACTGTGTTCATTTTCAAATCTCCTGAACACATGTTGGAAAATGTGATATGGTTCAATAAAACCAAGGTGTAACTTTGGGCCAAAATTGCAGTAAGTATATTTTGCACACACATAACACTGCTTTTCAATATGGCGTGAGATGGCATGGGGCTGTTTTTCTTTTGTTTCGTTTTGTTTTATTTTGTTTTTCAGAGGAAACTGACACCTTGGTCAGGATGGAGGAATTATGAGCAGTTCCAAATACCATTCAGTGTTGTCACTTTCAGTTTTTTTCTAGAAAGAAAGGGGGGAAAAGTTAGGAAAAGCCTACTAGAACATCAGAACTATATTTTTGGGTTATTCAGTATTATTCAGTCTAAATGGTGGAAAGTGTATGCTGCCTCCAATTTAAACGTAAGCCTGATTGTGATTGGTCAATTCTGAACACAGCCACCTCTCTGTTAAGAGGGTGTGCACACTTTTGCAACCACATTAATTCAGTTGTTTGTTTTTAACCTCACCTAGAAAAATGTGTTATGTACGTTAGAGGTTAGATTTTTTTAAATATGGTTTATTTAGGATTTTAAAAAAAAGGGGGGAGTGTAGACTTCTTATATCCACTATACATGATTTTGTGGTCATTTCAGATAATTGTTTTTAATAATAATTAGTCCTACTGCACACAAACTTGGATTTGCATTTAAGTTATCAATTTTTTTCTGAGGAAGGTCCACTCACAAAGAATTATCACGTTTTCCCAATGGAAGTGTTCGACCTATACGAGGTAAAGAAGAAGAAAAAAAACATTGCCAAAAAGGTTGTTCTAAACACACTAGTTAATTAGTTTCTCCTCCAAAATGGTGCCGTATGGCAGGGGAATAAAGAGAAAGGCTTGGAGTGCAAAAGATAAAAAAAAATGCAAACAAAGGAGGAGTCTGATGCGGGGAAGGACACAAACAGGCTTGTCTGATTGAGTGGGAGACAGTGGCGCGAGGCGGGCGGGGCGGCGCGGGGGGGGGGGGTTGTTTGGGGGCTAGCTAGGTAGAGGGCGCGCAGGGAGACAGAGTGCATTAGAAATGATTGCCGAGCAGTGATAGAAGGAGCGTGGTGGATGGGCTAAATTCTGATCTTCTGGCTGATAATGCTGCCTTGTGTCCTAATGAAAAAATCCAGATGCTATCTCGCTCTCTCTCTCTCTCTCTCTCTCTCTCTCTCTCTTTGGAAAAGGCCAGACCACCTCCACCACCTCCACCTCCTCGTCTCTTCAACTGCCACTCTCTTTGCTCTTGAGGGCCCTGTTGGCCGAGGGGGGGATTACGTTTCGCTTCTCCTTAGAGCCAAAGTGTCCTCGAGATGTTGACAGGCTGCAGGTGCAATGATCCACTTTCTGCCCTGAGTATGTCTGTCTGATTCTGAGCAGCCTTTTTTTGCTTTATTTGTATTCCACATGTGCTGTATTTGGTTCCGGTTCTTTTTTTTCTTTTTTTTTCTTTTTTGGTCTTCCTCCATCTCTCTTGTTCACGTCTGTATTCGTGAGAGGTGTCAAACTAGTTACGGTTTCCCTCAGAGGACTGTTATAACTTATTACTGTGAAATCATAAACTGTAAATGTGTAATCACATTATTACGTTTACGCAATTTTCACTGAAAAGTATGGTTATTGTCAGGGGGTGTCAAATTTAGCGCATTCATTTTTAAGTGAATTTAAAGTTCCTTTAACGCCACTCTTTTTTTTTTACGAGCGATTAATGACTGCCCCTTACTTGGAAAGCCTGCACTGGGGGAATTCCAGTCGCAACGCAGCAGACATGTCATAATAACGTAATAAATTGAATAATAATGCATATATTGGGTCAAGTTTACAATTTTAAAAATGTGCAGAATTTTGCAAGTTTATATTCATATTAAAGATTAGATCGCTCTTAACTCATTCACTGCCACTGACTATAGATGTCAAAAATTCATTTGAACTATTTCTATTAGTTTAACATTTTTCCCCATTTTTTTCCCGAAAACCTAGATTTTTTTAAATTGTATTAGAACAGATATAAAAGCTAGTGAAGTCATGCGATTAATTACGATAAAAATATTTAATCACCTGACGCTCCTAATTTTTAATAATTTTTTCTTAAAAAAAAGATTATTAAAAATTAAAATAATAATAATTACTATTTTATTTTATTTTTTAAAAAGGAAAAATTTCTTAAAAATTAGGTGTGTCGGGTGATAAAAATTTTTTAGCGTAATTAATCGCATGACTTCACTAGTTATCTAACGATTAATCACAAATTTTATATCTGTTCTAAATGTACAAAAAAATTCTAGGTTTCATACTCTTGTTAACAAAAGTGGGGGGGAAATGTTAAACTAATAGAAATAGTTCAAATTAATTTTTGACGTCTATAGCCGTCAATGGCAGTGAATGAGTTCATATCAAAAGAAAAATGCACTGAGCTGTCACCGTCATACAAATGCTATTATGCCATCTAGTGGCAGAAAAAGAGACCTCAAAACAAATTAATATCACACTATTTTTTTATTTAACTCAATTTAATGAATTATTATTACAGTACTGTATCAAGGTTTATTTTTTTCCACTTTATGTTAACAAGAGTGTGAAAACATATTTTATTATACATTTCATTGTACATTCAGAACAGATTTAAAATTTGTGATTAATCGAGTTAACTATTAAAGTCATGCGATTAATTATGATGACAAATTTTAATCGCTTGACACCCTATATGTTTAACAACAAATTGAATTTTAAATATAAATCATAATAAAATGGTGACATCCAAATAACATAGCTCTTTATTATGTGGTTGGTGTCGTTCCAAGAAATGCTGATTGCATATAAACCCAGTAGGGCTCTGAGGTCTTGCAGACTCAGGTCAATTAGTGGGGCCTGCAGTTCCAAGCAAACATGGTGAAGTGGCATCAAGCTGATATGCTGCATGCAAATAAATTGAGCTCCCAACAGAAGTCAAATCAGTCCAGAGTGTAAATTGCTTTTATACGCAGGCTAAAATATTTGCTCTTGCCGAGCGACCATCAGGAAAAGCAAGCGCAAACTTTACGAGGCCAATTGAAAAGGATGACAGAGGAAATACTGACACAGTAACAGTCCTAATTAAGGCATGAATGCGGTACAATTGTCATTCGTACTCATCGAGCACATGCGACTATTCGTTTTTAGCTTTCTCTGTTGGGGGGGGGGTCAGTTAAATACTGGAATTCGACTGCAATTACTATGATTGAATCTTTGCCACATTTTATAGTCAAGAACCACATCTTATTGTATTGGCATTTTTACTACATCAGATTCGGATCAAGTGTGCATAATGGCATCACCTGCGCCACAACTTAGACCTGCTTTTAGCTGAATGAATTTGATAACTTCATTAGTTTTCATGTACAGTTAATAACTTAAAAAAATAAAATCCACTTGCTGTCGACTGAAGATGACATCACCTGTGCTGAGGAAGTAGGTAACGACCAATCACGGCTCACCTGTTTTCTGGGTTTGGTCATTCTGGACAAAATATGAACTTTTTGCTGCGGAAATTGGCTCAATGAGTCAAGTATCCCTTTAAACCTTTGAAAAGAGGATGTAACAATGTAAAAAGTCTGTCTGGACACAAAAGCACAGCAAGTAGCTATCGGTCTGCTGAAGAGTAGAATCTTCTTCTTCTTCCCTCGGCTTGATGGGCCTGATGTTGTTTGTTTGTAATGGGCCAGACAGATGCTTGCCATCCATCAGGCCACAGCATCCTCCATGTGTCACTAACGGGCTATTTTCCCCCTGGCGCTGCCGCGCTTTAAAAATGTGTCATTTTATTGTTCTGATTTCTCTCTCCTACCACCCCCAGGGAGCGGAATATGATTTCACAGAACATTAAGTGGATGGGATCTAAGGGAATAGCGATGGTGGCGATGTTGCTGGAGAACAGGAATCCCGGCCTAATTAAGTAGTTCTCCACCTTCAGCCATCCTCCCTCCTCCAATGTTCCCTGATAGGTTAGCAACTTTCTCCGCGGAGTGTGAAGGGCGAAGACAACTCATAATCCTCCTGACGTTAGGAGAAAGACAAATATTAGTGGTGCAGTAGCCTGCGCATCCATGCAAGGATATTTGAATTGTTTGTGGTCTGCAAAGAAGCATTTGTGGTGAATTCTGTTTTGTTGCCGGCCAAAAAAACACAATTCTCTGTCTAATCAGAAAAGAAATAATGTACATAATGCAAACGTGATTTTTTTTATTTTAAGCTATTGTTAGCTTTATTAGCATTTTTGATGGCATGTGCTCGTTTGATAGCATAAAAGTTTGTTTTTATTCTCAGTATGAGCAATGTGAAAGTTGATAATAATGTAAAAATATTTTGTTTTGTATTTTTAATTTATTTACTTATTGTAAGTACATTTTGTATATATGTTTGTACTTTTACATAAATAATAATGATAATAATAGATTTCATTTGTAACACAATTTACATTTATAAAATAAATCT
This sequence comes from Leptonotus elevatus, assembly GCF_054856555.1. Taxonomy (NCBI): domain Eukaryota; kingdom Metazoa; phylum Chordata; class Actinopteri; order Syngnathiformes; family Syngnathidae; genus Leptonotus; species Leptonotus elevatus. The sequence continues at coordinate 7,504,153 of NC_141239.1, read as the reverse complement.
CACAGTGCATATTAAATGAAAAAAAAAATAATAATAAATAAAGAACTTCAATCTACGACGACGTATTAGGGCCATGTATAAATATATTTTTTTAGAGGCTGGGGGCAATATTCCAAGAAAACAAAAAACTCACAAATTTGCCACTTTATAAAGTCGCAAAATTGCGAGAGAAAAAACTCATAAATTTGCGACTTTATAAAGTGGCAGATTTGTGAAGAAAAAAACTCAGAAACTTACACGTAGCGTAGCTATAGTCTAATGTGAGGATTCGTTGGTGGTTAATGGAACACTATTTATAAAATGAAAAGGCAGGATGGAGGCGGATTCATTCGTAAATGAAACTTTACTCGCCATACATGGCAGCCAGAGCGACAACACTTCCTGATCCTCTATCAACTGACTAACACTAACCAATCAGAAGCTAGCATACTTTAGGTAAATGCAAGTGAATGACAGAGAGCAGCAGATTCGACACATCAACTTAGCTACTCGTACAAAAAAATACCAAAATGTATGAATATAGAAATAGTAATTCTGAAAACATAAATGTACAAGTAAATATACATTTTAACAAATTAACTTAAATGTTTGGTCCTCAGGGTGTAGACCTTCGCAAAGCGAGGCGCTTCAAAGTGTGAAGGCTTAATGATATGGTTAATTTGCTCCCAAAAACGTATAAATATGTTTTATTTTAATTGTTTTAAGTGTCCCAAAGACGTATTTATAAGTGTTTTATGTTTTTGTTTTTTTTAAGTGGGCACACTCGGTCCTCAAGAGCCGGCGTCCTGCAGGTTTTGGAGGTTTCTCTGCTGCAACACAGCTGATTCCAATCAACAGGATCGTTACCAAGCTCATGCAGAGCTTGCCGATGAGCTGATCATATATCAGCTGTGTTGGAGAAGGGAAACATCCAAAACCTGCAGGAGTTCGGCCCACGAGGGCCGAGTGTGACCACCCCTGTGCTAGAGGATATAGAAGGCTTTGATGCAGCCTCTCAACTGCAAAGAACGGTTGAAGAAATGGTAGTTATTACACAAACAGCCAGCAGGTGGCAGCAGAGCAAAAGAGATCAACCAGGGCCGCGTAAAAAAAAACCTCAATTACTCACAATTCTAAATAGATTTGTAAATATTGATGAAATGTAGCTACATTCTAATGCTAATTGCTGCAAAACGGAAACAGATAGAAATATAAAAAAAAATCCTGATGAAAGAAGAGACTTTAATCTTTCTTTTGGTAGGTTTCATGTTTTTATAGCAATAGAACACAATATTCTGTGGGCCTTGCAAAATCAGTCAAAATCCAGTAAAACAGCCGGGAGTGAAGGGGGTTGCTTCAGTGAAAATGACTGGCAGTAAATGAGTTAACCTCAGCTAAAGCAATTACAATCTCCTTATTTGAAACCCCGGCCAAAAAGTATTGGCACAGACATCCGAGTTGTACGCTGCGTATATTTCTTGTAAGTTTCAGAGTTTTTTTTCTCGCAAATCTGCCACTTTATAAAGTGGCAAATTTGCCACTTTATAAACTTGCAAATTGATGAATTTTGTTTTGCAAAGGTGCCACTTTATAAAGTCGCAAGTTTGTGACTTTATAAAATGTCAAATTTGCAAGTGTTTTTCTCAGAATATAGCCCTCACCCTCTAAAAAATATATATTTCTACATGGTCCTAATACTCCGTCGTATCAATCAGTGGGCCTACTTCTACTTTTAATTCCGCGATTCTTTCACATGCCACTAGAGGGAGCTTGCATCCGACTACAACTCAATGATGTACAGTAAATGTGACATTTAAATGACGGACGAGTGTGAGTGTTGGTGTCACCATTAAGGAGGACCGAGATGGGCTGAGGGGAACAAGGGTGTGTTTGGCGGGACGTCACATGTCCTCTCCCGTCGGGCGCGGGGCTCGGGCAAGCGTGCGGTGATTGATGGCGCAGCCGAGATAACATCTCATCGGGGCGCGGTGCACAAGGGTGCCTAGCAGCACAATGATGGACGAGCCCATAGACACTACATAAAAATCGAACCCCGCATATATAACACATTCCCTGCTCCCTTTCTTAACTTGTAATGTATAGTGATAGAAATTTGTTTCGCAGTCCATTGCTGCGGACAGTGATGGATGCCAAAATGAAGGAGACGAAGCCGAGAGGAGAGCGAGATTCAGTGTGTGCGTGTTTGTGTGTACGAGCAGACGTATTATGGAAATGTGTTCCGTGTTTTGAAACGTGGCGTTTTTGTCACACATCGATTCACAGAACAGAAAGTTGTCAGTTTCATCTCGGTGGACATTGTGTAGATTAAGCCAGTGTTATCCGACAAGTCCTAATTTTCTTGTTTGTAGAGATAAGGAGGAAAAATGAGCAGAGATATGGTTGCCCTTGACAATGATCACATTTCACAAAGGCCATCCAACTGGAATTATGACTTAAAGTTGTTGTTTTTTAATGTATTGAAAAGGAAAAAATACCGGTATAGATACTATTTTTAATACTTATCTTTTTAATATCAGTACAGTCATATTTTGCCCTCCCTGCTTGCATCGTGTTGTTTTCGTTGTGGACACCATTAGAATAGTGAATTTCCCTCGCCTTATATTAAAATCTATGATTTTTCCCTTGTATTGATTGCGCACCCAGCCCCACTTGTGGATCAATAACATTTCTAGCTAGCTAGCTAGCTATAGATCTAGGTAGCTAGCTAGCTGTCTTTGATCAAATGAATTAATCGCCCAGCCATGCCTGTGATCGAAAAAAGCTTATATCTATTGTGAATGATCTATCTATGTATCTAGCTATCTAGCTATCTAGCTAACTAGCTATCTAGCTATCTATCTATCTATCTAGCTATCTATCTAGCTATCTATCTGTTAGCTAGCTAGCTAGTGTTGAGGGTCTTCTGCCCAGATTTAGTTATAACTGTTTTGATTTAGTCGTAACTATTTTAATTTCCTCAGTAGAGCTTGGTGAGTGTTTGAATGATGTCTGGGGGGCCTCCTCTATTTTCACAACAATAGACCATTTGTCTGTGGTTGAAGTCAATGTGTTAGTATGATTTCTTTGTAAGTCTTATCTTATGCCGGGTGTCGTCATGTCTGAAAGACCTCCTCTATTTACACATCAATGGGCCAGTGTATGTGGTTGAAGTCAATGTGTATTGGATGATGTCCTCAAAAGTCTTATCTCATGTCCGGGGGGGGTCGCTGGGGGTTGGTGGTACCGCCCTTCAAGATAGTATAAGAATGTTGTAAGTCCTCTGAATCTGTGCATTTTTGATGAGAAGCAGCCATTGTCTGTCATTCATAAATGCCCGGAATATTCTGTAAAATAAAACCTTCGAAGGAACTGTTCACCGATCTCAAGTCTGTATTCAGAAAATCAACATTCTCTCTACCCGAAATACAACGAACACGCGGAAGACAAAGCTGATCTTCTAACACTAGCTATCTATCTATCTAGCTATCTATCTGTTAGCCAGCTAGATAACTAGCTAGCTAACCAACTAGGTAGCTTTCTAATGTGACAATCAGGTAGCGGAAAAGAGCCCATCAAGGTCATCCATTTTGGGAGCGAAGCCGCACACACGTGCTGTTACATGAGCCATCATCACACGTCATACAAAACATGCCCCTTGTGTAGCACCACACAAAGCTGGGGTCTTTTTTGAAGTAAATGAACTTGTAACGATTGCTATACGTATGATGTTGATTGAACCCCCGCAACCGCCACACACATGCCATCCCACGTGTGTCCTCGGGAAACCTTGTTAGTGTGGCCTCACACACCTGACCACCTCAGCACATCGTTAGCCTATCAAATTGACTTGTCGTCACGAATCTCCCAGGAGCTGATGAATACTGGATGGGAGTGGATAATACCTCGATGGAGGCGGCCGATCCCCCCACCAAGGCAAGCAAGGCTGCACACTCAGCAAGTTAAGTGCTGCCCACTGAGACCAAATCCAGGCCGCGGAAAAACTCCTCGGCAATAATGAACCGGATGCTGTGGAATTGTCACTGCTTTCATGTCAAGAGGTGAAAGTCCAGACCGTGTAGAATTGTACATTTATTTTTATTAGTTGAATCCTTGCATATGCTTTAAACACTGTCAGACTTAACTCACGTGCCCATCCCTCCAAATAAAAGGCAAAGTACAGTATGCTTGCTCCAAGCTGTTTTTCTCACTCCCAGTTGTTTCCTGTAAAACCGACACATTCAAAAACAGAATCAAACATTATGTTTTTAACACCAAAATGTTCAACCAAACCATGTAATTTTCCTCCAATGAACGTCTGCTAGCTTAATGCTAACGTAAAATGCGAACCGTCATTGACAGGCTAGCATAACTTAGCATAAATGTTACAGTATTAACCTTATGATTATATTACTGTTAATATTTTTTGTTATTAATAAAGATGACTTGATACAGGGGTTTCCAAATGGTGGTTTGGGACCCAAAAGAGGCCCATTTTGGTTCGATTGTGGGCAGGATTTGGATTTTTACAGAAGTACCAACATTTGGACTTGTGGAAGTATTTGAAAATAAATAAATAATTTAACTAACAAGGATGACTAAATGTTCCTAAACAGGTGAACGCCTCTACACTGTTTAAAAAAATAAATACAAATTAAAATAGATAAAATGACTACTTAAAAATCTAGTAGGGAACACTGTATTGAAGTCTATGAGACAACGAAATACATCCTCATCTCCATCCGTCCCCCATAAACCCAAAATTGAATTTTACACCACTTCCCTTTCATCATCACATTCGGTTGATTGTAATTCCGAAGACGTCTCCAAGTTTGCGTGTTACCTTTTTGCATTGTCATCTTATTTTGGGAACATAATCCATGCATGTGCGGGGGATGGATACGGAATACAGAATAACTCTATCCTAAATGTGTCCAATGACAGCCTTAGAGCTTCTGGCTCAGCTTTGCCCAATTTGCAAAGTCCCGACGTGAGCCGCAGAATTAAATAAGGAAATAAATGTGACAACTGAAACGAAGACTGCAACACGCAATGTTGTCCGTCTATTTAAAATATAAGACAATTTTTTTTACATAATTCAGTTTAGTAAACAAGCAAGTGATTATTACTAAAGTGTTTGTTAAACTTTTGAATAATAACTGCGATAATTCCTCATTGCATCTTGTCCAAAAAAAAAAAGACTGAGATACTCAGATGAGGTTGTTGTAACAATGTTCCCATTATGTCAAGTCTGTCCTTTTTTTAGACACCAATTAAAGCTCCTGCGAATGCAAGGCGGAAGAGACTTCACATATGCTGGATTATTTATTTAACACTGAGTTGACACTGAGGCTGAACTTTGATTTGTTTGCACAATTTCTTTAATCAACCTCAAGAATAAAATACTGTCAGACTATTCATTCTAAGGACACTTCAGGTGATTAAAATGTGTCATCATAATTAATCGCATGGCTTTAATAGTTAACTCACGATTAATGTTTATATATGTTCTAAATGTACAATAAAATTTGTATATTTTTTCTAAACGTTCCTATTCTTGTTAAAAATATATTAAACTCAGAAATATGGCTGCATCTTTTAGTTATTGATACAGTAATTTCATAATATTTCATAAAATTGAGTTCAAATTAAAAGGATGTAGTGTACTGTATAAAGCAAGTGTGATATTGATTTGTGTTGGTCATTTTTCTGCCACTAGATGGCATAATTGCATTTGTAAGACATTGGTGACAGCTCAGTGCATTTTGCTTTTCCTATTAAGAGCTATCTAATTTTTAACATGAAGTAACTTGTAGAAATTGTAAATTGTAAAATACAACTTCACCCCAGTCTCCACAAATATATGCGACATTATTAAATTTATTACTGCTAAATTTTGACGTGGACATGTCTGCTGCGTTGCGACTGGAATTTCTCCAGTAGGCTTTCCAAGTAATCGCGCGTTAAAAAAATGATGTGGTTAAAGGAACTTTAAATTAACTCCAAATTAATATACTAATTTTGACACCCCTATTTGAAATAAATTACATCAAGCAACTTGAAGAAGGTCTATGGTTCTGTCCCATGGAATTATTTCATTGATTAGTTAAAATTCCAATCAAACATACAATATGCTCTGTAATTTTCTCAAAAGGTTAATTGAACTGCTGTCATTTGCGGACTTTGATAAAATATCATCTGCATATAGCCATGATAACCAACATTAGCGTTCTGAAGCATTTAACCCAAAGGTAACATATATGAACAAAAGGGGCTCAAGGACAGAGCCTTGAGGAACCCCACTTGTTCATCCGATCAAATCATATCATTAGTTGTTTTTTGGCAGAAGATGGGAGTCTATTCCTGCAGTTTTAATTTAATTTCTTTTGTAAGCAGCTTTAAGATAGCTGTGGGCAAAAAAACAATGCCATTTGTAAATATCAGGTCACGCGTGTATAAGATGATATTTAGCACAGATGCTCACATCAATTACATTCCTATTGAAATCCATCTCCAGACTCAATTGTAAATAGGAGAAAGATTGTCTCCACCTCATTTGCATATGGACGGATCTTCCCAACAGATGGCCTTCCATTCCATTCGACGCTTGGCTCAAGTTCAGTGCAAATGTGTGACGCAGGGACGAGCCGTCCACTATATACATAGCGTTATATTTAATAAGCACTTATACGAGCTCGTGAGTTTTTTATTTTCTTGGCTGGACTCCAATCGCGGTTAACATATGGCTTCATAATTTGTTAAGAGCAATCATTTAGCGCCACAAAACGGAAATACCTTTATGTTTTTTCAGGTCCTCGGGGAGAAGTTGAGTCGTTTGCCAGCACTCATTCAGTCATTATGTGTAATGCTTATTGGGGCGAGGAGCTCCAGCCTATCCCAGCTGACATGGGGGGGGGGGGGGGTGAAGCGGGGTGCAACACACACACACACACACAGATACACGTACACAAAGCCACGGCCAGCCAGCAGGTACGAGCCCAGAACGATCTTGCTGTGAAGTGACAATGCTGAACGTGGTCGCTCTCCTTGCCAAACGATGCTCCATCTGCTCATTATGAGTTACCTTTCTCATTATGTACACTGATGAATCAAGGTTGCCTCAGCCTGATTAAGGCCGCAGTGTTCCCCCCGCTGTTGATCTTTCGCGCCCCAGCAAAGAAACAACAAGAATCACACATTTTTAACACATCATTTCTTGGTGTTTCATAGTATACAGGCAAGTCTGAAATTATAGTCGTTTGCCTTCAGTGTGGTACCGCGTTGTGTCTAACCCTACTCTAAAACCTGAACTCTAGTTCTAAACCCTACTTTGAAACCCTAACCCTGGTTCGGAACCCTAATTCGAAACTCAAACCATAATTTAAAACCCTAGTTTAAAACCCAAGCCCCAGTTTGAAACCCTACTTTAAAACCCTAGCCCGAGTTTGAAACCCCAATTGGAAACCTTGACACTAGTGTGAAAACCTTATTTGAAACCCTAATTTGAAACTTTAACACTAGTTTGAAACCCTACTTTGAAGCCTGAGGTCACATTATTGATGGTGTAACCCCAAATGTAACGCCTGCCACTTCATTTGCAAACCTAACCCTAGTTTAAAACCCGACTTTGAAACCCAAACACTATTTTAAACCCTAATTTGGAAACCATAACCCTAGTTTAAAAACGCAAATTTGAAACCCTGACTCTAGTTTCAAACCCAAATTTGAAACCCTAATTCGAAACCCCAAATCTAGTTTGAAAACCTAATTTGAAATCTTAACCCTAGTTTGAAGCCCAAATTTGAAACCCTAACCTGAGATTGAAACATGAATTTAAAACTCTAACCCGAGTTTATAACTATAATTTGAGATTGATGGGGGGGGTTGAGTATGTTGCCCCCCCGCCCCCTTATTGTCCCAAATGTACAAAATCTGAGTCCCCCACCACTAGTTGGGTTTCCATCCACACATTTTTATTAGAATTTTCAAGAAATGCAAAAAATGCTAGAATTTCGAAGGGGGAAAAAAGGGCCCAAAATTAGCAAAAAAACGTTTTTACGCTTAGAGGGGGGTGGCTTTTGAAGCGTATCGAAAAAAGTAAAATGCTTATTTTGGCTATGGAAACAGGTTTTGCGAATAAACACTGACAGGACCGGAAACACGTCGCACGTTTTGACCTGATATGAAGTCATACCTACGTTTGTAATGCAATGTCGGACGATAAAGTAAGGTATGTTTTGGGGGACGACGATATATTAATGTTATTTTTTTAGATTAGATTGCCTTTATTGTCATGATACAAAGTACAATGACATTTGAAGCTCCATAAAGTGCACACATAGTAGACATAGTAAAAATGTGTACAATAAAAATAAAATAGGATAAAAAAAAAATCAATAAAAACCTATATAAAACTACTGTATCCGCTATACATATTAGATGGAAAACAGCAAAGAAGCGCTACGGTTGATCAAGAATTACAAAAGCAAACTCATACGACGTCAGCGCACGTCAGCAGTCGCTTCCTGGTCTTCTTCTTTTAAATTACTGGTGGAGCACATCTCTATGGTGTATACCGCCACCTACAGCGGCGGAGTCCCCTCGCAATATTTTCAGTAAATTTGCTTAAAAAATTCGAAACAATTGGGTGGAAATCGGACGGCAATTCAATAAAAATAAATCTTGGGCCCATTTTGGGAGTTGATTGGATGCCGTTGTATAGACTGCTGCTTTAAAGTCATTCGCTTGCGTGGACTCCCTTTTGCAATCAAGCAGCATAGACGAAGAAGGCGGCGATGTATTCAAGCTGCGGGTCAAATAGTTTGGCTGCTGGGGAGTGGGCTGCATTTCTTACAATTCAAATGACCCGTAATACAATTTGACATATCTTCATGCGTGTCACACAGAGCACGCCTGCAGAGGGTCTTTATTGCACCTAAATTGAATTTGATATTCCCTTATTGCGCCGCGATGGTGTCGCAATGACACTGAGAGACCCTCACCACCCAAAGTGTGATCATTCCAAATCATTCCTATGCTCATTAACCCACCGTTCTCCAGGCACACCCCCCCCCCCCAACCCCCACCCCCCCACCCGCGACACCTTGTCACCTTGTGGGCTGATGGAGCTTCTGCATTTGCTATTGATGAGCGCCGCCGGATAGGATGACAGCGCAAAGTGAAACCAGAGACCGTTTCGGCGCATGAGGCGGGGAGGGAGGCGGCGACAGTGGCGACGGTGTGATTTAGCATTTTTAACGCGATCATTTAACAAGACAAACGCACGGCGTGCACGACAGCGATAGGTGTGGGAAGAAAGAAAGAATCCAAAAGATGTAAGCGGAGAAAAGAAAGCAAAGGAGGAAGGTGAAACTTAATTATGCATGAAAGGGCAGCAGGGGCAAAAAGTGTAAGAGAGATGGATGGAAGAAGATGGAAAGAAAGGCGAGGGGGGGGGGTCTCGGAAGCTCAGGTGAATAGAGTGCGGGGGGGGGGGGGTTAGGGGGGGGGGGGACTTAGGGCTCCGGATGCGAAGGAAATGGGTGGAAAAGTATGTTGGTCAGCGTTAACCAGCGGCAGGCGGTGCATTTCGTTTGCACCACTACCTCGTCACAATTATAGATACTATACAAAATAGAACATCGCAACTGTGCCATGTACATCCGGAGTATGTAAAGGTTTACGGAATAACCGGGTAGTGGGTGTGAATTGACAAATGTAATATGTACACAACGGAATTCTACAACACAAAGCGCTTGGACGAAGCCAGGAGAAAAAAAACTGTTAACAAAAAGTCGCTGGCAAAGTATGCGAGGAAAGTAAAGTAACAAAATACACCCGAGGGCTGCAGAATAGCACAACTCGAATAAGAAAAACCCCCAAAATAAAATCTGTTATACAAAGCGGATAAACTAAAAGCGACGCGGGAAAAACAACACATGGATACCGATCATTTAAGCGTAACGTAAAGCTAAGGAAACAAAAAACTACGGGGCAAAAAAAAAAAAAAAGGCTCAACGCGTGGTTAACAAGCACTCAGGCAATAAGCCGAGGAAACAACAACATGAAACTACGTGTCAAAAGACTCACGTGAGAAACTGGAAACAAAAAATGAAACTAGGAATAGGAATTTGGAACACGAAGTCAGAATAAAAGCTGTTGGGCGAGGACGTAGCAAGGTCAATACTCCGACGAGGAGTGTCGGCGGTTCCAGTCCTTATAAAGCGTTGATTTGTGAACGAGAAACAGGAGGACACGCCCCTCTACTCGATCAGAGACAACAACTCATTGAGAGTACTTCACAATCAATATCAAATAATGTGGGGGGGGAAAACACGTCAAATTTTAATAAATTAAATCATGCTCATATGTAGAGATTCTGATTGTTAGATTTATTAGCGAGTTTTGCTAAACGAACTTGCTCTAAATCTGATTGGTGAAAGAAGCCCAATGCTAATAGTCACATTAGCTAGCACGGCTGATTCGGCAGGTCCCGGGCAGATTAGATCCGCATGGTAACACTTAGAGGCTGAAATCTGATTGGATAATAATAATTACAAATATGTCTGCAGAAAGGCTACAACATGATGACATTAGACTGTTGGGAACAAGGTTATTATATTTAGCGAAGACTAAAGAAAAAACAAAAATTGAAAAAATATGTTTGTTAACGAAAGAAATGATTTTAAAAATCCAAAAACTAACTCACTAAACTCAAGTATAATAGCAAAAATGTCCGTTGGCTTCATCTTTGTCAGTTTATATCATACATGAGATGTCGGTGTTTATTTTAAATGTACTTATTTCAGTACTGCTGTAAAAACACAATACTTTTTATCTTGCACTTGACAAATAGCCCATATATTAAAATAATAATAATAATAATAATAATACCAAAACTAATCAAACTTAACTAAAATAAAGCATTAAAAAAAATAATAATAATAATAATAAAATAAATAAATAAAAACTAACAAACATAGGCCTCCTCTAAAACCACATGAAAACTACGTGAAGTTAAAAAACAAACAATTATATATATTTAAAAAAAAAAATCCAAACTATTATAACTCTGACTGGGAATAAATTAATACAATTTCATGGAGCAAATATTTCTCACATATTGCTTGCGGGTCTGGACATACTGTATCCCTGGCAGCTAACGGTGACTCACTGTAGGCGTTGTGCTGATTTGTTGACTCGTCGACAAGTTGACGTTACTGCTCGGCCACGTTTAACGCTAATCACGTGTTTTCCGACACTATACGGAAGACTGCTGCTGTTGCCGGCTCTGTGGAGCAGTGGAACGTCCGACCGACGAGGCAATGCAGTCTTCATAAATCTGTCGGGGGTCGCAGAATGCGAAAATAAGCTAACAGTGGTTAGCCTCACGAGCTTTATTCTGAAAAAGATTCATACCAGCGGTGCCACTTATATATCACAAAAATGGTACCGCTGTAAATGACATCATCAACTAGACTTTCACGAACTAAGCGCTTGCATTTTAAAGCCTACATAACCACACACGCACACATAACACGCATTCAGTATCAACCCAATCCGTAAATCAATGCATTCTCATTCTTTGTTCCTCACGCGCTGGAGGTGAGGCGGATAACTGCAAGTTACACAAACAGCTTGGCTTTGATTAGGTGAGGTGCACCGAGTGGTTGGACATGACAACATGCACTCACGCACACACACACACACACACACGCACACACCTACCGTAGATGAACCCAAGTGATAAGAGCGACAAGCAAGCCAAAGGAACATCTAATCTTAAGCGTGCTACTCTCAGTCAGATGGGGTGTCATTGAAACAGTGTACCTCCATTCAAGGAGCTTTGGACGACGTTACATCGGCAGCAAACAGCACGTGTACTGTATGTGTGGGGAGGAGAAGCAGCAAGTGGTGGACACAATAACATCAGCGTTACACACCCAATGTGACAATGATTGCATCACAAGCGCCAACAGCATAAAATATGCATATAACATGTTGATCTCATATCAAATGGCAAGAAATTTGACGGCACTTTCACGCACTTTTTAATCACATTTTTTTCACGCTGGCATTTTGCATGAGAAAAAGATGACAGTCTACCATTAAACAAAGTAACAAAAAGTATATACCTTTTTTTTTCCTCGCGCGCGTATACAGTTGTGCTTGAAAGTTTACATATCCTATGGTCTGCAACCTGCAGGTTCAGAAGCCATATGTGGCTGCTTAGTCCCTTTACTGTGGCTCCCTGTGGATCTTTAAAATATATAATTTTTTTAATTAATATTTTTTACATTTTTATTTTTTAGATACATATTATTTTACGGAAGCGTATTGCATTCACTTGGGAAAAAAAGTCCTGTTTTTCTGACTAATTTTTGGGGGGAGCTTTGTTTTTTTGAGTTTTTTTTTTTCTGTTTTATTGAATATTTTTTTCAGGTTTTTGGAGTATTTTTTTCTGTTTAAAAAAAAATTGCCTGTTTTTTTGAGTATTTTTTTCTGTTTAAAAAAAATATTGTCCTCTGTTTTTCTCAATATTTGTTTCTGTTTTTCTGAGTATTTGTTTTACGCAAGTGTATCGCATTCACTTGAAGAAAAAAAACAACAACAATTTTTGGGGGGAGCTTTGTTTTTTTGAGTATTATTTTTGGGTGAATGCAATACGCTTCCATATTCTTTAAATGAATTCATGATTATTATTATTTTAAATTACTAATTAAATAGATGATAGGTAGATGAAAAAGTCTTCTTTTTTTAAATACCTAAAAATTTCCAAAAAGGAATTGGAAAAGCAGAAAATTACCATAACATGTCCAGAAAATTGCCTAAAATGTCAGAAAATTGGTAGCAAACATGGCAGAAAAAAATTAAAAAAAGAAAAAAAAATTGCCATAAAATGTGCAAAAAGAAAGAGGAAAAGCAGAAAATGTCCATGAAACTGCAAAAAATAATAATAATTCAGAGAATCGAATCAAAAAGGCACAAAAAAAACGTTAAAGAAGTAACCATAAAATGTCCAAAAACAAAAGAAGAAATCCCAAAAATTTCCATAAAATGTCCACAAAATTGTCAAAAATGTCAGAAAATGTATGGTATAAAAGGAAGAACATAGTGTCAAAAAATAGCCATAAAATGTCAACAACAACAAAAGGAAGAATAGAAGCAGAAAATTACCATATGTCCATTGCCAAAAATGCCAGAAAATTGACAGAAAAGTCAAAAAATGTAGAAAGAAAATAAATCTCTCTGTATTGGATGCTGAATATTTTTGTGTTATGTTGCAGCTCTAATTAGCTCTTGGGCCCTCATTACATGAGACTAACACACTGCTACGTTCATCACATTAAGCCCCGTTTAGTTTTTGTACATTTACAGTTGTTTACAAGAGTATGTAATCTTTCGAGAACAATTGTAAAAAATCCACGATTGTAAAATATCCCCGTTCTTGAATCGTGTTGACGGTAGCAAAGAAAGCAAAGATTTACGGTTGGATTTGAAACTTACGCTTCTACCGACGTGAAAAGTTTTTCTTTTTAGTTTAAAATGGCTTACCTTAACTAGAATCCTGCGCCACATTGTGGCCCAAGGTACAATCCTGGCCCCAGAAGAGATTAGGGTTGGGTTTTTAAAAAATCTAATAATCAATATCGAATCAATTTTCCTTTTTGAACCTGATATTGATACATAAAACCATGAATTCATTATTTTAATATTTCTTTTTTCCTCATAAATTCTTTTTAAAAAATCTAATTTTAAAGGCCATTTTTTGTATCTTACTGTTTTCTTGAAATGTACGCATTAATTTAAAAACAAATTCTTACATTTATGAAAGACCTGACTTATTGCACTTTCAGGCAATTCGGAATATTTTTATTTCATATTTACAATAATTCAATTAGAATTATGTGAGTATTCTAAATCATTTATTACTGCCTCCACGCACTTTATTTTTGGAATTTATTATTTTTATCATGTCCTTGATATTTAAGAAAAAAATATGTTAATTAATCAACAGTGAATTGAATCAAAAAAATGTTTTAAATCGAACCAAATTGAACTCCTGTGAATCGAAATTGAATCGATTGAGAACATTTGAAACGATAACCCAGCCCTAGAGATGATAGAAGAAGTAGTCATGGCAATTAACTAACATGTGATATATTGCTAGTTTATCATGCGGCAACCATTTTAGACTAAAAAGAAAAACGTATCCATACTTAGAAGCGCAAGTTTCATATCCAACCGGAACTCGTTTGCTGCCATCAACAAATGAGTGAATCTGGATTTTGGGTGCCAATTTGATTTCTACAAAGTAATTTTTATATATACAAGCCGCACCTGTGAGGCCATAGTTATGGAGGACCAAAACTGCCAAAATGAAAAATAAATAAATGACTAAATAAATAAATGACTAAAGGTGAAAATAAAAACTGATATAAAAAATATAATTTGAAAATTAAATCCCCAAAAATAAATATGAATGAAAAACAACAACAACTATATATATATATGTATATATATACTATATATACATTTGTATTTGTTTATTTTATCATTCATTTATTTGCGGTCCATTGCTGGAGTTCTCCAATGCAAGCCGGCGAGACTTCCTTGTTCGCCGACCCGCTCACTCGACTATTGAAAGGCAGTTTACAACGACGGAGTCCAACCCAAGACACGCTTAAGACCGCCCCCTCATTTGAATAACATTTCGTCCTGGCAGTATGGACCAAAACTGCCAAAATGAAAAATAAATAGATGACTAAATAAATAAATAACTAAAAGTGAAAATAAAAACGAATATAAAATATTATTTAAAAAAATGTAATACAAATATATATATTGTTGTTGTTTTTATTTCCATTTATATTTATTTTTGGGGATTTAATTTTCCAATTATATTTTTTTGTATCCAATTTTTATTTTCACTTTTAGTAATTTCTTTATTTAGTCATTTACTTATTTTTCATTTTGGCAGTTTTGGTCCTCCATACATAGTAGCCATTCAGAAGCCTAAAAACAAGCACAATTTGAGGAATATGATCAAGAAGTTGAATATAAATATGAAGAAAAAAAACAAGAACACAAGATTGTCTCACAAAAGTCCCTTTTCTGCAGTCGTGAGGCTTCCTGACTGCAGAAAAGTAGCCCGCAGTCGCTTCAGCAGCTGCTGCCGCCACACTGTCGTGTACCAGCTCGGTTCTATTAGTTCAGCTTCGCCACCTTCCTGTGGCCCCTGGCTTGTGACAAAGTGATAGTTAATGCTTCTGTATGTGTTGGCCACTGCACGTGCTTCACTTCTTTGCTTGGACAGACTGAGCATATGTACGGTTATTGTACGCACAGGGTGGTGGGAAGTAATCGAGTATAAATACTTGCTTTGACATTGTTTTTCTGAGGGCTTTTTACTTTAATGTAACACATTTGTAAAATTATATATATGGGATCATATTTTTTTCTTCTCAGTATGAGCATTAACTCATTCACTGCCATTGACGGTTATAGACGTCAAATATTCATTTGAACTATTTATATTAGTTTAAATTTTTTTTCACTTTTGTTAACAAGAGTATGAAAACCTAGAATTGTTTTATTGTACATTTAGAACAGATATAAAATGTGTGATTAATCGTGAGTTAACTCGTGAAGTCATGCAATTAATTATGATTTAAAAAATTATCCAGATGCTCCTAAATTTTAATAATCTTTTCTTTTCCTTTTTAAATCGCATCAGGCGATTACAATTTTTTATTGTAATTAATCGCATGACTTCAATTGTTAACTCACAATTATTCATACATTTTTTATCCGTTTCTAAAAGTACAAAAAAAATCTAGGTTTTCATACTCTTGTTAACAAAAGGGGGAAAAAATTTGAAATTAATAGAAATAGTTCAAATGAATTTTTGACGTCAATGGCAGTGAATGAGTTATTTGTAATTAATCACATGACTTCAATAGTTAACTCGCAATTAGTCGCAAATTTTATATCTGTTCTAAATGTACAATAAATAAATAAAATTCTAGATTTCATACTATTGTTAACAAAAGTGGAAAAAAATGTTAAATAGAAAATAAAAATCGTTAAAATTTTTGTTTTTACGTCTATAGCCGTCAATGGCAGCGAATGAGTTAATAAAAGTAGGAAACTATTTGTTGTGCTTGTTAAAACGGGTATTGTGTTTAATATTGCATAATGGCATGGTTCGATTCAAGTCAAGATTTCAATAACCACTAATACTAGCTGTCACCAGTAAGGGACTCTTCTTTTCTTTTCGTTTTTGTGATTGGACGTCTAGGCATAGCACAATAGGATTGGCTGCTTGCAGAGTTGAGTAAATGAGACGCCTCTTTGAAAAGTTAATTGCTTCCAATTAACTTTTTTTCTTCTTTTTTTTTTGCTCCTTCTTGGCTCGTAACCGAGGAGGAGGAGGGAATGAGCAAACAAGATACTGTAAAGTAATGTTACTATCTGGAAGGAAAAAAAAGTGTCAGTGGGTACTAGTTAGCCACAAGGTCAACCTGAATACCCTGTTGGGTCTGTTCTAAAAATAGCTTACTAGTGAGGGGACAATGTGACTTACTAAGAATTAAAACTGAAGAAGAATGTTAACATTTGTTTATTTTAGTGGAGTTAGGCGATTATTATTTTTTAATTGTAATTAATTGCATGAGTGAAATAGTTAACTCACGATTAATCACACATTTGATATCTGTTCTAAATATATAATAAAATATTTTTTCATAAAATGTTCAACTAATAGAAATATGTCTGATACAGTAATTTCATAATAATTCATAAATTGAGTTACAATATGATGTACTGTACTGTAAAAAAAAACGAGTGTGATATTAATTTGTGTTGAGGCCATTTTTCTGCCCCTAGACGGCATAATTGCATTTGTAAGACGTTTTTCCTGCACAAATCCTGCACATTTTTTAAATCGTAAAATACAACTTGACCCCAGTCTTCACAAATATATGCATTATTATTAAATATACTACTGCTAAATTTTGACATGGACGCGTCTACTGCATTGCGACTGGGATTCCCCCAGTCCAGGTTTTCCAAATAAGGAGCAGTCATTAATTACGCGTTAAAAATTTGTGGCGTTAAAGGAACTTTAAATTAACTAATGTTGCCACCCCGAGTTTATTTATTTAAACTTAGCACGATACACTTTTCTACTGTACTAAATAGTCTATATTTTGTTTAAGAAAAAAAGAGAATGCGTTCAATGGAGGGGGGATGCCATTTTCATTTATGCAAATATTACCAACCCCCCCAAAATAACATTTTAGATCTTAGATTTGAATGCTGTGATACCGTGATATTTTTGCACACGGGTATCATGCAGTCAGAATCTAAAATTGGCCCATGCCTAATTGAAAAGAATTTTTTTTTTTTTACTTTTGTGCTTAACTCTTTGACTGCCATAAACGTTATATAACGTTTAGTAAAAACCTACGGAGGGGCGCCGAGGACGTTAAAAGACGTTCACTATGTTTTTTTTTGTTTTGTTTTTAAACGGGTGGAGGAAAGCCTTGGGCAGCTGTGCTGAAAGTATCAAGCAGATCTAGTTAGTATAATGACTCGTTTTGGCCCCTAGATGGCAGCGATGACTCTCTTTGCACAAGATTGGGTGGGCGTCAGTAGAAGACGTGAGGCGGAGCTAGAGTGTTGAGGGGACAATGGCTGATGAAGCAACAATGGCTGATGAAGCAACAATGGCGATCGGTTGCAAGCAGCTCACGCTTGAGCATTTTTTTCAAAGACGGAAAGCATCGATCAATACTAAAAAGCGCATTGATGTCGACGATGATGATGATGGTGACTCCGAGCTTGATGCCAAAGTTGGAAGCCTTAACGCGACCGTTATGATCACGTAGTAAGCCTCACCGGCTAGCGACGCTAACGCCGGAAAACGCGCAGCACAACCGACCGGGTACTTCTGCACAAACGGACATTCGATCGGAGAGTAGTCGAAAAGCATCGACCAATGCACATTGATGATGATGATGATGGTGACTCCCGAGGTTGACGCCACAGTTGGAAGCATTGACGCGGCCGTTATTCTCACATCATAAAGCCTCACCGGCTAGCGCTGCTAACGCCGGAAAACGCGGAGCTGCACAAGCGGACATTCGATCGGGCGAGGGAGAGTACCCCGAGTCCAATGCATATTCATCGGAGGAGCGGGTACAGTCTGATCACGGAGAAGACACTGTTTCTGGACTACGATGCCACCATGAATGGAGTGGATAAGATGGATCAGAACATCTACCACCCGGTATAGCAACTGAAGGACATGAGGAAGCCAGACGTAACACCACCGTAACGTAACCGTATCATGATCCTGATATTAGACTTTATGGCAACACACACTGCAGTATATACTTGCTATTCCCCGGAAAAAAATGGCCTGCAAGAAAGTGTAGCGTCTGCACGCGAAGAGGCAATCGCAGTGAAACTAATCTGTTGTGCAAATCCTGTTGCGTCTCCTTGCACGCAGGGGAGTGTTACACAAAAAGAAAAACTGTCGTTGAAACATAATTGTAAATAGTACCACAGTTGCACACATTTGTAAATAGTTTGCCAAATTGTTGTCAAATTGTTACACTGTTGAATGTAAATAAACGTATTTTGCTATCAAAAAACACTTTTTCATTCTTGGTGGTAGTGTTTTATAGAAGTAAAGCACTATTTAGGTGTTTGTGGCATCATTCATGGACAAAAATAAGTGTAAAATTCACTCCAACTCAATTCAGAGTGCATGAAAAGCTTGATTTCTCCGTATTTTGGTCCAAAACAAGCCCATTTGCATGAAACTAACCATTTTCTATTGTTGATTACTAAAGAACGGAATACGGTAGAAACAAACTTTTTTTTTCTGATGAAAGATGAAAGTTCAATCTTTCATTTGGTAGTATGTGTGTTTCCATAGTACAAACAGACCTGTGGACCTTGAAAGATCAGTCAAAATGCTTAAATCGGCTGGCACTTACAGCATCCCTTTTCTGAAAACGTCTGGCAGTCAAAGAGTTAAGTACATTTAAATCTGTGCCTTTTCAGTTCTACCTAAAGGAGTTTGCAACAATAACAAAAATCTATTTTTGTTCATTAAAGCTGTTCATACCTGTATAAACCTAACAAAAAACAATCTTCCATTTGACTGAGGACCTCTCAGTATGTGTGTAATAAAAACTTGGTGGACAAAAGTAGAAACTTCCACAATCAAAGTACATTTTGAGGATCGATCTAAAATATAAATTAAATAGCTTGCTTTTTGACGAGACATGAAGAGCGATGGTGACATGACAACACCAAACATTGACCGTCCCGTGATCCTCTCTCTGCAATCTGAACCATGGGATCACTTTTTCCACCGCTAGACGTAATGCATCCTTCTCATAAAAATAGCGAGAGAACTCAGACCAGACGCATTACTTTAATATTATTATTGATGAGGCCACCTTGCATTACATACTTTTACTTGAAGGCTAACATATTAGCTATTTGCGAATCTATTCTCATAAGAATTGCGATTCTCATTTAAGACGATTCAGAATCGATTTTAAATGTCCCAAAATCGATTTTATTTGAATTATTTTATACTGTCTTGCCTTTGACTATGTGCCTTTATTGGGAGCGCTGTTCATGTTGTACCCAGTTTGGCCACTGGGGGCAGTGTGGTTCCATGCGGTCTAATACACTGTTAAGTTGGAGCCACATTAGAGAGTAGAAGGAAAAAGTCACGTTATTCCAATAAAAGTTGTTTTTTTGCAGCGTGGAACCGTTCTTTTGAGTGATAAAAGTGTCGCGAGTAGCACGCTAATTAGCGTTAGCGAGTCAGACTGGAGTAGAGCATTACGATTCTTTGCACATCTGCAAAAATCATTGTCAATCAAATCATTTTGAAGCAAAAATCGTTCTTAATCGAAAATCGATTCAGAATCGAATCGCACCTTCAAAAATCTGAATCGAATCGTGAGACATTCAAAGATTCCCACCCCTAATAAAAACGTCTACACAACCATGTGCAAATGCCAGAAAAATATCACAATATAACCTGTACAAAACAATAAAATTTTCTCATTCTTTTTCAATCACAAAAATCTGGCATTTGAACACGGGTGTGTAGACTTTTATCTACTGTGTTCTAATAGACAGTGTAGGTACACACTAGCTACTTTTAACAGAGATTTATTGGTTGTCATTCCGGGTAAATCACAGTGCACAATTGTTCCTGTTGTTTGGGCCAGGCAACATTTTTCCAAAGTAAAATTGATTGACAAATACAGTATGTTTTTTATCCCCAAAAGAAGAAAGTGTTTATTTTCAGTACCTTGTGGTAACAAAACTAAAGATAGTTGGTCTTCGTTCCCAGTCATGCAGCCAGGAGATCAGAGAACACTGGAAGACAAGAAGAAAGCTCTCTTTGGTGGCTCGTCTTCCTCCCCCGGGATCTTCTCATCACGCCAAGCTTTCCTGAAGCTGTCACTCCTTGTCAAGCTATTGGCGATTGAGCAGTTAAAAAAAAAAAAAGAGTCACATGACAATAAAAAGAAGGCGAATGGTGTATATAAAGAGATAAGTCAACGTGGAAGCGCTAACGCCCACTTGATATAAAAACAGTCGAGTGCAATTGCTCGTTTCATGTGTTCATTGTTTTATGGACCCCGGAGAAGCTCACTCAGTCTATTACATTAATGTGAAGCAATGAAGGTGATTTTTATTAGAATTTACTTCCATATGTTTCTCAACCATGTGTTGCAAGAGAGCAATAAAACAGGAGGATTCTTTCATTTATGTTGCGCCTGCAGACATACATGCACATGACGCTACCTCAGGAGTGTCGTGCAGCTAAAAGTCCTAAAAGCAATAGCGTCAATTTGAACCCTCCTTTTGGAACGAGGCTGGGTGTTCAGCAGCTGTTGAGTGAAGTTAAGTGGACTGTTGGGCACTATGAGGGCTTGATGTGCGCTGCCAAGCTGCTAAAAGTGCTTTAAAAGGTAAAGTAAAATCTTCTGTGACAATAGACTACATAGTGCTAGCATGTACATTGCTAGCATGTACAGTTGCTAGCGTTACATTGCTAGCAAGTAAAATGCTAGTTTTTAGGGTGACCATATTCACATTTAAACACACAAAAAAAGATGACACTTGCCCCGGCCTTGAAATTGTGGTACCAGTCGCAGTTACACAGTTGACTTCACCTCCTATGCTAACCGGACATTTTAATGAATTTATAAAACTCCCGGACGCCCGAACAGGATGTAAGAAAATGGTCTGTCCTCCCTTCAGTGCTACCGTGTAGCACTGAAGGGAGGACAGTGCTAGCATGTACCGTGCTGGCATATACATTACTAGTTTATACACATGCTAGTACTGTACAGTGCTAGCATATATACAATGCTAGCATGTAGGCTACATTGCTAGCTTATATACCGTACTAGCATGTACAGTGCTAGCATATACATTACTGGTATATACACAGTACTAGCATGTACATCGCTAATATGTAAAATGCTAGTTTTTAGGGTAACCATATTCACATTTAAACACACAAAAAAAGATGACACTTGCCCCGGCCTTGAAATTGTGGTACCAGTCGCAGTTACACAGTTGACTTCACCTCCTATGCTAACCGGACATTTTCATGAATTTATAAAACTCCCGGATGCCCGAACAGGACGTAAAAAAATGGTCTGTCCTCCCTTCAGTGCTACCGTGTACAGTGCTAGCATGTACAGTGCTATCATATACATTACTAGTTTATGTACAGTACTAGCATGTACATTGCTAGCATGTACCGTGCTGGCATATACATTACTAGTTTATATACAGTACTAGCATGTACATTGCTAACATGTACAGTGCTAGCATATATACAGAGCTAGCATGTAGGCTACATTGCTAGCTTATATACCGTACTAGCATGTACAGTGCTAGCATATACATTACTGGTATATACACAGTACTAGCATGTACATCGCTAATATGTAAAAATGCTAGTTTTTAGGGTGACCATATTCACATTTAAACACACAAAAAAAGATGACACTTGCCCCGGCCTTGAAATTGTGGTACCAGTCGCAGTTACACAGTTGACTTCACCTCCTATGCTAACCGGACATTTTCATGAATTTATAAAACTCCCGGACACCCGAACAGGACGTAAGAAAGTGGTCTGTCTTCCCAAAAGAGGACGTTTGGTCACCTTTCAGTGCTACCATGTACAGTGCTAGCATGTACAGTGCTGGCGTATAAATTACTAGCTTATATACCGTACTGGCATGTACAGGGCTAGCATGTATAGTGCTAGCAAATACAGTTAGATGAAACATATTCACACCCTGGCCAAATTTTTAATTATGGTGAATTTTTGTTTGATGAATGGGTACCTTCTGGCTGAAAGGGACCCACAAATAAGAACAACTGGTTATAGATAGAGACATTATTAAATAACCATTTTCATTATTTTCTCCAGTGTTCTAACTAGTGCATTTAAGTTCCTTAGGATGTTACTAATATGTATTGGTCTTGAAAATTGTCAGGGACCTTTCAATGCCCTGCCCCCATTAAAAAAGAAAAAAAATAGTCATGATAATATTTGTCAATTGTTCACCTAATAACATATTATTTCAGTATGTATACAAAAAAAGATAACAAGGTTTGTGTGATGCTAATCAAAGTAAGTAAAATATTAAAAACAAGTCTCAGGAATGCATAGTGTTATTTTTTATAATGTAGACTCATATCAAATCACATTAGACGTGTTCTAGTGTACCTAATGGAGTGTCTGGTGAGTGTAGTTAATAATACAGTTAACGTGTGTTTTGAAGACCGTAATTTACATGCAAGCAACAACATCTGACAGTTTGTGTTCAACGGAAGGCAGGCCTGCAGCAATCATAACACAAGCACACGCACTGAGACGGATGTGTCGCTGAGTGTATGTCATTACCCCTGCTCACACACACGCGCGCGCACACGCGCGCACAAATGGCCACTGGTGACAAAATAACACACATACAGAGTGGGATTTTGTTATAAGCACGCACATAAAACAGCAAGGTCTTTTCTACTATCAGAAGCACTGACCTACATGAATATTGCTTGTTTGTTTTTAAATTGTATTAATTTATTTATTTTTTATTCTCCTCATTTTGTGGCATTAATGTAAGTTTTTCGGGAGAGGGGGGGTCCCATCAGTTTTTCAGCCTCCGTGCATGTCGCCATGTCAACGAATCGACCCAGGGCCATCAGAATTAGTCATGCTGACCAATGGGGTACCGCAAGATATACGTCACCACGCTTAATTAATATTCATGAGGCTAGCGAGGGGGGTCAAACTCGGCGGGCCAGTCATGCTAAACGGATGTAAACAGCGAGACACTAGCAAGATGTCTACTGCGCTAAACCTCGGGGGGTAAAAAAAAAAAAAAAAAAAGTACATTTAGAACAGATAGAAATGTGTTCCATCTCCCATAAAACACTTTTTTTTTCCTTTTCATTGAGCATGTGTGTCTTACTGGTACGACCATATATGATTAATTTTGTTGGGGGGGGGGGAATTTGGGACATTATAAAGTGGCAATTTGCGAGAAAAAAATCATCAATTTGCGAATTTAAAGTGAGAAAAATCTCGTACATTTTCTGTGAGGAAAAAAAAACTCGTAAATTTGCAATTTTATAAAGAGGCAAATTTGCGAGAAAAATCTCGTACATTTTCTGTGAGGAAAAAAAAACTCGTAAATTTGCAATTTTATAAAGAGGCAAATTTGCGAGAAAAATCTCGTACATTTTCTGTGAGGAAAAAAAAACTCGTAAATTTGCAATTTTATAAAGAGGCAAATTTGCGAGAAAAAAAATCGTACATTTTCTGTGAGGAAAAAAAACTCGCAAATTTGCCTCTTTATAAAACTGCAAATATACGTCACCAAAATTCACGGCCTGCCACCGACAAATGTGTCAAAAAAAATGAAGTGGAAAATTTGCCACTTTATAAAGTCAGAAAAAAACTCATACATTTCCGAGTTTATAAAGTGGCAAATTTGCGAGAAAAAGCTCGTAAATTCTCAACTTTATAAAGTGGAAAATTTGCCACTTTATAAAGTCAGAAAAAAACTCATACATTTCCGAGTTTATAAAGTGGCAAATTTGCGAGAAAAAGCTCGTAAATTCTCAACTTTATAAAGTGGAAAATTTGCCACTTTATAAAGTGAGAAAAATCTCGTAAATTTGCGAGTTTCTAAAATGGCAAATTTTATATCTGTTCTAAATGTACAATAAAAAAAAATCTAGATTTTCATACTCTCAACAAAAGTGAAAAAAATACTAAACTAATAGAAATAGTTCAAATTAATTTTTGACGTCTATAGCCGTCAATGGCCGTGAATGAGTTAAGGAGATGGCTTGAGTGTAGATGGCTGCAAAAGACGAGGAAAAGAGGTAAAAAAAAATTATAATTCCCCCCTTAAAACATTGAGCATGTTTCCGTCCTCTGATTTACGCCAGAGCAAAACTTGCAAAGTTTGTTTTGCAAAACATGTTTTTAGCAATCTGCACATGTGAAGACATGTTTTTTTTAAGCCTTTATGCTAATTAGGTTGATGTTAATTCACAACGCAGGCTTCCCCTTCCCACATATCCAACAAGTAATTGATCCCACCCCCAAGTTTATAATTATTAATAGTTGCCACAAGATGGTGGCAAAGGACTGTTTTTTTTTTTTTATAGAACTCCTCTACTCACTTCAACATAGTTCCTTGACAGATGATCTGTCAATCGATCAATGAATTTCCAAATGCCAAACCGTGAATACATGAGTGGGTTTCGTTGCATTTCATTTTTGATAATATCGAATGTTTCGACAATGGCGACGTGATAGTGGCTGTGAAGGTCCTGGTCCCAAAATTCACGGCCTGCCACCGACAAATGTGTCAAAAAAAATGAAGCGCTCCCAACAAATAAAGCATCTTTAGCCTTGGTACTGTACATTCGCTGTTGGTAAGAGAACACCGGGAGCCATTTCATTTACATGCAAATTGACACCCACTGGTCCACCACACACTTGCCTGGCATGCCCGCATTTGTTTGTGTGTGTGCGTGGTGTGCTATTATCTCCTGCTGTTTTTCCTGTTCACTCAAAAGTGGACACAAAGAGACAGGGAGGGGTTTGAAGTCCGTTTTTATAATTGTCTTTTTCGCCCCCCCCCCCCCCCCCCCCCGACAGACAGTGAAAGTGGACCATCAAAGAGGCCCCATGCAGCCCATGTGTTTGTCAGCTCATGTTGGCCGCTGAATGAGGATGGGTCGGTGCCACGGAGCCTCCTTTGGAACGCGTTTGTTCTCGCAAGGATCACGTGAGGTGCGTGGGGACTTTACAACAGCACACTAGAGGAAAACACAGCAGGAAGTAGGATTTGTGGTCGGTTATTGTTTTATCATGAGTTATATTCCAAATGAAAATGTTAAGCCGGTTTAATTGGCATGGGTGGCGGCTTGTTGTCGTGGTAATAGCAGATATCTAGCGCACTCTGCTGGTTAACAGGGGAACTGCATAAACAGATCATTTTGTACGCTTCCAATCCCTCTGTTAAGTCGAAGTAGTTAGTACTAATTACACTCAATTGCTTAGGTAAAAATGAAAAGTACAGACTGAAAGATCTCGATCAAGATTTTAACAGCGAGTGATTTTACCTTCTTTCTTTTTTTTATCAGAGGTTGAAAAAAATGTGTTTATGAGTTTAGGAGTAGAAAATGTTTCCACATTCGGTGATTAAATTATTAGTAAGAAAAATTTACTAATAATTGAATCACTCTCTTCATTGTTACTTATTATCACTGCCAATAAAGAGTATTCTGGGTAAAAGTGCATGATTATGTTGTACTAAAATAACAGATCAAGTTAATAGCAGATTGTCATTAATGCTTTTATTTTATTTGTTGTCAGACTTTTCCCACATTTTTTTTTCTAAATTGTATTCTCATAAAAGTGACTGCTACCGCTCCGTGAGGGTCATTTGTCAATGATCTATGGTTATAAATAGGAAGATTCTCAAGATTTACTATACCGCTTATCATCAGTAAGCAGACTTTTAAGTTTTATTGTTCCAAATTAATATTCATATATTCAACAGTGGGGCAAGTGAAATAAATATAAATGAGAAGTTGTTCAGTTGTAGTTTAAATGATGTTTTACATATGAATGTACAAATTGCAACCGTATGCATTTATTTGACTAAAAGATTAGCTCGCTCAAAGATCCCTTGTTAACTTCAAAGACAGCAGTTCAATGCATATTGTTCGTATTTATCAGAATGGGATCATCTTTGGACTCGCTGTATATATCACGTGTCTTGTAAGTAAAAAAAAGATTTAATTTATTGCATTTGTTTTACATTGTGATGGCAACTTGTGTGAGCGATGAGACAACTTGACTTTGAAACTCATGATTTGAAAGTGTTGAATAATTTCAATCTACATTTTCAACATAATGTGCCATTTGTTATGTTTCTGGGGGGAAATTTTTTTTTTTTAATTAAAAATTCTAAAAAGGTGTCGCCACCACCATACCTAGGACTAGGCTGCAAAATGCTCCTCTTATAGGGAGAAGAGCATTAACACTGCTCCTCAATCGGGGGGGGGGGGGGGGGGGGGGGTCCAGTTCCGCAGTCGGAGACAGCCAAACGTATCATCTCTCTCCCACACATCTTAATCCCCTCCTGTGCTTGAACCGCACACACAAACTTGCACCCACAAACGCAAGCATCAGCAAAGACTTCATGGCAGCGCCATTCCTCACCTGATAGATTCCGCTGGTTAGAAGGCTCCGGGAGCGTAATATGGGATGAGATGACTAATGAAGGGGTTGAGGGGTCTTATATACGTGCTGGACCTGAACCGATGGCTTCCAAAATGCTGAGGTCACACAAGGTCTGAAAGATGTATTCAGTCTTGCCTGGAAGGAAAAGCATGTTCTGACCCAGGGAGATTGAGAGTGATGGAACTCATTTTAAGGCTCCAGCGCTCATTGAGTTAAAAAAGAAAAAGAAAAAGACCAAATCTGAGTGCTGAGTGGGATATGTCCGACTTCCCAGCTTCCTTGAATGCAGCATTAATACAAGCAAATGGACAATTAACTCATTCACTGCCATTGACAGCTATAGACGTCAAAAATTCATTCGAACTATTTCTTTTACATTTTTTCCACTTTTGTTGAGAGTATGAAAACCTACAATTTTTTGATTGCACATTTACAACAGCTATAAAATTTGCCACTTTATAAACTCGAAAATGTAAGATTTTTCTTCGGAAATTTGCCACTTTATCTTTAAATTGCAAATTTGCGAGTTTTTTCTCGCAAATTTGACACTTTATAAACTCGCGAATTTGACACTTTATAAACTCGCAAATTTGCCACTTTATAAACAAATTTGTGAGAGAAAAAATCTTACATTTGCCACTTAATAAAGTGGCAAATTTCGGGGGTTTTCTCACTTTATAAAGTCCCAAATTTGCCACTTTATAAAATTTCAAATTTGCGAGTTTTTTCTCTGAATATTTTTTTACATTTTAAGGCGAACCCAAAAGCCTTTAATTTTCTGAAAAACCGACAGTGCGCCTTATAATCCAGTGCGCCTTACATGTGGATCAATATTGGTTAAGTAAACTCCATCTAGTGGTTGCTTAACGCAACCCTAGCTACTACAATTCTATTCTATGCGCCTTATAATGCGGTGCGCCTTATATATGGAAAACGTTTTTAAATAGGCCATTCATTGAAGCTGCGCCTTATAGTGCGAAAAATACGTTAAAATGAATTTTTGACGTCTATAGCCGTCAATAGCAGTGAATGAGTTAATGAGGGACACCTGGTACAAGACAAGAGTGGTTGAGAGTGCTGATTGGTAGACAATTAAGGGATATTATTGGAAGTCAACCCAAAAAGTAATTTTTTTACCATAATATGTTCTATGTAGACACATTACTCTCAATACGGGATTTTGGTTAATATAATGTTAGTGGAACATGAGTTAAGCAGCAAAATCCAGCCATTTTTATAAATCTCTGGGGGGGCGGCTATTTTGCCACTTGTTGTCGACTGAAGATGACATCATATTGCTCAGGGCTTAGGCAATGACCAATCAAAGCTCACCTGTTTTCTGAAGCTGAGCTGTGATTGGTTGTTACCTGAGCCCTGAGCAACATTGATGTCATCTTCAGTCAACGGCAAGTGGCAAAATGGCCGCCCCCGAGATGGATAAAAATGACTGGATTTTGCTTCGTAACAACTTTCCACAAATGTAATATTAACCAGAAAGTCATGTTTAAAATAGTGAGGTCACATGCATACCATATTATTATTGCGGCCAGTATGACAAGCAGATGGTCCTGCATCTTTGCTCAGTGACGCTTTGCGTTCTTAAGTGGCTTAATGAACTTATGACACGGAGGTAAGACAGCCAGCAGCACAGCGCGAGGTGTTGGCCCCAACTCACTTTTGGCGCATCCACAGCAACTACTGTATATGGAGCACGTTGAGATTACGCCAAACGATTTACACATCAACCGTGTAATCTACCATATGGACTGTAAAAATAAAAAATAAAAGCAGTTTATATAATCCACAAAAGAAAAACACAACGAAGAATAGTGGACATTTGCTCAGACACTTCACGTGTGCTACAAGAATAGCACAGCTCAATGATTACGCTTTGTCCTTGTCTGGCCAGGAGGGAGGCGCAAGTGCAAATCCCAGTAAATCCTTGACAACAAAAATTACACTCTTAGACATGACGGCCACTGACACACACGCACGCACACACAGCCTGCTGCTTCTGCACTCCCACTTTGATGCACACCAGTATAATGTGTAATGCCACAAGCGCATTCCATTTTAATGGTCACACTTCTACACACATCTTCTGACCCTCACGCAAAAAAAAAAAGGTATATTCTAACTTTGCGATTTTTGTATACTATAGATATAGCATACTTTACATCCACTGCTTTTGTAGAACTCTCATAAACTCCGGAATTCTCAAACGACACCACGAAAAGGCACCGGATTTGCAGAGGTGGGCCTTCCGTCAATATTAACGGCCATTTTGTTGACGATTAAGATGGGAAACTTCAAAATTGATTGACTAAGCGTTGCAAAACGAATCGTTTTTGTGTCAGGTTGGAATGAAAACAGGAGCGATTACTTTGAAGAAAAAAAAAAAAGGAAATCTAGGGCTGTCAAAATTAGTGCATTCATTTTGAGTTCATTTAAAGTTCCTTTAATGCCACTACTTTTTTTTTACCACACGATTAATGATGGCCCCTTACTTGGAAAGCCTGTACTGGGGGAATTACAGTCGCAACGACAGCAGACAGGTCCACTTCAGAATTTAGCAGTAATAAATGTAAAAATTAGGGGTGTTAGAAAAAATCGATTCGGCAATATATCGCGATATTACAGCGCGCAATTCTCGAATCGATTCGATATTCGGCCAAATCAATTTTTTGACATCAATTTTTTATGGGAATATTCAACAAAACGTCTTACTAAGGGTTAGGATTCACACATTAAGCATGGAAGAATGTTATATTAATGCAACATTAAGCCTTAATATTTTATTTCAGTGCTGTTCAAACATGAAACAGACTGCAACCTGTTTGTTAAATGCAGTGGCTCACTTATAAGCCTGAATTTTCAGATAAATGTATACATTTTCATACAAATCTTACAGTGTACATGTACAAGTTTACTGATTAGTATTTTCTAAATTTGAGTTGAAAAAAATTGCAATAATCAATTTATAGATTCACATCGTGATACGAATCGAATCACCAGGTACCAGGCAATTCACGCCCCTTGTAAAAAAGAATGCATATATTTGTGGAGACTGGGATCAAGTTGTATTTTACCATTTTAAAAATGTGCTTAATTTCACAAGTTACTTCATATTAAAGATAAAGAAAAATTTACTGAGCTGTCACCAATGTCTTTTAAATGCAATAATGCCATCTAGTGGCAGAAAAATTACCAACACAAATCAATATCACACTCATTTTTTTTACAGTACAGTACGTCTTTTTAATTTTAACTAAATTTTATGAATTATTATTAAATTACTTTATCACTGACTAAAAGATGCCGCCATATTTCTATTAGTATAATATCTCTGTTCCACTTGTCTTTTAACAAGACTATGAAAACTTTTACATTTAGAACAGATATAAAATTTGAGATTAATTGTGAGTTAACTATTGAAGTCATGCGATTAATTACGGTTTTAAAAAAAACAATTAATTGCCTGACACCACTAATTATTACTCAAAATGTGAAAGAATTACATTACACTAATCGTAAAAAAAGCAAAAAGTAATAGTATTACTTCAGTTACTTTCCCAATACTGGTGCTCAGTTTGTTTATTTTACATCAGGAAGCTTGTTGGACAGCTAAGGGTCTTTAAAAAGGTCAATATTGAGTCCGTTAGCCATGCGCGGCAACAATCGGGGCAGTTATGCACCTAATATATGGGGCGACATTAGTGATGAAAAGAATAATAAAAAAACTATGTCAAGTGGAAAATAATGGTGACAGAATGTAATTTAGTAATGACGGAATTGTGATTAAAATAACGTTGACGGATTAACGATTATGGAAGGGTGTCCCGATTGTCGACGATTGCCGAATGATGGATGCTCAAAATGTATTGACACGCCCACCATTGCAGTTTTGTTCATTGTGGGGTTTTTTTGTCGTTGTGAAAACATTTGACTAGAATTGCCATACTTGGAATTTGCATGAATTGACATGAACAGAGTCGAGTCCTGTTATTAAGACACCTTAAATGTCTTCTTTAATAATACGTCAATGACAGCAAGTCATGTCAACCTTCCCTTTGCATATCGCCATTATTATTTCCTGTACATATATACACACGTGAGCATCGTTGTATTTTTTGGAACATAGTATTATCTGGTAGTTGTCTTTGTTCATAATGCATCCTTCTCCAGAAATAGCAAGCGGATGTGGGTTTTAACACTTTCGAGACCCACGCGTGGTAAGGCCATTTCGGGTTCGTGAGGTCGCAATCTGGCTGCTTTCTTTTTTCTACTCTTCCGCCTCGAAAGTCGTCTGCCTTCCGCCGGGCCGATAGTGGACCTCATCGTCGGAGTCCTCCACCTGCGGTTGCAAGCAGCTGTTGCACTTGTTCTTCAGACGTTTCTGGAGCTGGAAGGTGCGCTCGGTGTTGGAAAAGGTGTATTCTTGCTCCTTCAGTTTGGCGTAGTAGTCGGAAAACTTGTTGAAGAGGATGGAGATGGGCATGCCGTTGAGGATGATGCCGAAGGAGATGCAGCCGAAGGCCACGCAGCGACCCAGATAGGAAATGGGGACCACGTCTCCGTAACCCACAGTGGAGATGCTCACCTGAACAAAAGAGGTCAAAACTTAGCTCCCGAAAAGTCCAAATAAATATGTCTACTATAGAAAAAGTGTACAAAATCAAGCTGTTCTCGCTGCGCTCAGACGTTTTGGCCGTGTTTGCTAATTGCGTTGAAACTACGCCCCACTCAACTGTCAACTCTGTCAATACCACAACCTGGAACTAGAGATGCTACTTCATTTAGCATCTGATTGAGCCACAAAAATGTATATCCTTAAAGCCTCCACTGGTTGGGATTTATCCCTCCGGGACAATGAGGCACTCTAAAGTGGCCACGCCAACCTGAATCCCCAGTCCAAACAATGGCTATCAAGACTGACTTTTTTAACTCATTCACTGCCATTGACGGCTATAGACGTCCAAAATTAATTTGAACTATTTCTATTAGTTTAACATTTTTTTCCACTTTTGTTAACAAGAGTATGAAAACCTAGGAATTTTATTTTATTGTACATTTAGAACAGATATAAAATGTGGTTAGTCATGAGTTAACTATTGAAGTCATGCGATTAATAAAAATAAAAAAATTTAATCGTCTGACGCCTCTAATTTTTTAATAATATTTTATTTTTTGTTTAATTACTTAATTATTTAAACTCAAAATTAATCACAAATTGTATATCTGTTTCACATTTTTTTCCACTTTTGCTAACAAGAGTATGAAAACCTAGGGAAAAAATATATTGTACATTTAGAACAGATATAAAATTTGTTATTAATTTTGAGTTTAAATAATTAAGTAATTAAACAAAAAATAAAATATTATTAAAAAATGTGAGAAGTCAGACAATTTAAAAAAATATATATATTAATCGCATGACTTCAATAGTTAACTCATGACTAACCACATTTTATATCTGTTCTAAATGTACAAAAAAAATCCTAGGTTTTCATACTCTTGTTAACAAAAGTGGAAAAAATGTGAAACTAAGTTCAAAATATTTTTTTACGTCTATAGCCGTCAATGGCAGTGAATGAGTTACAAGACATGTTTAATGATATTTTCTCCTCCAGATGCCCCTCTTCTACCACCTGTCTTTGCCAGACATGTGTGCACTCACGGCTGATAACGAGGCGCTCTAAAGCAGGACCTCCTGAATGAAAATGCATTTTCGGGGTGTCGTCAGCTATCGAGCATGTCGCAATATAGCAGAAAAAACAACCGACGCAAACAAAGGCGCTCAAGTTCTTATAAAGTCGGGTATGGACAACTCATGCCGGACTCCAATGTGCGTTGCACTTACATGTTTTATCCATAAGTTTTGGAAAACAGGAATGATGAAAAACATTTTAAACATTTCAACACAATAGATGTCATCTTGTCATCTTCAAACGTGTATAATAGTTTACCAAAACTCAGTAAACAGTCCGCAGCTCGAATACTGGCACGCGTAAAAGTGGGATAGAAGGGGTATCGAGCGTGCGGCTTTACAGCCCAGGTGCACTGAGCAGGCATTTGCAGCCATAAATAGGCGCCCGCCAGCTCCCAGCGCTCCTGCACTGCAATAGAAGAAGGAATGGGGGCGGGGTAGCTGACGATAGGCATTGATAATAAGGTTGTGTAAGTTCGCCGAAACACATCGTCTCCTTGCTGTTGGGACAACCTCGTGAGTCCTGGCAAGGTCATGAAGCACAGGGGAAGGGAGTTAAGGGGGTAAAAACTCCAGGAAATACATAATGGCCTCCTCGAGGCCTGGACAAAATAACAAAAGCTTTTAGATCAGGCTGACTTTACTTTCAGTCAGCTTTAAGTCTCTGCCATGACCTCTCGACAGTCATCAATTAGCCGATTTTGTGGCCATTAGTTCAAGGCGAGCCGTCAACTGCTCCACGTTGTTTTCCATCTTGCAAAGGAGCTCAGGAATCGCATCCAGTCTGCGATTGAACTCACTCGTCGCTTGTATATGAGTGTTGACAACACGCCACAGGCTCTTTGTCATAACGGGCAACTTTGCTAATCCTACACTCTAAAAAATAAAGCAACTATGGGTAAAAAATGCACCGATCCTCTGCTTGGGTCAATTTGACCCAACTTTGAGTCAAGAAATTGTATTTTTGTGTAAAACAACTCAAAATATTGGTCAGATCCTTTATTTGGGTAAAAAAAAAAAAAAAGTGGGTCTTTTTGTATAAAAGTCGAGTCAAATTGACCCATAAAGTGGATCGGTCCTTTTTTGATCCATAATGGGGTTACTTTCGACCCAAATGTTTTTAGAGTGTAATAGTGCTGCCAGCGTAATCCGTACTTAAATAAATCAGCAAACTGCCAACTCCGAACAGCAAAATCAGTTTGATGATTTTAACACCTGAAAAGTTGATGAACTTTTTAGGAATGAGTTGAAAATTCCTTCAAATGTAATCACTGAGTCACACCAGACCGTATCACAGAGGATTAGACACACACTACATAAGCAACAGCTGCCACCGGGTCCTAAAAAAAAAAAAAAAAGTCCCTGAATGAAAAAAGGAAAAAATGGACTAAAACTACAAATTTTAGCAACACATGGAAGCCTTATATGTAAACAAAATAAATGACATATGACGACATCGGGGACTTTGAGAGATTATGTCAAATTTGTCAGAGCCAAGCTGTTTGTTATGATCAAATCATTAGATTCTTTTTTTTTTAATTCAAAATGGGAGCCACCTGCTCTGAAGTCAGTACATGATCGTGATCCTTACCGCTGCCCACCACCAGGCGTCGGGAATGCTGCTGAACGGCGTCCCGGGCTGGTCCACCTCCACTGAATGCATCAGAGCTGAGAAGGTGAAGATGCCCATGGCGATGAAGAGAAATAGACAACACACCTGAAAGACAATAATAGGATATTATTGTTCAGTATAGATTATATCAGATACAATTACATGAAATTGTATCGTTTCCTGAGGTGGGGAGTTTGGGAATCCTGTTTCGCAATTGTTTCCTACCTGCTCCGAACATTGCCGAATGGTGAAGCCAAAGGCCCTCATGCCCGTCGAGTGACGTGCCAGCTTGAGGATCCGGAAGATGCGCATCAGCTTGACAACTTTGAGCACCTTGCTGACTTTGCTGACCCTCGCCATGGCCTTCAAATCCTCCTTGGCGCTCATGTCCTCCGCATCGATCACAAACACCTCGAACATGATCTGGATGAAGTAGGGCATGACGGCCACGATGTCGACAAAGTTGAGGGCGCTCTTGACAAAGTGTTTGATGTCCGACGTGGTGAGCAAGCGCAAGAAGTACTCCAGGGTGAAGAAAAGGATGGAGGCGATCTCCACCCACTCCATGTAGGTTTTGCCGGCCAGTTTGTATTGCCGGAGTTCTTTCACCGTGTTCATCGTCATGGAAACGATGGAGATGAGCACAAGGAGACTGGAAAAGACCGCAAAGGCTTTGGCTGGCATGGAAGAGTACGGGTTCTCCATCAGGTCCCAGAGGATCTTGCGGAGGCAGCCGAGAAACATGACCTTGTAGCCCTCGTCGTCCTGGTGAGGTTTGATCTCGTCGATCAGCTCCTGGTTGACCTTCAGCTGGTCTCTTATGTCGTCCACCTTCTCCTCAAACAGAATACGGCAGCACCTGAGAAGAGCGAGAACGCGTAAGGAAGTCGATTTTATTGCGTGTCAACTCATTCACTGCCATTGACGGCTATAGACGTCAAAAATTTAAATTAGTTTAAAAAATATTTCCCACTTTTGTTAAGAGTATGAAAACCTAAAAAAAAAATGTATTGTACATTTAGAACAGATATGAAGTTTGTGATTAATTGTGAGTTAACTAATTAAGTCATATGATTAATTACAATTACAAATTGTAATCGCCTGACGTCCCAAATTTTCTATAATGTTTTATTTTTTTATTCATTCACTGCCATTGACAGTTATAAACGTCAAAAATTCATTTTAACTATTTCTATTAGTTTAAAAAAAATCTACTTTAGTTAACAAGAGTATGAAAACCTAAAAAAATAATTATTATACATTTAGATATAAAAATTGTAATTAATCGTGAGTTAATTAGTGAAGTCATGCTGATTTTTTACAATAAAAAAAGTAATCGCCTGTCGCCCCTAATTTTTAATAATCTTTTTTTTTTATTAATTTATGGCAGTGAATGAGTTAATGAAGAAAAATAGCACTTTGTTGTATAAAAGCATAATAAAAGACAATGTGGATATTTTGTGACCAATGCTGATTCCAATATTTGGCAGAATAAAATTCTGATTATCGATTAATCAGCCGATCAATTTAAAAATATATATAATGAATAAATTAGCTTGTTTTTTTTTGGTCCCTTGATGCTTGCACAACAAAGAGAAAAATCTGCCATTTAGTTTTGTTGATTTTCAAAGAGCTAATATCGGCCGATTAAATGAAGTTTGACCTGGAACAATAACATCCTCATAATAAATGTAAATTAATTGAAAATGATGAACTGCAGATCTTGTAAAAAAAAAAAAAACACAAAAAAAACAAGTACCAACCTGTCTGACATTAATTAATCCTTAATAAATGTTTTTGAGAAAAGGTAAGTGTATTTTTATTTGCTACATTGCAGACACTTGTTTTTACAGGTGCAGATCTTACAACTGTTTCAAGGCACCCTCAGTCCTCTGTATGACTAATGTTCCTAATGTTAAGTATGTACGCTTTTTCTTATGCTGTTTTATTCTTTCACTGTTTCGAGATTCCCCCATGACACTCTCTAAAGGTTTCAAACTCACCCATGAATGCCGTCACCACTCTCCCATAAAAATGCACATATACCGTACATAACTTGGACTATCTTACTGTTTCAAGACTCCCGCATGACCCTTCAAAGACCTGCAGCTGCTCCCTTCTGCAATTCACTGGACAGTTTTAAGATCTCTCTTGAACGCTGTTAACACTGTTCCAATTGAAGACTCTAAATTGTGCTTAGATGGGATTGGTTGGCGACCAGTCCAGGGTTGTACCCCTCCTCTCGCCCAAAGTCAGCTGGGAAAGTCTCCAGCTCACCACAGTGAGGATAATCAGTATAGAAAAGGGATGGACGTGCATTTTTTTTTTATAATGCTGTCAAGCAATCACATTTTAAAACGAATTAATCGCACAATTTTCCATAATTAATTGTGATTAACAGCAAATAATCAAATTTTTCTACTTCTGCTTGTACTTTTTTCTACAAAGCTTCTAACAAATATTTACCTGAGTAAAATTTGGGAATTAATGTAAAATCATCAATAGACAATATATTTAGAGGCAAAGACTAAATAATCTAATTAACTAATTAATCGCACAATTTTTCATAATCAATCATGACTAATCGCAATTAATCGCATTTTTCTACTTCTGCTTTTACTTTCTTCTGCAAAGCTTGTAGCAGATATTTACCTGAGTAAAATTTTGGAATTAATGTAAAATCATCAATAGACAATATATTTAGAGTCAAAGACTAATTAATCTAATTAACTAATTAATCGCACATTTTTTTATAATTAATCATGACTAATCGCAATTAATCGCGTTTTTCTACTTCTGCTTCTACTTTCTTCTGCAAAGCTCGTAGCAAATATTTAGCTGAGTAAAATTTTGGAATTAATGTAAAATTATCAATAGACAATATATTTAGAGTCAAAGACTAATTAATCTGATTAACTAATTAATCACACAATTTTTCATAATTAATCATGACTAATCGCAATTAATCGCATTTTTCTACGTCTGCTTTTACGTTCTTCTGCAAAGCTTATAGCAGATATTTACCTGAGTAAAATTTTTGAATTAATGTAAAATCATCAATAGAAAGTAGATTTAGAGTCAGACTGTTCTAATAGCTTTCTTTGGTCCTTAAATAGAATTCTTCTGTATAATACAGCTGTTGAACAAAACGATCAATATCCATCTTCGCGCCACTGGTTAAGTGGAAGTAAATAAAATTGAGTTAACTAATCTTGACAGCGCTAATTTTTTTATTGTCGAAACAGGTCAAATTTGACTGTGAGGGTTATTGTAATAGAGAATATCGTCGCTGTCCTGTGAAAAACACTTATGTCCATCTTTGTCATTTTTTCACATTTTTACATTTATAGGATGAAACTGAATGTGTACATTCCAAAAATGTAAATCAATAAACAAATAAAAAATGAAAATAAGTGTTTTTCACAGGACAGCGACGAAATAATGAATACCACACCTCGGCGTGGACTTCAGTTTCAGCCCCCAAAAAGCCATCTCTTGCTCAAAATTGATGGGGCAGAGACTGTCCATCACCCACAAGACATTGCTGCAGTAATAGTGGAAGATGTAGTGGAAAAACATTGGGTCCCTGTCAAAAAAGAATTCATTGTTCAGAACGTTGTAATCGTCGCAAAGCGTCATACGCTTGGCCGGATCTTCACACAGGGCCAAGATTCCAATCCGGGTTTTGGGGTGTCGCAGGACCAGATGTTTAGGGATGTGAAACACCTTCCCGCCCACGTTGAGGTTCACGATGTTTGGTTTCCTCCGTTTGGATGCGTTTTGGCTCGGCGCTTTCTGCCCTTCCGGAGTGTCCAGGTTGTCCATGGAAGTCCATAACTTCACAGAACTGTCCTGAGAAAAAGGGAATTCGCTCTCTTGCTCCTCGATGCTTAGCGAAACGCTTTTATCCCGTTTCATTGTGGCGAAAAGACTCGAGCGCCGCTTCTTCAGCGCTTTCATTTTGGGTTTTATAACCTCCATCCTGGCGGCTCCTCACAGCACCTTCAACCGAATGAACCGAATTCTATAGATGAAGTCAGCGATTGACAACTACAGCAATATTCCGTAGAATCGCCATTTAAAGCTGCCGTCCTCCGTGAGGTGGAAAAATGCTTACAGGTTGGAAAAAGCTGCCGTGCCGGTCTCTCAGCATGCAAGAAGATCAGCTGCATGAGTTGGGGATTCAGCCGCCTCACTGATTCTCTAATCCTATTGCTGCTCTTTCTGTCCAAACGCAAGTTAAAAATACTGTTCACGGGGATTAGTGTTGTGATTTAAGGCTTGGAGCTCTGACGGCGACGAGAGTGTTGGGATGATGGTGTTGCATGACTAACGAAGATGTGAAACATCCAAGCCCAGAATAATGATGGAGGCAGACCATCCTGCTCGTTAGCTTGTGTATCATATATGTTTCTCAAGGACACATTTGTGAGTATTCGCAATGAATCTGTTTGTTTCTTAAAAAAAAAACAATAATCCTTGCACTGCCTTTAAAATGAATGAGAATGCTTTCCCGCTGTTGATTGGTTGACTCGGATCTTGAAAATGAATTTAACAGTTCTCAAATTCATCCATCCATCTATCCATCTTCTACCGGTTATCCGAGGTCGGGTCACGGGGGCGGCAGCTTTAGGAGGGGTGCCCAGACTTCTCTCTCCCCAGCCACTTCAACCAGCTCCTCCGGCGGGATCCCAAGGCGTTCCCGGGCCAGCCGAGAGACATAGTCTCTCCAGCGTGTCCTTGGTCGTCCCTGGGACATGCCCGGAACACCTCTTCAGGGACGTCACACGACTACAAAGTCGATCATCGAACTGCGGCCTAGGGTGCCCTGGTGCCAAGTGCACTTATGGGCACCTCTATGTTTGAACATGGTGTTTGTTATGGACAATCCTTGACGAGCACAGAAATCCAATAACAGAACACCACTCGGGTTCTGATCGGGGGGCGGGGGTAGTATTGGTTCCTCCCAATCACGCCCCTGCAGGTCCCACTGTCATTGCCCACTACGCACCCGACCCCTTTGGCCCCTCCCACCGGTGGTGAGCCCAAGGGAAGGGGGACCCACGTTGCCTTTTCGAGCTGGGCCCAGCCGAGGCCCATGGGTGTGGGCCCGGCCACCAGGCGCTCACCAACGAGCCCCACCTCCAGGCCTGGCTCCAGAGGGAGGCCCCGATGACCCGCGTCCGGGCAAGGGAAACGGAAGCCCATTTATTTCGTCATCATAGGGGTCTTTTGATCCGTGCTTTGTCAAGCCCCTCAACTAGGACCTGTTTGCCATGGGTGACCCTGCCAGGGGCATAAAGTCCTAGACAACATAGCTCCTAGGATCATTGGGATACACAAACCCCTCCGCCATGGTAAGGTGCCGGCTCACGGGGGGGTTAACAATTCTCAGTATTATGAAATGGAGTTCGGCACTACACTAATCCAAAATGATAAATGCTTTGTAAAATGAATACCTTGTCATTCAAACTTGAGCATTTACAAAACATTTATATTTAGTACTGACAATGTACATACAAATTCTGCACATTCCCTGTTGGAATGCCAGAAGTTTGTGATACCCAAAAAAGAGACCAAGATAAATCCTTTCCAAACTTTTTCCAATGTTATTCTGACCTATAACATGTACAACCCAATTAAAAATGAAATGAAAGCCTTTTGAGAGGGGAAGTAAAAATAGACTTTGATAGTAATGTAGTTGCACAAGTGTGCACACCCTCATATAAATGGGGCTGGGACTCAGCACGCCTGTTACCATTTTAAGCACCTCTGAGTAATGCCAGTTCTATTATGGTTTTCCTGTTGTTTTGTGTGTGTAGTCACATTTTACAGCACAAGTCATGTTCCACACTACAGACAACTTCAAGTTCCAGACATCAGTGAGATCTCATTGTTCAAAGGCATCAGTGAATAACATAGTAAATTGATTATTTTGGTCTCTCTCTCTCTCTCTCTCTCTCTCTCTCTCTCTCTCTCTCTCTCTCTCTCTCTCTCTCTCTCTCTCTCTCTCTCTCTCTCTCTCTCTCTCGCTCGCTCTTTTTTTAACCTATCTCCAAAACCTGGTATTTGAATAGGGATGTGTATTGACTTTTTAAGTATAAATATAGTATAAAAAAGTAGTATAAAAAGTAAAAGTATTCTGTCAACGTTTACACTTTCAAAATGGCACATTTTTATATGCAGCTGTGTTCGCTCAACAACAAAATATATATGGGGAAAAAAATTAAAAGCCTTATATTTATATCAATATAAGCACAGTATGCAGTACAATGTGGATGTCACATGCACATAACTATTTTAACTATATGCCATATGTACACTTGTAATTTTCATCTCAAACCTTTATGCACAATTTTTTTTTTTTTTTTAATAATTATACTTGAATACAGCACACTTAAAACTCATTTTTGGAAGGGGAATTTTTTAATTGTAGGTAAAGCTCTCTTGGATTGTGTTGTACATAAGAGTAAGTGCACACCCTTCAGGTGAGCGAGTGTACTGTATAATCGTACGTCAGCAGTTTAATAGCATTTTTGGGGGGGCTATTTTTTATTTAGACTCATGTTCTCACATATGTACACTAATGTAAAAAAAAAAAAGCGGTACAGATTAATTAAATAAACGTGAAACTTCAAACTAAAACGTCATCGTTTTGTTATAGTACTTCCGCCTTTTCTGTGACGTCCTTTCCGGTCGAACCAGCCAACATGGACGCCAGCCGCGTGCAGCCGATTAAGCTCGCAAGAGTAAGAAAAGCTCAATTTAACTGTGATTTGTCCAATTCACGTGAATATATAGCTAATATATAGTTTAATTTCCTATAACTAACCAACATTTCTGGAGTTAAACGACACCATTTGACCGGATTAGTCAGCGTCTCTTCTCGACTCGCCTTCCCGTTACGAAGGCCTGTTGGTGCGAGTGCTAACTTCAAATGCTAAGCTAACGTTTTTAAACGTCGATGTTGACTCGTGGTTTCCGGTTTTGTAGTTTTCTAAATCGTTTTGTGAGTATGTTGTGATTAACGTTTGTTTGGAAATTCCAGGTTACCAGGGTGCTTGGAAGAACTGGCTCCCAGGGACAATGTACACAGGTATGCTACTGGAGAGGCTAAAATGTCGGTTCAACCTTTTTTTTTATTTTATAAATACGGTTTGTTCATATCGACCAATCAATATTCACAAGTGGCTGGCTTTGGGGCATTTTATATTCTGACAGTAGTGCTAAATGTTTCAGTGCTTGTTTCGATGAGCAATTGCTTACTTATGATAGTGACAACTGTACTCTCTTGGTTAAAGAAAATAAGTGTTCGTATTGATGAACCCACAATCTTTTTATAAATGACTTTGTATCCCAAAACAATGTGTAAGTAACTGCATACGATGTTTGTCAATATAATTCTTTCAGGAGTCTCTTGTATCAAGCCTCATCAATTTTGCAAGTTTTGTCATAGCATGGCTCTAAATTGTCCATAATTTGACATATTGTGTATATACAGCCACCCCTCCCCCCTTTTTTTAATAAACCTCATTTTAAAAGACCAACTATGGCATCGTAAAAAAACAAAATGTGGCCGTAGAACACAAAAGATATTATCAACATTGGGCCTTTTTTAATGCGGTCTTCCTCATAGGTCCGTGTTGAGTTCATGGACGACAGCAACCGTTCAATCATCAGGAACGTGAAGGGCCCAGTCAGGGAAGGAGATGTGCTGACGCTTCTGGAGTCTGAAAGAGAAGCCAGGAGGCTGCGATAGGTGAACTCACTGCAACATACACAATCAATATAACGTGTTGTTGCTTCTCCTGCTCAGTTACAAATCTTCTTATATATGATGCATTTATTTTCTCAAATCTCAGTTGATGTTCTGACTGCTCTTCTTCGTCCCCCTGCAGAGCCTGCTCAAGTTGTGGTGCTGACCAGATGCTGCGAAGCCAAGGCCGGCACCTCACTTGTTAAAAATGTTTTTCAAATAAATGTGGTCATTGAGAGAAATATGTTCATGTCTTTTTTTTTTCCTTTATACACGTTTGCTGTTCTTCTGCTTGGCACCCACTAGTCTTATGTGGGTGACAGGAATGGAAGTTTTTGGATTTTAATCTGAAACAATATTGTAAATGTGAATGTTATATCACAGTATTAGTAATATTTCAGCAGCGATCATAGGAAAGTACATTTTCAAATCTGAATGCAGTCGGTCTCAAATTCTCGATGAATTAAAAATGCTCACCTGATCTGTGCAGTTCTCTTCTCCAGCAGAGGTCAGCATTACTCTGCCAAACATTTTTTTATGAACCTTGTACTACTTCTGGTGATTTCTGCTTAGTATTTAAAGCAGTAAATTTGTCTACGCCGCCTTTTTCTGAGTTGCATTGAGAAAGAAGCAGCAACGTGCTGTCACTTTTTAAAGGGACTTGACTCTGATCCATTTTCAGCAGTAAAAAGTTCACATTTTGTCCAGTGTTTATTTGATAACTAAATTGTTTTTCATGTACAATTAATACCTTTAAAAATACATGTTTCCACTTAGTGTCGAGGAAATGCTAAGTGTGCTAAGGAAATGGGTAATGACCAGCCACTGCTCACCTGTTTTCTGGGTATAGTCAGCAAACTGGGCCAGGATTGGTCGTTACCTGTTTCCTTAGCACAGGTGATGTCATCTTCAGTCGACAGCAAGCGGGGAAAAACATTGTTTTTAAAGGTACTGATTGTACATGAAATATAAGGAAGTCAAATTAATTCTGGTCTAAATATTAACTGAAAATGGCTGAATGAGTCAAGTATCCATTTAAGGTGCATTAAAGGACTGTCGAAAAATCCACTAGATGGTGCCAAAGTAATAATGCTTTTGCTTTGGCCTGAGCACACAAACAGCGGATAGACACAATTTTCAGATCGAAAGGGAGCATATGTTCCCAAATAACTAATCTACATAATACAAGCAATTCAAAAGTAAATTTTCCAAAACAATACCGAAAACTTCCGGATTTCAGCGAACCACCGCGAGACAGGAACAGGAAGTCAATCAAGCCAGGACAACTTCTAAAGGACTGCACACCTCCCTTGCCTCAGTTAAGGTCAGTTCACGACTCAACAATAAGAAAGACTGCGTCAACAAAGTTCCAGGGCAAAAAACACTGCTGGCTAAAAAGAACATAAAGGCTTATCTTAGCTTTTATGTAGTTGTCCTGCTAGTGGGCAAAAATGTCATACAGTAGTTGGGGGGGGCTATTTTTTTTACTCATCTACGATTGTATTGAATTGGCTTGCTCTTGAGGCCCAAGAGTCACGTGTACTAGTTCATGGACCAGCCGGTTACCAAGAACATCAAATAAATGCTCAAAAGTATTTCCATAACAATCCTCTCATAACTTTGAGTTTATTAGCATCATAAGTGTAAAGACTCTTGTCGCATATGGACATTTTGACATTTCAAATGTGTTGCAGTTGTTTTTGACCGTGACGGAATGTGTCTGAATTCCAGCCGGCGGCTCTTGAAGGATTCCAGCGGCTGTTTGAACAGGAAAGCAGGTCAGTTTCACTTGTGTGTTGTCCACAAAATATTCAGCTCAATGTTTGTGTATCCTTCAGAATTAATCACTTTGCATTTCATTCCCACCTCACGTTGACCTACTTTGGACTGAAGTGCTGTAAAGTTTGTCTGCCAATGCTGGCAACTTGGCGCATGAATATATGTTGGTTGGTTGTGAAATCAATAAATAACATCCAAACAACCAGAAACCGCCTGACAGAGATTTTGTATGCTAGACTTTAAAGTTTTTTTTTCTTTTTTAAAGTATTTAACATTAACCCGACACCCTTGCTTGTTTTTTCAGAACAACAAGATTTGCTGATTCACGGAAAAATGCGCCAGCCAGAA
The DNA here is from genome assembly GCF_054856555.1 of Leptonotus elevatus. Classification (NCBI taxonomy): domain Eukaryota; kingdom Metazoa; phylum Chordata; class Actinopteri; order Syngnathiformes; family Syngnathidae; genus Leptonotus; species Leptonotus elevatus. The sequence continues at coordinate 7,460,142 of NC_141239.1, read as the reverse complement.
AATCAACACGAGATAACAACCAACAAGTGAGAAATAATTTTGTGTCGTTTCCCAGTAAACATCTAAATAGCTACGAAGGTTTGTGAGAAAGGGCTGTGGTCAGACGAGACCCAAGTTGAGCTATTTGGCATCAATTCGACCTGCCGTGTTTGACACGTGAAAAATATGAGCAAGCATGTCCCAACTAAACTGAACTGAAACGTTGAGAACGGTTGCATTTGCCAACAACGTTTTCTCAACCGACTCGTGAATTACTTGGAAAACAAACGCTCATTACAATCAATGATATTCACAGCAATATGTAACTTCATAACAAAAGAACAGAACGGGACTGAGGTTATTCAACACAACTTGGCTGTCTAAAAACAGTTTGCTAGCAAACAACTCCAAGCTATGTCATCATCCTCATTCCACACCTCGCCATCACTCTTCCTCAAAACAAAAACGAGGCCACATCCTTATTTGTCTCCATGTTGCCAAGGTCAGACTCAACCGGCAGAAAACAGCGGCAGTCAAACATGTCTTCACACGCTTATCTGCAACATTATACTTCACAACATCAATAAAGAACAAGGCCACTGTTTCTTCAGTCCATGGGTGTTTTTTCTTTTTCTTTGAGTGCGTTCATGTATTATTGCTGTAAGGCAGTGATTCTCAAACCTTATACGCCTCGTGCCACTGAAAAAAAAATAATATTTGGCTCGACAAGTACAGTCACAATAACCGAAATTCATGTAACATTTGTGGCGGTTAATTTTTGGTTGTAGACTGAACTCTCTAACTGCTCCTTCCCTGATTGGTGGCCCTAATTAGTCACTGGTTTCAGGTGTGCCAACAGCTGCGCTGATTAAACCACCCCATTTAGGCCCCGCCCACACAAAAGCCCATTTCAATGTATCCTCACAAGTTTCTTACCGTTTAAGGCCGTTTGTCCACAAACCGAAAACTGATGACTTTTGAAAGCGGGCTCCAGAGTGGAAAGATTTCAAAACGCGCCCCGTACGGCGTACGCGTCCGTCTGGACACGATACGCGTCCGTCTGGACACCATACGCAGGATACTCCTCCAGTGATGACGTAATGGTCGCAGCTCGATGACGACGCATTGTAGTAGTTTGATGACGTATACGCCAATTCTCGCGTAACCGTCAGTCCGTCAACGACAATGGCGGATAGCCGTGCCTTAGTCGTTTTTCGCAGCCTCCTTAGCTTGCTTATGCTTTTGCAGCAAAATATTTAGCTTCTTTATGCCCACGTTCAACAAGCGGCGTCGTACTTGAATCACCCGCCATTGTCACTTCTCCTGTGTTTGTCCTTTTCATGTTGTTTTTGATACATTAAAGCCATGTTTGTTCTGTAAATTGCAATAAAGTTAGTTCGTCTTTTTCGCTGATTCTTCTTCTACGCTTTCCGTTAACTCCCTGTGGCTGCGCTACAGCGCCACCCCAGACTTGGCATATACATTACAGCCGTTAAACGTCCTCAGCGTCTTCTTTTGGACACACGCAAGTCTTGAAATGCTTCTGTGTGTGCGAGATTTGTTTGAGGAACGTAGCCGGCTTTGCTTCCGTCTGGATAAAGGTTTGAGTTGTGCTTCAGGGCCTTTGCCATCATTTGACAAATCATTCTTTAGAAATTTCATTCGTGTTGCATTAAGACAGTTGGGATTTGTGAGCGTTAGCTAAATTGTTAGGTATATTGCCGTGTGTATTTTTTGTTGTGTGGTGCCCTGTTCCAAATCATGTCCACTCGCTTTGAGGTAAGGAGGTTGCGCAAAACGACTACGACACGGCTATCCGCCATTGTTGTTGACGGACTGACGGTTCGCGAGCAGTCACGCGAGAATTGCCGCATACGTCATCAATCTGCGACAATGCGTCGTCATCGAGCTGCGACCGTTACGTCATCACCGGAGGAGTATCCTGCATATGGTGTCCAGACGGACGCGTACGGGGGCGCGTTTTGAAATGTTTCCACTCTGGAGCCTGCTTTCAAAAGTGAAACGGTTTCAAACTCCAAAACCGCGCCATCGTTTTGGTTTAATTTCCTTCTGTTTTTCTGATTGTTTTTTTTTGTCTTTTTCTCAGTAATATTTCCGTTTTATAAAATTATTTTTCAGATTTTTTTTTTTCAGTTTTTCTGAAATATTTTTTTAAAAGGGGTTTCCCTCAGAAATTAGAGAACAAACACAATACAGTATTCCTTTATTGAGAGCCAGTAAGTGAACATGACCATCCTATATGCATATGGAGGTATGCGGGAAAGTGTCTGCTTCCGCTATTACGAGTCCGCAACAAGTCACTTGAAGTTCAGAGGTAAAAAATTAAAAACAAACCAAGTATCAGCAACAAAAAGCTCATTTATACTTTTAGACTTATTTTGATGGGGTGGGGGTTACTCAGTTTTTATTTCCCATGATATTATCTCTCTCTCTTATGGCGTCCATTACAATTACAGCCCGATGGGCAGTTGTGTAAATTAGGTTATGACAGACAGACAATCGTTAGTTTCCTTACTGGGGAGCTGCCAACACTGATGATTGCTGCCACCAGATGTCGCTGTGGGGAGATGTTTCGAGCGTTCCAAAAGATCGATTATTTTGGTGAATCAATCGTTTCAAATTATTTGATTGTTTCGATGTTCCATTTCTGCCATCCCTACAAATGATCCCCCTCTCCCTTAATGTGGTCCAAAACAGACTTGCCCTGACACCAAAATGAAGATGCACCCATATTTATGCCTAGCGCGTGGTCGCCGATCTACAAAAATAGAACCCTTAGTTTTCAACCTAATAGGGACAATATCTACAATGTCGCGTTAACCTGCAAAATTTCATTTTTGCTGTGAAAGCTTGCATGCGTTTTGTCAACGAAAAAAAGTATTAGTAGTACAAGTGCTGGGTAATCCAGGGGAATCCGGATCCAGAAAGTTAAAAACCCTGCCACAGATCGGCTTTATTTAGCCGCAGGTGCTGCTACTCAACTGGCAGGTAAACGAGCTCGTCTCCACCTGTTGATTAGAAGCACCTGTTGCTAAATCCAAAACTGTTTCAGGGTTTTTACTTTCTGGACCTGGATTCCCCCAACCCTGGTTTGGACAAGTGCTACTTAAAGTGGGTGGTACGGATAATAAAGGGCACAAACTGCAAAAAACATCTCAATTAAATTGATACATCTCTGTCCAAACTGAGCATTGGCACTGAACAAGATCTCCTACAATCCCACAATCTTCCATGTTTGACTTGCACTGACTCCGTAATCCTTTGCTATATTTGCTCTGTTGATGGAACTGAGTGGAACTTGGCAGGAGACTCTAAAGCTTTTGTTTCTCCCATGCTGGCTAACAGGATGCACAGCAGGAACGTCACGGAGCCTCCAAGGGGGGAGAGAGGCCTCGGAACTGGGCCGTGACTCGGGTCAAGGCCCTGAACTTCACAAATGGGCCCCATGGGATGCCATTAATACACTCAAGTCAGGAGGTTACTACCGGACGTTGGCTTTTGCAACATCTGCTGTCTCTTCCTCACTTTCACATAGATGTTTTTTTTTTAATCCATCTTTCAGTATTTGACACGGTATGCTTCCAAGTACTTAAGCAAGTTTAGGCAAGTTTAGCACAGTTTATGTTCGACGTGCGCCATCGATTGAAGATGGTGCTGCTGGATTAAGCAGGCGAAAGATGACAAGGTGCAGACGTTTCTCTGTTAGCGGCTTATTGCTGCATTTGCAGGAAGCCTTGGATTCCTCTGTTGTATGAATTGCAACCAGGGTTATTGTAGTGACCGAAAACTAACAAAATAACAAAAACTAAAATGGGAAAACATTTTCATTCATAAAATTAGAGAGAGAGAAAGAAAAGAAAACTAACTGAGGCTATCTCTAAAAATAGTTGGGTCAAAAATAACCCAAATTGGGTCCAAAAGGGCAACTGACCCAACATTTTGGTTTATTTATTTAAACCAAAAATTTAACTTAATAACTCACAAAACAACCTATTTTTTGGGGACCAACCCAATGTTTTGGGTTATTTATTTAGACTAAAAGTTGGATCAAATGAATAACCGATAAACAAATATATTTATATTATTATGCATTTATTTATGTCTTTATTTATTTAACGAAACAACTTCTTCTTTTTTTTGACCGACCCAACTTTTTGGGTTATATGCATGCAAACCAAACAGTCAAGTCAAATGAATAACTCAATTAACAAATACATTTTTATTGTTATGTGTTTCTTTGTTTATTCATTTATTTTACAAAACATCATTTTGGTTTTTGTGACCGACCCAACTTTTTCGGTTATGCATGTAAACCAAAAAGTTGGGTCAAAAGAATAACCCACAAAACAACCCAATTTTGTTTCTTTCTTTTTTTGGGGGTGGTGGGGGTGTTTTAGTTTTTTAAAAACAAAAGTTAGGTTAAATCAAAATCTCGTTAAACAACAATTTATTTATTTATTTTAATAAAACTCCCCATTTTTTAGGCCTGATCCAGCTTTTTGGTTTATGCATGTAAACCAGAAAGTTGGGTCATAAGGATAACCCAAACCCATTTTTTGGGGTTGTTTTGTGAGTAATTCATTTTGACAACCAAAAATGATTTTCTTTTTTTTTTCTTTTACAGAAGCTCTCATTTTTGGGCTTCTTTTGTGTGTTATTCATTTCACCCAACATTTTTGGTTTAAATCATGAACCTAAGCAGTTGGGTCAGTCCCTTTTTTACCTTTTTTTTTTTTTACCCATTTGTTTTTTGAGTGAACATCTTATATTTATAGAACAAACTAAAACATTTATTTATCTTTTTTAGAGAGAGCTCAGTATTGTTCATTCGGTAATCTTACCGATTCAACATGCCATCATCATTGCTCTCTCTTTTGTGTGTGTGTGTGCGTGCGTGCGTGTGTGTGTGCATATGTGCGTGAGTGTTTGTGCTCATTAATTCACCTGAAACTTATTAAAAATCCCATACGCTTCACCTAAACCAAAGACTTCAGAATCCCGCGAGAGTCGTGAAGTTGTCAGGAGACCCGAGGAAGGATCAAAGAAAAAAAGAGAAGTAAAATCCAACACTGGCCAGACACCACCTACTACCCACAGGGTTACAAACCAGAATTTTTCACCAACCCCAGAAACATCTAAATTCCAACAAATTAGGGAGACCTCAAAAGACCAAAGGAAAGACTGAAGAAGGGAAGGAAGGATAGATGAAGCAGAGTGAGATCCACAAACATCAGCTTCCACCGATTCAGCAACGAGAGGAAGAAGCAGATTGTATTTGAATTTCGGTAGATGCTGGTGTGGTGGATCTGGCATGCATGAAAACCTCCACCAAAGAAGGGAGCCGTCGACCTCGGCCAGGACTGGACATGCACAACCCCCCCAGAGCCCCCCAGGCCGCGGCAGCGCCACGGTACAACCCCTGGGCCCCGTGGGGGCCACCGGCCGGAGAGCAAACCCAGGAGCCCGGAGCGCCCCCCACCCCAACACGGCCCGCGCCCCTAAAACAATAATTGTAGCGAAAATGTCCCGGATTAAATAGTACGTTCTGCCATCTCGTGAATGTGCATTTAATTGTTCGGCCTCTCACTATATGTCACAGGTATAGGGAGAGCAACATTATTTGTAGTAAAGAATAATTTTCAGACCAATTAAGTCAAATCAGATCATTTCCCACTCATATGACCCAGCAGTGTTTGTATTTTGACCTGTTGCAGAAGCACAGAACTTGAATTCACCAGCTCTCTGGAAACACATGAAAGCTGCTGGAAAATCCCGCGTGATCAAACGACACACGTAGGAGCAAGAGCGATGTACCGCAATGAGGGAAAATAAGCATAAAAAGGAAGAAACGCTTGACGGCCGACCACAAAAAGCCAAACACGGCCTCGGCAATGTTGATTGGCTTTCAAAAGCGAGCCAAAGAGCAAAAGGCGAGACTTCATCGTACGAAGGCCGTGAAAACAAGACGGGCATTTATTTTTAAAAGGCTCAATCTACCCTGCCGCTCACATGGCATACCAAATGTCTTTTTCACCACAATTCATTCACGGCACAACAACAGCAGGTGCACGCGCAGACGAGAGGCTCACATGCTTGGCTGTTGATGGCCGCCGTGGAGAAAAGCAGCAAAACAAAACTTTGTGAACTCTGGCCCGGCACACGGCTGCACTGTCAGCTGCTCATCCACATGCTGGCAGATTTGGGACTAAACCCGGGGGAGGGCAAGAGGGCCACATTTGAGTCTTATAACGAAGAGATTAAATAATATATTAAGTATATGGTTGGGTCTATTTCGTTCTTGCTATCTCGCCACTGAGAGTAAACCTTAACCCGTTGGTTGGATAACATCATGTTTACTCTCCTTGCCTCTACCGCTCTCGTGGTCCTCGTCAGGCTAGTAGCTAAGGTGTGAGTCTTCCCTTGGTGGTCTCAAGTTCCTCATTTGTGGACAGCTTTCTGTATTTCTTGGGCAGTTCTTTCTTAAGGCTTTTCTTTGCTCTGTTAGGAAGCTGACATCTCTCCTGGTCACCCTTGCTTTTGCCTTTAGCCTTCTCTTCCATGGAGGTAGTCCATGATCCTTCCAGACAGTTCTTCGTCCCATAGCCAAGCATCTCTGGATAACTGATACCGCTGCATAGTTCAGCCGGTTGGTCTCGAATATCTTTTGGTCGTGATTCTGATGGAACTTCTTTCTTTAGCTTTGGCAAACGGGAGGTAGCTGAATTCCCCCAGGACTTCATGATCTTTCTCTCTCAGCTGTTCTGTTTGTGGGGCTTGGAGAGCAGGGGATGATGGTAAAAACCACCCCATGTTTCCCCTTTGCTGTAGCATCGTTGTACCATAGACAAGGCACATTGTATCTCATCTATCTCAAACGGTGATAGCAACTTCCATCCATCCATCTTCTACCGCTAATCCGAGGTTGGGTCGCGGGGGCAGCTTTAGGAGGGATGCCCAGACTTCCCTCTCCCCAGCCACTTCAACCAGCTCCTCCGGCGGGATCCCAAGTCGTTCCCGGGCCAGCCGAGAGACATAGTCTCTCCAGCGTGTCCTGGGTCGTCCCCGGGGACATGCCCTGAACATATCTCCAGGGAGGCGTCCAGGAGGCATCCGAACCAGATGCCCGAGCCACCTCAATTGGCTCCTCTCAACGCGGAGGAGCAGCGGCTCTTGTCCGAGTCCCTCCCGGATGACAGAGCTTCTCACCTTATTTCTAAGGGAAAGCCCAGACAACCTGCGGAGGAATTTCATTTCGGCCGCTTGTATCCGGGATCTTGTTCTTTCGGTCACGACCTACAGCTCGTGACCATAGGTGAGGGTAGGAACGTAGATTGATTGGTAAATCGAGAGCTTCGCCTTTTGGCTCAGCTCCTTCTTCACCACAACGGACCGATACAGAGTGCATCACTGGTGATGTTGTAGAAGCGTGTCAACCACGACAGCCCCATAACATCCAGAGCCTTTAGGAACTCCGGGCGGATCTCATCCACCCCCGGGGCCTTGCCACCGAGGAGCTTTCCAACCACCTCAGTGACTTCGAACCCCGAGATAGGAGCGCCCACTTCAGAGTCCCCAGACTCTGCTTCCTGAAAGGAAGACGTGTCGGTGGAATTGAGGAGGACTTTGAAGTACTCTGCCCACCGACTCACGACGTCCCGAATCAAGTTCAGCAATCACCCCATCTCCACTATACACAATGTTGAGAGTGCACTTCTTTCTCTCCTGAGACGCCGGATGATGGAGCAGAATTTCCTCAAAGTCATCCGGAAGTCGTTTTCCATGACCTCACCAAACTCCTCCCATGTCCGAGTGACCGCCGAAGCCGCATTCCGCTTAGCCAGCCGGTACCTGTCAGCTGCCTCCGGAGTCCCACAGGCCAAAAAGGCCCGATAGGACTCCTTCTTCAGCTTGACGACATCCCTTACTGCCAGTGTGATAGCAACTTGCTTTTGATAATGTTTGAATGCATGCCTCCAGCATTCTCTCTGTGTAGCCCCTCTCACTGGTGTTACTACCGTAGTAGCAGTCCATCTGCACCTTGGTCCATGAATGACTTACTCCAGTTCCAGCAGACCAGTTCTCACCAGAGTTCCCTCGTTCCCCAACACCTGATGCAGACCTTGTTGATGTGGGCATAGTCTGATCTGGTATGACTCTAACATTATTTGTATCGCACATCAACGGCATCGGCGTATAGCATCAAGGGTCTTGCCTAAAGACCCACTTAGAGATGTTCCTGTTCACGCTGACTGGGATTTGAACCTTGGTCCCCTGTGTTCAAGTCATTGTTCTTACCGACTGAGCCATCTAGGGCAAGACACTGATATCAAGACAAGAAAGTTCCTTACAATGTATGGAGGCTTCCACCCCAAATCCAGCATCCTTTGGCTGTACATAAAATGGAAAGAGGACTACTGACTACTGGACTACTGAACACCATTGGCAATATCCAGGAAATAACAAGAAGATGGCCCCCTGGGATGACCTGCTTAGTGAATGCCTCAGGCAGCAGAAGCCCAGTAAGGAGAAGGAGCCAGATGGACTGTCATGGAAAAAATTGAAGAGGCGGCAGGAAGGAAGAATGAGAGAAAATGTGGAGGGTCAAGGCAACACTGGGGCCAGTAATCCTCAAGAAGATACCAAGAACTACATCCGGCATCTCCGTGCAGAAGAGTGTGATACTGGGAATAGCTAAAATCGTACGTAGAACTTTCAAGCTCCCAGGCTTCTGGCCTGAGCTTGAAGGAGTTACCGCCTGATTGGGCGAGGAAATGATTTTGTAAATGTATCTAGCTAACAAAGCTAACGTTACTTTGCAGGGCCACTCTACAGCAGTTAGTCGTCCGGATTGGCGAGATTAACCCCGGATTAGAAGATTATTGAGCCAATTAAGCAGATGGTCAGAGGTCACACAGCCAGTGCTGTGTCAAACGCATGAATGACAAAGTGGATTAGCCTGGGTAGTTTTCCATAATTGCAAAAGAGCCTATTAAGGATTGTTAACACATTTGTATCATTATGATGAGTTAAATTCTCCCATTGGCTTGCTTGCTTTGAAAGTTTCCAGAGAGGTCAATTAGTTCATGGGAATCAGGCATGGAACCTCAGTAGAAATGGGGAAAATAAAACGGGGGGGCCTGATTGGGGATTCAGAGTTGCAAACTTTGAGGAGATAAACTCAGCACCTTGGAGACATGTTGGTTAGAGAAAAGTGTCCCCCGACATAACAAACATGCGTTTGCGTGATTTTAAGCATGGGATCTCCGCCTGACCTTTTTAAAAGTCCTGTCTTCTATCTCGCTATGGGAATATAATCATCCGAATATATCTCGCAGGGAGCCTCGTTTTCCAACTGACCCGCTCACGCTCGCACGCACGCACGCACTCTGTCTTAAGTGAGAATACCGAAGATAAACGATGCATGTTAAAACACAGTGAGTGCTCAGCGAACGTTTGCAGTCTTGGATGTCTCCAAAACACTGTAAATGAGGGCACGCCGCTATTTCATGCGCCATTAGCAACTTGGAGCGCACACAGCTGCTGAGGTCAACCACAGTCTATACAGTCCATGTATGCACAATTTGTACATTCTGTGCTTTTTTGCATCCTGCCAAGCCAGCTGCAAGGCTCATTTGGCCCGCGAGCTGAACAGGAATTGAAGATGAAGGAAACAACGAGAGCGAACTTTCAGGGTTAAGCAGTGCAGTATGGATAAAAAAAAAAAGAAGTTTGTTTCTCTGTCATGCAAACACGTCCATGCATGTGCAAGCCTGATGAATGTGCACGTGTTTTTAATATTCCGTAAAAAAAAGAAGAAGTAAATCTTAACATTTCTTCACAATAATATGTTATGTGTGACCTCACTCGTCTCAACATGGCATTCTGATTAATATTACATTTTGGGAATATGAGTTATGTAGCAAAATGCCGCCATTTTTATCCATCTCAGGGGGCGGCCATTTTGCCACTTGCTGTCGACTGAAGATGACGTCACAGGTGCTCAGAGCTCATGTAACAACCAATCACAGCTCGCCTGTTTTCCAAAGCTGAGCTGTGATTGATTGTGACCTGAGCAACTGCGATGTCATCTTCAGTCGACAGCAAGTGACAAAATGGCCGCCTTCTAAAACTGACAAAAACTGCTGGATATTGCTGCTTCCCCTTTAAGCCACTGTAACATTATTCAGTGATTCTTTCACACAAAAAAATAGAGGAAGCAGGTGTACCACAAATTAAGAATCACTAGTAGAACAACTGTACATTTGCATACTACTAGTACTACTAGTAAAGAGCAGATGCAACTATCTCAACTAGCATGCGGAACTTGTCAACTTTTAATTGCATAGTTCCATACGGAACAAAGTCATTTATTCAATATCCTTGATAGCTTCATAGCCATCTTAAGGCCCATTTCCTAGTATGCAATTTATTTATCTGCACACTACTAGCACAACTAGTGAAGCGCTGGATGTTAACTAGCAGAATTGCCACGCTAGTAGTAACATGTAATTGCTCTAGTAGTGCACCTGTCATTGTGCAGAAATGTCATACATCTTACAAAAATGTCCTTCTTGTTACTACTTGTCATGCACTAGCGTGTGCAATTGCATACTAGTAGCATGTGAGAACGTTTGAGCATTTATTTGATCTTCTTCATATCCATGCATGTACGCTCTAAATATAAAAAGATGAGGTTGGACAAAAGGAACAGTTTTGTGCACGTCTAACACCACTAGGCGGCAGTAGTGAGCTTTACTGGCAGGAAAAACTGAAGCCGTCAAAGCGCAGCTCTCTTTTCAGCCACAGAATGGACAGCCACTGGGTTTCCAATGAAAATAGAATTCATGATTTACTCATTTAATATAAAGTATATTATAATTTTAGGTGCATGCAGCAGGTACTTCACTTTACCAGCCTTTTTCTAAATCAATGGATTCTTTTTTTGTCACAATCATTTCTCACGTGAAAACAAAAACAAAACAATCCGTGGCTTATTGTCAGGCTTTAACACTATTAGAATTAGTGACTTACATTTACAATTTAAACTGTAATAATTGATTAAGAAAATTGTATTATGTATTCTGTCCCATTCATTTTGCTGTGTTTCTCAGCTGCAATTTATATAATTTTTTTGGGTGATCCAATCAGATTGCAGCCTCTCTCTGTTGCCATGTCAATCTAACCTGCCTTCAGAATCAATCAAGCCTTTGTAACTTCCACTTTACTAGCAATGGAATTGTTTCTTTAACAACAATCAGATTTCACTTTCATCCTCACAGGGCCAGAGGGCTTTGCCCTCGATGATGTCAGAGTGTTTCCGCCCTGTGATTGGTTGAGCAGAGCAAACGTCATCACCGCCAAATTCGACTGGCGAAGCATTTAATAATTAGCATCTCTGTAGAGTCAAACAGTGTGATGTATTTTATTTAAATATTTTATGATTTGTCATGTCATTATATACAGTAGATATAAAAGTCTACACACCCCTGTTAAATGTCAGGTTTTTGTGATTCAAAAAAAAATTACACCAGAGTAAACCATTTCAATGATTATAGCCTATGACCTGTAAATTCAACTGAATTTGGTTTACAATATCAAGGGGGAAAGTACACATTATAAACTGAGAAAATATGGTTGCACAAGTGTGCACACCCTCTTATAACATCTCACACACGTCACAGTTAACTCATTCACTGCCATTGGCGGTTCTAGACGTAAACATTTTTTTTTAACCATTTCTATTAGGTTTTTTTTCTACATTTGTTAACAAGAGTATGAAACCTAGATTTTTTTTATTGTACATTTAGAACAGATATAAAATTTGTGATTAATCGGGAGTTAACTAGTGAAGTCATGTGATTAATTACATTTTAAAAATGTAATCGCCTGATGCCCCTAATAAAAAAAAAAGAAGAAAAGATTATTAAAAATTAGACTAGTTAACTCACAATTAATCAAAAATTTTACATCTGTTCTAAACGTACATTTTCATACTCTTGTTAACAAAAGTGGGGAAAAATGTTTAAACTATTAGAAATAGTTAAAATGAATTTTGGACGTTTATAGCCGTCAATGGCAGTGAATGAGTTAAAAGTGCTTCCGATTGACAACCAAATAAAGTTTGGCAGCACTTCTCCAACTCCATCAGATTTGAACGGGAAGCGTCGATGCACGGCTATTTACAGTTCGCTCTCTCCCCAGATGTTTGATGATGGGATTCAAGCATGAGCTCGGGCTGAGTCGCTCAAGGACATTGACAAAGTTGTCCTTAAGCCACTCCTTTGAGATCGTGGCTACGTGCTTCGGGGTGCTTCCTGCTGGAAGATGAACATTCACCCCGGTCCGAGGTTACATCATTCACATCCCCATTTAATGTCGGTAATTTCACATATATTGTGTAATACAAATGATTTGCGTTCGTATTTTATATACCCTGTACATTTTGGATGTGCTACAATTCATCATTATACATTTCATATAATTGTGCAAATGAATTGATGACTTGTAATTAGAGCAAAGAACACCAATCAAGGCTACCTGTCATTAACTCATTTACTGCCATTGACGGCTATAGACGTCAAAATTTCATTTGAACTATTTATTAGTTTCACATTTTTTCCACTTTTGTTAACAAGAGTATGAAAACCTATAACATTTTTTTTACTGTACATTTAGAACAGATATAAAATGTGTGATGAATCGTGAGTTAACTAGTGAAGTCATGTGATTAATTACATTTAAAAAATGTAATCATCGCCTGATGCCCCTAATAAAGAAAGAAGAAAAGATTATTAAAAATTAGGGGTGTCAGACGATCAAAAAATTTAATTGTAATTAATTACATGACTTTATTTGTTAACTCAGGATTAATCACAAATTGTATATCTGTTCTAAATGCACAATATTTTTTAAATAGGTTTTCATACTCTTGTTAACAAAAGTGGGGAAAAAATGAGAAACTAATAGAAATAGTTCAAATGAATTTTTGACGTCTATAGTCGTCAATGGCAGTGAATGAGTTAAGATTTAGTTTATGCCGAGCCATGGACGAGGATAAGTGGGTCCTTCATAGAAGCAAGCAAGCATGAAGTTTTTGTAACGGGAGTGTGAGCCATGTAAAAAGTCAGCCAGCCAGCTAATGTTTAATTTGGTCACCTTTGCCTATGTCACGGGTGTCAAACTCGAGGCCCGGGGGCCAGATCCGGCCCACCACGTCATTTATTAGGGCCCGCGAAAGCAAATCATCTACATTAGTTTTGTGTTTTTTGCCAAAAGTACCATTACAAATTGCCTTAACCTTTAAGAGACTTTTTTTTGTACCAGGTCACCTGAACATTCATGATTTTTTTTTTATGTCTATGTCAGTGTGTTGCTATGTGCAAGTTTTTTTCCCTAGCTCCATACTGTGCTCCCCTTTAAAGGAGCACAGTATGGCCATAGTTTTCCTCATTTTTTCCATCTAAGAAATTCAGGGTGCTAATTAGCGAGCCACCAGGCTTCATGCTCTTTCTCCCTCTGATGGTCATGATTATTCGTGTTTCACTATGATTTATAACTGAAGGCAAATTCATCGTATGTTTTTACATACTTGATCAATAAATCTGATTCTGATATGGTTTCACAGCCATAACCGTAACTATAATGTGGCCCATGACACACACACACAAAAGTTTGACACCCCTGGATGATATTGTTGTTCATGCTGAGAGACGTCCTCTCCTTGGTTATTCATTGCTGTATTTGATTACACATTATGTAACTGAGTTGTTGGACTAAGGTTTATTAAAAAAAAAAAAAAAAAAAAACTAACATTTTTGTCACCTTGTTTCAGGTACCTCTGTTCCGTTTTTGTGATTTATGTTTTGATTTTCTTTTTTCTTGCACTTTACTCTTGTTCTAACTTCTTCCTTTTGCAGGTTTCAGGCTTACGTAATATTTAGTATTCCACTTAATGCTTTACCACTTGGACTGTTGTGTAACTTGGTTTTTTTGTCTGCCTTAGCAACCAGTCCAGGCTGAAGTCAGCTGACCGTGAACAGGGTAAGTAGTATAGAAGAAAGTGAATGGATGGATATTTTGTAACTCAACCCCAGTCCCTTCTTTTAGTTTATTTTTTAAATTATTATTATTATTATTTGATTTATTCTAGTCATTATAATCCCTATAGGAGACACTTAACAATTAATATTCAATATTGTTTGCAGAAATGGAGGGCCCAAAAATCAAAGTTTAATCCAGGTTTAATATTGAATAAAAATGGAATAAATAAAACGACCCTATATCATGTATATTAACTCATTCACTGCCATTGACAGCTATAGATGTCAAAAATTCATTTGAACTATTTTTATTAGTTAAAAAAAAAATTCCCCGTTTTTGTTAACAAGAGTATGAAAACCTAGATTATTTTTAATACATTTAGAACAGATATTAAATTTGTGATTAATCGTGAGTTAACTTGTGATTAATAGGAATTAATTACGATTACAAATGTGTATGTTGTTTTTTTTAAATACATTTTTTTATTAGGGCGATTACAATTTTTAAATGTAATTAATCGCAGGACTTCACTAGTTAACTCGCGATTAATCACAAATTGTATATCTGTTCTAATACCCCAAAAAATGGGTTGCATACTTTTGTTAACAAAAGTGGGAAAAAAATGTCAAACTAATAGAAATAGTTCAAATGAATTTTTGACGTCTATAGCCGTCAACGGCAGTGAATGAGTTCATGTAATGTGTTATATTTAATATTTAGAAAATGAACAACTGTCTTTAATGTGTTCCAGTGTTTGCTTTTCTTCCCGCATCTTTCTTCATATGTTCCACCCACTCTCCATCAACTGCTAAATGACTAAGAAAAAGGAGGGGAGGGATGAGGGGTTCAGGGGATTTACAGATGTTCCGTGCTTGGAATCTGTGTAAAAGGTCAGCATGCCGGTTGCGATGGGAGCGGCCATTTTGGGAAATTGAATCAGCAGCTGTTTTGAGGTGTAGATCCGTCACTGGTTAGCAACACCCAACCGGCCGCAAAGATTCCGGACTATTTCCACTAGATACACCGCTGTTTTTTTTGTTTTTTTAAAATAGAATCAGGGATTTTATATATTCAATAGGTAATGTGATAATGGAATGATTGATGTGACCATTACGTGACGATGGCCTCATTGTTATAGGGCAAGAATTTGATCTAAAATAGACTGGCTTGATCTAAAATGAAATTTTAGTGACCACTGGATGCTTTTAGTGAGCACAATTTTTTTTGTGAAAATGCCACTTAGCTGCGCCATATGCGAATATTTCTACATTCACCGTTACAACAATACAATACATTTCCAATGCTAATTTCCTTGCAACACATTTTCTCAGTTGTTCTTATTAACAACAACTGTTTCCTGTAAACGACTAAAAACAGCAAGAAGAGTTTTTTTCTTTTCTTTTCTTTTTTTTTGCCAGCAACTCAGCAGCTTTTGGCTCTCCTGGCGGAAAAACCACACTCACTTTGCCAAGGCTTTCGGGAGCATAAAGCATGTTTGTTACATTCCAGACACGTAAGCGAGGGCCCAATAATTCCTCCGCTTGCACCGACTTCCCCCCCCCAGGCGCTGTCAGCAGTCAGCAGTTACCTTTCACCTACTTTGTCTGCATTGCTCTGCAGACAGGAGAGGGTTAAAGGCGCTCCGATCTTTCTTTGTGGTGCGGCCCTGCATTACATACAGCTCTCGGCGGAGGTTGTAAAAAGAAAAGAAAAGAAGAAGCTTGTAATGTGGCCCTTTTTTGTGCTGTGAACTTTCCCCTAATTCTCACACTGGTTCAGCCTCCCAGCCGAATACCCATGAATAAGGTGCATAGTCCGATTTGTGGTATCATCAGTCAGTCGTAGAATCGATTTTCAAATGATGCCGCTGGTCTATAAATCACTTGGGCATTGACTACATTAAAGAAATATGAATTGAATATGAACCCAGTGGGGTTCTGAGGTCAGCAGTCTGGGGTCAATCAATAGAGCCCGGAGTTGAAAGCAAACATGGTGCATCAGCATTTAGCTGCTACGCCACACGCAAATGGAATAAGATGACAACACAACGGAAGTTATGCCCAAGTGTAAATAATTTTAAAACCAAGCTAAAACTGTCCCCCCCCCCCTCCCCATACCGTAATGAATGTCTTTTAGAGCTTTTTTATTCTCAGTTTTGCCAAAATAATGTTCTTGTCTTGTATGTTCTTGGAATAATCATAGTAAACTACTTTTTTATTTCTCTCTTTTTTCTTGTAAATGTCTTAAATTAAATTAAATTAACTTAAAAAAGATATATATATATATATATATATATATATATATCTTTTTTAAGACAAAGATCATGACGACCCCCCCCCCTCAAAAAGTTGGCAAAAAAAGTCAATTTTTGCAGATTTTTCTTTTTGTTGTAAAGTTAACTGAATGTTTTGTGGTAAGTCATATCTTTAAAATGTTAAGGGACCAAAATTGACGGGGGGTTTTTTCTTTCGATTAATCGGCTGACTAAATGTTAATAATTTTTTTCCAAATACTGTATCAGAATCAAAAAATCAAATCAAATCAAAAAATGTCAAATCATAAAACATACTTATATGAATATTATTATTTTTTAACAAAAAAAGGCATTTTATTGATGGTCATAATCTGAAAATATGAGTATCTTTCCTTGTTTATATGATCGAAAGTGAAATCAATTTCTGTCATTGTTACGTTGATCTTCAACTATGATATCATTTCAGCTTCTTTTTTTCTTTTTTTAGATTCCATCAATTCAAATCGATTTTATTTTTAATTCTCTGTAGTTTTACTGGTATATGACAACTGAATGTAATTTACATGCTGATTTTAACTAAGGGTTGAGCAAATTGGGATATCTTTTTTTGTTTGTTTCCACTGACAATTACAGACTGGAATAGAAACAAATCAAAACAACAAAAAAATGATTCAAAATAGGATTCACCGTTATGCTCAATGTGGTGGTTGTAATTACTCTAATTAATCTTTGGTGGATGAAAACCGTATCACTGGTTGACCTCAAACTTTTTCAAATTTCCAAACAAATGTTTCCTTACAAAAAGAGTGGGCTAACCCCATTGTTGTCATTTTGCGTTCAAATGAGCATTAAATTCAACTGTTAAGCGGGCCTTTCATGCCGTCCTAGCAAGGGAGACGAAATATAAAAATGGTTGCTTAGCTTAAGCGCTAGCTAGCAGCTATTACACTACACCAACGGATGGAGTTAAAATTGGTCCAAAAGAAGTTATTTTAAACTAAAACGGTTGAGCAAACAACAATACGCATAAGCATACTGTTTGTTCTCTGTGCTCTTTGTTGGGGCCTTCTCTGCCTCTTCTTCAGGCTTCGAATTATACTTTATCACTTGCGTAAGCGGCACGTTGTGGCACATTGTGGTAATACTACACGGAAGGTGGCGCAACTCTTAAGGGTGATCTTCTGTAAAAAAGCCATAAAAGATGATTGCTCATCAAGTGAGTCGTGAACTCTGACCTTCCCTTGTAGATTTCGATACCGGCAAAGGAATGTCATGTCGCGTTACATGGCGTACAATGTCCAATGTACATGATATCTCCCGAGAGGTTTGATCGCTTTGTATAATCTTGATTCCCCCCCCTCCGCCTCCGCCTCTGACATGAATAGAGAGTTGGAGGAGGGAGAGAAATCTGAGCGAGGGCGCTCCCCTCCTTCTCCTGAGGGAGCCAATGGCGAGCCGCTTGCAGCTCAGACATGAGGGTTGTGGAAGTATATAACAGCTGAGCTTTGACTGTCCGGCCAGGAGCCGCAGCTCGAACATTCCGACCGAAAAGAGGAGACAGACACCCGAAGACAATGAAGACCACCCTAGCAACTCTGACCCTGTGCCTGGTGCTCATCGCGGCCACCGGTTTCCCATTTGAGAGGAAAGGGAGCACGGAGAAGGAGAAACGTGTGCAGTACGCAGCCTGGGACGACGTCAATGTCATCGCCCACGGCCTCCTGCAGCTGGGTCAGGGTCTCAAGGAGCACGTGGACAAAACCAAAGTCCAGATGAGGGACATCTTCACCAAGATCAAGGTCTACAACCGCACCGTCGGCGAGCTGGGCAAGGAGAGCCAGAGGCTGAGGGCCGACGGGGAGGTGCTGAAGGCTCGGGCCCGGGGGCTGGAGGACCGAGAGGGGCAGCTGCTCAACGTCACGGCCGAGCTGAGGGAGAAGACGGACGAGATGCGGCAGGAGAGGGCGGCCGTGAGGGACCGGCTGAGCCGGCTGGAGGAGAGGCTGGACAATTCTGTGCAAGGCGACGCCAAGAACGGCACAGACGCGCACAGCATCCAGGTAAGAAGACTTTTACTACTAGGATGACCTCGCTAAGTCAATAAGTCAATTGTGTTCGTTTTGTACTTTTCACGGAGGACTCACAAAATGCTTTACATTGTCAACACACAAATACAAATAAAATACAAATCTAGTCTTACTGGAATACCTGCATAAACAAATGTATTACAATCAAGCGTTCTATTCTAAAGAGACAGATTCAGGAAAACCGGGAGATTCAAATAGACTCAAGTTTGTATGGCTTAAAACGTCTTTTTTTTTTTTTTTAAGTAAATTAGTAAGCACTGTTGACCGTTATTAAAAGGAAAACTACAAACCGCAGACATGACATGAGAAGAAGTAAATATTATAATGTGATGTACGCATAAATACTTATTTAAGCGCTTAGTATCATTCCCTTGAAAAATGTGGGACATCTGTTCAAACAAATGAAGCGCACCTCCACGAGAAACAACAAACCCGGATGTCCTCCGGGAAGGTGCGCTTAATTCACGTAATCGTCTGTCCAGGAATGATATAATAGTGATACTGGCTATCCATGTCCACAAATTCATGAATATATTGTGGCCATAGAGTCATATTTTTTACACGCAAGTTCTATTTATATTTTGGCAAGAAATGTGTGTAGTACTGTGAGCAGGAGGAGTGGGGGGGTTGGGGGTTGGGGGCGCCGCGCGTCATTAAGCAAGTACGTGTTGTACGTGCGTGGAAACACAAGCTGCATGAACTACTTTCTTTCACGTTACAAATATTCTTTTCTGTATGAATGAGCCGATAGTGAAACTGTAAACGGTGTGCGCGCGCGCTCGGTGAATTACATAACCACTAACAGTGCGCCCGGGTCGTTGGAAAGAAATTGTTTCACTTTTTGTTTCAATGAAAAGCTGCACTTGCAAGTTTCACATTTGAAGGATGAAATATGTTTACATGCCGGTCGGTTTTTGCCATTAATGTGTGCGTTGTTTCCTTTTAGACGATGCTGGAGGCTCAAAACCGACGCATCGATAATCTGATGGCACGGATCACACTCCAGCAGGAGAAGCTCGACAAGCAGAACGTGCGCATTAGAACCCTGCAAAGTCAGGTGAGCACCTTCACGTCAGCTTAGCAGTTTGGTTGCTAAATTTAGAAACGTTTCATTCTTGCCCTAAGTAACTTTTATCCTGAGAAAGGACCGGGCAACTTGTGGATACTTTTAAGATTTGTTTTGAAACTTCTAGCTTAAAATTAAAATGTGTCGCACAGGCAGAAAAAAAACAAAGTTGCTCAATTTAATTGCTCAATTGTTTAGCAACTACAATCAAAGCGAGAGATGGGCAAATCCCGATAGTGGCCTTATTTATAGTAGACTTGACAATAGCAATAGCAACATCCCCTGAAACCTAAGACATCATCAATTGCCAGTTACATGTGTGCCCCCCCCCCCTATTATTATTTTTTTTTACATATATATTAATTGATTTCCCCCCTCCCAGATCCAACAGTCAAGACAAAGATCGTTCACCAACACTGACGTCTTCGTGACCGAGCAACGCGACTCACCAGTCGGTAAGTAAAAGCCCAAAGCGCGTCAGAAATCGGCTCTTAAGTCAAGTGCACGCAATCCGACGCCAAATGTGGCCGGCCATCTGTTTAGCGAAGCCGGCAAAGAAGCTTACATCACTCACAATTACGATCAAGGAGCCCAATCAATTTGGGAACACGCTCTTTTGCACAGCTTGACTCCGACACTCGGCAGACGCAATTTGGACAAAGCGACAGAGGATTAGGCGAGAGGGGAGGCCGGTTTATTTGTGCGCCGCCATTCATGCAAGGCAAATCGGACTTTTTTTTTTTTATTATTACAACGGTGATCAATAAAGGTTTTAGATCACATTTCAATACACCGACAGATGCGAATGGAATATTTTTCAGTTGGATTGAATATATCTGGCTGCCCATTGAAATTATTCCATCGATGCTTTTGACATCACTCGTTAGGCCACGCCCCTTCGTCCAACTCACGAAACGCTACAGTACGGAAAGTCATTCTACGAACTCGAGACGGAAGCAGCAAATTCCAGTTAAAGTTTAAATATATAACCAAAAAATATTTCATTCAATGACTACTCGCAAAAGTCTGCTAGCTTGATGCTAACACATAATGCAAAATGCCTTAAACGGGCTAAAGGATAGCATCGATGTTGCTGCGTTCAAGCAACGGACATGTGAAGCTGCTAAAGCTAACTCGCGCAACCCGACTCCGGCTCGTGATGTCACTCACTAGGCCACGCCCCTTCAAGACACATCCAACACACAAATACTACAGTACATACAGTAATTCCACTAATTATTAGGGATTTTTTATACCACTTTTATTAACTCTTCATTGAATACTCACTGATATGATACTAAGTACTGATACTACTACCGATACTAGTGCTGTTCCGATACCAACACTGGATCACTGCATTAAAACAGTGATATCGGTATCGGTGAGTACTTACAAGTAACATGCCGATACCTTATTGGCCCTTGAATGCTCTGAACCAATGGCAGGACAGCTTTTGAGAAAAAAAACAACAACTTAGGTATCGGTATGGTATTGGCATCGGCTGATACTGCAAAGCTGGGTATCAGTATCGGGGGCCAAAAAACGGTATTGGAACGACACTAACCGATACATAAAATTTCAATGTATACAATGACAGAATTGTGAAAATGTCTGTCTTTTGAGTGTCACGCCAACTCATGACACGAAGATTTACCCAATGTCAATTTAGTAGTATCAGTGACTGGTATCCGCACCATTCCCGAGTACCCCAAACCTTGAAATCAAGCCAGTGTCGGCACTCGCCCATCCCTTACTACGCGCTTTTTTTCTGTGTACAACACAGTGCCGTATTTCTTTATTCCTGGCAAAATGTCAAGTGGGGGAAAGTTCTTCAGTCTCGGTAGCGTTCAGTCGGGGTCACGGGCGGAAAAGCGGATTCTGCTCCCGCTGATCATTTGTTATTGTGTGCAAGACTTCCCTGGAATACACTTTGTTCTCGCGCCTGCCCGCACACGTATCTGTGAACTTTATACACACATCCTCGCCGCACGTTCTTGACGACATCCCTCAAGAACGAACAACCTTTCCCCCAGTTCTGTCAGGGAGTCAGAACCCCCCCCCCCCCCCCCCATCCTCTCAAACACCCACCCACTCCTCTTGGCGCTCTCATTTTAATGACTAAGAAGTGTGCTAAAGTTCAGGAGAACCCCCTGCCCTGAAGCGGCACGCGGCCACAACTGGCCAAGGGTTCACGCTTCTAGGGCAAAGGTCGACGCGCGCAAACGAGGATTCCCGCTTCAACAATAAACAAGAGGATGGCCAAGATTTTGAACGTAGATTCGAATCCGCTTGTCATCATGGGTCTTTCGGTGTCGAACCCGTGACGTTAAAAATCGATGGTTCTCGTCGACTTGTCTCGATGTGTAAACGCAGGTAGGATGAAGGACATTTTGAAGGCATTTTGTTTTGTGACGCTTTTATTGTCGTGTACAATAAAGCGGAAATTGAGGTCGCTAATCCTTGGCTCGTGTATACAAATATTTACTGTTGATGCTATAAAATTAATGTAATTAAAAATAAACAAATAATTGGAACTTTAAAGTTCAAATACAATACATGGGCAAAAGTAATGGGGTACATCATCAATTAAGAAAATGGATGGAAAATCTTGTAATATATGTTGCATTCATGTATTCATTAGTTAATTGTTAAAAAAAATATTGCTGATCTAGAAGGCTAATTTATTTATTGAAATAATAAAATAAAAATATTAGTTAAATTAACAATTTTGCACGTAACTGTACTGTACATTTAACATGTATTTCCATTTCCATTTCTTAGATAACATTTTTTCCTAAAAGTGGTTCATTAAAATCCACTTATTTCTTTTTTGTATTGATTATTTTTTATTTTTTTATTCATGTATCTAAGTAAATAACAGGTTAGTTGATTCATTTAGAAATAAATCACACCCCAAAGAAAAAACAATTTGGTTAATCTGTGAATGGCCTTTCTCATCCGTCCCTTTTTAAAAATCAAATGTGACGCTTGATCACAAGTTAGCATAAGAAGCTTAGAAGTTAGCAGTGAGTTAAAAAAGAAAAGAAAAAGAAAGAAAAAAAGCACATAAAAAAAATTACTTTGTGATATCTGAATCCCACAACAGGGATGAGATGAGATAAAATGCCAAAATGATGAGTATAATTATGATTGAAGTCAATTGTAAAATAAAAAACAAGTATGAATCTATTAATATAAAATAAAAAACAATTCTAATAGAAATAAAAGAAATTTATCAATACAGTACAGATTTTTCGTTTTTTTTTTACACGTAAATATAAAAAGCAATCAGTATTAAATTGTAAAAGTAATCAGTGGCATACCTCATTATACACGACGGCCACAAACGGCTCCTCCGGTGCAAAAACAACAGAACCCCCCCCCCCCTCCCCTACGCAACCCCCCCCCCCTTTCACCAAGCATGTTCAGAACACGTCTTGGCCACGCACAAGCCACGCAGCGGCCATGCACGCCTACGTCACCAACAGGCTCCCTCGCACGTGGGGAAAGGGGGCTTTTGCCTCGGGTGGGGGTTGAGGAATTTAAAGGAGAGCGCCAATTGATTTGTGGTGACTGGGGAAGCGTGCTTGGGAACTGGGAGAAAGGTCATATTTATAGCCAAGGGAGAATTTCTCACACAATCTCGACAGCGGTTGTCGTTGCAAAGATAAGACGACTTGCAGTGATTGTCTTATTTGCAAACACGACTTGGAGTGACCTATTTAAGAGTACACAATTACAAAAATATTTGGGGGGGGGGGGTCTTAAATCATTTTTAATTTTCTTATAATATATACATTTTTTTCATTTTTTATAGTGTATTTTTATATATATGTTTTTAGAATTCAAAAAAATATGAATATAAAGTCAAAAGCCCCAAAATAATAATAAATAGAGACACTTTAGAAGTCACACGTGAAAAAACAACAACACACATTATGCTGAAGTGTCATATAGAAATCTTTTCCTCCAGAGACGGCGTCCGACTGCCACGAGCTTTTCCTGCGAGGCGAGACCACCAGCGGGGTCTACACCATCCAGCCCGACAGCACGGAAGCCTTCCGGGTCTTCTGCGAAATGACAGCCGGTAAGTGGATGGGACGCCCCCGACCCGAGTCCGACATGAGATCAAAGTCTGGCGAATGACGCGATTCCGTTCCGTCTCTTCCAGATGGCGGATGGACTGTGGTCCAAAAGCGACAGGATGGTTCCGTGGATTTTGACCAGCAGTGGTCTGCCTACGAGAAAGGCTTTGGCAACCTCGACGGTAAATTTTCAACTTCACAACTCGTCACGGGAAATTTCCTTGTAATGTTTCCTCGTGAACTCATTCACGGCCATTGACGTCAAAAATTCATTTGGACTATTTCTATTTGTTTTTTCCCCCACTTTTGTTTACAAGAGTATGAAAACCTAGAAATTTCGTTTTATTGTACATTTAGAACAGATATAAAAATTTGTGATTAATTGTGAGTTAACTCGTGAAGTCATGCGATTAATTACGGTTACAAATTTGAATCGCCTGACGCCCCTAATTTTTAAAAATCTTTTCTTTCTTTAATCTTTTCTTTTTTTTTAATAATAAAAAAATAACTAGTGAAGTCATGCAATTAATTATAAATAAAAAATGTAATTGGCTGAAGTGCCTAATTTTTTAAAAATCTTTATTTCTTTTCTTTTTTTAAAGGAAAGATTAAAAAAAAAAAGTGGATTTTTTTTTTAACTAATAGAAATAGTTCAAATTAATTTTTGACGTCCATAGCCGTCAATGGCACTGAATGAGTTAAAGTCAACTGTTCCACTGACCACTGTTTTGCTTATTTCCTTTAGGCGAGTTCTGGTTGGGCCTGCAAAAGATGCATTCCATCGCCAAGAACGGCGACTACGTCCTCCAAATCAAGTTATCCGACTGGGGGGACGACAAGGCTTCCATCCGCCTGCCTTTCCGCCTGGGCGGAGACGAGACCCAGTACTCGCTCCGGATCCAGGAAGTCGGCACTTTCAGTCCTCTGGAAAGCGCCCTGGGATCCGACGCCGCTTCCGGTCTGCCTTTCTCCACCCGCGACCACGACAACGACCACAAAAAGGACACCAACTGCGCCAAACATCTCTCGGGTGAGACGCTTGAAAGATTGCTGCTTTTTTTGGGCTTGACTTGCGAGCATAAATTTGAGTTGCGAGCGCTCGATAGTGGCAGCAAACAGACTTTTTTCCGTCAAGCTGTTTATTGCCACTACAAGTTAAAATTTGAACATAAAACATCTAATTAACTAGCATACAAGTCTGCTAGCTTAATGCTAACGCACAATGCAAAATGCTGTAGACGGGCTAAAGAAACTAGCATTGATGTCACAGCAGTTAAAGCAGTAGATATTTGAACACCTGTTTTTAATTATTCTTTTCTGTTTTTTCCTTTTCACACACATTTTTTGTGGACAGCCTACATTGAAACTTTATCAGCATTTTTTGAAGAATTTTCGGAGGTTTGACTATTTCCCCCCCCCAGTAGATTTATTTCAATGGCCGTCAAATAATCACATATTTCCGCTATTCCCTTTACCTCGCGAGTAGCAGCGGTCAATTGTAGCATAGCTTACCGATTCACTTAGTTGTGAAAATCTTCTTTTTGTGTTTGCATTTCTGAATTTGACTCTGCCCCCTTGTGGCCAAGAAGCACACAACGTGAGGCTGGAACGGATTAATGGCATTTCCATTCATTTCAAAGGGGGATGCTGATTTCGTTTTTTTTGTTTCACCATCATAGTCAACATATGAATTTCCCATTAGCCAGCGCTTTGGCGCCACCTTGTGATATTAAACAAAAATGCAAATTGAAGTTTTATAGAAAAATAGCTGATGGTAACCCACGTCCCTTCTTTTTGCACCGCAGGCGGCTGGTGGTTCAGTAACTGCGGTCAGTCCAACCTCAACGGGCGATTCTTCCAGAGCCCGCCGCCCAAACAGCGGCACCAGAGGAAGCAGGGAATCTTCTGGAAGACCTGGAGGGGGCGCTACTATCCCCTCAAATCCAGCGCCATGATGATCGCCCCCGCCGTCATCGACAGCAAGTCCAGCTAAGACGCCAGTCGGAAGCGAGAGACACGCGGCGGGCAAAGTCGAGACGAAAGAGGGGGAGAAAGATGTAGATTTGCGACTATTCTTTCTTTTTTGGTAGAACTTGGTTAAAAGGGGGTCACGCCCCGGTACCTCAATCAAGGCCCTCAAAATAGACGCGCGAAGGCCGATGCGCTCATCGGCGGAAATTCAGCGGCGAGGGTGAACGTTGTCGACGTCGCTTTCTTCGAGTCGCGGCACGTTCGCCGCGTCGTCGGCTCCAACAGAATTTCCGAACAAGTCAAGACTCATCGGCACTCATCGGTTGGATGGCTAATAATCGGCACCCTCACTTGCAAATCCAGTTTCCAAAACTGCTTTTTTTGTAAACATTGCGGGTTGGTGGCAGTTTTTTTTTTTTTGTCCACCTTGCTTCATTTTATTTTTATTTTAGCTGTGTCACTGCAAAACTTCCCAAGGATGGGATCTTTTTCTGATTTTGTCATTTACAACTTCAGCTCTTTAATATATACCAATAATGTACTGTACTGTTTACATCAAATTGTTCCTTTTGGCTTGATCGTGGCCACTATCGGCCAATTGCATCCCATTGAAGTTGAAAATTTTCATACAATGGGATCAAATGGGTTTCTTTTACGACTTGAAGGTTGAAAATGACAGTTGACCAGATTACATCATTAGCAATATTTGGACAAGAGAACGATTTCACCTGAGCTTCCAAGATTCACTTAACAGTTGGGGTGGGCATCTTTGAATGTCTCACAATTCGATTCCGATTTTTGGGTGTGCGATTCGATTCCGAATCGATTTTCGATTAAGGGCGATTTTTGATTCAAAATGATTGGATTGACAATGATTTTTGCTTCAATCTATAGATGTGCAAGGAACCATAATGATCTACTCCAGTCTGACTCGCTAATGCTAATTAGCGCGCTAGTCGCGGCACTTCAAACTCAAAAGAACGGCTCCACGCTGCAAAAAATTTTTTTTTTATTGGAATAACTTGATCGTGACTTTTTTCTTCTACTCTCTAATGTGGCTACAACTTAACAGTGTATCAGACCGCGCGGAACCACACTGCCCCTAAGTGGCCAAATCGGGTACAACATGAACAGCACTCCCGATAAAGGCACACACAAACAAAGGGAAGACAGTATAAAATAATTTAAATAAAATCGATTTTGGGACATTTAAAATCGATTCTGAATCGTACTAAATGAGAATCGCCATTCTTATGAGAATCGATTTTTTGGCACACCCCTGCTCAACCTGTAGAAGAAAAGCAAAAAACGATGACCAACAGATGGAGATAGACAGATCTTAGATAAGAAGGGAAGGTACGAGGGAAGACGGTTCTATTATCATTATATAGAAAAAAAAAGTGTTACTGAGGAAATACAAAACCTTAATTTTGACATCTGCATGAGGAGAACTGAAAACCTCAATTATGCAGTAAAATAAAAACAAAATGACTATTTTGGCCACGAACAAGCTGAAAGGAGAATGTTTTTTTTTTTGTTTTTTTTTAATGACCAGTGATGTGGACCAAGATGTGACTTTGCTAAACAAAAGGTCGCCCTCAGCGTGAGCATGCCGAGGTTCGAGTTGAAACGTTGCGATGTAAAGTTGAAATCACTGTACGCTGACGCTTGACGATGTCGGCTCCACTTTATGAGCTTCACAGAACGACATATAAAACCATTCCAGCTATTCAGTCACATGATGTATTTTCCGCATTCTTTTTATTTGTGGAGATTTGCACAATTTTAAGTCATATTGACTTCTTTTGCAAGGTTGTACTACAAATGTAACAAGGAATAATATCTGACGATTACTCGTGTTGTTGTTGTCCCCTTTTCTTATTTAAATGCCGTCAAAAGAAATATTATCATATATTTGTAATTTATATTGTCTTGTTGGATGTGTGTGTTTTTTAAGAGACTTTTTTGGCCTTCAGGAGCCAATAAATGGTTGAAACCAATGATGCTGTTTGTGTGTTTTATATCTTGCTTCAAAACAACATTTAGATAAAGCAAAAGACAATTTTAGAGACCATTTTTTTTTCAGATCAATACCTGTATGAGTAGTCATCAATACCAAGTACCGACACAAATTTAAAGAAAGACTTACATATCCCAATATGAGTATTTGAAATTAATAGCAATTTTCTTCTTCAAATTTCTAGTTCTTGATTGTAAAACAGCCACAAGAGGTGTTGTAACTGTATCGGAATACTGGAAAATATGGCCGGGTATCGGTACTCGCACATCCCTAGAAGTTTAGTCCCAAATTAACATAACGAGCATGTTTTTTTCCCCCCCAATTGTAGGCAGGAAGTAAAAGTAAAATGTCTTCAGAGAAATGCAGTATCTAAAAAGTCTACACAGCACTGTTCAAATGCCAGGTTTTGGTGATATAGAAAAAAATAATGATAATAAAATAAAAAAAATTGACACCAATATGTTCTATGCAGTCCCACTACTCTAAATATGGTATGCTATGAGATGAGCAACAAAATCCAGCAGGTTTTTATCAGTATCTGAAGGCGGCCATTTTGCCACTTGGTGTCGAGTGAAAATGACATCATAGTTGCTCAGGTCTCGGGTAACAACCAATCACAGCTCAGATTCAGAAAACAGGTGAGCTGTGATTGGTCGTTCGTTGCCTGAGCCCTGAGCAACTATGATGTCATATTCAGTCGACAGCAAGTGGCAAAATGGCCGCCCCCTGAGATGGATAAAAACGTCTGGATTTGGCTTCATAACTCATATTCCACAAATGTAATGTTAGTCAGAATGTCATGTTGAGACTAGTGAGGTCACATGTGACATATTATTGTCAAGAAATGTTTAATAGTGTAGCTTTTATTTATTTTATTTTATTTTTTTTCATATACATTTGAAAAGGGGTGTGTAGACTTTTCATATCCACAGAAAGCTATTTCAGTACAGCAACAAAGCATTTGTACTTGATTCCTTCCCGCAACTTCAACTAATTAACCGCGAAGTAAGCAACTTCCCCCCCCCCCCTCCGTGTCAACTCGAATCTTGTTGATCACTTCACCTCCTCGTCAGGTTTAAATGCTTGTGGAGAGGGATTAACCTCTGCAGCGGCTGATCTGAAGGCGGCGTGCTCTCAGCTGACCCGGCGGGTCCTAGTGCAGGCTGTCACGCGTCCCATTTACGGCAACTGGACCTGGCCAAAGAAACTGGAGAGCGACGTGATCGGGAAACATGATTCACTTTGAGTAACGAGGAGCTTCAAATAATGATTTGATCATGCTTGAGTCATGATGTAGTTCTGATGTATTGAATTGTGCATCAATAAAATAGTTATCAGGTGGGTGTTATTTTATCTTTACTAGATTCTTGTGAAATGGCTTTGCTTTTGAGGCGTGATAAGTACATCATTTATTATTATTATTATTATTATTTATTCATTTTACTTTCAACCACTCAAAATGTTCAGTGGCGTCAGACCTATCTATACATAGTTTTTTTTAAATTATTTGTTATGCCCCCTATGGACAATATTAGCAGTATTATGCTAAAAGCAAAACTAACTATGCCACATATATATATTTAAAAAACAAACTCAAATTTGAGTATTTCATATGACAGTTAGAGCCTTGAATAGGTCAATAAGTCATAACAATATATATATTTTTTTCTATATGCCCGTTTTTTTCACAATGGCAGTTTTGTGAAAAACACTACACTCTCGTGATTTTGTCCAAAAAATGGCTCTGCTTTTGAGGCATGATAACTAAGTAATTTATGAATATTTTTTTCACTTTATACCACTCAAAATGTTCAATGGCATCAGGCCTATCCATACATTTTATTATAATTTTTTTTTTTAATGTCCCCTATGGACAATAAAAGCAGTATTGTATTAATGCTAACAGGAAAATTAACTATGCTGTATATATATTAAATAAAACAAAAATCAAATTGGAAGATTTTATATGACACAATTAGAGCCTTGAATACCGATAAGTCAATAAGTCATAACAATAGATATTTTTTTATCCATGCCAGTTTTTTTCTCTCACAATGGCAGTTTTGTGAAAAACGCTACTTTTGTGATTTTGTCCCCCAAAAATGGCTCTGCTTTTAATGCGAATGTAGAAGATAAAACTGAACTGTACTTTATAAATGGACTGCACCTTATTTAAAACAAAAACAAGCTCCATTTTAATACGGAATGTTTGAATTTCATGTTTAAAATGCTAATTTTATTTATATTTAATTAAGTAACTTTCATCTATAAATCACTGAATGTTCTGGGTCCTGAATATATTCAAGAAATGCTGACTGAATCCAAACCCGGCAGGGCTCTGAGATCTACAGAGTGGAACCCAGAGTCTGAAGTAAACATGGTGAAGCTGCATTTAGCTGTTATGCTGCACACAAATGGAATAAGCTGCCAACAGAAGCGAATGTAAATGCTTTTAAATCCAGGTTAAAAACATTGATTTTTTCTCATTCCTCCGATTAAGGTCTTTTAAACATTTTTAAATCATGTTTTGTTTTTTAACTCATTCACTGCCATTGACAGGTATAGACATCAAAAATTCATTTGAACTATTTCTATAAAATTTTCTCTCTCCACTTTTGTTAACAAGAGTATGAAAACCTATAATTTTTTTTATTGTATATTTACAAGAGATATAACATTTGTGCCGCGACCCTTGTGAGGACTAAGCGGTTAAAAAAATGGATGGATGGATAACATTTGTGATTAATCGTGAGTTAACTATTGAAATCAAGCAATTCATTAAAATTTTAAAATGTTTTATCGTCTGACGCGTTTAAAAAAAGAAAGACAAAAATAGTAAAATTTAGGGGCATCAGGCAATTAAAATTTGTAATAGTAATTAATCGCATGACTTCAGTAGTTAACTCACGATTAATAACAAATGTTATATCTGTTCTAAATATACAATAAAAAATTATAGGTTTTCATACTCTCGTTAACAAAAGTGTGGAAAAATGTTTTTACTAGTAGAAATAGTTCAAATGAATTTTTGACTGGCAGTGAATGAGTTAAATTTCCTTACGCTAAATATTTCTAAAATTTGCCGTCTATTGTTTTAACATCGTCAGTGTATGTTCTTTAAGTAAATTTTGTAACCTACTTTTGTTTTCTCTTCTTTGCTCTGAATTTAACTACTGTTTGTTGATGCCTATAGGCGTTTGTTTTTTTTAACCTTGCCTTGCCTTTCATGTAACACTAGTTATGCGTTTCATCCTTTTATTGTGCAGTTTCAGTTTGACTATAAAAGCGCACCGATGTAGCGCCCGTAGCTCTCAATCCGCATTTCCATCTCCGCCGCAATCAGCACCCCTATGATCGACACGTTGCCACGGCAACTGTCCTCGCCGCAAAAGAACAAACATCTGCGACGTGACCCGAGCGCTGCATTTTCTGAACAGATATCCGCCGAGCGAGGCTCGCTCGAGTGTAAACACAAATCAATTCAACGACGTACTCCCAACAGCACAATAGAAGAAAAAGCTCGCCGGTTGATTCATCCATTTATTCGTTGTCATGTACAAATTGTATTCTGGTGGTACAAAGCTGTTGTAAGCCTCCAGTGCTCAACCTTCTGTCGGCTGTATCACAGTTAAAAAAAAAAAAAAAAAAACAACGGAAAAAAGGAAAAGCAAATACCGTTCTGATCAAGTCAAGAGGTACTTTGGCAAATATAAATTATGTGTTTCGAAGGCAAGCGGATCTCTCGAACAATGCAACGCAAGGGGACAGAAAACAGCAATGAGTTAGCCTCTGTCAGCTTTCATTAAAAATAATAATAAAAATTCATAAAAATATTTTATTTTAAACACTTAAAACAAGTGGACACGGGAAGAGCCTTTCTTCCGTTACTTCATCGTTACATACACCCACTCACATTTTCTATGGAGATTTCTGTTCAGCTTTGCAACAAAACTCGACTGAACACATATATTATCAACTGTGTGCAACTATGTACGTCCATTTCCATTTGAACATCCGTGAACTGTCACCTCTTTCCTACTAGCCGACACGGGTGGGGTAAAACACACAATTTGAACGCGGGCAGGGGGGGGGGTGAGAGCAGGATACGGAATCCGCATATACTATTTCAAATGTCCTTGTCTGTGTTGGGGCGAATCTCTGCGCTGGTCAACTACAGCACACACTGCACACAAAGGAGAGCAAAAAAGTGAAAGAGCAACGGACCACTGGGGGGGGGGGGGGGGGGGGGCTGGATTTTAGTGTACGTTTGTGATCGGAGGAGGCGTGACAAGCAAGCGCGAGTCCAGTCGGGCGGGAGGACATTTTGTGTCGTTTCAGAGGTATTGTTGTAGAAAGTGCAGCAGCATGATCTCATAGTGTTCTCCAGACTCGGGGCAGCGGATGCTGTGTCGCTCGTTGGGGTACACCTGCGACAAAGATGCAGAACAAAAATGAAGTCGGTCAAACTAATTGCCACTCGTTCGCTCCCAAAAACGTATAAATGCGTTCTATTTTAAATGTTTGAAGGGTCCCAAAGACGTATTTTTTACGTGTTTTATGTTTTTTTTTATGCTAGAGCATACAGAAGGCTTTGATGAAGCCTCAACTGCAAAGAACGGTTTGAAGAAATGGTAGTTTTTACACAAACGGCCGGCAGGTGGCAGCAGAGCAAAAGAGATCAACCAGGGCCATGTTGAAAAAAACCCCCCAGCAATTACTCACAATCCTAAATAGATTTGTGAATAATGATGAAACTTAGCTATATTCTAATGCTAATTGCTGCCAAACGGAAACATAGAAAGAGACTCGAATCTTTCTTTTGGTAGGTTCTATGTTTTTATAGCAAAAACAATATTCTGTGAGCCTTGCAAAATCATGTAAAACAGCCGGGAGCGAAGGGGGTTGCTTCAGGGAAAATGGCTGGGAGTGAATGAGTTCAGTGCATCCTGTCAAACTTTTGTAGAAAAAAACATGACGGTATTCATAAAAAGTTAGCACTGGCTGGAATTTGAAGGCACAATTTGCGCTTCCTTCATTTTAGTTTAAAACGACTTACCTTGACTAGAAATCGATGCCCAATTAAAGTTAAAAGTTAGAATTTGGCCAATGATTGCGCCTTTTGCAACTGCAAATTGTAAATCCCTGTTGTGGTAGCATGCTAGCAGCGAAAGCTAACTTCCATTACATGTTAGTTGCCATGACAACTACTTCTTTATCTTCCATTTCTTCTACTTTATTTTGGCAGTTCCCAAATACTTTTGGTGCATTACCACCGTTGGAAAAAAGGTGGCAGTAATGCACGGAAAGTCAACACGATTAGGGAACATTCACAACAACACTGGCATTTCGGGTGCCAGTCTGATTTTAATATATACAAGTCGCACCTTAGTACGAGTCGCAAGACCAGCCATAAAAAAAAATACGGTACCAATTCTGATTAAACCAAGAAATTTTTCCACCAAATTTTCATTTATATATTTACTAGCGATAGCTAGGTTTTATTTGCTAAATTTCTGTCAATGTTATTTTCTTATTTTCTAACGTCCTTTTTGGGCGGAAGTTTATTTTTGAAGGAATGCGCAAAGGGAGAAAGACGTAGGAGACGGCAAATTGATCGAGAGAGCGAGACGTTTGAAGAGTTAAAAACAGTTTCGCGCACGACGAATCCAACATTTTCAGATACTTCGCCGGGTTGAAAGTGGCAACAAGGTAAATAATTGAGCTTATCTTTAAATAGATTTATGTTTGTGTTTACCTTTTGAGTTTAATTAGTTAGACTTGATCTGTATATAGGAAATGTGAACATGTCTGATTGACGGTGTCATGTTTTTTTTTTTTTTTTTTGCAGCTCTTACGGTGTAAGAGGTTTGTGTATGAGACAAAGAAAGGAGAATTAAAAGGAAACTTCAGACCACCAGTAAAGCTTCATTATTTCAACCGACGCTACAGCCAATATTGGGCATTTCGACGAATATCGGTATTGGCCTTTTTTCAAAAAATCTGACGGCCGATAAAAGGTAAATCCAAAACCATTTGAATCTCAGGAAACTAATCATTTCAAATTTCAGTTAACTTCATAAGAGATGCTGCTGACCCTGGGAACCTTCCGAACGTTTTATTTTTGTTCAACATTAAAGCAAAGAAATGTGAAAGTTTAAGATTTCAAGTATTTTTACATTTTGGGAAAAGTGAATATCGGCTTAAAATATCGGTTATCGGCCTCCTTGACTACTAACAATCGTCATCGGTGTAGGCCCTGAAAAAAACTCTTAATGTTTTTTTTTTTTTTACATTACACAAAACGAGACTATCTAACATTACAGGTCGCGATTGCCGTGGTTGCCCAGGTTTCCCATGTCTTTTTAACGATAGGAAGCATCCATGTTAAAATGCAGTGCAGTTCTAACTAAACTTTTAAACAACTGTTATATTGGATCTGATTGGATTGTAATCATTATCAAACATTTAATTTTTTTCTTTTTGTTTAAAAAAAAGAAGTAATTTACTAGGGGTGTGAATTGCCTTGTACCTGGCGATTCGATCCGTATCACGATTCATAGGTCACGATTCGATACCGATTAATCATGATATGAATCTATAAGTCGATTATTGCGATTTTTTTTTTAATTAAAATTTTTGAAAAAACGAATCAGTAGTGATAGACAAATGAAGCTTCATGAAACACTTGTGATATTGTTTGACTCCTGTAGATGGCACTCTTGGTTTAAATGGGCCAGCTAGCTAAACAGCTAACCAGACAGACAGACAAATGAAGCGTCATGAAACACTTGTGATATTTTTTTACTCCTCTAGATGGCACTCTTGGTTTAAAAGCTAACCACAAGTAAGATGTTTTGTTGAATATTTCCATCAAAAATTGATGTTTAAAAATCGATTTGGATATTGAATCGATACGAGAATTGTGCACGGTAATAATCGCGATATATTGCCGAAACGATTTTTTTTTTAACACCCCTATAATTGCCTATTGTTCTATTGTCAATGAGTTATTGTGAGTGTGATATAGTAACCTGAAGTTGATAGGGCTTCCCAGCACGGATGATCTGTGACACCAAGAAATTGGTGTGGAAAAAGTGCACATTTTCATCTAGAAATCCATGTAGAATCAGCAAACGGTTGGGCCTGGAAAGACAGTTACGATTCCTACGATCAACATGTGCAAGCCAGGGCGATTCACAGCCACATCAATCTTCCAACAGATGGAACGTGCAATATGAAAAGGCTTCAACTGACTCGCTGGGCAGCTTGTCCACATGCAGCGCCACGGAGCCTTCCTCGTAGCCCTGCTGGTTGTTCTCAGGCACGTCCATGTAGCGTTCCGTGTAGCCCGTGTCGTACGCCATCCACACGGTCACCGGGGCACCTGCAATGGCCAACTGACAGAGGCGCAATGCGGTCATGTAGTGGTCTGGTGCAGTATGTAAAATAAAAATAAATATAGAACAAGAACAATGTTATGGAACAGTCGGGTTGTACATTTGGTGCCGCTCAGCTTCACAAATTCCTTGTCTGCATCTTTTCCAGTGTTTGGACGCCTTGTCAAACACTGACACCTTGTGGGCAGCAATTGCAACTAAAACTTTACGAACATTCACTAATCAAAAATAAAGGATATACCTGTACAGTGTTCCCTCATTTATCACTGGGGTTACATTCCAAAAAATACCCGCAAGAAGTGAAATCCAAGATTTTATTTTTATTTTATTTATGATAAATGTTTTAAAGCTGTAAAAATCATCATCACACTATTTATTCTCAAAGGCGTTTACATTTTCTCACATTTCTCTAATTATTATTATTATTTTTTTTTTATGTTTTTATTTATTTCATACATTAAAAAAAATCTAATGGGGGTGGGGGGTAAGAAGTAAAACTGATAACATCTGCCACTAACATAATTATAATTAACAATTCTACAAATTAATAAAAAAGTAAATTCAATAAAATATATATTTTAAATTTTTTGAAGCTATAAATGGATGGAGGTATTTAGATTTTTACACAAACTGAACCCCTGGATGCATTTTTTTTTTTAAATGTTTTTGTTTTGTTCTATACGCTGGATTAGGGGAAAAACTTTTTGCAAGTTATTTGGGAAAATTTGGTGATGGGCTTTATACATAATTTTAAGGTGGTTATAGTCCACCAATTCATTCAATTTTAAGGATTTTAATTGCATAAATATTGGGTATGATCCTTGTATCCGTTACCATTAATGATCCGAACAGCGCGTTTTTGGAAAAGAAAGACTGGTTTGGTGTTTAAAAATTCAAACTGAAAAAAAGATATATGCAAAATTGCTTTTAAAAAAACAAGGGAACACTGTACAATATATATGCTTTAGAGTAAAATTAAAATTTACTATCACTTACAGTTTTTTTTTAAATTGGACTTGTTCTAAACTTTTGAGCATGTTCAATTGTTTATTGTTTCAATTTTATTGTCCGAAAATTACGACTTTAATCTCGTTTTTTTTTTTTTTTATATAATTCTACTTCATACCCAATATACAGACACGCTGCGTTATCCATTCGTTTTATTGTTTTGTTTGTTTGGTTTTCAACTCCGTAAATGTGGCAGAACCGCATCAACAACCCCAAGTTTTCAGGCCTAACCTTGAATATGTTGGGCCGCTGGATGAGGCCCATGAGAGACAGGAAACCGCCATAGGACCAACCGTGGATGGCCACACGGCTCAGATCCACAAAGTTAAACTTCTCGGCCACATACTGAAGGCCCTCCACCTGGTCTTCAATCTCCACTTGACCCTGAGGAAAACAATTCAGCGTGGTCCTTAAAATAACACGCATGCCAACTAACTTTAGAGTTTTTTTAAAATAAAAAAAATCAGATTACCATTTTGTTTTTAAGTGCGCCTTCAAATTCGAGCCCCCTCTGACAAGACCCCCTCCCATCGATGACAACTACAGCGTAGCCCAATGAGGCCAGCGTGTTCAAGCGCAGGTACTTCATCCCCTTGAAGGAGTTGTTGACTAACTGCACCTGAGAAAACAAAGAATCAACAAAACACATTTCCCTTCAGGACCACAAGCAAGTACCTCATAAAAAAACATTTGACAAAACAACGCAGCATGGCGGCACAAACCTGTGGGCCTCCATACACAAAGAGAATAGTTGGATGCTTCCTGCCGGGCTGCAGGTTGTGAGGCTTGTAAACCATCCCGTAAAGCTGGAAGCCGGACTTGCCGGGAAAGTCGAATATCTCAGGCGGGTTGTAATCTCCTGGGCAACCTGGCAGACACATGAATGCGTCGTCAAAAGCTCGCTTCTGTGCTACACCATAAATGTGTTGTTTCTCCAGTGGTGGGTGGTCAAGTGCAGAAAAGGTCTTCAAAACACAAACATTTGAAAAATGCATCCCATGAGACGGAAGCTGTTTGTCCCCGTAGCAGTGAATGACAATCAACTTTGACACAAAGTACTGTGCTCTTAGATGGTCAAAATTGTCTGGAGGGGGCTCATGAGACTAACAATAGCCTAGCATAGTCCTTGATATAATCAAATTCGCTACACTTTGTCCCGCTTCCAGTGATTGCTCCAAAATTGAAGTCACAAACGGCTATGCAACCTTCACACTTGAGCAGCTATTGAAGAAAATCTCATCCTCAGACTGGGTGTTTATTTGTTTACCTTCAAATTTTGTATATATATATATTTGTATTTTTTTTAAAAAAAAATTTATTCTGAGAGAGCTCAGTATTGTTCATTCAGTAATTTTACCGATTTTTAAAATTAAATTTTATTTATTTTTATATCTTTATTTTGTATGTGCGTGAGTATGTGCATGTGCGTATGTATGTGTGTGTGCGCGTGCGTGTGAGCGTGTACTCATTAGTTCACCTAAAACCTATTAAAAATCCCATACCGTTCACCTAAACCGAATACTTCAGAATTCAGCTAGAGTCGTGAGGTAGTCAGGAGACCCGAGGAAGGATCAAAGAAAAGAAAGGAAAGTGAAATCCATCACCGACCAGACATTACCTACTACCCACCGGGTTACCAACCAGAGTCTTTCACCAACCCCAGAAACATCTAAATTCCAACAAATTAGGGAGACCTCAAGAGACCAAAGGAAGGATAGATGAAGCAGAGCGAAATCCACAGACACCAGCCTCCACCGATTCAACGACCAGAGGACAGAAAAAGGAAGGACATTTTGTATATTGAGCGCAACCACAAAATGTTAGGGATGCACGATAATATCACGGCCGATAATTATCTGCAATTATCAACCAATTTGATGTCATACAGATAAACCAAATAATAAAGAAATCCACTGATAATAATAGACATCAGTTGTGGTTGTGGCTTAAGTTGTGCCAAACTCCTCAACCCCTCCCCTCTCTTATGGTAGTGTCGCATATTTGTGACATCATAATGCACACGACGTCATGTTCACAGAAGATGCATCATGGTCGCCAGTGTGGGCTTTCTTTACTGTGTCTCCCCAAAATGTTAACTCAAAATGAATTACCGGTTGTCTTTGAAGCAGAGATATCAATAGAATTCAGCTTACTTTTCTATGTATTTGTACATGTTGGACTTATAGTAGGACTCAAAAGTATATTTGTATTCAAGTTAATTTTGCAAACAATTATCGGCTTACTTATCGTTATCGACATAAAATGAAATGAAAATAGCATTATCGTGCATCACTACAAAATATTACTTTTTCTTAATTTGAAAGATCATTGAAATATAAGAAAACGGCCAATGTTACTAAAGAAACAAAATAAGTGGAAACAGCACAAAAGTAAAACTAGTAAAAGTAAAAGTAAAAATATGGCCGTAACAAAATAAGGTCCATGATAGTGTCAGTTATTCAATGGCGACCAAAAAAATGCCCCGATACTATGACACTGGTACCTCTGGCTGAGTTTTGATTCAGAAGTTTTTATAGATTACATTTCTATTTTATTCAACTGTAAATATACATTTAAAAGATTCTAAATGGTATTCTAAATTATAGTGCAATAAATCAGATATTTTGTAAATGTAAGAAACTCCTGTGAACAGCGAGCTTAAAAAAAATTCAACATATTTTCACATGAATTTATGGTAACAAAATGTAGTAAAATTATCAAGTTATGGTTTTATGAATCGTTTTCGAATTTTATGATTTGATTAATCTTTATTTTTATTTTTAAGCCAGCCCTACTTTAGTTAAATTAAAAGCTAAATAAACAAATGCTCCAATACTATGACACTGATACCAGCCTGATTGAGCCAGCTGTGCTTCCATCACAAGGCTGCGACATTTTATAGTCCAAACTTAATAACAGTTTTACAAACAGAAATGTGGCTTATGAATCTTGAAGAATCTGATAAGATAAAGCTTACGAATGAATCTACGAAGCTTACGAATCAACCATAAACGTAATCCAAGTCTTACTACACACCTATTTATTCGATATTAAATCATAAAGTAAATGGAAAATTTCAAATATCTGGAACAGGCTGATGAAGCTGAAAGAGCGGCTATTATTTACCTGGTGACTCCATCATGCTGGCCCAGAATTCGGGTGCTATGTGTAACGGATCGCCTTCCGAGCTGATCATCTTGTAGACGTGAACGCAGGGAGGCGTACTCACATTACTGTAGTGGCTGACGAAAAACTCAAAGTTCTGCCGGGTGAGAGCGGAGATGCAGCACGCAATGTCATATATACACGCGGCAAAAGATGGCAAGGAAAACAAGACAAATATTAATAATAGCGATCTTACTTGACTAATGGAGCAGCTATGAGAAAAGCCAGGTTTGGTTAGTCTGACCACATCGCCTGGTGAGTCATAGCTGACCACATAGAGGTGATGCTCCAGCGGAGTGTCTCTGGTGCCTTGGAAATACACCAACTTTGCCATCTCATTCACCCAGATCTAATAAAAGGAGAAAAGGTGGGGAAATGTGATCCAAAATTAACAATTGCAGTCAAGTTTGTGTTATCGTAGTCGATTCTTTCTTAGGAGAAAGTCAGGTGGAGACGTTCAATCAATCAAACATGTAAAATTGCGTTTGTATGGATCAAACCAAGATGTACGTATATTGTCTTACCTTTGACCCATGTCTGGCAAGCACTTCCCATTCTCCACCCGTCAATGCAATTTCCTCCTTGACTGCACATTTAAATTGTCCTGTTGGAAAAGTATGAAATAATCAACATGTTCCTTGGTATTCTAAAATGTAATTAGTTTAAAAAAAATAATTTCAATGAAAGATTCTGTCTTAACTCTTTGACTGCCAAACATTATCCAAAAACCAACCCCGACAATGCCAGCTGATTTCGAGTATTTTAACTCATCTTTCAAGGCAAACAGAATATTGTGCGCTTTGACCATATATACATGGTGGGTACCAAATGGAAAATCGCGTTCCATTCTTTCATTAGAAAAAAAGGTATGGTTCTACCTTATTTCGTTCTTTAGTAACCATCATTTGAAAATATTTGTAGGTAATTTCAGTGATATTGAGCGAAAATTGAAAAGAAGGAGAAAACGAGCTTTTTGTGAAAATATATATTTTCTGCACAACAGTGACTTTGACACTAATATTTTTTGTTTAGTGACGCTCTGTGAATTAGATTTAATGTGACAAAGGCTTTGATCATCCACGTCATCCTTAAAAACTTTCTATTTCATCAGATTTGTCATGTTTCATTGTAATTCCATACACCGGGAGCCCATTGAAAAGAGATACAATGCTGCCATCTGCTGGCCATAGTTAGTGGCCGTTTTGGGATTTTACAACCCCAATGACAAGGCAGTGCTGCACAAGACATTGCACTGCTCATTGAGAGAGGGAAAAAAACGTAGTTGACGTCAATTGACGTTATTGGCGGCATTCATTAGGATTTTAGCATACGTCATTAAACGTTTTTGGCGGTCAAAGAGTTCAAAACCAGCAAGCGATTTGATGTTCATCCTGACCTTCTATGTGCTGGTAATCCTGTGTCCACTTGTAGCAGCTAGGTTGTAACAGAGATGTAATTTTATACAGATGGCTGAAACCTGTTTTGGACTCGTTGATCCAAATGAAACTAAACTCTTCTTCTGATGTTTGAATAAATGGATAAAATATATCATGGACCTGTGAGGAGAAGCACAAACATGCAGACACATTAAAATTTCAATGACAGCCAAACGCAATTATCTGAGATAGATATGACTAGAAGTAGCCACATGACATGGAAAGCACACTTCAAATGCCAAATAAAATTATCAAAGTTGATGACCTTCCATACGTGCTATTTCCATCGTGTTTTTAAAACAAGTGACGTTGTTTGAAACATCACGATAATTTTTGTGCGGCGACTTGGAGGGCCCCTCGGAATTCCAGTCTGTACAAGATTACTGGATTTTATTAACTGAAACTGGCCAGTCAATTGAAGATGGGTTTCCCCGCATAGCAGATTAAGGGAAAAAGTCAAATGATATGGTGAGAAATAATTAGGTCATAAGTGTGTACTCTAATTTGTTGAGATGTTTAAGGCGATATCGCACACAAATATTCCCCAAAAAGACAATTCCTCCAGAACCCATGATCCGATTTTCAAAACTCTTAATGTATTGTATTAAGGTTGAAATTGGCTATTCCAACTAGACTCCAAATTTTGACAGACTGTCATTTTTTATCAATCTTGTCTAGGACTCGACCGATAATAGGCCGGGACGATTAGTCAAGTCAATCTAAAACCATTTTAAACTCAGGGAACTATTTATTTGAATTTTCAGTTAACATCACAAGTAGCGTTCAGTATCTTTCTTCATTTAAGTTCATGTTTTCCTTCATTTATCTACACATGCTGACCCTGGGAGCCATCTGAAATTGTTTTTGTTCGACATTAAAACAAAGACTTTTTAAGACATACTGATAACCCTTGGAGCTCCTTGAACATTTATTTTTAATAGAAATTTAAAGGTCTCATACTATTCAACTTTTCAACATGCTAAAATAGTTCTCAAATGTGTAAAAGG
This sequence comes from Leptonotus elevatus, assembly GCF_054856555.1. Taxonomy (NCBI): domain Eukaryota; kingdom Metazoa; phylum Chordata; class Actinopteri; order Syngnathiformes; family Syngnathidae; genus Leptonotus; species Leptonotus elevatus. Next base: position 7,418,606 of record NC_141239.1, on the reverse strand, counting down.
CACGTCTGACATGCATTCGTCAAAATTGACTTTGGATCTAATATTTTTGCTGTCCCTAAATCAGCCAAAAAACGCTCTGTTCAAAACAGCCTCTTTTAGGGGTGTGTCACTTATGTAAATAGCTGCAGCAGGCCACGCCCTTCTCTCTCTCGAAGGGGCAGTGATTTCGGTCATGGTAGTCATGTGCTAATGTTGTGAATGGAAACGACCGACCGGCCATGGAAGCAGAAGAAAAAAAATACTGACATGTCTTTTACACATTTGACAACTATTTTAACAAAAAGGGGCATAACGTTTTACCACAAGAAAAAGTAGCATAACGTTACTACAGAGACTGTGTTGTAGCGTTAGTTTGTGATTGCTTAGGCAATGGTTATTTTACCGTAACCGGCAAATTTCCCGCAAACGTTATTTTGCCGCGAATGCTTGTAGACATTTACAAGCGGCTATGAATAACACCACGTGCAAGCCGTCTCGTCAAAAACCACTTAGCGGCCGGTTAGCATCACAAAGTCATGTCAACAAGGTGACTAATGACTTGTATCATTTCTTTGTAGTTGCTGTTTTTGTTTAGTGTTGTACAAAACTCACATATAGAAGGTACAAATACCACATGTAGAAAGAAATACAGGAGGCACGTACATTAATCCAGACGTCGGTGGTCTCTTCATAGATGACATATGGTTGCGTGTTAACGGGGACTCCCTCCAGACTGGCCTGCCTCTGAGCAGTATCGTCTGTAACCGGGATGAAGAGAGACGGCGGTAGCAGGACGAGCTGCAATTTCCTCTGACTGCGATCCAGCAAAACTGCCCAGCCACTAAAAAGGAAGGAGCAGAATTTTTTTTTAAGACTTCTTCAGAATGGAGGAGTTTATTTTATTTTAAACATATGCAGTTTGCCATTGTTATTCCAAATGTTACAGAGAACAGTTTCGGCTGTTTACTTCAAAAAGTGAAATCCATATTACGTTGAGTTGCTCAATACAAAGGAAATGATTTGTAGCTCATTTCTATTCATTTATTTTGATGACTTTTTATGTAATATATTTTCTTAAGATTGAAAATGTTTGTTATTTGTAAGATATCATCAAAGTAACACAAAATAAAACTATTGAACCTGTGTGTGTTGGATCGATACGAGTTTCGCTTTTTGAGATGAATTACCAAAATAATTAGTTTTACACAATATTCAAATTCATTGATATGCACTTCAATATAAGTAAAATGAAAACTTTTTATAACAAGTACCACCTAAAAATATCATTTTTTTCTTTGCAAGTGCCACCTTCACGACCAACATTAAAATACAGTTATACCTACAAAGTATATTTAGTATTATTGTAAGCCAATCTAACGTTAGTTTAAACTTTAACACTGCTTAAACATAGAACAAAAACAAAATACACTTAAATAATGATTCTATTAAAATGCACTGCACATAACAGATACACCAAAAAAAGTACACAAATCAATGTTTACAATAAACATTTCCAAATGCATTTCGCTTAAAAAGTTAAACGCAACTGAACTGTACTTCGGGCATTGGTTCTTTCACATACCACTAGAGGGAGCTCTCGTACCACACTGAATCACTGGCAGAACGGAATCAACACCTACTATTTGCCGTCACTTGTCCATCCTACCCTAGCGATGTATTCCGTGCCTGGAAATAAGGAGGTGAAAGGGACGACCAGCTCTTTATCTTGCATGCTCACAATCTGGCGATACGCACACAAACAATACAAACCATTAGGAGTGTGTGGTGATAATGACGTTGAAGACAAACTAACAAGTAAAGTGTGACTCACTCTTCCTTGATGGTCTGTCTTGATCTCTGCTAGTTTAAGTGTGGCCTGTGGATTTTTGCTACCTACAAATCCCAAAGTAAAAAGTTTAATGAAGCAGCACTAAATAGATTTTTGTGCTATGCCGTAGTCAAAATATGTGCTGGACGGCAGTGACCTGTTCGGGGGTATCTGTACGCATCTGCTTTGCGCTCTTCCAGTGCTGGAGATGGCACATGAATAATTTCCACTTCCGTCTCATCGACCTCTTCATACAGCAGAAACACTGTTTTACCCCCACTTGAGTCTATGAGGGGGGAAAAAAAATAACACATTGGACATGCGTATGCGCAGCAAATTTTAAATATACATGGTATACACATGACGTCACCGACCCCCACCTATCGACCCAGCGGGCCTTTCGTGGAGCAAACGACCAGCAACGCAACGCAACCAAATGCTGAGGAGCGCTCGTGCTGCTTTGCATTGCCGCTTCACAATGGTGCACACGGGTGCCGTTTACGGGTGCAAGATTGGGCGAACAAAGTAGTGAAATGAAACTTCTTAGATCGTATTCACATGCAGTCATTTGCCCCACATTGTGTGCCGGTCCATGGAATGTCGAATGGGAACGGCAAAGAAGTGTCCGGAATTACAAAGATACATCAAAAGGATTTCCAACCGACAAAGTCTACCAAACCATTTTGATGAAGGTAAGTGTCATTTGTAAGATGGTAAAAATGCTTTTAGCATAGTGCGATCGCGATATATGTGAGCCGCTAGCCGTGGCTAGCTCTGGCTAAAAATAGATTTGTGGTCAAGATGTTCGACTTTGAGATCTCTCCAAATACCCTCCTTAAGGTCTCTTATTTTCTTTTCCCAGCCGCCCAAAAGTTGAAATTGTTGTTAAAGTGTAAGAAAATAAATGATGAATCAACAATGTTGTTTCTGTTGTAACATGCTAGCGAGCGCTAGTAGCTAGCGCGTTCGGGGGAAAATAGCTACTTTAAAAATAACCCGAGATTCTTCGCCTCGAATTCACAATCGATAAATGCACATAGCAATCAATAAAATCCGACAGTACAGAAGACGCAAGAATGTCCGTGTTTTGAGAGCCATCCTACCTTAGAGCATACGTTTTCAAGTCGTCCGGTGCGGGCAGTATCGGCAAATGTTTGTAATCCAATCGATTCCACTAACCAAACGTTTCAACGTGTACCGCTGCTAAGAGTGTTAAGCTAAATCTTCTGCATGCGTTTTGCTTACACAAGTAACGTTAGAGGAAGCATTTATCAATAACAAAAGAACATTCGATGTAAACTCAATAGAAGCAAAGCGGACTTCACTGGAAAGTTGCCCCACCACGAGGTGATCCCGTGACGTCAGTGAATACAGTGTACAGTGGAACCTCGGAGTTTGAACGTCTCAGAACTCGTACAATTTGGACTTCAACCCAAAAATCTGAGTAAAAAATGCCTCGGAGTTTGAACTCATTTTCGGAGTTCGAGCACCCAAACAAAGCAAGCTAAGCCGAACAAACCTTGAAAACGAGTAAACGAGCGAAGCCGAGTGAAGCCGAGCAATGCCGAATGCTCACGTTGCGGTAGTTGAGACGATGCGCTGCTCATTTCCAGTCAGATCGTGAAAACTCCCGGAGGTCGCGAGTGCATTTTGATTTTTCCACGACAAATTTCTTCGCCATTGGGCCCAAAGAAAGACAACAGTGCCAGTGGCAAGCAAAGAAAAACATACAGTGCTACGAACCACAGCGGAATTAGGAAGGAGATTATCGCGCCGTTGTAACTACCGTGACTACTTCTGTAAATACTGGCACGAGGACCCCCTTAGCTGTTCAACAACGTGCCTGACGTTAAACAACGCACGCAAGGACCGCTCAGTAGTCTAACAATATGCCCAATGTAAAATACACAAACTCAACACTGAACTAAAGCTAGCATTAACATAGCATTTATCATCCACTGATGCCATCACACCACAACAGGTACGGTAAAGTATTTTTATTTATTGTTTGAATACTGTACTGTACTGTAAATGTAATTTTTTTTTCATAAAAATGTATTAAAATAGGAATTTTCTGTTTTTGGAGCTTGGGAGCGGATTAATTGCATTTACATTATTTGCTATGGGAAAAAATGTTTCGGAGGTTGAACAATTCGGACTTTGAACACAATTATGTTCAAACTCCGAGGTACACGCTGTATAGTCTGAAAGCTTGTCAAAGGGCCAACATAATAATTTTGCCATCTGAGCTTGTATGCGCTGACCTTCCTCTGCTGCAGGATTCCACCAGTAGCCAGTAAACCGGTCAAACTCTTCTTGGATGACAAATGTTGCCACGCCCGCTGACTTGGGGTCTTCTTTGACATTATCCACACCTGGAAAAGAGTTAGAAAAAATAAGAAAATGAAGTCATGCAGTCACCAAAATTGAATTCAATCGTACGTGTTCACACCTTTGTGACAGTAGGTGAGCCTCTTTTCCTCGCCAGTCTTAATGTTAGCTATCCACAGGTCATTATTGTTAATGAAGGCGATGAAGTCGGGGTTTCCCGGGCAGATCTTTGGATCCATCCGGGTTCCCGAGCACTGGGTCTTGATCTCCACAGGCTTGACAGGAGCCGACTGCTAAAACCGCAAGACGGGAAGAGAAGAGCGATATTTGAATATGTAAATAAAGAAAAGAAAAACATGAATGAGAAGGCAAAAATCGCCACAAGTTGAACTGTACAATCACGTGGCCAGACCGTGCGCCATCTCTCGAACCCTTCGATTCATGTCTGATATTAAAGGATAAATGATTGACCAGCATTCTACTCACAATGAAGCCATTGTTGCCTCCATCCCGACAGTAAAACAAGCTATTGCTAGCCTGAAAGAGGAACAGGCCCGTCTGTGTGTGGTAGTCATAAGAGGTGATTCCAAAAGCTCCGAGGCGTTTACGCTCCCTCAGCAGTTCTTCCTCTCGTGAGTAGGCCCCTTGGTGTGGCGTCGCCTTCAAGCAAAACCATATGCTCATTTAGCATCAACACAGACACACACACACACACACACACATGCATAGAAAAATAACCCTGTTCAAATGCCAGGTTTTTGTGATAATGAAAAAAAATAATGTGGCCATGGTAAAAAAAAAAAATCAAAAACTTATAACCTGTACAACTCAATTGACACTAAGGCTGTCACTACCAAATATTATAATTATAATATATATGTATAAATATATATATAAATTATAATCAATTATTCTAAAGATTAATCAGCTAGAATTTAATTTTGCATTGAAGTGTATTACAAAACCGTTTTCCACGATCACTGTTTATTGGTCAAGGCAATGCAAGGTAGCTTTATTTATATAGCAAATAAAGTTGAGCTGTTTTAAAAGTTGATGGATGGACCTACCTATCAAAAATATCATTCATCCCCCCCCCCCCCGCCCCCCTCTCCATTTTCTCTAAGCTGTGTCCAAATTCATAAGCCTCAGAAGGCTGAATTTGTGTCCCGCATGACATAACTTCCGGCACATCACGACCCGGTGTCCAAATTCACACGGCCTTTGAATCCAGCCTTCAAATCTTCGTTTCCATGGAAACAGGCCCTGAGCGAAGGGGCACACTTTGGTAGCCGGCATCGCTTTGCTCTTCTTCTACGCGGACTCGTTCGCGAATGCTAATAGCATGGCAGTTTGTTCAGTAAAGCCCCTCCCCCTGCCTGACGCTGGCTACAGATTGATTGGGCGCGAAGATTCCTTGCAATACGAGTGGCCCAACTTCCGAGTTTTCCTAGATGCGAGTGTTGGTTGTCGTAATTTTTGCTTTGATTTGTGAGCAAAAATGTAAAGTTTATTCAGTGATCTTTAACACCGTCTAGTGGTTAAATAATAATTCATTCATTATAAAAATTGACTGTCAAAAAAGTATGCAAAATAAAGATCTCTCTCTCTCTCTCTCTCTCTCGCCCGTTGTCTGCGAAACTGTAGTCATTCTGCTTAGGGATGGCAGAATATACTGTATAAAAATTTGCTAGCTACATAGTGTAGCAGTTGTGGTCCACACACTGTTTTTTTTTTGTGGGGGGGGGGGGGGGAACACTTTCCTTACAATTCAAACTTAATAAATATAATAAATGCAAAAAAAAAAAAAGAGAAGACATTTTAATGTCTCAATTTGTCATTCTGTCTTGCAAACCAGGCTCGAGTAGATCATGACGATTCTTTGCACATCTACAAATTGAAGCAGAAATGATTGTCAAGCAAATCATTTTTAAGCGAAAATCGATTCTGAATAGAATCGCAGACCCAAAAATCAAAATTTAATGGAATCGTGAGACGGTCAAAGATTCCCACCTCTAATAAAAATAATCACTTTTATAGTACCACATCATAGAGTGCTATATATATATATATATATATATATATATATATATATATATATATATATATCTATCTATATATCACAAGGCACCCCTGTTTATACAATCACCATAACAGGATTGCAATTGATGCTACACAAACCAAGAATGGTGGGAATTCACCTGGAAATGATCAAGCATTTGTTTCCACGACAGGACTAAGAGAGCCTCTTTGCGGATCTTCTTTGGGATTTCTGAGTAGAGCAAAGAGTTCTCTCTGCTTCCGTAAGGCATTCCTGATAAATGCACAGAAAAAGACACAAAAGGCACCTTCAACTAAAAACCACAGGCGAGAAGAAATGTCATTGTTTTCATGTCATGAGATCATATTTGTGATCGTGACTTGGGGTCAAGAGGTAACAAAGCACAAGGGAGCAATTGTAAGAAAGCACAAATGCAAAAACTTGATGAAACTTACCGAGGTAGTATAACCGGTGGGAATGGGGAGCATTTTCATCCTTCTTCTGCACAAACTGGAAGTCATGGGGAGCCTTGTTGGCGATCATGCCCGAGTACTTCCTGCTACAATGGATGATGTCACGGAGTCCTTCCCACGAGTGTTTCTCCACAAAGAACTGAGAGGGCACGTCCTCCATCTCTACCACCTCTGTGCTGTCTGATAGGCCGTCCACAGTCGCCATCCTAACTGTAACACAGCTGAAGATTTCACACATCGGATTAGCGGTGCCAAATAAGACGAATCGGAATTATTAGTACGCATGCGCGGGCCCCGGCTCATATACTTCCTGTTAAGGGGTCAAACCTCCCCGGCGGCCACAGTAGCGCAGTGCACTGCAAAAACTGAAATCTTAAGTAAGATATAATTTCTTAAATTTCACCTAAATTTGCTTATTTTGCTCTGACAAGTTATTCTTACTTTTAACTCATTCACTGCCATTGACGGCTACAAACGTCAAAAATTCATTTGAACTATTTCTAATAGTTTAACCTTTTTTTCCCCCCCTACTTTTGTTAACAAGAGTATGAAAATGAACATATAAAATTTGTGATTAATCGTGAGTTAACTAGTGAAGTCATGCGATTAATTACAATTAAACATTTTAATCGCCTGACAAGATAATTATTAAAAATTAGGGGCATCAGGCGATGAATTTTTTTTTCATCGTAATTAATCGCATGACTTCAATAGTTAACTCACGATTAATCACAAATTTTATATCTGTTCTAAATGTATAATAAAAAAATTCTAGGTTTTCATACTCTTGTTAACAAAAGTAGAATTTTTTTAAACTAATAGAAATAGTTGAAATTATTTTTTAACGTTTATAACCGTCAATAGCAGGGAATGAGTTCAAATAAGATTGTCAGACAAGATCATTCTGCTTATTTTAAGATACGTAATACTTAAATATCTTATTTGATCAACCAGTCTTGGCATTGAGTGTTAACAGCCAGTTTTCAGTACCGTGAGGCTTAAAACGAGCATTTTCCACATTTTAAGATGGCGAAGCAACATCAAAGGCCCTGAACTGGGGTTTCATAAGTGGAATTTCTTATTTTAAGATCTTACATAATTAAGTAATAAGATAAATGGAAAAAGTATAAGTGTGAAAATAATTAGACAAAAGTTCAATATAGCACTTTATTGTAAGCATTTTCTTTCCTTGTTAAAATCATCAGTTCGTGGTTTCGTTATATTTACTAAGTTTGTTTTTCTTCTTTCCGGCCACTATATGAATAAATGAATGTGAATATATTTTAATCAATATTATTATTATTTATTTAGTCAATATGACTTTGTTTTTAGTCTAAAAATACTATTTTCAAGACCGCTGTGGTTGATATGGGCCTAGTATTTTCTTATTGTTCATAATCTTACAGGTAAATTTAAGTAAAATGTTCTTGTTCTGTTGGCAGATAATTTTCCTTATTTGAAGTAATAATTTTCTTATTTTACAATTTTTTTCCCCTTAAAATTTATACTGTCCTTTTTGCAGCGTGGAACCAACCGAGTAGAACAGTCAGTATTTTGATTTTGAGATTGCTTAAGGTCAATTTTGGGTAATATGCCAGGTTCCCATTGTTCAGTGCGTGATTGTCACAACGGTACACGTGGACTCAAAACGTGGATGAAGGGATTTTGCCATATTCACGCGCGAGTGCAATAACGTATCTGCGACCCACCTTACATACTCATCCCATTTCCTACTGAAAGAAAACCTCAAATGGATCAGAGGTTTAGGGGTGCTATAAAGAAGTTTAGAAGTGTTTGGTTGTAAACCAAATCTAGTAAACGTTATGCAGAGGAGAAAATGACTGCGTAGTAAAATATAAACATATCCCAACCCTTATTTATGGAGAAGGGAACTCTTTTTGATACAACAGCTCCTCAACATACACATTGACAGGGGTGTGCCCAAAAAAATCGATTCTCATAAGAATGGCGATTCTCATTTAGTACGATTTAGAATCGATTTGAAATGGCCCAAAATCGATTTTTTTAAAATTATTTTATACTGTCTTGTCTTTGTCTGTGTGTGCCTTTATTTGGAGAGCTGTTCATGTTGTACCCGGTTTGGCCACTGGGGGCAGTGTGGTTCCACATGGTCTAATACACTAAGTTGTAGCCACATGAGAGTAGAAAGAAAAAGTCACGATCAAGTTATTACAATAAATGTTTGTTTTTTTGCAGTGTGGTGCCGTTCTTTTGAGTGATAAAAGTGCCGCGAGTAGCGCGCTAATTAGCATTAGCAAGTAGATCAATACGATTCCTTGCACATCTATAGATTGAAGCAAAAATCTTTGTGAATCAAATCATTTTGAATCAAAAATCGTTCATAATCGAAAATCGATTCTGAATCGAATCGCAGGCCCAAACATCGGAATCGAATCAGGAGACATTCAAAGATCCCCACCCTTAGTATCAAACATAGCTAAGATTTACAGTAAACTTAAGCCTGGTACACACACAAGGATTTTTCAAATCTTAAAAGATGTTTTATCTTAGTCAGACCCCACATATAAAGATACAAAAAGATTTTTAAAAATCGGGCATTTAACAGTTTTGGTCGTAATGTATGTGGGGTGCTCAGATAATCTCATCACAGCTCCGCACACACATAAAGATGGTCTTCCACCACTGGTCAAGAATCCAGTCGTCCGTGGCAAAGCTCTCCCGTGATCACACGTGACTTCACAAACACTTGTTTTTTTTCCCCCCATACAACTTTATTGAACAATTCTAAACAATACACAAATACATTGTGAACACTACACAAACTTGTTCATACAAAAATAAATAAATAAAAAAGCCAGGGGTGATATTTAAATAAAAATCTTTAAAAAAAAAAAAAGAGCATAAAGCTACAGTTCTCATCGCTTTCTTGTTGATAGTGACTTCTGCATTATCTGATTTTTTTCCCACTTTTGCTAACAAGAGTATGAAAACCTATATATATTTTTTAGAAATGTGATTCATCGTGAGTTAACTATTGAAGTCATGAGATTAATTACAATTTAAAAATAATTATCGCCGGACGCGACTTAAAGATTATAAAAAATTTGGGCCGTCAGGCGATGAATTTTTTTTAATCGTAATTAATCGCATGACTTCACTAGTTAGCTCACAATTAATCACAAATTGTATATCTGTTCTAAATGTACAATAAAAAAAGTATAGGTTTTCATACTCTTGTTAACAAAAGTAGAAAAATGTTAAACTAATAGAAATAGTTTAGAATTGTTGACGTCAACGGCAATGAATGAGTTCATGTGTTTAATGTACGGGCACTCGTTTGTCACGTCGTAAATATTGAACATGTTCATTATTTAAGAATGTCGGCCCCGACTGGTTTTGGACCCAATTGTCGGGACAAATTCACTCTTAACACAGCTCTAACATAAAGATAATCTTTTAAAATAATCTTATAAGATATAAGATTGTCGGCCGTTTGACGTTGTTGGTCGGGACGGGGAAAAAATCAGGACAAAAACAGCCTGATTCTCTTTATGTGCGTACCAGGCTTTAGTTTCACACCTAATTATCCAAATTTGAGAGCGTTTGCCTTTAGAGGCTCCACTGTAACTACATGACATCAATTAGACTAGATCAACTGTGTTCATCAATCTTCACATGAATCAGCAAAAGGAGACACAATACCTTTTCCAGATACCCTCTTGAGTCTCGCAAAGCTTGACCTTCTTGACTCTATGCATCCACCGGTCAACGCGCCTCTGGAACCCTGCAACATGTGAGCAGCAGGTACAGCGGTGAAATTCCCCAAATAGCGTCGACAATCGCACAATTGTCTGCTTCCTCCAAGCAGATAAGTTAAGCTTTAAAAATAGCGTGTGTCCCCCCACCCCCCCGGGTTTGTTTTCTGCTGCATCAGTCCAAAGAACATGCCCTGGACAAAAATGAGTGGCACAAAGAAAACCTTTCACCAAGATGTTATGCAGCACAGTGGCTAAGAATCAGCAAATATTGTGGTTAAAGAGGTTTTTTTTTTTTTTTTTTTTTTTTTTTTTTTTTTTACATTTGGTTATCTGTTGGGTGAGACTACGCTGTTTGTTTTCAGCTCTGTTAGAAGCAAAGTACAGTGTCCGTGCAATTCTCCACATTCTTTCCTTTATAATCGGGAGTTGGGAAGGGATTAGTGTGAGGAAAACTGATGAAGGGAAAATGTACTCGATCCTCTAGCGAAGAAGTGCATTTATGATTGTGTTAGGAGGACAATCATTTGCAGCAACTAAATGTTCAAAATGTGCACGATGTTACACTGTCTTCAACCTTTTAAGTACAGTTCCGTTAAATTAATTTAAGCTTTAGTTTTAATTCATTTGTTGTTATTTTTTTTTTTTATATAACTGCTTGTTTACAAACGTTTACTTGATACTTAGGTACTTTTTGTGCAACTTTTAAATGCAATACAGTAGGGGTGCACCCAAAAAATTGATTCTCATAAGAATCGCGATTCTCATTTAGTTTGATTCAGAATCAATTTTAAATGTCCCAAAATCGATTTTATTTAAATTATTTTATACTGTTTTGCCTTTTTCTGTGTGTGCCTTTATTTGGAGCGCTGTTCATGTTGTACCCAATTTGCACACTTGGGGGCAGTGTGGTTCCACGCAGTCTAATACACTGGTAAGTTGCAGCCACATTAGAGAGTAAAAAGAAAAAGTCACAATCAAATTATTCCAATAAAAGTGTTTTTTTTTGCAGTGTGGAGTTGTTCTTTTGAGTGATAAAAGTGCCGCGAGTAGCGCGCGCGCTAATTAGCATTAGCGAGTCAGACTGGAGTAGATCATTACAATTCCTTGCACATCTATAGATTGAAGCAAAAATCATTGTCAATCAAATCATTTTGGAAAAAAACCTTTTTTAATCGAAAATCGATTCTGAATCGAATCGCAGACCCAAAAATCAGAATCCAATCGTGAGAAATTCAAAGATTCACACCCCTACAATACAGTTTAATTTGATCATATTTATGTATGTATTTTAATTATATTTAACCACACTGTTCATGTTCAAACTGTGCATGCATATGGATGTTTTGTTAGACTATATCATTTTAGAACATCATTATCCGCTATCACATCACATGCCCACGTTATTATCACAGAGATGACGAGTTATTTTTAGTCAACGACATGGCATATTAAGTAAGTGACAGGAAGTGTAATTACTGCGCGCTCTTGCCACTAGTTTACGCTGTAAACAAGTACAATGCAGCTCAGCCTCTGTCAAGTTTTTTTTTAGAGGCTGTTTTTTTTTTTTTTTACATTAAACATTTTCTTTATTGTTCTTCATTTCTATAAAAGCATGAAGGAAAATGCGGGTGCAATAGTTACAACAGTTGAGGACCGCTGGTTGAAACCCTGCTGTCTGAAATAAAACGTAATTTTTGATGAACAAGCAACGAGACCAAGGGGTGCTCAAGTTCTGTCCTCGAGAGTCCCTATCCAGCCTGTTTTCCATGTGTCCTTCCTGCAGCACAGCTGAACCTAATGATCAGCTAATCCGCAAGCTTTGCAGAAGCCTGATACCGATCCCGATCATGAATCAGGCGCGTTAGAGGACCGAACTTGAGCACCCCTGAACTAGACTCCCACAGTATTTTAATGTTGGTCATAATGAAGAATCATCGTGTGAGGAGGTTATTATTACCCCCTCAAAGCTGTGATGAGGTAACAAACATGTACTGTAATTATTTTATAAAAAAAAAAAAACAGCAGTCACCTGGTGACTAACAGTAGGATCTATTAAAAGAAACATATGAACGAATGTACAATCTGCGTATCTATCTTCTTTATACACTTTACAACGGTACTATTAGTTCACAACTTCTGATCAAATCAACTTCTAAGCCATGTGACATACTGTGTTATGGTTCAAATGAATGACAGAAAACGGGAACCTCCAACGAGATTCTCCCCATAATTGTAAATGCCCGTTTTTTCTTGACATGCAACGGAAAAAATATGTAGTCATCGTGTAGACTTTAATGTTTGTGTGAAACTAAATTGCAGCAACATTTCTGATGTTGGGAAGAAGCTGTCGACAATAGATCTTTGTTCTCTGATTTTATTTACTGACACATCGGGACCACCGGTCAATTTAGATCCGGTGTTGAACATTTGCCACACGCAACGCTCAGATTAATGGCAGTGGGCGGTGAAAGCCTAACTTGGTTTTCAGACAGTAGCGAATGGATACATCCTCGTTTCCTTGAATTTGACTTCACCGTTCTCTTCTGTCATTTGCGCTCCGAAGCTACCTTGCTAACGATTGCTACCGTTAATTTAGCTCCGAGCTAACTGGCCGACAGCTAATGCTAGCGGTTTCGTGTTTGTATTTAAGAAGAAAAAAAAACTGTACACCGCCCGTACGAAACAAGACATAATAAAGGGAATTACTTACCAAACTACGCGCTGTTTTTTATACAGAGTAGGAGGCTTTATTAGCTTGTTGTCAATATTTTGGGACAGCTAAAGGTTGTAGCCATTGCCCAGGGTGGCCACACAAAAATGTAGCTTGCATACAGAGCGGAAAGGAGGCGGAACCGTTTCTCGGAATGTGCTGTAGTGTGCACACCCGGTACATTTTCAGAAACGCACTGTGCCACTCCCGATGGGGTCATCAACGTTGGCGTCACTAATCCAAATCCACGCGTGACTCTTTATTCTGCAATTTTTCTGTGGCGCAACATTTAGGCCGACTGTTTACAACCTTTCGGATTTGAACGAATGCTGACCGCCATGAAAATGTTTTAAGTGAACCTCCTGGTGAGAAAATGAGAAATCTTTGTACACCTTTCTCATCACGCTGCGAAATTAAGTGAATATTCAAATGAGTTTGCCATATTATGCAGTCACACGATTCTTGCTTCACTTTGTGTTAACATCTCCCACAATATGCAAAATATGTTAGTTCCAAAATGTCTTTTTAAGCAAGTAAATATTTCTCAAGAAAGATTGCGGAATCCTCGATGAACACTCATGAATGAAAAAGTCAAGCAGACAAGTATTGTTGGAGTACCCATTTTTGTTTTTATTGATACAAAGTGGACAGCCATTTTACTTGAGGGGGATGAAACGGGAAGAGTGTGTGGCTCCAATACCCGGGCGACCGTGCTTGACTGGCTTGTAGGTGATGGAGAACTCGCCCAAGTAGTGCCCACACATCTCAGGCTGTGGGGAAAAACAGCTTTATTTAGTAATATGACAAATATCTTATTTCAAGGACAAACAATTGTGAATGGTGCTTTTCCACGTTGGACTACTGTACAATATAATTTGAACAGAGTCGATAGTGGAAAATTTGCAAATTCTGACGTCACTGTGTTGGACAATCATGACATAATTAAAATATAACTACAGACAATTTTGACATTTGACCGTCGCTGGTCGCCAGAAACTCACTTTGATTTCAACCTGGTTGAAGGTCTTTCCATTGTAGACGCCAACCATGGAGCCGACCATCTCGGGCAGGATGACCATGTCCCTCAGGTGGGTCTTCACCACCTCGGGCTTTTCCATGGGTGGAGCTTCCTTCTTGGCCTTGCGCAGACGCTTCAGGAGGGACTGCTGCTTACGACGCAAGCCGCGATTCAGCCTCCTGCGCTGGCGGGCGCAGTACAGCTGCATCAGCTGCTCGCTACACAGGGGGAGAAGTGATGGGGTGAGATTTATTTTTAAGCAGAGGAGAGGGATTTTGAAACTAACAAAAATAAAGAAACTCAATTACGGTGAACCTTCAACAATTTGGGACTCAACATTTGTACATTACCTGCAGAACCTAGTAATTATCACTGAAAATGTCACTTTATTCACACCTGCTCACATATTTTTAAGTCCTTTCCATACCACCTAAAAAGTAGCACGTTATTAAAATAAACAATGGCGGGCCGGCTGGGCAGCAAACAGCAGCATACTGGAATATTCTCGTAAACTGTAGTAATGTTTGCCACTGAAATGCAACTAATCTGTTCCAGCCACAAGATGTTATATTTACCTTATTTGATTGTTGTGTGGTTCTTAACAAATCCTGTGCAATAAAGATATTGGTGAAAATAAAATTTATGATAATGAAATAAGTTGGCTCACTAAAAAAAATATTAAAAATCACTGTGCGCCATCTAATGTGTCGTGGGATATCAAACCATTCTGGGGGGGAAAAATAGACACCCGAAGTACTGAGTCAATGAAATTTGTGAAGTGTGAGGAAAAAGTAAACATTTCCACAGCCATGCCAAGACTGTTAATAAACAGAAAAGTCCTTACAGTGTCCAACTTACTAGGACATGTCCAGGAGCTGGTCCAAATCAACACCCCTATAGGTGAATTTCCTGAAGGTACGCTTCTTCTTGATCTCTGCATCCGCCTGGAAAAGTAAACACGGACATTATAAATAAAAAATAATAATCGATAGACTTATGTACGACATAAAGGTATAGACAGTCTCCAAACTAAACAGACACTTCACACTGAATCATTACGTACGACCGCAGCTAGCATTTAGCCTAGCATAGCCAGTCCCGTAACCATACAGCCAGTAAAAAACACTTCGCCGATGGCAATGATCAACATTTATGACTGGCAAGCTCTTAAAATCGTCAAACAATCAAACGGTACATTCGTTTGCCCTGAACACTGTTAGAGGAGGTTAGATGCATTTAGATGGTGTTTAAAAGCTTAGCGGTGAGTTAGCACCTACCATCTTGCCGAGAGTTTTGGGGGAAAGGGAAGCCTGAAATCTCGTTCGTCCTCATATCGCGCGATTTCACTCACATCCGGCTGTCTTTTTCCGGGGCAAATCCCCACCAAACGGCAGGTAGCAGCAAAGTTCTATAAACAAAGTTGACAGGGCAGTAAATGTACGTGAGTTATCGATTTTTCGAGTTTTTCCTGTTATATGTCTCTATCAAGTTTCAATATGCAATATAGAACTATTTTGTATACGCATTTTGCACAGCAACAGTTTCATACACTCTAATGGCTATGCTGTATTGCAATGAATAATTGCATAATTATCATGTTGAGAATATTTTCTACTTGGCACTAATAATCGAAATATTAGAGTAGCATTAGAAGACTATATTTATTAATTGCTATATACCAACATGCATTATCTAATTTTTATTTCTTTTCTTTTCTTTATTTATAAAAGAGCTCAGTATTGTTCATTCGGTAATGTCATCATCATTGTTCTTTTCTTTTTTTTTTGTATGTGGGTGAGTATGTGTATGTGCGTGCGTGCGCGCGTGCGTATATCCGTTAGTTCACCAAAAACCTATTTAAAAAAAATCCCATACCGTTCACCTAAACAGATTTTTCTTTCTACTTTAGTCGATTTTATATTCATATGATTGCATCTGCTATCTGAGTGAATGTTGCCGACAACTGAATATTCAGCATGAGTGTATAATCTATGGAATTTGAAGTAGAAAGTTATTGATCAAAGATAGTTTAAAAGTGACTACGTTTTCAAATAAATGAAAATTACAGTCATGTCACACTCCAGTTATATTTGTCTTTTATATTAAAATAAGACCTTTAATTAGATTGAGGTCCACCGTCAAATTTCGTGATCCTCGTCCAGAGTTTAAGTTCTTTCAAATGACATATCTGGCACAGTGTAGACGTTTCAATACTGTAAGCCATCGGTGGTGATGACTAAAAACAATAATCAGAATGTCACAGTACAGCTGCAAAAACAAAAAACAGAAATGACTTGCTAGTCACTTCTGATAAAAAATGGCAACTTCCCCTAATTATGTATCAGTTTCATGAGGCAGGACTTTACAGCAAACGCTATTATCAGAGAAGCGTGCTAAATTTGACGTGGACACAACACCAAACCACACCAGATAATGAATACATATTTATTACATTGTATACACAAAAACAACTACACTTGCTAATTTATCCTGTACACGTAGATAAAACTAAAAAGCAGCATAATAACTCAATGAACAGCGATTATGATGCTCATTTTCTCTCAGATGAACTAAAACATTAAAATCCAATTAAGAGTTGTTTTAGGTGTACCTAATAAATTAGCAGGTTACGTTTATGGGTCAACCTTGTTTTTCCATCGGCAGCAATAACTCTGGAGGTAAAATAAAAATAAGCATGGTACTACAAATGTTATTCAAAAGTCGTAGAAAAACGAGCCCGATTCAATTCATGACTATGTATAAATAATAAACAGAATTGAGTAATTGGTTTACACGCCAACCAATGTAAAAGGAATGATTCACTTCATATTTAAAAATGATAATAATAATCTAAAAAACCCAGTATTCATAATTGGAATGTTCAAAAAAATGGATTGTTTGTTTAATCCCCGCCCCTTTCTTCTGTTAGACAAGTTGGACTGGTTATGCAGTCAATGAAAAATGTATGCTGTACTGTAATATAAGAAACGAAAACTGAAACTGTGTGAACAAAAGTCCTTATTTGTCAGTAAGACACAATTCCCTGGGATTCAAATTTGACGTGTGTGGGTATTTTCATCTAAAAAGTACAAATTTCCAAGTAATATACGGTGCCCCTTAAAATCTCCCTAAAAAACAACTAAAATGTTAGTCAAGCACTGGAGAAAAGGAAATTTGGCACATAGATAAGAGGGAAAACAAAAAGAAGCTCCCTGGGATACAAAACTACATACAAACAGCCAAATGACTTGGCTTTTGTAGTCACTTTTCAGATAAAAAAAAAACTAAAATCACACAAATACAGTTCATTTTGATATGTGTAACATAACAACCATGGGGTAAGAGAAACGTGAATACTATAAGGATATGACCTGCAAAAGGTGCAACATCCTTTGGATATCAAACTAAAAACATCTGCCTTAAGTTTTTTTTCTTCTTTTTTTTTTTTTTTGCATGGCATGCCTCGGTTTACACAATCTCTCTTCCACCTTGCCAAACTTCTTCTTCTTCTTCTTCTTCCTCAATCCTCTAGTAATCAGTCGCATCATCCCTGTACACCTGCTCCTCCTCTTGGTAACCCTGGTAACCTTCATCCTGGTAGTCTGGGATGTAGGCGCCGCTTGCTCCATTCGTTTCATCCGTGACTTCACCGCCCTTGGCACAGTATTTGGCGTCATAGATCTGCCGGCCCAGGCCAAAGTTCTGGCCGCTCTGATTGGCTCCCTGGCTGTAGCCCATCTGGAGGGACATGGTGCTGTTGTCGCACTTGTCCGTGGCCAGTTTAGTGTCGTAAATGGCGCGTCTTGTCCCCGGCGCCGTCATTCCGGCCTGAAAGAAAGACATCAGTAAGCTTTCAAGAACGCCAGTGTCATTTTTTTCCATTTCCTTCATCGTGTTGCTCACTGATGACAAGTGTGCGCTTCATACCCCACCCCCCCAAAAAAAGAAGTTGCCACATCACTTATACAAGACTCAACATGACACTGATAGGTCATGGCAGAGGAATGACAGCCCCCAGCAGCATTTTCCGATTGCAGCTTCATTTTATGACAAGTTGAAAAAAAAAAAACTTTCCAAAGCTGAACCTTCTCTCCCGACCAAACAGCACTGACCACTAAATTGGGGGTAGATGCCCGGCTAGCCCGCAAATAGCGAAAATGTGCGTATTATTCACATTCATTGAAATGCCTGGGGAGTAAAAAATAAATAAATAAAAATTATTAACTATTTTTTTCCAGTGAAATTACAGTATATTAATTTATTCCATTAAGATAATTTTATTATATTATCTTCATTTCATAGCATTGTCTTGACTGACCTACTCCAAGTAAATGTATGTGGAAATAGCAATTATAACAAATGGTTTGTGTGTGTGTGTGGTGGTGGTGGGGGGGGGTGTTATTGAACAACAACGTGATCAATCGTCCTCACACAATCTACATTATAATATTTGCAATTGAGTGTCTGGCAATATAAGGTGGGGCTGGCCCTGGTGAGTGACGTGGGTGTCAGCAAATGACAGTGTTGGTTGTTGTGAGCTCAGGCTAGCGGACGGCTGTCAAGTAGCTAACCGTTAGCCAGTCTGCGTTGTAATTAAACCCAGAGCAGCTTGTGTATTAATGTTCTTGTTTTGTTACCGTTTGCGCAATAAAGCTGTTGAAAGTGCACCGGCAGCCCATGACCACTTGTGGAGGCATTATAAAAATGACAAAACATTCCAACTAGCTCTGGTAGGCTATACTGAATTAGCTAACAATGATACTTTGTGTTAGCGACATGCTGCTAATTCTGCTTTGCATTCGACACATTGCAATTAAGCTTCTTTCTGTGTGAAATCAAAACATTGGACATTCTCGTCTATCATGAATTCTTCCTCATGGCTCGCCGCCATCTCAGCAACTTTTTTTTTCTACACAGCGCGTCGGCCAAAGTCTGGAGTAATAGTCCGTGCAAAAAAAAGATCACCGCGAAGCTTCGATTTTGCGTGGCCTTCTTACAATCCAGTTGGATGTTGAATTGTTTTTGTCCAATATAAAGCAACTGCATCGTCTCATACCTGGCTTGCCCCCTTGTTGGTTCCCATTTGCAGGCTGATGGTGGTGTTGTCCATAGGGGCCAGCATTTGACTTTTGTGGTCATACAAATGCCTCCTGGTGCCATACGCATTCATACCAGCCTGGCTCGCGCACTTGTTGGTCCCCATCTAAAAAGGACAAGCATAAAAATACACAAATAAGAAATGACGAATGCCCCCCCATTGACCTAAAAACGGGCCAAATAAATGTCTCCTGTAAAAATGCCGGTCGGGTGTCATGTGACACGTCAAGTTGACAGAGCCCCCCCCCCCCCCGCCATTCATCTTACATGCTTCTTTGCGACAAACACAGTAACAACAACAAAGAGAGCCTTAAGAAGCAGAACAATGAGCAGCTCTGACAGACGAGTATGCGCTGACATGAGATCATGACAAACTGTGCTTTCACAACCGTTTCACCCATGTGGCCACATAAGCAACATTCAATCGGGAACGTTTTACAGCTTCAACACGGTGTTGCCGATTCATAGGCAGCCATGATGTGACAACATGGCCGCCGTCTTTATCCATCATAAGTATCGCCACCACCTCAATTCTCAGTAATTAATATCAGAGTTGATTTAGTATTATGATTGCAGTAGTATAGAACTGTATTGTTATAGAACAGCTCTGGCTAATATTTTGGTCATCCCAAGTAAAAAAAAAAAGAGTTTAAAAAAACAACAACAGGTAAACAGGGAACAGCTCTTTGGGTGACACGAATGACAAGACAGTGGGCTGGAAATATGAAAACATAAGCCATTTTTCTGTATTTTTGCTATATATATATATATATATATATATATATAAATATAAATAATTTCCAAATTAATTAATATACTTTCAATAGGTATATGTATAATTTCCTAAATTTATAAGTGAACATTAAAATACAGGAGCACAGACTAGGCCTAAATGTTCATCGCAAACAGGAACTGTTTTATTCCGAAAAAGTTGATTTTATTTCTATCGCAAGTCAAAAACAACTCAACAGTACTTGGGGTAAGTGATTCAATCCTGTATCACTCGAGGTACAATGTGGTACGTATACTACACTTTATATATGCCACTAGCATAGACAGAAGAACAAAGACGCATTATATGTAGTAAATAAACAACAATCTTTGGACCAATGAAGTGAAATTGGATAATTTCCGTGCGTGGGCGGGAATCACTGATGTAGATTATGCGCACACAAACCAGGATCTTTTGCAATTTCATCAGAATTGTTTGTGAATGTTTTTTTCATTTTTTATAACTCCTTACATCCTTTGTCGCTACAACTGGGGGGGGGGGGGGGGGTCAGTTGTTAGTGTCTTAAACAGATGTGTACCTGGAGGCCGATAACGCACTGTCCAGCCTTCATTTTCTCATCATCAAATGTCCTCCTCTGCTTGTCTGCATATTTCACGCCAATGTCGACCCGTGACTGGGTGCCATTGGTCTTGGCCTGCACAGACACAACAAGGTCATAGTGAGTCAGTCGGCAAGAAATACATGGGGGGGGGGGGGGGGGGGGTATTTTCCAGGAAAAAAAAGAAAGGAGAAAATATCAGACTGATGAGAGAAGCAATGGGAGTTATCGTACAAGTTCTCATAACCTGCTTTGTTTGTATGAATTGAGTAAAATACACTCATCTTAAAACAATTATGCGGTGGTTTGTCGCTATAACAGAGAAATATGCCTGCGAGTGTTGTTGTATGATGTTGCAGGTTTGCATTGCTGCTCCGCGTTTGTCTAAGTAGCTGTTGTTTGAAGAGTTATAATTACTGTAACATACATCTATGCTAATTTCCCCCTCTGGTATTTCACATGATATCAAACGACTTTCATGAGATGAACGCTTTGGTGTTTACATATATGATGTCAGTTTTGCAGTTAACTTCCATTGGGAGTGACAAACAACCATGAAGTCAAAATTTGGGTGACTACTAGCCTTGATGCCGCATCCCGGCAGATTTCGCCAACCTCATTCTTTTGTCCCGATATTACACAGTCCCCTCCCCCCACCGCCCCCCGTCCCGTTTTTTTTCCATATATATACCAATCACACAGTTGTCAAAGCGATTCATACAATAAACCCATTAAAAGCATGCAACAGCAATGAGTAATAAATGTTTGAAAATGATTTTTCGTTTAACTGATGAGAACTGTATGGTCCACTTCCACACTACGAAAATCCCTAAAAAAGTGAGTGTCTCTGTATTTCATCGCGCTGTGCAGCCAGACGGAACACGTAACACACACACGCTCCCGAGAACAAACATGTGACAGTGACACAGCATTTCACAAAACACCGCCACTTACCATGCTGGCCAGAGCCAGCAGCGTGGTCTGCAACTGCGTCTTGTTGCCGTTCTCGAACACGTCGTTGGCCTCAAAGGTGTCATGGGGCTTCAGGCCGTACGCTTTGATCGCCGTGATGAAGTTGGTCAAGTTTTCCAGCTAAAAATAAAAATGAACGAATGGAGATGAGAGTGTAGTGTGGAAGACGTAATTTAGGTGCCTTACTTCGATTTATTATTTGAGCTTTCCATTTCTTTTGGCTGGCTAGCGACATCACGGCGGCTGACGTTCAGCATCCATGACAAAGTGAGTAGCGACATACGTGTGTACTTTGCGTGCCTCGTTAACATTAGAAACGTTACTTTTATTTTTAGGATTTTATGTTAATTAGTGACAGTTGCAGTGTATCGATCGCCAAGTCAGTGGCACTCTGCTACCGAAGTATCTTGGTCTTTCAGAATAAGAGCAGAAAAGAGGAACTAATGTTAACTACAAAAACGGGGATAACTTAAAAGCATTTTTGAAAGATATTTGCAATAGTATTCAGACATTTGATGTCACTTCCCAAGCTGTAATTGATTAGACCCGAAATACATATTTCTGTCTTTCTTGTGTTTATTTTAAAGTATTTTTGTTTTAATAAAATATCTTATTTTTTATTTCTAGTCAAAAATATCAATTAAGTTTTATTCTAGCTTGTTTTTGTTGTTTTTTTAAAGGGGAAGTCAACCTTAAAAATTTCTTGACAATATGTTATATGTGACCTTACTAGTCTAAACATGACATTCTGATTAATATTAAATTTGTGGAATATGAGTTATGCGGCAAAATCGTCGTTTTTATCCATCTTTTTTGCCACTTACTGTCGACTGAAGATGACCAATCTTGCGCTGTGATTGGTTGTTAACTGATACCTGAGCAACTGTGATGACATTTTCACTCAACGGCAGGTGGCAAAATGGCCGCCTCCTGATATTGATAGAAACAGCTGGATTTTGCTGCTCAACTCATATTCCACTAGCACAATATAAACCAAAATATCGTATTTAGACTAGTGGGGCTACATAGAACATATTGTTTAAAAATAATAATAATTGGGAGGGGGTTGACTTCCATTATAAGGAAAGGGACATTTCGTTTTGAATATTACATCACATGCAGCCTGACTAAAAAAAATAAATGGACTTTTGACTTATTTAAAAATAATATTTACCCTTGATATGCTAATTATCCATTGGCCCATCTATGGTAATTCACGTCGCTAACGTTAGCTGTATGTTAGCATTAAGCAATTTTTCATGAGATGATGTTGAAATGAACAATGTTTAATTCTCTTTTTTTATAGTTAACTTCAACTTGGAGTGACAAATAAGCACGCTTTGCCAGTATAGAATAAAAATGTAAAATAGTCATTAAAAAATGTTGCTACAAACTAAATTGGTGAAGCTATTTAAATCCCTACCAAAACACTGGGGTTATGACTTTATGAACGTACTTTTATTTTTATTTTTTTGTATCGAGTATCTAGCACAAAGTACAACGGTGCTCTCGCTATTTCCAAGTATCACAAGACATAATTATATAATTAACACCATCAACATTTCCACACCCTCATTAATATAAGAATGCATCATTCACCCACTCACCTGGTGCCAGTTGAGTGTCGAGCGGTTGATAGATTTCACAGAACCAGGCCGGAGTTTGTTAATAAGCCTGAGAGAGAGAGAGAGAGAGAGAGAGCAGAAATGTGTTTGAAGTGCCTCCAAAGACGATGACGACAAAGGGAGGTTTTCTCAGCTTTCTCCGCTTACTGGCACAGAATGACTCCATTTTTGAGGCCATTGTGGAAGTCGGAGCCAATGGACTCGCCGGTCAGATCCTCGATCCAGATCCTCAGCTCCTCCTCCTTCTGGAGGTCGTATTTCATTGCAATCTGTCCAGGAAGACGGGTCAAGAGGCCATTAGAATTCCTTGGGAAGTGACCCCCCCCCCTCCCCTCCCCTCACTCCCTTGTTTTAAAATAGTCGTCATGACCGAGCTGACTGCCAAAGTCAGGGCGAAGTCATAAAGATGCATTTGCCGCACTAAAAGCGCGATAACAAAACACATATCTTTATGTTGGTGACGTTTATTATGACTGCATTTTGTGTTTCACGGTCACCGCCTCGGTTTCCCTTTCGCCTCACTTACAGTGTCTATAAACAGTACTTTCGGTCTCTTTTTTTCAGGGCTGAACAATTCTGAAAAATAAACTAATGGTGAGCCCCCTCCCCCACTTCAAGATTGTGATTGAATATGCAATTATTTGTTCGACGTCCTCTTCCCATGTCGCATTTCAACAAACAAGCAATAAATTAATCAGTATTGCAACAAACAATATCAGATTTATTTTTACATAAATGTTTTGGTCTTGCGATAAAACAAAGTCAAATGAATCATGAATTGATATTAAAAAAAAAACGGTTTATTTGACTTCACGTTTTAAGCATTTACTTTTGACAAAATTTTTACCCGAAAAATATGGCAAAAACAAGTCAGTAAGTCGTCAATCAGATTACAATTTTTGAATTTCATTCAACAATGTAAACATGTGGACTACACTTCTTAAACACCGAACTTATCTAGACACCAATGAAATATACATATACACATTAAAAGGGGAAGTCAACCCCTAAAACTTCTTTTGACAATAATATTATGTTCTATGCAGCCCCACTAGTCTAAATGTGGTATTCTGGTTAATATTAGTGGAATACGAGTTAAGCAGCAAAACCCAGCCGTTTTTATCCATCTCAGGGGCGGCGGCCATTTTGCCACTTGCTGTCGACTGAAGATGACATCACAGTTGATCAAGTCTCAGGTAACAACCAATCACAGAGCAGCGTTACACAAAACAGGGGAGCTCTGATTGGTTGTTGCCTGGGCCCTGAGCGGCATTGATGTCATCTGCACTCGACAACAAAATGGCCGCCCATGAGATGGACAAAAACGGCTGGATTTTGCGTCATAACTCATATTCCAAAGATGTTATATTAATCAGAATGTCATGTTTAGACTAGTGAGGTCATATATAACATTATACGTATAAATATGTTTTTTTAATACGTTGTCACTCACTCCCAAAAAACATAATTATGTTTTTTAATGTGTTTTTTTATGATACAGCGTACAGAAGGCTTCCCCAGTGTTTTCAACAGGTTTGTGAATAATGATGAAACTTACCAATGATCTAATGCAAATTGCTGCAAAACAAAAACAGACACAAATATACTTTTTCCTGATGAAAGAAGAGACTATAATAAAAAAAATTTTTTGGTAGGTTCCATGTTTTTATAGCAATAGAACACAATATTCTGTGGGCCTTGCAAAATCAGTCACAATCCAGTAAAGCAGACGGGAGCGAAGGGAGTTGCTTCAGTGAAAATGGCTGGGAGTGAATGAGTTAAAATTAAGCCAACTGTGACTGACCAAAAAAAAAAAGCAAAACATTTATTTATTTATTTAATTCCCTAATTGTGGCCTATGCAGTTTGAAAATCACATTCTACTACATTCATTATGTGGATTTGAACTAGATGAATTGTTGAGCCATATACTTTTTTTTTTTTTTTACACTCATAAATAAAAAGGTGATGCTGACACACAGCCCCTCACACAAGAAAGGATATCCTGTTTACCAAACAGCTAAACTCTCCCCCAAGTAAAAGGAAAGCGGAGAGATTTTGTTTTTATAGCAAGTTGGGAGCTTTTCATTCTCCATGAACGAAGCGCGTTGCGTAGCCATGAGGGAGCCATTCAAGAGAAGCATTAGAAAAGTAGAACAGGTATCCTTTTCTTCTCCCCACCCCCGCCCAAAGGATAAAACAAGCTGTCAATCTCGCCCAGAGACCCAAAAGGAAACGAGAGAGCGAGCCAGAAAATAACCACACGCGAAATCTGCTTGACGTTTGGCTTCCAGGGCGCCACGCTTCAGGAATGCCGGAATTACATTCTCGTTATTCGCTAATCCCTTAATAAGAAAACAAACATTGGCTATTTTAATTGCCCTCAAAAGAGCCCCACAGATGAGATTTCCAGAGACATGTTGAATGTGAGGAATGCGAACCCGCAGCCGCGCAGATGAACCTGGCTCCTAATAGCGCTTGGATGCTATTGGAAAATTGTCAGGAGTTGGCTTGAGGAAAAAAATAAAAAAAAGAAGGTAGAGGGGGAGTTTGGAGGAGGTGAATTCCTGACATTTTATAGCGCAACTGCTACGTCATTGATGGCAGGAAATACCAAAGTCAGCAGCTTCGGGCTCCTCCCTTCAAGGTTGCATGCAGTTTAAAGGTCTCCGAATGAATCATGAATTAATACGAAGGTCATTTTATTTATATACTTAAGTTTGCGCTGTTAATTTACGAAACACTTTGACTTGCAGTCTTTTGAGCGTTGGCTGTGTCTGAGCAAATTTGCGGAGGACACAACTTATCTTCTCTTACATAAACAATGCACTTAGTATTACTCAAGTATTGGACATGGCTTGAGACAAAGGAGAGCCAATGCACACATTGAGCACACTCCCACAAGAGCTGATGTTTGCAACAGCTCACACCCAGACACTCACACACAGACGTCAGTCCACCAGGGCCCCGCCTCTTCAAGGCACAAATCCAAAACAAAGACCTAAAAATAGTATTTTGAAAACATTTTATGCTTGCAATGTTGATAGCTTGTAGGAGCGGTAACACTTTTTTTGTTTTTAATGGTCTTTCTATGTCGTGGATTTTCAACTATAGTGAGTCAGTCTGGAAAAAAATAACAACACTGTATAATAACCACATTCACTTCTTTAGAACCCCCCTCCCCTCCCCCACATTACGTTTAAATTTCTTTGAATTCCTCCTCAATGCCGTACTGTGTTTGTTTTTACTTTGTTGCTGTTTCTATATCATAATTGTGTATATGTGAATATTGTGGCTATGGCATTACAATTTCCCTCACAGGATGAATAAAGTGTGGTATAGACCTTATTGGTCTGTATTATCTGTGCCCCCAAAAAATAATTGATTCTCATAAGAATTGCGATTCTCATTTAGTACGATTCAGAATCGATTTTAAATGTCCCCAAATCGATTTTACTTAAATTATTTTATACTGTCTTGCCTTTGTCTGTGTGTGCCTTTATTTGGAGCGCTGTTCATGTTGTACCCGGTTTGGCCACTGAGGGGCAGTGTGGTTCCATGCAGTCTAATACGCTGTTAAGTCGTAGCCACATTAGAGAGTAAAAGGAAAAAGTCACAATCAAGTTATTCCATTAAAAGTTGTTTTTTTTTGCAGCGTGGAGCCGTTCTTTTGAGTAATAAAAGTGCCGCGCTAATTAGTATTAGCGAGTCAGACTGGAGTAGAATATTACAATTCCTTGAACATCTATAGATTGAAGCAAAAATCCTTGTCAATCAAATCATTTTGAATCAAAAATCGTTCCTAAATCGAAAATCGATTCTGAATCGAATCGCAGGCCCAAAAATCGGAATCAAATCGTGAGACATTCAAAGATTCCCACCCCCAATATCTACTATTTGTCTATTATTCATATCTACTAAATTGATCTATTACATCTACTGTATCGATCTCATCCATTTTATATCTGAGTGTCTACCTATATAAAATGCCAAGACTATATTATCAGTATTTCACTGCTCTATAATAAAGGAGTAAACAAAATTATGCAGTAAAAACGTAGAACATACTGTGACTGTGGTAAAGAAATTTTATCTCCGGCATCGGCTTTGGTATTTTAAGTGGATCCGGATGCTCAGAAGGGGACTTTTGCACACTTTCTCCACACAAACGCACCATTTCTCTCCGAAAGTTTCCAACAAGCAAGGTCATTTGGGAGACACATTCCACACTGGGCCTTCATTGAAATGCATGGGCCGAGAGCCAAAAAAAAAAAAAAAGAAGAAAAAAGACAAATTTAGTGGGAGAGGATGGGTTCACCAAGAAAAGTAAAAAAAAGAGGACTTTTAAAAAGTGATGGAAATGTACATTAAAATGTGACATTTAATGAGTACAGAAGCATAATTGTTCGGGTCTAATGGGCCAATTGCATTATGCGCTAATGTGGGTCACAATGCGGACGTGCAAGTTTGCAGAGAGGCTCCAAAAGTGATTTTAAATCTGCCACAACTACACTTCTTTGCCAGTGAGACAACGCCCAAAGTCTGCTTTGTACACACTCCTGAGCGACTTGTTTTTATTTATTTATTAAGAGTACTATCTATGAATGCGGCATTATCTAACTCGTCAGAGCATTTTTGTTTTTGCAACATACTCAAACTTCGATTTGAGCGAGTTAGGTTTTTTTGTTTTGCTTTTTTTTTTTAACCAATACTTTTTAAATGGCGTGTAGACTTTAGTTTCCCATCCACCTCAACTAAAGAGGCGCATCAAAATGGAGGCTACGCAGACCTGCGTACCGAGAAAAGCGCAAAAAGACTGTAAGATGTGCTAAAAACTTTCATGCAACTTACACCATTTCATTTTTACAGAAAGAAAAATGAAAAAAACTTGACCTACCTTGTTTCTGACTTCCGCGCTTAAGCCGTAAGAGGGACCTTTGTTGAAGCTCATTGTGAGATTTTATGTGTCAAACGGAGTCGAAAACAAGCCGTTTACAATTTTAAAAGTGAGGAAAATAACTTGGCCGTGGCTGGAGGTTGGACTAAATACTTCCTTTTTCTTAGACGGCCGCCAATTAGAAAGCTCTCATGGTTTCGTCCAAAGAGTAAGACTTGGCGAGACAAGAGAGTTCCCAGCTATGTTTACACGTTGTGCTACCAACGTTCTTAAAAAACGGACCATTTATTTCATGATTTTTCATATGTTTATTGCTGATTAAGTTTTTTAAATTAATAAAATAAACTTTTATATTATTTGAACACTAATTAATTTTCATATTACTCCAGTTACGGTTAGGGATCAAATCAATGCTAATGTGCACACCATCGTAGCTGCTATGCATAATGCTAGCTGGTCAACAACAAAACTTAGGCTATGTAAAAAAATTTAAACTTATTTTTTCTGATAATATGAATAACTGTGTGACACTGACACACATATAAAACAGAAAACATTTAGGGGGAAAACAATATGACTTACATTAGATCTACCCATGATCAAAGCAATCAGCAACTATGCAAGGGTTGATGACATGATGGTTTGAACTTGACCTTTCTGGATGGCCACCCCAATACCTGGTTATGTCGATCCCGTGGAGCAATTCAAATTTGTTCTATGCAGTGGTATTGCTTGCTTGGTATGTTCACTTTCCCGTAGACGTGTCGTTGTGATATTTAATCAATCAAACAAGCAAAGCTTTTATTTATATAGCACCTTTCATACTTTAAAAGGAACATAAAACAAATAATAAGATGTTAACACATTAGTAGTCTAGCTGTGGAGCCCTGAAATACCCAACACCAAAGTAGATGCAATTTAAGAGATCATTATTTAAGCCAGTTGTGTTTTTGCAATTAGGCACAATGCACGTTAGCTTCTTTTATTAAATTTGAAATGATCCCTGACTTTGGACATTCTATAACTTTTGCGTAGCAGTAACTGTCTGTGTGGAAAATAATCACTGCAAAATCTCACAATATCAAATTAAATATCTAAATGACGCCTGAAAAAAGTAAAGCGCATTATGACGAGGGAGGGACAATTGTATTTATATAATGACAACTTAAAGCCTGATGCTTCCTTGCAAACAATAGACCGGCACACATGTGCAGAACGGGTAACCATTTTGCCTTTGCATATACTCTTTGTCAATCGATCCCAAACTCCTCCTCTCCTATTTTATTCGTTAGGTGCCGATTGATATGAAAAAGTCCATATATGGAAGGAAACTTCCCGAATTCCTGAAGGGTAGGAGTGCTACAGAGAGCAGTGGACTTCAGTCGACACTTTACACGTTCTAATCTTGACTCACAAACCAAGCGCGTCGAGCTACTGAGCTGACGTAATGTCGGCGCCACATCCCAAAGTACTTTCCACAAGTTACCTACGAGCAGATGTCACAAACCTACGCTTTGCTTATAGTACACGTGAAAAAAATCAAACAAAAGTAAAAGCACTAATTCAACTCCTTTACATAGAAGTGAAACATAATACTCGTTTTGATAGCTTGGCAAACAGATGTATTTATTTATTTATTTTACCTGTAATTATCCAATTTCATTTAATTGGTCTGACAAATATTTATTTGCAACAAATGGTGGGCTTTCCTGGGGACCCACCATCCCTCAAGTGTGTCGGTGGGGTAGGCTTTCCTTTTACTATGTGGAGCACTTTGTGCTATATTTTATGATTAGGCTGAGCAGATGTCCCGTTTTGGCTGGGACAGTCGTGTTTTTTTAACCTTAGGTGCCACATCCTGGTGGTTTTTGGCAACCTCCTTGATTTGTCCTGCTATTACGCAGATCCCGTCCCGGCGAGCCGTTTTTTTTTTTTTTCAATCACACAGTTGTTAGAGCGTTTCATACGATAAACCGATTAAAAGGAAATTTAACTGTTAAATATCTTCCTATTTACTTCCAAATTCACATTTGAGTTCTCATTCGCGTGCATCTAATCCGTAGCAGGACGGACTTTCGTGACCAGAACGAGAACTACTTCCTGCTTTCGAATCTATGAATCATGGGAAATGTAGTCCTACTATCCACTGTTGTTGCCTCTGGTCAGACAACACAAGCTGAGATTTCTAGCATATTTCCAATGTTACAAAGCGTGACCGACGTGGGGTAAACGGCACAGCCAACTTCCAATGGCCGAGCAAAAAAGCTTGGGTAATGGTGAGTGCATTGCCGTGTTTAGCGCTGTTGAACGGTCAACCAAGATAGCATTTAGCATTAGCGATCGATGCGCATGTCGGCCGTCTTTCGCTAGCCACGCCTACTCATTGACGAAGATTGACTATCGGTGAAGTTTATTGTATATTATATAGCGTGCCGCCCGGTTTTTAATTTAGAAAATCTGATCACCCTCAGTATGATTGCCGATACAGTCTAACAGACGGTGCTTATATATCGACAATAAGTGGCAAAATCATCTATCCGCCAACCCTCCTGTCGCCAATTTTTTTTTCACACGCTCGCCATGGTCATCAACATCTTTGTCAGCTACATATAGTGACAGACAGAACAATCAAATGCTCTTTGTCTAGATGGCAGAAGTTGCAGAATTAACCTGTTTATCAACTTCGTTTGCCAAACCCTAAACAACAGATGACTAAACAGGACCCGGTGTCTTCTCACACAACCAATACATCAGAGCATTGCGCAATCGCACATCCAGCTGTCAGTGGTTTTGCGTGCGCAGTCACTGATGAAAAGGCTTGAGTGGAGCCTCACTAACAACTGCCCGTCTGGATGTTTATGTACACATGCAACCAGTGGTGACATCATCCAGGTGTGCAAAGGTCTGATTCATAGCAAACACCTGAGGGGAACGTTTCGACTCATCCTGCTCGTTGTCTGCCAGGAGGCGACGTCAGCTCATTGACTAATAGCAGGGAGTGACACGCAAGCAATTTTAGATTCAGACTGCCGTCATTTTTGGAGATGGTGAAAGTATACCCAGCACTCAGCAGATGTCATTTAAAAAAAACAAAAAAAACTTTGAAGTTTTGCAACCCCTATTTGTGAGGCACATGTACTAGTACAGTCTTGCCCAACTGCCTTTTCCAATTCGAGTGCCGCTTTTGGCCCACTAGTACACTTTACTACTCTTGTCCAACTAGTAGGCATATTTCACACACTAGTTAGTCATGAACCCCTAGTAGCACCAAAATACCACCTTTAGTTTTGTCTCACAAGTAATTTATACTTACTTATCCTACTAATAAGCAGATATGTAGTAAAAAAAAAAAAAAAAAACATGAGACAGAACTTCATGCTCAAACAGTTTCAGTCACTTGAGTGTTTTTTTTTTACCCATGATATCCATATTAACTCATTCACCGCCATTAATTCATTAAAAAAATAGGATTATTAAAAATTAGGGGCAACAGGCAATTACATTTTTTAATTGTAATCAATCGTATGACTTCACTAGTTAACTCACGATTAATCGCAAATTTGTTATCTGTTCTAAATGTACAATGAAAAAAAAATTCTAGGTTTTCATACTCTTGTTAACAAAAGTGGGAAAAAAATGTTAATCTAATAAAAATCGTTCAAATGAATTTTCAACGTTTATAGCCGTCAATGGCAGTGAATGAATAAAAAAGAAAAGATTATTAAAAATTCGGGGCGTCAGGTGATTAAAATTGAAATCGTAATTAATCGCATGACTTCACAAGTTAACTCACGATTAATCGCAAATTTTATATCTGTTCTAAATGTACAATGAAAAAAATTTCTAGCTTTTCATACTCGTGTTAACAAAAGTGGGGAAAAAATGTTAAACTAATAAAAATAGTTCAAATACATTTTTGACGTTTATAGCCGTCAATGGCAGTGAATGAGTTAATGTCCATGTAGTAGTATGTAGGCTACTAGTACTTTGTCCTCACTAGGTCAAATAGCCTACATACTAAATGAGGCACACTTGTGCAGTAGTTGCCAACTGTTTATTACTAATTTGAGTAACATAAAATTATATTTGTTAACATAGATGCTTCAATAGTAGTAGGGATGTTCGATATAACTTTTTTCCTGACCGATACCAGTATGAGTACTCACTGATACGATACCACTTGTACTTTAGCTAAATGAAATGTCCCCCCAAAACAACAGATACTTTACAGAAAGACCTACATTTTTGTAAAGTGGCTAGTAGGGGTGTGAATTGCCTCGTACCTGGCGATTCGATCCGTATCACGATTTATAGGTCACGATTCGATTAAATGCCAATTAATCATGATACGAATTTATAAGTTGATTATTGCGATCCCCCCTCCCCCATTTTTTTTTAAAACACTCATCAGTAGTGATAGACAAATGAAGCTTCATGAAACACTTCTGATATTGTTTGACTCCTCTAGATGCCACTCTTGGTTTAAATGGGCCAGCTAGCTAAACAGCTAACCAGACAGACAGACAGACAGATGAAGCTTTATGAAGAACCTGTGATATTTTTTTACTCCTCTAGATGGCACTCTTATTTAAACGTGCTAGCTAGCTAAACAGCTAACTAGACAGACAGACAGACAAATGAAGCACCTGTGATTTTTTCTTACTCCTCTAGATGGCACTCTTATTTAAAGGTGCTAGCTAGCTAGCTAAACAGCTAACCAGACAGACAGACAGACAGACGGACAAATGAAGCTTCATGAAGCGCCTGTGATATTTTTTGACTCCTCGAGATGGCACTCTTGGTTTGAAAGCTAACCTCAAGTAAGATGTTTTGTTGAATACTTCCATCAAAAATGTATGTTTAAAAATCGATTTGCCGCATATTGAATCGATCTGAGGATTATGTACGGTAATATCACGATATATTGCCGAAACGATTTTTTCCAACACCCCTAGTGGCTAGGTATTAGCCCGATTCAGGTATGTGGTATCTGTAATCAGCTAATCGCCCAACCCTAACTTCTAGTAACATTGAATTCTATTAGTTAGCATATAGCGCTTCCTTAGTAGTACTAGTAGCACACAATGTCAACTTGTTCTGGTAACAGGTAGTTGTCCTACTAGTGTGCAGAAATGTCATACAGTAGTAGTGGACTAGTTCAGTGTTGCCAACTCCACAGTAAGGAAAGTAGCTATTGGCTGTGTAAAAGTCGACGTCATTGCCTAATTTGCACAATTGTCATTTTGCATGTAAGAAGTAATAGACGCTGTATTAGTAGGAGAGAGGAATAAGGTCGTGGGAGAGGCAAAAAGTGAGTTTAAAAAAACACCCTAAACAACACCAGGAAGAAGAAAAAAAAGTTTGTTGCTAGGCGCTTTTCTCACACTCAAAAAGTCCCCAAGTGGCTTTGGAAAGTCGCCAAGTTGGCAACATTGGACTAGTTTACTACTAGTAAGTTAAAAGTGGCAATCAAATAAAACGTTGGTGTTACTTAACCCTGCAATAAATGCACGACTTTCCGTACGTCCACTTGGCGGTAGACAAACGGCGCAAGGGCACCCCCATCTGGATGAGTTCATAACGACACCTTTAACATTCCTCCTTCAGGGGATTGTTCACAATCGCATATCCTTAGCTCACGAAATCCTACGGACACAAAATCAAATGGGCGAGATGAAGAATTAGATCATTTTATTTGTCAAACAATTGAGAGATGTTAAACACTGAACAAGGACGCCCCCCCCCTTGTCAAAAACATTCTTATCAACCAGTTGTAGCACTTTTATTGCAAGCTGTGGTGTGCACTTCTTCTGCCTTCCACGCTTGCACCCTCACAAAAATTCTGTGTGTACAAAAAAGGAGGGAGAAGAGAGAGAGAGCGAGAGAGAGAAAAAAGAAAGACAGGAAACGATGCATATACCAGCTTCATACTGATCGCGGGATTCGGAGCGCTCTCGACAAATAACCTGGCTGCGAGGAAGCAAATGCAGATTTACAATTGACCAAAGGCACATTGGTAGGGAAGAATGAGCAAGTGCACTAACTAGCCAATCTGACATCTAGTTGGATGATAGTGAAGGATGAGTGTACAGGGAACGGAAGAAACCCCCCCCCCCCCAAAAAAAATCAACTATGTGTGCTCGCACAAAGATGTGACACTGGGCTCTCTCCCTCAGTCTCCATTTTGTTTGGATTGCCAATTGACAAATACGAAGTGAGCTGAAGCTAGAATCTCAAAATTTGACTAACAAGTAACTGTTTCAGCATGTATTGATTTAAAGCGTCTGTGTGAGAGAGAGAGAAAAAAAGAAGAACCTGAATGAGCTCCATATGAAGCAACACAGTAGTGCCTTGAGATGGATCTTAAATATTGCTTTTAAATATTGTTTCAGCCCCTGACAAAAAATTTTTTTTCAAGCTCTGTGTATTGTACTTTATAAAAACATACAACATGTAAGTCAAGTCAAAACTTTTCATTACAATAATGTGTTCTATGTTCCACTAGGAAAAGCAAAGTTTCTGATTCAAATGACATTTGTGGAATATGAATTAAGCAACAAAGTGACTAGTTTTACACATCTCAGGCGGGGGCCATTTTGCCACTTGCTGTCAAGTGAAGACGACCAATCACGTCACTTTCAGTGACAGCGAGTGGCAAAATGGCCGCTCGCTGAGATTAATAAAAATGGGTGAACTTTGCTGCGCAAGTCATGAAATATAAACCAAAAATATCGTGTTCACACTAGTAAGGCTGCATAAACATATTGTAAAGAAAATTGTTCACTTCGCCTTTAAATAAAATATATATGTTCTTGTCACACTTTTTGTTTCAATTCAATGGCCATAATGCTGCTCCTGATGGTGTGCAAGCCTTGGTGGACATGCGGATATAACATGGAGACGGCAATGTCAAAACTCAGCAGTAAAATTTGTCGTTCTTCGCAGAGGAAAAATAAAGCTTCTCGATGGCATTTCCAATTATGTTTCAGTATTAGCATTAACGTAGCAGACTTAAAAAAAAAAAAAAGCACCATATGGTCGTCTTAAACGAGAAGGCAACAACAAAATAACTTCATCCCCATTAGCCTAAACGTATTCTGCTTAATATTGCATTGGTGGAATACGAGTAAAGCGGCAAAATCCACCATTTTTATCCATTTTTTCCACCTTGCCGTTGACTGAAAATGACATCGCAGTTGCTCAAGGCGCAGTTAATGACCAATCACGGCTCGTCTGTATTCTAAAGCTGAGCTGTGATTGGCTGTGACCTGAGCAACTGTGACGTCAATTTCAGTCAACAAGTGTCAAAATGGCTGCCTCTGATAAGGATTAAAGTGGGTGGATTTTGCTGCCCAACAAATGCAATATTAGTTTACAAGGAAATTTTGGAGTTGACTTCCACCTTTAAAAAAAACATGATTGTTTTGTTTAATAAGTTAAACGTCAAATGGTTGATTTCTTTTTTTGGACAAATGAGCACCAATTTCGCCAGCTCACTGCCACTTAATACAGCGCCCATGACGTTTGTGTTCAAAGGAAAAACAGCAGTGCATATCTCAAACAACTTGTAAATCGTATCACTCGTATCTCAAGACACCACTGTACCTGAATTAGGGGCGATTATCGGTACGTTACCTGCAACACACGGTGCTAACATTGCGCAATATGAGATTTGTCTTTAGACATTTGAAGTTTAGGTAGCATTTCGGTTCCAAGGTGTGAATTTAAAAACTTGAAAGCAAATCTTCCAGAACACATTTATATCTCGGGAGTCGGAGAGAGCGCAATAAGGTGACGGACGATGGAATGTTAAACCCAAACGAACTGATGCCCAATCTAGATGAGGGAAAAAACAAACAAACAAAACAAACAAAAAACTTAAAAGTGAGATTGACAACACTGCGATGCAACGCGAGAGAAAAAAGGTATGGAAGAAAACCAGGATGTTTATATAAACATCACAATGGAAGTCCCGTCAAATGTAATAGGCAAAAATAAATAGATGCGTACATGACAAGAAATCTATAATTTACTCTTTTTATAATTCACATAAAGCTTCTGGTAACCGCCAGTATTTCAGACTAGAGACGTGATCATATACTTGAATGCAGTAGATGAACACCAGTATGGCGGCCTGAACAGGACAGCTAAACACCAGCCCACCCTCATATTGAACCATGGATCGCAGAGACCCCAAAAAAAAAAAAAAAAAAAAAAAGAGGGGGGGGCAGTATTAACCCTGTGAGCCTAAAATATTGGTGACGTTTCCTCATTCTGCCCTCTTGTCTATCTTGTGCGCTACTCCATCCTTCCTGTGGCTTTCAGCTTTGAAAAATGAAAACAAAAAGCAGCCCTTGGTATCACAAACTCAAATATTCTTTTTAATTTCTCTTTTTTTGTACCAAAATCTCAATCACAGATAGAGGAGGCACGGGAGGGATGAGGGAGTTTAGCAGGCCTGACTTTTTGCCAAACAAAATCCTAAACGATCTTATCAGCGTGGGGAGACGGAAGAAAAAAAAAAAGGAGAAAAAAAAACAGGAGTGGAACGAGAGCCCTCAGTCGAGGCAAACGTACGGCAGGATATTCAGCTTGCTTTCATCCCCGTGAGGGTCCAACGATATGCACTCTGTCCAGTCGTACCAAGTGTCCTTCGTGTCCAAACACCCATTGACCCCGGGCCAGTGCTGGTTGTGTATCCTGTCCAGGTCCCCGTCGTTGACGTCCCGACTCACGCCCGGCAAATCCGCCGCCGGGCTATCTACCTGCAAAACGTGCATTTGCCTCGACTCCTTCACGTCCTGTTCTTCCCTTTTCAGATACTGGGACATGAAAAAGTGTGCGCTCGGGGCCTGCACCCCGGACGAGGTGAGCACGTTGCTCTGAAGGTTCAAGTAGGACTGGATGATTTCGTTTCTGGACAGCTCCTTCCAGTTTGTCTGCTGAAAAGGACTGGGGTTGGCGTTGGGTCCCGGCACCGTGGCCTGCGGCACAGCGACGTCAGTTCTCGGCCTGGGCTCGACGGGCTCGGGGGGAGTGGGGGCCTCCTCGGACTGTGAAGGCTCTTTATGGATGAGGGGCTTGATCTGACGCGTGACGGGGTCAAACGTTAGCCGGCGCTCTTTTAACCGCACAGGCTTGGTGGTGTCCTCGATTTTCTGGCCGTCTAAGTTGACCGAGTAGTCTCTTGAGCGGTACTTCCTCCGCTTATTCTCAGAGGCGGAAGTCAGTGACAGCGAGGCGTCCGCGTCGTCCCACGCGGCCGCGGCCGCCTCGGGCGCGGGCCGATGGAGTTCAGAGTTGTGTTGCGGGCGAGGGGGCGTGGGGGAGACGGAGGGGGATTCCAGTGTCATGGGCAAGTCTTGTGGGGGGCAATGAGCGGGGAGCTCGGGCGAGGCCGCCCAGTGCATGGAGGACCTCTGGGAAGAGTGAGCGCTTTGAGCCGGGGGGGACGCAGGCAAGGGGGAGTCCCTGGACGACGGGCTGGGGACAGATGTTAGCATTTGCGCATATGCTGCAGAACGCTTGGTGGCGGCGGCGTCTTGTTTTGTGCTCCTTGGACTTGTGGAAAGGCCGCGGGGACTTCTGGCTTGATAATGACCGCCGCCGCCACCGCCAGCCCCTCCCCCACCGCCATCATCCATTCTTGCCTGCTGCTGCATAACGGCAACCTTGATTAAAGACGAAGTGCTAGGGAGTTTGGCCACGCCGGGTGAGCTGGGCCGAGGCTTGACGGCATTTACGGGAATTCTGTTGATTTTATCATTGTCGAGGTGCTCTATCCGAGATCGGTCAGGAGACGGGACGACCTCCTGGTCGAGCTGGGTGTCCGGGCTGCCGGCGATCCCGTTGGTGGGCGGCGGTGAAACCGAGTTATCGTAAGTAGACAACTTGGAGATTTTTTCTGGCAAGTGCACGCCACTGTCTCTGTG
Source organism: Leptonotus elevatus (assembly GCF_054856555.1). Lineage (NCBI taxonomy): Eukaryota > Metazoa > Chordata > Actinopteri > Syngnathiformes > Syngnathidae > Leptonotus > Leptonotus elevatus. The sequence goes on along the minus strand of NC_141239.1, from coordinate 7,380,636 downwards.
CTCCGCCCGCCGCTTGCGGCCGCTCGATTTTTCAGCCTTTGGCGAGTACGTGTTGTGAACGTCATTTCCGACTTTGACTTCGGGGACCCCCTTCGCCGACAAAGAGATGTCGGGCGGCGAGGCTTCCGTCCTGCAGGGGTGGGAGCTGCCATTGGTGGAACCGGGAGCGCTGGCCGTAACCGCGGGCCCGGGTTCGATTAGCTTTCGCCAGTTTCGCAACAGCTTCTTGGCCCGCTTGGCGAGGTCTTCGTCCTTGGTCTTCTTCCGCACATCGTTGATCAGCTTTCCGAGTCGGGTTTCCTAATGCAAACGTGTGTTAGGGAGAAATCAAACGCAAAAAAAGTGCCACTTTTTCCACTGCACGGCTCAGCTTTACTTGCTTCAGTTTAGGGCAGCCGCTTTTCCACTTCAGAATTGCATCGAATCAGTTGGAAGAAGGCACGCTAACAAATAAATTAAGAACAGCATCTCATGCATATTAGCAGCGGACTACTCTCAAATTTGCCAATTAACATTCTTTCCCAGTCGCCTATTCACAGTTTTTGTGCTGTTCCCAAAATACATGGCACCTGAACCCCCATCTAAAAAGGGAATCGGTGACAAGGAAGTAAGCTCAAGTTTAGCCTTGTTAATGTAAGCTATGGAGAGTGAATCCATTTATCTTAAACGGGTGATGTAAGATTACTTTGAAATCTATTTGGGATCATGGTTAATGGTAGTTTTAAACTATAAACTCATTCACTGCTGTTGACATATAAAGACTGTTGTGGAATTCTCAGTAGTTAGTTGGGTCTGGAAAACAAATTGTTTTGGGGGTTTGTAGTTGAAGCTTCACAAGTCTTACTGAGCAACCTTTCCAAAATAGTGTTGTTCTGATACCGTTTCTTTGGCCCCCGATACCGATACCCAGTTTTGCAGTATCGGCCAATTCCGATACCTGGGTTGTTGTTTTTTTTCTAACATGAAAAAGCTGCCCCGCCATTGGTTCAGAGCATTCAAGGGCCAATAGGATATCCTAGCTTGGCATGCAGTGAACACGTCACACGTCAGTGAATGTTGTGCTCAAGTAAAACACAAGATGCTGCATCCAAAGTCCTATATTGGCGTCGGAAATAATAGTATCGGCATGTTCTTTGTTAGTACTTGCCGATGCCGATAACCACTGTTTGTATGCCGTATTGGGGCCTCTGCCGATACCGGTTTCGGAAAACAACGCCAATTCTTATGCAGCTTGGTTAGGTTTAGGGAAGTGAGCTTCATGTACAAGACGTAAAAGGCCCAATGTTAAAGAAAACGTAGGCGTCCACAAAGTATAAACATGTTATGCCGTTACGTGCTAAATAATGATTTTCCATAACGAGACGTTAACTGGAATCCAACTATTGACTGCCATCGACGTCTACAGGCATCAAGTCAGTTTTTCCAATGGAGAGGCCCGATCTTGGTCTGGCAAAACTCCGTGAATATCAAGCACGTTAACGGTAAAGGAAAACACATCCCTGAGATAGCGGCAGTACAGTGCTTTGGATTTGCAATCGGCGCACTTTTTGAGTTTACAAGATAAAAGACTGGGGTGTAAATTTTGGCTTGTCCAATCGATCGAGACAGAGAAATGGCAACAGGTTGAAAGCCGTACACGTTGAGGCGCCTCGCACTCGAACGGAGTATGTATAGAATAAACAAAATGTGTCACGGTTGTGAGAGAAGATAATGCAGTTCACGAACTGAATGCCATTGACGTTCAACTCGGGTCATGCGTTGAGTCGGTGTTACTCTTAGCAGGTTTCTTAGTTGCGTATGTGTAAATAAATGATTTTGCCATCAACAGCCCCTTTTTCAGTCTTGTTGTAGTTCTTTAGTTGTTTGAAGTGTCACAAGAAAACTAAACAAAAATAGTGCCAAAGTAACTGTTCCGCTTGACAAGTTTCTTTTCACACAAAGCGAGTTTCTATTTTCTATCGCTGATTACTTACAAACAGAAAAGGGGATAAGCAAACATTCTTCCTGCTAGTGAGTACTGTTTTTTGGGTAGTTTTGGTGCTTACGGAGTTAAATAATATTCTGTGTGGGTCTTGAAAGAGCACTCAAAAATGCTCCAAAACGACTTGCAATGTACAAATCTCTGCTCTGAAAACAGCAGGCAGTGAATTAAGTTAATATTGGCAGTCATACATAGTTAGGGGGGGATTTCAATAGTTCCATGTAGTTCTGTATTTAAAGATTAGTTCCCACAAATAGCCGGACGGGATTTCTGTATTCTAAGCATGTTGCTGTTGGCCATGGTAAGTTGATGGATTTTGTTTGGAGGCATTAGAGGGCAAAACAAAAATAGGCAGCATAGGAACAACATAGGTGTTCATTTTTGACATTTCTAGCAGGGTATCGTCAAATATTCAGTGAACAACTAGCAATGGTTTAATATGACTGACGGGATAGGCATTGGAATCCTGGCATTCCAGGCACCAGAGCCCTGGAGTTTGTGGTTTTGCTTACAGAAAAGTCGTATTTGGTGAGTAGAGCCGTGCCAAGACGATTAGAGACCGTGCAGTGGAAAACAGGCAAAATTCTACCTTGAAAAAGTGAATTTCTCTCACCTCAAGTGCTTCTTTGGTGATGGGATACTTCTCAAGACAGGTAATCACCTCAAGTACAACCACCATGTTGCATATCTGCAACAGAAAGAGACAATTCACATTTGTACTCTTAATTTTTTTTTAATGAATTATCATGCGCATGTGTGTAGAATCAAATGCCATTTATTTGACAGATTGATACACCGACAGATAGATGGATGCCAAAGTACTCAAATGTATTATGAATGATCACGAGTGGTAAATTCATGTTAATGGTGAAGGAATTGCCATTCAGTTCACATGATAGATATATAGATAAGAGCGTATGTAAAGGGTCAAGTTAGCAACGAGCTACGGACATTAGCTTAAAATTAAAGAGAGGGTCGTTCAAAAGTACTCAGCAATGTGTCAACTCCAAAATCAAAAACTTCGCTGTGGAAAACATAAAAGCGAACTCGCGTCACGGGAGCGTGTAAAACAACAAGTCACTGCGTCGTATTTAAACGAAACGAGACAGTAATTTTTTAGGAAAAGTCAACCAGGGGTTGTGAACATTTACCTGCGTTAACGTTAGCCGACGTGCTAATGCTACCAAGTTGAGTCGGAAGGCTCGCTCGCTCTTTTCTAGCTAGCTTCCCCAAGCTACGAGTTCGCTAGCCGCATCCGACACTTGTTTCACGGGGAAACGTGAGCGTATTCCGGTCGGCAGCCAAACTCTTGCTCGTTAGATGTATGTGGACTGTGTTTCCGAAACTTTTACCTTCACCGAGCGCGCGTTTATTCGTGTTATTCCAGTATAAAGTTAAAAATGCTACTTCCCTGCTTTGGTGTTAGGAGCTAGCATGCTAACGGAGCGTGCTAACGGACCTACGAGGGTCCAAGCAAGCGAGGGGGTGGGGGGGAGAACCAGCTACTGTTGCTAAATTAGCTTCCAAGCTGTCAACTCGGCTACCTCCAGGGAGCATCTCCTCCTTTTTTTATGACACATTCGCCATTGTCAGTGACAACCGACGACCGCAGGCCACGCAGCTTTTCAAACAAATGGCCACTAATGCAAACACTAGACTCGGGCACGTTACGTTGGGAGTTTGCCGGACTTGCATGTAAACAGGCTAACGTTAGCAGCCCACCCAGACCCGTGATAGCCACTTTAGCTTTACTCACATTGCTCTGACTGTCGATGGCCTGCAGCAGCCGGTCCTTCATCTGCTGCGGGGTTGCCGAGACCGTTGTCATTGCCCGGAGGATGGAGGGAGGAATCCTCCAAAATGGAAACCGACAGACAATCGTGACTCAAACGCCGCCGCGGTGACTCGACAGGCGTCCGCACAGCATATTTCTCTGTCGCCTGCAAGGTAGACAAGTCAGTCTTTCCCCCCCAGCTCACATGGAACCCCCCCACCACCCCCCAATGGGATAATGTATGTGCTGTGTTGTGTGGAGCACAGAAGGATTGCTGCCTGCCTTGCTCGGCGCTGTGGCGACTGGCGAGACTCACTAGCAGCTGCTGGAGCTCTCAACGGCCTCGCGGTGCATGCTGGGCTCGCTCGCTCGCTCGCTCACTCGCTCTGACGTCCGCGCCGCCGACGCCGAGTAAACATCCACGCCGCGCGTGCACCCTCACTACCCGGCCTGCCTCCTTTGTACACCACGGTACCCGCTGCCTCTTCCCCCCCCCATGTGGCTAAAGTACGCGCACTCTTTACTTAAGTCGAAGTCATGTAGAAATTAAGCCACAGATGACAAAATTATGTGGTCTTTTTCACGTAAATTAAAGTACAGATATTTGTGTATAAAAGAGACTCATTTTAAAAGTACTCACGCTCCTGTACTTAAGTATGTACAGATACTTGTGTAAAAAAAGAAAAGAGAGAGACCAATAAAAGTAGAAGTACCGATATGACCACATCAGATGTGGCAAAAGTACTCACATTAGGTACTTGAGTAGAAATAGATACTTGTGTAAAAACGGATTCACCTCCTTCAAAGGTGGCAAAAATACTCATACCCTGTACCTAAGTAGGGATACGGATACTTGTGTAAAAAGAAAAAAGAAAAAAAAGAGACCAGTGAAAGTAGAAGTGCTGATTTGACCACATGAGATGTGACAAAAATACTCACATTCTGTATTTGAGTAAAAATTGTTGTGTAAAAAAAGATTTTAGTAAAAATAAAAGTACAGATATGACTCCTTCAGAGGTGGCATTTGTACTCACACTGTAGATACTTGTGTAAAAGTACAAGTACTAATTAGATTCTTCAGGTAGCAAAAGTACCGTACGCATTTTCTGTGTGTAGTGTATTCTGTGAAGTACAAATACTTGTGTCAAAAAGAAAGTCCAGTAAAAGTTGGAAGTACTTCACGGGTGGAGAAAACACTCCTATTGTGTAGTTAAGAATAAGTACAAATATTTGTGTTAACAAAAGGGAGAGAGACTAGTAAAAGTAGAAGTGCTGATTTGACTATTTCAGAGGTGGCAAAAAAGTACTCACACTCTATACTTAACTAAAAGTATAGATACTTGTTTAGAAAAACTCTAGTAAAAGTATTAGTACTAATCTTACTCAAGACGGGGCAAAAGTATGCACATTCTATACTTAGGAATGAGGATAGGTACAGGTGTAAAAAACTATACTAAAAAATGAAGTACTAATTACACCTTCAGAATTGGCAAAATTTACTCACACATTATACTTGAGTAAAAGTACAGATAGTTGTGTAAAAAAAAAAAGAGAGACTCCAGTAAAAGTATAAGTACTGATTCAACTCTTTGACAGGCTGCAAAAAATCACTACACTGTGTATTTAAGAATACGTACACTTGTGTAAATTCAAGAGCTGGTGAATAAAAGTACTCACATTCTGTACTTAAGTAAAAGTAGAGATACTTATTGACTTCATCAGTTGTGGAAAAAGTAGTCACATTCTGTATTTAAATAGAAGTAGATAATTGTGTTTAAAAAAAAAAAGAACAGTACTAATTGACTCCTTTACAGCTAGCAAAAGTACTTACATTCTGTACTTAAGTAGGAGAACAGATACTTGTGTAAAAAAAAAAAGAAGTAATTTTTCAACACCTTCGGTGTGGCAAAAACGTATTCTCACTCTACGTAAACAGAAGTACATATACTTGTGTAAAACAGACTCTTATAAAAGTAGAAGTTATTCAACTCCGCCAGAGGCAACAACAAAAAAAGTCACACTGTATGTATATATGTATATGTAGGTTCCATAGGGTTCAACTTTATGGCCCCTGCTCTTCTCTTTGTAATTGCTGCCTCTGGGTTCCATATCAAGAAAACATGATATTTCTTCCCATTTCTATTCTATTGCTTTATGAAGCCAACAGACTCAAAGTTGGATTTCAAATTAGACACGCCGGCTAATAGTTTTCAGACTTAATTCGGGTTTGAATTTCCCACCCTCTTTTTGCGGATGTGACATCATGCGCGCAGTGTGAAGAAGTGTGCAGTTTCATTTTTCGGCCACGCGTGGCAGTAGCAATTTGAAATTCAATTTCCTACATAGAAGTATGCAGTCCTGCTCACCATTATTGGCACCCATGAAGGTAAAGAACATCATGGGGAATATCCTCTGAAAAAAATGAGTTAACTTAAAACATTTTTATTTATTTATAAATTTATAAAACAATAAACAATGGGCGTAAAAAAACAGAAAACTTAAAACGTCCTCTGTCACTGGTATTGGCGCCCTTTCCTGTAAACCAGTATGTAAACACATTGTGACTCACCTTTGGTAAATCACAAATGAGAATTCCCTGTTTTAAATGAATTAACCAATGAATGATGACTTTGATGTTTTAAAAAGCTACCTGTTATCCCATCCCTCATTTACTCACAGCAAGGCATAAGATTAGCAAGCCGAAGCAGAGCGACATGACCTCAGGCAGAGAGGACCCAAGAGGCAATGTGGAATTAGCAAACGTGCGTTTCTGCTAAACAGTTATAGCAAAATTTATCACCCTTTTCTTCAAACCAATACATTTATTGTTACGATAACTAACAGTGTATTACTAATACGTCTTGCTACAAATGTAGCCCCTTGGATAACGTGGTCTTATTTACAATACAGTGCTAATGCTAATGTAGCTTTGGTTGTTGTTGCTAATGCTAATGTAGCTTTGGTTGTTGTTGCTAATGCTAATGTAGTACTGCTAGCGCTAGTCGGTAATTGGAAGTTGGACGGCGTTCTCTGTGACCAGCACAACTACCACTTTGTGTATGGCCCTTTTTTTCGCCATGCTTGTAGATTGACGCTACATTCAGGTCTTGCTAGTGGTCTTAAAAATGCAAATATTTGTGGAAAAATACATTAAAAGCAGAAGTACCGATTTGACTCATACTGTACTTTTGGTAAAAGTGAAACTACTGATTCAACTCTCTTACAGACAGTACAGACTCTGTACTTAAGTAAAGAGTAAAAAATGATTTTTTTAAAATAATTTATCCTGTCAATAATTTGTAATACTCATACCCACAAACTCATGTATATGAACGTTCTTGGGCCACATAAACCGTACTTGGAAATCGTTTTTAAAGCAAGTTATTAAACCTACTAACGTTGTTGAGATGCTATTAAAAACTTGACTTATTAAAATATGATTAACTGTACATTATTTTCTAGCCTTGTTAGTCACAACCCCCCTCGTTTTCAGTAAAAAAAAAAGAAAAAAGAAAGAAATCTATACAATCTATACATTTTTGAATGGTTTCTTTTGCAGCTATTTTCCTACAGAGGCCGCCAAAGACAAGTCTGACACGACGCTCTCGAGCACACCGGTGTTCCGTTTACATTTTTTTTTTTTGCTCGTATCTATCATTTAGAAGTACAATCGTTTTTATATGGCGTCAGAAACGTCGCAGGTTACTCTCACGTGCATGCCTGATGACAACATCAGTTTTTGTCCGCTCGGGCGAATACAACCACGCTCAATGCGTGTTTACGCAACAGTTTTGTGTCTTTGCAACACGTACAGTACTTGTGTTCTCTCGTGTGTGATGTGTTGTCACCACGCACAATCTTTGAAGACCCCTCCCCCCCGTAACTTTATTTAACAATCTTTGAAGACCCCCCCCCACCCCCAGTAACTTAAAAAATATAGATATTGTACAATACGTATGATAGAATAAGTTTATATTTTAATATGACCATACATACCTACTTACCTAACGACTCCAATCCAGCCACGTGTTTCCTCCCCCTTGTCAAAAATAGGCTGACAACTGTGAATACTTATATATACATATATGTATTCCTCTTTTAAATTTTATGTACACATATTAATGCAAAGATACAAACAGTAGCTGTCACACAACAACAACAACAAAAACAAAATACATGAAGTACATATAAAACAAGCAATAGTCAACTTTGATACATTTGGTCCAATTTGATAGGTCATTTATAATAATAATCATAATAAAAAAGACAAAAAAGCAAAATCACAAAACTTGAGAATTGTCATTTTAAAGGGTTACGTTTGCCCAGAGAGAGAGTACTGTACATCATATGGTAACAACACAGCGCAAGCCCTTTGCGGCAGCAACACTAATTTGAAACTATTTGAACCATGTACCCTATAACAACATAAAATATTTCATGTCACAATGTAGCTGCCGTCGGATGAGGCGTCGACCAACGTGGCTGTCCTCAAAATGCACACAGAACGTTGACCACAGAGTACATGTTCATTGTTCTGAAATAGTTGTTGGGACTTTTCACAAGGTGCATATTAAAGTGCATCTATGGGTAATTTGATATCGTCTATACAGGCAGTGGACTGACAAAATTGTGGTTACTTAAAGCAATGCAAATAACGTGAATTTATCAAAACATTTGACAGAAGACAATCACAACAGTAATCTTGCAAGAATTTTCAATGTAAACAATAATAAAATTGTTCTGTTATGACCAAATGATTTTCTCAATGGAGAAAAAAAGCCTAGATATATATTTCTTATCTGGGATTAAGATCTTAGATTACCTGAAGACGCATCAATTGTAATACAAGGAAAACAGATGAAAAAAAAAAAAAAGTTAAAACAAATCCAAAGCAAGAGTGAAACTCCCATTTATGGCAGGTTCCCCCCTCCCAGTACTGAATCAACATCTTCAGAGTTGGCAAAAGTCCTCAAACTCTACTAGAAGTAAGATACTGATACTTGTGTACAAAAAGAGACGAGAGGGAAAAAAAGAGACTATAGGTCACATTAACCCATTCACTGCCATAAATTCATTAAAAAAATTAGGGGAAAAAAGCGATTCATTTTTTAAAATTGTAATTAATCGCATTACTTCACTAGTTAACTCACGATTAATCACACATTTTATAACTGTTCTAAATGTACAATAAAAAAATTATAGGTTTTCATGTTATTGTAAACAAAAGTGGAAAAAAAATGTTAAACTAATAGAAATAGTTCAAAGGAATTTTTTACGTTTATAGCCGTCAATGGCATTGAATGAATTTTTATTTTTTTTAAAAAGATAGAAAATATCCTTAAAAATTTGGGGCGTCAGGCGATTAAAGTTTTTTATTCTAATTAATCGCATGACTTCACTAGTTAACTCGCGATTGATCACAAATTTCGTATCTGTGCTAAATGTACAAAAAAAAAATCTAGGTTTTCACATTGTTGTTAACAAAAGTGGAAAAAAATGTTAAACTAATAGAAATAGTTCAAATTAATTTTTGACGTCTATAGCCGTCAGTGGCAGTGAATGAGTTAATGGTGGAGAAAACACTAAAATAGTTTGGCATTTGAACAGGGGTGTGTAAACTTTTTATATGCACTGGAGCGGAACAACAATGGGTGCAGTCCGAGCTCAAAGAAAATTGACCCACAAAGATGTCAGTCTCACCAAAAATAATCATAATATCATCGCAGCATGTTATTTCATAGTGCTTTTTTGTTACTTTGCCACCAGATGACATAAAACACAAAGCAATATACAAAGCGAGTCATATTGCAAGACAATATAAAAGAAGTAGGTGCACATTGTACCATGGATTACAGTATAACACATCATAGAACTGACCCTTAATGATGATTATTTTTTAGTAAAACACATGATTTGATAAAAAAATAAAAAAACATAGTTTAAACCAACAGAAAAGAAATTGTTGCTAGGGGGAAAAAAAGCCATAAAAGGCAATCACAAAATTATTAAAATCGCTAAAACAGGTAAACTAATGCAAAAATACGGCAACTTAATTTGATAGTGTGAAGGGTCGTCAGATATACTGTAAGTCAGTCGATGACATTTGTCATTTTCCTTTACGTTGCTTGAGAGTAATGGTGACATATGTGAAATAATAATGTGCATTTTTTTTTGAAAGCTGTAAATATTTACTGAGAATTGTGTGTACTCATTTATGTAATTGCACTAAAACTATACTTATTTGTGGATTTGAATTTGCACAATTATTTGCTCTAGTATAATGTTATGTTGAATCCATAACAACAACAACAACAAATAGTGCAACAACACATGTGGAAAAACGATGTAACAATAATCGCATATATTCTTTACCCTCTAGGAAAAAAAAAGTATGTTACTGCAGTTACAGAGTTGTAGTTGTGAAAGTCATCTTGGTTTGTGTCTGCATGACAGTTCTATACTGCCCCGCGGTGGCCGAAATGAGTAATCATTTTTGCACAAACTGTTTAATTCGGAAAGAATTTAACTCGTACTGTAGTTACAAAAATGTCTCCTGAAGTAGTGTTTTACGTAAAAGCATAAAGTGCAACGCAAGAGTCATTGAAATGCGAACACATACACAAGAGGGGACAAACGGAAAAACAATCAAGACAGACATGATAAATATTAAAAAAAACAACAACAATGACAGTAATTGGTTTCGCCGTAGTGTATGGGAAAACAAAGATCATTTAAATCTGTTTCTGTTCATGGAGAATGACAATATTTAGTCCTAACAATAGAATCTAAATAAATACGAGAGGATGACAATATTAACACATCTGTACAGATGTGAGCTCAATACACATGGAAAAAGCCATTTGAGCAGAGCTTAAGATGGATTTGAAATATATCGCATCAAAGTTCAAACGGCTTTCCATAGAGCCCAATACATTCTCATTGCATCCACATTGCTCTTCTAGAACAGGGGCTGTTCAAATGTCTGGGGGAAAAAAAATAAAAAAATCTACTATGCTGAGGTCATCTTTAACTCATTCACTGCCATTGACGGCTATAGACGTCAAAAATTCATTTGAACTATTTCTATTAGTTTAACATTTTTTTCCACTTTTGTTAACAAGAGAATGAAAACCTAGATTTTTTTAATTTTAAATTTAGAACAGATATCAAATTTGTGATTCATCGTGAGTTAACTATAAAAGTCATGCGATTAATCACAATTAAAATATTAATCGCCTGATGCTCCACATTTTTTATATTTTCTTTTTCTTTTTAATTCATTCACTGCCATTGATGGCTATAAACGTCCCAAAAATCATTTTAACTATTTCTATTAGTTTAACATTTTGTGATTAATCGTGAGTTAACTAGCGAAACCATGCAATTCATTACGATTACAAATTCTAATCGCCTGACGGCCCTAATTTTTAATGATCTTTTTAAAAATATTTTCTTTAAAAAAAAAGAAGAAGAAGAAAAGATTATTAAAAATTAGGGGTGTCAGGTGATTACAATTAATTGTAATTAATCGCGTGACTTAACTCATGATTAAAAAACAAAACAAAAGATGATTAAAAATGAGGCGTCAATGGCAGTGAATGAGTTAAGAGCAATTAAGAGAGTGCAATTTGTCTCTCTGTTGTGTGTGTGTGTTTTTGCCAAGTTTGAAAAATATCAAAATATATACTACAGTATTATCAACATGGCACCGTCACCGTGCACTGTACAAGAATCGTGCACTTAAGCTTTCTCTATGCAAGGGTCTAAATGTTTAATATGAATCTCATTTTGCAGTCCTAAATCAATGCTGAGTTTTGCATAGGTCAACGTCTTTTAAAATCTACTTGCATTCTATTCTGTACATCAAGGATGAAAACGCCACAATAAGCGCCTCGTTTATTTATACTGTTAAATGCTAAATAAAGCACAGTACAGTAATTCAGCTGTAACAATAAATATGACTCAAAATGATTGAAAGGTGATGATGTCATTTCCAATTGAGTGAAATATGGAGCTCTTAAGGCAAAACAATGATGCACAGTGATTCGGGGAGTTCATGCATAACTGATGACCGTCAGGTGTAACCAAACTCCAGCATTTCTTACATGTAAATTTACAACATAGCAAAACCAATCGAGTCGGGGTCTCGAGCTACTCTCCGTGCGTTTCACAGTGGCAAAGCGTGGGTTGGGTCCAGAACCCCAGTTAAACATTTAGTTAATCTTCTCCATGGGTTCAAAGTATTGAGCACTTTTTATTTGGATGTTCCAAGCTCTTGATCTCGCCGACCTTTATTATAATTAATGATATGTAAAAAGATCATACCATTTCTAACCCTTAAATTTTCATCGCTGAGGTCTTGCCTGGAAACGACAAGGCCTGAACATCAGAACCATTGACCTGCATGTACAACCTAAATTCGAATACTTGTTCCATGAAACTGTATCCTGCCATTACATGTATATGTGAATGTTATTTATTTATTTATTGTCCAATCAGATTTCAGCCTCTGTGTTGCCATGTCAATCTAATTTGCCCAGGACCGTCATTTTGCCCCAATGTCACTTAAAATGATGATTAGCAATCAATCAGACAATCAAATAAAAAATGTGCCCGTTGTCAATATTTTTCCATTCTCTGATTGGGTGGTCAGAGAGTTCAACGAGCACAGGGGTCTTCAACCTGCAGCCCTGGAGCCACATGTGGCTCTTTAGTCCCCTCTCCTGTGGCTCCCTGCGGATTTCTAAAGAAATTAGTGGAAATTAATATTTTTTAGTTTTTGTTTTTGGATAAAATATATATTTTAAATCAATTAATGGTTTTGATTTAAAAAAATGAATAATTAAATATTCAAAAAATATCAGCGTCCACATTTTAAAGTTATCAGAAAAAGAGAGATGAAGGGTAGATGACATTTTTCAAAAATACCTAAAAATGTCCAAAAAGGAAGAGGAAAAGCAGAAAATTACCATAAAATGCAATGAAATTGCCAAAAATGTCACAGAATTAAAAATAAAAAGGCAGAAAAGAATTGCCAAAAAGTCAGAAATTTGATTTTCAAAAGAAAAAGCAGAAAATAATGCATTTAAAATGTAGCTATATATAAATGTTGGAAAACAAAAGAAGAAATCCCAAAAATGACCATAAATGTCCACAAAATTAAATAAAATCCTTTAAAAATAAAAAGCAGAAAAATGATAGCAAAAAGGCAGAAATAATCTAAAAACGAAAGACAAAAAGGTACAAGAAAATGAATCTCAAATTATTGGATGCTGCATATTTTTCTATTATGGGCCCTCAGTATATTAGACCAACACTAGCACACCGTTTCCTTCATCCTAATGTTGAAATGTTTTGTGGCTCCAGGCATATTTTTTTGTTATTTATTTGGCCTAAAATGGCTCTTTTGACAGTAAAGGCTGCTGAAAATATCAAAACAAAACATGTCTGTAGCAATCTGCACATAATTAATAATTATCATCTTTACTGAGTATGAAGTATGATGTATTTCATTCAAAGTTTTAATATGTCATGTTATTAGATAAACACTGATTTTGCATGTTGTTACTGTATGTTTTTATATATTATTGATAGCTCTTATAGTTGCAACGTGATAGTTAGTTGTGGTATTAAGAGGTGGATTCAATCAGAGAAATCCTTACAGAAGGTTCAGGTACCAAAAGCACAGCTCGCCTTTGGAGGATACCCAAAAAATCTTATAGTCCTCATAGCTGGCTATGATTATGACCTACGAGAACTCATTCGCTGCCATTGACGGCTATAGACGTCAAAAATTAATTTGAACTATTTCTATTAGTTAATTTTTTCTCTCTACTTTTGTTAACAAGATAATGAAAACAAATATTGTATATTTAGATCAGATATAAAATTTGTGATTAATCATGAGTTGAAGTCATGCAAATAATTACAAATAAAAAAATGTATCGCCTGACGCCCTAAATTTAATAATATTTGTTTTTCTTTTTTTTAATATTTAAAAAAGAAAATATTATGAAAAATAAGGTTTTTGAAAAAAAAATATTATTTAAAAAAAGAAAAGAAAAGATTATTACAAATTAGGTCGTCAGGTGATTAATTTTTTTAATTGTAATTAATCACATGACTTCAACAGTTTACTTACACTTTACGAGTTAACTCACGATTAATCACAAATTTTATATCTGTTCTAAATGTACAATAAAAACTTTTGTCTAGGTTTTCATACTCTTGTTAAAAGTGGAAAAAATGTTAAACTAACAGAAATAGTTCAAATGAATTTTTGACGTCTAAAGCCGTCAATGGCAGTGAATGAGTTAACCCCTAAATTTTCTTTTCACAATGTTATATGTGCCCCCGCGAGTCTAAAAGAATGATTAATATTAATCAGAATGCCATGTTTAAACTGACGTGGGCACATACTGATGAGGGAGGTGGAGCAAAGCAGGTAGTAAAAATGCACAGTGCTGGCAACCAGTCCAGGCTGTACCCCGCTTCTCGCCCAAAAAAGTCAACCGTGACCCTATTAAGGGATAAAAATGATAGAAAATGGATGGATGGCATTTTTTAGCTTTGGGGTGTCCGCCATTTCACGTCCCCACAATATGCCGCTGCTTTTGCTTTACATTCTCTTGTCAGTTACCCCTTTGAAACCCGATTACCATTTACCAACCGATCAAAACTCACTCCAATAAAAACGTGTGTCATTGGCCGGAACCACGAACACAATTCGTACCTTCAGCCTTTTAGGATGTTGCCACTTTTCCAGTTCCAGAAGAAGTGAAAACGACCGCTCTCTTGAAAAAGTTTTCTTACGGGAGCCAATGTGGCGAGCGATCCTCTCAGAGGCGATCCAGTCGAAAGGCATCCTCTGTGGCTGGGTCAGTGAGCACCATGTGCGGGTCGTTGAGCATGTGCAGGCCATCAAGTGTCAGTGGGTCGATTTTGAGGTCGTCCAGTGGGAAATGGCCGTCAACATCGAAGCTGACATCCGTTGACAGGGAGTCGCACAGGTCATTAGGCAGGCTGGGAGGAGACTCTCCACTCGCTAGACAGGGGCCAAACACAAAGGGAGATGATATTTTTCTTAATTTGACAAATGAACTCATTCACTGCCATTGACGGCTATCGACGTCAAAAATTCATTTGAACTATTTCTATTAGTTTAACTTTTTTTTTCCACTTTTGTTAACAAGAGTATGAAAACCTAGAAAACATTTTTATTGTACATTTACAACAGATATAAAATGTGTGATTAATCGTGAGTTAACTATTGAAGCCATGCAGTTTACCATCAAAAATTTAAATCGCCAGACACGATTTAAAAAAGAAAAAGAAAAAAGAAAAGATTGTCAAAAATTAGGGACGTCAGGCGATTAAATTATTTTATCGTAATTAATCGCATGACTTCACTAGTTAACTCACTATTAATCACAAATTTTATATCTGTTCTAAATGTACAATTAAAAAAAATCTAGTTAACAAAAGTGGATTTTTTTTTAAACTAATAGAAATAGTTCAAATGAATTTTTGACGTCTATAGCCGTCCGTCAATGGCAGTGAATGAGTTCAGAAAGAGCGTATTTCTCGCTATTTCTTAGTATGTGATATGAGGAGCACCTGTGAGAATAATGTTGGGGATGTTGCCATGACTACTGTAGCCGGGCTGCTGAGAGCCCTGGAGGTTACAATAGCCGCCAGACAAGCCCATCATCAGGGCTTGGGAGTGGTTGGGTGTGGAGGCCTGGTTGTTGAAGCCGCCATAGCTGTTTGGCGTTTCCATCATGCTGAACTGCTCAAGCTGGCAACCGCAATGAGGAAGAAACAATACAACAGTGCAGGGGTTCTCTACTACGTTCACACTGCAGGTCTTAATGCTCAATGCAGATTTTTTGGTGGAATCAGATTTTTTTTATAGTAAGCGTTCACATGACCTATTAACTCATTCACTGCCATTGACGGCTATTGACGTCAAACATTCATTTGAACTATTTCTATTAGTTTAACTTTTTTTCCACTTTTGTTAACAAGAGTATGAAAACCTATAATTTTTTTAATTGTACATTTAGAACAGATATACAATTTGTGATTAATCGTGAGTTAACTATTGAAGTCATGCGATTAATTGCATAGATAGATAAATTGCCTGACGCGATTAAAAAAAGAATAGAAAAGATTATTAAAAATTAGGAGTGTCAGGCGATTACAATTTTTCGTCGTAATTAATTGCATGACTTCGTGAGTTAACTTACGATTAATCACAAATTTTACGTACATGTACAATAAAAAATTATAGGTTTTCATACTCTTGTTAACAAAAGTGGAAAAAAATGTTAAACTAATAGAAATAGATCAAATAAATTTTTGACGTCTAAAGCCGTCAATGGCAGTGAATGAGTTAACCCCTAAATTTTCTTTTCACTATGTTATATGTGCCCCCGCGAGTCTAAAATAATGATTATTATTAATCAGAATGCCATAACAGTCAATGGCAGTGAATGAGTTAATTGCAACCTTATTCTGGTCTGCTGTGTGGACGTAATGCATCCCTAAAGTGCTATAGACGTCAAAAATTCATTTGAACTATTTCTATTAGTTAAACATTTTTTTCCACTTTTGTTAACAACAATGTGAAAACCTAAAAAAATATATCTATATATTGTACATTTAGAACAGATATCAAATGTGTGATTAATCCTGAGTTAACTAGTGAAGTCATGCGATTAATTACAATTAAAATTTGAATCGCCTTACGATCCAAATTTTTAATAATCTTTTTTTTTTTTAAATCACGTCAGGTGAATAAAATTTTTCATTGTAATTAATCACATGACTTCAATAATTAACTCACGATTAATCACACATTTTATATCTGTTCTAAATGTACAATATATATATATATTTTTTTTTAGGTTTTCATACTCTATATATATCAATATAATCTATATAATAGTTCAAAAATTCGGATACGTATCCGATCTAGGACCACATAAGAAAGTGACCCAGATCGGATATGAAAAAATCGGAATTGATCCGTTCGGACTGACATAAAAAAAGTCAGCTACAGGTCGCATTTGGGCAAAAAATAAATAAATCCGATCTGGGTCGCATTTGCCTGCAATGTGAACGTAGCCTTATTGAAAATATTTTCAAGGAAGCCATTGAGGAAGCATACCTGTTGAGAGAGAGCACTGGCCTGAATGGATGGAAGCTGCTGGTCGTAGTAGTCTGCAAAGACACTGCCTAGTATGGAGTTTTGCTGCAAAAAAAAACAAAAAACGTTTCACTCAGGATGCAGATATAATTAGTAGGGGTGTGGCCAAAAAAACTATTCTTATAAGAATGGGATTCTCATTTAGTACAATTTAGAATCGATTTTAAATGTCCCCAAATCAATTTTATTTAAATTATTTTATACTGTCTTGCCCTTTGTCTGTGTATGCCTTTATTTGGAGCACAGTTCATGTTGTACCCGATTTGGCCACTGAGGGGCAGTGTGGTTCCACGCGGTCTGATACACTGATAAGTTGTAGCCACATTAGAGAGTAGAAGGAAAAAGTCACGATCAAGTTATTCCAATAAAAGTTGTTTTTTTGCAGTGTGGAGCCGTTCTTTTGAGTGATAAAAGTCAGACTGGAGTAGAGCATTACAATTCCTTGCACATCTATAGATTGAAGCAAAAATTATTGTCAATCAAATCATTTTGAATCAAAAATCGCTCCCAATCGAAAATCGATTCTGAATCGAATCGCAGGCCCGAAAATCGGAATTGAATCGTGAGACATTCAAAGATTACCACCCCTAATAATTAGGCTAAAATACCAACACCAGAATTTGTATGAATTAATTATTACTTTGCCTTTTTTTTTTTTTTTAAGTAAAACTACTATTCGAGTATTTGGGCCACATTGAAAAAAAATATACCCAGAAGCATAAAAGTTATAATTTTACCAGATATAGTTGCCCTGCCCTGTGTTTTTTTAGATTAAATTTGTAACATTACAAGACTGAGGTCTTTTAAAAAATAAAATAAAATTTCATCTCAATAAAAATACAACTTTCTCAAAAATATTCATCTTTTTTTTCTCATCATGTAGCATACAGTATTTTCTAATTTTATTTTCAGTGTGGCCCAAACACTCTAGTACACATACCACAAATAAAGTACGGTATGTGGATCATATATTGTAATGACCTCACATTTCCAAATTACCTGTCATTACCCTAATAGCATAATTGCTTTAGTCATCTTAATTTACTGTCACAAAATCCATAAATAAAACAAAAGTGCTCAGTAAAAATGATGTTTTTTCTTTATGTCTAATTGTGGATTCTCAGTCATCCATTTTGCAAAGGCCGAATGGAGGCACTGAACTTTACTTCTTGTTTATTCAATTAGTTGTTTTTCAACAATTGTCTCTGGTATTAACAGTCATCATTCCAAATGAAAAACGAACTTCATGTGAATTTCACATTCGCACAAACCACCAACCAACTCCTCACAGCCTCTTAATGTACAAGCAATTGGATCATTTCCTCAACCAGGGCTCATTGTAAGAGAGTGCGCATGTGGCAGATGTCCCCAATGGGCTGCACCACATTACATGGAACCAACGTGACAGTTAAAGCACATCAGCACAAGAGAAGATGTGCAACACACTGTTAAACCATCACATAAAAGGCAAAGGCATATTTTTAAAAGACAAAAAAAAAATCCAACATATTTTTTTACTTTGTTCATTTCTAAATGACTTTTATACCTGCTGAAGATTTAAAGGCGTAGTCATTTAATATTATTTATAGAATAAAATAAAAACTAGGTTGGTAGTGCAGTAAAAACATTTTTTAAATGCAAGTCCTTGGGAGTTACAGATTGTGATCCGTTTATCTAAATGCAACACCCAGAAAAGCCAGGCTCAATTTATTAAGAACCAACCATGAGAATGATTAACACACCAGAAAAAAAAAAAAAAAAACATGATTCCATGGGGATTACCATTTCCTGTTGCAGTGCCTAAAATCCCCCTAGCTTGTGTAAAACCATTTTCATATTCTCGGGTGTATTAGGGGGGGGATACAGCGGAGTAGCACAAAAAGCGGTAGGGAAGAAGGTCCAGCACATTAGCTGCGTTACGTCACGCACCATCATATCACAAATAGACAGATCTGGGCAAAACATGAAATGCAGACATGAAATGGTGTTGTTTTTGGTGCAACAGTCAATTTAATTCAAAACAAAAACAAACAGATTTGTAAATATACTTGAGGTCAGGCGTTCTCAAACTTTTGGGGGTATTTTTACAAGGACCCCTCATAATCCTAAAAGGACATACATTAAAAAAAAAAAAAGTTGAGCGAAAAAAGTTGTAATGTGAGTATAAAGACATATTTCTTTTCAAGCTAAAGTCGTAATACTGTATTACGATAGTTAATGTTTAGTCAGGGAATGCCAGTTGAACATACGTTAACTACCATGTGTACACCTACATTGTAATTAACACATTCACTGCCATTGACGGCTATAGATGTCAAAAATTAATTTGAACTATTTCTAGTTTACATTTTTTTCCCCACTTTTGTTAACAAAAGTATGAAAACCTAGATTTTTTTTTGTATATGAACAGATATAAAATTTGTGATTAATCGTGAGTTAACTAGTGAAGTCATGCGAATAATTCCGTTTAAAATTTTTAATCGCCCGACGCCCCTAATTTTTTATATTTTTTTCTTTAAAAAAATACATTTTAAAGAAAAGATTATTAAAAATTAGGGATCAGGTGATTAAAATTTGTAATTGCATGACTTCACTAGTTAACTCGCGATTAATCACAAATTTTATATCTGTTCTAAATGTAAAAAAAAAAAAATCTTGTTAACAAAAATGGAAAAAAAATGTTAAACGAATAAAAATAGTTCAAATGAATTTTTGACACCTATAGCTATCAATGGCAGTGAATGAGTTAAAAAGTCAATGTGACTAATAGTAATACATAAAAATGTTTTGTTAGTTTTTTTAAGAGAAAAAGGTTGTATTGTTGTGAGAATAAAGTCATATTTAAGTTGTGATACTGTATTATGATACTTAAAGTTTAGTCAGGGAAGAAAGTCAAATCTTTTTCAGAAAGTGAATTTCAAAAATGCTATTTTATTCTCACACTATGCCTTTTATTCTATAAAAGACACATTTATTCTTGGAAATATATACCTTTTGTTCAAAAAAAAAAAAAGAAGAGACTTTTCTTAGCAGTGCTTTTAACTAGCCGAAAGTTAAAAAGTAAGGAGTAGTAATTAATTTCATATGTTTATTTTATTAGCATGCCGGTCTCCATACGTAGGGTATCCATTTTTTTCCAGTGATACGACACAATTTATTGCCAATTATTTTGCCGAACCCAAGCCATGCCGGGGATCAGGGATCCCCAGGGATTCCAGTTTGAGAACCACTTCTTTCAGTCCTCTACCCGTCTATTCCCTTTTGCCCAGATCTGCTGTAATCATCATCAACGCAGCTAGGGGGCAGCCACAGACTCCGACAACCACAATCCCAGGGACGGGTGGCGTTTGACACAGAGCTGGCATTGCAGCCGGTTGATTCGCACGCCCTTACTTGAGGCGAACCTCCAGGTGAGAAGCCTTGGTTGGAGCTGGGGGAGGTTGGAGATTGATTGGCAGAGGATCCCGCCCTACTGCGATATTGTTGAAGTGGGCAGGCCTGATACAAGAGGATATGTTTTGAGTCATTCCAAAAAAAAAAAACTTCCTGGTTATGTTGTCAGTGAGGCCATAATGGAATATGGAGTATTGCTCATGTTTTTCAGTGGAGCCGAAAAGGCTTGATAGTCAATGTTGCGTCACAAGCCAAGTGATTTATTCATTCATTCTCCGAACCGCTTAACCCTACACTCTAAAAAAGAGAATTGTTGAACCAATTTAAGATTACAAATTGAATTGTTGACCGTCTTGAAGAAGAAAAGAAAAAAATCGCTTCAATTGGTGACACACGATTGAATTTAGTCCAAAGTGAATATATCAAGTTGAATTAATTACGAGTTCATTAAACTTAATATATTCACCTGAATTAAATTACCTGTAATCCGAAATGACTATAGTATTACGATTAATGAACTCAAAATTCATTCAACTTAATATATTCCTTTTGGTTTTACTTCATTCAATCTTCTGCTACCAATTGAAGTGATTTTTTTTTAAGTTGTTCAAAAAAAATTTTTTTTCCATTTAATTTATTATTTTTTGTTTCAGGCAACAACAGAGCACACAGTCAGTGTCAAGCTCCACAAGGAGAAAAAACTGCAAAAAAAAGAGAGAGAGAAAGAAAAAACAACATCAACAACAAAAGGATAAAGTCCAATTCTGCCTGAAAGGGAATGAGAAGAACAAAAACGTATTTAATCCCACCCACATTTCCAATTCAATTTGTAATCTCAAATTGGTTCAACAATTCTCTTTTTAGAGTGTACAGTGCAGGGGCTACGGGACAGTCCAAAGTGACAACATTAAAATATCAGTAGTCAGACTGCTTGAGGATGGAAATGTTGAGATACATTTCCAGAAACTTTTTACTGGAAGTTATCTAGAGAATGAATAAAAAAATTACATTAAAAATAGTTTCTTGGCCAATTATTTACAGTAACTCCGGTTAGCAACACAAGTTAAAAAGAAGGAAATAAAGTTGAGCGCCTTTCTTATGGTTTATTTATTTCTACATTGCAAAACAATAACATCAAACCGGTAACATTTCATTTTTGGCAATACTACAGCTGCCTAGACGTGCTGTCATATTAGTGAGCTCGTGTTTTCTTTGAGGCAGAGGCGTGAGGGGAAAAAATGAAGTAAGGCTATATTCAAATCTTGCTAGCAGCTTTAAGACTGCAAACTCAACTTTTAACTCATTCACTGCCATTGACGGCTATAGACGTAAACAATTCATTTGAACTATTTCTATTAGTTTAACTTTTTTTTCACTTTTGTTAACAAGAGTATGAAAACCTAGATTTTTTTTGTACATTTAGAACAGATATAACATTTGTGATTAATCATGTATTAACTAGTGAAGTCATGCAATTAATTATGATTTAAAAAAAAATTCTAATCTTTTTTTTTTTTTATCGTGTCAGGCGATTTTTATTGTAATTAATTACATTATTACATTATTGCAGTTAACTCGCGATAAATCACAATTTTTTATATCGGTTCTAAATGTACAGTCATTTTTTCCCCTGAGGTTTTCATACTCTTGTTAACAAGAGTGGGGGAAAAAATGTTCAACTAATCGAAATAGTTCAAATGAATTTTTGACGTCTATAGCCGTCAATGGCAGTGGATGAGTTAATCATGGCTAAATGACAAAAAAAGCCTGATGCCAGCGGCAGTCCTACTTTGGTTCCCTCACCATGTTTCCCCTCAACGCCATGCTGCCCACCCCTTTAACTGAGATGAAGGGAAAATAAGAGACTTCATCTGGATAACGCATCCTCTCGGCAACATGCAAAGAGCTGCCCAGATCTGAAGGCGAAGCAATGCTTTGCAAAAATCATTCGGATTACTTGATGTGTAAGGCAGGTTTGCGTTTTGTGCTTTGATGCCTGGCAAAAGGTCTGTGTGAAGTCAGCGAAAAGCATTCGAAAAGGAAAATGACTCTATTGGTCCGCCGCAGAAAGGGAGCGACACATCCACACCTTACCGTGTTCAAGTCCAAGGCCATGCCGCGTTGTGACGACATCTGATTGTCTGACGGGTCGCAGGAGGTCACGGAGGATGTTTTCTGCAAAATTCGAACTTCAAGCTTCAGGTCGTTTCCTAATTGGCTATCACTCTGTTTCACGTCACAATTAGCGAGTGCATGGCAAAAGCTGAAGAAGAAACTCACAGGCTGGTTCTGGTGCATCTGGGAGGACGGAGGCTGGTTGAAGAAGGCATACTGGGATAACTGCTGCTCAAGGTTCATGGCGTTGATTGCAACCTGTAATAAAAAAACAAGTGTTTATTTAGAGGCTGGAAAGAATTTCAAAGCTTAGTTATGGAACAAAATACTTGTAAGTAATGTATCACTCTCATGTCATATTAACTCATTCACTGCCATTGACGGCTATAGACGTCAAAAATTCATTTGAACTATTTCTAGTTTAACATTTTTTCCCACTTTTGTTAACAAAAGTATGAAAACCTAGAATTTATTTTTGTATTAGAACAGATATAAAATTTGTGATCAATTGTGAGTTAACTTAATTACGTTTAAAAATTGTAATCGCCCGACGTCCCTAATTTTTTATAATTTTTTCTTTAAAAAAAATACATTATTAATTAAAAATAATAATAATTTAAGAAAAGATTATTAAAAATTAGGGGCATCAGGCGATTAAAATTTGTAATCGTAATTAATATCTGTTCTAAAAATATCTTGTTAACAAAAATGGGAAAAAAATGTTAAACTAATAAAAATGGTTAAAAAAAATTTGGGACGTCTATATCTGTCAATGGCAGTGAATGAGTTAAAGGGGCAATCAACGTTAAACATTTCTTGACAATAATATGTTACATGTGACCTCACATGTCATTTAGCCATGATTAACTCATTCACTGCCATTGACGGCTATTGACGTCAAGAATTCATTTGAACTATTTCTATTGGTTTAAAAAAAAATCCCACCTTTTTTAACAAGAGTATGAAAATCTAGAATTTTTTTTATTGTACATTTAGAACAAATATCAAATTTATGATTAATCGTGAGTTAACTATTGAAGTCATACGATTAATTACAATTAAATATTAGGAGCGTCGTACAATTAAAATCCTAATTAATTGCACAACTTTACGAGTTAACTCACGATTAATCACAAATTTTATATATTTTCCAAATGTACAATTTAAAAAAATCTAGGTTTTCATACTCTTGTTAACAAAAGTGGGCAAAAAACGTCTCTAACCGTCAATGGCAGTGAATGAGTTAAAATATAGAATTCACAAAGACAAACAACATTCATCATAACACATGACAAGGTGACACGGGGTCTTGCCTGTACCTGAGAGAGAGGGAGAGGTACCGATGTTGGCGAGAGTTGCGAGTTCTGCTGCTGGTGAAGGTCTCTCGCGTTAAGAACGAGAGGATCCACGTTGTCCAGCCCAGACTGCGTCTCCATGGTTACAGCGGGCTGAGAGGCGTTCACTCCTACCCAGTGTACAAAAACAATGACATGGAAATGTAGTTTCCAGTAGCACTCACACAACACAATCAGCACCTAAAACTGGTCCAAGACGGACAATGCACTGCAGGTGTTTGTTCATGAGCAGTGCTGATTGTTTGGCTACCTTGTGTTTTATCCAGCACCTGCGCGCTGTTGCTGGA
This sequence comes from Leptonotus elevatus, assembly GCF_054856555.1. NCBI lineage: Eukaryota > Metazoa > Chordata > Actinopteri > Syngnathiformes > Syngnathidae > Leptonotus > Leptonotus elevatus. Next base: position 7,356,521 of record NC_141239.1, on the reverse strand, counting down.
AGAGCCGAAGGAGAAGGCGGCCGCGTCGTCTGAGTCCAGCGGGGTGGACAGCGGAGGAGGGAACTGGATGTTTGACAGGTCAGGCAGAGAACCGCCAGTGCTGTGAGCAACTGGTTTCAGATGCTGCTCTGGTGATGGAAATATGCTGGCGAAAAAGAGATGGATAGAGTTAAAATGGTGGCTTAACTCATTCACTGCCATAAATTCATTTGAACTATTTCTATTTCTATAAGTTTTTTTCCACTTTTGTTAACAAGAGTCTGAAAACCTAGAAACAATTTTTTTATTATACATTTAGAACAGATATTAAATTTGTGATTCGTGAGTTAACTAGTGAAGTCATGCAATTAATTACAATTAAAAATTGTAATCGCCTGATGCCCCTAATTTTTAATAACCTTTTTAAAAATATTTTCTTTAAAAAAATAAAAATTAACTAGTGAAGTCATGCGATTAATTACAATTAAAAAAATTCATCGCCTGACGCCCCTAATTTTTAATAACCTTTTTTAAAATATTTTCTTTAAAAAAATAAAAATTAACTAGTGAAGTCATGCGATTAATTACAATGACAAATTTTTATTGCCTGACGCTTCTAATTTTTAACAACCTTTTTTTAAATAATTTTCTTTAAAAAAATAAAAATTAACTAGTGAAGTCATGCGATTAATTACAATTACAAATTTTAATCGCCTGACGCCCCTAATTTTTAATAATCGTTTTTTCTTTAAAAAACAAAACAAAACATAATTTTTTTTAAAATATCTGTTCTAAATATACAATAAAAAAAATCTAGGTTTTCACACTCTTGTCAACAAAAGTGGAAAAAAAATGTTAAACTAATAGAAATAGTTCAACTGAATTTTTGACGTCTATAGCCGTCAATGGCAGTGAATGAGTTAAAGGGGACAAAATTAGAGCTGAATGATTGAGATAAATCAAAAATGTTCTATGTCAATAAATGAATTAGTTCAAATCTGCAGGCAACAACAGGCAGTGTTACAACCCTCATCTGCTCACTTACTCTATTTACCCCTCAAATTGTCGCTAACTCACATTTCATCATGGCATTTGTATACAAATCTCAGCTGTACAACAAAATAGCGCCGCTTACGCCAAGGCCGCCGCTTCATGAAAATCTCTACAGGGACATTCGGGTGTAAAGCTAGACTGCACAGTTACCTGAATTACAAATAACTAAAGAAACATAAAACATCATATCCAACTCGCGCAGTTAAACGGGTCATCAAATTTGTCAATGTAACTTGATGCAAAAAATTTTTTAACGTTACAGAACTCACTGGATTCCAGGGACTTCATACGATTTGGATCTTGAAACGTCCTAAAAGGAGAAAAGATATGTAGAGTTCAACGAGATTAAAACTGACATAAAATACAAAATAGTAGACGGTGCACCTTTTTGCAGTCCCACTTTTGTGTTTGTGTTTCTTCTTCAACCTCCTGTTTGACAATTTGCGATCCTGGTACTGTTAGTAGCAGAACTGCAAAAATAAAGGGAATAGAAAAGGTAAATTTTTAGTCACTCGGGATGTCCAAAAATGTTTATCAGGGTTTTTCCCTGAGTACAAAATGCAGAGGCGGCCACCTCCACCTAATTTGCTCGCCATCTCCAGCCTGAGCCACTGATTGAGCTCGGCTGCAACGCATTTGAACTGCAGTTGCAGTGTTGCGCCATTATGGAGGCGCTATATCAACAGCAGTACATCGAAAAGACCTGAAGCAACCACCGAAGAAGAAACAGCTTTCTTTTTTCGCCCATTTCCTGGTTGTGAGGCAGAGGTGGCGCGCTCCAGCCATTGCCCAAGTCATAAAAAAACAGTCTTTACAATAAACATAATATTGTTTTACAACAACGCTGAACTATATTTACAATTTAATATATACTAGCGGATTCATTTTTAATGATTGTCGTTGAAAAAATGGCAAAAGTTAATATCAACTTTGTATTCATAGAATTTCTCATTTCTAGTCCTTGATCGTAAAATGGCTGCAGGAGGGCGGCCGAAAATGGTATAGGTCACCGCCGCGAGTACGATACCTTACCTCTTTCACTGCCATTGACGGCTATAGACGTCAAAAATTCATTTGAACTATTTATATTAGTTTCACATTTTTTTCCACTTTTGTTAACAAGAGTATGAAAACATAGAAAAAAATGTATTGTACGTTCAGAACAGATAAAAAATTTGTGATTAATCGTGAGTTAACTATTGAAGTCATGCGATTAATTACAATTAAAAAAAAAAAATCGTCTGACGCCCCTAATTTTTAAATAATATTTTCTTTTTTGTTTGATTACTTAATTATTTAAACTCAAGATTAATCACAAATTTTATATTTGTTCTATATGTACGATACATTTTTTTCTAGATTTTCATACTCTTGTTAACAAAAGTGGAAAAAAATGTGAAACTAATATAAATAGTTCAAATGAATTTTTTACCTGGTATCGGTAGTCACCCATCATAGTCAGGATGGTACCACCTCTGCCTCTTTTTGATCCAGGAACGTTCTGGAGCAGTGGAGTAGAAACTACGGTCCAGGGGCTATTTGTGGCCCGCCATCCATTTTTAAGCGGCCCATGGCATATACTAAAAATGACATCTGCTCGTAATATATTTGTTTTATATACTGTAGAGCTTTTCTAAATATGCAAATGAACTCTTTACAATCAAATACGTAACATATCTCGTCAAAACACTGGTGAATAAAGATATTCTTTACAAGCAAAAATGTTTTCATCCACTTCCTGCTCTAAATTATGAAAATATCACATGACTGATTGACAATTAGCCGCTTCAACAATGGTCATCTTTCAACAGATTACAGGGTCTCAACCACTTCAGAATCGTATAAGTCTTATAGGAAGTTGTTCAGATAGCTTTTTTTTTGTAATATATGAAAAGTGCTTCTTTGACTGATTTTGATGTGCTTGATCAATCGTAAAGTTCACTCTTGATCCACATTAGAACCAAAAGTGTTATATCGTCAGTCATTATTAGGGTCACGCGTACCTCGCTTGGGCTGGAGCTCCTGTGACCCGCTCATGAATGAGGCCTGATGGCCGGGAGCTAATGTGCTCTGGTGAAGCGCTGAGTCAGAGTTTGTCCTGCAACACAAGCAGACCGTGTGTATTCATACTGCTGCTGGCATTATTGCCCATTTCCAATTTGGTGCCAATATTTTTTTTTGCCGGTCTATTTACGCACCAACGTGATCCAAATTCAGTATGACAATCACTGGACACGATAAATAAAAGCAAATAAAAAGTGTTGTTTAGATGGCCCTCCAACTGATAATGGTACATAATGATACGCAGGCTCCCTCTAGAGGTACATGAAAGAATCACTGAATTAAATGTTCAAACTGTGCATAATGTTACAGTAGTTTATAATTATTTTTAATCCGGTCCAATTGTTATGTACAGTTCAGTTCTATGAAATTTACAGAACTGTTTTTCCCGTTTAACGTACAATACACTACATTTGAATTGAACTTCTTTTTTTCCCCCTATATTAACTCATTCACTGCCATTGACGGTTATAGACGTCATATATTCATTTTAACTATTTCTATTAGTTTAACATTTTTTTCCCCACTTTTGTTAACAAGAGTATGAAAACCTAGAAAAAAAATATTGTACATTTAGAACAGATATAAAATTTATGATTAATCGTGAGTTAATTAGTCATGGGTCATGCGATTAATTACGATTAAAATCCTGCCGCCCCTAATTTTGTAATTATCTTTTCTTTAAAATAAAAAAGTTATTATTTATTATTATTTTTTATAATCTTTTTTTTTTTTTTTAAGAAAAGATTATTCAAAATTAGGGGCATCAGGCAATTACAATTTGCAATCGTAATTAATCGCATGACTTCACTAGTTAACTCACAATTAATCACAAATGTTATATTTGTTCTAATACAATAAAAAAATCTAGGTTTTCATACTCTTGTTAACAAAAGTAGGAAAAATGTTAAACAAATAGAATTGGTTAAAATTATTTATTTACGTCAATAGCCGTCAATGGCAGGGAATGAGTTAAAACTCAGTGTTAATGTTCAAACGGTACATACTTTTCCTGTCTGTAATTTGAGAAATGATGTTTGGGCAGCTGTAATTGCTAGAGAGGAAATGTGAGGGATTTACTACGATGACTGTACAAAGAGCACACAGGAGGACACGCAATCATGCAGAGAGCCGCTTACCTCCTCCAGCTGGTATCAGGTGGCGGTGACAAATATACCGAACCATACGGACAGCTGTCAATGTGACGCCAAAGGTTAAGAAAATAACACTGCAATCGTTCAAGACTAACTACAGACTTTCAAAATTCAAATGGTAACTTTAGAGATTGATTTAAATTCTTCAGAGCGTTTAAAAAAAACAAGTCCGTTTCATTTACTTCCTGTTATGGCCTGTAACCTGCAGTCAAACTTAGCCACTGGCGTAAAGATTGACAAACACGGACTATAGGTTTGTTTTACTTTCAGTTTTATTTGACGCTTGTTGGAGAAATCTCAAGTGATTTGTGCACTTTATTAAGCCAAATTCAAATAGCGTATTAGTTGTACGTCTTTGGCGTGCCTTCTCAAAGCGAGGGATGGAACGATATCCAAATGGCACGATATTGTGGGGAAGTTGGCGATATATAAAAAAAGGTCACAATATTGTAAAAAAATGTGTTCATATATTTTTTTTAACAACACAATTTTGTGCTTTTGTATATAATAGCATTGCATATAAACAACCTACAATCTCTAATAACAGTTAATATTGAGGCACTTACTTGCTAATGCACGCACACATTGAGTTCCTCCACATATTGACCCGCTTCACAAGCATATTCCCATTAGCGTGGATTTTGAACATAGGAGGGCCAATATATCCCTTGTGAAAATTCAACTGCACTAAAAACCTAGCCACTAGAGGGTGTTAGAACGGCACAAATGGAAATCAACCAGATTTTGTTTTTTAACAGTTCTGCTGCTTTTAACTCATTCACTGCCATTGACGGCTATAGACGTCAAAAAATCATTTGAACTATTTCTATTAGTTTAACTTTTTTTTCTTCACTTTTGTTAACAAGATTATAAAAACCTAGGGTTTTTTTGTACATTTAAAACAGATATAACATTTGTGATTAATCATGTGTTAACTAGTGAAGTCATGCAATTAATTATGATAAAAAAATTACGCCCCTAATTTATTATTTATAAATAACGTCTCACACACGTCACAATCAACTCATTCACTGCTATTGACGGTTCTAGACGTAAAAAAATAATTTCTATTAGTTTAACATTTTTTTTCTACTTTTGTTAACAAAAGTATGAAAACCTAGAATTTTTTGTGTGTATTAGAACAGATATAAAATTTGTGATTAATCGTGAGATAACTAGTGAAGTCATGCGATTAATTACGTTTAAAAATTGTAATCGCTCGACGCCCCTAATTTTTAATAATTTTTTCACACAAAAAAATACATGATTAGAAAAAAGTTTAATTAATAAAAAAAAAAGAAAAGAAGATTATTTAAAATTAGGGACATCAGGCGATTAAAATTTGTAATCGTAATCAATCGCATGACTTCACTAGTTAACTCACGGTTTTCATACTCTTAACAAAAGTGGGGGAAATATGTTAAAGTATAAAAATAGTTCAAATGAATTTTTGACGTCTATAGCTATCAATGGCAGTAAATGAGTTAATATCGTGACATGACGACGATTTTTAATAACGCGATATCACGATATTGCCGTTATCGTTACATCCCTAGGGCACAGCTAAACTTGGAATCAAGAAGTTCGGAGAAATGTTTGTATGAAGAAAAAAAGATGCACGTAAAGCTGAGTCCATTTTGATAGTTTTGTTTTGACAGTTGTATTTTACGGGAGGAGTATTCTATTCAAGGATCAAAGAAAGTTGTTAGAACAGTCTTTGATTCTAAATATACTTTCTATTTGATTACATCAATTCCAAGTACAAATCTATTATAAGCTTTGAAGAAAAAAGTCGAAGCAGAAGTAGAAAAATGTGATGATTTGCGATTAATCACGAAAAAATGTGCGATTAATTCGTTTTGAAAATTGTAATTGCTTGACAGCACTAAAAAACATTTTTTAAAACAGTTTGAAGCCTCACATTTTTAAATACACTGTAAATGTATTGAAATTAAATCAAAAATCTAACACTGTGGCTCTCCTTTCCCATATGCGAGGGCATAGCAGTGAGAAATTACACTGGGAAAAACTCCATTCATTTGTTTTCCGTGATAGACAAATAGGTATGTTCCACAAACAAATCCGCAACGAAACAAGGACACAAAGGATATCTGGCGTCCATGTTTGTCAACAGTGAGGGGGTTCCTATGGGGCGAAGTGATTCGGTTACGGTAGACTCTGTCCACCAGCCCGTGGTGTCGCGATGACCTGTTCACGTCCATCCCTGAATTCTAATGACAGCAAAATTTGGAAAACATTCACAAAACAAATTGATATCCTTGTTTAGTTTAAGGTGCGTGGATGTAATTTAACTTCTTTGTTGTACTTTAGACAGCACAATAGTTGAGATGAAATCAACAGTAACTAATAACTGAACATTATTATCGCTAGGGGTGTGTGTTTCACCCAGGATGCAGATATAATTAGTAGGGGTGTGCCCAAAAAAACTATTCTTATAAGAATGGGATTCTCATTTAGTACAATTTAGATTCAGATTTTAAATGTCCCAAAATCGATTTTATTTAAAAAAATTTATACTGTCTTCCCTTTGTTTGTGTGTGCCTTTATTGGGAGCGCTATTCATGTTGTACCCGATTTGGCTACTTAGAGGCAGTGTGGTTCCACGCAGTCTAATACACTGTTAAGTTGCAGCCACATTAGAGAGTAGAAGGAAAAAGTCACGATCAAGTTATTCCAATAAAAGTTTTTTTTTGCAGCGTGGAGCCGTTCTTTTGAGTGATAAAAGTGCCGCGAGTAGCTCGCTAATTAGCATTAGCGAGTCAGACTGGAGTAGATCATTACGATTCCTTGAACATCTATAGATTGAAGCAAAAATCATTGTCAATCAAATCATTTTGAATCAAAAATCGTTCATAATCGAAAATCGATTCTGAATCGAATCGCACACCCACAAATTGGAATCGAATCGCGAGACATTCAAAGATTCCCAGCCCTAATTATCGCTTTTCTATACCAATGCTTATATCTGATTAGACTGTATTTGAAGTAGCAGCTATATTTGTAGATGGTTTGTGTTCATTTCAACAGTAAAAGAAAATCATTAAAAAAAAAAATCATAAAAAGTGGTTTACCTGAAAAGGAAAATCAACTGTGCTGTTTCCAATCTGATTAACATTCGGTAACGATCCTCCGTAGTACTGCCCACGGTTCGGTCCCAACTGCAAATACTGAGTCGTCTGCAATTTCAACTGGAAGCAGATCAGAAAAAAAAGAAATAAATTAAACTAATTATAACCACTAGTAATGAGAGAAATGTGTGATGAAACATGCAACGCTAATTCTGAAAGCGCAGTCCCAAAAGCCCTCAGATGATATTTATTCCAAAATGGAATCCAGTTCCTTTTCCCCCCATCAGGGAGACGTAACGGGTCAATTTAATTTTCTCATTCAAGCTCACTTTAGGCAGGGCAGAAAATCGAATAAGGACTTTGCCTGGTAACGGTCCATTTAACTCCATTTCCAATCTGAGAGTTAATGTCTTTGAATACGTTCACTCATCGCTGTGTTGACAAAGGATTACATATTAGAAGATTTCTGGATCAGAAAGAGGCCAGTCCAAATCCTTTCAACTCCAACACAGCAACAGAGAGGAAGAAGCAGAGGCAGACTCCAAAACCTCAAACAAATGTTTATTAATATTGTGGCAGGCAGTAAATTCAATATGACATTTAGGCAATTATGCTCTCTTACAGGTGCATCTAAAAAAAAAGAAGAAGATAATATCGTAGATGGGTTAATTGATTTCACTTGTTCAATTCAAACGGTGAAACTATTGATTCATAAAGTTGAATTATTATTATTATACTATTTATAATATTCAAATTCCTTGAGATGGTGGTATGAGGTGTGTCAGAAAAGTTCCAGGACTGGTGTAATAATTGATGAAATAATTCTGCCACGAATATCATCTGACATCGTTTCATAATATTCATTCATTCATTGCTATTTGCATTTCGCACAAAACATATGGCCACATTTAGATACACTTGCCTGCAAAAACAAAACAAAACAAAACAAAACAAAACAGCATTGCAGTAATAAGAACAACCTAAATCATCACAGACTGACATCTCGTCACATCTGGTAACTTGCAGCTGGACTTATGACCTACAGTATGCGACAATCTGCCACTGTGGAGGGCGGGGTTGGGAGTGGTTGGGGTCGTAAAGATTTAGAGGCCATCATCATGAGAGTAGAACTTCTAATGCTGAGCATAACATAAACATAAAAAAAAAAAAATCTCTCATAGAACTGAGTTGAAACAGAATTAGAACAATTTCAGAGTTAAAGCGATGCCACCAAACACTGTTTTACTCAACTTTCTTAACTCATTCACTGCCATTGACGACTATAGACGTCAAAAATTCATTTGAACTATTTCTATTAGTTTCATATTTGTTTCCACTTTTGTTAACAAGAGTATGAAAACATTAAAAAAATAATATTGTACATTTAGAACAAATATAAAAAATTGTGATTAATCGTGAGTTAACTATTGAAGCCATGTGATTAATTACAATTTAAAAAATTAATTGTCCGATGTCCCTAATTTGTAATAATCTTTTTTCTTTTTTTTTATCGCGTCAGACGATTACATTTTTTAATTGGAATTTATTGCATGACATCAATAGTTAACTCACGATTAATCACAAATTTTATATCTGCTCTAAATCTACAATATTTTTTTTCTAGGTTTTCATACTCTTGTTCACAAAAGTGGAAAAAAATGTTAAACTGATAGAAATAGTTCAAATGAATTTATGACGTCTATAGCAGTGAATGAGTTAAATGAAAGGGGGGGGGGGGAATGTCTTATTCTTCACATCACAAAAACCGAGCATTTGAACAGGGGTGTGTAGACTTTTTATAACCATAATAATTGCACCTGCACAGTTTTGAACAGAAGAAAAATCGTGGCAATATTTTACATGCCGCGTACAGTCAAAATATTAAAACATTGTTGTTTTTTTCCTGCATTTGTCTTTGACAAGAACACACAATAAATCACTGGTCAGTTCCAAACATCAGAAACTATTACTGTCACGAAACTGTCCCTTTTTTTTTTTTAACACATGACAGGTTCAAGCATAAATAACTATAAATAGGGCCCATAATATGTACACTCAACGACAGTCAGGCCAACATTCAAGGGATTTATTATGGAGGCCCGTATGCTTTATGTGGCTTAAAATCCACATAATCTGACAAGCTTCATCTTTGGTGTGTGGCTTTCAATCATGTAGTGTGCACAGGCTACAGGATGTGTCAGACGAAAAAACAACAACGCTACAGTAACAACACACTTCGCCAAAATCACTGCATTCGCCATTTCAAGTCTCTTAACAATTTGAACAAATATCTAGAAGAGGTACTGTATCTTTCTCAGATTTGTTCTATCGACTCAGGCATTGACGTAACCCTGTTGGTGAATTAGGTTCTGGTACATAAAAATACAAAAAGTGTATCGTAGCTTATTGGAATAAAGTCAGCGAGGACAGAATTAGGTATGGATAAGAAATCCACTGCAATTCGTGTACGACAAAAAGATTTATAACCATTGAGTTTGTTCTTTTTCCTCAAATTGCATTCTGCTACATGACATTGCAATGTCGATTTGAACTTGATTGTTTTTCCAGCCCTACTGTACAATATTATATTCTTTTATGAACTCATTCACTGCCATTGGCGGCTATAGGAGGTCAAAAATCCATTTGAACTATTTCTATTAGTTTAGTTTGACCGCTTTTGTTAACAAGAGCATGAAAACCTAGATTTTTTATTATTATTGTACATTTAGAACAGATATAAAATTTGTGATGAATCGTGGGTTAACTAGTCATGCTATTAATTATGATTAAAAAATGTAATCGCCTGACGCCCTAAATTTTTAATAATATTATCTTTAAAAAAATATATATAAAAAAAAATATATATATATTAAAATTACTCTAAAAAAAGATTGTTAAAAAATAGGATTTTTTCATAATTAATCCCATGATTTCACTAGTTAACTCACGATTAATCACAAATTTTATATCTGTTCCAAACGTACAACAAAAAATAATAATTCTAGGTTTTCATACTCTTGTTGACGTCTATAGCCGTCAATGGCGTGACGTAAAATGTGTGTGATTTTAAGGCATCTGGAACGGATTCACGCCATCTCCATTCCTTTCAACTGGGAATATTGATTGGATTAAATTGAGTTACGAGCCCGGTCGGGATACGAATTTCCCTCGTAAATCAAGGCACCGCTTACACTCGCACGCCCCTTCGCTCCCACCTGCGTGGGACAAAAATCAAATCAACTTTTACTACTGCCATTTCCCTCACCACTCGACAGTTGTAGACTTCAAAAAAACAACGAGGCAAAAATGTATCCTTCTGTTAGCTTTGGTCGTTTGTTATTGTTTATCTGCGCACTCTCTCCAAGCACGTTTGACAGTTCGAGCACAACAAGCGAACACAAGTGAGGAGGCGGAAGGCGTTTTCACAAAAACAGCGTCCTTACCCTGGCAGCACGAGTATTGCTGAGGTCCTTCATGACTTCGTCGAACGCCGCCGTGTCTTGTGCTTGCTTCTGGTTATGTAAAGCGATCTTCTCGCTGAATTTCCGCGGATTGTTCGGAGTCGCCATGTTTCGCTGCTATGCTGCTGCGCTTTCCGACAATGCTCAGTGGCAAGTCAGAGTTAAGGTAAACCATTTCCGGTTACGGGGACCATAGCAAAAATAAAATGTGCGTGTAGTTCGGTATTATTATTTCATGTATTTATTTGAACCCTTAAAGTTCCGGTCAATTTTGACCCATTGTGACATTTTACAGCAATTGGGGTAAACAATTAACTGTGTTCACTGAGGCGGTAGATGGACCAGTATGTGTTGCATCATGTAAAACGGTGGCAATTTTGAATATTTTATTATTTTATTAGTAATATTTTATATCTGTATTTTATGGGGTTAGTTTTTGTGTTGTAGTGGGGAATTTGAAACAGTCCAGAGAATTTTATGTACACCATATTTGAACGATGGATGGGAACCTTTTGTGGGACCAAATGAATGTTTTTATTTTATATACAAAAAAAAGCGTACTTCCGGTTCGATTCTAGCTAATAACTGAAGACTTAAACCGTGATGAGCATCTGGCGGATCGCACATCTGGACTACGGAATCAAACTATAACTCACGTTTTATTGCGCTAGCCACTTGTAAAAAGAGTTTGAACCTCATGACATTTTCATTATCGTTGTTTATTATTGTTGTTGTCATGTGTTTGGAAACACTGTGGTACTTTGACTTGCGAGCAGTGCCAGCCAAAGGGTTTTTTTTTGTTCCTAAGAAGAACATGGTTTGGCTTTCCTCTAACTCCAACTATACAGATTTTTTTTTTTTAGGCCACTGCCGATTTTGGCAGAATAAAAATCCGAAAATGGTTTATCGGCTGATTAATTTTATAGAAATATATGATTCATAAAGTAACTTATTTTTTGGTCCCTTAGCAATAGCAATAGCTTTTTGCAAATATTAAAGCATGTTTCCGCTCCAAACCCATTAATGTATACTGATTAAATAGAATGTAAAGAATTAAACAATTTGTGCATCATGATGAATTCATCGCAACTCCTGGTGTCCACGACCTGGCCACCGGGGGCAGTATAATCCAGTTGTGAAGACCTAAACAAAGAAGACTTTCATAACTACTATAAGCAACACAGTAAACTGCAATAATATCAGTAGTTTTTCGAGAGGATAAGAAAAATATGTAAGTTTGTGTTCATTTATATGTTGCTTAAAGCATAGGTCTCAAACTCCGGTCCCCGAGCGCCACAGTCCTGCATCTTTTTGAGGGTTCCCTCCTCCAACACACCTGATTCTAAGGATCAGCTCGTCAGCAAGCTCTGCAGAAACCTGATAACGATCCGGATCATCTATCTCTAGGAACCGAGTTTGAGACCAATGGCTTTAAGGGTCACAACTATTGATGCTATTTGTGAGCCTGCCTATAGCGTTTTGCATTGTATGTTAGCATGCAGCTAAGCGGATGGCAACGTCGTGCGATTGTTTTCAATACACAGGGTGTATTTTTCTATTCTATTTCTATAGTTTGACAGTAGACCTCAACTGAGCGTGGCAATAAAAAACATGAAACACAAATAATACAAAAAGTCACACGATTGCACCTTGTGTGTGTGCGTGTTGTTTTTTTAACAGGAAAAGAAACTGTCGAGTTGTCTCACCTGCCATCAAAGAGATGATTTGATTCAAAGTAACCATGGCAACATTGAAAAGCTTGTGATTCAAGGGCAAATCGTAGCAAAGGGAATTGTTCAAGGGATCACACTATGAAGTTTATACTTTTTTTTTTAATGGACAAAGAGAAACACATTGCTGCTTCTGGTGGTCTGATTTTTGATGTTGTTTTTTTGCTCTTGAGGAAGAAGTGGGTCTCGTTCCAGATTACCACTGTATTGTCTTTGAATGTGTTTATGGCAAACACTCATGTTGTATGTAGCGAGTCACTGTGTACACACGACAATGGCAATTTTAATATTCTTATCAGAATCCGAGAATGTTTATCAACTCATTCACTGCCATTGACGGCTATAGACGTCAAAAAAATCATGTGAACAATTGATATTAGTTTAAAAAAAAATTCATTTCATTTCGTTTTCATGAAAACCTAGAAAAAAATGTATTGTACATTTATAACAGATATAAAAATGTGTGATAAATCGTGAGTCAACTATTGAAGTCATGCGATTAATTACGATTTAAAAATTTAATCGTCTGACTAATTTTAAATTTTTTATTAGGGGCGTCAGGTTTTCATACTCTTGTTAACAAAAGTGAGAACAAAATGTAAAACTAATAGTAATAGGTCAAATGAATTTTTGACGTCTATAGCCGTGAATGGCAGTGAATGAGTACAAGAGTATGAAAACCTAGATTATTTTTAAATTGTACATTTAGAAAATATATAAAATTAGTGATTAATCATGAGTTAATTAGTGAAATCATGCGATGAATTACCATAAAAAATTGACGCCCCTAATTTTTTAATAATGTTTTCTTTTTTTAAATCGTGTCAGACGATTAAATTTTTTTATTGTAATTAACCGCATGACTTCAATAGTTAACTCAGGATTAATCACAAATGTTTATATCTCTTCTAAATGTACAGTAATATTTTTCTTCTAGGTTTTCATACTCTTGTTTCCAAAAGTGGAAAAAATGTTAAACTAATAATAGTCCAAATAAATTTTTAACGTCTATAGCCGTCAATGGCACTGAATGAGTTAATTATTATTTTTGCTACATTTTACCCCAAGAGACTGGCCCCCAATTTAGAGGGACCAGTCCGTTAATCAATTTCGAATATACACTCTAAAAACAGTTTGAGTCAAAAGTAACACAATTATGGATCAAAAATGGACCCATCCACTTTATGGGTCAATTTGACCCAACTTTCTGGGTTGTTTCATACAAAATGACCCAATTTTTTGACCCAAGTAAAGGATCTGACTAATATGTATGAGTTGTTTTACACTAAAAGACCAATTTTTTGACTCAAAGTTGGGTCAAATCAACCCAAGTAGAGGATCGGTCCATTTGTGACCCATAGTGGGTTATTTTTGACCCAACAGTTTTTAGAGTGTAAACATCAGTGGCAGAACTACATGTTAGGGTAGAGTTGGGCCGGGCTGGGGTGCTTAAGTCAAAATGCCAGGGCCGATTTATTTTGTGCCAGTCGAGTCCTGATTCAGAGGAAACTCACACAAGCATGAGAATGGCACAGTGATTCCCAAAGTGTAGTATCATACAACTAGGACTGCGTTGGCTCCCTCTAGTGGTATGTTAAATAATCACTTCATTAAAAGTTGATGTAATGTTAACTTTTAAGTACAATAATTTGCATCTAATCCTTTGGGACTGCTTCTTATTTAGGTATACATTTTTAACGTACGTACCGGGGCTGCCATGAAAACCAATTTGAATCAGAAAATCGTCTTTGAGTGCGTCATATCAAACTGAATTGAATCTTTTCACTTTGAAATACATTGATAGGTATTATTGAATCATCTGCTATTGTAGAGAAGCACATATCATCTATTTGAAGGGAAATTCCACATTATAAAATAAATTTCCAATTTCAAACGGAACTGAATGGTTTTTCGTTTATTTCACCGTTGGCTAAACATGATGTCATCTAAAATGGCTGTGTTTTTTTTTAGTGCACAGACTGGCAGCAGGGGGAGGTAAAGATTGCTTGTGTATGTTGTGGATCAGTGTTTTGTGAGGACTCATATCATATTGACTCGATCGCTTCCCCTTCGAGGGATTATGCCGAGTATAAAGTAATAATATCAAGTGGCTCATATGTAAAATACACCAAAACGTGATACAGTTGAAGAAGGGAGATGCAAGTGCAGGCATGTTTCATTATAGAGAGTGATATGGTATTTTCACAGAGAGCCTTGACAGGAAATCTCATTATAGCTTCTTCTTCATCCCCCACTTTCATGATATCAGAAAAGAGGAACTACAGTATTATTTTGCAAGTGTAAGTTTTTTTTTTTTTTTGGGGGGTGACAAACTGCTTGACTTTGCTCACAATTCTTTTGGCTTCCTGAGCGGTAAGATGGCTGTTTTATTCTTACATTCGCCGTACTTGATGTCCTGCCAAAATAGCAATTACAGAATATAATCATCTATTTAATTGGGCGTGTCGTAAAAATGAAATGCAGTTTCAGGATGTCCAGTAACTTGAGTAGCGATGAGAAGAAGGGACTTCAGAAGTACAAAAAGTTCAATTGAAATGAGGCCCAATGCAACCGTCTGATTTGGGCATCCTTGTCTTGAATTGATCAAGATCAATGTCAGACTTGGTAAACTCCGGCTTATTATTATAGAGCTTTATTATTATCTTTGCAAAGGAAGAATGTTTGATAAGGTAAGGCTATTCCGATCTCTCGTCTGATGTCGCAGCAACAAGAAAAAGATAGTGAGTACGGAACAAAAACATTTGATTCATAAAAGAATGATTTGAAAATACGGACCTTGAATTGATTTTGTTTAGTAAAGAGAAAAATCAGGTTTCAGTACTTAGGTGTTTTTTTTCAAGTCATGTTCTGTTTACATTTGGTACAGTCGAAACAACATACGAAACAAACAACAAACTTTCATCTATTTATTTATAGGAAAGTGTAACAGAAGGACATTTTGAGTTTTGCAAAATTCCGCTAATATTTATACTCAGTCAATATAACCCACCAATAGTACACTCACAGGAAGATTTCAAGCCTAACTTAAGATGTATGTAAGTTTTTTTCAAATTCCCTGATACTTTTTTAAAGCTAATTTTAATACAACCCTAACAAATAAACCTGATATGATACATATCCATTAGTCTAATAAAGCCTATTTATTTAGAATGCATAATCCTCAGGTTTATGTATTTAGTATTAACAAAGTATAAATACTTTTTTTTTGCATTTTTGGGATGTCTGCATGCAGTTTCATCCCAAAAACATAAAAATGCAAAAAAATTAGGGGAAAAAATGACATACATTTTTCAGACAGCAGTATATTTGTCCTGTATAGGTAACCTGATTATTATGCAATTCAAACAATATAATTTATGTATTTTAAATAAATACTCTCATTATTATTAATTTATAGTAATTATACTTTATTAATACTAAATACATAAACCTGAGGCTTATGCATTTCAAATAAATAGGCTTTGTCAGACTAATGAATATGTATTATATAAGGTTTATTTGGTAGGTTTGTGTTAAAATGTTCTAAAAAAAAAAATTGCATGGAAATTTGTCATGTAAAAAAATTACGTGAATCTTAAATTAGATTTGAAATATTTCTGTGAGTGTAAAGCGTGGAGAGTCTCTGTTGCGGCTTTCACATAAAAAAATGACGTGCCGGCTGCTACCAAGCCATACCAGTACAATATATACAGTACATACACATTACATTTGTAGAGTTGATTTTACTCTAAAAAGACTTTATTTGGTCCCAGTTTAAACAGAGTAAAATTGACACTTTCTACATTAAATTGACATTTTCTCTGAATATTTTACTTTCTTCCAACTGTAAATGTTCACTCTATTTAGACTGGGACCAAATGTAATCTTTTCAGAGTAAAATGCACCCTACAAAATGTACTGTGTATATATTGGGATTTACAATAATACTCAACTATATTTATGATTTACATACAGTATGTACCTGCGGCTGAAAAAGCCTTTGTTTTCGAAATGCACTAGTGCAGTCAATACATGGAGCCAATAGCCTCTCCACTATTCATTACCATTCCCTACTTTTTTTTTTAAATATTGTTGTAATAGAACAACCTTGACAATCTTATTTCATTCACTGCCATTGACGTCTATAGGCGTCAAAAATTCATTTGAACTATATCTATTAGTAAAAAAAAAAAAATCCACTTTTTTACGAAATTATGAAAATATTTAATCGCCTACGCCCCTCATTTTTAATCATCTTTTCTTCTTTAAAAAAAAAAGTATATATATATATATTTTTAAACATTTTTATTAAAAAAAAAAGATAATTGTAAAAAATTGTAATATAATCTTTTTTGGAAAAAAAAAAAGATGATTACATTAAAAAAAGTTTAGATTTTTTTTTTAAAGAAAAGATTATTAAAAATTAGGAGCGTCAGGCGATAACATTTTTTAATCATAATTAATCCCATGACTTCACTAGTTAATCACAAATTTTATATCTGTTCTAAATGTACAATAAAAAAAAATCTAGATTTTCATACTCTTGTTAACAAAAGTGAGAAAAATGTTAAACTAATAGAAATAGTTAAAAATAATTTTTGACGTCTATAGCCGTCAATGGCAGTGAATGAGTCATTTATTTAGTTATTTTGTGTTTCAATAAAATACCCTGTATGTATGTATATATATATATATATATATATATATATATATATATATATATATATATATATATATATATATATAAGTACAGTAGTATAAAAGGAACCTCAAAATGTTGTATGTACAGGTTTAAGCGTTTGCATTTTTTATTTTGCGATTGTTCTGTTCAGTCATCCATCTTTTAATAAACTCGCCAATGCATCTGATTATTATCATTTGGTAAATGGTTAATGGACCGACCTTAAAAAATGGTGGCAAGCTGTATTTGACACCTGTGGAGTGTCTGATCAAGTGTCCATTTTTTTTATATTTGCAGGTCATGCAGTTCAATCACACTTGTGTCCCTGTAAATGGCACCGCGTGTGCAGCCCCTAACTCTCCCGTGGGTCTCGCCGTGGGCCTGACGCTCTTCTTTCTCACGCTGGCCGCCGTTGCTGTTACGATCGCGGTCAAATTCTATAAGAACAAATGGAACCTGCCTCTATTGGGTCAAAGGAAAAAAAGCCAAAAGAAGGACTCCGTGGCGACGACACGGTTTGACCATCAGTACGCCAGTATGGTCAGAACACAGTCAACTGAGAACGCCCCCATCTATGAAAACTTGACGAGGCAGAAAAGCGGTGCCGGGTCGAAGAGCAGGTGTGCCTTTCTCTTCTTACACAATTATGTTTATTCAGAAAAGTATGACATGTGAAAGTGAAGTATCGTCCCTAAAAGCGAACAGAACGGAAACAGATGAAGAAACATTGCACGTGGTGTGATTTCCCCATTTGGCTTTCATGAGAAAAAGCTCCATGTTGACTGGACGTGATCTTCCGAGTAGCCTTTTAGTCAAACAAAACAGCTGATGACTCACTGCTGGACTTTCAGGAATACAAACGGGGGAAAGGAAATCCATTAAAGCACTGAGACTCTGTACTTAGGTAGTAAAAATGTGTTTAAAAAAAAATAAATTGAAGAACTCATTCAACTCCTTTATTTGCATCATAGTTGCTCAGGGCTCAGGTAACAAGCAATCTTGGCTTACTAGTTTTCTGAAGCTGAGCTGTGATTGGCCGTTACTTGAGCCCGGCCGGTGATGTCATTTTTCAGTTGCCAGCAAGTGGCAAAATGGCCACCCTAGGTGAAAACGCATTATTAACTCATTCACTGCCTTTGACGGCATTAAACGTCAAAAATTCATTTGAACTATTTCTATTAGTTTAAAAAAAAAATCCACTTTTGTTAACAATTGTATGAAACCTAGAATTGTTTTATTGTACATTTAGAACAGATATGAAATTTGTGAGTAATCACGAGTTAACTAGTGAAGTCATGCGATTAATTACGATTAAAAACTTTAATCACCTGACACCCTTGATTTTTAATAATCTTTTCTTCAGTTTTTTTTTTTATTCATTCACTGCCATTGACGGCTATAAACGTAAACAATTCATTTGAACTATTTCTATTAGTTAAAATTGTTTTCCACTTTTGTTAACAGGAGTATGAAAACCTCGATTTTTTTGATTGTACATTTAGAACAGATATAAATTATGTCATTAATCGTGAGTTAACTAGTAAAGTCATGCGATTAATTACGATTAAAAACTTTAATCGCCTGACGCCCTTAATTTTTAATAATCTTTTCTTTCTTTCTTTCTTTCTTTTTTTTTTATTCATTCACTGCCATTGACGGCTATAAACGTAAACAATTCATTTGAACTATTTCTATTAGTTAAAATTGTTTTCCACTTTTGTTAACAGGAGTATGAAAACCTCGATTTTTTTGATTGTACATTTAGAACAGATATAAATTATGTCATTAATCGTGAGTTAACTAGTAAAGTCATGCGATTAATTACGATTAAAAACTTTAATCGCCTGACGCCCTTAATTTTTAATAATCTTTTCTTTCTTTCTTTCTTTCTTTTTTTTTTATTCATTCACTGCCATTGACGGCTATAAACGTAAACAATTCATTTGAACTATTTCTATTAGTTAAAATTGTTTTCCACTTTTGTTAACAGGAGTATGAAAACCTCGATTTTTTTGATTGTACATTTAGAACAGATATAAATTATGTCATTAATCGTGAGTTAACTAGTAAAGTCATGCGATTAATTACGATTAAAAACTTTAATCGCCTGACGCCCTTAATTTTTAATAATCTTTTCTTTCTTTCTTTCTTTCTTTTTTTTTTATTCATTCACTGCCATTGACGGCTATAAACGTAAACAATTCATTTGAACTATTTCTATTAGTTAAAATTGTTTTCCACTTTTGTTAACAGGAGTATGAAAACCTCGATTTTTTTGATTGTACATTTAGAACAGATATAAATTATGTCATTAATCGTGAGTTAACTAGTAAAGTCATGCGATTAATTACGATTAAAAACTTTAATCGCCTGACGCCCTTAATTTTTAATAATCTTTTCTTTCTTTCTTTCTTTCTTTCTTTTTATTCATTCACTGCCATTGACGGCTATAAACGTCAAAAATTAATTGTAACTATTTCTATTAGTTTAAAAATGTTCCCCACTTTTGTTAACAGTATGAAAATCGTGAGTTAACTAGTGAAGTCATGCCATTAATTACAAATAAAAAATGTAATCGCCTCTTGCCTTAAATTTTTAATAATCTTTTTTCTTTAATGAATTTATGGCAGTAAATGAGTTAATCACAATGGGGCTACTATGTGAGACTAGTGGGGACACACATAACATTATTTGGCTTCTCCTTTAAAGTCCTGGTAAAGTGAAAAAAAATACATCTTCTCAATTTGACACATCACAGTGTTGCTAACAACCCTGCGAATTATGAATGATTTAAAAGTATATAAAGTGAGGTTTCAAAATCGTAAAAAAAGAAAGAAACCGCTGTGGCTGTTTACGCAGAATGTGTGAAGTCACATCCTGTTGACCATTTTATCAACCCACCAGGTTAGCTCGTGCGCGGAAAACCTCTGCAAGGAGAGGCGCTAGCAACAAGCTAGCTTGTGAGCAAACAGGCTTCCGGTGGCGGTGGGCTTGTCCTCAGCATCACCAAGCAGTGTTGCCAATTCCCCAGTAAATTAGCTATTGGCTGTCCTAAAAGTCACTAGTAGTCGCTAAATGATGGTATTGCCTAATTTGCATAATTCGCAATTTGCATGAAATAGTAATGGAAGAGTAAAAAAAAAAAAACACCCTAAATGAGACCAGAAAGAAGATCGGTCGCGACTCGCTAATCGCCTTTGACAAAAAACAAAAAAAAGTTACCAGATATAGTGAGAAAGTCGCCATGTTGGCAAGACTAAAACCAAGCTTGTTTGGAAATTCAATAATTAAAAAAAGTTACAAAAAAAAAAAATTTGTAGCATTGAGTGAGCTAACTAGCTAGCGAGCTACCTAGATAACCACCTGCTGTCGTGGTAGAAGTGGGCCTGAAAGTATGCAATAAAGTTCTTGAGAAACAAAGAAAATACTAAATTAGCTAACGATAGGCTAAAAAATGAAAAATACACAATACATCTTGTGTGGGGAGAGATTTTTATTTTATTTTTTTAACATAAAAATGTCGTGGTTTTAGGCTAACACAAGATAGCACATCCACCATAAATCATTCTGGAATCATTTCTGTTTGTTCTTTGTGTTTAATTTATGTAGAACTATTGTGTCGGCGACCCTTGTGAGGAATAAGCGGTTAAGAAAATGGATGGATGGATATCGTGTTGCTGTGTTGGCCAGAAAACCCTTGTAAAACAGATTCTGAACCTCGATGAGACGAGTATTTATTTCCAAATGAGTTCCAAGTGGGGGAAAAAAAATCATCAAAAAAGTGTTGATACTTGAAAAATCTATTCATGTAGTAAAGTGAAAAAGTATTTGTACCCCCAACCACTGCAAGTGACCTAACATTTGTACACTAATTAGTTTGTTGATGCTTTTTGCATTTACATTTCTGGTTATTGTTTCTCCACAGGCCGTCTTGTGCGCCCACAGAGGATTTGTACTTGCAGTGTGACTCACCCGATGATGCAATCTACAGTAATGATCCTGCGTGTAACCTCGCCATTCTCCCGGAATCCCGAGATGATGATGTTTATATTGTCCCAGATTCATAGGATAAGACATCACAATCCCTTTTTTTTTTTTTTTTAAGTAATCTTTCTTTCTGTGTACAATACAGCTTGCGAAACAAACCACACGCAGAGTTGTTGCTGGTGCAGCTGCGTTCGCTTCAATAGCATCAATTAATGCAGATGGAATTAAGTAGTACCACACACTTTGACAACACAATGTACAGAATATGGTGATTATATTATTTTTGTGAGACACGTTTACATTAAGACACACAACTTGGAAATGACGATGCCGTATTAGGGCCACGTATAAATATATATATATTTAGAGGGAGGGGGCAATATTCAGATAGAATTTTTTTTTGCCACTTTATATAGTGGCAGATTTGCGAGAAGAAGAAAAACTTATGAGAAATACACGTAGCGTACTACTCGCACTGTTTGTGCCAATACTTTTCGGTCTTGTTTCCAAATAAGGAGATAGTAATTGCTTTAACATAGATTAGCATTCGCTCTTGTTTGCGAAGGTCCACGCCCGGACGATCAAGCATTTAAGTTAATTTGTTAGAATGTATATTTACTTGTACATTTATGTTTCCAAAAATTATTATTTACACGTTCATACATTTTGTTAATTTTTTTGTTCAAGTATCTAAATTGATGTGTCGAATCTGCCACTCTACGTCATTCACTAGCATTTACCTAAAGTATGCTAGCATCTGATTGGATAGTGTTAGTCAGCTGATAGTGGATCAGGAAGTGTTGTCGCTCTGGCTGCGGTGCATGACGACTAAAGTTTATATTTAAGAATGAATCCGTGTCCATCCTGCCTTTTCATTTTATAAACACCACCAACGAATCCTCCAATGATTAGACTATAGCTACGCTACGTGTATTTCTTTCTCGCAAATCTGCCACTTTAATTTACGAGTTTTTTTCTCTCGGAATATTGCTCCCGCCCTCTAAAAAAATCTAATAAATTATACGTTGCCCTAATACGCTGTCGTAGGAAATTGTTTTTTGTTTCTGTTAAAAACAAAATTATGACTCACTCTCACTATGACAACGAGCACGGCCCGGGCATTATCTTCACACAAAGCTATTAAACATTACTTTGAAAGATATGTTATTTAATTAATTATCCTAATAACGAAGTTGCCTAAGTCATATTTAATTAAGCAGTTTGGGAAACAAGAAAAGTGCAGTTGCACCGGTCCAACCTTTACAGATTAATCTACACAGACATCATGAAAAAACAAAACATTTCGCATGTCTGTATTTTGTTTTTCCATTCATATTGTGACAGTAAATTAAAAATGAATTAGATAATTTTGCAATTAGGTTAATAGCTTGCTCACTTATTACTTGACAAATAATATTTCAACACAATCCATGTTATGTAACTGCCAAATGTGTACAGTATCATTCTCGAGCGACTACTATTTTGCAAAATAAACGATTTACAGTACCTCCAGCAGTGGTGGGCAAAATACGGCCCACTATGTCCTTTATTATTTGTTGCATTAATGTAACCTTTTTATCTTAAAATTGATTCATTAAAATGTTATGCTGTATATTTTATTTGTCAAATTTTCTTTCCAAAATTTATTTTTTAATGTTATTTTTTTATTCATTATTTCCTAAAATGAATGAATGAAAATTGAATTATTGCAAATAATAAAATTTAAAACGTTATTAATATAACCAGTTTTATATTGTGCAAAAATAATTGTATGATTAATTCAAATTTAATTGTGAATATAATAAAATGGCATCCATTCTTTTTAGGGATGGTCGACACTATACCACTTTTTTTCAGACCGATACCAGTATCAACACTCTTGTATAATCACCGATACCAAGTACAGATACCACTAGTACTTTTGATACGTAAAATTTCCTCCCTAAAAAAAATTGACTGAAAGAAAGCCATATATTTCCCAATATAGCATTTTCCTTTAAAATTGCTTGAAATGAATGGCAATTTTCTATTCTATTTCCTAATCGGCGTACCGATACCTTAAATTAGTCCTCACAGATTGCAAGGATTATATGCAGACGAGCTAAAAAGATATGCATGTTGAGTTTATATATATATATTCCCACTAACTTCAACCTGTGGAACTTTTCACTTTCAACAATTATGTCCCTTCACATACGATACTACATATTACATAGGTCAAGGCTGCAGTCAAAGCAGTGTCAGGGTCACTACACTAAAAGGAGATACTGTAGAAATGATCAATAAGCAGACACGCCCCGACCTTCATAAACCACTGAAGCAATTTGATGACAGAATAGCCGATGCAAACCTTGTGTTTACCAACGTTTATTATGAAATGTCTTTGATGATCATGTAAATTCAAGTGCAACAGGTCAGAACAAAACATTTGTCGTATTACAGTACCTTCAACATTAATGACAAATAAAAAATAGTTTCTAGCGGTGATTCCCAACCACTGTGCTATGCAATGGAAAGGTTTTTCTTAAATACAAATAATTAATTTAACAATAATTCATCTATCTTTGCTTAAATGCTGCTCGACTAGATGGTAGAAGGTACAATTAACCTGAGAATGTCGTATATTCTAACCACATTTATTTGCCTTAAAGTCAGCTAGCTTAATGCTAACACGTAATGGGAAACACCATAGATGGGTTCACCAGATAGCATCAGTGTCGCAATATTAAGCAACGAATATTCAAAAACAAATGGTGGAGCACTATAATACTAATACAAAAATACTCACAGGCATATTTTCTTTATCCTCTGCGAAGAATGGATATTTCTGCATCACTGAGGAGCTAAAACGTGTCCACGTACATCTTTACATTTTTATTATACTGCCCCCAGGTGGCAAAGGCACACACAGTTACAATGAAAAGTACAATATAATAGACTGCTATTTTCCTTATTGAAAAATATTTGTTGTTGTTATTTTGTTGCAGGCTGTAACGGATTATTGGCATTTCTATTCATTTCAATTGGAGAAGATGATTTGAAGTAAAACGGCTTCGTGACGAATGTGGTCACGGAACGGATTAAAAACATATCTTAAAGGAAACTATGTGTATTATATTAAGTAAATATTAATCCTCTTTTAGAATTGCAACATGATAGTGCACAGCTTGGACACTATTATTATTATTTTTACCGGAAAAAAAACCGGGTTGCTTTCCTTATTGCTGGGGTAGATATTTCACCAAGTTTTGGTTACTTTTGCCCCAGCAGTTTTAATAATGTCATGTAAAGAAACACTGCCTTATGAAAGCAACTGCGATAGCACACTTGATACATTAACATAGTTTAGGACAATAAATAAAAATGTCAATAAATAAAAACATTCAAATGAAAGTCCAACCAGAAAACAAAACTGTACAGTATTAACTTGGGCTTCCTTAGGCGCAATGACATCCCGTGACTATCAGATCACTAAAAGGCGTCAGTTTCAACTTGCCCCGCCCATCCTGGTACATGAGCACCATGGGCTCGTAAGAGGCCGGCACGCAGCAAGGCCGAGGCGAGCCGCCTTTCATGATCTGGTGCAGGCGAGACTTCACCTGCGTGTGCATGCTGGCCGGCTTGTAGTTGTGCGGGCAGGTGCCGTCGCACAGGTGCATGGTGTACTCCGCCGGGGCCACGATCCAATCGGCCCAGCCGATGTCTTTGAACGACACCTTGAGCGATTTGCGGCAGCACCACCCTTGTTCGTCGCACTCGTCCTCCCTGTTGGAGCGAGGGAGCCTTTTGGGCGCCGCCGCCGCCGCCGCTTCGGGTGGAATGAAGTCTAAATTCAGAGAGACGCTCGGGTCGCCTTCACCTGCAGCCATCCTCACATCCACAACCAGTGACGCCTCGTCATCATCTGTTCTTAACCACTTTGTCGCCTTCGTCCCGATGTCCATCGTCACGTTTTGCGTGTTTGAGACATCAACACTAGGGGGCGTTTGTGTCCACCCGGTGGCGTTCAGCATCTTCATGCGTTTGACTTTAATCTCCCACCTTAGGTCAGACTGCGCTTGTGTTGGTGGTATTGGAGTCTGCCTGGAAACCGTCAGCTCAGCTCGGGTTAGAAGGGACTCCCTGTGGATGTTTGGGTTCTTATGGAAAACAGCTCTGTACCACTTCATGTGTAGACCAGGCGGCAACGGCGGCGGGTCTTTCCCCTGAGGTGCTTTTACTGGCCCCACATTAGAAAGAGAGAGCAGAAGAAAGTGTAAAAACAACTTATAGGAACAAAAATCAAACATGCGCTCATTATGAGATTACAACATTATGGTCATTTTAACAGGGGTGTGTAGGCTTTTTTTTTTTTAACTCATTCACTGCCATTGACGGCTTTAAACGTCAAAAATTCATTTAAACTATTTCTATTAATTTTACTTTTTTTTCACTTTTATTAACAAAAGTATGAAAACGTAGAAGAAAATTATTGACGCCCCTAATCTTTAATAATATTTTCTTAAAAAAAAATATATATATATATTTATAAGATTTTTTATTTTTTTAAGTTTTCATACTCTTGTTAACAAAAGTGGGGGGGGGGGGAAGCGGAACTAATAGAAATAGTTCAAATGAATTTTTGACGTTTATAGCCGTCAATGGCAGTGAATGAGTTAATATAAAAAAATTGTAATCGCCTGATGCGATTTTTATAAACAAAAGAAAAAAAAATACTAAAAATTTGAGGCATCAGGCGATTAAAATTTGTAAATCGTAATTAAACACATGACTTCAGTAGTTAACTCACGATTAATCACAAATGTTAAATCTGTTCTAAATATACAATAAAAAATTCTAGGTTTTCATACACTAGTTGACAAAAGTGGGGAAAAAAAGTTAAACTAAAAGAATGAATTTTTTACGTCTATAGCCGTCATTGGCAGTAAAATGAGTTAAAAGGGGAAGTCAACTTCCCCCAAAATTTCTTGACAATAATATGTTCAATGCAGCCCCTCTAGTATAAATACGGTATTCTGGTAAGTACTGCGTTAGTGGAATGTGTGTTAAGCAGTAAAATCCAGCAGTTTTTATCCATCTCAGGGGGCGGCCATTTTTTCCACTTGCTGTCAAGGGAAAATGACACAGTTGCTCAGGACTTAGGTAACAACCAATCACAGCTCAGCTTCGAAAAACAGGTGCGCTGTGATTGGTCGTTGCCTGAGCACTGAGCAACTGTGACGTCATCTTCAGTCGACAGCAAGTGGCAAAATGGCCGCCTCCTGAGATGGCTAAAAACGGCTGGATTTTGCTTCATAACTCATATTCCACAAATGTAATATTAATCAGAATGTCATGTTTAGATTGGTAAGGTCACATGTTTAAGGTTGAATAATATCCTCTGCATTTCCAAAACACAAGTATGCAACGTTGAACTTATCCAGTACAAGTGTGCCAAAAAGCCTTTATTGTAATTATTTGATGTATATAGAGAACAAAATGAGTGTAAAAAAAATCCCTACACGAAAGCAAAGTGAAACATGTCCTTTCACGCACACACATATGGTGACAATAAAAATAACAGTTAGGGACAATGGAACGGCGTAAGAAGTAAAAAAAAAAAAAAAAACAGCAGGATATGTTAAAAAACAAAACAACAGACACAGTCGAAGATTGCACAGCGGAGCTGGTGAGTTTGCTTAAGTAAAGCTTTTTACGGGTTAACTCGCATGAGAAGATTTCATGAATGAACTTTTCATCAAACATTCCTTTCTACTCCCACTCACACCTTCCTTTCAGCCAGGTGTGTTCAGCCCTCATGTTCCTACACGGCGCTCACCTGTAGCAGGGAAAAGCACCGTCGACACGGTCGCTCCGGTCGCCTGGCTGTAATTTCCTCTCATCTCCTCCAGTTTTTGCCAGTACCGCCGATACATCCTCATCAGCTCATACTCGGATGGCTTTCGGGTGACCTCGGGTTCCTTGTCCATGCCCAGCGAGTTTAGGATTCCCATCTTGACCGCCTCCACCAGCTGAACCCTCTGACTGTCCTCATCGAGCGTTCGCCGTTGAGGCCGACACTCCCCTGAGATGGAGACAGAGAGCAGGAGTAGCAGAGAGGAGAGGAGTGCGCATGGTCTGAGCATGGCGGGTTTCGGTCCGGGAGCGCTGCTCTTGCCTGGATGAGCTCCGTCTGTGTTGATAATGAAATTCTTGGCATGCTTTCATTTATGGAGCTTGGAGTTTTGCCACGCCTCCTTGCTCAGTCAGGTGAGCTTCGATGGGGCTTAGTCAGTGTTACTTGGCATTTTTCCGGAATAGTAATGACCTCCTGTAAAGTTTTAAAACACACTTGTGGTAAATCATTTTTTAACTATTTTAGGCCAGTTACAAACTAGGGGGGAATTGCATCGATGTTTTTGGGGGTTTTTTAAGATCAAATTTGGATAGTACATTATTGTGCTCATTTACGCAGTGTACTTTAAGTAGAAGTACAGATGCTTGTGTAAAAAAAAAAAAGAAGTACTTATTCAACTCAAGTCAGGCAGACAGGATTTTGTTGTTTACACAGTACACGTTTTGATAAATTACATCAGTGGTTCTCAACCCCCCCGGTCCTCGAGTACACCTATCCAGCTTGTTTTACATGTCTCCCTTAGCCAACACAGCTGAGGATCGTTATCAGTAGGGGTGGGAATCTTTGAATGTCTCACGATTCTATTCCGATTCTTTGGGGTCTGTGATTCGATTCAGAATCGATTTTCGGTTAGGGGCGACTTTTGATTCAAAGTGATTTGATTGACAATGCTTTTTGCTTCACTCTAAAGATGTGCGAGGAATCGTAATGATCGACTCCAGTCTGACTCGCTAATGCTAATTAGCGGGCTGCTCGCGACACTTTTATCACTCAAAAGAACGGATCCACGCTGCAAAAAAACAACTTTTGTTGGAATAACTTGATCGTGACTTTTTCCTTCTACTCTCTAATGTGGCTACACCTTAACAGTGTATCAGACCGCGTGGAAGCACACTGCCCCTAAGTGGCCAAATTGAGTACAACATGAACAGCGCTCCCAATAAAGGCACACACACACACACACACACAAAGGCAAGACAGTATAAAATAATTTAAATAAAATCGATTTGGGGACATTTAAAGAGAGAGAGAATCGATTTTTTGGCACACCCCGAGTTATCAGGCTTCATGCAGAGCTTGCTGATTAGCTGCTCGTTCGAAACACCTGTGTTGGCTGAAGGAGACTTGTAAAACAGGCTAGATAGGGGCCACTCGAGGACCGGGGGTTGAGAACCACTGACTTACATGATTAACACAACAACAACAACAAATCTCTGCACACTAAATAGTTCCACTCTTTTATTAACTTTCACATGGCAGCACTGAGAAGGAAAAGAAAAAATTATCACTGGACACGCTATCAAACAATGTGTTCCTATAGTTTTGCTAACATTGTGAACTGACTCAAAAAAATGCTCAATTCGACAAAGTATTCCTTACCTGTACCTTATGTGATCTTTTCAGGTTGCACTGGAAAGCTGTGGGCTTTTATGCAAGACGCAACACGTTCCCCGTCAATCATTCGTGCAGCACGCAACATCAAACAATTTTCAATTTTCAAGACATTGTAAAGAGGAAATAAATGCCTTGTAATCGTCACACACCACAGAGAAGAATGTTGTAGCAACCCTGGCAAATTGGGGTGATTACGAAATAGAGAAAAAAACAAGCCATAGACTCTGCTCTTAAACACTGCGAGGACATCTGCTGAATTCAGGAAATTCACGACCACTGAAAAACGGCCGTTACTCCATCTTGCAAAAGCTGAGAAAATGTTTCATCTAAAAAGGTGGCTGCAATACATCCCACGTCAAAGGGCTTTCTACGGTGTGACAAGTGGCGCTACGCTAACCGCCAACTAGCTAGCAAGCTAACAGGTTAGCCTCACCTCCTCGTTAGCATAGCTAGCTTGCAAAATTTATGCCGTAGCGATAAAAATGGTTGTAGTAAAAGTAACTGGCAAATGTGGCGCTAAAGGTCTAACCCAAGTCAAACGACAATTCATCACATTTTGAAATGAAAATAATCCTCACAAATCAAATTACAATGATTCAAAGTCCAGTGCTTTTCAATGGACGGAGTGAGTCACTTCACAGAGTGACCGCCATTTTGACTTGAAATGTCAATGAATGGGGAAGGGGGACTTAATGTGCCGATCCCGAAGTGTGTCACCGGGCGCCATTTTAGCCACAAATCAGGAAAACCAAAATACTGTAAAACAGCTGAACAATTCACTACATAGTTCTTTGTGACTAATTCCTTCCAGTTAAGATGATCTACCAATCATTTCCCAAGGAGTAAAGTTCACAGATACAGAGAAAACATCAAGTTATCCTGTTACACCCAATGTTTAATAGCACCGTTATTAAAAAAAGAAGACGAGTGGAAAACTCTCATTGCCAAACACTTATCAAAAGAAAACGTTCCCTTCTATCGGTAAGAAGGGTTAATACATGATTGGGCCTTCTTTGGCATGTGACTCTGACTAATTTATTTTTCCACCTCATCCGTCGTCGTGACGTCACAACCCCCGCGATCCTAAACTGCGGTTTAAAGCCATACACCACAGGAGGGATAAAAGATAATTGGGGTTGATGTTTGGTCTCGAATAACATCTAAGCCTCCAGGTCACACGCGTCAAATAAAATGGCAGCGACCGTGTGCATGGATAAAAGGTAACGCCAACGGTCCAATATTTTTCAGCACTGTTTTAACCAATCGCCAAAGTAACAAAAGTACATACTATAAAACATTCTATTACTACATATGTGAGGCACTTTTGTGAGTCCTCGTTTGCTATAAAAATTGATTTATTGATAATCAGTACAGAGAATGTATCGATAGGCTTACTAACTTACTGGGAATGGAGTTCTCCAGAACTTTGCAGGTTGTCACTGAAATCCTCTTCCATTCATCCATGACGACACCGCGGAGCTATTGGAATTTAGAAACCACAATATGCTCAATTGGGTTTTGGTCTGGGGATACAGTATTTCTTCAGTGTATGCATGTATCCTATCCTCTAAGCAAGGTTGGGAGGGTTACTTTTAAAATGTAATCCATTACAGTTACAAGTTACCTGCTAATTTTTTTTTAGTTAGCAACGTAATCCAAGTACCATAATATTAAAGTAATGTAACTGGATTACTTTTGGATTACTCCAATATTGAGTATGCTCATGAAGACAAAATAAAAATAAATATCACCACAATATATATTCTATACGATGTGCCCCTGCTATTTGCGGGTGATAGGGACCCGGGCAGCCGACAAATAGCAAACATCCTAGTGTAATTAAAAAGCATGTAGGTGATTGATTGATTGATTGATATGCTGTTTTCGAACTGTCACTGAAAGCAACCACACCTCAGTTTGATAGATAGATAGATAGATAAATAGATAGATCCAATGAGGATGACGATGCGTGACATCAACTGCAAAATGAACATTTATCCCAGTCACAAGTTTAGCCGTGTATATGTTGTATATGATGTTTAAATAGTGAATTGGTGGGAGGAAGATTTGTTTGGAATGTGTAACTCACATTATGGTCGTAGGCTAAGCGGGCTAGCTAGCAAGAAGCTAAAGCGCGTAGCATGCCGCTGGACTCTCAGCTCAAAATTTCGCTCCGAGTAAATTCCAGTGAATACCGATCGCCATTTCCTCCTCCCGTCCGTGAAGCTTTTTCAAACTGCCCGCGTGTGGAGGACACGACTAGTCAATTCGTTCGTTCCCACCTCCCCGACGTGTAGCGACGGTCCCACTCGCTCGGGCGTGCGCGCGCTCTCTCTCGCTGTCTTTCTCTCTCTCTCGCTCTCTCTCTCGCTCTCGCTCTCTCTCTCTCTCTCTCTCTCTCTCTCTCTCTCTCTCTCTCTCTCTCTCTCATCGTAGAAATTGTAATCCCTCGAAGTAATCCCCATTTTTAATAAATGTACCTGTAATCTGATTACATGTTTTTTCCTGTAACTGTAATGGAATACAGTTACATTTTTTTTTTTTGCAATCTGATTACATAACGGCGGTACATGTATTCCGTTACTCCCAAGGCCTGCCTTTAACTCGTACTTTTACCTGTAGTGTAGTAAACCAAACCACACAACGAAAGTCCGCTATCGTAATGCTAACCAACCAACATCAACGTTGCGGAAGTTGCAACCCTTCAAGCAACGGACATTTGAACACAAACGCACACAGCAGCGGTTATCTCAGGGCACTAAAGAAACTGTCAACACACCCATTGAGAGCCAACACGTTCTCAATGCTAGGAGCCAAGTTTCAGCATGTAGAACCACACAAACCAAAACCAGACAAAACGATGTCTAGCAAGTTGCAAGTCGTGCTAAAGCAACAAGCTATAGTTCCTTGAGTGCGTGCGTGTGTCTATGGATTTCTGAGCTGTGAGTCACTGAGGTAATAAAGCAATCGTGTACCGCACCGAGCGATCCGACCTTGCACGCTAGTGTGTGAAAGGTTGACACTCAGATTCTCATCTATGGACATTATAGTGAATGTTTCCATGAGTAGGATATGCAAACGGCACACAAAGGCGGAACCCAGAACCTCGGAACTGTGATGCAGACGTGCTAAACACTAGGGCACTGTGACGCGTAATTTGATATGATGCGAAAGGAATGAAACGAGTGAACTTGATCACACTTGGTGGTTCTTGTCATAGTCACATCTGACTCTGGGCAAAAAAGGCAGATGGAGACAGGCAAACATTTGTCCTCGAAAACAATTTACAAAGAGATTAGCGTTTCTAGGAAGTTTGCTCTCGAGTATGTTCTTAGGAAGACCGTAATTAACAAGTTCACAAGACCATACTCTGCGTTGTTGACGTTTATATTGAGAAATGGCGTTGTGAACGGCTATTTACTTGTGAACTTGACGATGACATATTTCTGTGAGTATCCAACCTATTCATCCTTGGTTTAAGCTATCTGACAAGAATAACATCCGGCGAGTAGTCTAAACACGGTAATCTGATTAACTCATTCACTGCTATAAATTCATTTAAAAAAAAAAAGATTATTAAAAAATTAGGGGTGACAGGCGATTAAATGTTTTTTAATTGTTATTTATCGCATGACTTCACTAGTTAACTCACGATTAATCGCAAATTTTATGTCGGTTCTAAATGTACAATAAAAAAAATCTAGGTTTTCATACTCAACAAAAGTAGAAAAAAATGTTGAACTAATAGAAATAGTTCAAATGAATTTTTGACGTTTATAACCGTCAATGGCAGTAAATGAATACAAAAATAAAAAAAGATTATTAAAAATTCAGGGCGTCGGGCGATTAATTTTTTTAATCGTAATTAATCACATGACTTTACTAGTTAACTCACGATTAATGACATAATTTATATCTATTCTAAATGTACAATACAAAAATCTAGGTTTTCATACTCCTGTTAACAAAAGTGGAAAAAAGTTAAACTGATAGAAATGTTTATAGCCGTCAATGGCAGTGAATGAGTTCATATTATGTTTGTGGAATATGAATTGGGCAGCAAAATCCACCGCTTTTGATCTATCTCAGGAAGCGGCCATTTTGCCGCTTGCTGTTAAATGAAAATGACATCATAGTGCCAAGAAGGTCAGCTTGCGAATGTCACATAACCAAACCCAGAAAACCGGTGAGCTATGATTGGTCATTTCCTGAATTGTAGGCACTGTGATGTCATTTTCAACTGACAAGTGGCAAAATGGCCGCCCCCTCAGATGGATAAAAACAGGTGCATTTTGCTGCTTAAAAACACGATATTAGTCAGAATACCATTTTTAGACTAGTGGGGGTGCATATAACATATTATTGGAATTTTTTCTTTTTACTTCCTCTTAAAGCTTCATTTTTAGGCTGCTAATCTATGAGGCTAACCATACATTAGGTGAGTGTTTATTTATTTATTTAGTTTTTTTCATTTTCTGGCATTAAAATGTTGTCTTCTAATCTGAAAATAAAACACACACACACACGGTCGCGCAAGCGAGGTGTTTTTTTTTCTTTTAGTGGTTAGCTAATTTAGCTTCTTCCTCTTCTTTTTGTTTTGTTTTGTTAGTCTGTTCACAACATATGCCAAGCTATGGGACCACATTATTGATAAGCATAACTTTCCAGTTACTGTACCTCTTAAATAAGAAACATTAATTAATTATTAAAAAAATTAATAATTTGTGATTTGTATTCATATTCTCAGTATCAGCAGTATGTAAATGATTAAAATAGGGAAATGATTAGTCTGTATTTTTTATTTTTACGCAAGTACTGAAGTTGAATCAGTGTTTCCACTATTAATATTTACACAAGTATCAATCTGTACTTTTAGAGATTGTGAGTACTTCTGCCACCACTGGCATTCCGGCTGTTTGTGTATGGACACTGTCAAGTCCTTCGACATGTGTCTCACATAAGGAAGACCCTTTGAGGACAATCTTGTACCCCAGCTACCCGTAATCACACAGCATTGTACTTACAACACGACTACGCCATCTAGTGGCTCGTTTTGTGTACATCCGTTCCTTAACATTTTCATTCTTTGGAAATCCATACATGCATCCATTGGTAAAAAGTAAAACTGAAAATAACTTAATGTCCTTGTTTATTTATTTATTTATTTAATCATCAGCAAAACCCCTACAGGCTTAATGCTAACATATAAATGCTAACGTTGTTGAGTGGCTAACACTTATAGTAGCATCAGTTGTGCTGGACACTAAGAAATTTGAACACAAATAGTTCCACCGTACAATATGTTTTATTTTTTTA